>NC_080763.1:22296559-23546559 GCF_020826845.1 Diceros bicornis minor | reverse complement strand
GATGTGAGCCACGCTCACTCACAGAGGAGCCCTTCTCAGAACTGCCTGTCCCTCGGATGGTTCAGAGTCTTGGGTCAGGCAGCAGAGACGAGGCCAACGTGGGTGGACGACCTCTGAAAGCAGCCCTTGGTGTCAGCTGCTTTGGGTGAGGCAGCAGCTTTAAGTTTCACAGTTCACGTGTTCCCACCACACAAGTCACATCACGGATTGAAAATAAAAGGAAAAAGGCAGAAGGCTGGAAAAGTGATCCTGGAAGAGGTGGAGGTGGGAGAAGGGCACCAGTGAGCTTTGGAGGTGCTGGCAATTTCTTGATCTGGATGGAGGTACAGCGTAGTCACTTTAAAATGATTCTTTACCTTGTACATACATGTTGTATACTACTTTGTATGCCTGTTTTATCTAAAAATAATTAAATGTAACAAAAACCAAAATGTATGGGGCTGGCCCGGTGGCGCAAGCAGTTAAGTGCATGTGCTCTGCTGCGGCAGCCCAGGGTTTGCGAGTTCGGATCCCAGGCGCGCACCGATGCACTGCTTGTCGCGCCATGCTGTGGCGGCGTCCCATATAAAGTGGAGGAAGATGGGCATGGATGTTAGCCCAGGGCCAGTCTTCCTCAGCAAAAAGAGGGGGATTGGCAGATTTTAGCTCAGGGCCGATCTTCCTTGCAAAAAAATAAAATAAAAAAAGCAAAATGTAAAAGGCTAGAAGTGGGTAAGGCGGCTGATGACAGAGCAGAGAAGAAGAAATTAAAGAGCAGAGAGGATGAAGGCACAGGACAGCGAAGGTGGAAGACGAAGTCTTGGAGGTGGTAGGGCTGGCCTCAGTTTCTCTTCTTCTGTCTGGATACTGGTTCTACTTCCAGGTACCGGAGCCCAACTAGCATTCCCAGGATTGAGAAACCTTGAATACAGAGAACAGAGAACAGACGTGAACACAGCGCTTTCTTAAACCCTTGTGGGTCTGCTCTCTGGCCCCGGCTCTAGGGCTGGGCCAGTTCCTGTGGGGGGTCTAGGGTGGTTGGAGGCTTACTTGCCACCATCAGGGGTGCCAGGATGCCAATCGTGGGAGCCGCGGTCCCATATACGAACACCTCGGAGAGGAAGTGCCCCAGGGCGAGGAGGAAGGTCCAGAGCGTGAGGTGGTAGAGCCTGCAAGGGAGCAGACAGAAATGGGAACTGAAGGGCCTGCGTGCTCAGTGCAGAGGAAAAGGAGCGGTCAGACTGGATACACACAGAGAAAAACCCAGGCAGTGACTATGATGGAAGGAAAAGAGACTTGGTCCTGAGAAAGACCTGGCCGCTTGATCACATCAGTTTATTCTCTACTGGGGCAGAACTGAAGGTTTCAAAGGCTACACTGAGAGGAGAATGGTCCCGGCTTCCAGAACGATCTCCAAGTCTTAGCAAGGTGGTGAAGCCAGCTACAGCAAAGCAGAGTCTGGATGATGGCAGTCCCACGCAGTATAGACGATTTTGGATCAGTCACACTTACATATTCTCCTTACTCAAATTGGCTTGCCTCTGTAGTCGAAGCCCACCCGGCAGATGTTTGGCCAGGGGCTGGTTAGTGCTCCTGTCATGGATGCCACAGAATGCAGGGCCTGAACGGGGGATGAGCAGCAAGGACCTCTCTGGGCCTTTCAGATGCTCTCGCAATGTGGGCTGGTTAATCTGTGTCTCAGCCTAGGACAATGGTGAGGTGGAGGACACAGTGACAACCTCACAGGAAGAGAACTTGTTCCTCGGCTTTGATAAAGAGGTGGGGAAGAGACAGGTTACAGGGTGATCCACCACCTGGACTGCTGCTATCTTTTTTTTTTAACTCTGAAATTTTTAAAATTATGAAATACTTCAAACATACAAAAAATTATAGATAATAAAATACTATAATTAATCCCTATGCGACCAACACCTGCTCCATCTAATCTGAACATTTTAACATTTCTGCTTCAGATACTTTTTTCTAAGAAATAAAATATTTCTTAGAAATATTTTAAGGGGGCCGGCCCCATGGTGTAGCAGTTAAGTGCGCGTGCTCCGCTGCTGGCGGCCCATGTTTGGATCCTGAGCGCGCACCAATGCACCGCTTGTGAGGCCATGCTGTGGCGGTGTCCCATATAAAAAAAGTGGAGGAAGATGGGCACAGATGTTAGCCCAGCGCCAGTCTTCCTCAGCAAAAAAAGAGGAAGATTGGCATGATGTTAGCTCAGGGCTGATCTTCCTCACACACACACACACACACACACAAAAATTACAGATATCAGTTAAAGCATCCTGTGTATCCTTCTCTCGTCCTGATCCCATTCTCCTGTTCCCCACTCCCCCCAAAAAAGGAACCAATATGTTAAATTTCATTTTTATCCTTCCTGTGCATGTTTTTACACATTTAGTAAATATGTATGTATGGGAGTTGATTTTGAGTTTCCAGTTAGGGAGGGAACAGAATGAGAGTGCACAGCAGAAGCACATGGACCAAAGTCCCAGGCTAAAAAGAGGTTGGAAACAGAAGTCAGCCTCTGCACCTAATTTCCCTAGCTGGGACCTGACCTTCCCCATCCCTACCAAGCAAAGAAGACTTGAACAGCTGTGGGGAAAAGCCAAGTGGAACAGTTCGTGTTTTTCAAGTTTTTATCAACTGGAAAGAAGGGCATATGTTTTCATTATGATAACACATCTGATATCGTCATCTGGTGGATTTGTAAGAAAATGCCAGGCTCTCTGCATTAAACAAATGAATAAATATAACCTTCTCCACAGTGCAAAGCAAAAAATGCAGTAATGCTTTGTTTTACATTGCCTCCCTCATTTAACTCTCAAACAACCCAGCAAGGTGTTATTGCTTCCCATTTTGTAGATCAGAATTTAGATTCAGATGTACCCCCCAGGCAGGATCTGAATTAGTTTTGTTGACCACCGCCCCCCCTGCTCCCTATAGCACAACAGGCTCTATTCCTGAGATCCTGGCTCTTTCCCAGTCCCCACCCCACAAGGCATCTCTCTGACCCTTGATTGGCCACACACAGTTTGCCCTCAAGGCTCTGCTGAGAGCACCCTTTCCCCAGACCTTCCCGGTCCCCTTCTCTTTAACTCATATTTGATCTCAAAGGTCAGGACCTCAGAAAGACCCTCCTTGATCACTGTCCCCATCCCCTTCCCATAGTCACTTTCAATATTGCGCTATTTGATTTTCTTCGAAGCACTCTTCACTTCATGTGACTAGCGTGTTCATTTATTTGTCTGTTTATTTTCCAGTCTGATTTCCAATTGAATGTAAGGTCCATGAAATCAGGGACTCAGTCGGTCTTGTCGCTGCTGTATTCTCAGTGCCTAGAACAAACCGTACCTGGTACACAGGAGGCTAACATCTACTTGTCCAGCAGAATGGATCCTTTCTGCTGACATTGGCTCTAGTACTAGGAATATGGCCTTTGCTTTTAGAATTTTCTGGAGCACCCCATCCCCTGAGCAATAAGGCATATTCTTGTGCCAGCTGAGTACCCAGAAAACATTTTAGCTACAAGTTCCTCAGGTGCAGGAAATTGCATTCTGGCCCCAGGAATCTAGTCCTCTGTGCTTGGCTCCGAACTTTACTCTTGAATTTTCATAAGAGCTCCAGGTCACCCTCCCTGGTTCCCCTAAATCTAGGGTGACAGTCCCAGTTCATACCTATTATCCTGATATAATTTCTACTAGTGCCCCTTTTTACTCTCAAAAGTGTTCCCATCTGGAGGATAAATTATAAGACCCCGCATGAAAGCCTGACCCCCCGAATTCTAGCTCAATGATAATATCCTCTCTGTTCTCATCCCTGATTTCCTCCAGAGTTCACTCAGCTCACTATTTGATCATTTTCTTATGTTTTTAAATAAAAAATACATACAGTATAACTACATTAAAGAGAATTTTAAAAAATTATACACATCTATGATCCCAGTCCTCTAACACGACTGTTTTCATTTGTACATTTTGCCATCTTGTTCCTTTTAACAAACATGAATACTTATTTTTATAAAATCTCAATCATATATACAGTTCGTATTTTCCTTTCTGTCATAGTTTTGTCATACTTACATAATCACCATAATTATTATTTTTAATGGCTACATCATCAAATGGATGATCCACCATTTACTTAAAATGGGTTTCTAATGTTGGACATTTTGGTCACTATCAAAATGTTGCTATTATAAATAATTCTGCAGTGGACATCTTGATCCATGTTGGGGTTTGTTTCTGTTCAATTATTTCCCAGGATAAATTCCTAGGAGTGAGATTACTGGGGTAAAGGGCATAGTCAGTCTTCCAGTTCATGGTAAACATTGCTGTAGAACGGTTATGTAAGATATACAACATCACCAGCAGTGAATGCATCTATCAATTTTACTACAACCTCATCGGCATTTAGGTGTTATAATTTTAAATAATTTATTTTGCCAACTAGCTTTCTGAAGGTTTCTTAATTTCACTTTAATGTCCCAAGTTACCAATTACTAAGGAGGAAGAACTTTCTATGCATCTGTTCCCTAGGACAGCATTCTCAACCAGGGGAAATTTTGCCCCCAGGAGGCATTTGGCAAGGTTTGGAAATATTTTTGATTGTCACAACTGGGGGGTGAGGGGGTGCTACTGGCATCTAGTGGGTGGACTGTACATCTTATAATGCACAGGACACCCCCCGACACAGAGAATGTCACAGTGTGGAGGCTGAGAAACCCTTAGTGTGTATCGTTTTCACAATCAGCATAGAAAATTCGTTATTTTCATTTTGGTAGGAAAAATGTTATGTAAGCTTTCTGTTCATAGCCTCTGCCCACACACCTACTGACGTCTTGATGTTTTTCTTAAAAAGGATGTTCTTTTGTTTTCCTGTCAATCCTATTTCTTTATTTTTTTCTACATTTATTTTTATTGAGGTAACATTGGTTTATAACATTATATAAATTTCAGGTGTACATCATTATATTTCTATTTTTGTGTAGATTACAACATGTTCACCACCCAAAGACTAATTACCATCCATCACCACCCACATGTACGGATCACCCCTTTCGCCTTCCTCCCTCCCCCCTTCTCCTCTGGTACCACCAATCTAATCTCTGTCTCTATGTTTGTTTGTTGTTTTTATCTTCTATTTATGAGTAAGATTATACAGTATTTGACTTTCTCCCTCTGACTTATTTCTCTTAGCATAATATCTTCAAGGTCCATCCATGTTGTCGCAAATGGCAAGATTTCATCTCTTTTTATGGCTGAGTAGTATTCCATTGTATATATATCTTTATCCACATCTTCTTTATCCATTTGTCCCCTGATGGGCACGTAGGTTGCTTCCAAGTCTTGGCTATTGAGAATAACACCACAATGAACACAGGGGTGCATATATCTTTACACATTCATGTTTTCATGTTCTTTGGATAAATACCCAGCAGTGGAATAGCTGGACTGTATGGTAGTTCTATTCTTAATTTTTTGAGGAATCTCCATACTGTTTTCCATAGTGGCTGCACCAGTTTGCACTCCTACCAGCAGTGTATGAGAGTTCCCTTCTCTCCACATCCTCTCCAACACTTGTTGTTTCCTGTCTTGTTAATTATAGCCATTCTGACGGGCATGAGGTGATATTTCATTGTAGTTTTGATTTGCATTTCCCTAATAATTAGTGATGTTGAAAACCTTTTATGTGCCTGTTGGCCATCTGTATATCTTCTTTGGAAAAATGTCTGTTTAGATCTTTTGCCCATTTTTTAATTGGGTTGTTAATTTTTATGTTGTTGAGATGTATGAGTTCCTTATATATTTTGGATATTAACCCCTTATCAGATATATGGTTTGCAAATATCTTCTCCCAATTGTTAGGTTGCCTTTTCGTTTTGTTGCTGGTTTCCTTTGCTGTGCAGAAGCTTTTTAGTTTGATGTAGTCCCATTTATTTATTTTATTTATTTATTTACTTTTTTGGTGAGGAAGACTAGCCGTGAGCTAACATCTATTGCCAATCCTCCTCTTTTTGCTGAAGAAGATTGGCCCTGGCCTAATAATCCGTGCCGATCTTCCTCTACTTTTTATATGTGGGAGGCCTGCAACAGCAAGGCTTGATAAGCAGTGCGTAGGTCCATGCCCGGGATCTGAACCTGCGAACTCCAGGCTGCCAAAGTGGATCGCAAGAACTTAATCACTATGCCACCAGGCCAGCCGCCATTTATTTATTTTTTTCTATTGTTTCTCTTGCCTGGTCAGACATGGTACTTGAAAATATGCTGCTAAGACCAATGCTGAAGAGCATACTGCCTATGTTTTCTTCTAGAATTTTTACGGTTTCATGTCTTACATTCAAGTCTTTAATCCATTTTGAGTTAATTTTTGTGTATGGTGAAAGATAATGGTCTACTTTCATTCTTTTGCATGTGGCTGTCCAGTTTTCCCAACACAATTTATTGAAGAGACTTTCCTTTCTCCATTGTGTGTTCTTGGCTCCCTTGTTGAAAATTAGCCGTGTGGGTTTATTTCTGGGCTCTCGACTCTGTCCCATTGATCTGTGTGTCTGTTTTTGTGCCAGTACTGTGCTGTTTTGGTTACTATAGCTTTGTAGTATATTGTAAAATCAGGGCGTGTGTGATACCTCCAGCTTTGTTCTTTTTTCTCAGGATTCCTTTGGCTATTCAGGGTCTTTTGTTGTTCCATATAAATTTTAGGAATCTTTCTTCTATTTCTGTGAAAAATGTCCTTGGAACTTTGATAGGGATTACACTGAATCTGTAGACTGCTTTAGGAAGTACGGACATTTTAACTGTGTTAATTCTTCCAATCCAAGAGCACAGAAATATCTTTCCATTTCTTTGTGTCTTTTTCAATTTCTTTCAACAATGTTTTATAGTTTTCAGTGTATAGGTCTTTCACCTCTTTGGTTAAATTCATTGTCAGGTATTTTATTCTTTTTGTTGCAATTGTAAATCGGATTGTATTCTTAATTTCTTTTTCTGCTACTTCGTTGTTAGTGTATAGAAACACAACTGATTTTTGTATGTTGATTTTGTATCCTACAACTTTACCATATTCATTCATTATTTCTAAAAGTTTTTTGGTGGATTCTTTAGGGTTTTCTAAATATAATGTCATCTGCAAATAGTGACAATTTCACTTCTTCCAATTTGAATCCCTTTTATTTCTTTTTCTTGAGGATGTTCTTTCCATAGTATAAATATTAAAGCTGCATTTATTTAGTGTGATGTAAATATTTTCCCAATATGTCATTGTCCTTTTAATTTGGGATTACAACTTGAAGACCGTTTTTATTTATTATTTATTATTTATTTATTTTGTGAAGAAGATCAGCCCTGGCTAACATCCAATGCCAGTCCTCCTCTTTTTGCTGAGGAAGACTGGCCCTGGGCTAACATCTGTGCCCATCTTCCTCCACTGTATATGGGACGCCGCCACAGCATGGCTTGACAAGCGGTGCGTCGGTGCGCGCCTGGGATCCAACCCTGTGAACCCCGGGCTGCCAAGGTGGAGGGCGCGCATTTAACCACTGTGCCACCAGGCCGGCCCCTAAGACCATTTTTAAATAAAGGAACATTTAAACTTCAGCCCCTCTCAATCTTGGACTCTCTCTCTCTGGTCTCTTGCTGTATGCTTGGGTTGTGTCACTGAAGAGTGTCTGGGTTGTGCAGGTGTTCTGGTTAATGGCCTACCTCTTGGCTTACCCTTTGCGAAAGGACATGTGAGAGCAGCAGCATCTGCATAGCAAAGTCCTGTGCAGCAAAGTGACACAAAACAAAAGCAAATGGTGGAACGACAAGAGGTTTATTTTCTGGGGTGTCCCTGAGGAAGACATCAGGGTCCTCGTCGTAAAACAGCCGGTTGGCCTAGAGCATCTCTGAGTTTCCTTTTAATTCTGTGATTCTATAAACAAGGGAATATGACCATCATTATTGTTAGTCCCTCGCTTGCTACCACGTGGACCCATGATGGGACCTTCTACAGACAGCCCACAATCTGAAGGGGATTTTGTCCTGTGGAACCAATCTATGCCCCTGGGAAGCAGGGTCCAGACTGATTGCTAAAGAGGAGACGAAGAAAACCCCCAAGCAGCTTGGGTAGGGGTTCTTTGGTGAGACTCCCATTCTTTTCAAGAGAAAGAAGTCTGGCTGTTGCTGAAGGCAGCTTCATGAAGACATCTGCTGAATGGGCGCTGTCAATTTGTGACCTGTGACCTGCAATCCCGTTTGGACAGAAATTCTTTATAATGTCAAGACCAGTGTGGAGCTGGCCTCCTTTCAAATATGCCTCCCAAACGTAGCCACGCTGACCCATCGTCAGTGGGACAAGCAGTTGGGGGTGGTGGATTGCCTTGACATGTTTTTCCTTCCAAAGAAAATATTTTTCTTTCTATTTGTTTATTCTGATTTAAAAAACGGTACTCATTCATCATAATAAAAAGAAATTACAGGAAAGTACTAGGAGTAAAGTAAGTTACTCAAAACTCAACCACTCAGAAATAACCACTGTTAGCATTTTGGAGACTCGCCTTCCAGACATCTCTTTATGCATGCAAACATGCCTGAACCCACAAATTTTACATCAACGGGATTATGCTCTGCACGTTCTTTGTAACTTGCTTTTTTCACTCAATGCTACGTCACTGACATCTCTCTGTGTTGATGATATAGATCCACTAGTCATTTTTAGTGCCAGCATTAAATTCTATTTCATAAATATATCATAATATGTTTACTTCCTTGTTGGGCATCTGTCCAATTTTATAGTATTGATAAAGTGTTTACTGTTCACAAATAATGATGAATTCAGCATCTTTGTCCATCATTTTTTCTTCAAACTCTTGTAAGTGGAATTGCTGCACCAAAGGGTCTTCTCACGTAAGATGTTAATATTTATTGCTACACAGCTTTCTTCAAAAATGGTCTCAAATGGACATATTGATAGATTGCATACGGACATCTTTACTTTCTTCACCAGGCCTAATGATGGAAGAGGAAAAGTGTGAATTTTGGAGGATGTTACTTAAAGAACAATAAAATAAATTCAGGAAGAGATTCAAGGAGGATATGGGTTAGGGGAGATGAATGTATTTTCATGAGACTCCAAAGGAAGAGGCAGTGTAGTCTAGTGGTTAGGAAGATGGGTTCTAAATTCAGACAGACCTAGTTATAAGCTGTGTGACCTTGAACAAGTTACTTAACCTTATCCAGGAATTATAAAATAAAGTTTTGTGCAGATTAAATGAGACACTGCAGGTAGAGCACTTAACACAGTGCCTGGTACACAGTCATGTGTTCAATTAATATGTTTTTCATAAAAAGAAGTTCATAGCAACAGAGGCCCAAGAGAAATGTCTCTTTCCCACAGATGAGTCACTGATTTAATGCTGAACTTTTTTAGGGTGGAACTAGCCAGAACATTCCTTCTGTGTTTTTTTGTTTTTTCTGACGTATGACTTCTCTATGCCAATAAACCTTAGGGCATGGTCTCCCAGAGACAGAAAAAGAACTCCAGCAGTGAAAAAGGACCATAAGCAGCCTTGTCTTCCCGCCGTCCCCAGAAGACCAAGAACAACAGTATCAGTCTAGGGAGGCCCGAGAGGTTAACGTCTTTGCTGAGCTTCTTCTCTTCCATTACTCAGTTTTCCTCCAATTGTAAATGTCTTATTTCTCAGAGCCTTATTTCTTAAAGCTTCATTTCATGCATAATTTATACTCATGATGTTTGTTGTATACGGCATTAAAGATACACCCTGGGACCTGTAAACCTGTCTCTTTTTTTGAACTAGTGTGGGACTCCTTCAGGAGCCAGCCCCAGGCAAGCAGCTGTCCCACTCCCATCCACGGGAGTCCCTAAAGTTCCAGCTTTCAGATTTGGCCCTGTTACTCTACCTGGCTTCCGGGTCCATCCTCGAGGCTGTATCTGACTTGTCAACAGCACCCATCTGGCTAATGTTACTGTCTGCCCACCATCTCCCCTACTTTTAGCCTTTTCATGAAAGCTTCTCAATTATCTCAACTCTCTTTCCCACTGGGACACTGACTCAAAATCCTTCCTGCTGTAAGGCACCAGAGAGCCACTACAGTCAACCAGGATGGCCACACAAATGAAACCAATTTCTATCCCTTATCGTGGCTTGTCTAGTATCAAAGACTTTAGGATTACTCAAATCCCAACCAACAGTTGGTTCTCCCAAAGGACTGAGATATTTACGTAGGATATTCAAGGCATAAAACATCACAGTGGAAGACTATTCAGTGTTTTAAACCAAAATTAGAAAAGAAATCCTATGTAGTAATGATCAATGGTGAGAACTTAAATATCTGTATTTTTAAAATAAAAGCATGTGATAAAAACATCCAAACTATATAAAAAAGGTAAAAAATGCAAAGTATCTCTCTCCTGCTTTAGACCTTTATTCCTACTTTTCAGAAATAAATATCATTAACAATTTTTGGGGCAAGCTATTTGAGAAATTTTAAGTTTATACACATATGCACACATGTTTCTTTTTATTAAAAACACACTTGGGGGCAAACTATGTACCATATTCATACCTTTTTCACTTAAGAGTATAGAAGCTTGATAATCTTCTCAGATGAGCACATTCCAAGGTAAGTCATTATTTTAACAACTTCATTATATTCCACTGAATGGACAAACTGCAGTTTACTTAATTAGTCTCTTACTGACGGATATTTCTCATGTTTCTAGTCTTTGCTAACAGACAATGCAGCAATGATTATCTTTACGTGTACATAATTATATAATCTGTGGGTATGTTTGTAAATAGATTCCTAGATGTAAAACTGCCAAGTTACACGGTATGTGCACTTATAATTTGGATGGACATAGTCAAATTGTCCTCTCACAGGGCTATACTGACTTATACTCCTACTAGTAGTGTATGATGGTACCTGCTTCTCCCTCACCTTGGTAACACCACGTATTAGGAACATTTTTTGTCTTTGCCAATCTGGCAAGGGAATCTTGCTGTTGGTTTAACTAAGATTTTCTTAAGTGAAGTCTAGCATCATTTCCATATTTATTTGCCATTTATTTCTTCTGTAAATTGCCTGTTCATAAACATTGCTCATTTTTCTTTTGGGTTGTTAATCATTTTCTTATTCATATGAGCTCTCACATATTAAATAATATGCCCTTTTCAGGGTCAGCTATGTTGCAGATATTCTTCCCAGTCTGCCCTTTGCCTTTGATTTTGCATATAGTATTTTGAGCTGTGTAGAAATTTTCACTTTTTATATCTAAAGGTAATGTATATCAATCTTTTCCTTAATGGTTTCAGGGTTTTGTATTTTATCTGGGAAAGATTTCATTCCAAGATAAATTTTTTAATGCTCACTTTTTTTCAAATTTCTTTAGTCTTTTTTTTTTCTTTTTACATTTAATGTGTGTGTGTGTTGTATAAGAAATTAAGAATCTAGCATTTTTTTTTTTCCAAATGGCTAGCCAGTTGTCTCAACTCTATTTATTGAATAATCTAACTTTCTCTCACTGGTTCAACGCAGAAGCACCTAGGGAATGGTGAAGTGCCCTGAGGGGTTTGGTCTATAATAGCATGGGAAACTAGGATGAGGAGAAAACTAATGTTTTTGACTTTTAGAATTCAAGAATAACCCCTTCAATGACAACATAGTTAGCTTTGTCTTACTGTCAGAAGATTAGGTCTATGCCTGCACTGTTCAATATGGAGTCACTAGCCACATGTAACTAGCGAGCACTTGAAATGTGACTAGTGTAACAGAGGAACTGAATTTTTAATTTTATTTAACTTTAACTAATTTAAATTTAAAAACTGATAGTCGATTCAGTTATGGGAAAATTTATTTGGAACAACTTGAGAATATGAATTTACTTTTTCACCTATAACATTTATGAAATCTAAATACAGATCAAATACTTGCAGTGAAAATTTTAGTCCATATTGAGACGCACTATAAGATACACACTGGATGTAAAATATCTCAATGATTTTTCTATACTGAGTAAATGTGGAAATGATATTTTGGATTATATAAAATATATTATTAAAACTAACTTCACCTATTTCTGTTTAGTTGTTTTAATAAGACTACTGGAAATTTTATATATATAGCTAGCATCATATTTCTATTGGACAGTGGTAGTCTTTACAAATGCAAACTTATGAAACTGACACATTCACAGGCAAATTATAAATGCTACTTCATCCTAGGAGAAGATTACTTTAATCTGAAAATATCTCTGTTGCCTCTAAAATTCAATCCCATTTACATATTTAAAGTATATGCATATAGTGAGAAAAAAATATATATTCCTGGACTATTTCACAAATAAAGCATATGAAATCATATTGTACCAAAAATATTAATGGTGAATTCAATGAAACATTTAATTCATAACAGAAGAAACAAGGTTGGCATCTAACACTATAAGATCAACAGAAGATAACTAATGCCCCAGATAAACTTCTCAAGGGGATTTCACCACAGGATTATGATCTGAGCAGATCTATGTCAGCTATTTAAGAGAGAAAAAAAAAAATTAAAAAATAGACTGTCTTTTTTTTTTTTTTTGGTGAGGAATATTCACCCTAAGCTAACACCCACTGCCAGTCTTCCTCTTTTTTTGTTTGGCTTGAGGAAGATTAGCTCCGAGCTAAGATCTGTGCCAATCTTCCTCTATTTTTTATATGTGGGACACCTCTACAGCATGGCTGATGAGTGCAGTAGGTCTGTGCCTGGGATCCAAACCCATGAACCTGGGCCGCCAAAGCAGAGCATGCGGAACTTGAACCACTTGGCCACGGGGCTGGCCTGTTTTTTGGAGGATTTTTTTGCTGGGAAAGATTCGCCCTGGGCTAACATCTGTTGCCAATCCTCCTCTCTCTTTTTTTTTTCTCCCCAAAGCCCCAGTACATAGTTGTATATTCTAGTTGTAGGTCCTTCTAGTTCTTCTACGTGAGCCACCTCCACAGCATGGCTACTGACAGATGAGTGGTGTGGTTCCACACCCGGGAACCGAAGCTGGGCCACAGAAGTAGAGCGCACCAAACTTTAACCACTAGGCCATCAGGGCCGGCTCTAGACCAAGTGTTTAAAAATTCAGACATCAGAGGCAGCAACTAACAAAAATCATTCAAATTGTTCTTTTCATAAAAGAAGTTGAAGAAAATGATTAAATCTCAAGGAATTAGAAAGATACAGAAAATTTAAAAGCAGAGAGATTAAGAAAAAGTGTTTAGTGACCTATTCGTTAATCACAAGAATGTGTAAGGGAAAAAAAACACAAAGACTCAGAGGTTCTAGAAAATAGTGATTGCTTGAATAATGGGATGACTACATTGATGGATACTTATTTCCAATAAATGTTAGGTATTCTAAAAAAGAAGGGTCTGCCTATTGCCATAGAATACATGGATTTATTTATGTGACAAGCAGACCAAAAGAAGTGTGTTTTGGGAGGATTATAAACTTGTTGTTTTTACCCACCTTTGACGTTTTGACTCAAAGCATATTTAGAGGGAGTTTCTCAGCAAATGTTAGCAATTCTTCAGTTACTCGGGCTTCAGAGACTACAAATGAACCATGTCCCTTTAAGTCGTAACCTAGCAACTTGCTGAGGGGATTGGAACACAAGGACCCTTAGGGACGGGGGAGGATACAAATCCCAGAAGCAGGTGCTCACTGTCCTCTGAACTCCTGGCTTATTAAAGTCATTTCAAAGTAGAGCAGATCCTGTTCAACAAGTAAAGTAAGCAGTACAAGTTCTGACTGCCTGCTATGTGCCAAACATTAAATGATCTCATTTAATTGTCACAATGCTTCAAGGTAGCTATTATCTCCATTTTACTAATAATTAAATGGGTCAGGGCCGGCCTGGTGGCATAGCAGTTAAGCGCGTGCACTCCGCTGTGGTGGCCCGGGCTTCGGATCCTGGGCACACACTGACTCACTGCTTGTCAAGCCATGCTGTGGTGGTATCCCATATAAAGTGGAGGAAGATGGGCATGGATGTTAGCCCAGGGCCAGTCTTCCTCAGCAAAAAGAGGAGGATTGGCATGGATGTTAGCTCACGGCTGATCTTCCTCACACACACCCAAAAATAATAATAATGAAATGGGTTAACAGAGTTTAAGTGATTTGCCCATGACTCACAGCTAGTAAATGCCAAAGCTGGGATTCGAACCAATGACCTCAGTACAGAACCAATGTCCCAAGAATAGAGTCTTTCCACTATTATCACACAATAGTTCTGATCTATAGTACTGTAACCTTTGAAGATAATTACAGGCTAGCCCCAGGATTCAGAGCACTGCTTAAAATCAAAGAGGAGTGGAGATAAATGAAACTGAGAACAGAAAAACAATAGAGAAAATAAGCAAAATAAAAAGCTGGCTCTTTAAAATGATCATCAAAATTGACAAATGTTTAGCTAGACTAAGAAAAGAGAAAAGATTCAAATTACTAAAATCAGAAATGAAAGTGGGGACATTACTACTGACCTTACAAAAATAAAAAGGATTATAAAATGATACTATGAACAACTGTATACTGACAAATTAGATAAACTAAATAAAACGAACAAAATCCTAGAAACACACAAACTACCAAAACTGACTCAATAAGAACTAGAAAATACAAACAGACCTATAACAAGTAGAGGTTAAATCAGTAATCAAAAACATCCTAACAAAGAAAAGCTATGACTGGATGAATTCTATCAAACATTTAAAGAATTAACACTTACTAATCCTTCTCAAAATCTTCCAAAGAGGAGGAAGGCCAGCATTACCCTGATACCAAACCCAGATAAAGGCATCACAAGAAAAGAAAACTACAGACCAATATCCTTTATGAATATAGATGCAAAAATTCTCAACAAAATACTAGCAAATCAAATCCAGCAGCATATTAAAAGAATTCTACATCAGGACCAAGTGGGATTTATCTGAGGAATGCAAGGATGGTTCAACATTAAAAAGTCAATATAATATACCACGGTAATAGAATGAAGGGGAAAAAAACATAAAATCATCTGAATTGATGTAGAAAAAGCATTTGACAAAGCCCAATACCCTTGCATGATAAAAATACTCAACAAAGAAAGAGAAAACTTCCTCAGCATGATAAATGGCATTTATGAAAAACCCACAGCTAACATACTGGATGGTAAAAGACTGAAAGCTTTCCCCCTAAGATCAGGAACAAAGCAAAGATGCCTACTTTCACCACTTCTATTCAACATTGTACTGGAAGTTCTAGCCAGAGCAATTAAGCAATAAAAAGATATAAAAGGCATCCAGGTTAGAAAAGAATAAGTCAAATCTCTATTTGCAAATGACATGATCTTCTATATAGACAATCGTAAAGAATAGACATACACAAAAACTATTACAGCTTATTAATAAATGAGTTCAGGGCCAGCCCCAATAGCCTAGTTTTCAAGTTCGGCACGTTCCACTTCAGTGGCCCGGCTTCAGTTCCCAGACACAGACCTACACCACTTGTCTGTCAGTGACCATGCTGTGGCAGCGGCTCACATAAAAAAAGGAAGATTGGCAGCAGATGTTAGCTCAGGGCAAATCTTCTCCAGGGAAAAAAAACTAATGATAATTAAAAAAAATAAATACATACATAAATAAATGAGTTCAGCAAGGTTTCAGGATATAAAATCAATATACAAAAATCAATTGTATTTCTACACACTGGCAAGGAACAACCCAAAAATGAAATTGAGAAAACAATTCCATTTATAATAGCATCAAAAAGAATAAAATATTTAGAAATAAAGTTAACCAAGAAGCTCCAAGTCATGTACACTGAAAACTCTAAAACACTTCTAAAGAACTTAAAGAAGACCTAAATAAATGGAAAGACATCCTATATTCATGGACTGGAAGACTTAACATTGAGATGGCAATACTTCAAAAAGTGACTTACAGATTCAATGCACTCCCTATCAAAATCCAAACAGCCTTTTTTTGCAGAAATGGAAAAGCTGATCCTAAAATTCAATGGAATTCCATGTGACCCTGAATAGCAAAAGAATCTTGAAAAAGAAGAACAAAGTTAGAAGACTCACAGTTCCCAATTTCAAAACTTAGTATAAAAGTACAGTAATCAAAACAATATGGCACTGGTATAAGGATAAATGTACTACAGGGGCTGGCCCCGTGGCTTAGCAGTTAAGTGCGCCTGCTCCGCTACTGGCGGGCCGGGTTCGGATCCTGGGCGTGCACCAACGCACCGCTTGTCCAGCCATGCTGAGGCGGCATCCCACATACAGCAACTAGAAGGATGTGCAACTATGACATAGAACTATCTATGGGGGCTTTGGGGAGAAAAAGGGAAAAAAAGGAGGAGGATTGGCAATAGACGTTAGCTCAGGGCCAGACTTCCTCAGCAAAAAGAGGAGGATTGGCATGGATGTTAGCTCAGGGCTGATCTTCCTCACAAAAAAAAAAAAAAAAAAAAGGTAAATGTACTACAGATCAATGGAATATTAAGAGTCCAGAAATAAACCCATACATCCATGGTCAACTGATTTTCAACAATAGTGCCAAGACTACTCAACAGGGAAAGAACAGTCTCTTCAACTAATCGTCCTGGGACAACTGGGTATCCACATGCAAAAGAATGAAGGTGGACCCTTAACTCACACTATATAAAAATATTAACTCAAAATGGATCAAAGACCGTGTAGCTCTAAATATAAGACCTTAAACTATAAAACTCTTAGAAGAAAGCATAGAGATCATGACCTTGGGTTAGGCAATGGTTTCTTAGATATGACACCAAAAGCATAAGGAACAAAAGAAAAAATAGATAAACTGGATGTCATCAGAGTGAAAAACTTGCTCAGTAATGAGCAATATCAAGAAAGTGAAAAGGCAAACCACAGAATAGAAAAAAATATTTACAAATTATATATGTGATAAGGGTCTTGTATCCAGAATGTATAAAGAACTCAACAACAAAAATACAAGCAACTCAATTATAAAATAGGAAAAGCCTTGAATAGACATTTCTCCAAAAAAGATACAGTGGCCAACAAGCACATGAAAAGATGCTCAATGTTATTAGTCATTAAGGAAATGCAAATCAAAACCACCATAAGAGACCACTTCACACCCACTAGTGTGGTTATAATCTAAAAAACAGAAAATAACAAATGTTAGTGAGGATGTGGAGAAATTGGAACTCTCATACATTGTTGGTTGGAACGCTGCTGTCACTTAATAAGTTAAGTGACAGTTAAGGAACTTTGGCAGTTTCTTAATGAGTTAAACACAGAATTACCATGCAACCTAGCAACTCCATTCCTAGGTATATACACAAAGGAATTGAAAACAGGTGTTCAAACCAAAACTTGTTCATGAATGTTCTTAGCAGCACTATTTACAATAGCCAAAAGGTAGAAACAACCATCCATCAACTGATGAATGGATAAACAAAATGTGGTAAACCCACACAATGGGATATTATTCAGCCATAAAAAGGAATGAAGTACTGAAACATGCTACAATATGGATAAGCCTTGAGAACACTATGCTAAGTGAGAGAAGCCAGACACAAAAGGCTACATATCGTATGGGTCTATATATGAAATATCTGGAATAGGCCAATTCATACAGACAGAAAGTAGATTAGTGATTGCCAGGGACTGGGAACCAGGGGGAAAGGGTAGTGACTGCTTATTGAGTACAGGGTTTACTTTTGGGATGACGAAAATGTTCTAGAACTCGACAGTGGTGATGGTTGCACAGCACTGTGAATATACTAAATGCCACTGAATCATACACTCTAAAATGGTTAAAATGGTAAATTTTGTTATGTGTATTTTATCTCAATTAAAAAAATAACAATAGACAAACACATGTACATATAATTCTGAAAAAAATTCAAAGAGGAAAAACAATTTAATATGCAGAAAACAACTGAAGAAATCATAAATAATCCTTTCAAGCATAAGAAATTAGTAGATTTTCTCATGGCCAAGGCCCTTTCTCTATCTATATGTGATATCAATTTCTGCAAGACAAGGCCCTCAGGGCCACGCCCAGCCCTGCCCTCTGTGGGGAGGTCATACCCACCTCCAATTACTCGAATATTGTTGTCCTTTGTCAGAATAGCATCAGCATGGAACACCAAAACTGGAATTCTCCTGCAGCCTCCAGTCCACATGATACATGGATGATCCCTGCAACCATAACAAAAGGCTTTATTAATTCACAGCTCAAAATCTGAATTACCGGCTGAAGCAGATCACTGCGGTTTGCTGCTTAGCAACTTTCCCCTCCTTTTGGCATAAGAACCCCAACTGCCCTTTGGGAAACCATTACTCTCCCATTCTTAAGCATGTGGTTTGTTTAAGATTAATTCCATCCCTGCTCCAGGGATAGGCCTTGACTGGTTGCAGCCAATCAAGGTATTCCACCCCCCAGTTATAGTGACTGGTTCAGGGATGAACACATAAACCAATCGGAGCCAGTGAGTGTCAGGAGACAGGTTGTGAGACCCTCTGAGAAAGCGATGCTTTCTTTCTCTTCTATAGCAGCTACAGGAGAGATGGCCTCTCTTCCCCTTGGTGGTGTAAGGGCATGAGAGGTCTGGAAGTGCAACTGTCATTTCGTGACCTGGAGAGGAGAGCATGGAGCTTTGGTAGAAGAGGAAGTCAGTGGAGCCTGAATGAAAGAATGAGGGAAGTGAGATCCTGAGCGGCAAATGTGGAGTTGCAGAATCAAGACTTTCCTAAATATGAGTAAATAAATTCCTTTTGTTATTTAGGACACTTTACTCCCCAGCACACATAAAGAATGCTAACTAATATATTCACAATAATTTATATACCCCTTTTACACCCTATAGTTCTTTTTTAAGCCAATTTGATGGCCCATCCTAAGATTCTGAGCTAGGAACCCTAAATTAATACAAGTTTCCCAATTAAAACCACGTATTTTCAAGAAAGCCTATACTAAATGGAACAATAGACATTTTCCTTCAGAAAAGGACCCTTGACTTTATTCTCTTACTCTATCCTCAGGAAATCTCAGATTAATCAATCTTAGACACATGTATATTTACTCACAGATTAGGAAAATTTTCAACCTCCTTAATGCAGGGAGGTAGAAAGGGAAAGAAATGAACTGAGTCCCTGCACTGTGCCAGGAATTAAACTAAGAGCTTTTTACATGTTACCTCACTTAATTGTCTTGCCGCACTATGAACTGAAGAAAAGGTGTCTCAGAGAGGTTAAGTAATTTGCCCGAGGTCACACAGCTGGTTAAGTAATAGAACAGGTATGTGAAAATAAGTGGCTGTTCTTTCTACCCTTCCATCTCCCGAGTCACATTTCGGTGATGTTCTGTATATGGATCACCTTAAACCCAACTCTTTGGGGACTGAATCAGTTCCTTAAAGGGAATAAGATGCATTTAACCAAGATTCAGGCTGCTCTCAAAAACTCACATGATCACACCACAAAGTCCATACCACAAATCTCAGGGCTAAGTCAGACTCTCCCAGCTCAAGTTTTTAAAGATCCAAATTTTGAGGGGCTGGCCCCATGGTTGAGTGGTTATAGTTCCGCGGGCTCCACTTCGGCAGCCCAGGTTCACGAGTTGGGATCCCAGGTGCGGACCTACTCCACTCATCAGACATGCTGTGGAGGCATCCCACATACAAAAAGTGAGGAAGATTGGCGCAGACGTGAGCTCAGAGCTAATCTTCCTCAAGCAGAAAAAGAGGAAGATTGGCAACGGATGTTAGCTCAGGGCAAATCTTCCCCATCAAAAAAAAAAAAGATCCACAATTTGAATGCACAGGCTGCCAGGCTACCAAACTTAGAAGTAAGGCAGCCTTTACACTTGGCATGAGCTGCCAAAAGCCTTTTACTGAGGAAAGCAAAGAACACCACACCTAGTTCATCTCCTGTTTTCTAGAAATGGAATGTGGATGCTAATTGTTCTTGCTCTCTGACTTGGATGATAGTGTCCACTTGAGAAATGGTGTTTACAGGGTGCGCTTTTTTTTTTTTTGTGAGGAAGATCAGCCCTGAGCTAACATCCATGCTGATCCTCCTCTTTCTGCTGAGGAAGACCGGCTCTGAGCTAACATCTATTGTCAATCCTCCTCCTTTTTTTTTTCCCCCAAAGCCCCAGTAGATAGTTGTATGTCATAGTTGCACATCCTTCTAGTTGCTGTATGTGGGACGCAGCCTCAGCATGGCCAGAGAAGCGGTGCGTCGGTGCGTGCCTGGGACCCGAACCCAGGCTGCCAGTAGCGGAGTGCACGCACTTAACCGCTAAGCCACGGGGCCGGCCCATACAGGGTGCATTTTTTAGCAAGAAGGATTTTTTTGGTGGTTTTCATGCTTTTAAAACTTAAACATCTATAAAATCCGGGTAAGGGGCCAGATGATTCCTATGATCTTTTCCAACTTTAATTTTTCTACTATATTTCTAAGTCAGAGGACCGAGAAATAATAGGCAGCCTAAATTACCAAGTCTTAGACAGAAACTTTGGAAACTATTCAAAGTTCCTTGTCAATCTAGCACTAGCTACAAACTGGCACCACTGTGTCTTAGCACTCACAACCAATGGATTACTGCTACCAGTTAGAAATTCCTGACAACAGTCAGGAACACAACACAGTCATGCACCGCATAACGACGTTTCAGTCAACAACAGAGTGCATATATGACGATGGTCCCATAAGATTAGTACCATATAGCCTAGGTGTATAGTAGGCTATGCCGTCTAGGTTTGTGTAAGTACACTCTGTGATGTTCACAGAATGATGAAATCACCTAATGACACATTTCTCAGAACGTATCCCCATCATTAAGCGATGCATGACTATAAACAGATACACAGCTGAGAAGAGCCAAGGCCCTAACCATACTATCTGTGGAAAGCCAAATCCCTGAGAGAGAAATCTTTCCACTTACGACCTATGAAAAGATAAAAGAGGTAGGAGACGAATTATTAATTCACTAGGGTCAACCAAAACACATTTAAGGTAGATGCTAAATTGTTATGAAAATCATGTGTCCACCAGGTGGTGCTAAAGGGAAAAACTCAAAATGATTAGGAAAGTGGAAATTGGGACCTTACATTTTCATTCACACTAGAAACTGGTATATATTAAGAAAATATAATTCATGAGAGTCATGAAAAGACCAAGGATGTGAATGATTAATTACTGAAGTAGACCAGTTTTATGGTTCACTTTATTGAAAGCCTAAGAACGTTTTGGTTTTTAAGAAGCAATTTCATGAGGAATATATATTATTCACTCCTGGGATCCAGCCTGTATAACTTAAAGCTTCTATGCCTGACTCATACCAACATCCCCGCTGGAAATGCCTTCCCCACTTCTCTGTCCATTTAATCCCACTCTCCAAGGCCAAGCCCGTCTCACCACATCCATGGACGTTCCCCAGCTCCTCCAGCCACAGTGATGCCTTCCTTCTGTAAAATCCTGTAGCACTCATTCGATAATCATTTGTTTTGACGATCTTTTATTTTTTCCATGTAAATGCTGGTGATCCTTTTAACTGATATAAACCCAGCATTTATGATAAGAATTAAGGTTACTATTTTTTCCGTGACTAAAGAAACCTTACATCAAATCCTTTTATGAAAGTTTCCACATCTATTTATGAATTTGTATTTGGGATGCCCAAACAAAATATAGAAAAAGAGCCCCTTGACATTTATTATCTGAAATAATGCCATGCAAAACAAGGACTTTCTGAACAGTTTCTAGCCCTGAAGTCCAGGATTGCAAGGCATTAACACTTTTAACATGGCCTATGGATCTGAGCAGATCTAACAGATGTCCATGGATCTTTAGATCAAATCAACATCCTTAGATGATTTAAGACCTTCTAATTTCCAAACCTTTTTAAATGTAAGCCTACTGCCCTAAATCTGAACAAGATTGACTTAAGATCTGTGAAGTAACTGACAGACAAGACATGAGGTGACAGAACGAGATTAACAGTCAAAAATCAACAGTAGTGGAGTGAAGTCAGCATCATGGCGGAGGGAGCTGTTCTCCTAGGCTCTCCCCACTAAGATACAACGAAAAGGACATTCATTAACCCACAGAGGACATCCACATAACACAACAGATATCTGAGAGATCCACGCAGCCATATGTCTGAAGGCAGGGGTGCTGGACCACCAGGAGGGCAGTGCAAGGAGGTAAGGGGATCTCCTCCCCCACCCCAGGGGTAGCGATCTAGGGTGCAAGACTTCACATGGTGGCCAGCACATGACTCTGAGGGGAGAAAGGGGAAAAGGCAGCTCTTCAAAGGCATGCTTTCCACTCTTGGAGTTGCTTCCCAACCCACAGGAACAGTCCACACCGAGGTGGCTAAGCCACCCCAGGGGCACTCTCACCAAGCAAAGCAGCTTAGGTGGGCAGCCACCGAGTGCAGAGTGGTAGCATGAGTGGGAAAGAAGGCGCCCCTGTCCCCCATCCCACCTGGCGCATCAGCTTGGCTCAGTTGGGCAGGGCGGGGGATCCCCGCCAGAGTGCCTCCACGTGTCTGTGTGAGGCAGCAGTGGCCAGAGACAGACAGCCCTATCAGCACAACTTCCAACAGAAAGGGACAACTGCCAGGGGTCACAGCAGGCTCAGAAAACACAGCTCCTGCCCCTCCAGTGGTAGCAGGTGGAACCTGTGACCAGATACTACCACTATGTGACGGCAAAGGTCCACCCCATCAAACAGCATGAAGAAATATATTAACACTCCAGACCAGAAGGAAAATGACAAGTATCCAGAAACCAATCCTGAAGTCATAGAAATTTACACATGAAATGACAGAGAATTCAAAATAGTTATCATAAAGAAACTCAATGAATTATAGGAAAACTCAGAAAGACAGTTCAATGAACTCAGGAATAAAATTAATGAGCTGAGGGAATTCTTCACAAAAGAGATTGAAATTATAAAAAAAAAAACAACAATTAGAAATGTTAGAGGGGCCAGCCCCATGGCTTGGCGGTTAAGTACGCGCGCTCTGCTGCTGGTGGCCCGGGTTCGGATCCCGGGCGCGCACCGACGCACTGCTTCTCCGGCCATGCTGAGGCCGCGTCCCACATACAGCAACTAGAGGGATGTGCAACTATGACATACAACTATCTACTGGGGCTTTGGGCAAAAAAAAAATAAATAAATAAAATTATAAAAAAAAAAAAAGAAATGTTAGAGATGAAGAACACAATGAATGGCATAAAAAAACTAGAATCCTTAAAAAACACAGCTGATATTACAGAGGACAAAATTAGTAATTTAGAGGACAGAAACACAGAAATGCATCAGGTGGAGGAGGAGAGAGAACTAAGAGTAAAAATAAATGAAGAAATACTCCGAGAAATATCCAACACAATTAGGAAATGCAACTTAAGGATTACAGGTATTTCAGAGGGAGAAGGGTGGGAGAGAGGAGCAGAGAGCTTGTTCAAAAAAATAATAGCTGAGAACTTCTCAAACCTGCAGATGGAGATGGAATTACATGTAAATGAAGCTAATAGAACTCCTAATTACATCAATGTAAGAAGACCTTCTCCAAGGCACATATTAGTAAAACTGGAAAAGTCAATGACAAAGAAAAAATATTAAGGGCAGCAAGGCAGAAGAAAATCACCTACAAAGGAACCCCTATCTGCCTTTCAGCAGATTTCTCAGCAGAAACCTTACAGGCTAGGAGAGAGTGAAATGATATATTCAAAATACTGAAAGACAAAAAATTTCAGCCTAGAATACTCTATCCAGTGAAACTATCCTTCAGATACGATGGAGAAATAAAAACTTTCCCAGATAAACAAAAGCTGAGGGAGTTCATCCCCACAAGAGCCCATCTACAAGAAGGACCAAGAAGGCCCTTGTACGTGACCAAAAAAATCGTTTAAAAAGCCTTCAGCAATGAAATAAATAGACAAACAAAATCAGAAAATGGCAGCTCTCTATCAGAACAGGTTAGCAAACAATTATAACATTAAAGATAAATGGAAGGATGGCATCAAAAAATAACTATAACCATTTCATTTTAATCACAAATTCAAAACACAAAATGGAATAAGTTGTGACAACGACGACTTAGATGAGGAAGGGATGGAACCTGCTTAGACTAAGGAGATAAGAGGCTATCAGAAAATGGACTATCTCATCTAGATCTTGTACATAAACCTCATGGTAACTACTAAACAAAAAATCAATACATAGACAAAAATGATAAATAAAGAGAAAACTGAGAAAACCATCCCAGAGAATCACCAAACTAAATTGGCAGTCGGAAATCCATGGGACAAGAAATAAGGGAAATACAGAACAACCGGAAAACAAGAGAAAAAATGGCAGTATTAAGACCTCATGTATCAATAATCACTCTAAAGGGATTGAATCCTACAATCAAAAGACAGAGAGTGGCTGGATGGATCAAAAAACAAGACCCAACAAAATGCTCCCTCCAGGAAACATAGCTCTAAAGACAAACAGGCTCAGAGTGAAGGGATGGAAGATGATACTCCAAGCAAATGGCAAGCAAAAGAAAGCAGATGTTGCCATACCTATGTCAGACAAAGCAGACTTCAAGATAAAAAAGACAACAAGAAACAAAGAGGGGCAGTATATAATGATAAAAGGGACTTTCCACCAAGAAGACATAACACTTATTAATATATATGCAACCAACACAGGAGCTCCAAAGGACATAAAGCAACTATTAACAAACCTAAAAGGAGATATTAACAACAACACAATAATAGTAGGGGACTTCAACACCCCACTTACATCAATGGATAGAACATCCAGACAGAAAGTCAACAAGGAAATAGTGGATTTAAATGAAAAACTAGACCAGGAGGACTTAAGAGATATATACAAAGCACTCCATCCAAAAACAGCAGAATACACATTCTTCTCAAGTGCACATGGAACTTTCTCAAGGACAGACAATATGCTGGGAAAAAAGGCAAGCCTCAATAAATTTAAGAAGATTGAAATCATACCAAGCATCGTTCCCTACCATAAGCTATGAAACTAGAAATCAAACCACAAGAAGAAAGTTGGGAAAGTGACAAATATATGGAGACTAAACAACATGCTACTGAACAATCAATGGATCATTGAAAAAATTAAAGCAGAAATCAAAAAATATCTGGAGACAAATGAGAATGAAAATACACCATACCAACTCATATGGGATGCAGCAAAAGCAGTCCTAAGACGGAAATTCATAGCAATACAGGCCCACCTTAACCAACAACAAAAATCTCAAATAAGCAATCTTAAACGACACCTAACAGAACTAGAAAAAGAAGAACAAACAAAGCTCAAAGTCAGTAGAAGGAGGGAAATAACAAAAATTAGAGCAGAAATAAATGAAATTGAAACAAAAAAACAGTAGAAAGGATCAATGAAACAAAGAGCTGGTTCTTTGAGAAGATAAACAAAATTGACAAACCCTTAGCCAGACTCACTAAGAAAAAAAGAGAGAAGGCACAAATAAATAAAATTAGAAATGAAAGAGGAGAAGTTACAATGGATACCAGAGAAATACAAAGGATTATAAGAATAATATGAAAAACTACATGCCAACAAATTGGACAACCTAGAAGAAATGGATAAGTTCTTAGACTCATACAACCTCCCAAAACTGAACCAAGAAGAAATAGAGAATCTGAATAGACCAATCTCAAATAAAGAGATTGAAATAGTAATCAAAAACCTCCCAAAAAATAAAAATCCAGGACCAGATGACTTCTCCGGAGAATTCTACCAAAAACTGAAAGAAGACTTAATACCTATCCTTCTCAAACTATCCCCCAAAATTGAGGAAGACAGAATACATCCTAACAAATTCTACAAGGCCAACATCACCCTGATACCAAAGCCAGACAAGGACAACACAAAGAAGGAAAATTACAGGCCAATATCACTGATAAACACAGATGAAAAAATCCTCAACAAAACATTGGCAAACTGAATACAGCAATACATTAAAAAACCGAATACAGCAATACACTAAAAAGATCATACACCATGACCAAGTGGGATTTATACCAAGGACACAGGGATGGTTCAAGATCTGCAAATCAATCAATGTGATACACCACATTAACAAAATGAGGAATAAAGACACAGAGAAAGCATTTGACAAGACCCAACATCCATTTACGATAAAAACTCTCAATAAAATGGGTATAGAAGGAAAGTACTTCAACATAATAAAGGCCATATGTAACAAACCCACAGCCAACATCATAACTTAATGCTCAAAACAGAAAGCCATCCCTCTGAGAACAGGAACAAGACAAGGGTGCCGACTCTCACCACTCTTATTCAACATAGTAGTGGAGGTTTTGGCCAGAGCAATTAGGCAAGCAATTAGGCAAGAAAAAGAGATAACAGGAGTCCAAATAGGCAATGAAGAAGTGCAAGTCACACTGTTTGCAGACGATATGATTTTATATACAGAAAACCCTTAAGAATCCACTGGAAAACAATTAGAAATAATCAACAACTACAGCAAAGTTGCAGGGTACCAAATCAACTTACAAAATCAGTTGCATTTCTATACTCTAATAATGAACTAACAGAAAGAGAACACAAGAATACAAGCATCTTTTGTGGCCATTTACACCTGCAACAAAAAGAATAAAATATCTAGGAATAAATTTAACCAAGGAGGTGAAAGAGCTACAAAATGAAAACTATAAGACAGTATTGAGGGCCGGCCCCATGGCTTAGCGGTTAAGTGCATGTGCTCCGCTGCTGGCGGCCCGGGTTCGGATCCCGGGCGCGCACCGATGCAACATTTCTCCAGCCATGCTGAGGCCGCGTCCCACATACAGCAACTAGAAGGATGTGCAGCTATGACATACAACTATCTCCTGGGGCTTTGGGGGGAAAAAATAAATAAATAAATAAAATATTAAAAAAAAAAGACACTATTGAAAGAAATTGATGAGGACATAAAGAAATGGAAAGATATTCCATGCTCATGGATTGGAAGAATAAATATAGTTAAAATGTTCATACTACCTAAAGCAATCTACAGATTCAATGCAATCCCAATCAGAATCCCAATGACGTTCTTCACAGAAATAGAACAAAGAATCCTAAAATTCATATGGGGCAACAAAAGACCCCAAATAGCTAAAGCAATCCTGAGAAAAAGGAACAAAGCTGAAAGCATCACAATCCCAAATTTCAAAATGTATTACAAAGCTATAGTAATCAAAACAGCATGGTACTGGTACAAGAACAGACACACAGATCAATAGAACAGAATTGAAAGACCAGCAATAAAACCACACCTCTACAGACAGCAGATCTTTGACAAAGGAGCCAAGATCATACAAAGGAGAAAGGAAAGTCTCTTCAATAAATGGTGTTGGGAAAACTGGACAGTCACATGCAAAAGGTTAAAAGTAGACCATTATCTTTCACCATACACAAAAATTAACTCAAAATGGTTTAAAGACTTGAATGTAAGACCTGAAACCATAAAACTCCTAGAAGAAAATATAGGCAGTACACTCTTTGACATCGGTCTTAGAAGGATCTTTTCCAATACCATGTCTACTTGGACAAAGGAAACAAAAGAAAAAAGTCAAATATTGACAATTTCAGATGGTTCAACCTAGTACTATGGTAGGTTCTCAATAAATACTTGCTGACTGAATGAATGACTGACTGAATGAATGGATGGAGACTTTATGTTTTAGATTACCTTAGATCCATGGGTTCTTAGCCTTTTTAGTGCCATGAATCCCTATCAGAATAACATTTCTAAGGGCTTAAAATAAAATACATATTACAAAGAATACCAATTACATTGAAATGCAGTTATCAAAATTAGAAAAACAAACTTGTGATATAGTAATATATGCTTTCTTATTACTACATTAAATAACAAGATGATTCATTTAAAACAGTGAAAGGTTAAATTTTATTTTCTAAAGACAGTAGCAGGAAGACTGTTTTTGCTTAGTTTGCATAAAATCATCGCACTCTAGGGTGGTCTTTGATTAACACTTATAAGTGGGGAATACTGGGAAGCATCATAGATGTCTGGACCACCAATGTGAGATGTCACCATTTGGTGGCTTGAGGCAGAGTTGCCAGATCATTGTCCAGCCTCATCACAGCAGAGGAGGATGACTGTGATCACAGGTGATCTAGTGGCAAGTTTAATATCTACCATAACTTAGAAGTAGTGATAAATGTAAATGACATTTTGAGATATCAGCAACAACTGTAAAATGATATAAAAAATCTGTAATTTCAGGTAGAGCCAATGGCACAGATAACGCTAACACTGCTGTGCTTTGTTGCCTATATTTATAATTGAGAAATGTTAAATTTCTAGTAGAAGTTAGTGAAAACAAAGGTGTAATCCCCACTACTCCCCCCAATCCAAATTCAAGGACCTTTTGCTCTTCTTCCTTTCAAAGTCCTGCTGTTGATTTTTTTTTATTATTTTATTGGGGTCATGATAGTTTATAACATTGTGAAATTTCAGGTGTACATTATTATTTCTCAGTCACCATATATTTTGCCCCTTTAGTCCTTATGCACACCCGCCAACCCCCTTCCCCTCTGGTAATCACTAATCTGTTCTCTTTGTCCATGTGTTTATGTTCCACATATGAGTGAAATCAGGTGGTGTTTGTCCTCTGTCTGGCTCATTTCGCTTAACATAATACCCTCAAGGTCTACCCATGTTGTTGCAAATGGGACGTTTTTGTCTTTTTATATGGCTGAGTAGTATTCCGTTGTGTATATATACCACATCTTCTTTATCCATTCATCAGTGGAGGGGCACTTGGGTTGCTTCCATGCCTTGGCTATTGTGAATAACGCTGCAATGAATATAGTGGTGCGTAAGTCTCTTTGAATGTTTGATTTCAAGTTCTTTGGATAAATACCCAGTAGTGGAATAGCTGGGTTGTATGGTATTTCTATTTTTAATTTTTTTTTTTTGTGAGGAAGATTAGCCCTGTGCTAACATCCATTGCCACTCCTCCTCTTTTTGCTGAGGAAGAAGATTGGCCCTGGGCTAACACCTGTGCCCATCTTCCTCTACTTTATATGGGACGCCACCACAGCATGGCTTGACAAGCAGTGCATTGGTCCACGCCTGGGATCCGAACCTGCGAATCCCAGGCCACCGAAGTGGAGTGTGCGAACTTAACTGCTACGCCACCGGGCTGGCCCCAATGTTTGACTGTTTTTGACCTACCAAAATAGCAATTTCATGTAGTGCAATCTAACACTTGTCAGGCTTAACCTCTAGGCCCACTAATAACAGAGAGATTCATGGAGTAAATCATTAACTTGAAATCAGAAAGATGGATGCTTGCAGCAGAAGTTAAAAATTTCGTAAAATGGGTAAAGTGGCACACAGAAAGCAAAAATCTCAAGAAAGCAAAGTGGCCAAAGGGAATTACCCATTTAATTATCCTGAATGAGAATGATCCAAATATATGGTCCAATCTCTATTATTTTCTGCAGCCTAACAGTGATGAGAAGCCTCTCCCTAAAGCTTTATTAATGCTTCAATAATTTTTTCAAGTCATATTAAATAATGGAATCTTCCACTTTATGATAAGAATTCCACTTTAAATTCAATATTAAAGCCAGTTAGATTCATGCCTTACATTTGTATGGCACTTTATAATTTACAAAGTGATTTCATACACATTCTTCTATTTGATCCTCACCATACGCCTACAAAATAGCCTGGAGATATTATCCCCATTTCTCAGGTTAGACAACACACACATATCCAAGGGGACTCACAGAGAATCTTAAAACTAATATTAATTTTAAGCCAGTCTCTTTGTTCTCTGTATCAAGTAATAACATTAAAGGAGGCAAAACTGCAAAGTGCTTCAAAATCCAGGAAAATTAGGTCTGAATCTCAATCCTTCACATACTCTCTATGCGCCCCTTAGGAAGTACTCTGATATTTGTGAGCCTCAGTTTAATAAAGTGGGAATAATAACATCTTCAGATTAAATAAGATACAGTAGTTAAAGCCCTTACCATCATCTATAGCAGCTGCACTTATCACTATCATTCATTTTTATTATCATGAGAATCCAGCAATCAAGAAACATGACTCTTACCTAAAAGAACTCAGGAAAGCAATGTGGTCCAATAGACACAGCACAGGCTACAGAATTCTAATGTCCTGCCCCACAGTTACTCTGGGAAGTCACCTAACCTCTATATTATCATCATTCCATCACTGTAAAGGCTTATGAACACAACCAATGTCACAAGAGTTTGGAGATCTATTTTTCTTCAATATCTAAAAATTTCTAAATCTCCTATGGTAGGAGCTCTGATTAAGAGTTTTTACTAAGAGCTACTACCTGCAACGTCTAGAACCGATGTTCATTCATGAGCCCGAGTTCACTTATGAGCCCAGAGCCTTATCTCATTTCAGATAGCTGATGGAGACACAATAAGATCTTGAATTAGATCATGGATAGAAGCTAAAACCAGAGGCAGACAATAGTAAAGGAAGGATATTGGGTAAAAGAGTATACGAGTAAAAGAGAACTATTTTCCATCCTAGAGGCAAAGGGTCAAAAGCAGGCTTGCTATTACTTACTCTTGGCTTACCACGTCCTCATCCTCTGAGGATGATGCTGTTTCCTCCAGGTCCCGGGCCATCACGACTGGCATTTCCTTTAGGGGTTGTCATACAGTCAGCAGACGGGGGCCTCAGAGACCTTTCCTTGCAGATTCACTGGGTCAAACAATTTGGGTGGCACTGATTCCTGTAAGAAAGCCAAATGATCTGAAACATAATACAGTTGTCTATTTGTTGATTATTGCTGATAATCTTCAAGTAATAAAAATGAATATTTACCTAAATGGTGCCCAGCCTCTAGAAGCTTACTTTCTATCACAGTCCCTCACGTACGCCAGAAAAATCAAGATTTTTTTCCCAAACGTACTGTCTGTCCTCTATGTATTTGAAGAGCTGTTATTAAGTTTGAGTTTCTCATTTTTCTTTTATATACTATATCTAACATGCACCAAAAGGATAGATTTACTTAACTTTCAGAGAAGCCTGAGGTAAGTGGATGACTGCCTAAAACAGATTCCTTGCTAGAAAAACTGGACCTGGGTTAAAAATAAAAACTCAAGATTTAAGATCCTTGAAAATACTTTCGACTCTATGACAAGCACACAAGTAAAACGCCCTCATGCTTCCACTAAAACAAATCCAACCACTGAACCAAAAGATTAATATATTCTACTGAATCAAGGTAATAAATAGCTGGGGAATAAACTGTCCTTCCAAACACTCTCAAAAATTTTTCTCCCTTACTAAAAATCACAAACTATCATCTGAATCTCAGTCATTAAAATTAGAATATTCCCATTTCTAACTTAAAATATATTTTCCATTGGAGAAAAGTACATATTCGTTATGTGTGTGAGAGGAAGGAATAGAAATGACTGATAAAGAAAATGAAAATATTTAAATAACCGTAATCCCATTACTCAGAGATAACCACCTGATGTCAATCTTTCCAAACCTTTTCTATCCATTCACATATACGATAAGATTAGATTGTTAACAGGACAAAAAAACGCCGATCCCGATAACGATCCCTACAGATCTTCAGCGGAATGGGATGAAGATCTAACCACCTCAAAGGCGTTCTTCCGAGGATTCCCAACGGGATTTCTCGATCTCTCCCAAAATGCTGGGATGTCCTTTAAGCTGAAGCAAAACAAAATCTGCAAGCGAGGAAGGGGTGCCGACCCGTCCCAGGCCGCCTGCAGAGCGGGGACAGACGGGACGATCGGAAGAAGATTAAGGACACTCGCCCCAGGAGCGTCCTCGCCCTAACGGGATCAGCCCCTCAGCCCCACCTCGGCTCACCCCAACCCCAGGCAGGTCGCAGATGCTCCCCAGGGGAAGGACCGGGCGACTCCGCCGCCGCGACTCAGCCCGGCGCGCCCGGAAGCCACCAGCTGCTCCCGGACTCAGAAGGAAGCGCAGCCGCCGGGGCCGCCCAGACCCGGGAGCGCACCTCCCTCGGCATGGGGGCGCGCGGATGCAGGCGCTTACCCGTCTCATCTTCCCACGGCTCGGGCGGGCAGGCGGGGACCGCGCTCTTCGCCTACCTCCGTCCTCCTTCCCCAGCCGGGCTCACGGCCGCCGCCGACGGCTGCTCCCCCCGTTACTACAACAACCAACAAGCAACCGCCCGCTCGGAGCCACTGCGCAGGCGCCCGCCACCCGCCGCTGACTTCGCTGAGGACGCTCGGCTTCGGGCGCGGAAAGATGTCGTCACGGCGGCGCGGCGCGGCGGCAGAGCCCTCCTCTTAGCAGAAGAGACTCGACTTCTTTGCTCGGCTCTTTTTTTCTCCGCCCCTAAAAGGTGGTCTTCGAAACCGGAGTTCATCCGCCTCTCTAGACAGGAAGGTTCACTGCGTGAGCGGTGTACCGGAGATGAGGCCTGGGCAGCGGCAACACTTCACGCCCCATCTCCTGCTCAACCGGGCCCAGGACAGCCAATCACAGCGAGGACAGACGGAAACGACCCAATCCTGGAGCCGAGTGAGGGCGGAGGCGGGGGACAAATTGCTCAGTGGACTCTGGCTGGAGTGCTCGTTGGGAAGCTTTATTTGCTGCTGCTGCTACCACCACACAGAATTGGAGTTCTCTCCCCCGATGTGCCTTAAAAAAGGCCAATTATTAGGGCATCGGCTTTTGGGAAAAGAAAACAGCTTTACTGCTAGATTGAGCTGCAAGGAAACAGGGGCATACGCTCTCAGATCTGTCTCCCTGATCCAGGACTTGTGGCAAAATTTGTGGGAGGAAAGGCAGTGTGATCTAAAGTGTGGAGATAGATGACTGGCCGTAAGAAGAAGTGAGGTAATTGATGATCTGCACAAGCTTAGTCAAGTTTCATGGCTCTTCATAGGACACCTGTTCACAAACTGGCAGCGTTACCATGATCTGAGGGTGGAGTTTTTAGCTCCTTGACGTCAAAAAGGTCACTTATCAAGCATTTGCGTGGGCCCAGTTGATGAATTGGTGGTCCAAGCAGCCTGAACTGGACAAGGGGTCTCAGTTCCAGAAAAACCACACTTAATTAGTCTGTTGATAAGATGGGGTCAGTTTAACTTATCCTAGAGGGCCCGTGGTTACAAATCCCCCGTTTTTGTTGTTCATTCCTCAATCTTGAGGGATATAGGGTGAAGACTGCTCTAGCTTCTTCCTGCTGATAAGGGGTGAAGGTTCTCCATCTCATTGAACCAGTCGCTGAGACTATGATGTAGGTGGCCTCCCAACGTTAGACCTACATTGTGTAAGTGAGTAACCAGGTATTTAATAAGATCCACTTCTAGAGAAACAAAAAGAAAAACAATGTTAATGGTTGGAGCAAATTATAAACCAGTTTCTGAGCCCAGGGAGGCAGCCAGTCAAGAAGATTTCTAGATGTCAACGTTGAAGCATCTTTTGCAGTTTGAAATGTCTCTGATGATGTTATCATGTGTTCATGTATCTTTCTGAGTGGCTTACACAGCAACAGGCATGAATCTGTCATAAGTTTCTATCAAGTTGTCCAGCTTCATTTTCCGGGGCTTCAGGAAAAGGGGCAGTTTCAGTTCTCAATGATTCCAAATGAAAATGATGGAAAATGTTAGTTTGGAGATTTGTAGCCAGATATTTCAGGAGACTAGAAGAATTCAGGATTCAGTCAAGTTTACAGATAGAAAATAACACCTCAAAGACAACAGAACTAGAACCTGATATCCACGAATGTGTATTATAGTTTCTGTTGAAACAATTTTTCCCTCTAAAATCACCCTTATTTTTACCAAAGATAGCCAAATTAAGACTAATTAGTTTGCAAAATAAGTCCAGTTTCAATAAACTTGGCCCAATTATTTACATAAGTATAGCAGGAATAGCAATTGATCAGATATGCTCTTTTAAATCTGCTTTGCTGGAACTTTTTATAAGGAGTCTCAGATGAAACTTTAGAGACCTCTCAAGGCTAGGAAAACCAAGCAAAGGACTTGTCATCAGACTCCACCTGCAATACCTATAGATTTGGATGAATTCATCTCTTCTCTTGAGGCTCCCCAAAATATCCTCAGGTTCCTTGCACTGGCCAGGCAAGTGACCTTCTTTACTCACCTGGTCAGGTTGCTGGGAACTCTTTAAGCAAGGTACCAGGCCAATATTTCCAAGTGGCTTTATTCCATAAAGTCAGTCTTTGTTCCTCAAAGCTGTTTGGTCATATCTGAGTCTATGCATATTTCTCTCAAATATAACATTCTAGTCAAAACCTTGGTAATATAACCAATATTTCCAATTGTGTCCTGCTATAAGGAGATCAGATTCTTACTGAACTTATGCAAATAACTATATTGCCATGAAAATGACAATACTCACTCAACATGACTTTCCATTCTGTAGGGTTCAGGTAGGGAGAAAAAAATAAATGTTTCAATTCTGCTTACAAAGATATAATTTTGCCAAATTGCTATAAGTCATAGTTCGCTTAAGAGAAAAGAGAAAAAGGTTTCCTTAAATCTGTAAAAACAAAACATTAAAGGTCAGCAATATTTCAAATGAATAGTCATAAAAATTATAACCATCTTCATCAGTTTATTCAGTGCCATGTAATCAATTCTTGATCTTAATCTTCTGTTAGAAGTTTTATGAGGCCATCAATGTCTCTAATAGAGTTCTGTAATTTCTTATCCAGCACAGTTTTATAATCTGAAAGTTTATCAGAACTAGAGCAAGTGTCAGAGTCCATTCCATGAATCTCCCTGAAGATAAAGTACATCTGCAAAAACATTGGAGTAAAACAACAACTATCTGCAAATGACAGAAGACTCAAAAAGGGAAATTGACAGAGAAACTTGGCTATTTCTGTGACATACAACACTTTAAGATAATAACTAGAATTATGGCTGACAACCAGGATGAGTCAGAATTTTATATAATTTTTTTAAAAACACTTATATTAATAAACATTCATCCACACAATATAACCTAAGAAGGTTTGTCATTTATTTGCAATGCTTCTCATGTAATTTAACATACCAAATAAGCCTAATTAGTTTAATATCTCCCTCTTTATAGAAAGAGAACAAATTCTTTGAGAAGTTCCAGGGCCCCAATGGAAATTCTCAAAGTTTGAATTTTGGTCAAGTTTGTCAAAAATATCAAAAGGTTTTAAAACACTTGGTCATATATCAAACAATACTCCCTGTGAAACAAGGCTTAGTTATCCATTTAACCCAAGTGACAACAGAAGATGTTAAAGGCAAATATACAGAGTTAAACAGAAAAAAAAAAACCCAAAATCATAAGTTCTCTTAATAGAGAGATTTCAGCCTTTTAGAACGTAGGAAATTATTTTGACAAAACATAGAATTTCTGTCTTTTAGGCAGAATTACTCAAAGGTAAAGAAAAATCTTTTATAATCTCTGTATCAAGAGCAGACTGACAGTTCAAGAAAATTATCCTTTTAAGAGAGAGAACACCAAATTCTAATTTTTTACCAGCTTACTTTTGATATTAACACTTATTCACTTAATTAAGTTTATTTTCATCTTAGCCAACTTGACCATGCACACAATTCTTTCCTCAGGATTCCTCTTCCAAAAACCTTCCATAATTTTCTTTTTACATTCAGAATGTTTCCCATGCTTTCTTTCCCTTCTAGTATTTTAGGACAAATTTATCTTTCTTAACAAACAAAAATATTTCCATTCTTTATACATTCTTTACTGAAATTATACATCTCACTTTCCTTGAATATAAAGAAAACAAGATGTTTTCCTCATCAATTTTTGGTAGTTTTAATCACATGTTAATTAGAATTTTTAAATCTTACAGACCTTAATTTTTAGTGAAAACTATGAAGTAAGCAATTATAAAGTGTCTCTTACATTAGCATTCTGTAGCTTGGCAAATTTATAAATACTTTTTATAATTTCTAGAAACATACTATTTTATAGTACAATCTTTTAATAAAATACAAGACATGTTTATTAATAGATCCAAACATCTTTTCATTTGTCTGTAATAAGAAGCCAAAAGTAGATAGACATGTTTAGCAGTAATGTTTCAGTATTTCTTCTTATTTGAAAATGACCCAGATATTCAATGAATTTTTTTTTTTTTTTGCTGAGGACAATTCACCCTGAGCTAACATCTGTGCCAGTCTTCCTCTATTTTTTGTATGTGGGTGGCCAACACAGCATGGTTGCCAACAAGTGGTGTAGGTCCATGCCTGGGAATTGAACCCAGGTTGCCGAAGCAAACCACGCCAAACTTAACCAGGAGGCCATGGGGCTAGCCCTCAATGAACTTTTTTATCATTTAATTTCACCTAGCAAAACTTCAAAGTTTCAAGTTACCAAAGAGATTTTGGAAGTTGTTTTAAATACACATGCCATAAAATATAATTATTACTAGAAGTTTATCTATGAACTTTTATATCACTTGTATCTAAGTCATTTGCTTCCAAGTTATGCTTAGATTACCCATAAAATCTTCATGAGACATTAGACAAAATTAGCTATCATTTTAAGTTATTATTTTTGCTAACCTGTTTTATAATAGAGATAACATGAGCTTATTTGACCAATAAATGTAGAATAAAGGCTGCATGTCTACAACATATCCAGTGCCGATAACTCTGAGGACATGTCCATTTCAATCAAACAAACTTAAATAAACTTTTATTTACCAAAACTTATATCATGTTAGCTTGAAATATATTTGGGCTAGTTTCTATTACATTTATATAAGTGCTTACTTTAAGCCAATTGAATAGAGCTCTTTAGAAATTATACCATTGGGGGGTAAGCTATCACACATATATAACATACATATAGACACACATACACAAAGACTCCATAGCTATTGTTTTAAAACTTCTGTCATGAACCAGGTACAGTAATATAAAGTTCACGAGTTATGAAAAAATAATTGAATCCAAACTTTGTTTTAAGCTTTTTCTCCTAATATTTTTGGAGAAGATACTCAGGATGCTAAATTTGGGGTGAGAGTGCTCTTATGGCTGTTTTTCTTTCTTTTTTGTTCAGTCTTAGGAATTGGTCATGGGCTAGATAACAGTTCCTGGAGAGGCTATAAGATTTTTGAGATAAAGGAAATGGGTAGAATCTGAACTGCCTCTGGAGCCATATTTCTAGTTTTGCAAAGAACTTTTTAAGGTCGGTTGCTCTTAATTCCTCAGAAATTGGGTTGTAACTTAAATGACATTACAGGTTGATCTACCTGTCCAACTACATCATCCCTAATTTGCTTCTTTCCCTCTGAGTTCTTAGTTTTATTTTAACTTAGGGAAGAAGCCTGGAAAGAAAATTCCTATCAGGCTCAGATTGGCTGAATTTCTGATTGTAAATTGCTAAATCCTTTCAAATATCTTGTCAGGTTTCAGCCAGGAGAAGCAGTAACTATACCTAGCTATATTGAACAGCAGTTTCCCAGAAAATCTCTCAGAGTCTCATTCACTCTGGGAGTAGATTATGCAGGTGTCTGTAAAGCCACGGCCTAATATACTTTTCCTTTAGATAAACTTTTTTTTTTTTAAAGATTTTATTTATTTATTTCCCCCCCCAAAGCCCCAGTAGATAGTTGTATGTCATAGCTGCACATCCTTCTAGTTGCTGTATGTGGGACTCGGCCTCAGCATGGCCAGAGAAGCAGTGCCTTGGTGCGCGCCCGGGATCCGAACCCGGGCCACCAGAAGCGGAGCGTGCGCACTTAACCGCCAAGCCACAGGGCCAGCCCTAGATAGCCTTTATAACTTATTTTTTTCTTTTTGCAACAAAACTTTCAATAAAGTTACTTTGGAATTTTGAAGTCTTTACTTTTAAGTGCACTTTTAAATAATCTTATCTAATCGGAACGTTCCTTTTAATGGCCAATGTAATTCCCCTGAGGCTGATGGCAGTTTGGTAGGACCCTTAGCCACAAAAAGGAGTGCAACCCACATTTCTGTCTGACAATCTCTGAGTGCAAAATGGGGTGCAGCCACATTTTGGCCGACCCTATTTTTGGGACCTCCAACCTGATGATTATTAAGCCAAGCCCTTAGGACACAAAACAAGTTTGCTAACATTCTGCAGTTGTTTTTGTTTGTTAGCTTGTTTTCGTAAATATTTACAGCTTCTGGAACCTTTAGGTTTTAGACAATTGTGCTGGAAGGTGTCGCACTTGACTCTTTAAAAAGATTTTCCTTGTTCCTCAGTTTGGAGGCTCAAAAAGAGCCCAAAATGGCCATTATAATTTTAAATTACCCCGGGTTATCGTGCCTGCTGTTTACAGTTATCCCCATGTTAGGGGGCTCTTTCCAAGGTGGCCACAACAAACAAGGTAATTTCTAAAGAGAGTTTGTAGTGCCCCGCTCGCCTCCCTGGCCCGGCGGAGCCCAGGCCCCAGGCGGAGCAGCACCACGTTCCGGCGCAAGCTGACAGACCTGGACTACCACAACCCCCCAGGCTTCAACTGCAGGGATGAAACAGAATTTAGAAACTTTGTTGTTTAGCTTGAAGACCAGAAAATCAGACACTACAAAATTGAAGACGGGGTAATTTAAGAAACATCCACAGCCGTGACTGGCCCAAGTTCTTTGAAGAGTGTCTCAGAGATGTTAACTGTCCTTTCAAGATTCAAGATCTATAAGAAGCAATTGACTGGCTTCCTGGTTTAGCTGTTAGACTTGAATTTGGAGATCATGCTGAAAAGTACAAGGACTTAGTACCTGATAATACAAAAAATGCTGATAATGCAGCTAAAAGTGCAGAGCCATTGATCAATCTGGATATAAATAATCCTGATTTTAAGGCTGGCCTAATGGCTTTGGCTAATCTTCTTCAGATCCAGCACCATGATGATTACCTGGTAATCATCATGGTATGCTCAAATGCTCAAGGCTATTTGCATTTTGGTCCAGGAGCGCATGACACAGGATGCAGTTGCTAAAGCAAATCAAACCAAAAGGGCTTGCCCGTTGCTTTAGACAAGAACATTCTTGGTTTTGACAAAGGAGATGCAGTTCTTAGCGAAGCTGCTCAGATTCTGTGATTGCTGCAAATAGAAGAGCTGAGAGAGCTACAGACAAAAATTAATGAAGCCATAGTGGCTGTTCAGGCAATTACTGCTGATGCAAAGACAGACTACAGACTGGGGAAAGTTGGAAGATGAACATTTTTAGGATTTCAGCTTCTCATCTACTTAGTACAGTTGGGAACCATGTACTCTCTGGCATGTGTTTGGAAATCAAATGTCACGTTTTGGAGGGAAGAATCCCAGAAAATTGACTATGTTCTAGAGATTTACCATCATTGCTTTTTCTTTAATAAAGTTTGGGAAACTGGAAAAATATTAAAAAATAGAGTTTGTTACAGTCACTGAGAAACTCAGTCCCCAAAACAACCAACTCAATTTAGACAAAGATTAATGCACAATACAGTTCTATACATAATACAGACCAGAATACCAGCTAGTTTGCCAAGAGTAGCTCAGAACCAGACTGCCAGGAGCTACTCAGAATCAGGGCCAGGAGCTGCTCAAAACCAGGAGTAGCTTGGAACCACTGCTAGGAGCTACTCAGGAGCCACTTCACGAGTGAGGCTTTTATCCTGCCTCTAATTCCCTTGGTTGGTTCAGGTCCAAGGTTTGGGACTCAGCCCACCAGGATTCTCCAGAATACAAGCCAAATTAATATTCTCAGGGAATCAAACCAGAGAGGCAACGTAAAGGACAGGTGCTTTCTTAAAGTTACTCACCCAGAGCCCAGAGACATCTTGATTAAGAAGCTGTTTCTTCTCCCAAATGAAAATAAATGACTTGAGGCCTGGAGCGCCACAGCAGGAAATGGGAATACCATCAGCTGAGCCTCTAACAGAAGTGTCTAGGTGGCCACTTAGGGTGACAAAAAGACCCCACACCATGCTGGGGGTTCCAGAGCCTCAGGTGGGCAGTCACAGGACCTTGTCCCTTCGTGGTCACCAAAATGTTTTACTGCACAAAATTGGGGTTCTCTGGCCCAATGTGCATTTAAAAAACCCAATTATTATAGAATCAGCTTTTGGGAAAAGAAAACATCTTTATTGCCACATTGCTATCTGCTATTCGCAAGAAGACAGGGGCACATGAGCTCAGATCTGTCTCCCTGATCCAGGGCTTGGTGCAAAATTTATGGGATGAAAGGAAGGGCGGTCTCAAGTGTGGAGATAGAGAATTGGAGGTAAAGAGAAGTCAGGTAATTGATGATCTGCGCAAGTGTAGTCAAACTTCACGGCTCTTCCTAGGACGCATGTTCACAAAATGGACACGGTTACCATGATCTGAGGGCAGAGTTTTTAGCTCTTTGACGTCAAAAAGGTCACTGATTGACCTTTGCACAGGCCCAGTTGATGGGCTGGTGGTCCCAACTGGCCCAAATTGGACAAGGGTGTCTCAGTTCCTGAAAAACCACTCTTAATTACTCTGTTGATAAGATGGGGTCAGTTGAACTGGTCCTAGAGGGCCCCTGGTTACACTGCTGAGTTGGGGGTTCTGGTCACCAGGTAAGGACAATGTGGGGGAGAAGAGGGATGTAGGGGTGTGTGTGGCATCTGATTGAGAAGTTCCGGAGAGTATGGGAAAATGGAGGTGGGATGGAAGGAAGATACCTGGAAGGCAACCTTTTGAGGGAAAAGGGGTTTGAGAGACCATGAGAAGGGAGAGCTAGGAAGATGAAGGCTTGGTAGGTTCGGGGAATGAGTGAATGGATGAACGAATGAGCAGCCATTGTGAGCATAGCACGGTGCAAGGAACCTTCACTTTTCTCATGTAATTATTTTTCATCTCCATTTTGCAGGTGAGGAAACCTAGGGTGTAAAGTGTAACTTACTTGCCCAGGGTCACACAGCTACTAAATGGTAGGATCAGGAGAGGAATCTCTCTCTCCTGACTCTAGTCTTAACACCACACCTTTGCTGGGCTGGGCCAGGGCAAAATTTGAGAATAGATGTCGGATATTCTAGGAGGCCCTCAAGCTTTAGGGAAATGGTGTTGAGGGATTGGAAGAGCAGTTCAGAAGAGTGCTCAGGTTCTGCCTTCATCAGCTATGTGTTGGGATTTCTAAGACCTTCTCTGAAATGGACATAAGTTCTGTCAAAGAGGGGGCCATCCATGGAGCTTTTCTGACCCTGGGAGGAAAGAGCCTGAGTCTCCTATTGAGGGAGGGCGAGAAATTAAGGAGGATGGAGGGATCCTGGCCCATGCTGCACCTGCCAGTAGAGCCCTGTTCTCTGTGGATTTAGACAAAGTCCACTTTTGTGATCTACCGTCCCTGAGGGTGTCATCTATTCACCCATCCTCCTCTAGAGCTCATTTTTGTTTGCTTTTTGATGCTTCTCACTGTCTAGAGCCATTGCTGACTTTAATATCTGTTTCAGCTGGTAGTGTAGGACCCTCCTGAGACTCTTGCCGCCACAGTGACAAAGGAGGCCTGATGGTTTATCACCACTTCAGGCCCAAGAAGTTAACCCAAAACAGATAAACTGTGGGCCAAAAGGACATAATGAAGTTGGGAAGAAGTAATTCCATTATTAGATTCTTTATCTGCATCGGTTTTATTGAAATCAAGCTGATTGAAATCAATGCTCACCAAGGCTTGATCTAAGCTTGTATTTTTTTAAAACAAAAAGTACATAATATAGTTGTATCTTCTACACAACTTGAAGACAGAAGTGGATATGGTCTGCTTGTCTTCATCAAAAATGGAAACTTCATCAAAGTATTCTCAGTGAGGGCCGGCCCCGTGGCTTAGCGGTTGGGTGCACGCGCTCTGCTGCTGGCGGCCCGGGTTCAGATCCCGGGTGCGCACCGACACACCGCTTCTCCGGCCATGCTGAGGCCGCGTCCCACGTACAGCAGCTAGAGGGATGTGCATCTATGACATGCGACTATCTACTGGGGCTTTGGGGGAAAAATAAATTAAAAAAAAAAAAGTATTCTCAGTGAGGCAGTATTGCAATACAGAGTCCAACAGACCATGTATCTCAGCTGTGGCATATATTAGCTGTGTAACCTCAAACAAATCAGTTAACCTCTCTGTGCGAACCCTCATCTGTAAAAAGTAAATATTAATAGTGCCTACCTACCTTGTTTAAGGATTAAATGAGATAATATGTTAGGTGATTGCACTGCATGGCACACACGAGTGCCCAATAACTGTAAGCTATTATCATTTCTCTTGCAACCCAACACCAACATTGCAGTTTCCTTCTCCATGTAATTTTCTTACTAGTTCTCAAGTCACAGCAGTTTATTTATTTTTAACTTTTAGATTGTTCTTCTAGTTTATGGAGCATGGTGTACCTGAGAACCAGAGTAGAGAAGAGCCGAGGATGTAAATATGGGCCTCACACCATAGGTTCCACTCAAATGCATAAGGCTTCTCTGTGCTTGGAAGGATCTGTCGTCAGTAGCCAGGAAGGTATCTGTTAGCAGATTTGAGCCACTTGCATTACAAAGGAATGGCGTGACAAACCAGGCTACAAATAAAGATAGAAGAGGACTGACTCCAGCCAAGAGAAAAAGTTCTGATTTAGGCTAGTATTTTGGAGAAATTGCTTAGACAAAAATAAGTCCTGTGCCACTTGTTACAGAGTATACTGTTGGTTCACTACTATTAGTGTGACTAAATATTAAGACCAGTTTCTGTAAGTCTTGCACGGAAGTCCATGTGTTATTTTATAGTAATATTTGTACAACTCCTTTGCTTCTGTTCCCTTTCTTCTCTCCATTTTTTCCACTGCTGCTGTCATTTCCACCCACTGCATTATTTAGCCTTTTCACCCTGGGTAAACTTCAGCACATTTTGGTTTAAGGTAAATATTCACATATTCAGTGTGCTAACCTTGTGAGGTAAGGGAAGTGTGTCAAGATCACTGGGGGTGGAAGATCCTAGGGGACTTGGAGAGGAATTTATGAAGTGATTGATCAAGTAAGGTCAGTACAGCCCTCATGAGTGGGGCACAGGTTAACTACGGAGGTGAGAGAGCTTATGGTTGCAGTAGACTAACCATCTGTTGTCTCATGTCCTCTGCCTTTGTTTCCAAGGCAAAAAGCCCTGTCTGGTGTGAGGGGAGCCATGAGCCGTTTCCTGAATGTGTTGCGAAGCTGGCTGGTTATGGTCTCCATCATAGCCATGGGGAACACGTTACAGAGCTTCCGAGACCACACCTTTCTCTATGAAAAGCTCTACACCGGCAAGCCAGACCTCGGTAAGAAACTGAAGAAATGCATCCTTTGTGCAAGTGGCCTAAATTGTGGTTCCCAGACCCAGCTGTACATCAGAATAACCTAGAAGACTTACCAACAAACAAAGCACAGATGCCCATTTCCCTCTCCCAACCTATCTATTGAAACTTTGACCCCCTGGGTGGGGCCCTGGGTGCTGTTTTTTAAAAACCTCCCATGTGATTCTGATGCTGCCTACTCTAGCCTTTGGCAGCCACTGGAATAAAGACTGTGGAGAGCACTTGGCCCCTTTCCCCCTGGCTTCTCTGAGTACCCTCCCTTTCATACATTTCACACTGCCCTAGGCAATTAGTCTCTACAGAAACCATTACACACACAAGTGAGGAAATAGAGGTCCTTGGTGACTCTGTGAGGCCCCGCTGGAAAGCCATGAGGAAGCTCTGCATGTTATCTAGCCCTCTTCAGAAATCAGGTCACGGCCCACGTGGTTATATTCCATGTTGCAGATGGAGAGTTCCTAACCCAAGGTCTTCCCAAACCGTGACCTGGGCCCTGAGAAGGTACCCAAATCCCTCCAAGTTGGTCTCCCAGAGTGAAGCTCCCGAAGGCCCACGGTGGCCTTTCCCAGCTTCCTGAGCCTCTGCTGAGGGCATCTTCACGTTTCAGCTCACACTCCCTTGCGTTGCTGCGGGGGGTCGTTTGAGCTGCAGCACCACCTCACAGCGCTGACGAGTCCATGTCACATTTACAGCTAACCCAGATTCAGGCTCTGACCTAGCTCATTTTCCGCAACATCTGTGTATAAAATGAAACTAAGTAGGCTACGGCTCATTTTGAACAAAGCTCAAATACAACAGGAGTCAAGAACCTGGAAAGCTGGGCAGGACAATTCCACTTTTTCACCCTCAAACGCTGCCCTCGGGTGGTGCAGGAACCCTGTATAGATTCACGGGATTTTAGGTTATCCGCTCTGGCCCTTTGAACTCAAGCTCAGACAGAAAAGCCCAGGGGTCATGTGACTAGCTGAAGGGCATGTAGCTGAGCAAAACAACTGTGTGTGTGTGTGTGTGTGTGTGTGTGTGTGTGTGTGTGTCTGTCTGTCTGTCTGTCTGTCTCCAGCCCAGAGTAGAGACTGCCTCCTCCCTCGTGATCTGGGGGCTGTCAGGGTTCTCTGCTGGTCATAGCTGTGCTCAGGAGCATCCCGTAGAATTTCACCTGATGCCTAATCTCCTTAGGGTTGGTGAAATAGTCTTTCATATCTCACTAAGTAGAGAAATTTCTTCAGTCTTTTCATCAGAAAAGCTATCAAATTGGTTTATAAAGAATGTAGCTCTCCAGGGCTAACTGCTAGATATTTGGTTGGCAGGTAGAATTTTTTCTCACCTTACTACCATCTAAAGGTCTTCAGGGTTGTGAAATTGGTATCTCTGTCTAGTTTTCCAAAAGCTGGAAAATCCTTAAAGCCCAAGTGAACATTAATAGACGTTTCCATTTTCAGTCTTGTCCCTTGAAATTTCTTTCCTTTGCTTGATAGACTAGCACAGGAAGTGTCTTTGCTTTCACTATTTTGACATTCCTGACCACTGGATGGCTTAGATCAACGGCTGTACATTACAATCACACAGGGAGAGAGTTTTAGAAAATACTTATGCCCAGGGCCCACCTCCAGAGTATGATTTAATTAGTCTGGTACACAGGTCTTGGTAATTTTATAAAAATTCTTCAGTCGATTCTAATAAATGCCCAGGCTCAAAAACCACTGTTAACAGTGGAATATGATCCATACTTTCAGAACAAGATATTTAATACAGCAGTGTCAGAACGAAGCCACCAAGAGCAGGGTGGCCTCAGAAAACACCAATGAAATGGTGCTTTGTTCCACTACCACGTGCACAGGAAATCAGTCTGGATTGGGCTCTGTTCAAATAATATAGATCCGGATTCAGGAGAAGACCCGGGGACTTAGGTCTCTTAACGACCAGATGTGGGCATCTAGATAGTTCCCAATATTTCTGAGATCGCCCCTCATCAGTTTTGGAAGTCTACTAATCTCCTAGGCATCTTGTATTGACAGACCACTCTGCAACATTCCTCCAAACCTGTCCTGATCCAGACTTGCTGGGCTTTCTCAACACCCGAGTGGCTTCCAGGGCAGAAGCTTAAACTACTACATCCAGGAGTTATTGCCTAAGTGGGCTCTTTGTTGGGTTTCTATTCTGGGGACTCCCCCAGCCAACTGTAGACATCTGAAGAGGAGCTGAGCAGTTCTCATTCTGGAATTCCTTCCATTCCTTCTAGTTTCCATGTGCAGCACCAGCACCTCTTTCCACTCTGCCCAGCCAGAGGGAGTTCAGGCTCAGCTCCCTGCCTCCCATGACCCACCAGTGATGTGGGAGGAGTTTGGAAAGAGCCCTACTCCTCCCCTTCTCAACAGTCTTACTTTTTTTTTTTTTTTTGTGAGGAGATCAGCCCTGTGCTAACATCTGCCAATCCTCCTCTTTTTTTTTTTTTTGCTGAGGAAGACTGGCCCTGGGCTAACATCTGTGCCCATCTTCCTCCACTTTATATGGGACACCACCACAGCATGGCTTGCCAAGCAGTGCGTCGGTGCGCGCCCGGGATCCGAAACTGTGAACCCTGGGCCACCGCAGCGGAGCGCGCACTTAACCGCTTGTGCCACAGGGCTGGCCCCTCAACAGTCTTACTTTTATCTGCTACATAGTGAATGGCCTCCAAGCTCGGACCTTTGGGATCTGGACGCTGCTCTTATCAGTGATTCGCTGCATCTGTGCACATCGACATCCACAACAAGACGTATGTAAGGGAAGGAAGAGCTTTAGCAACTTTCTGTTGGAAATCAGGTGCTAAGCATACTCACTGTGGTCCTCCCCTTGGAGACCTGTTAATTTTGACACATTAGCCTAGAATGTGGTTAATAAAAGGTTAATAGGTTCCATTCCTTCCAGGCCTAAAAACATAGTAGACCTAATGGTTCTTTAAAGTTTGACAATTCTTCGGAACTGACATAGCAAAGTAGTAGTGTGGTGATCCAGTGGCCTGCATCATATCCCTCTACTTCGTTACTGAGGAATCAGCCTTTCTTCTACTGAAGGAGTAGAGTGGCGTGCTCTTTTTAGAGCAGCCACCCACACATACCTTATTCTCACATTCCTCCTCAATAAGCAGGAATGACCAGAAATCACGATCCTGAAAAAACCAGCCCAGAAGTAACATGTTTTACGCTTAAGCAGACTCAGTCAGTGAAGGTGACAGAGAACCAGGGACCCCTGTATTCTGCCTCTCTAGGTACTCAAGGAGACCAGTGTGGAGCAACCGCAGGCAGTCTAGCTTCCTCTAGGGAATGCTGTAACTGGTGGGGCCACTGGAGGGGGCTCGAGCTCTCTTCCCAGCAACAGTCATCACCACAGTGAAGTGGAATGTTCTCTCAGGTCACTGAATGAGGCCACCAATGCCAACTTCACACTAAAACATATTTTTCTGTCTTACCCAAACTCTCAGCATCTGGGGAAGAGAGGAGGTAACGGTACTGACCCCTCTGATTATGCCGGATGCTTTCATCCACAGGACCTTGATTAAGTCTCCTCCTAGGAGTCCTGGGAGGTAGTGATTTTCCTTCCAGGTTTGCAGATCTACGTATTAGAGACCCAATTAATTAATTTATTTTTGTGAGGATGTTAGCCCTCAGCTAACATCCATGCTAATCCTCCTCTTTTTTGCTGAGGAAGACTGGCTCTGAGCTAACATCTATTGCCAATCCTCCTCCTTTTTTTCTCCCCAAAGCCCCAGTAGATAGTTGTATGTCATAGTTGCACATCCTTCTAGTTGCTGTATGTGGGACGCGGCCTCAGCATGGCCGGAGAAGCGGTGCGTGGGTGTGCGCCCGGGATCCGAACCCGGGCCGCCAGCAGCAGAGCACGCGCACTTAACCGCTAAGCCACGGGGCCGGCCGCAGAGACCCAATTAATTTAAACCGAGGAAGACTGACTCCAGTGGGATTTGAAGCAGTGCTATTAGCCCTGCGATCTCTCCAACTTTATTTTTAAAATACTTTTCTCTTTTGAACTTGAAAACTGTGGTTTATTTGTTCTAGACTGGCACGTATTTTAGGAAGCAGTGTGGTTTAGTGGAAACAGCCTGGAGCCTGAAAATGAAAACTAGAAAATGGGCTCTGGTCTCAGTTCTGTTGGTAACGAGCTTTGTAGCAACAAGTTCATTATAGACCTTCTCTGCATATCGGTCTCTGCATGTATGAAGTGAGACTAGTGTATCTGTCCTCCTCTCAGAGTGACAGGGAGGGAGTGAGGATTGACTACTCATTTGAAAGACTTTTACCATGATGAAGAAGGGCTGATAGGGATCAGCGGTACATCTTTGTGTGTGTGTGTGTGAGAAAGATTAGCCCTGAGCTAACATCCATGCTAATCCTCCTCTTTTTGCTGAGGAAGACCGGCTCTGAGCTAACATCTATTGCCAATACTCCTCCTTTTTTCCCCCCAAAGCCCCAGTAGATAGTTGTATGTCATAGTTGCACATCCTTCTAGTTGCTAAATGTGGGATGCAGCCTCAGCATGGCCGGAGAAGAGGTGCGTGGGTGCGCACCTGGGATCCGAACCCGGGCCGCCAGTAGCGGAGCGTGCACACTTAACTGCTAAGCCACGGGGCTGGCCCGGGGTATATCTTTTGTTTACTGTGCTTTTGCAGTGAGCAAAGACAGCTCAGACTTACTTTTACCCCTATTACCCATTCATTTTCCTTTCTCCCAACACAGGACAGCTGCAGAGGCTGACTTCTGTTTCTAGCTTTATTTAGCCTGGGCCTTTGGTTCATGCACTTCTGCTGTGCACACTCATTCGATTCTCTCCCTAACTGGAAACTCAAAATCAACTCCCATACATACATATTTACTAAATGTGTAAAAACATGCACAGCAAGGACAAAAATCAAATTTGACACACTGGTTCCTTCTAGAGTATAGAAGAAGAATGGGATCAAGATGGGATAAAGACACATAGGATGCTTTACCTAATACCTGTAATATTTTAGTTTTTAGAAAAAAGTATCTGAAGCAAAAACGTCAAAACACTCAGATTTGGTGGAGCAGGTATAGGTTGCATAGGGGTTAATTACAATATTCTCTTATCTATAATTTTTGTATGTTTCAAGTATTTCATAATTCGTAAAATTTCATAATTAAAAGAAAGATATCATCAGTCCAGGCGGTTGATCACCCTGTAACCTGTCTCTTCCCCACCTCTTTATCAAAGCCGAGGAACAAGTTCTCCTCCTGTGAGGTTGTCACTGTGTCCTCCACCTCACCATTGTCCTAGGCTGAGACACAGATTAACCAGCCCACATTGCGAGAGCATCTGAAAGGCCCAGAGAGGTCCTTGCTGCTCATCCCCCGTTCAGGCCCTGCATTCTGTGGCATCCATGACAGGAGCACTGACCAGCCCCTGGTCAAACATCTGCCGGGTGGGCTTCGACTACAGAGGCAAGCCAGTTTGAGTAAGAATATGTAAGCGTGACTGATCCCAAATCATCTACACTGCCTGGGACTGCCATCGTCCAGACTCAGCTTTGCTGTAGCTGGCTTCACCACCTTGCTAAGACTTGGAGATCATTCTGGAAGCCGGGACCATTCTCCTCTCAGTTTAGCCATTGAAACCTTCAGTTCTGCCCCAGTAGAGAATAAACTGATGTGATCAAGCGGCCAGGTCTTTCTCAGGACCAAGTCTCTTTTCCTTCCACCATAGTCGCTGCCTGGGTTTTTCTCTGTGTGTATCCAGTCTGACGGCTCCTTTTCCGAAGCACTGAGCACGCAGGCCCTTCAGTTCCCATTTCTGTCTGCTCCCTTGCAGGCTCTACCACCTCACGCTCTGGACCTTCCTCCTCGCCCTGGGGCACTTCCTCTCCGAGGTGTTTGTATATGGGACCGCGGCTCCCACAATTGGCATCCTGGCACCCCTGATGGTGGCAAGTAAGCCTCCAACCACCCTAGACCCCCCACAGGAACTGGCCCAGCCCTAGAGCCGGGGCCGGAGAGCAGACCCACAAGGGTTTAAGAAAGCGCTGTGTTCACGTCTGTTCTCTGTTCTCTGTATTCAAGGTTTCTCAATCCTGGGAATGCTAGTTGGGCTCCGGTACCTGGAAGTAGAACCAGTATCCAGACAGAAGAAGAGAAACTGAGGCCAGCCCTACCACCTCCAAGACTTCGTCTTCCACCTTCGCTGTCCTGTGCCTTCATCCTCTCTGCTCTTTAATTTCTTCTCTGCTCTATCATCAACTGCCTTACCCATGTCTAGCCTTTTACTTTTGGAGTTTCTTTACATTAAAAATTTTTTAACATATAACATGTATGTACAATGTAAAGAATCATTTTAAAGTGAATACGCTGTACCTCCATCCAGATCAAGAAATTGCCAGCACCTCCAAAGCCCACTGTGTGCCCTTCCCCCACCTCCACCTCTTCCAGGATCACTTTTCCAGCCTTCTGCCTTTTTCCTTTTATTTTCAATCCTTGATGTGACTTGTGTGGTGGGAACACGTGAACTGTGAAACTTAAAGCTGCTGTCTCACACAGAGCAGATGACTCCAAGGTCTGCTTTCAGAGGTCGTCCACCCACGTTGGGCTCTTCTCTGCTGCTGCACCCAAGACTCTGAACCATCCGAGGGACAGGCAATTCTTCTGAGAGGGGCTCCTCTGTGAGTGAGCGTGGCTCACATCCTTGTATCTACATGTGGATCAGGGTTGGAAGAGTCGGAGCTGTTTTAGACCTTCTGTTCAGCTGTGTTTGTGTAACAAATTTTGTGATAAATAGAAAAACTCTCTGTTCTGATCAGTCCTTGTACTTTGACCTCCCCTAAGCCAAGAGCACTCGTGCCCTCCTCTGAGCTCAAGTGTAGGAGAAGCACAGCTTTCCGCGGATCAAAGACACCAGAGTGAGTAGGACAGCTCAGGACCCAGGCGGACCTGGCTGCCTCCAGCCCCTTTTGTCACTTGCTCATTTCTCTTAAAGTCAACTCTTCCTCCTCTCCTTTCTCACCTTCAAGATTCTGACTTCACAACTGCATGGTCAGGACCCTTTCTTGTTTTGTTCCTAAGGAAGAAACAGATTCTTGAGAAAGCAGAGGTAGAAAAGAGAACAAGGAAGCACAGAAGACACAGCTGCCTGACCCTGAAAAGGAGAACACTGACCTCCCAGGACAATGCGCTGGAGAGGACAGGTGCCCTCCAGACACAACCCTGAGAGGCTACCACTGGCTGGGGCCTCCCACACAGCGTGTAGACTTGAGAGCCCATTTATGGTTTTAGCAAGTGTTTATCGAACACTTACTCCCTGCCAGACACATGGGAAAGAGACAGACAGCCCAGGCAATGTACCTGCTCCCATGGCCCTTACCTTGTCATCAGGGAAACCTGATCAACAAGTCAACAGGTGAGAGAACAACTTCAGACAGTGATACGGACTCTAGAAAACAAGGAGTTGTGATCAAGAAACGGAGGAGGGCATAAGTTAGATCATCAGGAAAGGCCTCCCTGAGGAGGTGAATTTTAAGATTAGACCAGAATGCCCAGACAGCAGATGTCCAGATATGAGGCAGGCGTTTAGGGCAGAGGGAGCAGCATCTGGAAGGTAGGAACAGTCTTGTTCAAGGAGTAAGATCAGTGTAACTATGGTATGGTGAAGTTAGGAAGTAGAAGGTAGGAGATAGGTCAGAAAGAGGCAGGAGACTTGTAAGGGATCATAGGAAGCTTGAAGTTGATACTTGAGTGCACCGGGAATTCTCTATCAGTTAAGGCTCTTTAGGTGAAAGGAACAAAATCTGCCTTAAAGTGGCTTAAACAATAAAAATAACATTCGCTCACAAAATTGAAAAGTTAAGAGGATATAGGCTTCAGTAATGGTTTGATCAGGACTCAGCTCCATTTCTCCACAGTTCTTTCAGCTCTGCCTTCCTGCATTGGCTTCATCCTCAGGCTGGCTTCCTTTATGGTGCCAAAAGTGGATGCAGCAATTCCAGCCCTCACATCCCCACAATAGCACATCTAGAAAACTAGCTCAGTGATAAGAACTATCTTTCCTTTACTCACCAGCTATTGTAAGGAGTAAGTAAGAAAAAGAGGCAGTAAGAAAAGCAATGATCTTACAGAGAGTGAACATTTGAGTGGAGATCCCCATGGAGCCCACCTAAGAACGAATGAATGAAGCATAAGATGATTTGAATCCTTGAGGCATGCATCGTGGAAATGTGATTCCAGAAAAATAAAGACAAGACCCCAAAGGATCTAAAAAGAGAACATACAGTATTTAGCAGACACTATGAATATTAGATTTCTTTAACAGCCCAGGCTTGGCTCCTTTCCCAGATGATTTAGAGGAGAATCATAATGTTGTCTCTCTCCAGCTAAGAATTACTAACAGATATGGTGCCAGAAGGCCACAGGCACAGTGCAACTCTCTAGGGAAGAAACCTACAGAAAACTGACGGCAGCGGCATATCCAAGTACCAGCCATAAGGTGAATGCGATTGGGAGGGAGAGTGGCAGTAAGTAGGACACTTCAGGAGAAAAATGGTAACAGAACTGCAGGAGCCGAGACTGCGGACTCCTGCCAGAGCAGGCTGGTACGAGCCTGGGGTGATTGTAGAACAAATACCTCTGCCACCCTGTGAAGCAGAGCCAGAAACGACCGTGAGCTCCATCAGCAGCCACACTTGGTGAACCGTCTTCATGTGTACACAGCACGGGAAGCGGTCAGGGTCGTGTGTTGGGCGTTGAGGTGCAGTCCCCCACGCAGGCTGACAGTAATCTTTCCCCCCTTGGCCTTAAAAAATAACCCAGGTGACCAGGATGGTAAATCACTTCTATGGAGGCCAAGGAGCTGCACCTCCAGCCCAGACCTGCCCCACCCCCAGGCCTTTCCCACACCTTAGTCCTCAGAAACGTGCGAGTCTCGTGGGGACTACTAAAAGCCATCTCTGCCCCACCAAATGACAAGGCAGACCACTTGAAGAATCTTTTATTGCCTTAAAACATCTGCTATTACAAATAGAAAATACAAATTGTTTTTAAAATAAAGCAATGGATTCAGTAAACATTTGGTTAACACATTTTAAGGAGCTGAAGAGTAAACACCTTTCTCCACATCAAAAAGTCAGGTACACTTTCTCTGCACCTCTCTTCCACCCCTACCTCACTCCCCCCACCAGAAGTGTCTGTACACACACAGCCCTGGCTCCCCTCGGGCAGTGGCCCTGGCACCCCAGCACCGCGGCCAGCACAGGCTGCCCCGACGTGCTGAGGCCAGGACAGTGGCCACAGGGGAACAGCACAGTGGTCATGACTGTAGCTCAATGCACAGGAGGAAATACCAACATGTCTTATTTTCAGAAGACACTACCAAGCCCATGAGTAGAGTCAGACAGCAGGCTAGGCAGAGGAGGAGTTCAGCTTGAGATGGTTTAAAGGGAATCCCTTTAAATTTAGAACATCTGATGAAGATTGTTGCTAGAAGGTGGTCGGTATGCAAATCCTGTCCCCACCAAAGGTGGGGTACACTTAATTCAGCCGACTCCATTCCCATTTCAAGGGCCTCATCCGTCTGCCCTTTCCTCTCATCGCTCAGAAGCAGCTTTGGGTTTCTCAGGCTGGAATGAATCAAGATTGCTTTTCAGTAAGGTTACAGGAAGTTGGCTGGGACTTCCCTCCCTTTGGAGCAAACAAGTACTTAGGCCACTGACAGCGTTTCTCAAGGCAGTGTCCAGATGAAGGCATCAGAGGTGACTGTGACACGCACACAAGTCCCTGGGAAAGGACTTCTTTTGTAGACAAGAACCTTCCCGTTCCCAAATCAAGTCTGTTAAATAAATGGTTTATCCATGTGCAGTCATTACAACATGGTACAGCCATGAAAAGTATGTTGTACAAGACTAATGACCTGATACAGTGTTCACAATAACTAAAAAAGCAGATAGAAGATCATTTTTGTTTTAAAAAATACGTATATATTTTTTACACATATTTTTAAAAATACATATATAGATATATATGTATTCATATATATGGATATATGTTATATGTGGATATAGACATGTAAATTAAAAAAAACAGCTTCTCACCTCTAGATGATGATATTACAGGGTGATTTTTAAATTTTGTACACTTCTCTGTCTTTTTCAGTATTTCTACAAAGAATATCTATTACCTCTGTAACAGGTTTTAGGTGTTTTGTTTATTTTTTAAGAAATATTCCACTTTTACTCCTTCTGAGATTTGAAATTTCTTTCATCCAGGCTCAGATTTGATACCTAACATTTTGGTTAAAATAGTTCCCACCTGGTTGGAGCGGATGGGAAACACTTTTCTGTTCTAGATCATACTCCTGGTTCTGTCTCCTTCTACCACCATCAGCTCCTACTTCCTGAACTGTCCTTTTAAAGCCCTACTGGCTCCAATGGCTCCAGTCCTCCATCTCCATCCTACTGCCTAAGGTGTTGTCACATGCCAGGAGAGCCACTGCCTTGGGGCCATCACCACCAGGACAGAATGGTCGAGCCTGGCTCCCACCCTTCCTCTCTAGCCACTGACCGCAGGCTGAAAGCAGCGGAGCCAGGGCCTCAGGACTTGTGTCAGGATCAGGGGTGGACACTACTCAGCAGACTATGACAACAGTGATGTGCTCTGGGGACCAGAGCAGGGAGGCCAGGAGAAGGGCAGGAAGTGGGAAAAGAGACCGGGAAAGAGCAGCAGAAAAGCAGTGCTGACACATCCACTGAGGAAACTCTCTGGGCACCATGTTTGTGAGTTGAGTTGGTTTCACAGCCACCACAAAACCAGTCCACTCTGGGAGCTCCCCCCACCCCCACCCCTGCTGCCACATCCTCAGCCAATGCCCAGAACCCAGAACTCTGCCCAGCAAGCTCCCCCATACTCACATTCTCAGGGGTTTCCTTATTTGCTTTCTGCCTCCGGAGATCTGCCTTAATGAATGCTGAGGTCGAGGGATCAAGAAGGAAAAGCAACAGAGACACAGAGTTATGAAGCCGACCAATGGTCAAGTTCATCCAAGAGAGGGAGGCCTCATTTTCCTTATGGTCACAGGTATCCCAGACCTACTTCAGATATCCCAGGGAGCTGGGGGTACCATCAGCCAACTTGATAAAGCCTGGGGATCACTGCTATCCCTGACAGGCAGAAGCCAATGATGACACTGGCCTTCATTTATAGATCACTTATATTTGCCACGGAGTTTGGACACATCGCTCTAATCCTCACAACAGTTCCCATTTTACAGATGAGGAAAGTGAGGCTCCCAGAAGTTGGTTCACTTGGCCAAGATCAAACAGCTATGGAGGTCAGTGTCACAGTCTGGGATTCAAACGAGAGTCTTTTGGCACCAAAGCCCATGCTCACTCCATCAAAACATGCTACTGCCTCCCGAACAGTTTTCATAATAAGCCGTCCCCCCAGCCCCATTGCATGTGTGCCCCCAATCTGTATGATCAGTCAAGACCCTGGGGTCCCTAACTGCCAAACGCCTAAGCCCATGGGCAGCCTGAGCGCCATCTTGTCCCGAGGCTCCAACTCACCAGTGAGGACTACTCCAAGGGTGAGGAACACACACAGAAAGATGTTCCCGGGCATGGGTCCATAGTTCTCGATAATCTGGCCCTGGGAGATGGTGAAGATGATCCCAAATACCTGGAAAGGCACAAAGAAGAGTGGAAATAAGCACTCAGCCAACTAGCCCAAGGGGGAGCTGAGCTGTCACAATGCAATGCCTGTGCCAGCCAGGCCGGGCAGGGAAGCAAGAGCCACTGCTTTGGGGCCACTAAATGAGAGCCTTACCTGGGGAGACACGTTGAGGAAGCCCGATGACATGGCTTCTGGTTCTGGGTATGTGAGCTCCACAGCAAACTCAAATCCCAGCGGGATATAGCCAGTCATAAAGAAGCTAAAGGCCAGATCACAGAAACGAGGTGATGGAGAACTTCCAGAACAAGAAGGATGGGGAGCCCACCTCCTCCCTTAGAACTTTCCTGTTTGTTTCTCCCCATCAAGACATGCCAGGCCCTTGAATGGATCGGGGCATCGCCTCAGTGGCCATACCAAGGAAAGACAGACCCCTACAGGCCAGGAAGAGGTTCATAGGGAGGCTTTCTGTCCAGGAGGCCCTTGGGGGCCCCTGCTTCCTCTCCGTCCAGCCACCAATTACACACAGAGTGAGCATTTACAGAGGGTGTGCGGTTTCCTGGAGTGTTCAGACCTCAGCTAAGAAATTCTGTGTCCTGAGTACACAGGCCCTGTGCTGGGAGGGGGAAGTTCCCGGATATTGAACAGCATCTCCATGGCTCTTGGGGACCTGAAAGGAAGAGCTCTGAGTCCTCCTTATTTCCCTCCCTCCAGAGAGTCGCCAGCTGAGAAGGACTGAGTGTCTGTCTGTCTGTCTCTGTCTCTGTCTCTGAATCTCTCTCTCTCTCACACACACAAGCGTGCGCGTGCGCGCACACACACACACTCATGTAGTGCCTACAGGAAAATAATTGGGAGGTGTGGCTGAGCAGAGATTCCCATGGGAAGGGTACTGTTTCCTATGCTTTCTCAAACAACAGGTCTAGAAAATTACAATTCTAATTTCTTACATCTGCACCACACTTCTTGCTGCTTTCACATCTCTCTCTCTCAATCCTTCTAACAACTCGACGAGGCAGGCCACTCATCTTCATTTACAGATAAGAAAACTGACGCTCAGAGCAGTTAAGTGATGGGCCTGTGGTCTAACAGATAGTCAGCAGCAGGGCTGAGACCAGGACCCAGACTTTCTGACTCTCGGCCCTGTGTACTTTCTGTGACCCTGTGTTGTCCCAGGCAGAGCTAAACAACATTTCCTAGCCTCCCAGAGGTGTGTGAAGGACATCCTCCATCCCAACAGTATGGATGGGCCAGGGAGCCCCAGGTGGCCTTTTCAAGTGCTGCAAGGAAACAAGAGCTCTGGGCACTATGTCCACATGCATCTCCAGAGCTCAGTGAGAAGGCAGCAGAGGGATCAATATGGCTTCCTAGGATGGCGGCAGCTCTAGAAGCCATGGGATGGTGTTTCCCAGTTAAACAGGTTAGAGGTGAAACTTACCCCATTATGCCAGCGGTGATGAACACTACCCACAGGTGTCCCAGGTTCAAGGTGAATGTGTACACCACCATGCCCACCAGGGTCATGATATAGACCACCAGTGTTGTCTCCCTACAAGCAGAGGCAGAGAAGTTGAGTCACACACTTCTGACTTTAACAGGATTATCCATCCATCCATTCATTCATTCATTCAATCACTCTACAAGTATCTGTGGGGCACTTGCTATGTGTCAAACCCTCTGCTGTGTGCTAGGACATCTGATCTCTTGGAACTTTCTGTCCATGAGGTTGATGGACACTGAACCAATGATCACACAAATAACTACTGAATTACACTGCGGTCACTGCTACAAAGGGTAAGACCAGGAAGTACAAGCCGTCTTGCTGCACGTGCATTCTCCTCCTGCAGAAGCCTCTCAAAAACATCGAGCTGCACCTTGAGTCGTCACGTTCTACCCACAAGCAATAAGGTCCAGCCCTTTCCTTTCCTCATCCTGCACCAAAAAACCAAACAAGACAACATCAGCTCTGGTCAGGCGGCAGTGGCATGCAGAACTCCCCCAGAAGCCATCCAATTCTGCTTGTCTGCTTTGCCCCAAGCCCCACGACAACGCTGGGCAGTGTGCCTTTTCGGTTCTCTCTGTCATCTCTAAGTTCTTCCTGTTGCCACATGCACAGGTCCAGCCCAGCTTTTCCTGCAGAATCTGAGCCACTCTGCTCCAGACAGTGGAACTAAGAGAACATTCTCCCGCCCTGAACTAAGTGCTTAACTCCAAAGCCAAAGTGAGAACCCTCCGCCCTCTCCCTGTGACACTTCCCTTTGTCTGTCCCCTCAGAAGGACCATCAGCAACGTGCTGGTTTCTGTTTCGGGCTCACCCTGCTTGTCCCCTCCACACACGTCTCCTCCCGTGCGGCCCAGGCAGGACTCTGCTGCAACCCCGACTCCTGCAGCTGGACCTGCATTCCTCTCCCTGCCCTACTCACTGCAGGGCCCGGGCTCCACACAGCCCTCCGCCCTCCTGCCCAAACATCAGGACTCAGAGGATGAAAGCTTACAGGCTTCACTCCTCTCCTGAGGCCAGAAACACGGTGGGGGCGCCAGGAGACGTAGACTACGGTTATGTCCAACTGATACTGCACTTATTGGGTGCCAGGCATTCTGTCAAGCATTTTACAGGCATTTATGATTTCCCTCAACCCTCACAAAAGCCCTGCAAGAAATGCATGGCTATCCCTAATTTTACAAATGAGGAAACTGAGGCTCAGACCAGTTATTTGTCCAAAGTCACCCGCTTAGTAAATGCAGAGTTGGGATTTGAACCCAGAGCTGGGATTTGAATCCAGCACTCTTTCTACCACCGCACACAGGAATACTAATATACCGTGTGGTTGCATCTTTGGAAAAGCTTAAGGCCAGAGCCTCTGAAGGAGGCCCCTCCCACCTGGTGCTCAGAGCAGCTCCTGAGGGTACATGAGCTTCCTCCTCCCCATCCTGCTCCCCTTCCAAGTCCCTCCCCCGCAGAATGCAGCTACATGGACACCAGGCTCTCTCTGACCCACAAGCTCATATTTTGCCATATTTGTTTAACCATAGCTTCATCTCAAACCACTGACCCATCTAGAAAAACTGTCTGTAGTCCCAGCCTCAGATCAAGGGAACTCACCACCCAATTTCCAGCCTCCAAACCAAAGGGCTGGGAGCCTTTGGCGGCGGGAACTGCCACCGAAATGACCAGATCACAGAGCCCTCTCCTCCTTTCTCTGCCTGGGTAGCAGTGCATACAGAAGAATGTCTCCTGTTGACTGCAGGACTGAGACATCAAGTGACACAAGGAACTGGTGACGACAGGTTCTGAAGTGTCCTCCCCAGCCCTTTCCTTCTATTTTCTAGTTCATCTGAGTCATCTGGCTGCCCACGTCTCAGCCCAGCCGACATTCCAATCCCTCCCTTCTCCTGCCACAGGGCAAGCCCTGGAAAAAGGGACACTGCTGTCCACTGGTGTGGGGGTGGCCAGTCCTCACTGCTCTCGTGTCTGGCTGAAGCAAGCAATTGACAGGTGGCAGAGACGAGACGGCAGCCAAGCTCCACCAGCAGTAATTAAGCCGAGCCAGGCTCCTCGTCGTGCTCAGCCAGGCGGCCACAGCCCCAGGGATGGCCTCAATGGCCTTGGACTAGGGCGGCCAGAGTGAGACCTGGTCTGCCCAGAGCCTCACAGAAGCGGGTTTGTGTGGAGAGAACAGCTCTGCTACTGTCTGTCGCCTCCAGACCCTGGGAACTTTGGAGGCCTTGACAGTGTGGCCCAGAGTACCCGCCATGCCCCAGCGCAGGACAACCCTGGCAGCTGCCCTGTGGGCCAGCATTAATTGAGCATGCACTGCATGCAGAGCACTGGAAAGATGCAATAAAAAGGGAAGGACGCTGGGCCTCTGTTCCCCAGAGCCTTTTCTCCAAGGCTCACTACAGAATTGAGCCATCTGGGTTGCTTTTTACAAATGCAGATTCTCCTACTGAACTGGCATCCTGAGGGTGGGGCCCAGGAATCTGTGTTTATAACAAGCATCCTGGATTAGCCTGGCGTACGCCAAAATCTTAGTGCCTCTTAGAAACTCACTGGATAGTCAGGCCCAAAGCACATCCCAATATTTACCAATGAGGTGTAAGCAATTGCAAGACAATACTGCAGCCCAGAGGAAGCACAGAGCACCTTGTTAACCCACAGGGTCCAAGAGGGAGTCATGGGAACGGGGCAGTGGAATCACCTCTTCATGTCCGCTCTTTGGACCTTCCACAAACTTCCCAACTGCTGACATTCTTCCACGTTCATTTTCATTTCTCCCTCATCCGAACCTTCCACTGCTACTTGGGGGTGAGATTGGGGAAGGTGCTGCACTAGGCATCATGTCCTCCATCTCTAGTCCTCCGAAGATCCCCACGGGGCGGGTATTGCTTACCTCATTTTATAAATGGGGAAACTGAGGCTCAGAGAAGATAAATTTCAACTGCCTAGTTGACCACTCAGACCCCCAGCTGCCGCACCCAAACCTTTAGAGCCGTATTGCTAATGAATGTGTCATTTCAAAACACTGGTCCCCAATTCTCAGTCCAGGAGGAAGTCACTTACTTGTAGGCTTTGGTCTTATCGAGCCAGAGGACTGGGACCACAGCCCCGAGCATTCCTGCAATGATGATGGTCAAGCCAATTCCTCCAGCATTCACTTCTTCCCCCTGGGAAACCACAGCCCTGATGGTCACTCAGCAAGGGGACAAGACACCAGGCAGGGCACAGTCACCACAAGGCAAAGGGGCAAAGGCAAGTAATTCAGGCTCCATTAGAGCCAATTCTCAGAAAGTACCAGGGAAGATGGCCTGTAGGAAGCTACCAGTGTGGAGAGAATCCTAGAACAGTTGCTCCTCCCAACATAATATAACCCTGGAGTGTGAGCATGACACTGGATGCTGGGGGGAACCAAATTCTGTCCTACGAACCATTTTTAGGTAAATTTTTTTAAAAAATTCAGTCCTTACAATAACCCCTTTATTTTTCATTTTTCTCATTTCACAGAGGGGGAAACTGAAATAAGTATATCCAAACATTCCATACTTAGGTTTTTTGAGCTATCAGTGCCAAAGGAATAGGGAGATAATAGTTACATATTTTTCAGTGATTATTATGAGCCAGATACTATGCCAAGAACTTTACATCATCATCTCATTTAATTCTCATAATTCCCCACCATAAGGTTAGGAATCAATATTCCCCATTTTACAGATGAAGAAACTGAGGAACAGTGAGATTAACCTACCTACCCAAGGTCATGACGCATTTATTAAGTGCAGAGCTAGGATGTGAACTTAGACCTGTCAAAACTCCAGAACTGGAACACTCAGCCACAGTGACCCACCACCTCTCAAAGGACCCTCGTCCTTTCAAAAGAGGGCTGGACATGGGATTCCTGACTCCAGGACACTCAGAATCCCACTCCCAGTATCCAGCCCTCACTGATTCTGGAAACATTTAAAAAATGCTTCAGTTGAGCAACTAAGATTCAAAATTACACCTTGCGCATATTTTGCAAATTAAATATTTCATATGTGATTCTATACGTATATATGCTTACCTACTGTGTTGCCAGGCACCACGTCCTGCGCTTTACATACATATAATAGATATGAATGTACATATACACACACGATGTTATTTACTTTCTAATCCTACAAATAATCTTTCAGTAGGTAATGATGCTCCTTTTGCAGAAAAGAGAATGAGAGCTCAGAGAAGCTAACTAGCTTCTCATACAGGTTAGTACCACCAGAGCTGGGGTTGAGACCCAGGGTCATCTCCCTCCAAATCCCATAAGCATATCACCATACTACACTGCCAAGACCTAGGGGAAACCAAGAAGTAACTGCCACCCTAGCTCCCGCCGAGACTCAGAAATCTCAATCTCTCTCATGCTTGGGGAACTCCCTTACCGGGTAGTGCAAGATCACCATGCGATTCAGCAGAGTGGACAAGGCATAAAAAGCACCAGCATTCAGACCTGAAGGAGGGAGGGAGAAACACAGCATTAGAGTCAGCCTTCCGCTGGGGCCAGAGCTAAGTTCTCCCCTCGTAGTTAGGGAGGTTAGAAATCCTCATCCTCGTTGCCATAGGGAGTGGTGTCCTCAGAGAAGAAAAATCCAGGGCATAGGAGGCTACTCTGCAGTATTTCTCGAAGAAATACTCCAAAACAACCAAAAGTAACCATTTGAACCTTTTCTTGGCCACATACCATTGCCCTCTGATCCCTTTAACCCTTAAGCCTGTGGAAACACAGGCTCTAGAAAGTATTACTCCTAGGTCAGAACCATCCACATTCCTCTTAAGTGTTGGCTAGACCTACGGGGTCAGTAGAATCACTGGACACCATTTGAAACCAGAAAGGACCCTAAAGAGCATTTAGTTGACTCACCTAATTCATCGACTCATTCAACAAATAAATGTGTCACCCAGAGAAGTCCCTAAAACTTTCCATGTCCACTGCTTTGTTTTTAAGTTGTGCTTGCTTATAACAACCAAGGCAGAACAATGCCAGGTGGCGAAATTGCAGAACTGGTCCAAATCAGAAATGTCCAAGATGGCGATGGGGTGCCGTGCGCAAAAGGAAACGTGTGCAGAAGGGGCTGTGTGCAAGAAGGGAAGATCTGCGCATGCCCCAAATGCCCCTGCCCTGAGCGATAATACAGAGACCCCTCTCCCTTCATATCCCATTAAGAACTCAGCTCACCTTCCCTTCAAGAAGGTGTTTGAGAGCACGAACTCTGCCTCCTCCATTCACTGATCAATGAAGAATGTTTCTGCTCTGCTATTCCTAACCTGGACTCCTACCGGCGCAAGCAGATCCGGGCAAAAGGACTCACCAGAGGGTCACCGGTCCCTTAGGGCTCAGTAACAAATGGAGCACCTAGAATATACTGTAAGAATCTGTGTCCTTAGAGAATGAGGCCATTTGTCTAAAGCCATACAGTGAGCTAGTAACTAAGATCAGACTGGAACTGACCCAAAGGAGACAGTGCCTCCTGCCCTCCCTTCATAATAACAGTAATGATGATGATGACGATGACGATGATGATGATGATGATGACGACGGCAGCTGCACAGACTTATGTACTAGACACTGTTCTAAGCAGCTTACAATCCTCACAACAACCCTAGACGGTAGGTAATATTATCGTCCCCATTTTGTAGATGAGAAAAATGCACACAGGGTCTAAAAACAAATACACAGGCCACTAAGTAATGCCCAGCAGGGGTCTTTTTAATTTTAACTCATTTTGAGGCTCACAACTACCACTGGCACCCTTCACATTAGAAGGGTATGAGACAGCTCGCGGGCAGGGCAGCCCCAGGAGTTGCTCTTCAATGGAAGCAGTCCATAGAACCCCAATCCATGGAGCCATCCAGAAGCTGTTCTCTTTGGCCCTCAACGTGATGGCTCAGGTGGAGGGAAAGGGAGACATGGCAACCCCGGTTTAACACCTCACAGGAGCTACTATTGTTTGTAACGACCCCATAGCCATAGCTTCCAGGGTCCCCATAAAGGACAGGCCACTGGAAAGAGTCACCGTACTCAGAGAAGCACCAAGAATGGCTTCCTACCAGATAGGAAAAGGCCTCCCAGTCCAGCTGCAGTCATCTTATCCCAAGAGGTCATTTTTATCATAAGCAACGTTGCCGAAATGCAGTTGACTTACCCCCTTATCAGGTTTCCAGAGGAACGAGATACAAAGTTCAGTGAAGGCCAGACTCTCAGAAAAATGGGAGAGGAAGTTTTGTTTGCCATTCCCACAATCCCACAGGTAGTAAGAGGCAGGGCTGGATTTGAACCCCAGACCGCATGGCTCCAGAGTCTTCGATCTTAATCACTCTACTTTACATCCTCACAAAACTGATTCTCCGGATTTCCCCAGCTCAGGGGATGACAATTTCGCGTCTCAGCTTCTTCTGGCAGGTCGCCTCAGGGATGCAACAAGGTTGGGCTCAAAGCCGCCTCCTGACTGGCACAGGGCCACAGTGGGTTGGCAAACCCAGAAGTGTCACCAAATGTCACTACAAGCTGATGGTCATGAGGACTCGGAGGCTCTCAGCAACTTCTGACCCAACAAACATACCTGACTAACCTTCATACCACACACCCAGCCACTTGGAAATTCCATTCCTGAGTCAAGAGGTCCCACAAGGAGACGTGTTCCTGAAAAGGGGGGTGGGGAGGAGCGGGGGCAGGGAGAAGGATGGAATCAGCCCTCTTCCTGCTCCTCACACCTCCCTCAGCCTCTGGGCCTCACACTACAAGGGGCAAGAGGAGGCTCCAAGTCAAGCTCAGCTTCGGGGGGATGACTGCTCTCAGCTGGGGGCCCGGCTGGGATGAACAAGGAGGGCAGAATCCTCAGGAAGCGGTGGGAGAACTGGAGCAACCCCACCCCCAACACCAGCACTTTCGTGACGCTGAAAAAGGCAGAGGGAAGCAGTCCTGAGCTGGCTGACCTGCACTACTGAGGGGAGCAGCTTCACGGGGCTCGAGGGTTTAGGGAAATCAGCCCCACATCAGCACACCCGGGAGCTTGTGAGAGATGCAGACATTCTTAACCCTGCCCCAGACCTTCTGCTGCAGAAACTCTGGCAGTGGGGCTGGCAATCCCCGCTGAGACAGGCCCTCCAGGTAATTCTGCTCGTGCTCAAGTTTCAGACCCACTGGCTCAGCTAGATTAGTGTGATTTACCAATAGCCATCCCAGGCCACCAGACATGGTTCAACAGCACAAACCACTCCACTGCCCAAATCAAGGGGTCGGTGTCCACACTGTAGAGCAGGGATGAATGCGTGCTCTGCCTGGTGTGTGAGTCCCTCTCACAGGAAGACAGGTTACTGTGTTATACTCGGGTATGACTGTCCCCAGCAAGGTAAGCCTGCCAGGTCAAGGCCGTACTCCTGTCAGAAAATGTGATCTCCCTGAAAGGCCTGGTCATCCTGGTATCAGTCACTTGGGAGATGTGCTGGTCACTGAGGAGACGGGCTTTAGGAAGGTAGAGAGGATGTGTCATCACTCTGAGTTTCTTTCCCTCATCAGGACCAGTTTTTTCAAACTGTGGTCCAGAGACCACTGGCAATTAGAAGTCCTTAGAGTTTAAAAATGCAGATTCCTGGCTCCACCATGGACCTACTAAATCTGATTCTCCTGGAAGAGGGCTGGGAATCGGCATTTTAAAAACAACAACAACAAAAAACCCTGGGCATTTCTTAAACTTGCTGGAGTTTGGGAATAAATGGCCTTGGGAATCCGGAACCAGGCCCCCAGGAGCTGGGGTTAACATGGAGGTAGCTGGGATGGGAAGGGGCTTCAAGACCATGAGAATGACCCATAACACACCTACTTTAGAAGTTCTCAACCCTGCCACCCACCAGAATCGCCTGGAATGCTTGTTAAAAGCAGATTCCCAGGCCCTAACCCAGACTTTCTGAATTTGAATTTCCAGAAGAGAGGCAGGGAAACCTATGCACACATTCAACCAAGCACCCCAGGGCATTCTGTCCTCAGGGAGCTAGGGAAACACTGATCCCAGATCCTATCTCTGGGTTCTGGCTACTCTGTGTTCATTTCCCTTCAGTCCTTCCTGAACCTGTAGTAAACCCTGAGGCCAGCCTGACCTCAGCAAAGTTCCAGGGAATCCGGAGGATTTTATACCCACTCTGAAGACAGGATCTTAGACAGGGCGCAAAGTCCCTTCCCAGGCCCATGTGGGTGGGGCAGTGGTAAAGCCCTTGAGAGCCCCCAGGAAAGGTATCCTCAGGACACACTTGAGGTTCAGACTTCAGATGCCCACACTGGCAGATTATTCAGAAGCATAGCTGGAGGCAAGGCTGGGGGATAACATGGAAAAGTATTCCCTTTGAGGACATTCTCTAGAAGAGGAGCCTTTTCAACAATTCTTTTTACACGGCAGTTGGTACACCATTGATGAAAAGACATAAAAGGAGGCCATGTGAAAGCAAGACCTAGAGACACAAGGAGAAGGTAGCCAAAGAAAGGTTCTTTCCTTCACCCCACCCCACTGCTCATACACATCACCAGCCCTGCCCTACCCAGACTCTGGTAGACCTGAGGAGAATCTGGCTCCAGCCCTGCATCTTCCTGCATTGCCAAACTTGGAGGAGGGAGGGTATTTTACTAGAGGAGGAGGCAGTTTCTTATTCCTGTGATATTTCAGCAACATCAAGCATAAACCCAACCTCTGCACCTCCTCCTTTCTATGTTGGGCTGCCAAATTTAGGAAAAAACAAAAACAAACAGCACATCCAGATAAATTTGAATTTCAGATAAATGAATAATTTTTTAGCATAAATATGTCCAGTATTGCATGGGACGTGTTTACACTAAAAAGAATTTGTTGTTTATCTGAAATTCAAATTTAGCCAGATGGCCTTTATTTTATCTCTCAAATCTACCTCTAAGGGTGCAGCCAAAACCCTATAGGGAACAGCCAGCCACAGGCAGAAGCTGGAATTCCTCCAAAGCCTTCACTGTATCACTGCACCTCACGTCTGGGCAGCTGACTCCGCAGCTTGGATAAACCACTACAGATACAATAATGGATGTCCCACCAGCTGCACGAGAGTGACTCCTTACTCGGTGAAATCTAGTTCAGACCAACGAGAGAATGTAGGAAATCAGCAAGTTTACCAATGCAACAGCAAGGTGGATGCACGCCATGTCTTTATTCGCAACTGCTTTAAAAGCGTTCATTTCCCTTCAGAGCACTCCAATGAGAAGCAAATGTTACTACTATTTTCTGAGGGGGCTAATTAGAGAGAAAAAGGATGGGCACAGGACGAGTGAAGGTGGTACACTCAGGTATTGGCAGAGCTGACACCAAAACTCAGACCTCCCATTCCTTACGTGCCAAATCTGAACTCACTGGTCCAGCAGTCAAGGCTCTTACCCCAAGATGTCCACCACGGCCAGCAAAGGTGCCCGTGAAATGCTATCATCTGCTTGATTTCCAGCTACATGCTCTTAAGTGCATATAATTCAGAGGAAAATATGAACATCAAATGTACAATATAAAAAGTATGAACCGTTTCCCTCTTCAAAGCCCAACCTGAAACTACAGGGAAGGTGGGGATGCTGGGGGATCTCTGGGGGGGCTTCAAAGCCTCTAGCTTAATTTATAGAGGGTTTTAGTTGTTGTTGTTGTTTTAATTTGGAGCAAAGACAGTGGGAGAAGAAAGAGAGATTCTGAAGTGGACTACCACGTCAACTCTGGAAATGAGATTCTCCTCCCTCCCCAGGATTTGTTGTTGTTGCTGCTGTTTGTTAGGTATTCAAATTTATCTTACCAAAAGCCAAGCAAATGAAATGAAAGAGGAATGTGGTTTTGCATTCAGGTAAAAACGGAGTCAATGTTACCAGATGAAGGAGGATTGGTTGAGGAGTGGTTCGTGTGGCAAGATTCATGTATGCATTCATTCATTCATTCATTCATTCATTCATTTCTTCACTCATTCAATACCTGTTGGAGAATCCACACCAGGCTGGCCACTGCTGAGGAACTATAAAGAGGAAAAGACATAAATCCCCACTCTTGGGGAGTTCATTCTAGTTGGAAGACAGACCTGAAAAAAGTTTTTTAAAAATGATAAGTGTTGGGGCCGCCCCTGTGGCATAGTGGTTAAGTTCGCAAGCTCTGCTTTGGCGGCCTGGGGTTCACAGGTTTGGATCCTGGGTGCAGACGTATGCATCGCCTATCAAGCCATGCTGTGGCAGGTGTCTCACATATAAAGTGGACGAAGATGGCCGTGGGTGTTAGCTAAGCGCCAATCTTCCTCAGCAAAAAGAGGAGGATTGGCAATGGATGTTAGCTCAGGGCTAATCTTCCTCACCAAAAAAAATTAATTAATTAAAAAAACATGGTAAGTATTAAGACGTACCAGAAACAGGACAATAAAAGTGGAAGGTCACCTAATACTGCTTTACAGCAGTGACACTGAGATGAGACTTGAAGGATCAGTGGGCATTTTCAGACAACATGACATGAGAAGGAATGGTTTTCGAGGTCAACTTTACAGAACATGCAAAGGCCCTGAGGCACCGCTGGCTCTTCTGGTCGACCCTAAACAATGACTTTACATACACAATTTGGATTTGGAAAGAGTAAGACCCACAGACACATCAGGCCTCTGGTCTCACAGTCCTCGTTCAAGCACTCTCCTGGGCACACCGCACCTTACCATAGGTGATGACAAGCAGCATAAAGTTGAGGTTTTTGAAGAGCCGGATGATGGAGGATGAAGCATCAGGGGATGCCATGGCATAGCGCAGGGATTGGGCCCTGCTGGGGGGATGTTTAGGCTTCTCCTTGAATACTGAAAGGAAAGAAACAGAGAAGTGACTGACAATCCCTGTGGTCCCACCCCTGCAGAGGGGACACACGCACAAGAGCTGGCTCCCTCATCTGAGGAGGAGCTAAGGCTCCAAAAGGAAATATTAATTCTTCAATTAACTCCTTTACAGCCTCCTCTCTTGAAGCTGCTTCTCATTGTCTGTGGATGAGTGAGTGTTCCTTTGATTACTTTTTCTTAATGGCTTCTGGATGGCTGCAATCACTGGGCCTCCCAGGCAACGTTCAAGGATCAAGGAGTCCCATAATACCCAGAAAATAACACACCACAGAGCACTGAAAACATGCAATAGTAACGTATGGATAGAAAGGAAGTGAGGGCTGAGGCTTTGGTATTAGTGAGCCCAGTTAATGGCTCAGCCCCAGAGCTCCTCCCGAGGGGGAAGGGACTGTGTTGCCCACGATTAGCACAGAGCCTGGCACACAGCAGACAAGAAACATTCCCTGAATAAGTGAAAGGATCTTCTTCTATTGGAAAAACCTCAAGTTCATTCCTAGTTTCTCAAAGTCTGAAGCAGACATCTGCCTCACGAAGAGATAAGAGGATCCTGCAGGAGTAGCCACTCTGATATGAAGGACTGGGGACAGACAATGGAAAACCATTCATTGTACATTCTTTTTTCAATACAACTGGTACAGTCAATTTGACTGCACAGATTGCTATTCAGTTCTCTGGGGGACAGATCACTTTAGCCAGTTGTTTGCCTAAACTGGTCCTCCAACTGGGTCCAAGCAAGCACCACGTGGCCTCCCCCACACGCCATGAGAACACTCCTGAAAGGTCAATAGGCTATCTCCAGTTAGAGGAAGCTCTGGAAATGAGGTTTACTCTCTTAAATATCAAAGGGGCCCCCACCCAGAAAACCCTCCAGCCCTGACTTCAGAGCCCGGCTTCTTCCTTCTCCGGAAGTAGTCCTGGATGACTTCGAGCCACTGGGAACCTCTTGTCCATTATCTTACCTGTCCACCTCCCCTTCAGGGGGAAAGAGCAATGCAAGAGGTTATTTATCTCTGCAACAGCAGGTGTTTGCTCAAGGACTTGGCAACCACAAACCAGAATCCAGATACGATTTCTCAGTTCTTTACTCAACGATATAGTTCTTTCCTATCTGTGCTTGATAATAAAATGCCAAAATGTAGGAACGTCGTATCTCTAGGATTTCAACTGCGAAGAATCAAGCCCTCATCTGCTACAAACATAAGAATTTCAAGCTGGAAACATTATAATTTTAAATGTTAAGTCTAGCTGATTAAGAGGGTGTCGGGCTGGATCGTTCTTTCCTGCTCTCATCCCCAGCTCCACAGCTTCTCAGCCTTCCAGGAACACCAAGTCCTCTGTCCAAGATATCCTGCCAGCTTCTGAAGCCATCAGGCGGCCCTTCCGCTGCTTGGATTCCGGGGAGGAAAGGACACAGTGAGACAGTGGAATGAGGTACAGATTATAAAACTGACTCTGGAGGTGAGGCCGGCAGGAAGGAAGGAAACCTTTACCACACGAGGTGGAAATTTCAGACATTAGGAGGAAAGCTGGTTAACTTTTAAAGATGGGTGACTAATTGACAATGAAAACCTCTAATACGCTGTTTCTGGATTTATCACAGCCCGTGTCATATTACTCAGATGATAAAGGAAGATATAAAATCAACCAAATACCTCAATGATTAAATGTACATGCACATAAAATTAATAGTAGTTATCTGAGGTTGGTGGTTGGGATTAACTGGTACAAGGCTAAATTAATGATCATTCTTTTCTTTATTCTTTTTTGTATTTTCTAGATTTTTTCCATAATGAGCATATATTACTCTTATAATTTAAATAAATAGCATTTAAAAAATGTGGCCCCAGGTATTCTCAGGTGAATCTATGAGAGTATTAGTGTTTGTAGTTCAATTCTGCTTTGTTTTGTTCCAGAAATTTCGAGTATGGAGTTAGACAAGCTTAGGCTTGAATCCAATCTCTGCCACTTACTAGCTCTCTAACCTTGAACAATTTAGTAACTTGCCTTAAGTCTCCTTTTCCTCTTTGTTAAATGGGAGTGAAAACGGTACCTTCACTCATAGAGTTGTCAAGGATTAGGTGAGATCAGGCATGCTCAGCGGTGCCTATGATACCATAAGTGCTCACTGGGCTTTCATCAAGGAATCAGCAGTCTGCACATGAATTCTGGTGAGGTCGTATTGGGGAACTGGTTAATTACAATTAAACCTTTACTGACCTGTTTTGGTGGCAACTGCTCAGGCTAAAACATTTGAAGACCATCAGAAGCCTGGCCTCCAGTTTCTATAAATGTCCATGGTATTCTAGGGCTGTGTCCACAAGGTCCCCACCCAAGTCAGCAGAACCTCCTTGCCTCCCAGCCTCCCATCAGTCTACTAGTGACCTTACCAATGATGACAAGGATGAAAAGCAGAGTGGCTACACCTCCTATTATGTAGAACATGATGCTGATGTGGTAGGCCAGCTTCTCCTGGTCATCAATGTTGGGTACCAAAACAGCAGGGACCAAGAATCCAAGCCCAATTCCAAGCTATAGAAGACAGAGACAATCAATCACAGTTACCAATGGCCAAAAGATCACAGCACAAATTTAAAGAGACTCCTAATAAGAAACATAATCCGCAACTTCCAGTCCTTTTTAAGACCCAAACAGGGCCCCCCCACCTTAAACCCCTCCTCGAGACACCAGAGAGATCTCTCTTTTGACTGACAACTCAACTCACACACCCCAACCACCCTCATTATCAATACCTATTGAAAAATATTATAGTTGAGGTTCTCAATGCAGACTGGCTCTTCTGTAGCTGCAAACTAATGAACAATGGTTCCTATACTCCCATGTCTATGGTAAAGTAAAACAATGTTGATTTTTTCCTTTTTCATGCCACTTAAATTCTTGATTTCACTGAATGCATTACCCTGGAGCTGAGAGACCAGCTGAGGGAAAAGATCTATACCCTACAACCCTAAGAACTTGCATTCAGCAAGAGATAGAAGCCTGAAGTTGTTACCACATTTACAAACATGACAGCTTAAGTTCATTGCGTAAATAACTTCGTAATTTACAAAGCATCTGTAGTATGAAGTCACACACAATTGTATAAATTTGTGCAGGACATGGGCACATGCAAACTGGCTATAAACACACACACACACACATGCACAGACACCAACAAATTAAAACATCTCATGTCTGCATGGAAGTTCAAACTCCAGTGACCTAACAGATAACCTGACTTGCATGTTTCCAAGGTCAGAAATGCCTTGCCTCAGTAGTGACTAGTTGTGATACAACCCGGAAGCCCTTCTGCCACATGTAATACCAAGGCAGAAATTGGAAAATAGCCTGAGAACTCAGGCAAGCGTCAAATCCTAAGAGTGAAGGAAGATGAGTAAATCTTTTTGTCTTAAGGTCCCACTTTTCCTTTATTGTATTTCAAAGGACCTGCAGGTGGAGAAAAAATCTGCTTTCATGGCACAGTGTAATGCGGGTTCTAGGTTCTTCTTCCATAAGCATCTTTGCCGCGAGAATTTTCGCTGCAAACATTTTTGCCACATGTCTAATTGTTTGTAAGGTTATTTTGGTATAAAAAATAACATAACTGGTTGACAGTTTGGTTTCAACCGCTTGACACTTTGGTTTCATTTCTCCATTGACACAGTTCTCCCATTTTTATCTTAAATAAACCTTAGCTCCACATTTCCAATAGAACTTTGGAACATCTATCAATGGACATGTGACAACACGCCAAGAACAAACAACAGCGTAGAAGGCTTTTCACAACGCAATTCAAAGCTCAGTTACCAATATGCATCCTAGCATTTGGAAACTGACACCTCTCAATGAAGGAAGAAATTTTAGTGAAAAAGAAGTGTGATGGATGCTAAACAAAGAGATGAATCAACAAGCAAAACAAAAAATAAAGTAATACTATGAATGAAAGACTTTGAAGACGAGTGCTTAGATACAACCGACAAAATAAAATCAATTATTTGCACAGTATTGCCGTGAATCTACACACATTTTAAATGTATTCAAATATTTTGTATTTCAAAAAAAGTCTTTCTAATTATGTCATTCATTTTTCATGTTTCATTACTGCCCTTTTTAATGTCCCTCTTTTATTTTTTGTGATTTGCATTTTTACAGCAAAACTGTCTTATGGCCAATTAGTTATGCAGTGAAAATGTTTGTGGCAAAGACGTGTACAGCAAAGATGCTTATGGGGAAAAAAGCAGACACGTATAATACCATGCATCAGCTGCCAATCTGCTGACCGTGTTGATTGGTTTTCCAGCCTGTCAATTATACACACTCAGCATGGTCACTGGTGGTTCTCAGCTCTGGAATATTCACAACACAAAAGTCATCATCGACAGGCTCAGTACAGGGTTCTTCCAGTGTACGCCAGTATATAATCAATAAATCTAACAGATCTTTAAAGCATCTACTACATGAAAAGTATTCTGCTAGATGTTTTAGGAGGTACCAAGATGTATATGGCAGGGTTCCTGCCTTCAAGGAGCTTTATAATCTAGTGGGGGCAGGGAGCATTTAAAACAAAGATAGAAACGATAACACAAATGGGGATACTTGTGGGTTGCAAATATAAAATGTTATAGTTTCAGAGTTCCTTTGTCATCCTCTACTACAACCCGATTAATTGAGGGACAAACAGAGGCTACATGAGGTTAAGATCTGGAGGTGAAGTGACTTGTTCAGGTCACGTGGAGTTCTAGCACAGTTGAGGTGAGAAAACAGATAACCTGGCTTCTCAGGCCAGTGCCTCCTCCACTGGACCTGGCCTGGTCCCTCCAGGACCAAGAGCCTTGAGAAAGGCCCAAGTGAGCATGCTTCTCCGGAAGAGAAGATACTTCATGTCCTCAGAGCTTTATCCTTTCCTCAGTGACAGTGATTTGTCAGAGTCAAGTCCGGCTTCTTAAATGCTGATCTCCAAGACCTTGAGGGTAAAAACCAGCCATAGACAGAGGGGCAAACATAACTTTCATAGCTGGGAAGATGGGCCCACTGTAGGTCATAGCTGGCCTTAGCCTAAGCACTTCAGAGTTGGAGATCTAGAAGTTGAATAGAATCCCGAGGGTCCCTTTGGCAAGAATGAGGGAAGATATGGGACATCACCCAAGGCTCTGTCATTCTTTCATTCCCAAAGGACCCTGACGTAGGATAACCTAATCCCCAGGAGTCTTCTGCCGTGAGAATAAGTCCTCCCAGCGGGTTGTACACTACATGCCCTACCCCTCAGATGCCATACTCCATTCTCCGCCTACACACTAATGCTGAGTGAGTGCCATTCCACCTCAACTCCAGCACTGAAGCCTTCTCTAGCCAGCAAGATGGAGCAGCCAGCCACAGGGACTTGTGCTAACCCTGGTCAGAGAGCGACACTGTCTCACAGTGACCTTTCACCAGGAGGAAATTCCCCTGGAGGTACTTTCATGCCCAGTGTGGAAAACCAAAACACAGAGATTAGACTGGAAACTGCTGCCTCTTTCTTTTTCCAAGACATATTTTTTCCTGCTTCTTGAGAGCTGTGTTCAGTGAGAGTGTACAGCTGTATTCCAGCTCCTGTTTCCTAAGTCTGCCCCTTAGTAGGTACTTAGTCATGTTGGCCGGCTGGACAGATGGATGGATGTACATTGGTGGAAAATCTTGTCTACACAAAGCTGGCAATATCACACAGGTCTGCCCATTAGGGTCCATGTTATGTCTACAAACCACACTGTAGAAACCACTGTGAAGTGATAAGGAAAAAAATGTGTACAGGCGAGAGTTGGGTGAGGGTAGGATGGGCAACCACTTCCTGAGCATCTACTATGCACCGAGTATCTAATATAATTTATCTTTTTCATTTAACCCAAGAAACTTTACAACAAAGACAAAACGGAGAAAAATTGATGATCAGAACCCTGCCCAAGGTTACAGAGGCAGCTAGCAGAAGAGCTGAGCCCCTAAACCAGTTCTGTCTGACTCCAGAACCTGAGCTCAACTCCTGCTTCCCATGAATATTGGTGTGATACTAGTCAACACAGAAGCCTATATTTTCACCCATTTGAGTTCTGTCAAGCACTCAATAGGACATCACTTTGGTAAAAATCAGAGATCTGCAGCCCAAGTCAGTACAAGATTAATTCCAAGAGGGTGATGTCAGCATTATGGTGGAGTGAGCTGTTACCTTAGTCTCTTCCCCCTAAGATACAACCAAACAGGCATTCATTAACCAACAAAGGATTCCCCACAAAGAACAATAGGACGTGTGAGAGATCCATGCAGCCATACATATGAAAGTGGGGGTACTAGATCCCTGGGAAGCAGTGGAAGAAGGTAAGTGGATCCAATCCCCCTCCCCAATGGAAATGATCTAGGTCACGTGTCCTCATGCAGCAGCTGGTGCACAAGGGTAAGAGAGGCAGGGGAGCAGGCAGGCCTGTGCACGAATGCTTTCTCTTTCAGAGTTGCAGTTTGGCCCGTGGGAACGCTCCACACGAAGTGGCACAGCTCAGCCACTGTGTGGGCACCCCCACCAAGAGCAGCAGCCCAGGCATACCACCTGTGAGCACAGAGTGGGCCCGCGTGCATGAAAGAACACCCTTTCCCCTCCCACCTAGTGTGCCAGCTCTGCCGATCCCTGGCCAAGGCAGCAGTTCCATACCAGAGTGCCTGTGCACACATGTGTGACCTGCCAAGTGGCTGTGGCCAGTGGGCAAACACAGATGAACCCTTCTGGCACAACTTCCAGCAGATGTGCAGAGTGTTCAGAAAACACAGCTCCTGCCCCTTCCCATAGAGGTAGTAGGTAGAATCTGCGAGCTGATACTATCACTATGCACTGGTAAAGGATCATTTCATCAAACATCATGAAGAAGTACATTAACATCCCAGAACAGAAGGAAAATGACAAGTCTCCAAAACCCATCCTGAACTCACAGTAATTTATAATCTAAAGACAGAGAATTCAAAATAATAGTCATAAAGAAACTCAGTGAGTTACAAGAAAACTCAGGAAGACAGTTCAATGAACTCAGGAATAAAATTAATGAGCACAAGGAATTCTTCACCAATGAGACTGAAACTCTAAAAAAAAAAAACCAAACAAATTCTGGAGATGAAGAACACAAAAAATGAGATAAAAACAATCTAGAAATCTTAAAAAACAGAGTTGATATTATGGAGTACAGAATTAGTAATTTAGAGTACAGAAATATAGAAATGCCTCAGGTGGAGGAGGAGAGAAAACTAAGACTTAAAAAAAAATCAAGAAATTCTTCAAGAAATATCCAACTCAATTAGGAAATGCAACATAAGGATTATAGGTATTCCAGAGGGAGAGGAGAGCGAGAAAGGAGCCGAGAGCTTGTTCAAAGAAATAATATCTGAGAACTTCCCAAACCTGGGGAAAGAACTGGACTTATGAGTATATGAAGCCAATAGAACTCTTAATTACATCAATGCAAAAAGACCTTCTCCAAAGCATATAATAGTAAAACTGGCAAAAGTCAATAACAGGGGCCCGCCCCGTGGCTTAGCAGTTAAGTGTGCACGCTCTGCTACTGGCAGTCCGGGTTCGGATCCTGGGCGCACACAGACGCACTGTTTGTCCGGCCATGCTGAGGCGGCGTCCCACATACAGCAAGTAGAAGGATCTGCAACTACGACATGCAACTATCTACTGGGGCTTTGGGGAGCAAAAGGGAAAAAAAGGAGGAAGATTGGCAATAGATGTTAGCTCAGGGCTGGTCTTCCTCAGCAAAAAGAGGAGGATTGGCATGGATGTTAGCTCAGGGCTGATTTTCCTCACAAAAAAAAAAAAAGTCAATGACAAAGACAAAATATTAAGGGCAGTAAGGCAGAAGAGAATAACCTACAAAGGAACTCCTATTAGGCTTTCAGTGGATTTCTCAGCAGAAACCTTACAGGCTAGGAGAGATTGAAATGATATATTCAAAATACTGAAAGACAAAAACTTTCAGCCAAGAATACTACATCCAGTGAAGCTATGCTTCAGATATGATGGAGAAATAAAAGCTTTCCCAGATAAACAAAAGCTGAGGGAGTTCATTGCCACTAGACCTCCCTAATAAGAAATGATCAATGATGTCCCCATACCTGAAACAAAAAGGCAAAGGTTTGCAAAGACTTGAGCAAGCAGATAAATAGACAAAAGTCAGAAAAATTGCAGCTGTCTATCAGAACAGGTTAGCAAACACTTAATTATAACGTAACAGACAAAGGGAAGGCAAGTATCAAAAATAAGTATAAGCACTTCATTTTAATCACAAAATAACAACACAAAACAGAGTAATTTCTGACAACAATAACTTAGAAGGGGAAGAGGAAAAGGATGGAACATGCTTAGGCTAATGGAGATAAGAGGCTATCAGAAAATGGACTATACATCTGTGAGATGTTTTATACAAACCTCATGGTAACCACTAAACAAAAAATCAGAGCAGAGACATAATTCATAAATAAAGAGAAAACTGAGAAAACCATCACAGAAAACCACCAAACTGAAATGGCAGTCAGAAATACATAGGAAGAGGAAAAGGGAAATACAGAACAACTGGAAAACAAGAGACAAAGTGGCAGTATTAAGCCCTCCTATATTAGCAATCAAGCTAAACGTAAATGGACTGAATTCTCCAATCAAAAGACAAAGAGTGGCTGGATGGATTAAAATACAAGACCCAACAATATGCTGCCTCCAGAAAACACATCTCAGCTCTAAAGAAAAACATAGGCTCAGAGCTCACAGTGAAGGGATGAAAGACAACACTCCAAGCAACTGGCAAGAAAAAGAAAGCAGATGATGTCATACTTACATCAGAAAAAGCAGACTTCAAGATAAAAAAGCAATGAGCGATAAAGAAGGGCAGAATATAATGATAAAAGGGACATTCCACAAAGAGGACATAACACTTATGAATATATATGCACTTAACACAGGAGCACCAAAGTATATAATGCAACTATTAACAGATCTGAAGGGAGAAACTGACAGCAACACAATAATAGTAGGGGACCTCAACACCCCACTTACATCAATGGATAGATCATCCAGACAGAAAGTCAAAAAGGCAACAGTGGCCTTAACTGAAATACTAGACTAGAAGGACTTAATAGATATATATAGAACATTCCATCCCAAAACAGCACAATACACATTCTTCTCAAGTGCACATGGAACATTCTCAAAGATAGACCTTGTTGGGAAACAAGGTAAGCCTCAATAAATTTAAGATGATTGAAATCATATCAAGCATCTTTTCTGTCCACAATGCTATAAAGATCGAAATCAACTACAAGAAAAAAGCTGAGAAAGTCACAAATATGTGGAGACTAAACAACATGCTACTGAATAACCACTGGATCAATGAAGAAATCAAAGGAGAAATCAAAAAATACCTGGAGACAAATGAAAATGAAAATAAATCATACCAACCCTTAAGGGAAGTAGCAAAAGTGGTTCTAAGAGAGAAATTCATAGCAATACAGGCCCACCTCAACAAACAAGAAAAATCTCAAATAAGTCATCTTAAACTACACATAATAGAACTAGAAAAAGAAGAACAAACAAAGCCAAAGTCAGCAGAAGGAAGGAAATAATAAAAATTAGAGCAGAAATAAATGAAATACAGACCAAAAAACAATAGAAATGATCAATGAAACTAAAAGCTGGTTCTTTGAGAAAACAAACAAAATTGACATACCCTTACCCAGACTCACTAAGAAAAAAAGAGAGAAGACTCAAATAAATGAAATTAGAAATGAAAGAGGAGAAATTACAATGGCTACCACAGAAATACAAAGGATTATAAGAGAATAATATGAAAAACATATGCCCACAAATTGGATAACCTAGAAGAAATGGATAAATTCTTAGACTCATACAACCTTCCAAAACTGAATCAAGAAGAAATAGAGAATCTGAACAGACCAATCAAAAGTAAAGACATTGAAACAGTAATCAAAAACTTCCTCAAAAATGAAAGTTCAAGACCAGATGGCTTCTGTGTAGAATTCTACCAAACATTCAAAGAAGATTTAACACCTATCCTTCTCAAACTATTCGAAAAAATTGAAGAAGATGGGACACTTCCAGGGCCGGCCCTGTGGCGTAGCAGTTAAGTGCGCGCGCTCCACTGCTGGTGGCCCAGGTTCAGATCCAGGTGCACACCAATGCACCACTTGTCAGGCCATGCTGTGGTGGCATCCCATATAAAAAAGTGGAGGAAGATGGCTATAGATGTTAGCCCAGGGCCAGTCTTCCTCAGCAAAACGAGGAGGATTGGCAAAGATGTTAGCTCAGGGCTAATATTCCTCGAAGGAGAAGGGGAAGGGGAAGGGGGAGGGGGAGGAGGAGGAGGAGGAAGAGGAATAGGAAGAGGAAGAGGAAGAGGAAGAAGAAGAAGAAGAGGAAGAAGAAGAGGAAGAAGAAGAGGAAGAAGAAGAGGAAGAAGAAGAGGAAGAAGAAGAGGAAGAAGAAGAAGAAGAAGAAGATAGGACACTTCCTAACTCATTCTATGAGGCCAACATTACCCTGATACCAAAACCAGGCAAGGACAGCAAAAGAAGGAAAATCACAAGCCAACATTGCTGATGAACAGAGGCAAAAATCCTCAACAAAATATTGGCAAACCGAATACAATAATACATGAAAAGGATCATACACCATGATCAAGTGGGATTTATACTAGAGATGCAGGGATGGTTCAACATCTGCCAATCAATCAATGTGATACACCACATGAACAAAATGAGGAACAAAACTACATGATCATCTCAACAGATGCAGAGAAAGTATTTGATAAGATCCAATATCCATTTATGATAAAAACTCTCAATCAATGGGTATAGAAGGAAATTACCTCAAGATAATAAAGGTCATATATGACAAACCCACAGCCAACATCATACTTAATGCTGAAAACTGAAAGCCATCCCTCTGAAAACAGGAACGAGACAAGGGTGCCCACTCTCACCACTCCTAATCAACATAATACTAGAGGATTTGGCCAGAGCAATTAGGAAAGAAAAAGAAATAAAAGATATCAAAATTGGAAAGGAAGAAGTGAAACTCTCACTGTTTGCAGATGACATGATTTTATACACAGAAAACCCTAAAGAATTCACCAGAAAGCTATTAGAAATAATCAACAACTACAGCAAAGTTGCAATGTATAAAATCAACTTAAAAAATCTGTTGCATTTCTATACACTAATAACGAACTAGCAGAAACAGAACTCAAGAATACAATCCCACTTATGATTGCCACAAAAAGAATAAAATATCTAGGAACAAATTTAACCAAGGAGGTGAAAGACCTATGCACTGAAAACAATAAGACATTATGGAAAGAAATCGATGACGACATAAAGAAATGGAAAGATATTCCACGCACATGGATTGGAAGAATAAATATAGTTAAAATGTCCATACAACCTATAGCCATCTACAGATTCAATGCAATCCCAATCAGAATCCCACGACACCCTGCACAGAAATAGAACAAAGAATTCTAAAAATATATGGATCAACAAAAGACTGCAAATAGCTAAAGCAACCCTGAGAAACAAGAACAAAGCTGGAGGCATCACAATCCTGACTTCAAAATATACCACAAAACTATAGTAATCAAAACAGCATGGTACTAGCACAAAAACAGACATACAGATCAATGGAACAGAATCCAAAGCCCAGAAATAAAACCACACATCTACGGACAGCTAATCTTTGACAAAGGAGCCAAGAACATACAATGGAGAAAGGAAAGTCTCTTCAATATACGGTGTTTGGAAAACCGGACAGCCACATGCAAAAGAATGAAAGTAGACCATTATCTTTTGCCATAAACAAAAATTAACTCAAAATGGACTAAAGACTTGAATGTAAGAGCTGAAACCATAAAACTCCTAGAAGAAAATATACACAGTACACTCTTTGACATCAGTCTTAGCAACATCTTTTCGAATACAATGTCTACTCAGGCAAGGGAAACAAAAGAAAAAATAAACAAATGGGATTACATCAGACTAAAAAGCTTCTGCAAGGCAAAGGAAACCATGAACAAAATGAAAAGACAACCCACCAACTGCAAGAAAATATTGGCAAATCATATATCCGACAAGTGGTTAATTTCCAAAGTATATGAAGAACTCATACAACTCAACAACAAAAAAGAAACAACCTGATCAAAAAACGGGCATAGGATAGGAACAGACATTTTTCCAAAGAAGATATACAGATGGCCAACAGGCACATGAATAGATGCTCAACATCACCAACTATTAGGGAAATGCAAATCAAAACTACAATGAGATATCACCTTACACCTGTCAGAATGGCTATAATTACCAAGACAAAAAATACCAAATGTTCGTGAGGATGTGGAGAAAAGGGAACCCTCATACACTGCTGGTGGGAATGCAAACTGGTGCAGCCACTATGGAAAACAGTATAGAGATTTCTCAAAATATTAAAAATACAAATACCCTATGATCCAGCTATCCCACTACTGGGTATTTATCCAAAGAACTTGAAATCAACAATCCAAACAGATTTATGCACCCCTATGTTCACTGTAGCATTATTCACAACAGCCAAGACGTGGAAGCAACCCAAGTGCCCATCAACTGATGAACGGATGAAGAAGATGTGGGAAATATATACAGCACTCAGCCATAAAAAAAGACAAAATCGTTCCATTTGCAACAACATGGATGGACCTTGAGGGTATTATGTCAGGCGAAATAAGCCAGACCGAGAAAGGAAACACCCCATGATTTCACTCATATGAGGAATATAAACAAATACATGGATAGAGAGAACAGATTAGAGGTTACCAGAGGGGAAGGGGGTACGTGGGTGGGCAAAAGGGGTAAAGGGGCACATATATACAGTGACGGATAAAAATTAGACTATTGGTGGTGAGCACGATGCAGTCTATACAGAAACTGGCAAATAATAATGTACACCTGAAATTACACAATGTTATAAACCGTTATGACCTCAATAAATAACTTTTAAAAAAACAAGAACAATAATTACAATAGTTATTTACATTTATATATGTGTCAACATGATAAAAGTTTCACAACCTACATGTTTATGTAAAAAAAAAGTTTAATTCCAATAGATGGGAGAATGCAGTTCTGGGAGGGTGGTGGTGGCACCTTTCCTGTGCTCACAAAAAACAGAGACCCAGGCCATGAACGTAAATGATTAAAAATCACCACTAACTGGTTTTGACTTAGCTTATGTCCCAGCATATGTTCTAGTTTTATCATCGTCAACAAAGTCAAAATATAGGCAAAATACACAATACACAGTCAAACCAAGTCAGTCTTAGCTTGTCAGGAATTTGTTGTTGTTGTTAGTGCCATTGAGTCAATTTTGACTCCTAGCAACCCCGAGGACAGCACACCGGAAGCTTGCCCGGTCTTTTTATGCCATCCTCTCACCTTCCAGGAGCTGTATCAGACAGTGCTCTGCTGCTATTCATAGGGTTTTCAGGCCAATTTTTTCAGAAGTGGGTGACTGGGGGGGTCTTTCTTTCTAGTCTGTCTTAGTCTGGAAGATGCACTGAAACCTGTCCACCATGGATGACCCTGCTGGTATTTGAAATACTGGTGACATAGCTTTCAGCATCACAGAAACATGCAGCTGCCACAGTATGACAACTGACTGACTGGTGGTCTGGTTCCTTGACCAGGAAACGAACCTGGATCACAGCAGTGACAGCACCAAATCTTAACCACTAGACCACCAGGGCTGGCCTTCAGAAACTTACTTTTTAAAAAATGCTTTTAAAGTAGAGTTAGGCTCTCTTCATTTTTACATAGCCCATAGCAGTATTTTCCAACCGTGCCTGATGACAAAGGTCACCAGCCCCAGCCCCAACCCCACCGTGATCCCTCAGGTCTGGGGCGGGTCCTGAGTACCTGCATTTTCATCTGCAGGCAACCCTTACCACGCATCCAGGGAGTGGGGGAGACACTGGCTCCCTAATGGCTTCCATGGAGCTGTACTCCCTGCCATTTTCCACTCTGCAGCCAGGGATATCGGGAAAATGTGATCGGAGTATGTCCTATGTGCTGAAATCTCTGTAGTGACCTCCCTTTGCTTTCAAATTAGGGGTAAAAATCCTAGACACACCCACAAAGTTCTGCACATGGGGTCACCTGCCCCTGGTCAACTATTTGCTCCCTGAGACCCTGCCACACTGGCCTCCCTTCTGTCTTTCAAATGTCCAAAGTGCCAGAAGACCACAGGGACTCTGCACCAGCTCCTCTGCCCAGACTCGAATGCCCTCCCTGCTCCATGTCACCCCATAAACGCAGACAACCTTCAGGCCTGAGCTCAAGGCCCACTTCCTCAGGGAAGCTTTCTCCAGTCCCTCGTCTGAGGTCAGGTCCCCTCACACAGGCAGTTTTATGTCTGTATGATTATTCAATTAACATCTGTCTCCCATCCAGACTATAAGCTCCATGAGGGCAGGGCTCATATTTACCTCTGGAGCCTAGCACAGAATAACACGAATCAGTAAAATGTATGGCGCTTTTCACAGAGTATCTCAATCCTCACAGCAACCCCAGAAAGTGAGTCCAGTCTTGTCCCAATTTCACAGATGATGAAACTGAAAGGTGAAGCGACCTCCCCAAGGTGACAAACTACAGGTGGCAGAGCGGGAGTCTGAAGACACAGCAGTTCTGCATCCAAAGCCTATGCGCCCAGTCACTACAGTTCACTTCACCCCAAAGGAAGGTGTTCAACAAAAACGTGGTGAAAGGATGGAGGCAGCCTGGGACACTCAATTTCATTTTCCATTTTATTTCTGGTCTTCCCACAAACTCCAGGGTGATATCTAAACACTGATGCAATCTAGTGGTCACGGGCACTGCCAGAGCAAATGTCTCAATTAAAAACACACCTGTGGGCCGGCCCCGTGGCTTAGCGGTTAAGTGTGTGCGCTCCGCTGCTGGCGGCCAGGGTTCGGATCCCGGGTGCGCACTGATGCACCACTTCTCCGGCCATGCTGAGGCCGTGTCCCACATACAGCAACTAGAAGGATGTGCAGCTATGACATACAACTATCTACTGGGGCTTTGGGGGAAAAAAAATAAATAAAATTATTTAAAAAAAAACAAAACAAAACACACCTGTGCAGCCTGAAGCCTGTGGGTGAGACGGAGAAGCCATACTTTGTGTAATGCATCGCTCATCATTCTGGCTCATGCATTTGGCAGAGCAAGAATAAAACCAGGAAACCATAGGGCTGCCTCTGGGATAAGACGCCCACCCCTAACCCATCACACAACACATGTTATATCGGCTCTGAGACCCACAGAACCACAGTTCTGTAGGATTTCAGGGCCCCCAGGAGCTGGCTCCCTGGCACTGAGGGTCAAAAGTGTCCACTTATTGGGTGGCAGCTTTCTCTACAGCAGAGCCCCTGGGCTTGAAGGCTGAGTCCAAACTTGGTCTCCTTGTGACCTCACTGGGGGCTCACCTTGCTTCTCGAGGAGCTCACACGCATGTTCTTCACTTTAAAATGAACCCCTCACCTTTCCTTCTTTCCAATTCAACGGTCCTCAGAGACATCATCACCTGAATACAGGGGTTAAGGGCTCAGGCTCTGGGGTCAGAGAGACCTGAGTTCAAATCCCAGCTCTACCAGTTACTAGCTGTCTGACCTTGGCAAGTTAATTTATCTCTTTGTGCCTGTTTCCAACTCCACCAAAAGAAGATAATGTCACCTAGTTACAGTATCTAGCTCACAGGGTTGTTCTGAGAACTAAATGAGCTCATGGGAATGGACCATTCAGCAGAATGCTCTACAGCTCCGAGGCTCTCACTCCCCATCTGCAAGCCTGGCTCTGCACCCTGCGCACTCGCACACAGCGATGGCGACCGGCAGGAGAGGAGGGGCTACTGGGACTCACCAGACAGGCTTGGTTTATGTATGGCAGTCATGCAACCAGCCGCCCCCGGTTCTCCTCCTCCTCCTTCCCCAGCTCCTTCTCCTTCCCTCTGCTCTTCCTCAGTTCTCTCAGTCACCCTTGACTCTGCCCTCTCACGTCCACTCTGTCCCAGACCCTCCCAAGCCCTCCTTAGAAGCCCACTTTGAATCCGCCCCCTTGCCTTCAGGTGACCGTGATCTCTCTCCACCAGCCCGCACAACGTATTCAGGTGCACGTTCCTCAGAGCTGCACTGCCCACAAAGTCCCCGCTCAAGGACCTTCGAGGAGTCAGCCCTCTCAGAGGGAGGACGGAAGTCCAAACCCCTCAGCCTGCTGTTCCCGGCTTTCTTCACCTACTTTCAAACTACCTTTCCAGTGCACCTCCACCTACTTCCGTCCATGTCGCTGGTACTCCATCCAGCCAGACCAGACGATTCACGATGCCAACCTTTTCATCGTCTAGTCTCCACCTTGATCCAAGCAGTTTCCTTGCCTGGAAAGGTCTTCCCTTTATTATTTTTGTGTGTGTGTGAGGGAAATCAGCCATGAGCTAACATCCGTGCTAATCCTCCTCTTTTTGCTGAGGAGGACCGGCTCTGAGCTAACATCTATTGCCAATCCTCCTCCTTTTTTTCTTTCCCAAAGCCTCAGTAGATAGTTGTATGTCATAGTTGCACATCCTTCTAGCTGCTGTATGTGGGATGTGGCCTCAGCGTGGCCGGAGAAGCGGTGCGTCAGTGCGCGCCCGGGATCCGAACCCGGGCCGCCAGTAGCGGATCATGCACAGTTAACTGCTAAGCCACCGGGCCAGCCCTCCCCCTTTACTCTTGCTGAGCCCATCTCAACGTCAGTTCCTTCACTGAGTCTTCCTTGGTTATTGTAGCTAGGCGTCATCTTCTTGCCCCAAACTCCTCTAATCCTTTGGTTTTCAGCCATTTTTCTGACACTAGTCTGGTGCCTGGTAAACAGAACAGGGCCTACTCAATAGACTGTCGAATGAACGGGCTGCAGTCAATTGGCATGTCAGGAAAACGTCACTTCCCTTCCAGATTAGCTGTGAGCCCAGACCTGGGGAAAGACGTGGCTGGAAATTTAAACCTAGACAAGGTTCCCAGAGAAAGTCTGCTATTTAACAAACATGATGGAGTGTCCTTTAAAGCCCACTTAAAAACTTAACACTTAAAGCCCATCAACCCTTATGAGCAATCTTAAAGCACCCAGCATGAGGCCACCCCCCACAAGGGTGCTCTTATATGGTGGATGACTAGCTACATGTGTGTATCTACACATCTCTGTGTACACTGGCAATGGTCTTACAATCTAAAGAAAAATTGGAAGCTATGGTTCACAGAGCACCACAGTTGAGGAAAACTTAAGCTACACAGACAAATCTAAGAAAATATTACTCTACTGAGCATCATTTAAGTCCATACAGAATTTATGAGCACTAAAATACACTAGTAATGCACTATGCCTAATTTCCATTCCACACAAAAGCATGCCCACACATTCCTGGGGCTGTGTGGCTTGACACTGGCATCTCAGGAGTGGACAGTATGGCCACCAGCAGGGAGGACACCTCTAAAGCTTCGTCTCCCAGGACCATGTCCACGTGAGGAATTATGTGCAACACTCGGAAGTGTCTTCAACACTCATTGCCCGACCCCCATGTGCACTGGAGTGGGCATTTCAACACCATGATGATGATGCTAGTGAAGCACGTCTGCACACTCCAATACACAATTCTGGTCCTATAAATACCTCCCTCTCTCCTTGGTGACTCACTTAGACGTTGTTTACACCTGCAAGTGAATGACTAACCTGGGCAGAATAATACACAAACAGGGGCCCCATGGTCCCAAACGTAATGGACTAGGTTAGAGTGAAGGCACTCTGCAGGAAAGCCACCTTTGGACCAGTGGAGAAGGCTCCGAGGGGGCGCCTGGGACTGAGTCTGTGGACGCTCCAGAAAGCAGCAAGGACAACAAGGTGGCTGCTAGGGCACTGATACACTGAGGCTGAACAGTTTAACCATGAGATCGAGCCCTCCCCACCTAGGAACGCCAGGCAGTTCCCAGGAAAATGCCATGGTAAGCAATAACGTGCATGCAAAACCTGCTCATTTAACTATATTTTTGAAATCCCCAAATCCAAGCCCTTGGCTTCTTTTGAAAAGGCCAACTCAGGATTAAGGAGGTAGCAGACCTTCAGGAACAAAAAACAATCCCATTGATTTGGGGGAAAATCACTCATGAAAGTGGTTTATGGATTTAAAATGCTAAGCTTAGGTCTCTAAGAACTTGCGAAGCATGGTCACTGCTGGTCAACTCTAGACTTCCTTAGAGCTCCCTCTCCACTCACAGGGTTTGTCCTCAAATCTGTGATTATGCTGTGGCTTATACTACCTCGACACTCTTGGATTTCCTCAACCTTTAGGGGAAAAGAGGTTAGGGAATTGTAGGAAGCAGCAGCTACCAAAATTAGGGTAGCCTGCAATCATGATTCCTAGGGGAGATAAGAGTAGTAATAACAGCTGATACGTTGTGTTCACCATGCGGCTGGCACCAGCCTAAGCACTATACATAAATATATACACACTCTTTTAATCCCCATTATAATTTGAGGAAAGTGGCATTTAAGTAGCTTGCCCAAGGTCCTACAATAGCGAGTGATAAGGCTGGACTTCAAGCTCAGGCCATCGGTACTAGAGTCTGCACTCTTAACCATCAGGCTGAACGCTCAGATCACGGCTACTATCCAAACTGGAAAGAAGGAAACTAACACATAATGAACACCTACTATACGTTAGACAGTGTGCAAAATGATTTTTCTCATGTTATTTCACTTAATCCCTCACAACAACCCCCTAAGTCGGTATTATTATCTCTGGTTTGGTTTTTACAGATGAGAAAACATCAGTACTTTGCCCAAGGTCACCCAGCTTCTAAAGGCAGAACTGAGATTCAAACCCATGGCTACCTGACTCCAAATCCCTTGATGAACAGGGTGAAAGCCACAGAAGCGACCGCCCTCAAAGACCTGACACTTCCTCCAGCCTCATAAGCTCGACTCTGTAATTCAAGCACCTCCCCGTCTGTCTAGCTCTTGGAGGGAGCAATGTGAGAAGTGTCTCCAGCCACAGTCTGTTTTGTTTACCACGTGGTTACACCCTACGGGATTTCTTGTTCTTATGTAATGCTGAGTTTCAGGTTTTTCCATGTAGAGCGTTGTCTCCCCAACTAGACAGTTAGCACCTTGAGGACGGGGACACTGACTAACATTTCGTGTGTGACCCCTCCCCACACCGCACCCAGCACAATGCCAAGAACAGAGACGGCGCTCGGGAAGTATCTCCTGAATTAAGAAAGGACTTTGAGAATTGTGCAGCTCAAACCTAACTCTAGTATTTCCAGTCTCTTCTATAGCAAACAAGTTGGGTACAGTAGCAGTTTGCTGTCTTCCAAGAGTTTACCACCAAAAGAAAGCAGATGCAAGGTGGAATGACACAGAGAAGACTTCAAATTTGAGGATCCCCAAGATCAGACATGGAGGCCATTGGAATGTAGGCTGATCAGCTTCCCACCCTCAAATCTGCACTCAATATTGATTGAACACCTACTGATACTAAGCACCATACTAAACGGAGGGGGAGGAGACAACAGGTGTAAGACAAAGAGCTCACATCACCAGGCTTATAAACTATCTAATATCTTGACCTACAGCCTTGGTGCTGGGTTTCCTCCTCATCTTTGGGGATGCAAGGTAGCTGAAGAGCAAGGGAACCCTAGGCTGTAAATAGAGAAGATGCTAAGTTTAGGGGAGGGGTCTGAGTTCTACAGGGAAATTTTTTTGATTAAAAAAAAAAGGATGCTGACAAAAGACTTTATTTTTTCAGCTGAGCCTCATACTTCTGCCGGCTTTCAGTCACCAACTCAGGAGGCTGTACCCCTGGGGTACACACACTCCTCAAGGGTTGGTGTTCCTCTTGAAATTGTCCCTGTGGTGACATCTGCAAAGGGTCAGTCTAGGTCTACATGAGAGCAGACGTGAAGCCTCCTCTGTCTCCCCGTTCACCAAGAGCCCGCGTCACTGCCGGCTTCACCACTCAAAGGTCCCTCTGTCTGACAGTGCTGACGGTCCATGACTACAGGCTCATAGAACTTCCCCAATGACTCAGCTGGGAAAGAGAAAAAGCGAGGGGGAATCTCTTGAACCAGCAGGCCGGCCAAGGTGGCAGAATGCAGAGCTCCCTTTCTCCAAGGTTTTCACATTTGAAGTAGGCAAGTGTAAATCTCCACTGGAATGCTTTGGAATTTCCCACCAATTCTGTCCCAGACGCCGGCATGCAGCAGCCAACAGATGGACTTTACCGTCCTGTGTGCTGTTACTGTGCTCAACTGCACCACTCCCTGCCTTTTGACAGATGGTGTACAACAGCCCAAAGCGGAATTGTCTCCTTTGTCTGCAATGTCACACAATGTCATTCCTAAAAGTTCTTCATGTCACAATAAATGTTTCTAATCCTCCCAAGTTTTCTTCTAAATCTGGTTGGGCTCTCTTGGTGACAGCCCTCTCATTCCCATTTTCAGAGTTGAAACTCAGACCCCTGGGGTTACTCACATTACCTGCTGTCAATGGAGGAGACACAGGGAGGCTGGCTGGAGGATGCAATCCAGGACAAATAGAATACAAAGAGAGGCAAACACTGGATGGCCCAGGGCCTGTGTGGGTTATCTGCAAGGGACAGAGATCTAGCCCAGGGCGGGGACACCCTAGGAAAGGTCATGGATTTCTGTGGAGTAGCATGAGAATACAGGGCTAGCCATTGCTGGGGCAGATAATACGGTACCCTCTTCCCTAAGGAGAAACAGAAGAACTCTAGAGAGAGAAAATGCAACATATTCACAAGGACTGTCTGACCCCACCAGTCCCCATTCGTTACCATTGAGCACGGCCACTTGCTAACTGTAAGGGGCCTGGGAGAAAATGTGGTAATGCCAGGACCTCCAGGCCCTTAGGTGACAACTTGTCACACCCGGGCCCTGTCTCCTGGTGGCGGGGATTAAATCTGTTCTGTGCTGTACCACCACCGCCACTTTCCTACATTGAAGAGAGGAGCCATTGTAGGCACATTCTTCCCCCACTACACCCCCATCCTACTGAGGCCATGGCTGACATGTTATTAAACAGCAATCACAGAAAATGCTCTGGAATCTTCCGTCTGAAATGAGAAGATAACACCCCAAATATAAAGTGTAAAACCAGAACACCTGTCATACATCTTTCCATCCAAATGGTCTCAATCCCTACTGTGTGTCAGGCATGGCCTCTTTCTGCCTGTGTACTATGAGCAAGGCCTTGCAGGGGCTGACTTCTGTCTAGAAGAGTCATGACGCTGGTCTCAACCTAACTTATCAGCAAAGACAGCTGACAGGTGGGTCTGCTTAAGTTCCCAACGAGTGACACATCAGGGAGGAGCATCTGTCTGCAAAAATTCTAGGGAGGGCAGCTAAGATGAAAGAAAGGAGCTGCAATCTAGAAATACCAGAAACACTGCTGCAGAACCTGAGTTTGGTGGGGAGGAAGAAGACAGATATGGATTCAGTATATTTACGGGGGGTTATCTGGATCCAGGAACTTTCACACACACACTCCCTCATTTCACTTTGGGGGCAACCCTGTTAGGCAGGCTTCCTTGTTACAGATAATGAAGCTGATGCCCAAAGAGGGCAGGTGTCCTGCTGGAGGCCCCAAACAGCTACCAGCAGAGCGGAATTGCGGTTCCATGGCTCCCAACCAGGAGTTCTCACTCTTCAGTGGGAATCAGAATCCCTGGCACACAATCAAAAACACAGATCCAGTGCCCTACTCCAGGGAGGCTAATTCCTTGGGTCTGCCTTGGTGTCCCTGAATCTGCATTTTTAACAAACACTCCAAGTTGTTCTGGAGTTCATGGACCCCAACTAAAAACAACTGATCTCAGGGCCGGCCCAGTGGTGTAGTGGTTAAGTTCGCACGCTCTGCTTTGGCGGCCCGGGAGTCACAGGTTCAAATCCCGGACGTGGACTGACACACCACTCATCAAGCCATGCTATGGTGGCATCCCACATACAAAATGGAGGAAGATGGGCACAGATGTCAACTCAGAGCCAATCTTTCTCAGCAAAAAGAGGAAGATTGGCAATAGATGTTAGCTCAGGGCCAATCTTCCTCACCAAAAGAAAAACAAAAACAACTGATCTCCACTGCCCCAAGGAAAGAAATCAAGAGATAATTCTCAGCTGCTGGCTTCCCTAGGCATCCTAGGCAGGGATGATGGATGAGACGTGCGAGCTCCTATCCGGCTCCTCGGCAGAGAAGAAATGCTCCTCTGAGTGAGCTCACTGAGGGCCCCACCAACATGTCCAGCACCAAACAGGAAGCCCAGGACGAAGGTCTGAGGAGGTGTGGATTGCTCATCTGGTAGCCACCACCCCAAACAACAGCCCATTGGAATGGGTCCTGCTTTAACATGATGACTCAGGGCTGCTCACTTCCTACAGTTCTCAGAGGAGATGGACACAGCAATAGCTTTGTGCACAGATAGCTGCCTCTAGAGCCACCAAAGGAGACCCAAACATGCTAACACAGTAATTCTGGGCAGAGATCAGGAATTTCCAGGGGAGAGGAGAAGAGCAAAAAGGAGAAAAAATAACCCCCAACTTTGCTCCAGTTTCTATGTCCCTCCTTTCTGGAGCTGTCCCCCAAAAGTGGTCTCCTGGAACTGAAAGGGGCTTGTGTTCACCTCCTCACTAGAAAGGAATCGGATGGGAGCCAAAGCAAACCCTGCTCCACCATGAGGTTCCGAGACACACTGTCTAATCCCAAGAAGCGGGTAAGCAAGTGGAAGCCAGCCCTGCCTCCCATCCCCGCCTTCTGCAAACACCGCAGGTGCCGCTGCTACCTGCCCTCATGCTGGGGCAAGGCCTCATCTTGAGCTGTGGGGGGTGAGAGGCTGAGCTAGTGTTTTTGCACAGCATAAAAATGGAAAGATGCTGTAATGAGGTCAGAAAGCAGGAGAGTCTGGGTGGGCCGCCCGAGTCTGCAGGGTGCCCTGCCACCTCTGAAGGACCCAGCAAAGAAAAAGGCCCTTAGTCCTGCAGAAACAAGACAAGGGAGATGCTCCACCAGTTAAGTTTGGGAATGGTCTTGGAGAGAAGTCAGGAGACAGAGAAGAATGAAAGAAGAGGAAACACCAGCTTTCACCGTAACCCTGTGGTTCTTTACCATCCCTGATGGGGCTCCAACCCTCATCCTGCAATCCACTCGGGGATGTTTGATGTTGAGGGCCAGAGGGAGCTGAAGTCAAGGGAAGGACATCCTGTTAACAGCATTGCTGGAAAAACATCAAGAACCAGACGGTGGAAAACAGCTGTGTCCACCTGATAAGCGGGGCGCCCCGTTTCCTTCAGCAGAGTCTTAGGTTTGTGAGACTATAGTCTGATGTGCGGGGGTGGAGGTTGGCCCAGTATCTCACAGAAACCCCAAAGTTTTCATCACAGACATCAGGTCTCATCACCACACACTGGGACATTAACACCATCTCCCAGCACCGGCACTGTTTTCAGTGTGAGGAGCTCTCAAGACGGACAAGGTCCCATCAGGATACCGCCCGGGAACTAGCTGGAATGGCCCACCCTCTTCTCTTCACCCAACTCCTGGTTGCCTCACTCATCAAGAATTGGCTATTACCATCACCTCCTCAGGGAAGCTGTCCCGCCTGCTCCCCACTGCACTCACACTGGGGTAATGTCCTCCCACATGCTGTGACCCCTTAATGCCCTGTGCACATAGACCCTTAAGCCTGCCACGTGGGGTATCATGAGCGTTGAAGTGTTGGCCTCACCTTCTAGATCAGGAGCCCCCTGAAGACAGAAGCCAACCACCTTTATTGATGATAGTACTGACAGCATCTGTTCTTCATTTTGCACTTCTTATCTGATAAACTCCGCTAGCTAGCGCCCTCCGCTTACTGTCTCATTTAATCCTCGCCTCCACCTTCTGCAGTAGCCAATACTATCTCCATCTCACAAAAGAAGAAGCCGAGACTTAGGGAAGTTACAGGACTTGTCCAAGGGTACCCAGCAGAGCGAAAGAGAACCACCCTGGGTCTGGCACAGTCCAAGGCACACAGCAAGGACTTCAGCTCTTTCCATTGAGTGAACAAGACTGAGTCACATCGGGAAGAATCAAGGCCTGATAATCCCTTCCTCCAACCACCTGAGCTCTCAGGTAACTGACTGGTCACCTTAACTCCTTTCAGGAAATGGAAACTTGTTTATTAACTTGTCCATTCATTTCTTTTTTTTTTTTTTTTGTGAGGAGATCAGCCCTGTGCTATCATCTGCCAATCCTCCTCTTTTAGCTGAGGAAGACTGGCCCTGGGCTAACATCCGTGCCCATCTTCCTCCACTTTATATGGGACGCAGCCACAGCATGGCTTGCCAAGCAGTGCGTCGGTGCGTGCCCGGGATCCGAACCAGCGAACCCCGGGCTGCCGCAGCAGAGCACGCACACTTAACCGCTTGCGCCACTGGGCCGGCCCCCATGTCCATTCATTTCTAAGCACCTGTTACTGCCCAGAGCCCTGAGCCCTGGAGAGATGTATTAGTCAAGGTTCCAGTCTTCAGACAAGTTTCCCATTTAGTCAGAAGAGGAGGTGGAGGAGGAGGGGAAGAGAACAAGAGAAAAGGAAGAAAGGGAAACACAAACCACCAGAAAACAAAGGCCAGTATCCCAGTAAACTCAGCAAGCACGGAGAAGGCAGGGAATGCGTTCCTCCAGCACAGGCTGATGACAGCAGGGCAGGAGGTGAGCAGGTACCCAGCCAGAAGAGAACTCCTCAAAAGTGATGTATCCTTTATTTGGTGGTAGTGGTAAAATATACGGAGCCTAACATTTCCCATTTTAACCACTAACCATTACCATTGTTAACAGTACAGTTCAGTGGCACTAAGGACACTGACATTATTGTGCAACCATCACCTCCATCCATCTCCAGAACATTTTTCATCTTCCTCAACTGAAACTCAGTACCCCTTGAACAACAACTCCTCATTCCCTCCTCCCCCAGCCCCTGGCAGCCACCATTCGACTTTCTGTCTCCACGAATTTGACTACTCTAGGCACCTGCGGTATAATAAAAATATATTTGGCCTTTGTCCCACTTCCTGGCCAGAGCTCTAAATACCTTTGGAATTTCCTGAGTGATAGTAGTGTCTTTTGTTATTCAAAAGGGGCTCCTTTCCAGTTTACGCTAATCAGGTGACCTAGGGTGACTAGCGCCTTAGATGGCCCCAGGATGGAGCTGGTCACCAGAAGACCTAGTGATCAGAGTTGGGGAACTTCCAATCCCACCTTGCCCCCACCTCTGAGGAGGAGAGGGGAGCTGGAAACTGAGCTCTGTAAAAACTCTTGAACAAACAAATTCAGTGAGCTTCCGGGTTGGTGAACACATCACATCAAAGGCGGGGAGGATGGCGCCCCCAGAGAGGACATGGAAGCTCTGTGCCCCTCCCCCACAACTTGGCCCAGCATCTCTTCCACCTGGCTGTTCCCGAGTTGTATCCTTTATAAGAAACCAGGAAACCTGAGTAAAATGCTTACCTGGATTCTGTGAGCCATTCTAGAAACTATAGAACCTGAGCAGGGGTTGTGGAAACCCCCAATTTATAGTCAGTGAGTCAGAAGTATGGGTGGCCCCTAGGATTTGCAAATGGTATCTTTGTGTGTGTGTGTGTGTGTGTGTGTGTGTGTGTGTGTGTGTGTGTGAGAGGAAGATTAGCCCTGAGCTAATGTCTGTCGCCAATCTTCCTCGTTTTGCGGAGGAAGACTGGCCCTGGGCTAACATCCATGCCCATCTTCCTCCACTTTATATGGGATGCTGTCACAGCATGGCTTGCGAAGCAGTGCGTCCGTCCGTGACCAAGATCCGAACCGGCGAACCCCAGGCTGCCGCAGCAGAGCGCGCGCACTTAACCACTTGCGCCACCGCCCTGTCCCCTTTTGCTCATTTTTAAATTGGGTTGTTTTTTTGTTGTTGAGCTCTAGGAACTCTTTATATATTCTGGATATTAACCCCTCATCAGATATATGATTTACAAATATTTTCTCCCATTCCGTGGATTGTATTTTCACTCTATTGATAGTGTTCTCTGATGCACAAAAGTTTTAAAATTTGATGTAATCTAATTTATCTTTTTCTTTTTTTGCCCATGCTTTTAGTATCATATTCAAGAAAGCATTGCCATCATTGCCAAATCCAATGTCATCAAGCTTCTTCCCTGTTTTCTTCTAAGAGTTATAGTTTTCCCAGCACCATTTGTTGAAAAGACTGGTGATAATGATGTGTCAATGTAGGTTCATTGATTGTAACAAATGCATCACTCTGGTGGTGGCTGTTGATAATGGGGGAGGCTTGCATTGGAGCAGGGAATATATGGAAAATCTTTGTACCTTCCATTTAACTTTGCTGTGAACCTAAACCTGCTTTAAAAAATAAAGTTTTTTTTTTTTTAAGTTGTCCTTTTCCTATTGAATGGTCTTGGCACTCTTGTTGAAAAACATTTTGACCATATAGGTGAGGGTTTATTTCTGGACTCTCCATTCCATTGGTCTACATGTTTGTCTTTATGCCAATACCATAGCATCAGGATTACTGCAGCCTTGTTAGTAGATTTGAAATCGAGAGGTATGAGACCTCCAACTTTGTTGTTCTTTTCCAGGATTGTTTTGGCTATTTAGTGTCCCTTGAACTTCCATACGAATTCTAGGATGCAATTTTCTGTTTCTGCGAAAAACATCATTGGGATTTTGATAGGGATTACACTGAATCTGCACACTGCTTTACGTAGTGTTGACATCTTAACAATATAAGTCTTCCAATCCATGAACGCAGGATGTTTTTCCATCCATTTACGACTTCTTTAATTTCTTTCAGCAACATTTTGTAGTTTTCACTGTACTAGTCTTTACCTCCTTGGTTAAATTTATTCCTAAGTATTTTCTTTTTTGACACTATCATAAATGGAAATGTTTTCTTAATTTCCTCTTTGGATTATTCACTGTTAGTGTATAGAAATACAACTGGGTTAAAATGATGCAAATTGGGTCTGCTCTACTCCCCCCCAGCTTGCAGAAGGGAACAGGGCATTGGGAGGCCCAGCACGGGGAAGGCGGAAGGCAAGATTGAGTAAGAAGGCCATAAAATTCCCTACCATTTTGAATGTGGATTTTTCCTGATTGGGCACCTGCTTGGCTGCTCTAGATCTCTGACTGATTTCCATAGCTCCTATAAAGAAGTTACTGTAGCCAGTTTCCAGTTTATTTAATGTTTCTGTGGGGAGTGAGGGTCTGGAGCTTCCTAGTCCACCATCTTGCTGATGTCACTCTCCACGGCCTAAGAACTATTCCCCAAGCAGTATCTCTTCAAGGAGATAATTAAGGAGCCAGACTGGTCAAGGCAGAGAGACGAGGCTGGGAGGGAACAAGGGACAGGCTGCATAGGAATGGGGAGGGAGTAGGGACTACCAAGCTGGAGACTCCAACTGCATGCCATGGACTTGGCGGGCACCTGCAACAATGTCCGGCAAGGCAACAAAGCCAAGACAGAAGTCAGGCCAGGCCAACCCAAGCCTCCTCCAGTGCACGGAGGTGAACGTCACAGCAACAAAGGATCAGGAGCATCCCCTCTCCCCTACCCACCCCCCACCCCAGGGCGTTGAGTATATTTTCAGAACCTTAAGTGAATCAGAATTATGAACCCCACCCCCAGTCGTGCTTCTCCCCTCAATCTGAAGAGCGAGTGGCTGAGCTCCCAACTGCTTCCACCTGGACGGAGGACCCAGCATACAGCAAACACATAATAAATCAGCTCCGACAAGAACGTGGCTCCAAGCAGGAGGATGCCTTCCCATGGGGTGCTGGTCCCGTCTCCACACGGCTTCAAAAAGCGCTGACCACTAGCCTCCCCTGGGAGCCCAGGTGAACTACAGGGGCCTGGGCCCCCTTCCCGAGAGGGTCCAGTTAAGGAAGTCCACGTGGGGGCCCAGGCATCTGTCTCTTTACCTAGCCCCATGGGAGAGGCAAATGATCACCATGGTGGGGGAGCACTGGTCTAGTCTCCTCCCCAGAGTTGCTGGCCTCTGAGCTCATTTCCACTTGCCTGCATCTTTGGTGAGGGCCTCCCGAGGAAGGAGAAAGCAGAACTGCAATTTGGTTTTGGGTTACCCTCCCCAGAAGTCTCAAACGGGCAGTTTTATCTGACCCACAGTTTCAAAACATAGAATATAATAATAACAATAATAAAACTTTTGAATTAGTTATCAACATTTAAAAAACAGATTTCATAAGCCAGACACAGAAAGACAAATATTATATGACTCCATGTATATGAGGTTTATAGAATAGGCAAATTCATAAAGACAGAAAGTAGAATAGAGGTTACTAGGGGCTGGAGGGAGGGGGAAGGAAGGAGTTATTGTTTAATAGGTACAGAGTGGCTGGGGATGTTGAAAAAGTTCGCGTATACAACTGGTAATACACAATATTGTGAACATATTTAATGCCACTGAATTGTACACTTACTAATGGTTAAAATGACAAATGTTATGTATATTTTACTACAATAAAAAAAAACAGATTTCACACAAAAATCTGGATTTCTGGTTTCTCTTTAAAGAAAAAAAATGAGACATATGACCACCCCAGGTCACACTCTGTGTGTCAGTAGCTGGCAGGAGCTGAAGGAGCTGCTGCCTTTAGGTGAGATGCCTTTGTCACTTTTGCTGTGATCCCACCACACTCCAATGTCACTTCTACTTTGCCATATGTATATGACATGGGTGGCCCCCCCCCCCCGACCATTTGAGGGTGTGGTGGCGGCCCCACCCTCTCTCATTTCGGTCCCCACTAGCTCTGTTCTGCTCTCCAGGCCCCGTCTGTTCCTCTCTTCTAATGCATAAGGGGGGGCCAGAAAGTGGGTGGCCGTGTGGGCTGGCCCTTTGTGCGCCTTGCATAACACTAACACAACCAAAGGAAGAGAACAAGAGTTTGCCTTCACCTCCCCAAACTTCTCTCTGACCTTGAAAGGCCTCTGACGTTGGAAGATCCAGAAGGAAAGCCCGGACTTTAACAGACCCAAGTGACCACGATTCTGGAACAAGACTAGGCTGACCACCACCTTATGACCCTGACTCCTGAGTCAGCCTCTGGGCGATGCCATATGATCAGCGGGTCCAGCAAACACAAGCTCCTCGAGGCTGGCCTCGGCTTCCTAGAGCCCATCTTTACCTGCTAGACTCTGATTTCCAACTGATGGAAATATAATATAGCTCAGGACACGCTACCCCAGAATACGGGACCTTGGCATCTTGAGTATTTTAAGCCGAAGGAGTTTCAGAAAATGGCAGAGGCAGATCACTCTGACCTCCTCCCCGTCCCCGCCCTTCTTCCCTGAAACAGCCCTTAAAACCCTCCTGTGAGAGGTGCCCTCCCTATACTCGGAGGAAGGGAGCATCCTCATCTCTGGAGACAAAGGGACTCCCCCAAGGAGAATCCTAACAAACTAGCCTTGTACAGTTTCCCCCAGTTACAACAACCTCATACTCCTTCACCATTCATATTCCTCCACGACTGTCCACTCCTCATCAAACCCAGCACAAAAGCACATGGGTCTACCTGTTGCTTTATTTCCTTACAAACAAATAGTAAGGTTCCCATGTCACATCACATGTTAAATAAATTTGGATGATTTTCTCCCGTCAATCTGACTTAGTCTAATTTTTGGACCCAGTCAGGGACCCTAAAGGGTCCAGGAAAACTTTTTCCTCCTCTACAAATAGCATTATTGCTCTCGACCTGCTAGAACCCGATGTTACTAAACACATCCCATCATTGCTGGGAAACGTGGCTAGTCTATAAGTGTAAAATACATGCTGAAAAGAATGTAAAATAGCTTCTTAGTAATTTTATTATATTGATTACACATTGAAATAATATACTGGATATTTTGGGTTAAAGAAAATGTAGTACTAAAAGTAATTTCACCTGTTGTTTTCACATTTTTTTAATTTATATTTTACCTTTTTTTTTGGTTTTTGTGAGGAAGATCAGCCCTGAGCTAACATCCATGCCAATCCTCTTCTTTTTGCTGAGGAAGACCGGCCCTGAGCTAACATCTATTGCCAATGGTCCTCCTCTTTTTCCCTTTTTCTCCCCAAGGCCCCAGGAGATAGCTGTATCTCACAGTTGCACATCCTTCTAGTTGCTGTATGTGGGACGCCGCCTCAGCATGGCCGGACAAGCGGTGCGTCAGTGCGCGCCCGGACCCGAACCTGGGCCGCCAGTAGCGGAGCACGCGCACTTAACCGCTAAGCCACGGGGCCCGCCCCCTATATTTTACATATTTTTAATGTGGCTACTAGAAAATTTAGTTATGTATGTGGCCTGCATTAGTGGCTTGCGTTATATTTTTACTGGACAGCGCTATTTTTGACAGCCCAGCCAGCCATGGCTTCTACAGAACTTGTTCTGTAAAGTTACTGTATTTTCTTTACCTCAAAAAGCAGACTGATTCTCTCCTACTCTGTTTCTCAGAGGAGCTGGGCTATGAGCCGCTCAAGCGTCCTTGAGGAAGTGTCGGTGCTGTAGGCTCCTCACTGGAGCCGGAGCTGACTTGAAGATCTCTTCCAGCTCCCACAGCTCTCGTCCTGATCACCAAGCGATCACCAGACTCCCACACAAGCTTGCTTCCAGCCCTTGTGCATTAACAACGTGTCCACGTCACTCAAAACGCCACACAGATCATTTTCCCTTGAAACAATGGAGCAAGTGCTGCTAAAAACTGCCAAGCTGTTACCCACTGTGCAACTGGTCCGAGTGTACCACGGGAAGGGAAAGGGAAGAGCTGGGGCTGCAGTCTAAGACTAGCCTTCCCTCCCTCACCCCAGCTCAGGCCTCACTGGTTCTCCTTCCCAGAGACTGGAGCCCACCTTCCTGTGTGCTCCACCTAGGCTCAGAGAGGCAGAAGGGGCCCTTGAGCAGTTTACAGCACAGCGGGTGGGGAGGCAATGCTGATGCTGGCAACTCCAAAACAGAAGACAGGTGCCAGGCCCTCAAATTCTGGAGAAAACTGCTGGACGCTTTATCACCACCAACAACCCTCAAGACACAAGGGGCAAAATTCAAACCTCAGAATCCTGCCTTTTTTTTTTTAATTTAAATATATGATTTATCCACGTGAAAACTCAATACTGGCTATTGACATGGGTGTTGGAGGTGGAGTTGGGTTCAGATCTCCCTTCTACCACTCAGCAGCTGTAGGACCCTGGATAACGTAGCTCCACTTATCTGGTGCTCAGTTTCCCCATCTCTAACAATGGGGACAATTCCACCTACCTCACAGAGCTGAAACATTCAACAATGGATGAAAAGGTGCCTTGCACATAATAAGTGTTTGATAGATATGAGCTTCCTTCCCCTTCAATTTTCCCACAGCAATTAGGCAAAGCAGTGGAAACAAAGTAAATCCTCTATACTCTGATCTGCTTTTTATGTGTTTTTTGTTTTTTCTGATTCTTGGTGCCTGGTAGAATTTAAAACCCTGGTACAGGAACTCTGCGAAGGCAGGGATTATCTTTGCAGCCCTAGCATAGCATCTGGCACAAGGCAGGTGCCAGGAAAATGCTTGTGGAATGAATGAGGGAATGTGGGATTTAATGCGAGCAGGGGCTGGCGCAGATGTGGAGCATATAAGCACTAGGAGAGAGGTCAGAGTTGGCAGGGTACGGGGTTGTGCTGATCAGTGTGACGTTTGCAGGCCACAAAGAATTATTCTGCAGAATGACATCTGAAATCTTGGTGGAGCCTTTTTGCTGAGCAGCAAAGCTCAAGGTGCTCTGTTAATATTTCTCCTCCACTCAGCCATGCTTTACTCAGAAAGGAAGGTTAGAACACACGCCGAGAAGCAAACCTGGTCATCTCTACGTGAGGAAGCATAAACAATTCCGTTTTTCATGTGTTTTTTTTTTTAACTTACCACAGTTGGTTAAGCCTGAAAGATCAAACTTAGATGGCTCGTGATACAAACATATGCCATCAGAGTGTTTTCAAATGTAAAATTCTTAGCATTTTCTGACTCTGGTGGGGGTTGGGGGTGGAGAATGAATAACTGTTCTTTTAAAATTTCAAAGATGTATCTGGTGTTAAGTTCCCTCACAGGTGTGTGAGGAGGGCTCAGAAAACCTATTAGTTTACACTTTATGGTTAACAAAAAGTGTTGCATTCTCTGATCTCGCCAGACCACTGAGGACTTCTCCCCGTTAGCTCTCCTGCCCTCCCCACACAGCGGGTTTGGGATTGCAGTGACCTTGTCTGAATCTTGTTCTGCTGCTCACAGGAGCTTTAACCCTCTGGAAGCCTGCAAGTCCCGCCCTTCACCTCCCAAGTTTACCCTCCTATAAAGGAAAAATCCAAAAATGTCAAACGCATCAGCAGGGCTGCAAAGGGGATGTTAAAATCCACAGTCACATCACCTTAGAGGGTAGGGGGTTGGTAAATGTCACCCTCGATACCTACTTTTCAATTGCCCTGAACAAAAGATCCATCTTGTTTCATCCCCAGACCTCAACTCAATTCAATCTTCAGAACATTCAAACCTGCAGTGCAAGAAAACTGAGGAAAGGACTTTATGGCGCCTGTTTGCGTGCTACAGAAACCGTCTCTGTGCTTTCACTAATTGCTTCCACGATCACCCCAGTGGCAGGACTTACTGGCATAGGGAAATCTAGCTCAGCTTACCTCCCTGGTGCTAAAGATGAACAGAATGGAAATTTGCCTTGAGAGAAGATTTGGAAATTTCTGATCCAAAAGAGAAATTTCTAGGGGCCGGCCCCGTGGCTTAGCGGTTAAGTGCGCACGCTTCGCTACTGGCGGCCTGGGTTCGGATCCCGGGCGCGCACCGACGCCCCGCTTCTCCGGCCATGCTGAGGCCACGTCCCACATACAGCAACTAGAAGGATGTGCAACTATGACGTACAACTGTCTGCTGGGGCTTTGGGGAGAAAAACGGAAAAAAAAAAAAGGAGCAGGATTGGCAATAGATGTTAACTCAGAGCCGGTCTTCCTCAGCAAAAAGAGGAGGATTAGCACGGATGTTAGCTCAGGGCTGATCTTCCTCAAAAAAAAAAAAAAAAAAAAGAGAAATTTCTAGATGAAAGGTTAAATTTTCTAAATGCAATGAACAGGTAAGAGAAAATAGGCCTACAAGAACTAAGGGTCACTGGTCATTCCTTAAACGCGTAGCCACGACTGCACGTCCTTGGGAAGAAGTGAGACTGGAGGCAGCGGTCCAGATAAAGGAGTCCATAACTATTCGCTTCAAAGAATTTGAAAAGGCAATTATATTCATAATACACCCAACTTTCTGGATCATAACCACATTGAGATGCCAAGAATTTGCGATTCTCCTATAAAGAAGGAAAGACAAAGGATTAAGATACGAGATTTCCAGGCTTTTCCAAGATTTCTAGGCGTTGGAAATTCTGAGCAAGATTTCTACTCCATCCTGCTGGACTTGGCTCTAAACCCCAGGGGAGGAGTTTGGCACAAAGTATTGTTCCCACTGTCCTGACTTCAGCTGTGTATGAAAGAAGGCCTATAAGAACTAAGGGTTACGGGTGTCAGGGATAAGAACTGGCCACCCCAAAATGTGTCTCTTTAGCTTTTTTTTTTTTTTTGGTGAGGAAGACCAGCCCCGAGCTAACATCTGATGCCAATCCTCCTCTTTTTGTTGAGAAAGACTGGCCCTGGGCTAACATCCGTGCCCATCTTCCTCTACCTTATCGGGGACACCGCCACAGCATGGCTTAACAAGTGGTGCGTCAGTGCGCGCCCCGGATCCCAACCTGCGAGGGGCCGAGGCAGCGGAGCGCGGGCACATAACCACTTGCGCCACCGGCCCGCCCCTGGCTTGATTATTTTTAAGGACAAAAGACTGAAAGAAACTTTGACCTTCCCCCTAACTGTGTGAAAGAAGACAGACCATCACCATAGATAACTCAGGGTGTGGTAGACTGGGAGGATCCTTGCTAAGCCCATTCTTATCCAAGTTCTCTCACGTTGTCTACAGATGGCCCAGCAAACGTTTGTTTATCAAACATTTGCTTTTCCGTCTCCACGTAAATTGCCTTCCTCCCCTTTGAAGTCCCAAACCACTACTCCAACAGCCTCCTTAGTCCTTAGCTAAAAATAGTATTTATGGTGGCAGCTTCTGCCAAAATGGTAAGTTACTCAGTTTTCCTGGGTTTATCACACATATACACTATTAAACTTTGTTTGATTTTTTCCTGTTATTCTGTCTCATGTCAATTTAATTCTTAGACCAGCCAGAAAGACCCAGTGGGTAGAGAAATACTTCTTCCTCTCTTACACTGGTCATTTGTTAAGCGCGTAGCCGCACCTCCATGTGCTTGGGAAGAAGTGAGACTGGAGGCAGTGGTCCAGATAAAGGAGGAGTCCATAAATGTTTGCTTCAAAACTGGAAAAGGCAATTAGATTCATAATACACCCAACTTTCTGGGTCATAACAACATTGAGATGCAAAGAATTTGAGATTCCCCTTCCAAAAGGCAGGAAAGAGAAGGGATTAAAATATGCACTTTCCAGGCCTTTCCAAAGTTTCTAGGCCTTGGATATTCGCAATGTGATTTCTACCCCATCCTGCTGGACTTGGCTCTAAACCCCAGGGAAGGAGTTTGGCACAAAGCATTGTTCCCACTGTCCTGGCTTCAGCTGTGTATGAAAGAAGGTAAGAACAGTGCCAACCACGGCCAGGACACTGCTCCGCAATTCTACCGAGTATGAGATACTGTACTCTAGGAAAGCTGGTTGGTCAGGCTAAAAACACGTCCCAACTTCTGATGACACAAGAACAGTCTGACACTCAAGGGCTGCTCCCTGAGGAAGAACAGCTTTCCTAAAGTCACAAGTCTAAGCTAGTGGACGGACAGGCTCAGTAATGAGACCACGGAAACAGCATATGTTCCAGAAGGATGCTTTCTGCTGGGGGAGGAGAAAATGTGAAAGAAGAGGTACCCTCCTTTTGTTTCCCGGCACCTCTCATACACAGTCACCCAGTCACCATCACTCACACCGTCAGTCACACCCAGCCACAGTCACCCAGAGTCACAAACACTGTTGAAAGTCTGACTCAAGTCAGAAAATTGCAGGCTCCCCCACAGTTAGGTACAATCTACCCCACTCAGTCTCACAGTGACATGACGCTCATTCCCCTGAACATCCACAACTCCTCTACTCACCTGATTGCCAAGGGCAGCGATGGTAGAAGCTCTTAAAATTTCATCAGTTTTGAACCACATGGAAGCGATGTGGGAGGGCATGCCCAGGATAAAGACCTGGGCCACAGAGCAGATGACCTGGCCCAGCACCGTCACTGGGAAGAGATGTGGCTTCAGGCTGCCCAACTTCACCCAGGCCCCCAGGCAGTTGAGAGCAGAGCCGGTGAGCGCGATGGTGCGCAGGCCGAATTTCTCCAGCAGCCAGGCCACAGGCAGGCCGAGAGGGATGTAGGTTAGCATGTAGCACATGGACAGCCAGTCGATGGCAACTGTACTGACCTCGTAGAAGTTCATGAAGATGTTATTGATGGAGCCGTACTGGATCCACTGGAAAGCGTTGCACATGGAGTAGCAGCTAAACACCAGGATCACCGCCCACCGGCGCCTGCTCACCTTGATCACGCTAAGGTCCTCGGGGCCTGAGCTACTGGGGCAGGCCAAGCCGCCGGGGTGGGCCGAACTGCTGGGGTCCGCAGAGACGCTGGGGTCCGCCCGGACTGCGGACTCCTGAGCAGGGGTGCCATCGCACTCCTGTTGGTTGCGATCTTCATTCACCATGCCCACAGGTGCTGGGGACTCCGGCGGTCTTAAGGGACAGTGGCCTCAGCTGGTCCCCTAGAGCTGACGAGGCATTGGCCCCGGACAGCCCCAGAATAAACGGAGACCCGAGCCTGCGTAAAAGCCACGCGTGGGGCTCCCTGCGCTCACCCCCGAGATCCTACACCCACTTTTCCTTGACGTCCTCAGTCGCCGACCGCTGTCCCCCAAGCCACCGCAGACTCCTCAGCCCGGTCCCGGCCGCCGGCGCCTTGAGTCTTCCCAGGGCGTTCTCGCCTTGTTCAGCCTCTCTGCCCTGGAAAAACTTCGCTCCTTGCGCAGCCACTTTCCCGGATTCCGTTCGCTCCCGGGCCGGCTAGGGGCCTCGCCCCCTCGGGCGCACGTGACCGCCCCGCCCCCGTCCAGCCCGGCGTCCCCACCCCCCTACCCGCCTCCACTCCCTCCCGCCTTCTTGAGCCGGGCTGGCCCGACAGCACCGTTGTTCCGCCACAACTTGCGGGTGCATTCCTCTTACACGCCCCGGGCGCCATGGAAACCGCCGGTTAACCCCCACCCCCTGCACTGCCCGTCAAATTCATTTGCCGCCTCCCAGGGGACCCCGCAAGAAAAGCCCCTCCGTCCTTCCGAGGTAATCCTCCAAGCAGAGCCTCCCCGGTGCCGGTCCGCATTCCCTGCGCGCGGGCACCGATGCCCGGGGCCGCCTAGTGCTCTGGGGAATCCGAGAGGGATTCCCGACTTCTTCCCACTTGACTAGGCTCCCTGACTCTTGCTGAACTTTCGGTATAAGGAGTGATTTGTAGGTTTCCCGGTCTGGTTGCGCTCCTGGGGTAAAGGGGAGTTGCGCAAAACTCGCTTTGCTCTTTGCTTTCCCTGCGGACGTGGTCTGTCTCGGGGAACTCAAGCTTGAACCTGTCACGTAGGCTGTTCCTTCCTGATGGGTGGCCCGGCCGCCTCCTAGGCGAGGACCTGAGCGGGGAGGGGAGAGGGGAGTTCGGAGACGTTTAAGAACTAGCGGTGGGTTTGTGGGGAAATGCCCAGCACAGTGCTGCCCCTGGGCGTGGTCTTTGCAGCCGCGTACCTAGGCTGCCCCCTGCTGGTCCCAGCCCATGCCAGAGGGAAAGCCCTCAAGTCAGCTCCTCCAGAAAGTCAGGCGTGCAGGGCAGAAGTGCCTGTTCACACTGATCCATGCAGCCCTGGGGAGGGAAAAGAGCCCAGATTCTCCCTGGGTTCAGACACCGGCTTAGCTCCTCCTAGGTGAGTAGTGCAAATTAAGGTACTCCACCTCTGCGTGCCTCAGTTTCTTCAACTGTAAAATAAGGATGATGAAATAATAGTACCCACCTCATAGTGTTGTTTTGAGGCTTGAACAGTTAAGACATGAAAGCACTTTGAAAATTCCTGGCAGGTAGTAAGCATTCCATGAGTGTTGACTGTCCTAACAATTGAAAAGCGAACAATTGTTACCTTGTGCTAAACACGTTCACTGCATTATCTCATTTAAGCCTCACAAGAATTCTGTGATGTAGTTACCATTACTTGCCTGCATTTTACAGAAAAGAAAACAGCTCATAGAAGTGAAGTAACTTCTTAAGGTCCCATCTGGCCTGACCAGCAAGTCTGTGTTCATTCAAGCTACAGCCCAGCTACTCGAGCGTAGTCTGGGGACAGCAGTGTGGGCATCCTCTGGCGGCTTGTTACAAGGGCAGAAGCCCAGACCCACCCCAGACCGACTGAATTAGAGGCTGCCTTTTAGAAGATCTCCAGGTGATTCGTTTGTTTGCACATTAAAGTTTGAGAGCCACTGGGTGCCACTGCTTTCCTTTGGTTTTCTGTTTTCATCTTCAGACCAAAAGTGAAGAATTTAAAACTCTGTGGGAGTGGCCCCAACTTGGGCTGCACATTACAATCACATGGTGAACTCCTAACATTCTCAGTACCTCGGCCACACCCCAAATCAGGGTCTCTGAGAGTGGACCTGGCATCTGCGTGTTTAAAGCTCCCCAGGGGACCTCACCATGCAGCCAAGTCTGAGCACCCCTGGTGGAGTTAGAACCACAGGTTCCCAGGAGAGGCAACACTGCTTGGAGGCACCCACTTTTTGGTAGAAATTATGAGGTCTTGGATTAGAATGGGATCTTTGAAGAGGAAACTCATACGAGTCTAAGAATTTCTACACTAATTTAACATTCCCTCCAAATTCCAATGGTGATTCCCATCATTCTCCAGGGAGCACAGAACCTACCTTCTCTTGGAATGCATTCTGAGACCTCTCACTGTTGATCTCCTTAGGTCATCAGAGTCCTCTCCAAAAATTCTTCAGAATATGTTCTTAACTTCATTTTACAGATGTGGATACTGAGGCCCAGAGAGTCAGAGTGTGTTATCAGAGTCCCACAGCTAATTAGAATGAGAACAAAACAGTAAGACAGGTTTCTTTTTTGTGTGTGTAGGGAAGATCAGTCCTGAGCTAACATCCATGCCAATCCTCCTGTTTTTGCTGAGGGAGACTGGCCCTGGGCTAACATCTGTGCCCATCTTCCTCCACTTTATATGGGACGCCACCACAGCATGGCCTGACAAGCGGTGTGTGTGTGCGTGCCCGGGATCCGAACCCGGGCCACCAGCAGCAGAGCTCGCACACTTAACAGCTATGCCACGGGGCCGGCCCTAAGACAGGTTTCTCGGGTTCGCTTCCACACACCTTCTCCGACCTTCTCCCCTGGGGCAATGCTTCAGTTTGTTGACTAATCCCAAGGGATTTAACTTGGCATTCATGTGATATTTGGGGTCGCCTTTTGTGGTGGAGCCCGTGGGATCTGTTGTGAGCTCTGGATTCAGTCTACTCAAGATTTGAAGCTCTGTTCTGCCATTATTAGCTTTGGGATCTTAGGCAAGTTACTTAACCTCTCTCCTCCAGTTTCTGAATCTGTAAAATGAGGATTAAAAATACCTGCCTCATAAGGTTATTGTGAGAATTAAACAAGATAATGTGTGTCAGTTGTTTTCAATAATAGTATTCTGGCCGCGCCCAGGGTAGTGCTGTCTCTTGGCTGATTCCCATCGGGGGAGGACAGCTGTTGGGCAGATATTACGTGGAGAGAAACATTCTGTATTCAACCATTGAGAAAACATTTATTGAGCAGCTTATTATGTGTTATATCTGTTTAGTGATATGTTCTATCTATAGGTACCTATAGATACACCTTGAAAGGGAAGGACAAATGCATTTTAGGGATTGCTTCCTGAAAAGGGGCCCTGGTTCCTGCTTCTATCCCAACTGACTCCCCAAGGAGCTTGAGGGACCCTGTGGCGTTGGATTCAAGCTGTGCTGGCTCTCTGCAGAATGGTAGCCGAGTCTGCCCCCTAGAGGCTTAGAGCAACTCCAGCAGTAAGAGCAGAACTGGGAAGTCAAAACATCACACCCTTATTGATAGCTTACCACCCCTCAACAGAGGCTGGAGTGTGGGAGGCATGAAGTTCGCTGAGTGCATGGGAAGGCTAAATTGCTAATGTGATGAATCAGATTGAGACCCTGGATTAGTCTCTCTTAAAAAATACTGACACATGGAATTTGTAAAAATGTTGCCCTTACAAATCTTATATGTGTAATTTATGTGTATAATACTGCTTAGTCACCAATATCCTGTTTGCCTTATCTCCCACACTTCCCACATATTTCCAGCCCCTAAGGACCTGTGTGTATCTTTGTATACACTGGAGCGTCTAGTGAGAGAAGCTATACAGCACATCTCTCAACACCTGTCAGAATTGAGTTGAATTACACCTCCGTGAAATTTCAGAAATCTGAAACAAAGAAGACATCCACAGGCCTTCAAACATAAAAACAGGTTTCATTAAATGTTTTCCAAAAAAAACAGGAACAGAACATCGTCAGAGTTATCATCAAGTCTGAAAACTGGAAGTCAGAGGAAAAATGCTTTCTGAAGGAATATCATTTCCTGCCTAGAATTCTATTCCCAAACTACCAAAGAAAACGTATGAGAAGAGAAGCAAATATTATCACATATGACATGCAAACTTTCAAGAAAAGATACTACCTTATCCTTGCTCCCAGAGAGCTCTTAAAGGTGTGTGCCACCAAGACAAGCGGCAGGTGAAGGAAATCACCAAGATCACAGCAAAGGAAATTCTCGGGTGCACAGCTGTGTGCCGGGCATAGGAAGCAGCCTGTTCAGATGGAAGCTGCTCAAAAGACTCCAGGAAAGATTTACCCAAGAAGACGACACCGGTAGAACTGTGTTTGGACACATTGAGAGGGGGTTTAAATAATGGGGGAGAATTAGAGGTTGGACCCGTGATAAGTACCACAAAGTGTAACTAAATAAGTGGGGGGTGGGGAGAGGACGTGATTATCAACTCCTGTGGAGTGTAGAAAGCTGTGACGGAAAGGGAAAAATCATGGTCCTTGAGTGACTCGGTTGTGAAGAGCATGAACACAATCATAACCATGTGAATGCAGAAAGCTGATATAACCCCATATAACTCTATTGGGAGGATGGGGGAATGGGAAGTGGGCACATGCGTGTGGTGGAGATCAGGGTGGGTTAACAGAGCTAAACCTTTGTCTGCCATATTGGAAAGTCAGTAGATGATTCCTGACATGGACAAAACCAGGAAGTATCAATATCTCTATCTTATTTAGAGCTATGGAGGTAAACAGCAGAAGAATCATCCAATAAGACCTGAAAGCAATTGCCTCAAGGGAGCAGGAAAGGGGTAACAAACTGATATTTTTGATACATGACTATTTAATTCTTTAAGCTATAAATCTTTGTATACACTGGAGTATAAATTTGGTTTTTGGAAAAATCTCTAAAATTAAAAAATAGAATCAAAGTGAGTGGAGATGGACTTGCTTCACTGAGGAGGTGCACAGGTGATGCCTAGGGGTGTGGTCAATTCCATCGTGGATTTTATAATGTTGATGCTAAAATGGGCACCCAAGTCTCCAACCCTGGAACCTCAGGGATGCTGTATCCTCCAAAGTTGTGCTACGGTGTCACATCAGAAAATTGGGGGTGTGGTCAGAGGCCCTATTACCCACACCCTGCTCTTTTTTTTTTTAATTAATTAATTAATTAATTTTTTTCCCCCAAAGCCCCAGTAGATAGTTGTATGTCATAGCTGCACATCCTTCCAGTTGCTGTACTGGGAGGCCGCCTCAGCATGGCCAGGGAAGCGGTGCGTCGGTGTGCGCCTGGGATCCAAACCCGGGCCGCCAGCATCGGAGCGCGCGCACTTAACCGCTAAGCCACGGGGCCGGCCCCCCACACCCTGCTCTTGCTTGACCCTTCTCTGACCCTCTTTCTGTTTCTAGTGACTTTCACTCTTGTAGATTCTCTGGCGATCTTATCTCTTCTACTTAGGGCTCACCTTCTGTCCCAACATCCAAAGACCATGCCAAGGTCTCCTCTGGAATCCTCTCTGTCGATGGTAGCACTGCCAGCTTCCAGTCAGCCAAACCCAAACATCAGGAAGTACCCAGAACCCTCCGTTCCCTCACTCTCAGTTTCCGCTGGATGCCTATCTCCTACCATCTTCCCTCCTCTCCTTTCCCTGGGACACCACCTCAGTTCAGACTCTCATGGCTTCTCACCTTGATCCTGCGACCCCCTGCTCATTGCTTTCACGCCTCCAGTTCACCACCACGCCGCTTCACAGGGCTGTCCAGTTCTCTTCAGGCCTCTCCCCTGCCTTCAGTCCTCCAGTGGCCACCCCGAGCTTGCAGAAGGTTCACACTCCTCAGCTTAGCACACAAGGCCTTTGTGATGTCTCTCTGGCCACCTCTCCCACTGCTGCCCATTCCCACCTTTCACTCCGGGCAGCTGGAAGCACCTGCAGCTCCCCACAACGTAATGAACACATCAGGCCTTGCAGGTGCCATCCTTCACAATGCAGGACAAGCATCACCTCCTCCAGGAAGCCTTCCTCAACGCCCTGAGGGTGATTCAGAGGCTTCATTCACACTTTGCACATACACCTTTATAGTAGCTTCTGTCACACTACATCACAAACGTTTATTTACTTCTTTAAGCCATCCACTTACTGTGAGTTCCTCGAGGTTGTGAATCATGTCCTATTCATATTCAAACCCCAGCCCCTAGCTCGAGGTCTGGCCCACAGAAGGGACATGAGGGAATGATTGCATGGACTTCTGGGATGCAGTTCTAGATGAGTCCCACCTGCAGAGGGCCTCAACAGGAATGAAAACACGTCCAGCTTGTTCCGAATGCTTGTGTCTCCTTTGTCTCTTGGGTCTGCCTTTGTCTTCTCTGAGGTGCCTCCCCTGTGGGGTTTGGACCACACTGCCACATCTCACGGAGGCCATGGGGCAGGACGGTGGGGAGGGCATTCCTGTGCTGAGTGGGGTTCTGGATTCCTTCCCCACCAGGGTCCTCTCAGTTCAGAGAGTCTTGGAGTCTGTCTTGAAGGCAAGGTGGTCCGGGTCTGCTATGGGAGGAGCCTCGCTCTCCTTGGGAGAGAACGGAGGAGAGCCCCCTGCCTGGACACGGAGACGCAGGCTCTGTCTTGGACGCAGTGCTGGAAATTGATTCTCAGTTCCCTGGCAGTACGCGGCTGTATCCAGCGAGGCCTCAGATGGTGTTAGTTCTGCTCTGAAGAAACGGCCACCTACTTGGGTCACATTTTACGTCCCCAGCTCTCCGTACTTGGGTGTGTTCATGGGGTCCACTAGGTTGCTCTTCATACCTTTTTATATGTTTTAATTACTTCTTAATAATTAGAAACCAAAGACGTTGCTCCATAGACATGAGAAAGACCTAACTAAAAACATGAGTCAAAGAGGAAGGAGGTATTAAAATGGCCTCTTTTTGCATAATCTATAGAAAGCCCAGAGGTGTGAGGCTCTCTTTGCATAGTGAACTAGAGGAACTGTGGTGCCAGGAGGTTTGCTGATTGCCAGCGCAACAGTTTAGGCACACGGGTGACACAGCAGAGAGGCGCTGATGGGCAGGGCTCTGTGATGCTGGATCCGGAGTGTGAGAGAGGGGACAGACAGTCCTGTGATTCAGCCCCTCGGCTTACGGGGGATAACACCCGGGCTGGGGAGCTGTCTTAACGTCGTTCATCTATTCACACAGTCATCCCCTGTAGGCCAAGCACTGTGCTGGGTGTCGGGGAAATGGACACAACAAAGCCAGTGGTTCTCGCTCTCCAGGAATCCACACACTAGGGATGAGACACATATGTGACAAATCGTTGCTGAGTGGCACAATAAACGCGTGGTGGAGGTCCATTCTGGTTCAGGACTGACTAAGCAGGGGACCTGAGAGGGCTTCTCAGAGATGCTTGAACAGGACCTGGAGGGGGAGGTAAGACTCAGCCAGGCCCCGTGGATGCTGTTGGGAGTCCAGTGGTGAGCGAAACAGACATGGTGCCTCCTGCCCTCACGGAGCTTGCAGTCTAGTTGGGAGGACAACCGTCAAACACTCACACAGGTGTCAGTTGAAGTGTGACAAGTGCTATGAGGGTTATTTGTAAGATCTTGTAAAGAAGGAAGGATGAGCTAGATGTTAAGAAAGAGTGGGAACTAACTGGGTGAAGGAGAGGGGAAGGGCATTCTGGGCAGAGAGAGCAGTTGGTGCAAAGGCCCTGAGCCAGGAGGGAGCACAGCCCTTTAGGGAGTTGAGCAAAGTCAGTGTGGCAGGAGCAGGGGGAGGGGGAGGTGGGGGAGAGAGGCAGCAGCCTGAGGTGCAGGCATAATTGAGGGTTTTGTACTTCATCCTAAGAGCAAAGGGGAGCCACTGAGGGGTTTTAAGCAGATGAGGGACATTGTCAGGTTTGTCACTTGGAGAGGTTACTCTGGCTGCTTCGTGGAGAACTCGGTTGGGGTTAGGGGCGAGCATGGGGACAGAGAGACCTTTTAGGAGGCCGTTGTGGTCCCCTAGGGAGAATGGAGTTTTAGAGGTGTACAGGGCCAGTGCAGGAGGGTGGGGAGGAGGGGCAGGGGAGCGGTGGTGCTGGACTGGATTGGATGGGGAGGGGGCAGAGGGAGGAGTCAGGACAATGCCCTCTGCAGGGAGAGGAACAGCTTCAGCCCATGAATCTTGCAGAGAGAAGCCAAGTTGTAAAGGAAAAGTGCCCTGTGTTCTTATCCCTCGTGCCCCCTGTTCCTCTCTCCTTCCCCCTTTATTCGGCCTCCCTCCCCTTCCTCCAGCTCCCTCAGCCCCTGCAAGGTCAACGGGCCAGAGACGCTGCTTTCAGTTCAGAGTATGAATTCCCATGGAAATTCAATACTCAAATTTTATGGAAACTAACACGTCCCGAATTCATCGTCTCATCTTTAACTCTTTGCCATCATGCCCCCTCCAGGCTGCAGAGCAGGACACTGGCTCAGGTTCTCCTTAATTCTGTAAATAAATAGAATAACTAGAAAGAAACAAACTGGTCCAGAATGAAACCCCAGTATTTATGGATCCCCTTTAAGTTCTCCCAAGTCAACAGGTGTGTGAAGTCCCTGCCGTTGGTGCCGTCAGCCACCCTGAGCTCTGAGCGGTCTTGAAAGTGCTTCCTGGTGTCTCAATTGGGGAAACCAAGAGTGCTGAGTGCACCCCAGTTTTTCCAATAATCTTTTCTTTTCACTGTTGCATTGAATGCAAATGACAGATGCCCAACCCAAACCAGCTGCAGCTCAAGGAGAATGTGTTTCGAGAAGACTGGGGGTGCTCACGGCCTTCAGGGAGGAGGTGACCAGTCCAGTGGCAGAAAGGCAGAGTGTGGCTGAAGCCTCGGGAACTGCCAGAACCAAGGACTGGACCTGCTCAGGACTCTTCCCTTCTCCGATTCTCCCCGTGTCTCAGTCGTTTAGGCTGCTGTGATGAAAATACCCTATAATCGACAGAAACTTATTTCCACAGTTCCGGAGGCTGGGAGGTCCACCGTCTAGGAGCCGGCAGATTCGGTGTCTGGTGAGGCCCCCTTCCTGGTGCACAGACGGGTCTTCTCGCTGTGTCCTCACGTGGAGGAGGGGCGAGGGAGCTCTCTGGGGTCTCTGTCATCAGGGCACTGATCCCACTCGTGAGGGCTCCACCCTCAGGACCCCGTCGCCTCCCAAAGGCCCACCTCCCAGCACTGTTACCTACAGGTTGGATTTCCACATATGAATTTGGGGGGGACACACAACTAGTCCATTGCACCCTGCATGTCTGCTTTCCTTTTGTCTCTTCCTGAAGACTGGTTTTCTCCACGCTGGACTTTCACCTCTTCACGGCTTCAGCTGCCTGAGAGAGGCTGCCCTGATGTTCCGTCCTAAATACAAACTCCCAGATGCCCATTCCTGGACCCATTGACCGTGACCATGGGGACAAGCAGGCAGCTGCCAAGGGGGCCGGCCATAGTGGAGGTGGAGGAGGGGCAGTTCCCAGGAAGAGAGGAGCCATTAACCAGGCAGATAAGACCATCAGTGTCCTCCACGACCATTAACTCTTATGTATTAAGAATCACGTACCTTTAGAAATGAGGTAAGATTCCACGCTCTCACCCTCATGGCCTGGTTTCGTTTCCCAGTGAGGGAACCACACCACCCATCTGTCAGTTGTCAGACTGTGAAGGCTGTGTGATGCTGAAAGCTATGCCACAGGGACTTCAAACACCAGCAGGGTCACCCATGGTGGACAGGTTTCAGCGGAGCTTCCAGACTAAGACAGACTAGGAAGAAGGACATGGACACCCACTTCTGAAAAAATTGGCCATGAAAACCCTATGAATAGTAGGGGAGCATTGTCTGATACAGCACTGGAGGGTGAGAGAATGACACAAAAAGATGGGGCAGGGTTCCGCTCTGCTGTACACAGGGTGCCTAGGGTTGGAATCCACTTCCAACAACAAAAACCTAGTTCCCTACCCCCTTGGTGCTTGGTAGCATCCCCACTTTTGTACTAAGGACCATCGCGTTTGCCAGAGTAATGATCAGGAGTACAACCCCAGTCAAGGGCTGCCTGTGCCCATTGAATTTTTCTTGCACAATCATTTGTGTGATTCTGCAGATGACTCCGGAATCCAAACGCAGCTCTGTGTCTCTGCAGTTGGTATTTCCTGCTGGGACAGATCTCTGTGTGACAGCTTACCTTCTGGTCTTCCCGCCTTATTTCTCATTCCTTAACATGCCTTTAGTTCCCAGTGCTCCCAAGAACTCTTTTATCTGCCCAACACAAGAGCACATTTCTGGCTTTCTGGCTGCAGAGTCCACACTGTCACTCCTTGCTCTAGAGTAGGGACACATGGACCAGTGAGACCTGAGACGATTTCAGATGCTCCAGGAGCAACACAGGGGCCGCTGCCCAGCGGAGGCCAACACACTCGCTGTCCAGTCCCAGGATGACAGCCTGGCCCCTCTGCGGAGGGGACACGCATCCAGCACTGCCTTCCCTCCAAATCCACTTCCAGGTCACCCCACTGTGATCCCTCCTCAACACCCTCCAATCTCAGCTTTCCCCTCTGCATCCCCCAGCCTTCCTCCCCCTGACTCTTTGGAGCCCAGCCTCACTCTGCCCAACTCCTCAGCACCCCGTCCCACGTGTCCTCTCCCACATGCCCTCCTCAGGCCCTGCCCTTAGCTCAGCACTCTGTCCTGCCCATCCCTCACCTCACCCGAACCCCACACTGACAGCACCTCGGGGTCAGTCCCCCACCCCCTCGGCTTCCCTTCTCACAACACCCCAAGCCCAGCCCTCCGTCCCATGCTGCAGCCTCCTTTTCCTCCTTCTGTCCCTGAGATTCCCAGGGTCCTGCGGGCTCTCTGCTTTCTCCTTCCCTCTGCTCAGCCCCTTGGGACCTCACTCCCGGCTCCGAACCCCCCACCCCTGCCTCCACTGCCATCGTGAGGCTCTGCCTTCCGCCTCTGCATGCAGCGCTCCCTCTGGGCCGTGGTTTGTCCTGCTGGTCACAACTTTCTTTTTGCTCTCCCTTATCTACTAGTTTCTGTTTAAAATGTGTGTATTCAGAGAATAAAAGTGAGTCAACTTGAAACATGAAGTCAATAACAGTGCAGATAGTCCAGGGATGCAGCAGAAATGGTGGTGGCCATCTCTGGGTGACTAAAGTTTGAGGAAATGCCGACTTAGAGGAAAGGGTATAACCTCAGATGAAAAACAGCTACCGTACTCACGCGACGACAACAGCCGTGTGTCGAGTAATTTCTGTTGGTGTGGCCCTGCTCTGACTGCTAATCAGGGAACCACAGCACGAAACTACTGACACAACCTGTTTCCGTCCCCCGCAGCCTCGTGGCACACTGGGGCAGGTCTCAGTCTCCCTCTGTGCCTGGACCCAGGTACCATTAAGGAGCTTGTTGCCGCCTGTATCTCCGACACTCACTCGTTTTGGAAGCTGACATATCCCCACCATCTCCACGGCTATCAAAAGCCTGCTCCTGGCCAGTGTGTTGGGAAAGTTGGGGACATCAGAAGGAATCTGTGGAGTCTTGACATTGAGAATTCTCTTCCTTCCCTTTGCTAAAGTTAGTGGGAAGTGGGGAGGAGGCAGGGATGGAGGGTGGTGTGGGGGTGGTGATACCCAGTGACTCACTTATTCATTCAACAAATATTGTTGAGCCCTGACTGCCTTTCCAGCACTGCTCTAAGGACAGGGGATACAATGGTGAACACACTGACAAGGTCCTGAACCTGCTGAAGTTGACAATCCCACAGAGAAGGCAGTCAATGGACAAACAACTAACATAATATCATGTAAGGTAACAAGATAGAGAGTGAGGCGGTGGCTAGGGAAGGCCTCTCTGAGGAGGAGACATTTGAGCATAAGTGAGGAAACAAGCCACGTGGAGATCTGGAGCCAAGAGTGATGCAGGCAGAGAAATGGCAAGTGCAAAGGCCCTGAGGCAGGAACATGCTTGGTTTGTTCAAGACACAGCAGGGAGGTTGGTGTGGCTGGAGTAGAGAGACTGAGAGGGAGAGTGCAGGGAGAGGAGTTCAGATAGGGAGATGGGGCCTGATCATGAGGGGTCTGTGGGCTCTGCTGAGGACTTGGACTTTGACTGAGGGAAGAAGCTACGAGAGGGTTTTAAGCAGACGAGTGCTGTGGCTGACTTGCATTGTAAAAGGATCACTCTGGCCACCATATGGAGAGTAGACAGGGGAGCCATTAGGAGAGCCTGGTGAGGGACGAAGCAGAGGGATGAAAGTGTCTGCCCTGGGTGAGAGGCATGGATGCGCTGACAGGTGGGCTGGTTGTGTCGTGTCACCAACTGCAAAAGATGGGGGATCCTTCTGTGGAAATGTACCTCAGCACCAGCACTTTTGGAGGCAGTAGAGTTAGGAAGAGGTAGAGCCGTCTCTCCAGCTATTTCGACACCTCCAGCCAGGAGATAGCCGTCTCCATATCACCTCAGGCCACACTGGGCGTGTGCTGTTCCCTCCACCTGGAATGCGCTTCTCCTCCTCCTCCATCTGCTTGACGTTACTCATCCTTCAGCACTCAGTTGAAATATGTCTCCCTCAGGCAAACCTTCCCTGACCACCCCCCTCCCCACAATAGGTCAGGTCCTCGGGGTGTTTGCTCTCCTGTTCTCCGTGCTTCTCTTCCCAGGTACTTATCACAGGTGTCATTCGTTAATCAGTACGATTAGGTCTTGGTGTCTGTTTCCTCCACCGGACTGAGACTCCCCGCGGGCGGGAATGGCTCTGCCTTATTCGTTCCTCCATCCTCGGTCCATAGCATGTGCCTGACACAGGTGGGCGCTCAATACATTCGTGTTGAATGAATGACTCAATAAGCCAAGGGACAGTAGAGCAGCTACCAGAGAGGCAGCAGGGGAGGGAATTGATTCTGAAAGGAGAGATGCAAATAGGAACAGAGCCTGTGTCAACTTAGAAACCGAAGGACTCACAGGCACCTAGTGTGGAAATCATCAGGACTCTGTCCTCGACTTGTGGACGCACCCAGCCTTGGGGACATGCCCACACATGTGCTCACACACACGTATACACACACACACACGTATACACACACACGAGGCAGTAAGAGCGGTACCTCCCAATATGAAGCATAATGGTGGTTGATAACAAAATCTCTACTCAGAACACATACTGAAGTTGGAGCAGGAACAGGGACTAATATTTTGATGGCTAGAATTTGTTCTTGAGGCGAATGATTGAATCAACTCAAGCGATTTGCAACTCAACTCAACTGAAACCAGGATCAATGTTGGTAGAAATCATGACATGATCAATTTGGTTTCGATGCCTCTAGCTCCCATCCTCCAAGTCCTCTCCCATACCCATTCCACCAATCTCTAGCATTCTTATGCCCTCTCTACCCTCCCATGAATCAAAAGAAGACCTTTAGGGAAGGAGCAGGCAAAAATTCTGTCTGATGGCTGATAAGACACAGTATTACTCGTACCAGGAGTATTTACACTTTCGCTGTAATAAATACCTTAAGCTACAGGAACACAGTTTGGGGTTCTTATACCCTTGTGATTGTATTCTACAGACAGCCACCTCTCTCACACAGGTTGTCCTAATCTTCCATTCACTGGAAGGCACTTGACATGTCTGTTTTAGCACAAGAGCATTTTGTCAAAGGGACATTTTTATACATCATTTTGAAAAACCATTAAACTTCCAACCATTAAAAAATTATCAAGTAATGTAACTAACATACATCTTTATTCCATCCCTGAACCTCATCCCATCCTCATCCCCTCTCCTTCCTTCTCATCATTGATGACACGTGATATCAGAGCTGCCAGATCAAAACGGTCCTTGAGTCAAACATTCTGCTTCACGTCAAGCACATTTACTTCTTGCAAGTAGGAGGCCCTCCTGGCTCAGTAAACTGTGACAACTGATGAGAACGTCTGGCTCCCAATTCAGTGCCGCAAGCCCTGAACCACACTCTCTGCCGGCAGCTGTGTTTCTTGAGTACTGGGTGCTTGCTGTGTTGACCGATGAAAGGTTTTTACCTAAGGAGTCTACCAATGGATTTCAGGAGTCTATGAACCCCTGAAATTATGTAATCCAAATTTGATGAGTACATATATACTTTGCAAAGGGAAGGGGGCTCCATAGTTTTCATCAGATCTTCAAAGCAATCCTATGACCACCAAATGTAAGAAATCAGTGGTTTACATGGGTAATCCAGATATTTCAGGTAAAAAACGCCTGCTTCGGAACATGCTGCCTAGTGTCTGCCCTCACTAGATACGGGGTGTCAGGGGCAGAGCTGACTATTCTGTGATGTGTATTTTGTCACTATGGGCAACCAGTTTATGTAGCACATAATCGAAAGTGGATTTCCTGACACAAATGATGCACTTTGCCGACAACCGTTGAGGACTAAACAGAGAAGTTACTGAATTAATTTGGGGCAGAGTGAAGCACAGGTTTGGTGAGACCGTCCTGCCTTCTAGAAGGTGACTCTTTATTCTCTCTCCATTTGCAACGAGATTCCAAGAACTGGGTCTAAAAGGAAGATTTAGCTTCTGACTTCCACGTTTCAGGTGACCTGGGGCTTGGGAGAAGACCCAGAAAGAGCCGTGGGAGGCGCGGGGAGTGGGAATTGCTTCTGCTTATCTGCCCAGATATTATGTCCTATTATGGTTGAGACTGAAATCGCATGTCAGCCACATGTTTCAGATTGAGGTGACTCCTCGCTGCCTTAAAGGTCAGGAAAGCCACTGTGCTGACACAGGCCTTTCTCCCCCTGGCAGTCTGCCCCACATCGACTCTTGAGTCATCACATCTGGATGACTGGGCTGACAAAAACAAGGTTTCACGGGGTGAGTCGAGCTGGGGGGAAGTGGGGTGGCAGGGCAGAGTGATGAAGCGGGAAGAACACTGCCCTCGGAGTCTGAGGCTCCGGGTTCGAGTCCCCGCTCTGTGAACTTGGGCACGCCGCGATGATCCCTTTGGGTCTCGGAGGAAATTAGATAAAGCAAGACAAGCTGCTTAACGTGGCACCAGGGAGCTAGCAGTGCTCGATGAAAGGGGCCGTGCAGGACCTGCACTGAGGCAGAAGTCTTGGCCCTAGACCTGGATGTGCTCAGCCCTGATCTTCACAGTGACGTGTCTTCAGAGGTTCTCTATGCAGACCAGGTTGGTCCCCAGACGTGGAGATTTGCGTCCCTGGTCATTCATTTAGTCACCAAATATTTCTTCAGAGCTATGCTCTGGGATACAGTGAGGAAGCCTGATGAGGTGCCAGCTTACGCCAAGAAGTCAGTTCTCTGTGTCCCAGCTTCTTCTGCCAAAACACATAACAGTTGGCTGTGAGAGGTAGAACTCAACCTGTGCGGGTCTCTCAAGCTGGGGTGTGGGGCTGGAGCCTGGAGGGGGAGGGAGGGGAAGGTTTGTGTCCACAGTTCTCTGCCTTGTCACTAGGTGGCAGCACCAACTCAGGGCTGCCGTCCCCAGGATCCTGGCTGTAACCGGACTTCAGAAATTCCCCCAAGTGGACTCAGCCCTCATATACAGCTCCAGCTTCGGAGGCAAAAAAGGTGAGTTTGAGCCCCATCTCCACACTTCGCTGTGTGACCTTGGGCAAACCATGTACCTCTTTTGAGTCTGTTCCTTTAACTGCAAAATGGGGAAAATGACAGTTCCTAAAGTAATAGAGTGAACAATGAGGCAAATGTTTGATAAATGGCAGCTGCTGTCGCCTCTGCCCCCAGCAAGATCAGGCAGCACAGTCCCCTTACGCTCTCATGCATCGCCCTTATTCTGCGCCTTTTTCCCTCTTGCAAGAGTGCCCCTGATGCTTATTTAAAACAAGCACAGGGATAAACATTTTGGGGTGGGGGAGTGGGAAGGCAGGGGGAAGGTTCACAGTGTGATTTTTCTAGAACAGACCCAACTTTTCCTCTTCTTTCCCTCCTTCTACCCCTTCTCTTCCTCTTCATTTTCTTTCTCCTATCTAGGGATTTTTATTTTTTATTTACGAATGTCTGTTAACCACCAGCTCTGTGCAGAGCCCTTGGCCAGGCAGCGACAGGTGGGGAGCGAAGGCTGCGGAGAGTAGAGTTACACCCACTGGAGACAGCCCCTCCCTCAGAGGCGCCCACATCCTATAGGCGCTGAGCTGATACCCACATGGGGCGCGCCCAGCGCAGTCCCGTTGTTGAAAGAGTAAAATATTTACATCCTGGCTGGTCAGTAGCCCCACCCTACTGCCCTCCATGCCGCAATGCAGGGCACGCCTTGACCCTGCTCCGGTTCCAGCGTCGGTTCTGACCGGCCGGCGCCAGACTTGAATTTCGAATATTGCCCCTGAGCAGGTTGGCTGGGCTTCACACAGTGTGAACCAAAGCGGGTGGAGAGTGCAGCCTGGAGGCCGAGTCGCAGACTCCCAGTGATGGTTTTCAAAGCAATAAAGGGTCTTATCCAGGTCAGGCACGCCAGAGGCTGGCGCAGGCTGGCTGAATGCTTGGTTTCTGATGGAGCATCCCAGAACCTCTCAGAAACCAGCCTATTCCTGTTGGCCCCTGAGAATTAGGATCCAGTGCCCTCCCCCGCTTCCTGGGAAACCCAGGTGTGAATCATCATTCCTGAGCTTTGGGTTTCTTAACAGAAGCTTACTCTGGCTGGCTTAAGGAGGAAGTGAATTTGCTGGAAGGATATTGTGTGGCTCACAGAATCTAAAGGAAGGCTGGAGACAAGGCTCAGAATAAGGCAGGAATCAGGACGGTTCTCACCACAGGGATTCTCTGGTCAGGGCTTCACAGTTGGAGTGGAGGGCTCCTGTTATATTTTGGGTCTTTCCTTTGCTCTGCTCGAGTCAAATTCCCAGGAAAGAGTCTGATTGGCCCAGCCTGGGTCAAATGATTGCATCTTCACCAGCTAAGGCATGGCAACTGATCGACAGCCCTACACATGGAAAGAGGCAATTCTCGAAAAGGAAATTAGGGTGCTTTACCAAAAGAAGGAGGAATGGATTCTGGGTGGCAAAAAATGACCCCTCTAATCACCTGCATCCCAGTTGTAGGTCAAAGTCCAGTGACACGCTGTCATCAGTCCTCAGGGGTTAGAACCAGACAGAGCTAGATCCCCATCCTAGTAGTACTATAAACTTGCTGGAGGCCACCAGGTCAACCCACTCAGGCCTGGTTCCCCAGGATTTGGGGAGCCTTGTTCCCCCTACCTCCTCAGGAACAATGGGACACAAATATCTGAGGGAGCTGTAGGCAAATTTACCCTGAAGTAGACAAGCCTTGAGAATATAAGAGGTCCTTCCTTCCTTCCTTCCTTCCTTCCTTCCTTCCTTCCTTTCTTCTTTGCTTCCTTCCTTTATGAAACCAATAGTTATTAAGTGCCGGCTGTGCTGGGCACTATAATACAGAAGTAACAAAGACACAGACAGTCTCTACCTTTGCTCACGGGTTAGTAAATGGACTATTCAGACAGTCATTTGACTGTTCACTGTTAGTCACCACTGCTGGCTTTATCCATGATATGGGTGGATGTCTTATCTTTATCATCATTACCTCTCCTTTCTGGGTCAGAGGATTGGTTTATGGAGCGTGTGTGTGTGTGTGTGTGTGTGTGTGTAGGGGGTGGGGGCATGGAGAGCCAGCTTGGCAGGCAGGCAGGCCAACTTCCATTGTACGTTATCATGGGAGCAAGACTTGGAGCGATAGAGCAGAGGCTGATGAGGGCAGGCAGACAGAGGTGAAGGTCCTTTTACAGAGCCCTGTTCTGGACTCCAGCTTGTTTCTACTTTGATCCTGGTCCTTGCCTCTGTCTGGTTGGTGACATCTAGGTACAAGACTAAAAGCCGGATGACAGTGTGACTCAAGAGACACAGCTTACCACCCTAGCCTCCTCGGCCCCACCTGGGGCTCCTGTCCCCAATCTCTACCATCTCCACGGGAATGAGTTCCTTCCCTTGATTCCTGCTCTTAAAAAATCTGATTAATTCTTACTGTTCATATGTTAGTCAAATGTTTATTTTGTTACTTGTATTCCATTGTTAGAATAAGAATTGTCCTGGATTATACATTCCTGGAAAGTAGGCACTGTGCTTCCTTCCTTCATCCATCCATCCATCCATCCATCCATCCATCCATCCTTGCATTCGTTCAGTCAACAAATATTGAGTTCCTACTGTGTGGCAGGCTCTTTGCTACTGTGCATAGAAATGTACGTGAGAATACAAAGGTGAGCCAAACCTTTGCAAGGTCCTGCCATCACAGAACTTTATGGTCTAGGAATAGAGACAAATGTTAACCAAATAACCACACAGATACATGTGAAATTTCAGTCTGTTAATGATTATGAAGGAAGGGTATGTGTTGCTATGAAACCATGTGATAGTGGGGATCGGATCTAGTCTGGGAATTGGGCAAAACTTCCCTAAACTGATATGTGAAGAAAAGGTAGGAGTTAACCAGATGGAAGGGGAGTATGGGATAAAGAGCGGTCAGTTGAGGCTGAACGGTATGAACAAGATTCTGAAGGGGGAGGGAGCATAGAGAATCAGGGAAAGGCACAGGGCCAGTGTAGGAAATGAGGGTGTGTGAGATGAGCTGAGGGGCAGAGGATGTAAGGCCTCCGGGTCCATCAAGGACTTGGGTCTTCACCTCGATAGTCACATTGACTAACTTTTAAAGCCCAGTCATGCCACGTGCCAGCAGACAGTTGATAAGCATTTGAGGAGAATAATGCTGACTTCACCCAGAGAAGATGTGCTAATGGGGATGCGGGCGGGACCTGGTACTGATGTGACTCAGCCTGATTTCACTGCTCCGATGGCACAGCGGTAAAGAGCTGGTCTCCAGGAATGGGGACCCATGTCTGTGACTGCACGTTGCAAGATGGTTTGGAAAGTTTAGTTCAGTATCTTCAAATGCCACGAGATAGGGAAATGAGATATGATGCTTTTCACTTTCCAGACCTGGTTGTTTTCTAGAGAAAACAAAAAGGGGAAATTTCAGGGATGCTTCTGGCTTTCAAACTTTAGTTTTATACCCCATATTAGCTAGGCATTAAAAATCTAAATATACCTACTTTTAAACAAAAGAAGAATGTAAATGATGTGGGTTTTGGCCAACAGGGAGGTTTTATTCATCTGTCTTTAACCCCTTCTTCCTTGTCTTCTATGTGCATTAAAAAGCAACATGGAAAACAAAGCAAATATTTACATACTGTGTACATTAACAAGAGTGATGTTTCCTAAACAGCTGTCATTTTTAGCATATATTTCTTTAAATCGATTCACTTTTTTATGAAAGTAAAATTTATTTGTAAAGGAACCTGTGTATCATTATAATAAATGGAAAACCACTAGACTTATTAGAACAAATAGATACCAACTAAAGTAAATAAGTTTTAACCAAGTATCGCCTAAAATCATCCTGCATTCCAGGCAGGCCCTGTGGTCATTGAGTTGGATTTTGAAAAATGGGTAGAATTTCAAAAAAATAAATGTGGCATAATGAAGTCATGCATCTCATGCCACTTAGATCAGAGGCACCAGAGAATCCTATTAAAAATGAAGGTTCCTGGGCCCCGTCTAAAGAACCACTGAAAAGATGACAGGGGCGTTCTAGGTGGAGAGAACAGCACAGGAGCAGAGGCCTAGCATAAGGAAAGTGCGAAATGTGCTCACGGACCTGAGTTTTTCAGCCTAGCCACCACACAAGTTTGTGTCCATGAGCGGAAGGATGGACGAGTGAGCCAGGGGAGGGAAGCAGGCTAAGGGCTAGTGCTCTGGAAGCACTAGGGCCAGCTGCAGGGTTTCTCAGCCTCTGCACTACTGACACCTGGGGCTGGATAATTCTCTGTCGTGGGGTCTGTCCTGTGCGTTGTAGAATGTTCAGCAGCATCCCTGGCCTCTATCCGCTAGATTCCAGTAGCATCTGTCTCCCAAGTTTTAACAACCAAAAACGTCTCCAGACATTGCTGAATGTCCCTTGAGGAACAAAATCACCCCTAGTCGAGAACCACCGAGCTGGGGTGGTTTAAATTCCTTGTTTGGTTGTTTGTTCTCTTGGCTTCTACATTAGACAGAATGAGGTAAGCAGCACTTACCAGTGCTACTCATAGTGGCTTAACCAAGTAAACTCTTTTCTACTTTCACTTAAAAGAAACCCAGAGAGAGGCCTTCTAGTTCATGCATCATCACATTTCTGTGGTATCATCAGGGACTCAGAATCTCTTTTCCTCCTTTGTGTACATGGTTGTCTCATGGTCTTAAAATGGTTGTCCCACCTCCTACATTGCATTTGCCTTCCAGATGGAAAGGAGGAAGGCATGTGCCAACTGAAATGGCCCCACCTTTTAAGGAGCTTTCCTATAAGCCCTACTTGGCAATTTCTGCTTACATCTCATTGGCCTGTGTCATGTGGCCGTCTCTAGCTGCAAGAGAGTCTGGGAAACGTAATCTTTTGAGCTGGACACATTGCCATCCTGGATGAAATGAGGGTTCTATAGAGAAGAAAAAGAGGAGAATGGCTTTGAGAGGTCAATTGTCAGTCTCTGCCGTTGCTCCTCATCTTGGTTTCTAGGTACAGTGACAAGCTCAGTGGTCTCTCACCAGGAATCTTCCAGAAGGAGCCAGGCAAACCTTCTGGGCAGCAATGGAATTAGTCTGTGCCAGTTTCCCTAGTGAGTTCCTCTAAGACGGGGCTCCTCGTCTCTGCTTGCTGGTGGATTCTGTAACCCAGGATCAAGTTTTTAGCCTATCTTCCCGGAAGTAGATTAACTGAAATCACATAGCAAGCAGTTGAAAAATAAGATTTTAGGAGGAATGTGCCTCTGTTCCCTTCCCGGCCCCGGCTCCCATTCCCCTGGCACCCACACGAGGCGAGTGCAGCAGCTGGTCATCCACGCGGCAGGAAGTGCACTAACTATCTCCTCTCCACACTTGCTGCAGAGCCTAAAACGCCACCCTTAGCCACCATTCCTTCCGTCAGGCCTGGCTCTCCCCAGGGCCTCTTAAAATGCCAGTCCCGTCTGACAGAGACGAAAGAGGATGAAATCTCGGCCACCTTAGTGTTGGTCTCAGCTCACCAGCCCTTTTCCCCCTTGCGGTTCCTGGGCAGCTTTGGGGCACCGAACCCCGTGATGGGGAAGGAGGCCAGGGCGGCGGAGGAAGACGGCCTCTGTCCCGAAAAGCGGGGGGCGCCCAGCTGGCGCAGCTCCTTCCCTGTAAAGCCGCAGCCACAACGGGGGCACCAGCCACAACGGGGGCACCGGCTGGAGGTATCAATAAACACTGCCGGTAAGTCTGGGCCCAGCAGATGGCAACCCCGTGACCTTTGAGTTGCCTTTGCTGCCCTTTCTCTCCCCACCCACACTTCTCGACCTGCAGACTGAAAATCTGGCTTTCCTGTAACTTGCTCTGACGCTGCCTCAGGGAATGACACTGCTAGTAAGAGGTCAACAGCGAGGATGGCAGGTGGGGAAACAAAGATTCCCCAGGAACCCTCGCGTCTAAGTGACAGGTAACGATGACGCGGCCTGCGCCGCTTTCTTGCTGCTCGGAGCCTTCCCCTGGCCCGGGCTCTCCAGGGAGACCTCGGTGACCTAGGTCAGAGTTACAAACTGGCAGGCCTCTGCAGTGCCACCCTCAGACCCGGGCAAAAGGGGACCCTGCTCTGGACTCCCCACATTGCAGGGACTGGCCGTGGCCCTTCTCCTGCTATACCCTTTCCCGTGGGGCACGAAGTGCTTAGGACCCAAGGGACATGCCTACCCAGAGCCCTCTGTCCCCTGTTAGACTGTGGTGCACATACCCAGGACACCAGAATCCCCTGCCTGAGTGGCCCTGAGCCGGCTTCCAGGAGCTGTAGCCCTCTTCCCCCGATACTTGCTCTCCCGGGTAGACCAGGCCTGGTATGTGCACCCCTGGACCCGAGGGGTGGCCGAGGATGGCTGTCCGTGGTGGAGGGACGTGCAGGGAACCCTGTCTTGTAGGTGGTATGTCCACCAACATAACATAAGGCCGCTGAGGAGGAGCCAGGAGAGGGACAAGAAGAGGACAGGCCGAGGTCTGGGGACTGTTTCTCCCTGTGCCACCTTGTGCTAATACCAAGTTCTGAAGGGTCTAAGAATTCTAACTCCAAACCTCACCTTCCTGGTTGTTATGGAGACGTATTTGTCAAGGTAGGAGAAAAGAACATATTTTGTTTAACATATTTTATTTTGTTGTTAGTGCCGTCGAGTTGATTCCAACTCCTAGCACCCCTGTGGACAGCAGAGCAGAACCCTGCCAGGTCTTTTTGCACCATCCTCCCCTCTTCCAGCGCTACATCAGACAATGCTCCGCTGCTATTTATAGGGTTTTCGTGACCCATTTTTCAGAAGTGGGTGGCCAGGTCCTTCTTCCTAGTCTGTCCTAGTCTGGAAGCTCCACTGAGACCTGTCCACCATGGGTGACCCTGCTGGTATTTGAAATCCCAGTGGAATAGCTTTCAGCTTCACAGCAACAAGCAGCCGCCACAGTATGACAACCGACAGACGGGTGGTGTGGCTCCCTGACCGGGAAATGAACCTGGGCCACAGCAGTGAGAGTGCTGAATCTTAACCACTAGACACCAGGGCTGACTAACATATTTTATAACCTTGATTTATAATATGTAAATATTTAGATGTATGGTATGTGGCCTCTGTTTGTACTCTTGCCCCAGGCCTTGCAAATGTTAAGGGCAAACCTGCTCCACGTATTTTGTTTGCTATGCAGAGTGTTTTAAAAATTGGGAGATTTCATGTAGAAATTCTGATTGGGGATTTTCTTGACAAATTGAAAGCTATGGCAGCACTGGGCTTGAATTCCTACATGGCAGCATGGGATAAAACTGAGGGGCAGCTGCCTGCTTTAGGCAGGTAAGCACTCACTTCTCAGTTTGCCGCACTCCCCACCACTCCCAATTGTTCTATATCCAGTGAGCTTCACGTATTTATAGTGCCTGCCTGGGCCCTGGAGGCATTTGAGTGTGGGTCAATGGCCTACCAGCCTGAGGGAGCCACCCTTGTCTTGGGTAGGAGGCTCGGACAGAGTCTGGTTGGTGGAAATCCATGGTCAAAGCTCTGGAAGTTCAAATCTACTCATAGCTGTCCCCCCAATTTCACTGTGTGGAGATGGTGGGCATTGGCACTCACCCTCAGCTCAGCCTTCTGCTGTCTCTACCAGACTGATCAGAAAGGAGAAGTGGAACTGCCCGGGGTCATTAGAAAGTGGAGACCGAAAGAGGAAAAGAAGTCCTTGCCGAGAGATGGGACAGCGCACGTGAGCTCTGCATTTCTAGTTCTCGCCCTGAATGTCATTCAGAAGATGTCCAGCACAGGTCATGTGCCTTCTGCGGGAGTTTCTGGGGGGAAATCACAGCGCTAGAGCAGGGGTGGGGAGGAAAATCTCTGATTGGAAGGAGAGGCCCGGCCCTGGCAGAGGTGGCTGTAAAGAAAGCAGGGCCTGAAGTTCTGCTTCCTAAGACTGTGAAAGAAAAGCCAGTTCTATTCAATACATGCAGCATCTGAAGTGACAATTGTCTTCTTTGCTCTGCCTGTCAACACGGGGTGGGACAGAGCCACCCAGAGCATAAGCTACCAAACACCAGGCCCTGAGGGAAATGGATGAGAGAGATCCTCCTTACGTCAGCTCCTCATCACACAGCCAGGTCTACGTCGAGTCCGTGTACTGGCAGAAGAGCCCCATTGACCAAGTTTGTCAGGGGACCAAAGGTGAAAATGCCGGATTCTGCTTTGGAAGCAATGCTGATGCTCAGGGAAGGTCTTCTGGGCTGTCTCCAACAGGCTGTGAGCCCAGTTCTCACACTCTGGGCATCCACGGGCGGTGGCTTCAGGAGTGTGGGGTCCAGTGGTGGCAATGAGCCTTCAGAGGCCCTGGGTTGGACTCTTCCCATAGATAGAACACAAGGAGGTCAGGTGACCGCGTGCTATGCTGCAGCTTTTCTAGGCTCTGCAGAGTTTAGTAATCCCAGGGGAGTAGGAGAGACTTGGGCAGGGGAGCTCCAGAATTGAGACCTTGCCTCAAACTAACCAGGGCTGTCAGCCACAGAGGGAGGAGGTGCTGGCACCAGGAAACAGGCCTGCTCCTCTCTTTCCCCTGTGGTCACCACATCCCAAGATGGCTGTCAGCTGGGAGGCAGCGGGCAGTCGCAGTCCCTCTAAAGGACCAAGATATGAGACTGAGGGTGACTGCTGAAGGAGCTGAATCAGATCCCTGTCGCTTTTGTCCCCAGCTGGTTCAGCAGGGACCATGTGTGTGGGCAGGCCCTGCCATTGCTCTTGGGCAGTGGTGTGTGTAAGGCTGTGGTGTGCAGGCCAGTGGGCACTCTGCCTGGGGACCTCTGAGGAGCAGGTGGACATGGGAGCAGAGGAACTGGAGCACACTGGTTTCAGGCTCTGCCCAAACTGGTGAACTTGAAGCCCTGAAGACAATTCTGTTACCTGAGCCACTGCTGCCCTCCAACTGTGCTCAAAATGGCAGCCTGCAGAGCCTCATGGAGACAGGCAAAGTTGTGAGTGCTTTACCACAGCTTCCTGAGGGAGGTGAAATCCTCAGTAGGACATGTAGACCCTTGGGCAGGACAGTCCCTGTGTCCCTAAGCTGCCTGTTGCCCGATGAGAGCATGAGGAAAGCACTGCCTTACCTGTGAGGTGTCGCCCTTGTATTACTAGAATACCTTGCACAGGGCCTGGCATGCAGCAGCGCCCAGAGCTGGCTGGCTGGAGCTGAGAAGCGTAGTTGTGTGAGTGCAAGATGATAGTATCACCCTGAATGACCACTCCACTGAACGCATCTTGCTCTGCTCCTTCTCGCTGTCTGGACCCGCTGACAATCTAGAAAGCACGAGGCAATGAATAATGGGCGGTCAGGGTGAGATGATTGGGGAGGAAAATCAAGAAGATGCCTAGAGGGAGGATTGAAGATGGTTTGAAAAAACCCAGCTTCCCAAGTAGATTAACAAACCATGGAAAAGAAGAGCTATTAGAGCTTTAAGGGCTCTTGAGGCCAAGAACAAAAGAAGGCCCCAACCCCACAGAACTTAGGGTTTCAAGGGACAGTGTAAAAGAGGAAATTGCTTTGCCAAATTGGTTTCTTTTAAGATATTTATTTAGAAAAATAACCCTTCCCTGCCCTCCTCCCTCTGCACCATGGGACTTGGGCATTATGCTTGATACAACTCTGGATTGGAACTCCCACCACATGGGGTCCAGTACACACAGATGGGCTGCCTCACTGCCGGGCGGTCTCACACACTTCCAGCTGCTGCGGTCCTGCGCTTAATCCTTGTCCAGGCCTCTGCCGCCGGTCTCCAGATGGAGAGAGGGCTCTGAGGGATGAGGGCAGCCTGGCCACAGTCTGTGTGCCCCTGCTGAGGCCTGCCCGAGCAGCTGGGGGTGGGGGGCTCTGCTCTCCCCCACCTCTGGAAGCTCAGGGCTGGAAGCGTGGGGAGCTGACATGAGGCTGGTGGAAGGCGTGGGCGCTGTACACCACCTCGGGGGGCGAGGGCGCGCTAGTGGCCAGCACCGAGCACAGGGGCTCGTGGTTGCTCAGCACCGACGTGAAGTACTTCATCTCCTCTGTGAGCTGCTTGATCTCCTTCCGCAGAGCCGCGTTCTGTTTCTCCAGGTCTTCACTCTCCTGTGAGGGGGAAGGATGGGCATTGGAGATTAAGGTCAGGGAAGGCAGCAAGATTGGGGTGGGGGAGCAGGGGGAGCCCAGATTAGGTTTTCACTAACACAGCCATGGAGAAGGGCATCGGTGAATTTCTCTGCACATGTGAGTGTGTGTACATGTGCATATATATTTGTGTCACAAGTGTGTATGTGTGCATCTATATAAGCACGTGTATGTATGCACATGTATATGCATAGATACTAGGTTGAACCATATGAAATTGCTGATAGTTGTCTGTTTTGACCTATAACAATTTCATATAACAATTTCATAGCAGTTTCATATGGCTCCACCTGTTAGAGGTATATGTGTGACTTTGTGTGTGTGTGTGCTCCTTTGTGTATGCGTGTATCCATGGGTCTTGTGAGTGTGTATGTGGGTTGAGGGGGCACATGTATGTCAAGGGAAACTAGCTGGCAGGCCAGAGCCTGAGAAAATGGAAAACAGTTAGTGAGAACATCTTAGACTAATTTCACTCTTTTCCACTCTGTGTTACACCAGCTTCTCTCCAAGCGTTCCCAGTGTTTGCATTTAGTCTTACCGAGTCTATGGTTACTGTAACTGTCTGCTTCACCCAGATTCTAGAACACTTAGGGTCTTGATAAATATTAAATGGTCAAAATCCACCCCAGTGTTCGATTCCACTCCATCCTGCCTGTTTAATGGTACTCTGGGTGTGTCCCAAGCACATGTGCTTCCCTTTTTCCAGAAACATCTTTGCCCCATTGCTTAGGGGAACAGTCAGATACATGCTAATCAGGAAAACTCAGAGTAAAGAGCACCGATTACTGATCACATCACTAATTAATCAACAATTACCCTCTGGTAGTTAGCATTTACCAGAAAACAATTCCACCTTCAGAAAACCCAAGGGAACTGCATTTTAAGGTTCACATTCCTTGACTCAAACAGACCTTCTCTGCTATGCATTGGTGCCCACAGAGGAAGGGAAAATGGCACTGGAGATGCAAATAAATTACATTTCAGTTCAAAAAAGTAACCTACTACTTGGAGTCCAGGTCTTATTTTTCTAGTTCTGGTTTGACTTAGGTCAGCATTTCCCAAACTTGCCGTATCATTAGAATTAATTTGAGAGCTTATTACAAATATAGTTTCAGGCCCTTTCTGAAATCTAGAGGTTTGAACTCAGTGGGTTTGAGATTGGGGGTGAATTCTAGGAATCTGAATTTTTAACGACTGCCAAAGGACGTTCTAACGATCAGGTAAGTTTGAAAACACTAGTTAAATAGGATGTTAAATTTGTTTTAATTATTCAACCATTTATTAAGTGCCTGACACATGGTATGAACTCAAATGTTTGTTGATTGACTGTCTGATGACATCAGCAGCTGGACTAGAAGTTGACTCAAAATTGTGGTGGGCAGTGAGCAGATGTAAGATAACTTGACATTTAAAATTTGCCTTAAATCATCCGTCAAGAGCATGAGTTGTAGGCTAATGAGAGAGCTAGTTACACTGCCAATTACCCTAATGTGTGCACCTGGGAGCTTCTTTTTTTTTAAATTATTTTATTGAGGTCATCTTGGGTTATAACATTGTGTAAATTTCAGGTGTACATCACTATATTTCAGTTTCTTTATAGACTGCCTCGTGTTCACCATCAACAGTCCAGTTTTTATCCATCACCATACATATGTGCCCCTTTACCCCTTTCGCCCTCCTCCCACCCCCTTCCCCTCTGGTAACCACTAATCTGTTCTCTTTGTCCATGTGTGTGTTTATCTTCCACCTATGAGTGAAATCGTATGGTGTTTGTCTTTCTCTGTCTGGCTTATTTCACTCATCGTAATACCCTCAAGGTTCATCCTTCTCGTCGCAAATGGCACAATTTTGCCTTTTTGAAAGGATAAAGAAGATGTGGTATATATATATTTATATACAATGGGGGTTCTTTCAAAAAAGAGGAGCGTATAACTGGGGCCTTACCCATCAAGCCAGCTTCCATCCGTTCGTGGAGGACAGATGCCAGCATGCTCAGCCTCAGCCCGGCATTTCCTGCATGTGGCTCTGAGCTAGAAAATGTGCCTAGGTCAGGGCAGAGGAAACCCTCATGTCTAGAATGGGCTGGTGCATGTGGGACACCAAGAGCCGCGATGGTGTAGTCGGAGGTCCTGGCTTCTTCTTCTGCAAGATGTGGTTGGCTCATTCATCTTACCATTGGTCGTTTCCTGGCTCATCCCAGAGGGAGGGCATCCCCTCTTTACCGGAAGGTAAGATAAAGCCACACATGAGACTGGGGGGCGTTGGTAAGACGGGAACTGGGGCCCGGGAGTCCTGGCCCCTTCCTCTAGCCTTTTTCCTCGCCCCCTCTGAGAGTTTCCACTAGTGACAACATTTACTGTAAATTTTGTGCTCCGAAGAGCCTGGGCAAACCCCAAGGCAGAGGGAGGGGCGGGGTAGGCGGGCTACAGGGACCAACCGCTCTGACCTTCTCCCCGCCTAGAGGCAGGCCTAGCTTTCGGGAAGTGACAGCAGGTTCTTCCTCCCTAAGCAAGCTCTGCTGAGCTCTCTCTGGCTTTCTCGGCTCCCTCTGCCCGCCCCCCCTGGCCTGCAGATCCCAGAGCGCTAGGAGGGGTTCATAACCGCTGCCGCCTCTAACCAGAAAACAACCACCTGTGACAAGAAACTTGTCTGTACCTTGGGAAGCAGACTGCTTCCTGCAAGGGCCCCAGAGAAACCAGCGCTGCCAGCCCAGGGCCCTGCAGCCCGCCAGACACTTGCAGGAGGAAGAGTTCACTTCCCTTGCAGGAGGAAGTGGCTAATCTGGGGCCTCATCCCTCCACATCCCCACCTGCCGTTGCTTGGTCCCCTCTGACCCTCCCTGGGGCAGTCATGCCCTGGAAAGGGCTCACAAGGGGACAAGTGGCAGAGGCAGCCATGGGAGCAGCTGTTTACCCAGAGGTACAATGATCACATCCTCTAACTCCCCCCTCACTTTCCAGTGGGGGCTGGAAAACTAGAACTCAGTGAGGGGGCAGAGGAAAGGAATGTTTAGGATGTAAGTTTTGGCTTCTAACGTGCATGTCTCCTGCTATAGAGGGGGAGGGGTGAGCCTGCGTTTGGCCACCCTGATAACCTGCTTCCTACTTTTCAGAAGGCATCAACGTGCTTCAGGATCCTCACAAGAACCCTCTGAGGTGGATACGGAAGGCCAACTGTTGTCATCATCCCCACTTTACAGATGAGGCCCACTGAGACCTGGGACAAATCTACTCTGCATACCCCACAAAATGACCACAGGCTGGTGGCAGCAGCTGCTGGGAGAAAGGGCTAGAGTATTCTCCTCAAGACACTTATTTTCTCAGAGGTCCAGAAACTCTGAGTGAGCGATTGGTCCAAAGCCCCATAACCACGTAGGGGCAGAGCAGAGCTTGGCTCAGGACTTCCCCATTCTTCGCCCTGTGCTCTTTCTAGCACACCCAACTGCTCTCCTGGAAGACTGGCCACTCAAGTGACCAAAGGTCCCAGAGCTCACTGAGAAGTCCTTGGCTGCCCTATGGTCTCCCAAGGGAAAACCGGGGCTTGGTTTGGGCGATCCTTCAATACAACACAAGAATCCTGGTTCGGTCATACTCTTCCAATCACAGAGCGGATCATCTGCCTCCTGCCCTGAGTGGGGAGGGAAACTCCTCTCCAGCTGCTCTGTCAGAGGCCAGACCTTCCTCCAGATGCAGAGTGAGATCCGGAATACATGACAACGGTGGGCTCCATCAGCGGTAGCTGGGGACAGGGGTCCTGGGTCCTGGTCTTGGCTGGGTGACCCTTGGTGACTCGCTTCCCCTCTCTGAGCCCCAGTTGCCTCACTTTGAAACAGGAAGATGGGACCAAAACACTGATTCTCAACCTTGGCCACACATTGGGATAAGTGGATCCCGCGAAGAGCTTTAACAACACTGATACCTGATTCTGATTTAATCTCTGTGGGGTGCAGCCTGGGCATTGGCTTGTTTAAGTCTCCCCAGGGGATTCTAATGTGCAGTGAATGTTGAAAACTACGGGATTATAAGATCTCCCAGCCCTCTCCAGCTCTCAAATATTTCAGATTTCAAATTGACTATCAGAGTGTATCAGCAAACGAGAGCCTCTAACTCCCACCTGTTGGGAAGGGTGTGTGTGTGTGTGTGTGTGTTTGTGTGTGTGTGTGTGTGTTTGGGGCAGAGGGATGTATACTCAATTTATATGAGAAATAGTAGAAACCAAATTTTTAAAAGAATAATCAAACTTGACTTAATAATAACTAACATTTATTGAATGCTACCATGTGCCAATCACTCTTTTAAGTATTTTACAGTTATCATTATATTTAATGTTTGCAACAACCCTCTGTGGTGGATAATATTATTATCCACATTCTACGGAAGAGGAAAACCTAAGGTACAGAGAAGTTAAGTAACTCGTTCAAAGTTACCCAGCTTAAGTTGCAGCACCAGTGCTCTAATTGAGGCCGTCTGGCTTCATGTGCCCACCGTCCTCTCTTGCCTTTGAAGTCTGTTTAAATTTTGTGCTATTTGGTAATTATCTCCTCTGAAGCCTCAGCCCTGTTGGCTTTCCAGTCTCATCTTCCTTCTTTCCCACTTCATGCAAATCCAGATGCTAATGTTCACAATTCACCCTCATCTGTGGGGTTATTACTTGATGCCCTCCTATCATGAACCACAAGCAGCTTGGGGGTGGCTAAGGAAGAGGCTTTATGGGGGTGTGGGAACATTCTGGGAAATTCCCTACTGGAGGGGCGAGAAGGGGGTCACTCAAAGAGCTCTTGAATGATGGGGAATCCCCAGACAGGTCCCTTACCCACAGGGAAGGCAGCTGGGACCAGGGCCAAGGACGAGCTCTGCCCCAAGGCTGTGGCAGGGACTCTCCAGGCATTCTGAGCAGAGCTTGGCTCTCCTTCCTACCAGCTCTGGTTTAGTGCCTTGACCTTCTCCTCAAATTTTCTAATCACAATTTCCAGAAGGGTGAAAATAGTCCCTGTGTGTTTCCTCCTCAACAGAACACGCAGTCGTGTATTGGTACAGTGACCTTTTAGCTCCCACCCACACTTAAATACAAGAGTTATGTGTGACACTTACTGTATATCCCTCACACCTAGCTATATGTTCAATCTCCAGCAGTTACCAACCCCAGTCCACCAGATGCAGACACAGGATGGAGCCCACCATTCCTGGAGAAGTCTGAGAACTGAGAAGTAGGACACTACCCAAGCCAGATAGGATCTATGCCTACCTACCTCTCCTGCCAGTCCTGGGGAAGTTAGTCCTTACTCCTGTTCCTCACTCGATGAGGAGAGAACAGGAATCGCTAAACCACAGGTCTTTGCACTGAATAATGTACATGTCTGATTCTGGAGAAATCTTCACTTTCCTGCCTTCAAACTGAAGCTCTAGGGCCCTCAGCGCCCTTATCATCTACAGATGCTTAGCCACATCAGCCATGCCTCAGGGCCCTGTCTGGAGTCCTGTAGCCTGCTCCCTGGCTTTCAGGACTACGATTTCATTGACCTTACATGTGAGAAACACCAAAGTTCGGCTCACTCAGCATCTATCCCAAACTCCTTCCCTTACTTTCCTCCAGAGAGGCTGGGGAAAGAATTCCTCAAATACCCAGCCTCCCTTGCAGCTAGGGGTGACCATGTGATGGATTCTGACCCATAAGAGGTAAGCACGGGGGTTCTCTTCCCAACTAAAAAGGCAAAGCCTCACCAGGACAAAGGCCATCCTCCCTCAACACAGATCGATGCCTGGAAGTTCAGCAGCCATCTTGCAGCCTTGAGGATGAAAGCCACATACTGAGGATGGCTGCACAGAGAAAGAGAAGGAGCTTGGTTCTTTGATGACATCCTCACACTAGCCCTGGTCTGTCTGGTTCTGAACTTTTGTTATATGAGAAAAATAAACTGTGACTTATTGATGCCTCTGTTTGATAGTTTTTCCATTTCTTGTAGCTGAATGCAATGCTGACTGATAACTCAAATTAGAAAGGTTATCACCAGCAAGCCCAATTCTGAAAAACGAACAACTAATAATTGCCATCAACATAAAGGTTTGAACTGTTTGTTTAGTTTTTTTGTTTTTTGTTTTTTTAAGCTGCCAGGCCTCTGGGACAGAGTGTCTGGGTATATACCCACATAATCACCCCAACTCACTCCACACATTCTACCCCATGACCTGACAGGCTTCAAATGTCACTGCTCCCTGATTCTCAACCTAGGCTGCACACTGCAATTACTTAAAGAGTGATAAAAAATCTTAATCCTTGGACTTCACCCCTGAGAGGTTGCACTTTAATTGTTCTGGAGTGGGTCTCAGGCATCAAGATTAAAAAAATACTTCCCAGGTGAGCTTAATGAGCAACTAGCTAGAGAGTCATGTTCATAGCTGAATATAAAACAGTATAATAATATTATGTTATTATATAAATATAAAATAACTTAATATAAATTATACTAAAAATATAAAATAAATCTTTTAAATGTTAAAAAATATAATTTTTTAACATTTAAAAATAATATAATAATATAAATTATTATTAAATATAAATAATATTTGATAATATTAAAAATAATATAATGTAAATATATACTGGTTTATTTTAATTTATTATATTTTATACATTTAATTCTATATATTTATATTTTGTTTTATTAAATATATTTTATTTTATAATATATAGTATAAATAATATAAATATAATATAAAAATCTTTAAAGAGATTGGAGAACATTTCTAAGTCAAAAATATTTTCTAAAAGTAAATGCCATTAAGGCAAAGAGCCTTACCATTACATTACTGTTATTTTTGGTGAAAACAACTTCAAGTAGCCCAGATCAGTTCTTTCTTATGATGTAAAGGCAAGAGGTAGGGTGCCTATTGGAATCTCATTAATAATACCTTTTTTTTTGAGGTGGAGGAGGAGGACCAGCCCTGAGCTAACATCTAATGCCAATCTTCCTCTTTTTAGCTGAGGAAGACTGGTCCTGGGCTAACATCCATGCCCATCTTCCTCTACTTTATATGGGACTCCACCACAGCATGGCTTAACAAGCGGTGTGTGGGTGTGTGCCTGGGATCCGAACCGGCGAACCCCGGGCCGATGCAGCAGAGCGCGCGCATTTAACCGCTTGCGCCACCAGGCCGGCCCCTCATTAATAATAACTTTATCAGACTAGTTACCCCTTAGGTTGTTGAGCTCCGTGAGGGTGGGGCTGTCATTGTCTTCACTGTTTTGTCCTCAGTGATGAGGACTGTGCCTGACACATAGAGTTCAATAAAATCATGTTGCTTGACTGCCAGCCTGGAATCTGTAATAATTTACCAGAATCTGAGACCTGCATGTGAAGAGTCTACTAAGTAAATTTGTGATGTCCAGGACACTTCCTAGGGAGTGTTTAAGTACTTTAATAGTTTCTACTTTGTAACTCTAGGATAGTGACAAATGAGTGTAAGAGATTTATTTTTTAATAAAGGCCCAGGGCCAACCACTGCTTAGCGATGCTTTTGTTCTCCAAACTGAAGCTATGGGGTGGGAGTAGCAGAATGACACCACTCTAGAAACTTGCATGTAATTTCCCTAGCTGGGACCTGACCTTCCCCACCCCTATCAAGCAAAGGAGACTTGAACAGCTGTGGGGAAAAGCCAAGTGGAACAGTTCATGTTCTTCAAGTTTTTATCAACAACTGGAAAGAAGGGCATATGTTTTCATTATGATAACACAGCCGATATCGTCATCTGATGGATTTGTAGGAAAATGCCAGGCTCTCTGCATTAAACAAATGAATAAATATAACCGTTTCCCCAATGCAAAGCAAAAAATGCAATATTGCTTTGTTTTACATTGCCTCCCTCATTTAACTCTCAAACAACCCAGCAAGGTGTTATTGCTTCCCATTTTGTAGATCAGAATTTAGATTCAGATGTACCCCCCAGGCAGGGTCTGAATTAGTTTTGTTGACCCCCCCCCCCCCATCTGATTCCTGCTCCCTACAGCACAACAGCCTCTATTCCTGAGATCCTGGCTCTTTTCCAGTCCCAGCCCCACAAGGCATCTCTCTGACCCTTGATTGGCCACACACAGTTTGCCATGAAGGCTCTGCTGTGAGCACCCTTTCCTCAGACTTTCCCGGTCCCCTTCTCATATTTGATCTCAAAAGTCAGGACCTCAGAAAGACCCTCCTTGATCACTGTCCCCATCCCCTTCCCATAGTCACTTTCAATATTGCACTATTTGATTTTCTTCGAAGCGCTCTTCACTTCATGTGACTAGCGTGTTCATTTATTTGTCTGTTTATTTTCCAGTCTGACTTCCAATTGAATGTAAGGTTCATAAAATCAGGGACTCAGTCTGTCTTCTCCCTGCTGTATTCTCCATGCCTAGAACAAACCGTACCTGGTACACAGGAGGCTAACATCTACTTGTCCAGCAGCATGGATCATTTCTGCTGACATTGGCGCTAGTACTAGGAATATGGCCTTTGCTTTTAGAACTTTCTGGAGCACCCCACCCCCTTAGCAATAAGGCATATTCTTGTGCCAGCTAAGTACCCAGAAAATATTTTAGCTACAAAGTCCTCAGATGCAGGAAATTGCATTCTGGCCCCAGGAATCTAGTCTCCTCTGCTTGGCTCTGAACTTTACCTCTACTCTTGAATTTTCATAAGAGCTCCAGGTCACCCTCCCTCGTTCCCCTAAATCAAGGGTGACCAGATGTTACTGGGACAGTCCCAGTCCCTACCTATTGTTCTGGTGTAATTTTTAAATTATAAGATCCCCTATGAAAGCCTGAACCCCGAATTCTAGCTCAATGATATCCTCTCTGTTCTCGTCCTCGATTTCCTCCAGAGTTCACTCAGCTCTCTATTTGATCATTTTCTTGTGTTTTTAAATAAAAAATATATACAGTATAACTACATTAAAGATATTTTTTAAAAATTATACACACCCATGATCCAGTCCTCTAACATGAGTGTTTTCATTTGTACATGTTCCCATCTTGTTCCTTCTAATGAACCTGAATACTTATTTTTATAAAATTTCAGAGTATGTATATAATTTGTAATTTCCTTTCTGTCATAATTTTGTCATACTTACATAATCACCATAATTATTATTTTTAATGGATGATCCACCATTTACTTAAAATGGTTTTCCAATGTTGGACATATTCGTCGCTATCAAAATGTTGCTATTATAAATAATGCTGCAGTGGACATCTTGATCCATGTTGGGGTTTGTTTCTGTTCAATTATTCCCTAGGATAAATTCCTAGGAGTGAGATTACTGAGGCAAAGGGCACAGTCAGTCTTCCAGTTCATGGTAAGTGTTGCTGTAAAAAGGTTATGTAAGATATACATCATCACCAGCAGTGAATGTGTATATCAATTTTACTACACCTTCATCGGCATTTAGGTGTTATAATTTTAAATAATTTATTTTGCCAACTAGCTTTTTGAAGGTTTCTTACTTTCATTTTAATGTCACAAGTTACCAATTACTAAGGAGGAAGAACTTTCTATGTGTCTGTTCCCTTGGACAGCATTCTCAACCAGGGGAAATTTTGCCCCCTAGGAGGCATTTGGCAAGGTTTGGAAATATTTTTGATTGTCACAACTGGGGGGTGAGGGGGTGCTACTGGCATCTAGTGGGTAGACTGTACATCTTACAAGGCACAGGACACCCCCCACACACAACAGAGAATGTCAATAGTGTCGAGGTTGAGGAACCCTTAGTGTGTATCGTTTTCACAATCAGCGTAGAAAATTGGGTTATTTTCATTTTGGTAGGAAAAATGTTACCTAAGCTTTCTGTTCATAGCCTCTGCCCACTTATCTGTTGGAGTCTTGATGTTTTTCTTAAAAAGGATGTCCTTTCTATAGTATAAATATTAAAGCTACATTTATTTAGTTTGATGAAAATATTTTCCCCAATATGTCATTGTCCTTTTAATTTTTGGATTACAACTTTAAGACATTTTTTAAATAAAGGAACATTTAAACTTCAGCCCCTCTCAATCTTGGACTCTCTCTCTCTGGTCTCTTGCTGTATGCTTGGGTTGTGTCACTGAAGACTGTCTAGGTTGTGCAGGTGTTCTGGTTAATGGCCTACCTCTTGGCTTACCCTTTGCGAAAGGACATGTGAGAGCAGCAGCATCTGCATAGCAAAGTCCTGTTCAGCAAAGTGACACAAAACAAAAGCAAATGGTGGAAGGACAAGAGGTTTGGGTTCTGGGGTGTCCTTGAGAAAGACATCAGGGTCCTCATCATAACAAGGCAGTATGACCTAGAGCATCTCTGACTTTCCTTTTAATTCTGTGATTCTATAAACAAGGGAGTACGACCATCATTATTGTTACTCCCTCCACTAGCTACCACATGGACCCGTGACAGGACCCTCTACCGAATGCCTGCAATCTGAAGGGGATACTGTCATGTGGAACCAATCTATGCCCTCTAGGAAGCAGGGTCCATACCGAGTCCTACAAAGACGACGAAGAAAACCCCCGAGCAGGTTGGGAAGGAGATTTTCGGTGAGACTGTCCCGTTATTTCAAGAGAAATGTGTCTGCTGAATTGGCGCTGTCAATTTGTGACCTGTGACCTGCAATCTCACTTGGACAGAAATTCTTTATAATGTCAAGACCAGTGCGGAGCTGGTCTCCTTTCAAATATGCCTCCCAAACGTAGCCACACTGACCCATCGTTAGTGGGACAAGCAGTTGGGGGTGGTGGATTGGCTTGACATGTTTTTCCTTCCCAAAGAAAATAGTCTATTTTTTTATTCTGATTTAAAAAACGGTACTCATTCATCATAATAAAAAAAATTACAGGAATGTACTAGGAGTAAAGTAATTTACTCAAAACTGAACCACTCAGAAATAACCACTGTTAGCATTTTGGAGATTCTCCTTCCAGACATCTCTTTATGCATGCAAACATGCCCAAACCCACAAATTTTACATCAACGGGATTACGCTCTGCACGTTCTTTGTAACTTGCTTTTTTCTTTCGATGCTATGTCATTGACATCTCTCTGTGTTGATAATATAGATCCACTAGTCATTTTTAGTGCCAGCATTAAATTCTATTGCATAAATATATCATAATATGTTTTATTCCCTGTTGTTGGGCATCTGTCCAATTTTATAGTATTGATAAACTGCTTATTGTTGACAAATAATGATGAATTAAGTATCTCTGTGCATCATTTTTTCTTCAAACTCTTGTAAGTGGAATTGCTGCACCAAAGAGTCTTCTCACGTAAGACGTTAATATTTATTGCTACACAGCTTTCTTTACAAATGATCTCAAATGGACGTATTGATAGATTGCATACAGACATCTTTACTTTCTTGACCAGGCCTAATGATGGAAGAGGAAAAGTGTGAATTTTGGAGGATGTTACTTAAAGAACAATAAAATAAATTCAGGAAGAGATTCAAGGAGGATATGGGTTAGGGGAGATGAATGTATTTTCATGAGACTCCAAAGGAAGAGGCAGTGTAGTCTAGTGGTTAGGACGATGGGTTCTAAAGTCAGACAGACCTAGTTATAAGCTGTGTGACCTTGAACAAGTTACTTAACCTAATCCAGGAATTATAAAATAAGCTTGTGTGCAGATTAAATGAGACACTGCAGGTAGAGCACTTAACACAGTGCCTGGTACACAGTCATGTGTTCAATTAATATGTTTTTCATAAAAAGAAGTTCATAGCAACCGAGGCCCAAGAGAAATGTCTCTTTCCCACAGATGAGTCACTGATTTTACACTGAACGTTTTTAGGGTGGAACTAGCCAGAACATTCCTTCTGTGTTTTTTTGTTTTTTCTGACGTATGACTTCTCTATGCCAATAAACCTTAGGGCATGGTCTCCCAGAGACAGAAAAAGAACTCCAGCAGTGAAAAAGGACCATAAGCAGCCTTGTCTTCCCGCCGTCTCCAGAAGACCAAGAACAACAGTATCAGTCTAGGGAGGCCCGGAAGGTTAACGTCTTTGCTGAGCTTCCTCTCTTCCATTACTCAGTTTTCCTGCAATTGTAAATGTCTTATTTCTCAGAGCCTTATTTCTTAAAGCTTCACTTCATGCATAATTTATACTCATGATGTTTGTTGTATACGGCATTAAAGATATACCCTGGGACCTGTAAACCTGTCTCTTTTTTTGAACTAGTGTGGGACTCCTTCAGGAGCCAGCCCCAGGCAAGCAGCTGTCCCACTCCCATCCACGGGAGTCCCTAAAGTTCCAGCTTTCAGATTTGGCCCTGTTACTCTACCTGGCTTCCAGGTCCATCCTCGAGGCTGGATCTGACTTGTCAACAGCACCCATCTGGGCTAATGTTACTGTCTGCCCACCATCTCCCGTACTTTTAGCCTTTTCATGAAAGCTTCTCAATTATCTCAACTCTCTTTCCCACTGGGACATTGACTCAAAATCCTTCCTGCTGTAAGGCACCAGAGAGCCACTACAGTCAACCAGGATGGCCACACAAATGAAACCAATTTCTATCCCTTATCGTGGCTTGTCTAGTATTGAAGACTTTAGGATTACTCAAATCCCAACCAACAGTTGGTTCTCCCAAAGGACTGAGATATTTACGTAGGATATTCAAGGCATAAAACATCACAGTAGAAGACTATTCAATGTTTGAAACCAAAATTAGAAAAGAAATCCTATGTACTAATGATCAATGTTGAGAATTTAAATATCTATATGTTTAAAATAAAAGCATGTGATAAAAACATCCAAACTACATAAAAAAGGCAAAAAATGCAAAACATCTCTCTCCTGCTTTAGACTTTTATTCCTACTTTTCAGAAATAAATATCATTAACAATTTTGGGGGCAACCTATTTGAGAAATTTTAAGTTTATACACTTATCCACATGTATGTTTCTTTTTATTAAAAACACACATGGGGCAAACTATGTATGGTATTCATACCTTTTTCACTTAAGAGTATAGAAGCTTGATAATCTTAGATGAGCACATTCTGATGTAACTCATTATTTTAACAACTTCATGATATTCCACTGAATGGACAAACTATGGTTTATTTCGTCCCTTACTGATGGATATTTAGCTTGTTTCCAATCTTTGCTAACAAACAATGCAGCAAGGATTATCTTTACATGTACATAATTACATAATCTGTGGGTATGTTTGTAAATAGATTCCTAGATGTAAAAGTGCCAAGTTACATGGTATGTGCACTTATAATTTGGATGGACATAGTCAAATTGTCCTCTAATGGGGCTGTACTGACTTATACTCCTATTAGTAGTTTATAATGGTACCTGCTTCTCCCTCACTTTGGCAACACCATGTATTAGCAACATTTTTTGTCTTTGCCAATTTGGCAAGGGAATTGCTCTGTTCTAGTTGCCATTTTCCTAACTAAGTGCGGTCTAGCATTGTTTCCGTATTTATTTGCCATTTATTTCTCTCTTTCTATAAATTGCCTATTCATAATCATTACTCACTTTTCTTTTGGGTTGTTAATCATTTTCTTATTCATAAGAGCTTTCGGGGGCCAGCCCCATAGCCTAGTGGTTAAGTTCGGCATGCTCCGCTTCGGCAGCCCAGGTTCGGTTCCCAGGCATGGCCCTGCCCCGCTCATCAGCTCTGGCAGTGAACCACATACAAAATAAAGGAAGGGTGAATCTTCCTCAGCAAAAGGAAAAAAAAAGAGCTCTCATATATTAAGTGAAGATATCCTTTTTTGGTCAGATGTGTTGCAGATCTTTTTCCCAGCCTTTCATTTGCCTTTGATTTTGCATACAATATTTTGAGCTGTATAGAAATTTTCACTTTTTATATCTAAAGGTAATGTATATCAATCTTTTCCTTTACGGTTTCTGGGTTTTGTATGTTGTCTGGAAAGGCTTCATTCCAAGATAAATTTTTTAACGCTCATTTTTTTTCAAATTTCTTTTTTTTTTTTTTATATTTAATCCAAGTGTATTTTATAAGAAATGAAGACTCTAGTTCCAAATGGCTAGCCAGTTGTCCCAACTCTATTTATTGAATAATTTAGCTTTCTCTTACTGGTTTCAAATGCCATCCTAGTCACTTTGCATTTGTACTTGTGTCTTAGGCCTTGACATATGCACTTGGACCTTAAATTCGAGTTCGTTTGGGGGATCTATTTCTGTATTCTGTCCAATGTTCTGTCTTTTCTACATTGTTTTGATTTCTATATTTGTAATTCCCTTTAATATCTTGTTCAGCTAATCTTCTCTAATGACCCTCCTTCTTTAGAATTTTCCTGGCAATTCTCACATGGTTATTTTTCACTGGGAACTTAGAATAGCTAATCAAGTTCTCCTCCAACCCCCAGAAAACCCCATTGGGTTTTTATTGGGATGACATTAAATTAAATAAAATTTATAGATTAATTTAAGGAAAATTCGTATCTTTACATAAGGTACATCTTTCCATTTATTTGAATGTCTTTTAAGTCACTTAGAATAATTTTAAAGTTTTAAAAAACAAGCCCTGCATATTTTTTGTTAAATTTATTCCTTCCTTACGTTTGTGGTTGTCTGTGTTATAAATGGTCCTTCCTTCTATTAAATTTTCTAATTGGTTATGGTTTGCGTATAGGAAAGTTATTACTCTTTGTGTTAATTTTGAAAGCTGATTGGATTCTCTTATTATTATTAATAGTTTTTCAGCTGATCATCTTGGACCCAATTATTAGCTGTTGATATCTTTTGGAAATGAACTGGTCAAGATATGCCTTTGTCCTTTTTTTATTCTCCTTTTACTATGCCTAATGGACTCCGTAGTTGTCTGTGGGAGAAAAAGAACTAAGTGTGATGGGAGCCTGTGTGAGATGTGCAACCAAAGGAGAATGAAAACAGAATTTGGACTCTGTTTGTTGATATCGCAATTATGAAAAGAAGCACTTGATCCGGTTTATGTGAGTAGTCAATGCCAGGGAGGTTATAACACTGGCATGAAATTAAACACAATCGTCGAAAGAGGTTTCTTCCCTACACTGCTATTTTAAAAGCAATCAATGTACAGCATACATCAATGGTGTAGACCACTTACAGGATAGAAACTGAAAATGTTAAGTAGTAAGCATCCCATACTCTCACTGGAGAAACAAGATAGTTCTTTTGGTATTTTAAGAGAGATAATAGTGATAAAGTTGAAACCAAGAAAATGACATTACCCCAGCATGTATAGACTAGATTACCAATATAAACATGGTCCCTATTTGATACTGTACTCTCAGAAGCTTCTAAAACCTGGTCTGTAAAGTATTGGTAGATGAGTCCTACCAGAGGATGGTTCCAGAACCTCAGCCTGTGGAGCCAAGCATGGAAAGGAGTCAAGGGCAAACCAAGCATTCAAGTCTAAGAATGCTGGTGGTAAACCAGAAGATTTTCTACCCAAATCACAAACATAATTAAGAGGATAATGGATGGGTAATTATCGTCTGAGAGGAAATGAACATTTCAGACCACAGCCAAACCCTGTGTTTGATGGTGGTAGATTTATATGTTGCTGCCAAAAGCTTCTGCCTGAAGCCAAGAAACATAAGTTGCATTGACTGCGTGCTGTATAAACTCTGATGTGATCTACTCACTGGGCAAAAAGTGAAGACCAGCACTGTGGTGCTCACAAAGAGTGAGGAGGAGTTGGTGTCCAGGTGTTGGGGAAGATGGGAACATTCTGGAGTCTGAGGCTGGGGATGTGCATGTGGACGTGGTGACTACATGACTACGGGCTCCACGAACCCCAAGCCCCAGAGATCATCCCAATATAGTCAAGACTAGTATCATCAGATGGGCTAAATCTAGTTCTAACTCTTGTCTTGCAGAGAGAGATAGCTGAGTCAGAGTTGAAAGCCTTGCCACAGCAAAGAGACATATATGTCACCCTCATCGATATGTCTCCAAGGAGTTGAACAAAGGCCAGTGTGTTGAATTTATAGGGAGACTGGTGCAGCTCAAGATAGAGAAGTCTCCTCTGTTCATGTTAGGAGGGAGGGAGCTCTCCCTCACTGGAAGGGCCCAGGCGTAAGTTGGGGACCATTTCCGGAGGGTGTTCTAGAGAAGTCTCAAGCATCAAAAGTGTGTCTGAAATTTCCAGACATTCAGCCCTGAGATTATGTATATATATAATCTTAGTTGTGCTTATTGATCTTGCTTCTTATAATAATAACTATTATTAATATTGCTCTTATTATACTTTTTTCAAGTATTTATTATACGCTAGTCACTGTATTGAGCTTTTTATATGCGCTATCTTTATGAGGTGGGTATTGTCATTTCCCATTTTATAGATAAGAAAACTGAGTCTAAGAGAGGTTAAGAACATCTCTAAAGTCAGTCACACAGATAGCAAGTGGCAGAGGTGGGATTCAAAACCTGTCCTTCTGACTGTGGAGCTGCTGAGCTATACTTAGTTTCTGCTGTTTTTAAAAGAAAAACATTACAAACTTATAAAGCTTATAGCATTTTTCCAGTCTCAGGACAGTGTCTATTTATGCAAAACGGAATCCTTCTTAATTTTTATTTAATTCTTTGTTCGTTTACTTTCTCTAAAGAATATTGAGTTAGACACAGACTCTGATAGAGACAAAGTGAGTGAACATAGATTTTCAACCTGAAAATAGTAAACTAGCGTGTTGTGAGACCGTAAGCCATAAGGAAATCGTGGAGAACACGTAAGTAGCAGGGCCACCAAAACTTCACATTAAGACTGCTGATCAGAGTTACCAAAGAGAAGAACAGACTTGGTGTTCATTCATTCTTTTTTTCAATTCAAAAAATATTTATGAACTTAAAACTATGTCAGTGGGCAATGGAGGATGTGCTGAATACATTTCAAATAAAACACAAGCATCTAATCAAAGATGGTGCAGCCTGCTCTCTGCTTCCTTATAAAGCTAAAAGAAGCATCTGTTTTTCTAAAACTATATCTTACCTTTTTTTTGGTAAGATGAAAACAACTGTTCTAACTGGCTGATTGCTGTGCTAATCCTCCAAGTAAACACAAGTGTATTCACCTTTGGTGCCCATTGCCCTTTTTACCATTGAAATGAATTACTAGGATGCTAGAGGTTCGGGAATGGTTCAAGAGGAGGGACGGGAAGGCAGAGCTGCTGAAGAAGGGATGAGGAGATGGGAGAGGAGGGAGCCAGTGAAGTAAGAGTTGATTGAACAAGGACCAAATTAAGAGGCAGAGTAAAGAGAGGTAAGGTGATAATATGGGAGACGAGGGGGAAGCATTGCTTTATGAAGCACACAGCCAGAATTTAGAAACACTGACTAGGACCTTGGGCCGCTGGGGGAATTGCAGTTCAGCATTGCCCAGGGCCCCTGCTCAAGCCAGGGGTCAGAACCTTCTCTAGCAAGTTTGAGACTGGAGGCAACTCAGTCAAGATGGTGACCATCCCAGATAGGTGCACTTGAAACCGCTTCTTTCACAGACCTCTTCGGATATCAATAAAGATAGAAATTTCAAAATAAAACCTTGGTGATGTTCAGAAAAGAGCAGTAAGGTGCAGCACCTGTGGACCTCCTTGCCCCAAATGCAGGGCCCAGGGTGGCTGCCCAATTGGGACTCTATGTGATCCTAGCACTGTGGGATAATGAGTTCCCCTAAAGCACTTAATACTTTCTAAATTCCTCCCAAAGACAGTCCTGCCTTCTGCTCTCTAGGCTCGGGAGTGAGGGAGCTCTCTCTGGCTACGCCTCTCTGAGCAGGTGGTTCTGCTTTCCACCTGGCCTCTGGGCTTCTTACACTCAACTCTTTTACTCCTCGTGCCCTCTCGGGGGTCAGGAAGAAAGGCTCATTTGTCTTTCAGCCTCCTGGCCCATTCCCTGCTACAGAATCTTCTCAATACACTCATAGGAGAGCCTCCTCTCCCCACTTCACCCCACAGCCCTCACCCGTCCACTTACTCCCCCCATATACACATCCCCATGCAGGCAGACTCAAACTCAGACTCTGGTCCAAGCATCCACAGGTGGTGGGGAGCAAAGTCGAAGGCTCAAGAGGATGGAGAAATGTCTGAACACTCACCAAGTGCAGAGTGTCGGCTTTCTGTGTCTGCCTCTGTCGGCTCTTCTGGGCAGCGATGCGATTTTTCTCCCTTCTCTGAACTTTTCTTACATCATCAGAGGAGTCCTAGGAAGCAAAGATGATGAGAATTAGATGAGTCTGTTCCTCTCTTCTGAGTTAAAACAGTCTCTCATGGTGTTTGGTGTCCATCCATCCATCCTTCCATTTCTTCATCTTTTTATTTGCCCATTCACCCCCTATTTACCAAAAGGCTGAACCCAAAAGAGAACTCTGTTATGCTCCCTTGGGTCTCTAGAACTTTTTGGGCCAAAAGCTACAGGAAGAGAGCAAAAGACCTTGAGGCCTCAATAGGGCTGTATTTGGAAAAATATGGTTAAGGCGATGAAGTGTGTTTTATCACCTCTCCTCCTCTTCAGAGCTGCTCCACCCTACTCTCGCGCTTTTTGGCCCAGAACTTTCTTGCTATTTTTTTTAAAACTTTGTTGAGCATCTACTATGTACCAGCTTCTGTGCAAGTGCTTTTTCAGAGGTGCCCTTGTTTAATTCCCCAATTCTGTGAAGTTGATATTATTATTTCCATCTTATAATAAGTGAGGCAACTGAGGCTCAAAAGCTTGCTTGAGAGTTCATAGTAATCTGGGAGTTGTATTTGCCAGTGCGAAAGTCTGATGCCTTTCCAAGCCCCCTCCCATCACCACCACTGCACTGGTTTGTACTCCATGTGTCTTCTGCTGCATCCCTGGGCTGAGGTCCCCATCCCAGATCTGCCTCTTTTTTTCCCTTCATTCCCTTCAGTATGCTCAGTGACCTTGACATTCCCCGTGGCCCTGAGAACAATGCCTAGCACAAATTAGAGGCCAGGAATGGCTTTAATGGTGGAGATTACCTGGACGTGGCAGGTAGTGGATGGGTGCTTAGGAGGACAAGGGGAACTTTGAGTGTTGTCTAAGCACACCCCACGGATGAGCGTGTCCTCTACTTGGGCAGAGAGGTTGGCCCCAGCTTTCCCCCAGATGCTGCAGGATAAGTGTAGGAGTCTGAGTGAAACCCTTCTGCAACTCCTGCCCTGTTCCCTCTCGTGTCACCACAGGCTAGAGGGGCACAGTTCCTAGGGCAAGACTGTGCTCACCAAGCATACGTCTCACCAACGTGCCCAATACTTCCAGGCCATTGCAGTAGAAGGGCAATGGGTTAGATGGGAAGGAAGTGCTCTTCCTCTATGGGGGATGGGGAACCAGGTTACCATGGAAGCCATGAGTAATTTCCTTCCTAAGAAGAATACAGACTTCCAGGCAGTCTGAGCCACTCTGATACCATCTTGAGCAGACGACTGGATCGTGTGCCCTCTAGAGGTCTCCACGAGGACTTCTTCCAATCTGCTGCTCCTCTGTTAGATCTTGATGACTGATGCTATTTTACATGTTTATATGCTTTTATTTTGGCTGCAGCATTTTGAAAGCCCTCTTGGATATCTGTGCTAAGGAAAGAATGCAGTTTTTAAACCACAAAGTTGGAGAAGAAATTTTAATCCATTGATGTATTGGATGAGAAAAAAGAAGCCTTCCTATAGAGAGGGATGTCAAGGAATGTGGGGAAGAGAAAGCCCCAGAAGCTGTGAGGCAGACAGGGTGCCCCATTTTTTGGCAACCCTCAAGCTGAAAACTTTTGACTTGGAAGTCGCAATCTAGACTCCAAACGGTCCCAGAACTCTCAAGTTCTCTGGTTTCCCCAGAGCTGAGCCCTGCTACTAGTGAATGTCCCCAACAACTCTCCAAAGCCACCTTCTGATTTGTTTCCTTCCTCCTGTCCAGAAGCCACAGGGGAAAGAGGTGTTGTTCGCGACTCTAGCATCCTTCTCCACTGGCTGTGCTAGCAACACGGGCAGTACCCTAGTAGGTAAGATAGATCCTTCTGTGCTGGCCCAGGTTCCTCCTCCTTCTAACCTGCTTTTTTTCTTCTTTACTTTTCCCTGATCCCTTTTCTCTCTTGCCCCGCTGGCTGCCTCCTGAGAAACCACATCTCTAGCATGTGGGTTGTACGTGCCAGCAGCCCACTCTAATGCTCCTCTGCTCACTTTCCTCCTGCCTTGGAGAAAGGTAGCCCCTTTCCTCTGAGAGACCAGAGTTCTTTGATGCTCATTCTCCTCTTGGCTTCCTAGAAAGCTTCATGGGGTGGGAACCCAGGTGAGGCGGAGGCAATGGGCACCATGGTGGAACAGAGAGGAAAAGGAGCTTTGGCAGAATGGGTGGGAGGATGAAGGTCTCCGCCAGTTTGTACAGCTTGATTGCAAATACCATGTCTTAGTCTAATAGAGTGCTCCCGCCACCAGCCATTTCCTTGCTTCTCAGCTCGCTGGGCAAGACAAGGAAGCCTGGCCCTCTTCCTGCCCCCCAGGAGAATCAGAAGGTAGGAGGGAGGGAAAAGAGGACTCTACCTGTTTGCCAGGGGGAGGAGAGCGGCTGAAGCTGGAGTCGCTGCTGTCGGAGCTGTGAGGCATGGCTGCAGTCTTCCGGGCTCTCCACACAGCCCCAGGTACCTCTGGGCTCTCTTGTCACCAGCTGGCCTTCCTTCTTGACTGCTCCCAGGCCACCAGCCCACCCCCTCCACAGGTCCCTCCTCTGCCCGCCCTGCAGCCACCTCTGACCCCTGCGTCCTCCTCACTCTGGGGTGCAGAAACACTGCTCCCCACAGGGACATGTCGCTCGCTTTGGGGCTCGCGCGCGCTCTCTCTCTTGTGGTTTCTGGTAACTCACGCTGGAAGTCACATGGGCGGAAACTTAAACAAGTTAGAAGTTAATTTGAGAGAAAATACATATCTGGGAAAAGACCCACAGAATTATGTGAAAGAAAGAAAAAAAAATACACAAAACCCCAGATACCTTCCGACAGTTTGAAAGGCAGAGCAGCTCTCTTCAATTGATGAAGATAAAAGAGAAAAACAGCCCAGGGAGGGAAAAACCCCAGCCAGAATTAGCAAGTCCGTCTTCTGTCAACATGGGCAGAAAGGAGAGGACAGCAGGGAAAGAGTTTCCATTGTCACCCGACTTACACCAAAATAAAGCAATGGGACTGAGATTTCTTTCTGGTTTTCAACTGAAGGCAGCTGCCCATCCTGTCTTACGGTAGGCCTTCCTCACAGCCCCCGCCATCCAGTCTGCCTTGGGGTGGGCTGGGGATGAAGTGGCCCAAGGGCATGGTCCTTTCCAGACTATCAAACAGAAAAGGCTGTGGTAGATCTACAAGCTACCGGGGAGGGTCTGGAACTGATGCTCTAAAAGTTTATTCATCACCTCTGCCTCTGGGCGGGGTGCTCTCTTTAGAGAAAAGATGCCTTCTATGTAGAGGCATCTGGCTGTCAGGATTAGCCTGGAATCTTAAAGATTCAAGAAGGTCACAAGGTCAGAGCCCAGAATGGAGAAAGTAAAAAATAGTTAAGTGAGCACTCTATTTGGAGTCAAACCAACAAGGATTCGAACTCTGGCTCTACCACTTAGTGTGTCTGTGGCCTTGGGTAGCTCAGTTGAGCTCTATGCCTCTTACTATCTCCGTCTGTCCATGGAGGATGGTAAAACCTGCCCTGCCTACCTGTCAGGGCTGTTTCGAGAAGCAAGTAACAGCATGGATTAGAATGCCCCTAGCAGACTGTGAGCTATGCTATGAAGATGGCTGTGACCTGCAGTGTTAGCAGCCTCACCATGAGCGCATTTGTAGAGCTCTCAGTGAGCCACCCAATGCTCACCTGGGCATTCAGGCTTTCTTTTTTTTAAAAATGTACATTTAAAAAAAAAATTTTATTTATTAATTTTTCCCCCAAAGCCCCAGTAGATAGTTGTATGTCATAGCTGCACATCCTTCCAGTTGCTGTATGTGGGACGTGGCCTCAGCATGGCCGGAGAAGCGGTGCGTCAGTGCGCGCCCTGGGTTCAGAACCCGGGCCGCCAGCAGCGGGGCGCGTGTACTTAACCGCTAAGCCACGGGGCCGGCTTTTTAAAAAGGACTTGCCTTCCCTGTATGGCTCAAAGCCAAAAGCTTGTGTGGCTTAGCCTTAGAATTGACAGGAAGCATGGTCTTTAAAAGATTTTGTGTCCACTGGCTGAATTTCTGCCCTAAGACAATATCATCCGAAGGGCAAATTGAGCAAAACAAAGTTCCTTCCCTCGTGGAAGTTGTATTTGAGCGGCAGAGGCAGACGGTAAACAAAGAAGTTAATATATAATATGTAATACAGAGGATGGTGCAAGTGCTATGGAGGAAAATAAAGCAGGTAGGGGTTAGGGAATTCCAGGCTCAGTGGGTTGCTGTTTCTACATGGTGGTCAGGAAGGCATTACTGAAAGGGGACATCTGAGCAGAGACCGGGAGGAAGGGAAGGAGTGCACGGTGTGGGTGTCTAGGGAGAGAGCATTCCAGCAAGGGAGTCAGCAAGGACCCTCATTAGAATGTTAATTCCATTTATAAATTTTTATTCAACAAATGTTTATTGAGCGCCTACCATGTACCAACAATGTTCCAAGTCTGGGGATACAGTTAGTTCTTTGACTTTTTCTCTGAACGAGATCGTGTATTGGTTAGTTTTGCTGCCTAACAAACCACAAAAAACCTCAATGGCTTAAAACAACAAGTATTTATTTAGCTTGTGAGTCTGCGAGTCTCTGGAAGGTTCTTCTGGTAGAGGCTGTGCAAGTCTGATCTTAGCTGGGCTCTGTCATGTGTCCTTGGATGGCTGGTAGGTTGATTGATAATTGGCTCTGCTAGGATGGCCTTGCCTGGGATGGTTCTGCTCCATGTGGTCTCTCATCCTTCAACAGGCTTGCCTTGTTTGGTTATGCAGCAGTCGCAGGATTCCAAGACTAAGAGCAGAAGCATTCAATGCCTCACGAGACCCAGGCCCAGAATACACACAGTGTTCCTTCTGCAGTATTCTGCTGGACAAAGAAAGTCACAAGGCCAGTGCAGACTCAATGGGTTGAGAAACAGTCTTCACATCTTGATAGGAGGAATTTAAAGAATTGTGGCCATGTGTGTAATCTCCCACAGATGAGAAGCCATTGGAGGTTTTAGAGCAGAGGCTTGATGAACTCTAACTTAGATTTTCACAGAATTTCTCCGGCTGCAGTTGAGATTTTACTGTAGGGGAGCAAAGTGGAAGTAGGGAGACTAGTTAGGATTACACCATTGCATTATTGCAATAATCCAAGTAAAAGATGTTAGTGGCATAGGCCAGCGATGTAGTGATGAAGGTGGTGAGAAGGGGGCCATGGAAAAACCAAAGACCACATCTCTCTTGTTTATAGTTGTATACCCAGTGCCTAGTAGATGCCTAACAAATATATATTATATCATTCATTTATTCGTATGTCAAGTGAATAAACATATGAATGAATTCCCATAGGACTTTGCTCGTAATTTATGGCACTTATCATAACCTGGATTGTCCTATATCTTTTCTTACCCTTAGTATATTGAAAGCTCTGTAAGGTTAAAAACTGTCATAATTATGTTTTATTCAGTTTAATTTAACATTTATTGACACCTATGATGTAGCAGAAATCATAAGAATGAATAAGACAGAGACCCTGCCCTCATAGAAAGAAGTAGTAGTCAATCAGCCAAACAGGTTATTACAAATGTTATAATGTTCAGATGAAGTTCTGAACCCTTGGAACATTCTATCATTCAACAGTAAATACTTATTGAATGAAAGATTGCTGATTCTGTGTTCCAAATCAATAAACTAATTTAATATTTAACGAGACTAATAAGGAAAGAAATGAAAAATTAGCTTTTACATCAAAAAGATGGGTCTCTTTCAATAGTATTAATTATAAATTATTTTTAAATAGTTAAGATTAAAGAATAATAAATACTTGTGTATCCACCATTAAGCTTAATAAATTATGATATAATATATATCTGTATACCCTGTATGTCCCATCCTAATCCCATTTCCTCCCCACCCAGGTAACCATTTTCCAAAACGTGGCCTTTATCATTCTCATGCATTTCTCTATACTTGAACCATATCTGTATGTATACTTGAGTAATATGTAGTATTGCCATGCATGATTTTAAACTTTTTACATTGTCAATTTTTTTTTTTCTGGTGAGGAAGATTAGCCCTGAGCTAGCATCCGATACCAATCCTCTTCTTTTTGCTGAGGAAGATTGGCCCTGGGCTAACATCCATGCCCATCTTCATCTACTTTATGTGTGGGACACTGTCACAGCATGGCTTGATAAACAGTGTGTAGGTCCACGCCCAGGATATGAACCTGCAAACCCCGGGCCACCAAAGCAGAGCACGTGAACTTAACCATTATGCCACTGGGCCAGCACCTATATTGTCAATATTTTTACATTTAATTTTTTTTTTTTTATTGCACAGTATCTGAATGGTCACAGCAAGGCTTAGGATATAGGCATCCCACTGAGGTTATTCTGGAGAGCTCCCAGAGCTACCAAGGAAGAGTTGTACTACAGCCAGTATTAGCTCAGCTAACCCCAGCCCACAGCCTAAGGATAAAGCTAAGGCAGCATTTGCTAGACAGTGAAATCCCTGGTGCTGACAACTAACACATCAGAACAGTTGTTTGGCTCATACACGGCCCTGGTACAAATAGAAAACAGCGCCACCTCTTGGTAAGCAATCCCAGGCCAGAGGGCATGGACAGGTGAGCCCCTATTTGACTTCTGAGATGGGAGCCCTTGAACAGTGAACAATTTGTACAACTGCACCCAGCATCCTTGGTATGTATCACCTCTTATGTGCAAGGTACATGAATTAACTCATTTAATTCTCACAACAGGCAAAGGAGGTAAGTACTCTTTCCTCCCCTTTTACGGATGTGGAATACTGAGGCACAGAGAGGTTAAGTAACCTTTTCAAGGTCACACATGGCAGCTGCCTTCCCCCACAGCGATCAGTCTGCTAGTGAGAGTGAGGAGTCGCAGTACCTTTTATGACCTAGTCTCCCATCACTTCTGCTTTGTTCTCTTCATTAGAAGCAAGGCTCTAAGTCCAACCCACACTCACGGGAGGAGAACGAGGCTCCACCTCCTGAAGGGAGGAGTATTAAAGAATTTGTGGACATTTAAAACCACCACACTTCCCAAAATGATTTCTGAGGGGACGTTGAGTTGATGTAAGCCATCTGATACGAGACCAGGAGGGAGTCAAGAGGCAGCATTCTGCTCCTAGCTCTGCCTCCATCTGACTTATGACCTAGGAAGGTCTCTTCCTTCTCTGGGCCTCTGTTTCCCCAGGTGTAAATTTGGTGGAAGGCAACAGTAGTGAAGAGCAGTGCTGGAGTCTACTTTGTGGGGGAAAAAAAAAACACATCTCTTTATTTCATGGTCATCTTTCCTACGGTTGAGAGAAACAGATTCTATAGCCAGACCGGCCTAGAAGCCCAGCTCTCCACTTATTAGCTGGGTGACCTTGGCAAGTTACTTAACCTCTCTGTGCCTTAATTTCCACATCTATAAAATGTGAATATAATATGACCTATATCATAGGGTTGTCATAAGAATGAAATGAGTTCAAGTTTGTAAAGTTTTTAGGACAGTGCCACAATATGAAAAAAAACAAAAACTTGTATTGTTGAGGAAAACTGCTTTCTTGAGAGGATTGGAATGGTTTATAGTCAAGGGTGACATCCTTGACAACCTGCATTGCATGGGTACCCACTAGTCAGAGCAAATTCTGGCCCCTGCTGGGTGGAGTACCTAATCTTTGAGTTGCTGGATCACGGGAGGTGGGAGAGAGGGTGGTCTTGAGGAGCGGAAGGGAGACGTGGGAGGAGGGGGAGCTCCAGGAATTTAGGGCAGCAGCTCTTTGCCAATCTATATCTCAGTGTTTTAATAACTGGTCTTTTAATACCAGTGCCTATTGGATCAGGCTTGCTTAAAATTAGCAGGATCCGTTGCAGGTAAATTGGCTTCTTAAGGTAATTGAAAATAGATGGTGTTTTTTAGAGTGCCACAAACCTGCTGTATTCACACCAGTCCAGTTCTCCTATTCCTTTGCTGTTTTCAGTGCCAGGACGAATATATACTACAGTCCAGTGCTCGCTGACTCAGCCCATTTCCAAGACTTTGAGATGTAACTGACGCACGTTTTACAAGAGCACGGATGCTCTGACCGTATCGGTAAGGAAATGGGTTGAAACACAGGAATGACGCAGAGTGGAAACCTCCTGAGTATCTGGTGCGTTCCCCACTCTTGGGGGTGGGGGGTGGTGCTGACTACCGAACTAGGTACTTTTCCTCCAGGAGAGTCATTTCAGAAACCAGGCCTCCCTCCCTGGAAGGTGGTGCAAAATCTCCCAAGGCCAAAAAGAAGGAAGGAAATACTCGCTTGGGACCCACTCTTAGAAATTCTGATTTAATTGGTCTGAGCATGGGTATTTTTTAAAAGCTCCCCGGAGGGGGTTCTAATAGGCAGCCATTTGATGTAGGGGAAATCTTCGAGCACATTTCTCCAGGAGGGGGCAGTTCACGGCATCGTTGTTAAGCTTCCCGGCCCAGGAGGACTAGACACCGCCTGGCTCTTCTCTCTCTGTTCATTCTCTCTCATCTGCCTGGGACACAAAGGCTCCAACCCCATTCCAGTGCCCGGACCCCAAATCTATTCCCATCACCTGCTTTGAGCTGGTACTTGACCTATCTGAGTGAAGCCCAGAGCCCAGTCCACCAAAGCACACCAAGCAAGAGTAGGGCCTCACGGGGGATTTAGCGTCCGGAAGTGCCCGCAGCCCTCCCGTCTCCTGGCAGGCTCTCACTGGTGCATTCGGCTGCTGCGTGGGACCACTGGCTGCCTTTTAGGCCCCTCTGCCTTTTGCCCTGAGAGGCGGTTTCACTGTCCTAGAGCATTTAGCCTTATATTCCCTAATAGTCCATTCTCTAGTTAGTCAAGATGAAACCCAGGCAGAAGAACGAAGAAAAGAGTCTCCTGAGACGGCAGGCAAATGCCCCTGGGTTCCCCGAGGGTGCCTCACTGAGGCGGCTCCCGGCTGGGGGAGGCGGGGGAGGCCTTTCCCGTCAGCTGCTGCCCACCCTCTAGGCTGCCCCCAACCAGGTCAGAGGTCCTAGGTTCTCACCCCTCCCCCTCGTCTACACCATGAATTCGTTGATGCTAAACCCCGCTCTCTTTCTCTGAGCTCCGCCTGAGCGTCCTTTTGAGGGCCAACTGGTGGATGTGCCACCTTTAAAATCTTAAGGGTTGACTGCCGCTTTTTAGTTATTTGAGCTAGAATAATAGAAATCCCCTAGCCGCCTTATTTTTTATTTTTGATGGAAAAAGCACTGTATGGTACATCTTCACTGCTTACAAGATGGCTAAAGGGGATTTTTCTCAAAGTTTCCCAAATAAGTAGGGAAAACATTTACCTGAGGGCAGAGCTCTCCAGCGAAGGGGACCGAGGGGGTGGCCAGGTGATGGTAGGGAAATTCCCCCTGTGGGCATGGCCTGTCGTCCAACCCTCTTGGCTTTAAGCCCAGATAAGGACTTGTAGGAAGCTTCTTGGGAGGACGTGGCAGCCCTGCACGTGGCCGGGTCCCAAAGGGTTAAAGCAGGGTTTCTCAACTGCGGCCCTTTTGACATTTTGGGTGGATGACTCTTTGTTGTGAGGGGCTGTCCTGTTGTTGTAGGATGTTTAAGAGCATCTTTGGTCTCTACCCACTAGATGCCAGTAAAACCCTACAGCTGTGAAAATCAAAAATGTTTCCAGACCTTGCCAGTTGTCCTCTGGGGAGGGGGCCAAAATTGCCCCAGGTGAGAACCACTGAGTTAAAGACCATGGCCCCAAAAGCAACTGTTCCTCTGGTCAATCTGGACCCGGTGGCTTCCTCACAAACCTCCTCAAAGCTCAGGAAACTTCTGGACAGAGGCGCTCTGCTCCATGCAGCCTCTGTGATCCCAGATTTTTGACCTACTTCCGCCTGTGGGTATGGCGATGCTGATAGCAGAGCGGCAGCTCCCAGAGTGGGCATCAGAGTTGCTTCCAGCGGATTCCCCTCTTATCTGTCCCTTTCTGAGGCCTCTCAAAGATCAAGAGAGGCCGCTCCATTTTTCAGTTTCCTGCTGGATTAAAAAATGAAGATGTATCAAGATGAGGTAACAAAAATTACAGTATATTTTCAAAACAACATAGTTGTGCTAGAACCAGGTAATTATGGGATTCATACAGTTATTAATTCATGACTCGCTGGAGGTGGTACTGTCAGGCAGGGGGAAGTAACTTTAAAGCCGGGTGAATCCCCTCTTCTCTCAGGCCCAGCTGAGTATCTCTGGCTGGATTTATGACCTCATTTGGAGACATGGTGCTTTGGGAATGTGAGGCCTGGACCAGACCACTTTTTGGCACCCCTCCCTCACCCACCCAGTCCGGAAAGGATGTGGAGAAAACCTTGGTCAGGGAAGAAGGTAAAAAAGGGAAATGGTTTCTTAGCTTTGGGTTGGAAGACGCAATTGAATATTCTGGCTCTGCCGCTTAGTAACTGTGTGATCTTGGGCAGAGCACTCAAAACTCTGTGCCTCAGGTTCCTCATCTATGTAATGGGAATTACAATATCCACCTCAAAGTACTGCACTCATTTAAATTGCTTAGCCCTTGTGCCTAGTAAGCAAATAGTGCCTATAGCTATTACTGCTGTTATATTTATGTCGCCCAAATAGAATTGGGCTTGTCCCAGTACAGTGTCTCATCCAAAAGAAACATCAAGAAGAGAGAATCACATCACATACCAAATTTCTGAAAATCCTCTTTATGCACAAAGTCACTCTCCTCATAGCTATTGTACCCTTTCGCTTCTGAGGTCTTTCTCTGTTCCTGCTTCCCAAATCTCACAGCCGTGTCTGTGACCTTCACTCCTCTCTTGCTGAGCAACTCTAGTCTCTACCTCCAACTAAGTGTTCTTTGTTCCTCAGCTGACATCTCCAGGCCAGGTTAGTATCACTTACCTTTTGTCCCTCTGTCTTCCTCTCACCCTCTCCTGGCTCCACAGGGCAAAGGTTCAGTAGCCACTGGCCGAAACAAAGATGCCTCCTCCCATGGCAATTTGTTATCCATTCACTTGTTGTTGGCCATTTGAGTTGTCTTCAGGTTTTGACTGTTATGAATAAAGTGGCTATGCATATTCATGTATAAGTCTTTTTTGGGACTTACACTTTCATTTCTCTTGGGTGAATACCTAGAAGGGAACACCTGCGACCTTGCTATGGTCATTTATTGGTTCCAGTAGCTTTCACGTAGATTCCTTAGGAATTTCTTAGATGATTGTGTTGTCCGTGAATAAAGACAGTTTTCCTTTTTCCTTTCCAACCCATTTGCCTTTTTTCTTTTTTGCATTTGTCTTTTTTTTACAGTTCAGTGTTGGATAAAGGTGTTGAGAGTAGATATCCTTGCCTTGTTTCTAATCTTAAGAGATAAGCATTCAGTCTTTTATCATTAAGTATAATGTAAATTTTAGGGTTTTTATATAGATTCTTTCTTATCAGGTTGAGGAAATTCCCTTCTATTTCTAGTTTATTGAGAGCCTTCATCTTGTGTGTTGAATTTTGTCAAATGCCTTTTCTGAGTCTATTGATATAATTCCGTGGTTTTTCCCCTTTATTCCATTATTATGATGAATTACATTGATTGATTTTTGAATGTTAAACCAACCTTGCATTCCTGGGATATACTCTACTTGCTCATACTTCTTAGTATATTTTTAAATTGAGATATAATTCATGAAATTTACCCTTTTAAAGTGCACAATTCAGGGCCCAGCCCAGGGGCATAGTGGTTAAGTTTGCGCGCTCCGCTTCAGCAGCCCGGGGTTCGCAGTTTCAGATCCTGGGTGTGGACCAACACACAGCTTATCAAGCCGTGCTGTGGTGGCGTCCCATAAAAAGTAGAGGAAGATGGGCATGCATGTTAGCCCAGGGCCAATCTTCCTCAGCAAAAAAGAGGAAGATTAGCAACAGATGTTAGCTCAGGGCTAATCTCTCTCAAAATAAATAAATAAAAATAAAGTGCACGCTTCACTGGTTTTTAGTATATTCACAGAGTTGTGCAACTATCACCACTATCTAATTTCAGAACATTTTTATCACCCCCAAAAAGAAACTCTGTACCTGTGAGTGGTTACTCTCCATTCCCTCCTTTCCACTCCCAGCCCCTGACAATCACTAATATACTTTCTATCTTTGTATATTTGCCAATTGTGGACATTTCATATAAATGGAATTATAAAATATGTGGCCTTTTGTGATTGGCTTCCTTCACTTAACATATTTTCAAGGTTCATCCATGTTGTAGCGTGTTATCAGTACTTCATTCCTTTCTATGACCCAATAATATTCCATTGTATGGATATACTACATTTTATTTGTCCGTTCATCAGTTGATGGACATTTGGGTTGTTTCTACATTTTGGCTATTATGAATAATGCTGCTATAAACACCTGTGTACAGGTTTTTGTGTGGATATAGATTTTTAATTCTCTTGGGCATACACCTAGGAATAGGACTGCTGGGTCATATATTACTCTGTGTTTAACTTTTGAGAAACTACCAGACTATTTTCCACGGCAGTTGTCCCATTTTACAATCCCCAGCCATCTATGAAGGTTTCAATTTCACCACATCTTCACCAACACTTGTTATTCATCTTTTTGATTATAGTCATCCTAGTGGGTGTGAAGTGGTGTCTCATTGTGGTTTTGATTTACATTTGCCTATGACTAATGATGTTGAGCATCTTTTCATGTGCTTATCAGCCATTTATATATCTTCTTCAGAGAAATGTCTATTTTAATCCTTTGCTCATTTTAAAAATGGATTTTTTTGTGTGTGTGTGAGAAAGATCGGCCCTGAGCTAACATCTGCCAATCTTCCTCTTTTTGCTGAGGAAGACTGGCCCTGGGCTAACATCCATGCCCATCTTCCTCTACCTTGTATGGGACGCCGCCACAGCATGGCCTGACAAGCGGTGCATCGGTGTGCACCTGGGATCCGAACCCGCGAACCCTGGACTGCCACAGCAGAGCGCCTGCACTTAACCGCTTGCGCCCCTGGGCCGGCCCCCAAAAATGGATTTTTTAAATTATTGAGCTGTGTGAGTTCTTTATATATTCTGGGTACTAGGTCTTTATTAGATATATGATCTACATTTCTGTGGGTTGTCTTTCACTTTTTTTTTTTAAATTCATGCAATATTCTGTTACAAATTTGGGGTATAGAGGATTTTACCTGATTGATATGCTATATTCTAGACTGGATTTTAGTGACGTTTTGGGGGTATTTGAACATGCCATAATCATTTTATGATAGCCGAGACAAGATCTTGGAATAATTTGGAATGAGTGGTTTTAATCACCAATCTGTAGGAAGATGAATTAAACTCTTCTTTTAAGTTTAATTATAATTATTGCTGTGCTCTTGCTGAAATTAAAGCTGAACCTGAGATTGGTGACTTACTTTTTTGTTGTTGTTGGAATAATGTCTTTCACTTTCTTGATAGTGTCCTTTTAAGCACAAAAGTTTTTAATTCTAATGAAGTCTGAGTTAAGTATTTTTTTTCCTTTGGTTGCTTGTGCTTTTCTTTTTTTTTTTTTTTTGTGAGCAAGATCAGCCCAGAGCTAACATCCAATGCCAATCCTCCTCTTTTTCACTGAGGAAGATGGCCCTGGGCTAACATCCGTGCCCATCTTCCTCTACTTTCTACGGGACCCGCCACAGCATGGCTCGACAAGCGGTGCGCTGGTGTGTGCCCGGGATCTGGGCCTGCGAACACTCAGGCCGCCAAAACGGAGCATGCGCACTTAACCACTGTGCCACTGGGCCAGCCCCTGGTTGCTTGTGCTTTTGGTGTCATATCTAGGAAACTATTGCCTAACCCAAGTTCACAAAGATTTACACATCCATTTTCTTCTAAGAGTTTTATAGTTTTAGGTCTTACATACAGGTCTTTGACCCATTTGAAGTTAATTTGTATATGGTGAGCAGTAGGGGTCCAAATTCATTCTTTTGCATGTGGATATCCCATTGTCTTAGCACCATTTGCTGAAAAGACTATTCTTTCCCCATTGAATGGTCTTGGAAGCTTTGTCAAAAATCAATTAACTGTAAACAAAAAGGGTTATTTCTGGACTCTAAAATCTCTTCTACTGATTTATATTTCTATCCTCATTCTAGTCCCACTCTGTCTTGTAATAAGTTTTGAAATTGGGAAATACGAGTCCTCCAACTTTATTCTTTTTTTCGAGATTGTTTAGGCTATTCTGGAACCCTTGTAATATCATATGAATTTTAGGATCAGCTTGTCAATTTCTGCAAAAAAGGCAGCTGGAAAATTATATAGATTGCATCAAACCTGTAGATCAATTGGGAAGCATTGCCCTCATAATATTAAGTCTTCCAATCCATGAACAAGTGATGTCTTCCCACTTATCTGGGTCTTCTTTAACTTTTTACAGTGACATTTTGTTGTTTTTGTTGTATAAGCTTTGCACTTTTTTTGTTAAATTTAGTCCTAAGTATTTTATTCTTTTCCATACTGCTATAAATAGAATTGTTTTCTCAATTTAATTTTTAGATCATTCATTGCTAGTGTATGGCAATATAATTGATTTTTGTATATTGATCTTATATCTGGCAACCTTGCTGAACTTGGTTATTAGCTTTGACAATTTTATATGTGTGTGGATTCCTTAGGATTTTCCATATACAAGATCATGTCATCTGTAGATAGAGATAGTTTTATTTTTTTTTTTCAATCTGAATGTTTTTTGTTTCTTTTTCTTGCCCAATTTCCTTGGCTAGAAATTCTATTACGATCTTGAATAGAAGTGTTGAGAGTGGATATCCTTTTCTTTTTCCCGATCTTAGTAGGAAAGCTTTCAGTCTTTCACTATTAAGCATAATGGTAGCTATGGTTTTTTCATAGACATTCTTTATTAAGTCAGGGAAGTTCTCTTCTACTTCTAGTTTGTTTAGTGTATGAAAAGCTGTTGGATTTTGTCAAATGCTTTTTCTGCATCTATTGAGATGATCATGTGTGTTTTGTTCTTTAATCTATTAGTATGATGTATTACATTGATTAATTTTTATATGTTTAATCAATCTTGCATTCCTGGGATAAAGTCCATTGGTCATGGTGGATAATCCTTTTTATATACTGTTGGATTCAATTTGCTAGTACTTTGTTGAGAATTTTTGCATCAATATTCATAAAGGATATTTGTCTGTAGTTTTCTTTTCTTGTGATTTCTTTCTCTAGCTTAGGTATCAGCGTAATACTGGCCTCACATAATGAATTGAGAAATATTCTCCCTTCTTCTAATTTTTGGAAGAATTTGAGAAGTATTGGTGTTAATTCTTCTTTAAACATTTGATAGAATTCATCAGTGAAGTCTTTTGGTCCTAGGCTTTTCTTTGTGGCAAGTTCTTGACTACTAATTCAGTCTCTTTATTTGTTTTCAATCTCTTCAGATTTTCTGTTTCTTCTTGATTACGTTTCAGTAGTTTGTATCTTTTTAGAAATTTTTCCATTTCATCTAGGTTATCCAATTTGTTTGCATACAATTTTTCCTAGTATTCTCTTAAATTCCTTTTTATTTCTGTAAGATCAATAGTAATGTCCCCTTTTTCATTCCTGATTTTAATAATTTGAGTCTTCGCTCTCTCTTTTTTCCTTGGTCAGACTAACTAAAGATTTTTCAACTATGCTGATCTTTTCAAAGGACCGACTTTTGGTTTCATTGAATTCTTCTACTGTTTTTCTATTTTATATTTCATTTACTTTTGCTCTAAATTTTGTTATTCCTTTCTTTCTGCTTCCTTCAGGTTAGTTTGCCTTTTTTTCTAGTCTCTGAAGGTGGAGGGTTAGGTCATTGATTTGAGATCTTTCTTCTTTTCTAATATAGGTGTGTACAGCTATAAATTTTCCTCTAAGTTCTACTTTAGCTGCATCCCATAAGTTTTGGGTTATGTTTTGTTTTCATTCATCTCAAAGTATTTTATAATTTCCTTTGTGATTTCTTCATTGATCCATTGGTTATTTAGTCATGTGTTATTTAGTATCCAAATATTTGTGAATTTCCCAAATTTTTTTTCTGTCACTGACTTCTAATTTCATTCCATTGTGGTTGGAAAACATACTTTGTATAATTTCAATCCTTATAACTTTATTGAGACCTGTTTTATGACCTAACAAATAGTCTATTCTGCAGACTGTTCCATGGTTCACTTGAGAAGAATGTGTGTTCTGCTGTTGTTGGGTGGAATGTTCTACTAATGTCTGATTTAGTTGGCTTAGAGTGTTGTTCAAGTTTTCTATTTCCTTGTTTATCTTATATCGAGTTGTTCTATCTATTAATGAGAGTGGAGTATTGAAGTCTTCAACTATTGGTGTTGAATTGTCCATTTCTCTCTTCAATTCTGTCAGTTTTTCCTTCATGTATTTTAGGGACTCTATTATTAGACACATATATGTTTATAATTGTTATGTCTTCTTGATGGATTGCTATTACTGTAAAATGTCATTCTTTGCAACAGTAGCAATATTTGTCTTAAAGTCTATTTTGTCTGATATTAGCATAGCCATTCCAGCTTTCTTTTGGCTACTGTTTGCATGGTATATGTTTTCCTATCCTCTTACATTCAACCTATTTGTGTCTTTGAATCTAAAGTGTTTCTTATAGACAGCATGTGGTTGGATCATATTTTTTAATCCATTTTGCCAATCACTGCCTTATTTTGTTTGTTTCTTTGTTTGTTTTGTTTTGTTTTGTGAGGAAGATCAGCCCTGAGCTAACATCCATGCCAATCCTCCTTTTTTTTTTGCTGAGGAAGACTGGTCCTGGGCTAACATCTGTACCCATCTTCCTCAACTTTATATGGGATGCCGCCACAGCATGGCCTGAGAAGCAGTGCCTCGGTGCACGACTGGGATTTGAACCCAGGCCACCAGCAGCAGAGCACGTGCACTTAACCACTATGCCATGGGGCTGGTCCCCAATCACTGCCTTTTGATTGGAATGTTTAATCCATTTACATTTAATGTAATTGCCAATAAGGTAGGATTTATGTCTGTTATTTTGCTATTTGTTTTCTGCATGTCTCATGTCTTTTTTGTGCCTCTATTCTTCCATTACTGCCTGCTTCTAAATAGGTATTTTCTAGCGTACCATTTTAATTCACTTATCATTTCTTTTACCATATTTTTTTCGTTATTTTCTTAGTGGTTTCCCTAGGGATTACAATTAACATCTTATAACAATCTAGTTTGGGTTATTACAAACTTAATGTCAATAATATACAAGACATTTCTTCTATATAACTCCATCCCTCCCTCCTTTGTGCTAATATTATCATACAAACTACTACTTTATACATTATATGCCCACCACACAGATTTATAATTATTGCTTTATGTGGTTATCTTTTAAACAAGACTGGAGGAAAAAAGTGTTATAAAGAAAATATACATTTATATTGTCTTTTAACCTATGTGGTTACCATTACCAGTGCTCTTTATTTCTTCATATGGATGCAAGTTACTGTCTAGCATTCTTTCATTTCAGCCTGAAGTCCCCTTTAGTATTTCTTGTAGGGTAGATCTGCTAGTAATGAATTCTCTCAGCTTCCATTTATCTGGGAATGTCTTAATTTCTCCTTTTTGTTTTCTTGTGAGGAAGATTGGCCCTGAGCTAACATCTGTTGCCGATCTTCCTCTACTTTTTGTATATGGGTCACTGCCGCAGCATGGCTTCATGAGTGGTATAGGTCCACATCTGGGATCTGAACCTGTGAACCTGGGCCGCTGAAGTGGAGCACACTGAACTTAACCACTACACCACTGGGCTGATCCCTCTTCTTTATTTTTTTTTTTTGTGAGGAAGATCGGCCCTGAGCTGACATCTGCCAATCCTGTTCTCTTTTTGCTGAGGAAGACTGGCCGTGGGCTAACATCCATGCCCATCTTCCTCCACTTTATATGGGATGCCGCCACAGCATGGCTTGCCAAGCGATGCGTTGGTGCTCACCCGGGATCCGAACCAGCGGACCCCAGGCTGCTGCAGCGGAGTGCGCGCACTTAACCGCTTGCGCCACCGGGCCGGCCCCGTTCTCTTCTTCGTTTTTTAACAGCTTTATTGAGATGTAATTTACACACCATTCTATCCACCAATTTAAAGTGTAAAATACAATGGCATTTAGTGTATTCACAGAGCTGTGCATCCATCACCACAGTCAATTTTAGAATATTTTCAGTCCTCTGAAAAAGAAACCTTGTACTTCTTAGCCATCACTCCCCAAATCTCTCATCTGCCCCACCCCCTCAAGCCCTTGGCAACCACTAACCTACTTTCCGTCTCTATAGATTTCCCTATTTGTTGATTCAATTGATCCTTTAAAAGAACTATCTTTTAAGTTCATTGATTTTCTCTCTTCTTTGTCCATTTTCTTTCTTTATTTGTCTATTGAGTGTAGTTGCAGTTTATTCCTTTTAATTGTTATTGAAATTCCAGTGAATGACTATAATGTAATTTATTTATCCATTCAATCATTGATGGAATTTTGGATTGTTAGATACATCTTTGATGATATATTTCTAGTGTTTGAATCCTATTCTTTAATTATTTTTATTTTTTTTCTTTACAATTGAATGTCCAGTGAACTGACTTACATCAAATGGGTAAAGCCCTGCTGCTCTCAGCATGCTCAGTGATTTCCATTTTTTGTCTCAGTTGCTGTAAGGTTAGATCTACCTTTCTTGTGATTAGTATTAGCACTTTCACTTTTCTAGTCTTTACCTCTTTTTTTTTTTTTTAAGGAAATGGCAATGTATTAGTCATTAGGGTTCTTCAGAGAAACAGAACCAGTAGGATATATTTATATCTATATCTATATATGTATATTCGTGTCTGTGTGTATATATATACACACACACACACACAGAGAAAGAGAAAGAGAGAGATCTATCTATCTATATGTATATGTATACATATATATGTCACACACATAGAGAGAAAGAGAAAGAGAGAGATCTATCTATCTGTATATGTATACATATATATGTACTGGTTCTGTTTCTCTGAAGAACCCTGAATACATATATATATATATATATATATATACACACACACACACACACACACACCCAGAGAGAGAGAGAGATTTATTTATAAGGGATTGTCTCACACAATTATGGAGGCCAATAAGTTCTAAGCTCTGCAGCTGGCAAGCTGGAGACCCAGGAGAGTTGATGTGTGGTTCCACTCTGAGTTGGAAGGCCTGAGAACCAGGAGAGCCAATGGTGTTGTTCCAGTCCAAAGGCCGGCAGGCTCGAGACCCAGGAAGAGCTGATGTTTCAGTTAGAGTCTGAAGGCAGGAAGAAAACAATGCTCTAGCTTGACGGCAGTCAAGTAGAAGGAATTCTCTCATATTTGGGGGAAGGTTGGTCTTTTTGTTCTATTTAGGCCGTCAACTAATTGGATGAGGCCCACCCCATTAGGGAGGTGTTATGACTTTGTTAAATTAACATTTGTTAAGTGAAGCACGGGGTGTGGGATAGTGAGTTCCGGTTCAACAAGAGACCACAAGGAAAATTGAAATAGAGGAGTTTATTACTCACAGGTCCTGGAGAAAGAAGATGGCATGCCCTAAGGGGCCACATAGAGACGTCAAGGCAGGGTGTAGGCAGAATGACAGGATCTGGGGCTCACGCCTTTATTAAATTCCATGAGTGAAGTGCTTTGGGGTTCTGGGGTTAAAGCCAGATTGGTCAATTTGAACCAAGAAGAGCAGTGTTCTGGTAAGCTCCATAGGGGTCTTACTAAGGGGCGCACGAGGGGAAGGCCCTGGGAGGTGGGGGAGGCTGTTTATCAGAAGTGTGTTGGGGGAGTCATATCAGGAACTTACATTTGCTTGTGACTCTGTGGGCTATGAACTAGGGCATGTGTTTGCATGAGGGGGCTAGTGTCAGTTTAAGGCCCCCACAGGCCACTTGGCTGAACAAAATATATGCTGAGGCAGCAATACCGTGGAGTAGCTTAGGTATACTCTCAACAGGAGGGCAATCTGTTTTATTCAGTCTATCGATTTAAATATTAAACTCATCCAGAAACACCCAGAATAATATTCAACCAAATATCTGGGCTCCCCCATGACCTAATCAAGTCAACATACAAAATTAAACATCATAGGCAACATGCAATAAAATATTAAATAATTGCACAAAAAGACTGCTATCCGAAGAGGCAAGGCTGCTGAGATTGAATATGCTGTGCAGCTGAGAGATCCACCATATATCCCACTCTCCCCCAATTCCCGCTGAAATGACAGCAAAGAAGTGCAGTAAAAAATTGACTCGTAACAAGAGAGATAATGGAAGGAGACGACATCCATAAACCAGAGATTCTGATGTATTTCTGGAAGACTGAAAAAATGTTAGAAATGTGCAAACAAAAGTGCAATTTAGCACATGAAAGGAGACTGACTAGAGAGCCAATGGTACAATAGAGAACGATGCCGCCATTAAAAATACTGTGGCAATTTATTATTTAGTAAAAAATAAAAAAATTTAATGACACGCAAAGATGTTTACAACATGTTAAATTAACAAGCAGATTAAAAACCAATATGTTTAGCATGTTCCTATTTTTCTCAAGAAAATACACATATGTTTAATTGGGAGACTATACACAAAATTGGTAACAATGATTGTCTCACTATTTTCTCTTGTAAACGTGTATACTGTAATAATGGTAAAAATGACGTTAAACTATTACATGCCTACAAGAGACTGGGATTTGAGAATATCTCCACACTTTTCTAAGACTGTGGCCGTTTGGAGGAAATGGCAGTATATGGATGGATTGGTGGTTTGGACAGCTCAGTAAAACTCGTGATGAACTCATACAAGATTGGCCGCCCTCCCTTCCATCAATTTCGGGTGTACATCGGTCAAGTTTCCCAATTAAAGTCACCAGAAACTCTTTCATCACTTTGGTTCCTCGGCAAACACAGTGTGATTTGTCTTGACTCATGGAATCTCCATATTTGGACAGACATGTTACCATATTGCCCATCTTCTCTGTGATCTTCCAACTTTCCTTCAATCTAGTCTCCCCCTCGGTGAAGGTAATCATCCTTGGGAACCCGGGTGACCAGACTAATGGCCAGTCCCGTGTAGCCTCATTAAGTGACACTCAGGAATGGAAGGATTATTTTTCCTTGTGAACCATTCTTTTAAATATAGAAGATTTCATGTAAATAACAGATCTCTCATGAATGTATTTATAACAGAATCTGGTGATACTAAATTAGCTGTGGAATTAATTTATGGGGCCTTTTATTGGTATTATCACTCTGGAAGTAGGTGGGGTAGAGTATGTAAAATCCCCTCTGTGCTCACTGTCACCCTCAAGGGTATATCTAAAAGGATACAAAATTATTATTCCTCTCTCATTCTCCTGGTCAGTGTAGCTTCCTTGGATCCATGTAGACACATGGTAGGATTAGGGGTTAAGGGCTGAGAAAATAGATGCTCCAGTGGGCTTTCCAATTCTGTTATTATCTAAAGGTTACTTTTATTTATTTTTTATTTTATTTATTTATTTATTTATTTTGTGAGGAAGATCAGCCCTGAGCTAACATCCATGCTAATCCTCCTCTTTTTGCTGAGGAAGACCGGCTCTGAGCTAACATCTATTGCCAATCCTCCTCCTTTTTTTCTCCCCCAAAGCCCCAGTAGATAGTTGTATGTCGTAGTTGCACATCCCTCTAGTTGCTGTATGTGGGACACGGCCTCAGCATGGCCGGAGAAGCAGTGCGTCGGTGCGCGCCCAGGATCCGAACCCGGGCCGCCAGTAGCGGAGCGCGTGCACTTAACCGCTAAGCCACGGGGCCGGCCCATAAAGGTTACTTTTAAAACTCCCTCACTCCTCTGGTCCAAGATGGACTGAGCCCATGTGCTCGACAAGAAAGTCCCATTGAAATGACTTACATGGTGTGAGCAAGAGAGACTGTAAAAAGGACATTGCAAAAGGCAACAGACCGAGAAATACAGATAAATCAGTAAGTCATTTAAAGTGATAAAGATTACCAATAGACTAAAAACAAAAATATAAGTAAAAATGGGGAGGGGGAAAATGAGGAGAAATATAATTGAATTAAATTCCCTAATATTCAAAGTGAAGGGTCTTTAAGTAACGTTTGAAGTAGATACGTTGAGAAAGAGAAGTATCAACATATTTTAGAATTTTGGATATAACCACCAGAATCTGATTTAAAATGCTTACCTCTAGAGAGTGGTCTAGGAGTAGGCCTGGAGATGTGGAAATCTTTTACATTTTCTTTATCCTTTTTGTGAATGTTTGAAATTTTATTACCATGGATGTGAGCCATTTTTGTAGTGGTTAAATCAATAGCAACAACAAAAACTCTACCTTCGTGCCTCCTTTTATCTCTTTCCAACAGATGAACCGATTCTATCTGGCTTCTCCCACCTCATTCCTGGTTGGAGAGTATTGCCAGGGAAGCATACGATGATGGCTTACAAGATGTCCTACAGTTTTTAAAAGTTTTGTTAAATTTAATTTTTAACTATTTATTCATTTATTTAAGCAGAAATTAGAATGGTGGTTACCAGGGGCTGGGGACAGGGGGAATGGGGAGTTGTTGTTCAATGGGTATAAAGTTACAGTTGTACAAGACCAATAAGTTCTAGAGATCTGCTGTACCACACAGTGCCTATAGTTACAATACAGTGCTGTGCATTTAAAACCTTGTTAAGAGGTTATATCTCACATTACTTGTTCTACACACACACACACATACACACACACACACACACACACAGCAAAGGGACACAAGGAATCTATTGGTGGTGATGGATATGTTTATTGCCTTGATTGTGGTGGTGGTATCATGGGTGTATATATGCATAAGTCAAACTCATCAAAATATATACATTAAATATGTGTGATTTTTTTGTGTATCAATTATATCTCAATAAAGCTATAAACAAATTTCTTTTATTTTTTACCATTTTTATTTGTTTATTTATTTAACTCTTGTATGCCCTACAATTTTGAGTAAATACCATCAGGCAACCCTTTTCTGAGTTCTTTTCTTGTCTGACTTGGTTTAGCCTTGGCTGGGTTAGCAGAACCTAAAACAGTAGCAACTCGCAGAGGCATGACAACAGGAGATGAGGATGCCAAATCCACGCCTTCCAGCTTCCTACTGTGGGGAGAGCGACTGGAACCCGGGAGCTGGGAATTCTCACGATCCCGGGTCTCCACGCCAGTGACTCTTGAGTGAGTCAGCCTCTCCAAGTCTCCTTTTCTGTCTGTAGAGTGGGGATAATAGCACTTGTGGGTTTGCTGGGAGAGTTAGATGAGATGATGACTGCAAAGAGCCTAACGCGGAGCACGTGGTCACCACTCCGGAAACGTTGGTTGTGTTGGTGTCATTGTGTCATTATTTACTTGTCACAGCTGTTCCTGGATTTCTCTGGAAAAGCTCAGGAGGACGCCATCTGCCAGCTCTCGTTAGGCGTTTCATCTACGAGAAGCTCAGACCCAAGGACAAGATGAGGCTGCAGTACCTCAAAAAGTTCTTACTCTCAAGCTAGAGGCAAAGAACAGAAGGTCGACAGGAAGACAGCAGCCTCGGTGAATTCTACGCTTTTCTATTGACAGCCCTCAAACCATAAAGCCCAGGTTTCCGTTAACTGAAAGAAAAAAGCAAAAAGTGCTGTCACGGTGGTCTGCACATCCAGAAATTCAGACTGGGAATCACCAGGCACAAGGTTTTCTAGAAGTCTAAGCTGAGGCGACACAGAGCCTGGGCCTGCTACTGAGGTTTCCTGATCTGAATCACCCAGCACGTGGCTGTGACAGCTCAAGCCACAGTTACAACACATCTAGCAGATTCTGAGGAGGGAGATGATGCCCCAAACTCTCCAGGGTCTTCATATTTTTTTTTTTTGCCCTCCGGGGTCTTCCGATCACATCTCCAGGGTAGTTCTCCATATGTGCTATGGGGTGTGAAGAATATTTTAAAATTTCTATGTATATTTATTATCCCGCCAAAAATGTTAATATTTAACATGTTAGTACAAGAGCAAATATCTATTTTGTAAATAAAAATATATATTCCTCTTTGTAAACAGTTATACATATGCGGTATATTTATGTTATAAACATACAAACATTTTTTGCATGCTTAAAAAAATGTAACAGATGGAGTGCACAAAGTCTGGAGATCACAGCTCTGCAGGACAGAGCCCCGACTCCCTAATGTGATCAGTCTTCTTTCTGGCAAGCTGTCTTGCCAGAACCTGGAGACTTCATGCTCCAGCTGCTTCAGTCAATTGTACTTCTCGGCAGGAACCATTCTCTTTCTCGTCTCTGCTCTTCTATTCTTGCTGTTTCCTCTGGATTGTCCCTTACCCACTCTGGCCTGGCCAACTCCTACGCATCTTTTAGGCCTCCACTCTATTGTCTTCCCTGCTAGGAAACATTCTCTGACTGCTCAGGTTGGACGTTCTTGGAAAACCATCCCTGCTTGTGCATTTCTTTCTCATGGCGTTTATATCTCATTACCGTGAAATTCCATCCACATGTCCATCTCACTCACTGTGAGGCAGGAAGGTCTTCTTCTGTCTCTGCTCCTCAGTACCTACACAATGGCTGAAGTGACTACTGGGGTCTCTCCTCTCCTATTCATGCCGCTGTGAAGACTGCTAACTGAAAACTTTTGCAAAAAAAAAGAATTATTGTCTTCTCTAGAGTCCCACTCCTTCTGGAGCTTGGGTCAAATTGCTACCGCCAGCCCAAGGGTCTCCCTTCAAGAAACAGAAGAAAGTTCCCCTTCAACAACATGCCCCTTCTTCCGGCCTGTGGTTCCTCCAGCACAAAGCATAACCAAGGACTTCCCCTGGTGGCTCTGTCAGATACCTGGTTGAGCGAGCTCCTTCTGCAGAAACTCGATAACATCAGAGTATGGTAAGGGTTCCAGGCAATAGACTGTCCTTCTCGTGTGACTGGAAGAGGGGCCTTCAAAAGAAGTGAAGGCCTCCTCTGGGCAGAGGCCTCCCCAGGCTCGGGGCGGTTGGCTTCTCACGGTTTCTCTCCGGGGTCTTGGGGTTTCTCACCGCTGCTGCCCCTCAGCATCCGCTTCATCTCCCCTCTTCTCTGCACTGGCCTTCTCCATGCCTGAAGATGGACATCTCCCAGTTCCTGAGCTAACACTGCCTCAGTTCCAACCATCAGAGGAGCCTGAGGAGGCCCTCAAAGTCGCAATTCCAAGTTGGGAGAGAGGCTCTAATGGGTTCAGTTTGAGTCAGGGTCCACCCCTGTGTCACTCAGCCGCTCACAGGGGATCAGGGGCTGGTCTTATACACATGGTTGCCAGGGCCCATTCCTATGTGTGTGGGGCTGGGGGGCCTGGATGGTTCTCAGAGCTTGGCACTAGGCTCAAACTCTCAAAAGCATCATCCCTAGGAAGTAAAGAAGGAAGCAGAAAGGAAAGAGAAGTGAGTTCCTGTTTGGTGCCAGGTGCTTTTGAAAATATCTTAAAACAAGGACTGAGCTCTCTGGAGAGGGTGTGGAGAGGCAGATCTCATCCAATTTCCCAACAGTCCGGTTGCGCTAGCCCCACACCAGCAATTCTGAAATGGGGCAGAAAGCAGAGGAGACAAATGCCTATCTTCAAGGAGCTAAAAGTTCAGTTGGAAAAGCCACAAAGGAGCCTAAACTGGCATTAGGAAGCCTGGCCCCTCCTCCAGCCCACCCATATCCCATGCAGCCCTCCAGGATGACCGAGGTCACGTTCCTCCTCCTTGGTGAAGCCTTCCCTCAGCGCACCTGCTTTGGTGTAGAGACAGACATAGTGTGGTGCGGCAGAGAGAGCCGAGAACTGAGAATCGGCCACCAGGGCCTAGTCTTGCTTCTGCCGCTAAATGGCTGTGTGACCTTGAGGGCGCCATTTGTCCAGCCTCAATTGCCTCATCTATAGGCTGAAGATGCTTGACCTATGGTAGGGAAATCTTTGTGGACCCTTAAAACTTTAAGAGTCTATGAAATTTTTTTTTTATAATTTTATTTATTTATTTTTCCCCCAAAGCCCCAGTAGATAGTTGTATGTCATAGTTGCACATCCTTCCAGTTGCTGTATGTGGGACGTGGCCCCAACATGGCCGGAGAAGCGGTGCGTTGGTGCGCGCCCGGGATCCGAACCCGGGCCGCCAGCAGCAGAGCGCGCGCACTTAACCGCCAAGCCACAGGGCCGACCCCAAGTCTATGAAATTTTTAATCTCTAACTCCTTGGAACTTGTTTAGAATGTAAAGTCTATGCGATACAATTCCTTCTCTAATTGTCTTGTGAATTGTTTCAAGGTGAAAAATGCAATATAGTGCAGTGGTTAAGAGCACGGATCTCAGGATGCAGCTTGCCTGTGCTCTGCAGTATCTTCTCATTGTAGAATGATCTAGAACAGACTGGCTGCTTCCTGTGGTATCAAAAGCAGAAGGCCTCCCACCTCCAATGGTTTCACACACCTGGGAGCGTATCCGCTCTGGATGACCCAAGTAACATCCGTGTTGTCCTAGCTCCATCTGGGATCTTGACTGGCATTATGGCACAAGGTTCTACAACTCTGGAAAATTTCAGCCTGCAGCCTCTGTTGCTGGTACCAGGATGATTTCCGAACTTGGGATTATGATGTTAAATGAATCCCATCAAGGATATCATGTGACTGGACTGTTGTGGGACCGGAAATCTGTCAACTTCCATTATTTTAATGTACAAAGAGAAATGAGAACAGAGGTCCTAAGTATTTTCAAATATGTGGATACTTTATAGAAGAAGAGGAAGAGGAGGAGGAGGGACAGGAGGAGAAGCCAGAGAAGAAGGAGGAGGAGAAGAAATAGGAGGAAAAGGAGGGGGGAGGAGGGAAAGAAGAAGAAGAAAATGGCACTGAAATGTGAGACAAAGAAATCAAGCAATCATTAACCCCTCAGGACTGGCCAGTGACTGAATACGGTCCTTCTGCAACCTCACGCAGTTGAGTTTCTGTCTACTGATGATGTCGCTACTTTCTGTCTCTGTAGATAAAATCTCAGGGTGTCAAATATCAGATGTCAGCAAATTGGAGGGGCCTGGAAACTCTACTCAGGAATAATACGAAAGGAAACCCTTTTACATTGAGATTTGATCTATCTCTTATGTCCATCTATGCTCAGACAATGTGAAATGGGTTCAGGGAAATCAAGAAAGTTTTACTATAACCAAAAAAAAAAAAAAAAAGGTTGTGGGGGGAGATCTAGAGTCAGACAGACTGAATTGAATCACAGCTCCAACCACTTGCTAGCTACGTGACTTTGGGCAAATTAGTTCATGTTTTAGCATCTTAGTTTCCTCACCTAAAAAGTGAGGATATTACCAGTATTTACATCATGGAGCTGTTTGGAGAATTCTGTGAGATTTTGCATTCAGTGCACTTGGTGAATGGCAGCCATGGCCATTGCTAATATGACCATAGGCAACATCCTGTCTCTTTTTTCAAATTGACTGGGTGCCTCTAAGGGCAGGGTGCCATCACTATCATCATTGGTGTTCACTGCAGTGCCTAGCACAGTCTAGGCACATGGCAGTCATCCAATGAATTGAATTGAGGAAGCCCTGGACCAAACTGCCCTGCCTTTCTGAGGGCCCCTGACGTAGAGTGCAAGAGGGGAAGAGATGTTACATCGTGTGAGAAGTCTTGAGAGCAAATGTCAGACCTCGCCAGTTCCTTCCCCAGAGCCAAGAATAACTTAACTCCACGACCAGTCATTTTTGCAGGCTGCATTCTATTGATGAGAGACCTGAGTCCCCGAGAGGAGAGGGACCTTGTGTGGGTCGACAATCTTGAGTCTTAAATTCCATGTTTATTATAGTTTTCTTTTTTCCCTTAGCCTCCCAGATATGCCCGTTATCCCATTCACCTTTAGGTGGGCTGGAAATGCAGCACAAACACCTCCAACAGACAGCAATCCTGGGAGACTCAGGCTCACCAAAGCCACACTTTAAATCAAAAAGAGCCCCAGCAGCTCACGTCCCAGCTTCAGCCTCTCACATATGCAGGGACACACCAACTAACAATTTTCTAATATGGCCCCTTCTCTGCAGGGTGACAGAGAAAGAGCCCAGCACTTTGATATCCCTGCACCAAGGACTAAAGGTCACTTCTCCAAGAACACATGGTGCCTGGGCAACTGACCTGAGATTCCCAGGGGCCCTGTGGTCTTCATTCCCAGATGGTCACAGAAATGGAAAGATGGGGGCGGTGGAGTCTGTATTTGAAGAAAAGCAACATCAGCCTGGCCTGCTACTGCTACTCAGGCCAGAAAAGGCTTCAGCTGTCGTGAGACCCACCCCCACCCCCAGCAAAATCTTCTCAGGTCAAAATGAGCACTAAACAGGCACTGGGTCCCCTAGGTGCAGAAGAGTGGGGCACATGCACACCTGTGGATGCAAATCTTTAAAGAATAATCATATGAGATATTTCACTGTGACCAGACTTCTTTTAAAATAAGTACTTCCAATTTTCTTCATCACATTAATACACATAAAGAATCAAAAAATTCTAATAGTGCGGAAGAACTTGTAATGAAAACCAAAGAGATGCTTCCAGAAATAATCGTCACAGCTACCATTTCCTGAGCTCCTACTATGCGCCATGCATTTGGTCAGCATGATCTCATTCAAGGCTCACACACTCTGTGAGGTGGGCACCGTGAGGATTGCGCTTTACAGATGAGGAAACCGAAACTCACCCAACATCACACAATGTTCAGAAAGAAGAGAAAAGTTAATATCGTTAAGTGCAGTCGGGCTATGATTAAACTATGAAGATTGGGATGGAAGGAAGCCCAGAAAAATGAAAACAGTTGATTCGATGGGGTGATAAGATTAGGGGGAATTTTTTTCTCCTCGGTAAACATTTCTGTTGTTTTCATGCCGTGGAGCCCTGGACGACGGGATAGAGAAGTTGATTTCAAACACCTGAGGGGTGACAGAGCCGGGAAGCCTGTGGGAAGGGGTCGTGGACTGAGCCTGGTGATAAATGCCCCACGCCCCAGCTACCCCTCCCCACCCCCACCTTCCCTCCTGGCCCACCTCCTAGCACTTTCTCAGCGTCTTTGTCAATTGCTGAGTGTGTAGAGGGAGAGTTTGGGGGAAACCCCTTCTCCAGCTCAGATTGGCTTTGCTTCTTTTTTAAGTTTACTGCAAATTTGCTCCTTTGGAACCTATGGTTTTTGGTTTTTTTTTTCCCTTCCCTTTTATGAATCAGCACAGAATTGGCCTGTGTGGGTCAGAGAAGCTTCTGGAATATAAATCTTGCTGAGGTCCTAATGCTCCTCGGCCTACAGACTCTCCCTCCTCCCTCGGATTCACTGGCCTGGGCTTGCTTCAGCCTGACCTGAAGGGTCCCTGTAATCTACGTGCCTCCTCTCCCTACGGGAAGGGAGAGGACTGCGGGGAAACTGTGGGCCTCCTCTCCCGAAACTCAACTTTCCCTGAGGCGTCTTGAGACAGACCCTGGCCTCCTCTCCAGGAAGAGCCCTGAGCCAAGTGGCCCCAAAGTCCACCCCCTTCCCTACCCTCCCCCAGGCTCAGGGCCCTCCACCCCCAGCTGGGACGGAGAGCACTAGCCTGATACACTTGCCCTTGCTAAGGTGTTCCTGACAGCGTGTTGCCCCTCTGAGGGCATTTTGTGTCATTGAAATCTCATACCTACCCAGGGTATCTGAGTTCAACTATCCCATTTCATAGATGAAATAATGGAGGCTCAGAACCGTGAAGTGACTTGCCAAGGCCACCAGCCAGGAGGCATCAGGCCAGGATTCTTGTCCCATCACCATGCTGGACCATCCCCGTCTGTCTTGTTAAATTGCTTTTTTGCATAATACCAGGACAGTTACGTTATATCTGGACTGTGTTTTTGTTCGTGGATGGGACCTTCATCTAACGTCGGGCTGTGGAAGGGGACTGGTGGAAAGGGAAGAGGAGTAAGGATGAGCTTCAGGCCTTGCAGCTGAAAAGGGGTTTGGAGCCCTGAAAAGAGAGGCCATGAGCTGGTCACAGACCCTCCCCAATCCCAATCTCAGCTACAGGCCAAGACTCCTGAAGACCGGACACCCAGGGACAGTGAGAGGGAAAGCAGGACAAGAAGAGATCGATATAAAAAAATGCTAAATATTGTCCCCCCGGCAAAAAGACTTGGCTTGTAGGAAAAAAACATTCATCTTGTTACGGCCAGGGCCCGTTAGATTTTCAATGATCTCATATCACCTTGACTAGTTTTTCTCTGTTATTCAAGTTTCTTTGTCTTGTTGTGTTCATTTGGTAAGCCACTGCAAAGTCTTTTGGGAAGTGGCTAGGATATAAATCGTAAACCAATAAATGTGATGCGCCGTTTTATCGTTATGCCGTGGTTTGTTTCCTAAGTTCAAAGCCAGGCCCTGTTGGGTACATGTGCTAGAACAGATTGAAGGAGGTGCTCTCTGTGTGGGGTCCTCCTTGGGGGCAGGTGCAGAGACTCAGACAACCTGTGACCACACTCGGCGTCTCAGTTCCACTCTTGAGAAACAGACGCCCCGACCTCAACCTCAGAGGGCTTTCCAGCCCTGTTCCCGGACGAGCCGTCCATGGTTCTGAAACTTAGCGACACTGGGGGAGGAGAGCACCTCACCGGGAAACCCAAGAGACCACTCCCAACCACTTCCTCTGCCCCTTCTGCCATCTGCCCAGACATCATCCATTCGACAGTTATTGAGCACCTACTGTGTGCCAGTTTCCGTGTAAGAGATGGGAATTCAGAAGCGACCAAGACTGACATAGCCCCTACTCTATGAGTAATGGGGGGACAGATGAGTAAATAATTATAATTCCATGCAATGTTTGCCACAAGAGAGGAAGTACGGAGGAGGGGAACCCAATCCATACCCGAAGGGTCAAGATTTCTTATCGGAGAAATTAAAATTTAAACCAAGACCTCAAGGCTGTGTGGCAAACACTGGCTCACAGGTCACGGCTCCTCTGCCTCCTGGACACAGAGCAAGACTACATTTCCCAGCCTGCCATACAGTTAGGAGTGACCATGTGACTGAGATTCAAATTAATGGAATATGGACAGAGTTGATAAGCACCACTTCCAGGCCTGGTCCGTGTTCTTGGCTCACTCACCAGCTACACGCAGAGGACTCCAAAGGCCCAGTGAGAGCAGAACCACGAGATGGAAGGAGCCAGGTCTCTGAATCATGGGAATGCCCTCATGAGTTATTGCACACATGAGAAGTAAAGTTCCATTGTGTAAAGTGGTGGAGATTTGGGGTTTATCTGTTAGAGCAACTGGCATCACCCTAACTTATAATCAAGCAGGAGTCGAGGATAAAGTACTCAAAAAATATATATATATTAGTAAAAACAACCTAACCTTGAGAGGCAGCAGTCAACCAAATAACTAGGAAAGAACAGAGGCTCCAGACCCTAACCAATGGGATCGAACTCTGGTTCCATATTTCCTAGCTGTATGATCTTGGGTGAGTTACTTAACCTCTCTGAATCTTAGTTTCCTCGTTTGTAAAATGAAGATAATAACACCTTCCTTGAAGGGTTGCAGTGAGTATTACATAAATAGTACCTAGAATGGTTCATAATACATAAAAGGTTTATCAAATAATAAATCTCTTACTCTTAACTATATGCATTCTTAGAATGACATTTAACTAATAATATGCTTTGGTAACTGGTAACGGTAGCAATAATAATACACATTTACTGAGAACTAATTATGTCCCAGGCACTGATCTAATCATTCACATGTATTAATTTATTCCATGCTCACAACCCTATGAATTAGGCACTATTTTCCCCCAATTTTACAGTTGAGGAAACTGAGGCACAGAAATGTTAAGTAACAGGCTAAGGTTAGCAGCTGATAAAAGGTAGAGCTGGGGTTTGAATCCAGACAGCCATGGTTACAATTCCTGTGTTACAGATGAAGGAACAAAGAGGTGACACAAAGTGCTTAAAGCCACACAGTCTCAGAGCTCCCAGGTTGGGGGCCCTAGAGCTGGCCATTACCTATTGTGACTCCGTGAGAGCCCAGAGCAGCATTCTCGGACCGTGAGAAGCACCGTCCTTTTGCGTTTCAGCAGGTGTGCCGGTGGCTTTGGCAGTGATGATGCTGACCAAAACCAAACACGGCTTTCTCGGTGAGGAAGCAGCAGGTGAGCACCCGAGCCCTTCCAGCCCTGAGACTCAGTTCTCCTGGGTGGGAAGTCAAGGCTGAGGGGCTTTGGTTTTTCCAAGAATGACATTTCCACAAGAGCTTTAAAGCTTACGCTGGAGCAAACCTCATCAATTGTAAAAGGATGCTCAACTTCAGAAAAAAAAACAAAAAAAACAACAGTTCTAGGAAATGGGACTTCAGAAGGCAAACCTAAAGTAGAAGTAACCGCCCCCAGGAAAGAGGTGTTGGTGATTGGACTTGCTGAGGTCCCAAATCACCACCAGAGGGCAGCAAAGACATTGGTCAGAAAGGCAGAGGCCTGGCAGAGGCCTGCCCGAGGCTCCTGGAATCACCCCCACAGGATGGGAGGTGGACAGCATGAATGAGAAGCCCTCCTCTGTCTCCCAAGGAGCACCCCCTAGACTTGGCGTCCCAGCCATTTAAAAAAAGAATGGGCTTTGAACTTGTTCTTCCGATCACGTAACTAATGCATGGTAAGCGTGGAAAATTGGGAAAATACAGAATCATGTCAATCAAACCGTTATAATCCCACTACCCAAAGAATACTGCCGTTAGTTACCATTTTAATGACTATCCTTCTGGATAGATGTAGAAATGGATGAAGATTTAGATAGAGAAACATATATAGATATACATTTACATATTTTTTGGCCTCGTGAAACTGTCATCAGCCAGTATATACACATTGGTGGTCCACTTTTGAAAACTCAACAACAAAAATATGTGTAGCCATATAAATATATGGCATTCATTTGCGCAAGAGTCTCTCACTTGCTCACCTGTGAGCCCCTAGAAGGCCAGTCCCCACTGCACCCTGCAAAGAGGTGAGGGCGCTGGCACAGTGAGGGGTGGCCAGGCGGGAGCAGCGTCCCCTGAGGTCCACTGGTCACTCTGCTGAGTCTCTTCACAGCCTGAGCTCTTGAATCTTGGGGGAAGGCAGTTGTGGAGCTTTCTAGCTAAAAAAGACTCTACTCGGTGAGCAGGTGCTCAGAGTTCGTTGAATTTCATCAAAATGAGTCACACCGAAGGTGTGAAGGAGTGAGAAGCTTTAAGGAGTCACCACTTCCTGGTTCCACACCAGCACATCATCCCTTACCCCAGACAGAGGCCCCGTGATGGCGGGAATCCAGCCGCCGCCATGGGCACGCCTGTTCTCTCCAGACACAAAGCCTCCCCACCATTTCTTTGTCTTCACGGTGACCATCTCTTCCCAAAGAAAAACAACAGCATCCTTATTCTGCGACCCCATTGATCATTGTTACATGAGCTCCAACCCTTAAAAACCCACTGAAAGTGCAGTGGTGCTTGAATTGAGTCTTAAATGAGACACAGGTGTTCACAGGTGAAGGGGGGGCATCACACCACCCGGATTTATAAGCGACACTTGCCTCATTCACATGACTCGATGGGACACCACTGACCCCCTGAGGGAATTCTCTTTGGCATGTGCTTTGGAGTGAGACAAATCTGGTTTTGAATCAACTCCCACACTTCCTAACTGTGTGTCCTTGGGCAAGTCATGCATCCCTGGGCATTCTAGGCTAGGGCCAAGGTAAAAATGTTGGAATGGTTTTGGGGGAAGCATCTGCTATTCAGTCTGGCTGGAGCAGAGGATGAGAGGATCCAGAGCAGGAGGGAGCTGGGAGGATGGCCTTGAATGCCACACGGGGGAAGGCCACCAGGAGCTATGGCAAGATTTTAAGTAACGGTTAAATCATGAGCTAATATATGATATTATCTGTGGTACCAATCTCACAAGGGTTATGGTAAAAACCAACAAAATGCATTTCAGGAAGAGCTTTGTAAACTAGAAATATACGTCACTGGCATCATTCTTTCCTATGTGGGTGACCATTACTGGCTCCCAGATGCAGCCTGGAGGGTTTCCCACCCTGACTCTCCTTCCCCGTCACGCCCATGAAACATTTCCAGTGTGTGTGGTTCCCACCCTCTCGGATCCACTGGGGTCACAGTCACAGATGGTATTTCTTAATCTCTTTCAGGCATGCTCAAGCCTAGCCAAGTTGGGGTGAATGAGGTGCAGAAGGGGAGGTAAGCCGGAGGGAGGAAAGGAAGAGGTCTCCTGTCTAGCAGTTGGGGACATCTGGGCACTGAGTAGAGAGACAGTGGTCAGAGGCGAAGTATCCCCCACAAAGTGTACACAGACGCTCACCCTGCTCTGTCAGCATCGGTCATTAAGTCAGAGCATTTTGCTGACACCTTGTCTGCAGCAGGCATTCTTTCTGCCTTCTCTGCTATGATTGGGAGGCAGCGCAACAGACCCAGAAGAATTCAGGCACATGGGTCGCAGACCTGGTCTGAATCCTGCCTCATGCCTGACAAATTCATCACTATGGGCAGGTGACATAAACTCTTTAGGCCTCCGTTTCTTTGCCTGCCAAGTAAAAAATAATATTATTTACTAATTCTTTGGTTATTGAGAGACTCAAATGAGATAAGCAAGCACTCAATACATCTCAACTAGAATTACTGTTACTAATATTGGTTGTTTTGTTTTTATATCTCTTCCACTGGACTGGAAGTGCCTTGGGGGTCCAGAATCATATCATATTCAGCTTCCTGTGATAAGCAGCATGGACAGGGGCTAGGGCCCATGACACTTTTAGGAGGCCATGAAAAAGTTTTAATTTATTTTAAGGTCAGAAGAAAAAAATGAATATAACCCAGCCTGGGTTATATTTGTCTTTATATCAATGGAGCTGTAAAAATATAATTTTTAATATTTTTTTAATGGAGGAAAAAGAAGTGAAGTGCCTTGGGCTCAGGAAAGTCACAATGTGGCCCTGAGAGCGAGGGCTTCGAGTGAGACAGGTCAGGTTTGGATCCCAGCTCCAGCCCTTAGCTAAGACTGTGACGAGAGAAAGGTACTTAATTTTCCTGAGTTCCAGTTTCCTCATCCAAAGAAAGGGTCGTTCGATCAATCCCACCTCCTACATCACTGAATTCCACCCCACCCCCCTTTTTATCACTCATTACTTCTCTAATTATGTATTCAACATCTGTCTTTCCCCACTAAGCTGTAAGCTTCGTGCAGCCAGGAATCCTGTCTAACTTCATGATTCCTACGTGTGACATTTATGGTGCTCTTACTCTGTACCATGCATTGTTCTAAATGCTTTACATGTGTGACATCGGTTATGAAAGGTTTTAGTCCTGTTTTACAGATGAAGAAACTAAGGCTAAGCGGTTAAGTGATGGAAATCACACAGTAGGAAGTGGCAGTGTGTGTGTGTGTGTGTGTGTGTGTTAGGTTTGAACCTGGGACCTGTGCCCTTAGCCACAGCCTCTAGCTGTGATGCTCAGCCCAGAGCCTGACAAGACGGGGAAAGAAGCAGGTACCTGAGGGATGCATGGCCCAGAGGAAGCCACCACGCAATGCAACTCTCATTAACTGAAATGAAGATTTGTTCTTGAGTAGGTAGGTGGCTGTGAAATGGAGGAGGTGAGGAGTCATCAGGGAGAAGTCTTCCCAGCAGACAAATGTTTTCCATTCATGAAGGGGCAAAAGTTTAGGTGGCGGATTGGTCTGACCACATCAAGCATGATAGTGACTCTCCCCGCAGTGGATCAAAGGTTCAGTCACCTTGGGAAGCCAGTTAGCTTGGCTCTCCCTGAGGGAGGGGAACCAACAAGCCCCCGGGGGCTCCCCAGAGTTCAAGTGCTGTCCCGGCTCCATGTGAACAGAACAGGTGCTTCTCAGTGGGCTCCTCCCTGCCTGCTCGCTTTGTGTGGCTCTCTCATGTACAGAGAATTGGGTTTTTGTTTTTCCAGTTGAACTGTATGTTTATCATAATCATCTTTTCTGGTTACAAAATAACACATGTGTCTTCATCTTAGAAAGAATGGAAAATACAAATACACGTGCACATAAAATAAACAAGTGAAAATCATCCATAATCTCACCACACAGGAATAACCTTGTTTGATAGTTTAGTATATTTCTTTCCAGTCTTTTTGTGTGTGTGTGAGGAAGATTAGCCCTGAGCTAACGTCTGTTGCCAATTCTCCTCTTTTTTTTGTGAGGAAGACTGGTTCTGAGCTAACATCCATTGCCAATCCTCTTTTTGCTGGGGAAAATTAGCCCTGAGCTAAAATCTGTGCCCATTTCCCTCTATTTTTGTATGTGGGATGCCTCCACAGCACGGCTTATGAGTGGTGCATTGGTCTGTGCCTGGGATCTGAACCTGCAAACCCTGGGCCACTGAAGCGGAGCACGTGAACTTAACCACTATGATACCGCGCCAGCCCCCAATCCTCCTCTTTTTGCTGAGGAAGATTGGCCCTAGGCTAACATCCATGCCCATCTTCCTCTACTTTACATGTGGGACGCCTGCCACGGCATGGCTTGACAAGCATTTCGTAGGTCCACGCCCGGGATCCAAACCCACGAACCCTGGGCCACTCAAGCAGAGCATGCGAACTTAACCACTACGCCACGGGGCTGGCCCCTCCAGTCTTTTTTCATTGTATTTGAATACATATTTCCCCCTGCAATGTTGAGATCATATATAATACAATTTTTTGTAAAGTATTTAATATAAGCTTTAAGGAAAAAGAATAAAAAAAAAAATTAGAATTATTGTTATTATAATTAAAATATATGAAATAAAATGTAAATTTGGATTTGGCATTCTTGATTTCCTTTTAGATAGCCAAGGCTGTTGTAGTGCACATAAAACAGGCAACAAGTAGTCCAAAGTGAGACCTTTGGCTCTTTTCATGTCTCAGAAATTGATGGAATTGACCTTTGTTTCTGCCAAGCTGGAGAGGAAGCCCAGAGATTCCACTGTGTAGCAGACACTAGTTAGCTGTTCACCAAACCCATCTCTTGTCTTCTAGGGACACAACTAGACTATTTCCCAGCCTCTCTTGCAGTCAGGTGTGACCATGTGACTGAATTCTGGCCAATGAAATGCAGGTAAAAATGTGTATGCTCTATTGCTGTGTAACAAATTATCCTCAAACTTAGCAGTTTAAAACAAGTTATCTATTTGCTGTGTAACAAATTATCCCAAAGGTTAACAGTCTAAAGCAATAAATAGTTATTATTTCACACGGCTTCTGAGAGTCAGGAATGCAGGAGTGGCTTACCTAGATGGTTCTGGCTCAGGGTCTCCCACATGGTTGTAGACAATCTACTGGCCAGGGCTGCAGTCTCTGAAGATTTGTTTGAGACTGGAGATTCTGCATTGGGGATCACTCATGTGACTCCTGGCAGGGGCTTCAGTTCCTCTCTGAATAGGCTTCTCCATACGACTGCTCGAGACATGGCTTCCCCCAGAGTGAGTGATCCAAGAGAGTGACAACACCTAAGACAGAAGCTACAGTCTTTTTATAACCAATCTTCAAAATGACCATCCCTTCTGAATTCTATTTGTTAGAAGTGAGTCACTAGGTCCAGCCCACACTCAAAAGGAAGAGAATTAAGCTCCACCCCTTGAAGGAGGGAATATCAAAGAATCTGTAGCTATATCTTAAAACCATCACCAGCTGCTACACATTCAGGCTTGGCCATAAAAACCCCTGTGAGGTCCTCCTCTCTTTCTCTTTCCCCATCTGCGAGCTGAATGGAGAGGACTCGGAAGTCCTAGAAGAGGAGAGAGGCACGAACTAGAAGGAAGCTGGCTCCCTGAGCGAGGGCATAGAGGAGAGCTACCCACTCTGTGGCCATTTGGACTTAGAAGGACATTGAACTCTTCTGAAATGAAGCCTTGGAGATTTGGAGTTCATCTGTTACTGCACCTAATTAGCACCTAAAATAGGTTTGTCTTGTTTCCTTAGGCTTATGCCTGTGGGTGTATGTTCTATCAGGTAACAGCCTTCGTTCAAAATAATAGAATTATCTTAGACAAACGATCCCTTTCATTGTGCAGACAGCCATGAACCCAAAGACGAGTGATCACCTTCTTTGCATGGAGGAAGAGGGTAAGAGAATGAAGACAGAAAGCCAGAGGACAGTAGGGACCAGAGCATGTGCAGCGAGCTGAAAGGAAAGGCACTGAAGGGGACCTGTAGTGAGGACAGAAAAACCCTAACAGGACTGGGAGCATCTGAGCACAGCAATGCCGCACAGTGAGTCCCCATCCTCCTAAAATACAGGGAAAAGAAGACACGAAAGACGGGTCAGGAAGAGCAAAGGAAAGGGATTTGGCAACAACCTCATTTGAGAGATGTATGCTACAGAAATAAACGTCTGAGTGAAACTGGGGCCAACTTACTTTAACTATACGCAGTTGTCTATTTGTAAAAGTAGTTAGATAATGTATTACTAAAGCCCACCCTATAGATAACATCTCTGATGCTTGGGTCATTACCACGGGTGCCTAAGTTTTTCAGGAACTGAGAGTCAACTCCTTGTCTAGTTCAGACCTGCGACTAATCAACTGGACCTGCATAAATAACCAATAGGTGACCCTTTGATGTCAGGAGGCCAAAAACTCCCTCTCAGATCATGCTAATACCACCATTTTGTGAACATGCATCCTATAAAGAGCCATGAAGCTTGCATAGATCATCAATTACCCCACTTCTCCTTACCTCCAATCCTCTATCCCCATACTTCAGACCACCCTGCCCCTTTATCCCCTAAGTATCCCTGATCTCCATTTTTGGCGAGGCAGATTTGAGACTTGTTCTCCTGTCTCCTCACTTGGCTGCCTTGTGAATAAACCCTTTCTCTGCTGCAAACTTGTTGTCTCAGTGATTGGCATACTGTGCATCAGGAGAAACGAGCCTGGTTCAGTAACATGAGTATGTAAAGGTGTATATGTATGAGGACATTCACTGTGGCTAGGTTTATAATAGCAATGGGGGTGGGAGAATAACCTAAATACCCATCAATATGGGAATGGTTGAATAAGGTATGGTTCATACACACCATGGTGTGTCATGAGGGTTAATTCCAGCAGGCCTGGAATTGGCACGAGCTGATTTTCTGAAATGAGACATTCATGTAAGCACAGACCTCTGGTCAAGGCATTAAAGGTACATTAATAGTGTTGTTTTGTAACTGTGGGTCTGAGGAGTTTCGGGGTGATTTGTACCAGCTTTTCAGCAGTTTATTTTTATTTTTACTTTGTTCAGGATAACAGTAAAATTGATGATTTGTACCTGGTTTTGGTGAGACTCCTGGAGGTCTTTGCTGCTGGGGCTGGTAACACAGCAAGAAATATGCCTACGTGACCAGCAGAGTATAAGAAGCATTGGTGGAAACTCCATTTTGGACTTCCTAGTTCCCAGGTGTTCTGTGACGAATCTGTGACTGAAAGAAGTGTGTCTGGTATGGCTCTTACAGAGTGGGGACAATTGGAGGTTATGTCTAGTCCCTCTGGACCCCTTGCTGTCTTACTTTAATGCTTTTCCTGCAATAAACCATAGATTTGCAAGCACTGTCAATTTGGATCCTGTGAATCTTTTTTAGCAATCAGACTCTGCCTGACGAGCACTGTCATTGCCTGTGGGATGGTAAGCAGCCACAGTTTCCAGGAAAGAGTGAGATCACATGTATAGCCCGGAAAGAGGTCCATGTGGAAGTGAAATAAGCAAGCTGCAGACTAATATGTAAAACATCATTTCGTTTTTATTTTTTTAATGTGAGATGCTATAGATAGATATAAATATAGACATATAGCTATATTCATAGAAACTTAGAGAAAAATCAGTGAGCATGCATACTAAATTACAAACAATGGTTACCTTAGTGGGGATGTGTAGAGTAGGGTAATGAAATGGGCTGGAATGTCTACTTCTTACTTTATGTGATTTATAAAAAGATGGGATTATAGATCTTTTTTTAAATTAATAGACTTTTGTTTTATTTTATTTTATTTTAATTTAATTTTTATTTTATTTTATTTTATTTTTGGGGAGGAGGAAGATTGGCCCTGAGCTAACATCTGTGCCAATCTTCCTCTATTTTGTATGTGGGAAGCCACCACAGCATGGCTTGACAGGTGGTGTACATGTCCTCCCCTAGGATCCAAACTGGCGAATCCTGGGCCGTCGACGTGGAGCACACGAACTCAACCATTAAGCCACTGCGCCGGCCCCTAGATTTTATTTTTAAGAGCAGTTTTAGGTTTACTGAAAAACTGAGCAGAAAGTACAGAGGGTTCCCATATAATCCCTCTCTTCCCACCCCACCCCCCCACACTCCTACCTCAACAATTTTCTCCATTATTATCTTGTATTAGTGTGGTACATATATTATAATTGACGAGCCAATATTGATACATTATTATTAATTGAAGCCCATAGTTTACATTAGAATTCACTCTCTGTGTCACAGCACTATGGGTTTTGACAAATGTATAATGTCATATATACACCATTACAGTATCATACAGAATAGTTTCACCGTGCGAACAATCCCCTGTGCTCCACCTGTTCATCCTCCCTCTCTCCTTCCTGAACCCCTGAACTTTTTACTGTCTCTATACTTTTGCCTTTTCCAGAATGTCATATTAACTGAAACCATATACTATGTAGTCTTTTCACGCTGGCTTCTTTCACTTAGTACTATGCATTTAAGTTTCCTCCATGTCTTTTTATGGATCGATAGCTCATTTCTTTTTATTGCTAAATAATATTCGATTGTCTGGATGTACCAGTTTGTTTATGCATTCATACACTGAAGGACATCTTGGTTGCTCTCAATTTTTGGCAATTGTGAATAAAGCTGCTGTAAACTTTTGGGTGGACATAAGTTTTAAACTCATTTGGGTAAATACTAAGGAGCACAATTGCTGGATTTTATAGTAAGTTTAGCTTTGTAAGAAACCTCCAAACTGTCTCCCAAAGAGGCTGTACCATGTTGCATTCCCACCGTGAGAGTTCTTGCTGTTCCAAAGCCTGGCCAGGATTTGGTGTTGTCAGTGTTTGGATTTTGGCCATTCTAATAGGTGTGTAGCGGTATCTCATTGCTGTTTTAATTTGTAATTCCCTAATGACATCTGATGTTGAGCAGCTCTTTATACGCTTAGTGCCATCTGTAGATCTTCTTTGATGAGATGTCAGTTCAGATATTTTGCCCATTTTTTATTGAGTTGTTTGTTTTCTTATTGTTGAGTTTTAAGAGTTCTGTGTATATTTTGGATACAAGTCCTTTTTCAGGTATGGGTTTTGCAAACACTTTCTCCCAGTCTGTGGCTTGTCTTTTCGTTCTCTCAATTACAGGTCATTTTTATTTTATTTATTTTTCCCCCAAAGCCCCAGTGGATAGTTGTATGTCATAGTTGCTCATCCTTCTAGTTGCTGTATGTGGGACGCGGCCTCAGCATGGCCGGAGAAGCGGTGCGTTGGTGCGCGCCTGGGATCCGAACCCAGGTCACCAGGATCAGAGTGCGAGCTCTTAACCGTTAAGCCACGGGGCCGGCCCTACAGGTCATTTTTAACACTTTCATGTTTTTCAAGTAAATGTTTAAGTAAAGAAGATGAAGCTGAACAGGAATGAGTTAGTTGAGCCCTCCTGGCCTGGCTGGACCACTAGTCCCAATTCCTAGTGAGGAGGAATTGGCAGCCAAATGAAATCCACACCCATGTGATATAATTGAAAACAGTTTTCACATTTATGTAACTAATTTCGTAAATCCCATTAATTATTTATCTATAATTTATGATAAAAGAAAACCTCTTTTGGCAGAACCTATTTAAAGAACTGCAGTCCAGTATGTGGGAGGGGTAGAAACTGTGGAGGCAGGGGCCTCATGTGGGTCATCTGCTCCTTGGTAGGGAGCCCAGTCAAGGATGGAGGCCACCTGCTGGGGGCTGCCTGTACCTCCACCTGCCTGACGCAGAGTGGAGTGCCTCACAGGCCCTGAAAATCAGTTCCCTGAGAAGCTGAATGTTTCATTTGAGCTTATTTCATGACCCACCACATTTGAGTGGTGAGCTTGGACTCCCCTCCTCTCCCTTTCTAATGAGGGAAAGGATGTCTCTAGAGCACAGGCTGGGAGCCGCCTTAGAAATGCAAAGGCTCAGGTACTTGAAGGGAATGCGTTTGAGGGAAGTCTCTCCTGGTTTCTCCGGTGCCTTCAAAGAGGAACAGAGCTTTTTCAGAAACCCGGTATGAAGACAGAGAGTTCAGAGGCTCTGGTCTCCGGGCCCCAAGGAGGTTTCTTTCCAGGAGGTGTTATGCAAATCTGGCTTATGAGAAGGGTGGACTGAGTCTATTTCAAGCAAAGAAAGGCAGAGAAGGAGAATAATAATACCCTGCTCATTTGGGCTATAAATACCACAGTCAAAAGGGCTGGAAGGGAAGGATTTGGGGCCTGCGGGAGCTTGAATCTGCTGTGAGGCCTGGGGCTGGTTGTCAGGGTTTCCTCTCACAGGAAGGATAGTAGAAGCTAGGATTGAGTGACTGTGATGGGCACCAACTAGAAAATCTCCCTGAGGACACGGCTACCACTGCAGGGCAGCCTCTTGGTCGCTGGAGAGAGGCAACTCTGAGGTGGCTGAGAAGAAAGTGGTTCATGCACTGTTGGCTGACCATTGGGGATCCAAGGGGCCAGGACTGCTGTCAAAAGATTAAAATGTTGATATGAGAGTACCTTTAGGGGAGCAAAATGATAAGATGGTCACCAACCACAGCGTATGCCCAGCCAAAGTGGGGTTTCATTTTCCCTTATAAGGAAAGATCACAGGCTTGAGGGTCGTCTGACCTGAGGAAGAAGCTCCCTACCTGTTAGCCTTGACCTGCCCCGTCTGCCTCCCCAGCTGTGACCCCCCTGAAGGCAGAGATTTTGTCGGGTCCATATTTGTCTTCCAGCCTGGCTCAATAAAGTTTGCTTGGATTGAATCTGGTAGTGCTAACTGCCTCAGTTTCCTCATCAATAAAAATGGGACTTAAAATTATAACACCCACCTCACAAGAGCTTGGCATATAATAGATGTTCAATAAAAATTAGTGTCTGTCCTTTAGTTCACTAGGGAGCCACACTGTCTACTGCAATGGTGCAGCAATTTCTTTTTTACGGCCAGGTAATATGAGTCTAAAGGCCTTTATAAGCATTATTTACCCTTTAACTCAGAAAACAATGTATCAGGATATTAGAATTAAAGTTTTGAGGGAGACACCAAAGCACAATAGATGTTAAGCCACATCACCAAGGGCAGACTTTACAAATTTTAAAGGACCAGTTCCAAGATGGCTGGACTTCATCCAGTTTGAGGATACAAAAGGGGCTCCAGACACGGAGAGATAGGAAAAGCATTCATGGAGCCCTTTCTTTGGAGAGAACTTGGTGCCAAGCCCTCACCCTCCATGAGGCAGTGTCATGGACTAATTGCCTGGAGGAACTCAAGGGTGGGTTTGGAAGCATTTAACTGTTTAAGAGATGCAATCACCAACCACCCTGAACCAGAACAAGCCTCACCACAAGAGGCCTATGACCTTTGCCTCATTTTTAATGCTAAAATCTCCTCTCCAGGAGGAGCTGAGGCCTCATTACCATAACCTGCAGTGTATGTGGAAGCATGTCTTCCAACTGAGCCTGAGCAAGAGAATGCCCACCCCTCCCCTTTGAATATTCATTCCCCATCTGAAATAAAAGGCCCCTGCTTCCCTTTGTTCAGGGACAGCCAAGACTTTGGAAATGATTCCAAGTGGCCTCCTATTTGCTGCAAATAAATTCTACTTTGTGTGACAACTACTTCTGGTCAGGAGTCTGATTTTAACTCTGCCGGGAGGCAAACCCACTTGGTTTGGTGACAGCAGGAGGGAGGGCCTCCTTTCTCTCAAGCCAAGAGAGGAGGAGGCTGCCACAGGGCCCCTTGAAGATGTGAGTGTGCTGGGCCAGGTCTATAGGCCCCACATGTCTCTGGGCAAGGGATGACTGAGAGCTTCCTGAGCCCAGGTGTGGGCTGGCCTGAGTCAGTCCAAAAAAGCTGTCTAGAGAATGCTGAATGTACTTGCATCCTGCTAGAGGATGAAGGTGAGAGACAGTCTCCTGGGCCTGAGGAAAGAGCTTCCTGCAGTTATATCTGCCCAGGTGGAGGAAAATGCTGGAGCGAGGTTCCTGGAGACAGAAACCTCAGAAGAACCCAGAAAAGAACCTATGAAAGAAAGAATCAGCTTTAAACATTCACCAGGACCAGCGTACCCAAAGCCAGCCTAGAACCCTAACAGTTCAAGGTCATTAGGCCCTTCCTACCCCATCACCACTGCTCCCACCTTCTGCTCCATCCCAGGGAGGGGCCAGAAACTGGCCAGTCAGCTTGGAGGAAGGGGAAAGAGAGACAGGCAAGGGGAGAAATGGAGAAGAGACACCAAGTTCTCCCTCCTGCTGTAGGCTGTCAGCCTGAAGCAGGCCTGTGCTGGCAAGGGGAGAAGATTTGAACATATAAAGTTTGGGATTTCGATTTTTCTTAGACTAGACCTTCTAATTAACAAATTGAGACTTAGAATGGCACAGGACTGTCTTCCCTGAGAATGAGCAGAAAAGTGCCAGGCCTGCTGGAATTTTCATCCCGGGCAAGGAAAGATGGTCCTTGTTGGATAAATTTCAAAGGGACCGTGGGAGATAACATATAAAGTTGTGTTTTAATTTACCATGATTTGCACATTCAAAAGAGCCAGCACCTTATGCACCATGGATCCCTCCAGCTCTTCTAGGTCTGCCAGGTCATATGGTAACAGAGCATATGATGATATGGTGTGAAGGGCAGAGCAGCTTGTGCTGCAGCCTGGACCTGCTGCAGAGCCCTTTCTTGTCCTAGGCCCCGCTTAAGACTGGCAGCTTTCAAAGTCAGTGAGCAATGAGTTAGAGTAGTATTTCTAAGTGAAGTATGTACGTTGCCTCCAAAATCCAAAGAGGTCCACTAGGTCCTGTGCCTCTTCCTCAGTAGTGGGGTGCAAGGTGCCCTATCTTCAAGGAGATGCTTTGGAATGCCTCACAGGACCGATAAAAACTCCATCCATGTGGCAGGACCCTGCATCCTCACGGGGTCTCTTTCCCACCAACTGGTGCTCATGCGCCTTACTAGGGCATCCAGAGTACTGGCCACTTCCTGCTCTGCAGGTCCTGTTAGCATCAAGCCATCAATATAATGGGAGTAGTTGGATTCTGTGGAATGGCAAGGAGAGAAGCCCTTGAGGATCATATTCTCATGGGGAGCAGGAGAGTTAATACAGCCCTCGGGCTAGACAGTGAATCGGTACTTCTGTCTTTCTCATGGGCAAGGGAGCTGTTTTTCATTTTCCTTACTGACGAGAATTGAGAAGAATGCATTTACCGTTCAACAGCAGCTTACCAAATGCCAGAGGCTGTATTATCTGTTCTGGTAATCATAACACATCCAACATGGCAGCAGTGATAGGGAACACCACTTGGTTAAGTTTACGGTAGTCCACCATCACCCACCACAATCCATCTGACTTTCACAGGGACCAAATGGATAAATTCAGCAGGGATATGATAGGGACCCACCACCACCGTCTTGCACCCTTTAAGTCTTTGAAAGTGGCACTGTTCTCTGCAGTTGCTCCTAGGATGCAGTATCATTTCTGATTTACTAACTTGGCTGGGGGTGGGATAGTTTCAAGCACTGCTACTCAGCTTTTCCTATCAAAACCTTCTTATCATTCAGGGCCTGGGGAAGGAGCTACAGGGACGATCTATGGGCGCATTGAACCCACTGAGAGGCAGCCTTGAGCCAGAACACCTGTTATCTCCTGGCCTCCATAAACCCATCTCTAGCCAGAGGAGCATGATAGTGTTTCAGATACCCTGGTATCAATGTCATCTCACACCCCTAGTTTTAATGGGGATGTTGGGATTCAATGGTCTTCAGAAGATGCGAGAATTCCCTTTGCCCCACTGTATAGTTACCCTTCAGAGAAGGATCAGAGAAATGTTTATTGAATACACGCAGGGTTTTTCCTCAAGCGGACCCAGCCTACCCTTCAATCAGGTGGCTCTGGGTCTGTGAATTGACTTAGATCTAGAAAGTGGATGAGGGCCTTGCTGTCCATGATGCCAGTTAATTGCCTTTGCCTGGTCTCTACCATTCTGGAATTCCATAATCCCCATTGATACTAGGGAGTCCTGGTTCTGTGGCAACATCTCCTCCTGTCAACCCTGGCCTGCGAAGTCAGCCAGTTCAGAGCTTCTCCAAGGTGCTAATGGCCCCTCTCCAGTACCTCATCATTGCCTTAGCGAACACCCGTCTGGCCCTCCCAAACAGCAGTCAGGCGATGGGGCCTCCAGTCTCACATAACAAATCCATTTGAATGTGGCCCCCTCCCTGGACCTTCTGACCCCTTACTTAATTCTCCACCCAGACAGTTTCAGCATCTCCACCTCATTTACTGTAGGTTCATACCATGTGTAAGCTTCCAGGAGCAATACTGGCAGTGTATTAAGATACAGTCCAGGTGTCAATGCCATAGTATTGAACCTTGAGTCACAGGCGAGGGCTCCCATGTAAAAAAAATTCTCTCCTTTCCAGACTTATATTCTGGGCCCTTTCCAACACCCTAAAGACCCAATCATTCCCGTATAGCTTCCCCTGGTGCCTGCTAATTCATATCAGCCAGGTCCTGCAGTTCCTTCAACAAATAAGCTGTTTCCTTCCGGAGTATTTCCCCTGCTTGGGTTGTACTGGGACCTCGCCGTGTTCATCTGCCCGGTGGTGAGGAGCGTGGCACAGGTGGAGCTTGAGGGTTAACATCATGCTGCGGGGTACCTACTTTGAGTGCAATCTTTGCAGCGTCCCCAAGCAAAGAGAAGCTGCTCTCCTCTAATAAGGGGTAGGGGGTTGCTTCTGCCAGTCCAGGGGGTTCAAGGGATTCTAGGAGTTCTAAAGTCTCACCTCTGTTTCAAGTGCCCCCATTTCAGGTCTCAAGGTCCTACCTTTTTCCCTTTTAGCCCCCTGACTTTGATACAGAAAATTTGTCAAGGGTGGACATTCATTCTCCTTAATGGGTATGCCACCCTTACAACTAGATTCTGGGCCTGATTCTCAGCACAGTGTGCCCTGGGATTGGAAGAGACAAGTGTCTCCTTAATACCACCAGAGACGCATTCTGGTCTTCACAGCACGTCTTGAGTTGATGGTTGGCTGAACTAAGTTTTTCATTTTCTTTTCCCAGGGCTTCCAGAACAGTTAACAAAAGGCAACCCACTCAAGCTTTATGACTTACTCCCACACCATTCAGGAGCCACAGATGTCACTTCACCTTCCACCAGTATCACATCTCAATCCACATGGAGACAGTCTGATGCTACAGTAGGCTAGGGATTATTCACTGACTGGCGAGTTCCCCCAAAAGCAGAGCCTGAGACAAATGCTTGTGCTCAGGTGATTTGTTTGGGAAGTGATCTCAGGGAGCAGGGGAGCAAAACAAGAAAGGAGAGAAAACCAATACAAGATGCACTGTTGAGCTGGGCCACCTCTACAGGTCACTGCTTAATCCTGAAAGACCTTTTGAGGAAACTTAGGAAATGCATCTCGGAACACTCCAACTGGAGGATGAAAGGGGGAAGCATTTTTCCACCGTCCCCTCCCCCCAATTAGTCAACGGAGATACTACAGCCATTGACTCCCCCGAATTTGCAGGTTGCATATGTGTAAGTGCCAAAGGAGGGGCCATGGGCACCCGCCAGGACAGGAAGTGGGAGGTAGAGGGTGGGCGCCTGGGGGGTGGCTCAGTCAGTTTGCACCTGTGTGAAGTGCTCACGCCCACTCAGAACTGGTTGTGAGATAGAACTGGAGCCAGAGGATTGTAAATGGGGTACAATAGGTGCCCAGTGCAGTCCACCCGGGTAATTACTGTCCTTCAGAGCGGTAGAAGCTGATGCTTAAATGTTAACTTTACTGCAAATGGTCTAAAGCATTAGAAGTCGTTTCTTTAGGAACCACTCACAGAGCCAGTTTCAGAGCCAAACAAGGAACTCAATCTCTTACAATATTTAGTTTTTAAGCCAAAACAGTATGCCCAGCTTAACCTCATCATTAACCATAATTTAGCTCTTACCAAAGAAATATGATTTGCCAGTACGGAGAACAAGCTCATTTCAAAATTACAGAAATGTAATATAAAGGAGTAAGACTGGCATCGATTTCACTACCTTTATGCTTAGTTACACCTTATATGAATAAATGTATGTGTCTGTGTATCTGTGTATATGACTGTGTGTTGTGTATGCAACTGTTTGCATCTATATTGTATCACATATCTGTGAGTATACCTGTGAGTTTGTGTGTGTGTCTGTGTGTATTGTGTGTTTGTGTACTATGTGTGTTGACCATCTGCTATGTGCCCAGCACTGTGCCAGGCACTGGGGATGCCCCACGTAGGGCCTCCATCCTCATGGCACTTACATGGAAAACAGCCTCTCTTGCCAGAGTGTGAGGAAGGCTGCAGTTAAGAACCTCCAACTCTTAATTTCCTGCTGTGGTAGCCAGAATAATGGCCTCCTAATGTCCTAATGTCCTAATGTCTGGGACCTGTGAATATGTCATGTCACATGGCAAGGGGGAATTAAGGTTGCAGATGGCATTAAGGTTGCTAATCAGTTGACCTTAAAATAAGCTTAGCCTCAATTATCCAGGTGGGTCCAATATAATCACAAGAGTCCTTAAAAGATGGAAGAGGGAGGCAGAAGAGTTGTTGTCAGAGTAACATGAAGTGAAAAGACAACCAGCCATTGATAGCTTTGAAGATGGAAGTGGCTATGAGCCAAGGACTGTGGGCAATCTCCCTAAACTGGAAAAAGAAAGAAAACAGATTCACCCCTAGAGCCTGCAAAAGGAATGCAGGCCTGCTGTCACCTTGATTTTAACCCAGTAAGACCCATTTTGGACTTCTGACCTCCAGAACTCTAAGATAATAAAATTTGTGTTGTTTTAAGCCTTTAAATCTGTGGTAATTTGTTCCGGCAGCAACAGGAAATGAACACACCTGTGAAAACTGGATTCCTGTCTTTAAACCACGCCCCCTTTGCTTGGCTTCTAGCCCACAGCTCCACTTAAAGGTGCAGTAGAGCTGCATTTTACGTGGGGGTTGGGGTGAAGTCAGCCTGTAATGAGAAAATGTAGAGTCCAAATTAACCTTGAACATGCACACGCCTTCAACTGCCCCTTATGTGGAGAGTAGGGAGCTGGATCCACTGAAGTGAGCAGATCAACACTCCCCAAGGTGCCTTCACCCAGAGCACTCTCGCCCCAGGGCACGGGCTTACTGACTGCAAGGACCAGCTAAACAAATCACACCCTTTGAATTGTCTCTCTCCCTCTAGGCAGATAATTAAATTTGTATAAATTCAAGGAGCAAATGCTGCAACTCCATTGTGATTTCAGGTTTTGTTTTTATTTCCTGAGTTTGCTAAGGACAGAATGGAAAAACAAAACCTTCTATTTGTCTTGTGGCTTGTTGTCTTTTATTATGAAATACACCAAGCATACAGAGAAGTGTAGAGAAGAATAAAACCCACGCCTGTGTGCACATCACCCCACCTCTGACAAATTCTAACATTATTCTACATTTGATTTGGATTTTTAAAAATAAATGAAAAGTTACATGTATAGTTGAAACCCAGTGTCCTCCTTACCTTTGCAGATGCCATCCCCAACCCGCTTCCTGCCCACCCCCAGGAGGGTTCCCTGTTACCGATTTAACATCTATAGCATTCCTCTGCATGCGTTTATACCTCTATTAGCCAGATCTGTGTGTACCCATTAACAATAAAATACCAGTTTACTTGTTTAGAAAGATTACCTAAATGGTACACTGAATATATCCTTCTGCTCACATATATCCTTGTTTTCTTATCCTCCAGCTCAACATTATGTTTCTGAGATTTATCCACATCGATACTTGTAGCTCTGGTTCATTCTTTTTAACTGCTGAAGAATATTCGATTTTATGAAAACACAATTTGTTTACCTGCTCTTCTGTTCATGTATTTAGGTTGTTTCCAATTTCTCTTTATTAAAAACTAGTTTCAGGGAACATTCTTATACATTTCCTTGTGCCCCTATGCTCGAGTTCCTCCAAGGTATATACTTAGGCATGAAATTGTTAGGTCAAAGGATGTGTTTCACTTTAATGTCATTGATTATTGTCAAATTGCTTTACACAGTAGTCACACCAATTTCCCTTTGGCAGCGTATTAAGTTCCCTTTTCTCTGTATCCTGACCAACACAGACTAGTTTCTGCCCATCCAATGGCTAATGGGTCTTCTCCTTCTCAGATTGCACAGTCCATTCTCATAGCAACCCTGGGCAGAGGTGGCAGAAGTCTTATCATGACCACCTGGCAGGAGGGCACAGGGAGGCTCAGGGAGGGGACGATGAGCCCAACACAGCTGTCTGTGGCCATTCAGGAGCCGAACAAACCCAGAAGTCTTGGATCCCAGGCATCCATCCCCATGGGAATCGGATACCTGGCCAGAACACAAACTGTGCAGCCACCTTTAGAGAATAAAAGATATTTAAATAACTCGTACTATGTGGTAAATATCAATAACTATCCACACTAACAGAGGGCAAGATAATTATCATTTTATGGAGCTTTTTATTTTACAAAACACTTTTTTGTGTGTGTGTGAGGAAGATCAGCCCTGAGCTGACATCCATGCCAATCCTCCTCTTTTTGCTGAGGAAGACTGGCCCTGAGCTAACATGCCCATCTTCCTCCACTTTATGTGGGACGCCACCAAAGCATGGCCTGACAACGGTGCGTCGGTGCACGCCCGGGATCCGAACCCGGGCCGCCAGCAGCGGAGCACGCACACTTAACAGCTACTCCACGGAGCCGGCCCCCACAAAACACTTTTACATGCATTCCTCATTTGACCCTGACAACAACCCCCTAAGAAAGACTTGGATTATTGCTGTTCCCACTTTACAGATATGAAAAATGAGGCTCATGGCAAGTCAGAAGGTTGGCTCCTGAATCTATTTGCCTTTAAAGTACATCTTCTGTGTGAACACTTGGAGATGGGTGTCTAATAGTTGGCAATTCTCAGTATGTGCCATCTCTCCCGGCCCCTGCACGAGTTCTCCTGGCAGCTGAGGTCACACTGCAAACACAGAGCATCTCCGCCCGGGGGGAGGCCCGGCCCGGTTTCGTATACCTGGAGTCACACTCGAAGAATATCCTAGCTCTGCCACAACAGGACTGTGACCTTGGGCAAGTTACTTCTTCTCTGTGCCTCAGTTTTCTTGTCTGTAACCTGGGAATGATGGCAGCTACCTCCTGGCAAGGTCATGTGGACTGGCCGCAGTAACACCTCTAACATGCCAGGCACACAGGAAACACGCGAACATTGACTCTCATGAGGAAGACTGCGATTGTGAGTTCTGGCTCTCCATAGTCCTGGGGAGGAAGAAACGCCAAAGGCAGGCCTGAGCAGAGCACAAGTCACTGATTCCAGGAGACAGCCATGTCCAGAGGCCAAGGAGGGCTCTATTCTGGAGATACAGGCTCCAGGCACCCAAGCACAGGACCAGAGGCACCACAGCCGGGGGCAGGCGGCCATCCTGCAGGAACATCTACCAGGTCACTTGAGGGGTCCTTGTAAGTCCACATCTTCGTTTTTCTCACGGCTTGAAACACATCAAACGATTATAGCCCGAGAGTTTACTGGGTGCTGCCACGGCTGCCAGGGGCTGGCCAGGCCCTGCTTCCAAGTCAGGGCTCCGGGGGTTCCACACCAAATGTGTTGGTGGAGGGGATCTGAGCTGAGTAAGGAAGGAATGAAAGGTATATTAATCTATTCTCAGTTCCCGTCCATCCCAGAAGGCTTCATTCATGATCTGGGAAGCAACCCAAGGTCACTGCCGTCCTTGACTTGAAGCCTCATCATCAACAGCTGGTTACCAAGCTCCAGGGATGCAGGAGAGAGAACAATTAGAAGGTAAGAAAGTAGGCTTCAGCTCCAAGCTCTGCGTCTTTCTAGCTGGGTGAACTTTTATCTTTGTAAACCTCAGTTTGCACAACTATACGTAGGAGCTAAAAACACCTATCCCACCTCCCTCCTAGAGCTGTAACATCAAATGAGATAACAGGCAGGAAAGTGCCTGGTGAGCTGTCGCGTGCCAGGTTCAGTTAACAGCAGTTACTGCGTGTCACACTTCGGGTCAGGTGCTCAGCTGTGGAGGTGAGGGCATGGCTGAGTCATCCACCCCTCTCTCCTGGATCAGGTCACATCTGCCCTGATCACTGGTTCACTCCAGGATCATGGCACAGCCCAGAACTCTATCCAGCCCTCCTGGCAGCCAAATCTGTAACCGTGGCCTCATAGGCTTCCTGTTCTCATCAGGTGAGACATTCAACCATGGGACAATCACAGTCAACTAGCGACAGATGGAAAGTCATGGGCCTTTGGAGACTGAGTCCAAACACCAGCTCTGCCCTTCGCCAGCTGGGTGACCTTGGATAAGTCACTTATCTTCTCTGAGCCTCAGTTAAATTGTTTGTAAAATGGGGGTAATAATGCGTATTTCGTGCTGTTGCAAGAAGTGAATGAGACTACATACACTTGTCACACAGCAAGACCTTAACAAACGGAGGCTGCAAGTCGAATCTCCCTGGGCCTCTAATTACTCATCTGTGAACTGGGGACAGCGGCTGCTCCCTGGCAAGGCTGTTGTGAAGATGAACCGAAACCGTGTATGGAGCAAGCACAGGATTTGGCTCGTGACTGTAAGCTCTCTGAGTACAGGTCCTGGGTTTGTTTTATTCCCTAGTGACTACCCAGCACCTCATGGAGTACCCGGCACACACATGGCAGGGGCTCAGGAAATATTTGTGGAGTGAATAAACGAAGTAAGTACTGCAGATTTCTTTAACTTCTCTGAGCCTCGACTTCCTCATCTGTAAAATGGGCATATAAATACTTACCTGAGTGGGCTGTTGTGAAAACCAAGGGCCCACAGCAGATGCTCCAAACAGTCTCCAACACTGCAGCCCAGGAGGCCCCCTGAGCAGGCCTTGCACCCCATTCCCTAGGCAGACACCACAGGAGGCAGCTGGGTAAGTAAGAGTAACGTTTACTGAGCAATACAGGACTGAGTACTATGAAGGGATTACCAGGATGGAAATGCACCCCACCCCCGCCCCGGCCACCCCCACACCCAGAGACTACAGTACTGAGGAGTTAACACACAACGGCCATAACTGCTGGATACCTGTTCGTAACAAACAAACCATAGCATATTTATGCTGTATCACATCGAGTGATTATAGAAATCCACATATATATTGCTTGTATAAAATCTTTTTTTTGTAAAAAATATTAAAAAAAAAAAGAAAGTATAAAAAACATGTGCAGTTGAAAGCCCTGCCAGGACAGCCAGTCTGTAAACATTCAGTGAGTATGTGCTTTGGAAGGGCGCCCGCGCCTCGTGCCCGCAGCAAACTCCAGCAGGGCCCGCGAGGGTGCACCCCGGCTGCTGCTCCAGGGCGGTGCCACACTGGACCGAGGTGGGCGGGTGCAGCAGGGCCCCGCATCAGGCCCCTCTCCAGCCTCGCATGGGGGTCAGGGGTCAGGGGTCAGGGGTCAGGCCCGGGGCAGGCAGATTGCAGTTTCACTCTGAGTTCCATCCTCAGTCGAATTTTGGTTGCAACTCATGGCTTTTCCTGGCTGCTCGGGGGGTCCCTCGGGTAGGTGCCCTGGCAGAGAGGCTGGAGAAGTGCCCGAGGCTGTCTGGTTGGGCGTCTCTCCGGCCCAGGTGCCTCTGTCCTGCCTCCTTCCAGCTGGCCCCAGCAGGACAGCCCCACCCTCGGGTCTACTTTGGTCTCAGCGCTTGGTCCTTCTGGGTTTCGTCAGCCCATTCTTCCCCTTGTGAGGCTGATCGGAGTTTCACAAAAGCTCGGCCGCCGCTGGCTGTGCTGAACCTCGTTGTAAAGTTTTTCACGCACCAAGGAAGGGCACTCGGGGACCCTCCTCCTCCTCCTCCCTCTTCCCATCTCCTCTTCCTCCTCCTCTTCCTCCTCCCAGCCCACGGTCACTTCTTCTCTAGCTGCTCGAGCAGCGGGTTGCCTTCTGACTCGGGGGTCTTGACGCTGTCGGTGCGGACGATACAGGTAGGGCGATGCCGGTTCAGCATCAGGATAAGCTGCTGCCGCTCCTGCTTCAGCTCCTCGATCTGGGTCTTCAGCTCCGCGTTCATGAGTTCCAGCCGCTCAGATTCCTGGGCGCAAACACAGAGACAGGGCTTTAAGCTTTCACTGGGGAGCGGCTCTCCCTCTGGGTATGTACAAAGCACACCAGGTTGGCATTTGCCTGTTTTCTGTCTGCCAGGTTCCCACTGGAGGAAACACAGAATCTGCTATTGAGCCCCTGTGGTAACTGACATTCTTCAGGCAGTGCCTGTCACACCTGTGACACTGGCCTGTGTCACGGGTGAAATGAACCCAGGTTATAGCCTGGGGCCAGCCCAGCTCACGTACCACCTCTCTCCCCTCGCTCAATTCATTTCAGCCACAGTGGCTTCCTTGCTCTTGCTCAATTACGCCAAACACTCTCCTGCCTCAGGGCCTTCGCACAAGAAGCAAAGGGTGGGGGAAGAACAGAGGCCAAGTGGAGCCTGGAGGATAAAGCAGGAGCATGCAGGGTCCATGGAGGGGTTAGAGGGGGCCCACGGATGGCAGTGCAATGGCAAGGTGCTTTGATGTATGATAAAAGCATGTTGAGGATATTTTGGCCTGTGGGATCAACAAGCCCAGGGTGGTCATGTAATTTCTCCTAAAACGTGCTTCCTGGTTATTGGCCTATAATTATTTAAACAGCCTCTTCCTTTTCCCCTGTTATCTAGAAGCTTTGCTCACTGGGAGGCAATCAAGTCGTCCTTCTGGATCCAAAATGAGGTTTCAAACAGACCCCAAGTGAAATTTCCAAAGAACTTCCAGCTCAGTTGGAGAGGCTCCAGAGAAAGGAAGGAATGTTGATGTGATTTTGGGGGGTGTTTACATGTTCATAGCGTGGATAGGTGATGGGCATACCAACTCAAGGCTCGGGGGTCAAAACAGTAAAACAGAAAAGCGTCTGAAAACTATTTCTTAGACTCTGTCTAAAAACTTATACCAGTTTGAGAGCTGGAATTTACTCAAGGGCCAGCAAAGTTTTAGACCAGTGGTTCTCAACTAGGAACAATTTTGCCTCCCAGGAGACATCTGACAATGTCTGGAGACATTTTTGGTTGTCACAACTGGGGAGGATGGGTGCTCCTGGCATCTAGTGGGTAGAGGTCAGGGATGCTCTTAACCATCCTGCAGTGCACAGGATGGCCCCACCATAAGAACCATCTAGTCCAAAATGTCAACGGTGCTGAGGGTGAGCAATCTGTATCAGACAAAGAACAGCTGTGTGTGTGACAACTGGGCTGCATGGCACTGGCTTAGGCCTATGAGCTTTCCCCTCCCCCTGGTGGGGCATGGGCTGACAGCCTCCCTCTGGGGTCTCCAGGGCCCTCGGTGGGGCCCACACACATCCCAGGGCTGCTGTCTTCCTCACACTGGCCGGTTTGACTGAATTGTTCCTTGTGCTCATCTCTGAGGTGGCAGCCGAGCACCCGGGGGACTCAGAACTGCTGAGATGTGCAGTCCTCGTGACCAGATGCTGAGGGAGAACAGCCTCAAAAAAGGAAAAAGATGCTCAGGAGGAAAATATTAAAAACCAGCTATGGTGGTTTTTGGTTCAACAGGATGAGGCATGACAGCGAGGCTGGCCTGGTCCACTGTTCTCAGAATTTCAAGAGGGCCAGGAGAGACGCCACGTGAAACCACGAGTCCGTGACCTGTCAGTCTGGGGCCATTAGGTGCTAATCTTATTAGCTGCCTGCTCACTGGGTCTGACGAGCTGGTGACCTTGGGAATTTCTCATAAACCCTCTGACCATCTGGTTTTCCCCAGCAAAGGTTTTAGCTACGACTTGGAATCCTGAGCCTCTGCCTCTAGGAGCCTCAGTTCAATCCACCCACCTGTGAGTATTTGCTGAGGACCTGCTGTGTACAATGAAGGCTCTGGGGGAATCCAGAGGCCCATGAGCCCCAACGCGGCTCTTGTGCAGCTTCCACTCTAAGAAGAATGATCCACACAGCGGGGCAGAGCTGACCATGTGCCCATCAGCCATCCAGGGTGTCGAAGACCTTCAGAGAGGACTAAATGACTGGGTCTGACCTTGGGTTTGAAAAATAGGTTGACTCTGGTTGAGTAGAGAAGGTTGGGTGGCCGGGAGGGATTTTGGGAAGGGAGCCCCGAGTGAACAAGGACACAGAAACTGTAGACTTTCAGATGTGTTTAGAGGATAAAAATTCTCCATTGTGACCACAGTCGCTTTAGGACATAGTGGGGTAGAAAGCCGGGAAGGTGGGTTTAGAACCAGACCAGGAAGAGCTGGTAGGGTTTGGAATCAGAGTCTAGAGCAAGTTTCTTAACTTCTCTGAACCTCAGTTATCTCATCGTAAAAAGATGATGATCATGGGGATTAGATGAACTCACATGGGAAAAGCACTTTGTAAACTGCAGGGTTAGGGAGGCTTAAGGAATTTGTACTTGAAACTATGAGCAAGAGAACATGAAGAGAGAGAAGGAGCAGAAGCAGCAGAGGAGGAGGATGTTGCAAGGAACTCTTGGCAGGTCACTGCCTGGATTTGGAGAATGGGAGATGGGGAAGAGAGGTGCCTGTGAGCCTGGGGGAAGGGTCCAAGGACCTGGGGGTGGGGTGCTCTAGAGGTGGGGGGGCAGGAAGGAGTGGGGTTGTACAGTGAGTGGAAGTTAAAACTGGACACGCAAGAGGCAGTGTCCGACACGCGGCATTCAACAGTCCTGCACACAGATCCATTTCCTTAAAAAGACCATGTGTCAAACCAACCTTATATGTGAACATCTGTATCATACAAAAAAGACCAAGTAGACTTGTGACAACTTGCTCCACACTTATCATAGGCACGGCACTGCATCCTGTTGGTTTTATTTTTTTGTTTTTATTTTTTTATAATTTTATTTATTTATTTTTCCCCCAAAGCCCCAGTAGATAGCTGTATGTCATAGCTGCACATCCTTCTAGTTGCTGTATGTGGGACGCGGCCTCAGCATGGCTGGAGAAGCGGTGCATTGGTGCGCGCCCAGGATCCGAACCCGGGCCGCCAGCAGCGGAGCGCGAGCACTTAACTGCTAAGCCATGGGGCCGGCCCCCCGTTGGTTTTAAAATGTGAGAGGATATCATGGAAAATCCTGAATTCTGACTGTCTGGCTGTCAGAATGTAACTAACTGATTTTAGTTTTATTTCCTTCTGTTTTATTGGGTGGTGCTACATATTTATTTATTGTGTAAGTATAAGTTGAGTTCAGAAGAATGTTTTTCAACCATGATTGTAGGAGTGGTTTGTGGTTTTATAACAGCAATTACCTGGCCTGTTTTCCTAATTAATTAAGGAACCTAGGCTAGGATCTTCACACGCTAATTATGAAGTGAATAACTCTGCTTGCATTCGTGTTTATCGTTTTGTCTTCTGATTTTATTGCCCTAGAGAAAATGAAACCATTTGTTGTTTTAGAATAGAATTAGTGCAAGTGAAGGTTCTGTCTCCTCCACTGTGGTCAGCAAAGGCAGTGGAAAAAATACAGGGTGAGCAGCTGGGTGTCCTGGTTTTTCATCCAGGCTGTGAGACCTTGGCCAAGTCATTTCCCTTCTCTGGGCCTCAGTTTCCTCTCAGAAAAGATAATAATTGGCCCAGGGGACTTTAAGCATTAAGATTCTCTGACTATTTAAAAAAAAAAATTACCCTAATGCACTTAAAATAGAATCCCACCTTCCAATTCTCTGTAAGAGTTGGGAAGAAGTCTGGTGCAGCCTTCTGAGCCCCAAAGACCTGTCTGAATTAAAATCCTGACTCTGCCACTTGCTAGCTATGCGCTGTGAAAGAGACCCCCAATTTCCCTGAGCCTGGGCCACCTGAATAGAGTGCTGGGCAGCAGAAGAAGCCCTGGGTTCTAGTCGTAACTTGGCCGCGGTGTGACCTTGAGCAAACTAATCCCTCCCAGTCTCAGAGTCCTCGTCAGTCAGCAGAATGGGGCTGCCTTGCCTCCTCCCAGAGTCACTGTGACCATTAAGGAGAGAGCGGCCACAAAGAGCGCAGAGCGCCATGGGAGCGTGAGATGGTGTTAATGCTACCAGTACCCGGGGAAACTGTGTTGGGAACAGCAGCGTTACAGAGGCTGCGCTACAGAAAGAGAAGCCCAGGGGCTGCTGCTCCTAATGCAGACAGAGGAGGCAATGAGGTAGCTCTAGGGCCTGCAGGGTGTGGATCTGATCCACCCAAAGGCCTGCATCCCACCTCCTTGGCTGGTCCAGGCAGGCAAACTCTGAGATGCCATAAGAATCTCCCAGGACTGATCTGGGTGTCCAGGGGTCAGATGGGAGGGTGACTGTTTACATTATACATATATGCGTGTGTGTATACACACACACACACACACACACACATCCCTTTGTACCTCTGAGCCTTGTAAATATTTTACCCATTAAAAAATAAATTGCAAGAGAATACCCCAGGTCTGCAGGCACAGATTGTCAACACAGCCATCTGCATTCGTGCCCTGAACCTCACACCCAGCCTCTGCTTCTAAGGCCAGAGGAGTGGAGGGGAGCCTGGGGGCAGGGGGAAGACCGCGCTTGGGCCCAGATAGACCTGCCCGAACCTGCCTCCTAGATCCGAGGCCATGCACTCTGGTCCTCACAGCTGCCTTCCTCTCTCGCCAGCACAGCACCACAACCACGAAACTGACATTCCTGCTCTATTCTCCGCTGCCCCAATCCGTGCCCCACGCTGCAGCCAGAGGGATCTTTCTAAGGTGTGTCACTCTGCTCCTGAAACCCTTCCGTGGCTCCCCACGACCATACAATTCATCATCCTAATGGGGACACGTGCGAGAGTGAAAGAAGGGGCTGTTAGTAACTAGGCCAAGACAACAGGCATACACTGGGGCTGCCCCAGACAACCAGCACGGAGGACCCCCCAACATATTAAGGATCTGGGGCGTGCCTGCCTCTCCATTCTCCCCTTGTTCCCTAAACTCACGCCACAGTGACACGCTTTTCAATTCCTTAATCACATCTGTGAACACCTCTTGCCTCTGGCCTTTGCTGCTGCTGTTCCTGGTAACCCCTCCATCCCTGTCCTTCATCTCGTTAGCTCCCTCCCCTCTTTTATGTCTCAATAAGAGTCTTTCCTCAGCCTAGACTAGGAGAGGGCCCCGTGCATGTTCTCACAGCTCACTGGGCTTGCCCACTTGCTTGTCCACTGTGCAGAGGGCACTCACTAAACGCTATTGGATGGACGGACAGATCAGCAAATGAATGAATGAATCCCACTTGCTAGCAGCGTGAGCTTAGGCAAGTAACTTGACCTCTCTGAGCTACAGGTCAATGTCTAACGTGGGGATAATCAATATTTATCTCACTGGAATGTTGCAAGATTAAATGAGTCACATGAAATGCCTGGCACACAGTAGGTGCTCAGCAAGTGTTACCAGAATGTGAAGAGTAGCTAGCGCCCTTCATTTGGCACTGACTGTTTACTGCACTCGTGTGTTATTGGTGTACATTCACTTGGCATATCTTGCCTGCTAACTGGCTGACAAGCTCTTGAAGGCGAGGATCTGATGTGAGGCTTCTCTGTTCCCTGCTGTGCCGTGCCCAGCTCTGCAGGCATGTGGGGCTGGATAGGAGGTATGTGAAGCTCCATCCATCTTAAAGCCCCATGGGAGACCCATGTCTTAGAAACTTCTTGAAGACTTCGTGCCCAATGTGGGTACAGCGTCTCTTCCAAGGGGGTTCCCAGCTCCAGGAGTATAATAACCCCCACCTATAGTAACCCTCCCCCTGCCCCAGACACTCATAGCCAGGAGGTGTACACATGGCCCCACTCTGTCCACATCCATGACCTCAGAGTTGCTCTCCACTTGTTGCCAGCATGAGAAGAGACCCATAGAGACCCTGGTGCCAGAGAAAACCAAGGCCAACCTTGGTTGGCCTTGTCTCTCCAGCTCCCATAGGAGGGACCACATCTGTTCCTTCCTGTGTGTCTCCCAGTGTACCTGGCACAGTGCTGGACAGTTAGTGCTTACAAATACTTGTCAACAAATCAACGAATGAGCAAAAGAATGGACAAATGAATGAATGAATGAATGAATTAGAGCCAGGATAGCAGAGTGTTGAGAACAAATGTTTTGAAGTCAGCCTCAGGCTCAAATCTCAGTTCCACCACTTAGCTGCTGAGGGTCCTGGGCAAGTTCCTTAACCTCATCATGCCTTAGTTTCCCCATCTGTAGACAGAGAATAATGAAGGCACTCACCTCATACAGTTAGTATGCCAATACAGTGAGATAATGTACACACGGCACTTCACACAGTGCCCAACTTTACGAATGTTAGCAACTACTGTGAATTGTTGCATACTGTAGAACAGAGCCTCACCCATGATGTTATTATTATTTATTGTTACTATTATTATTTAGAAATGAACAAGGGACTGGGGGTGTGGAGGCTGGAGACCACTGGCCTGGACTAGTTAGCTTTCTGGTCATGTTCCTTCACTGCCGTCTACCTTTTTGAGGAGCAGGGAAGGCCTATGAGATGGGACTCAGGAAAGGCAACCCTCTGCTGGCCTTTGCATGCACAGCGGACCTCTGGTCCCCGGGGCAGCAGCGAAGAGCTTGGGGTCAGCTTCAGTGGGGCTGAGGCCAGCCAGGGAGGCAGGGCTGGAAGAGCCGTCCCCAGCCAAGGGATGGAGCTTTCCTCTGCCCAGTGCTGCGTCCAAAGCCCGCAGGCATGGCGTTATCACCTTCTGCATCAGCACCCACCCTGGACAAGTTTGGCAGCCACCAGGGCACCAAAATGGGTAGTAGCAGTCCCAGGCCATCCGGGCCAATCAGCACCGAGGGTCTAACCTCAATTAGAGGAGGGGAGCTCGGCTCCTCCCACCGTCTCTGGCCTTCCAGGGATCTGAGTGGGCTGGAGCTGCTGCAGGCTGCCCTGGTTGTCTTGGTTCGGGGAAGAGGGGTTAGATAGGAGGCAGGGAAGAGCAGAGGCGCAGATGCCAGCAGGTACACACTGAGTCTGCAGGCTTTGATGACATCTCCTGGTCCACAGCTCAAAGCCCACTCCAAAGAACAAGGCAGGCCCCCCGCCCTGGCCAGCGGCCCTGCTCACCCGCTGCAGAAACTCCGTCCGCTCCTTCTTCTTGTTCCGGCATCGGGCCGCTGCGACCTTATTCTTCTCCCGGCGCCTTTTCCTTCGCTCCTCTTCCTCGTCTAGCTGTGAGGGCAAAGAGCCGCCGATTAGGCATTGAGGCAGGCCTGAGGTATGGCTTCCCTCCCGACGCACAGACAGATGGACAGTCCCCCTCCTAACCCACATCTCGGCAGTGAACGAGCTGTCACTGTCGGCCAGCAGCCTGGCCTTTAGCTGATGAGATGGAAATGTTTCCCAGGCAGCCCAAGGACCTTCTCAGAGCAGGCGGGCATCCCTGGGAAGAGTCAGTGTCCCTGGGGGCAGGGCTACCTGGGTTCTGCTAGAGTTCAGGAGCCCTGAGCCTGGCGAGTCTACTCACACAGAGGTGACACCCAACGGGCGGTGATGGTCTGTTCTCCTGCCCAGCCAAGCCCTCTAGGCACTATTTTCCAGGCCAGTGGTTCCCAGGCACTTCCTTTGAAAACACCTTGGGCGTGAGCAGATTTCATATTCTGCCCCCTACCCCGCCCCTTCACCTCCTTAAGGTAACTTCACCCTCCCTCTTGGTCTTTCCAAATGCCCGGATCTAACTCCTTGCCGACTAAGCAGTCTCCTCAGCCTCCTCACCTGTTTTTAATCCTGTTCCCTGCCTCTGCATGTTCTTCCCCCAGGATCCCACGGGATCCCTGAAGTGCCCTGCATGGGACACAGGCAGAGGGGCCCCCTGCATCTCCAGGCTTGCTTCTCTCCCAGGCAACATTAGGAAATTCACCGTGCATGAAACAGGGCCCATTAAATGTGAAGGAGGAAGCTCACTACCCCCCAACACTGACTTTCAATCAAAGTTGCAGTTATTATTGTTTCATTAATAATACTAGTAACAAGAGCTGCTGTTTGTTGCCTACTTTGCTAAATGCTTTAAACACAGGTCATGTAATCCTCACAATCAAAGTCTGATGAGGAAGGTCCTATTACTGTCCTATTTTACAGATGGTGAGACCGAGGCTCAACAGTTCGATGTGCCCCATACAACTAGGAAATGGTGGAGTCAGGATTCCAACTCAGATTTCTCTGACTTCATCCTGCCTGCTCTTGACCACTGGCCCACACAGCCCCAGCCCACCAGGATCCCTTTGATGTGGTGCCCCTGACTGTCCCTTACCTACCAGGAGAATCTGGAGACACACGGGACCAGCTGGGCTGGGGACAGCCTAGAGTCAGAGGCCACTAGAGAAGTGACTGGATTGCCCTGGGCTTGCCAACTCTCTCACTTCTCGAGCCAGTGGGGTTGATTCTGGCAGCCTGAGGCCTGGAACAAGGTCTCAGCCGAAAGGGCTTTGGGCCAGGAAAATAAACAGCCTCTCCGTGCACTCCCAGCATGCTCTAGGAGCTCAGGACCGAGGGCCTGGCCGGAGACCAGCACTCACGGCCATCGGCACAGGCGCTGGCAGGGCAGCCTTTTCTCCTTCTCCACCACCTCTGAGCTTCTCCCTGACCCACTCCCACCCTGCCTAGCTGGAGAGGCGCCTTGTCAACACCACCGCACCCAAGCACCTCCCTGCCCCTTGGCCTCCTTTGAAACAGAACCAGAAGTGACAGCTCCTCTGGCTGACCTGCATCTGGGAACATAGAAACCTGGACAAAATTGATTCCCCCCAACCTCAACCTCACCCCCAACAAGGCCGAGGTAACCGTGACGACAGGCAGAGGGAAGGAACTGGAGGAAGTGGCTGGCAGTGCAATCTCCCCTCGGCCAAGAGGGTTTGCCCACAAACTGCCAAGGTGATGTGTGCAACCTGGGCACTGCCGGGCTCGCAGGGCCTCGAGCCCCTCCCCCGGAGCAACCCGGGGGTTCTGGCAGAGCTGCTGTTTCCTAGGAGACACAACCTCTGTCCTCTAAGACCCAGCTCCCCACCCCACCCCTGTGCGGGGCCTCATCCTACATAAAGTCAGGGGGCAAACAGAAGCTGCTCTAGCAGCAGATGCAAAAAGGCTCAACACTGGGAGTTTAAGAGATCACTAGGCCAGGCTGCTCCACTCCCCCTCTCCAGCCACATCCATCCCCTCCAGCCATCACCCTCTACTCCAAATGCCTCACCTTCCTCCAAGCCAGCCAGGCCCTCCTGAGACGACCTTCCTTTCCCACTTGGCAAACTCTTATGCGACCTTCAAGAGCAAATGTCACCTCCTCCAGGAAGCCTCTTTTGACTCCCCAGATAGAATTAACTGCTTTTTCTGTGCTGCTACAGCACCTTGAGTACTCCACTGTAAGAAACTCTATCAAATCCCACCATAATTCTCTGTTTATGTAGGTACCTGTCTTCCCTGATAATCTGGAGGATGGGGGACCTGAGCATCCTAGCACCTGGCATAGAAAATGGCACTTAGTAGGGGCTCAGCAAATGTTAGTCAAATGAATGAATGGAACAAAGGATTCTGGAGAAAGATGCCACCAGCTTGCACTCTATAATTACAATATAAAAGTGACCTATTGCCTATGTTTGCATCTGCATAACCTTTTCCCCCGGTGCTCATAAGGAGCCTTCTCTGCCAGGAACGGACTCTTCTCTCTGTCTGCAGGAGGCCAGCAAAGCTTAGGGATCATGTCCTGCCTCCCCCAGAAGCACATGGCCAAAGACAGAGTCTAGATTCGGGCACAGGCCTTGAAATAATCCAGGCTGTGCACGTAAGCCTAAAGACCCCAGTTCCACAGCCACCACCAGCCTCCATGCCCCGTCCCCAGGACTTTCCTGCAGCCATGCCCTGCCTTGGCTGACATCTCCCAATAAGGCAAGAAATGGCCCCAAAGCTCCATCACCACACCTTCCCCACTGCCACTGCTGCATCTCCCCCGAATTGTCCCGCTGCAATTTCAGAGCCGCCCAGAGGAGACAGAGAAAACAGCTGCTGAGCTCCTGCCAGAAGTGAGATAGGAGCCGGGCGGTGCCCCTCAGCCTTCTCCATCCCCACGGGCTAACTCTGGCTCCTTTAGCCCGTGCCTGTGTGGTCTGTGCTCCCGACTGGACCAACTGGAGACTCCCCCCAACCCTTTTTTCATCTGCAGAGTCAAGGCTGCTGCCCCTCCTCCTTGACACTGCCCAGATTCTCTAAAGCATTTGGCCAGGAGTGGGTGAGAGATAGCAGAGAGTGTTTCACCACACACAGTTCAGACATCAAAAACCGGAACCTGGGGCCAGCCCTGTGGCGGGGTAGTGGTTGAGTTCACGTACTCTGCTTCAGCGGCCCGGGGTTTGCAGGTTCGGATCCCAGGCACGGACCTACGCACTGCTTATCAAGCCATGCTGTGGCAGGCGTCCCACATATAAAGTAGAGGAAGACGGGCACAGCTGTTAGCCCAGGGCCAATCTTCCTCAGCAAAAAGAGGAGGATTGGCAACAGATGTTAGCTCAGGACTAATCTTCCTCACCAAAAAAAAAAAAAAAAAAAAAATCAGAAAATACCAGAACCCAAGAATGGGAGATGACGATTCTTTTCTTCAGATACAGCAGGAAGAACCAGGATGTTTGAGGAGGAGGCATCTTGACGCTCAATATATTTAAAGAACCATGAGATGGGGGCCTGTTCTCAAACTTAGTTCTGGTTCTGTTTTTCCCAAATTCCCAGGGACGCCCGGGCAAAGCTGTGTTCTGGCAGTGAGGGGTACCCCTGAACCACATGTCACATGGGAGGGACAGAATCGGGGATCCACGGCCAAGACAGCCCTCAGGTTGAGCAGTCCCTCTTCATGGAGCCAATTCTCAAGCCCCTGGGGGACCCCAGGCCCTGGCCACAGCTGACTGGACAAGGCGTGAATGGCTGACCCGAGCTGGGCTGTATTTACCTCCTGGAAATTTGAAACTGGATTGCTGGACTTGAGGGCGACCAATTTCAGCCATGCGCCCAGCAGAGCAGACAGAGCAGGCTGCTGATATGTGGAGATGAGCAGAGACCATGAGGCAAGAAAGAAACAAACACTCAGCTATAGGAGGGAGTCAGAGAGACAAAGAGAGGGAACGGGTGACAGAGAGAAAAGCTGGGCCTGGACCAGGGTGAGCAAGCCAGGTGCCCAGGACACACATTTAAGGAGGCGTGCACTCTGGGGCTTGTGCAGGGCCAAGTCGGCACCCAAGAGTGAGTGCCTCCTTAAATGTCGTGCCCTGGGCATCTGGCTTGCCTCACCCTGCCCAGGCCCTGAGAGACAGAGGGAGCTCCAGACAGAGACAGAGAGGAAGAGAGATACGGAGAGACAAAGATGGGTGGAGAGAGACAGAGAGGCGGAGGCATTAGAGAGAGACATGGACAGAGGCCAACGGACAGACAGACAGACCGAAAGATTCCACTGGGGTGGAATCTTGGTCCTCCTGATTCCACCCCTAGAGAGGCCTGACTATGCTTCCCGTCTTTGGGGTCCATGATGCTTCCCACCCCTGACTCTATCCTGAAAATTCCTCCTCTGGCCTGGAGGGAATTTGGGAAGGTTTCTGCCTCTTGCCACTGAAAGATGCCCAGGACACCAGGGTCCTACCCTTGTGAAGTCGGGTGAGGCCAGCTGAGAATGGAGGAACGGAAGGTGGTCCCCAGTGATTCAGCGGAGAATCACTGCTACCAGGAGCCGTGCTTCCAGAACAGCTGGGAAAGTGGCAGATCCCGGATGCAGAAGGGCCCTGGAGCAAACAGAAGTGGGTCACCTCGGTAGGCATCGAGTTCCCTGGATTAGGAGTCCCCGTGGTTACATGGTCTCAGTAAACCATCCGGGACAGTTCTCTTACTCTCCCCACTTTTACAGATGAGGAAACTGAAGATACCAAGGCTGCCTGGAAGGTCAGTGGCAGCTTTGAATCCAGGCCTTTCAGCCCAGGGCCCAAGTGCCTCCTGCTCTTCGAAGGAGAGCTTGTACACCCCCACACGTGGTAACAGGTTCCCCCCTTTCAGCTCCATCCTGGCGACAGGACTGTAAAGCAGCAGCAGAAGCTTCCGACTCTGAGTGTGATGACCATTTTGTTTTTTCCTATTTGGGTCTTTTTAAATAAAAACTATTTATTGCACAATTAACACTGATTGTGACAGGCAAGCTGCACGGTTTAAAGGAAGGGGCCTCCCCCGCTCCTCTCCGGCCTTACCCTCATCCGTGCTCACGTTTCTCAGGCCCCGTCTGCAGGCCACGTGGCTTTCGCACGGTGGTAACAGTCACCCAGATGTGATTTTGAATTCTGACATTTCATAAGCATTTCCAAAAATAAATCTTGTGGGATCCACAAAGAGATGGGCTGAGAAAGAGCAATGACGCTTTTTAACCCGAGGCACTGAAAATACAGAAACTCTCACGTGGACAAAGCAATAGAGAAAAGAGCAATAAAGGAGGCGACAAGCAGAAATAAAGGGGAAAAAAATCCCAAATCAAACCAGAGTAGGGAAGGTCTGAAAGGCTTATCTCATACTAAGAACTGTGGCGTGGGCAGAGAGAAGCAGGCTTCTCTGAGACTCATGGCGTCAGGGTTGTCATAATGGACTGTGGGGTCTAAGAGGCCTGGGTCCCCAGCAGCTCTGCTATGGAGCGGCTGTGCGCTCCTGGGCAAGTCACTCAGCCTCTCTGAGCCTCCATTCCTCACCTGTACAAGGAAGACACTGGGCCCTGCTGCACGGATTGTAATAAGGACTAGCCAGCCCAGAGGCTGGGACACAGGAAGGGTTCCGTGAATGCCAGCTTCCCGGCCTGCCTTCCCAGGTGAGGCGGGGAGGCAATGCTAGTGCTGCCCGGGGCACACCAGCCTCCCACACAGGTAGAATCTGGCATAAAAAGGGACCTGGGGAGAGGGGGAGCAGGAGGGGTGCTTCAGAGCATGCAAGCTGTCAGTGAGCAGGCCTGGGGTAACAATAGCCCATCAGCCTCCAAATCTAGCCCTGGACAGGCCCACTAGGGTCCCTTCCGCCTGCATGGAGGAGCCACATTTCAACACCAGGGACCCATGAGCACCCTGGGAAGTAAACACCCAAATACCAAACATACCAGACATTCCCCCACATAAACACGGCTGCACTGAGCCAGGGGCTGCGGTCCTTCCCCACTCTCCTGGCCACCACCCCCGCCTCCACCTCCACCACATCAACAAAGTAGGGCAGTCCAGGGGCAAGACCTCAGCCAGCTGGCCAGCCTGGCTGGACCCACAGTCCCTTCTGCCTCCTCCCACCCCCACAGGGAGGAATGAGGAAACCCCAGGGGCCCTCGTCCAACACCCTTGCTGACCCCCTGCAGCCCGCAGGGGCCTGGCCCTCCCCCCAGCGTCTCCCCGGGGGGCTGCGCTGTTGGAACTCTGCCCTCCTCTCTCTCCCATCTGCTCTAGCCAGGCCCTCTCACTGCAAATGGCCAAGGTCGGACCTCAGCTGTGAAATACTAGACAGTTTCAGTGAACAGCAGGCAGGGCTGTAAGAGAAAATTCAAGACAAATGGTCAGTCTAAGGCTGGAGTTGCAAATTCAAGTCACCTCCAGGGGCCAAGCAAGTAACCATTAGTGAGGGAGGAGGGCTGCATGGGGCTGTGACCTCCAGAGGTAACACCCCAGCTAGCCTCAGTGCGATGCAGGCTCGGTGTTGCCAAATCTTCCAACTTTTCAAGACTAGCTGAAAGTATGAGTTTTTAAGTAAAATCTCCCAATTTTTAATGTTGGAACAAATTCCATTTTGAAAATAACACTGTGTGCGCCAAACAAAACACATCTGTGGGCCACACTGGCCCGTGGGCTGCTAATTTATGACCTCTGGCAAGCGACAGACCCCAGCGGGGTTGGTCATCAGACGCCTGGCTCTAGCCACGGCAATGCCCTACTCCATGATCTTGGGTCAATCTGTTCATGTCTCCCGTCCAGTGGCTCATCTTTAATAAACACAATAGCTCCCGCTTCTCACTAACCTTCAAACATCTCTGCAAGGTGGGTATTAGGGGCCTCATTTTACAGGTGACAGACAAGGTGAAGTGTCTGCCCAAGGTCACCAAGCTAGGAAAAGACAGGGATTCGAGTCCATTCCATCACACTGCCGGACTGAGATCTCCCCAAAGTCCTGTCTAGCTCTGACTTGCCTGGGTTTTTATTCACCCAACCTTCTTGAAGGGAGGAGGAGGGGATGTGGGAGGGACATCTCCCCGCTTTTAAGAAGTTTCAATGGTCACTTCACAGACTCTTAGAGACCAAAAGGGGCTCTTGACAAGCACCCAGACCAATCCCTAGATTTTACAGATGAGGAAACAGGCCCAGGGAAGGAAGCGGATCGCTGCCAGGCTCACACCTGGGGGCAGGGCCTGGGTCCTCACAGATGAGTCCAAAGAACACTACTGGGTTGGGCCCCCTGGGCCTCCTGGCTCTACCTGACTGCATTGCTCCCTCTGTCTGGAATTTTCTCTGCCCTGGATGCACGACACTGACTGTGTCTGTCCTCTTCCTACTTCCCTGACCTCTCCTTTTCTGTGTCTTGCCCAAGACCGTCTGCCCATCCCTTTCAGGCCGATGTGTCCCCAGGTCCTACCCTGGGCCTGCTGCTTCTCTCACGGTATAGACACCACTATGGATCATTGTTTTCATCTACTCATGTGGTTTCAACTACCGCCTATGCCCTATGCCAACCAAATCTTCATTTTCAGACCAAAACATCCAAATGCCAGCTGGACATTCAATCTGGATGTTCCTCAGCCCCTCAGAGTCTTTATCCTCAATTTGTTACTTCATCTTTATTCTCCACTCTAGCCGGCACCATGGCCCACCCAGTCACTGGAGGTAGAAACTCAGGCCCTACCCCTCACCTGTCCCTCTCCTTAGCTCCGATATTGACCAGACAGGCCATCCAATTCTACATCCTAAATCCTCCTCAGATTTGCTGCCCACTCTCCACCCCGCTGCCACTTTCCAGGCCCCCTTCCTCCTGCACCACCTCCTGACCCTGCACAACCATCCTCCATCCCAACCATTGGAGGGATCTTTCTAAAATGCAAATATGACAGTTACTAGCCTTTGGGGGGCTCATCATTACCCTCAGGATAAAGCCCAAGCCCCTTAATGTGTCAAGAAGGCTCCCTGTGACTTGGCCCCACTGCTCTGGTCTCACCTCCCGTCTATCCCTACTCTACACTCCATATTCCCGCAACACTGAGCCTCTATACACCCCACACTTCCCTGGTTCATGCCTTTGCTCCTGCTGTCCCCTTGGCTTACTCTCATTCTGTACATTTAGCTCAAGCATCACATCCTCCAGGAAGTCCTCCCCGATTCTCATCCCTCCAGGCTGGGGAGGTAGCCCTCTGCTCTGGGCTGCCATAGAACTTTGAGCTTATCCTGGCCCCTACGGTGCTGTATTCTATCTTCGGTTTCTGCCTCCACTAAACTGGGAGGTCCATAGGGGCAAAGTCCATGTCTTGTTGACTTTTTGTGTGCCCAGCACCTTGTAGGGTTTGTGGCCATCAGTAGGACTCAATAAATGTTTGCTAAAGGAAGGCCTGATCCACAGAGCTGGTGACCTGGATGAGAACCCAGGACTCTTGATGCCCAGTCCCAGTCCCTTTCCACTTCACTCCAACTGCCCCCAATGCCAGGTTATAATCAAACACATTCACCTATGAACAAACCCCCACGCTGGATGCCATGCTCACTCAAAGCACCAAACCAGCCCAGCCAACCATCAGGTGAAGGCTCTGAACAGAGCTGGCAGAGGCAACGGCTCCACCTGCCAGGACGATTCACTCAGCTCTCCTGGCTGGGGGCGCAGGTGGATAAGCCATTGCTCAGTGCACTTGGCGTCTGCAGGAAATGGTGGGGGAGTAGGGGGACTGCAGACTAAGCTCTGTCCTGAGGTTCTGGAATGGAGACGACTTAGAGATCCTAGATTCCTGCTGCATCCACAGGTCAGGGAACTCACACTTAGAGAAGGGGAGTGAGTCTGCCCAGGTCCCTGGGTCAGACAGTGGCAGGACCAATCAGGACGTTATTGCTTTCTGGAAAGAAGCAGGGAACGTCTTCTTTATGAACTGAAAGCCTGACACTTCCATCATTGTTGGGCATCAGAGCCCACACGGGGATCCATCAGAACCAACTTCTCTGTCTCGTCACATCTCAGCAAGACAAAGCATTTCCTGACCACAGCCCTCCCAAACCCTAGTCCTCAGGAAAAACCTTCTCCTGGGTTAAGAGAACCCATAAGACAACAGGCCGCTGAGGCACAGGGGTGGTTTACATGAACAGAATAGGGAAGGGCCATTCTCTCAGAAAGCAGTGGAGAACAGCCCATTTCCACTGCTAAGAAAAGACAGCATTGTATTTGGAACAAAGCCTGAAAAAGCCGGCTGGGCAGGGTGACACCCTTTGCGGACAGTCTTGCTAAGGAAAGAGCAAACACTGTTACTACAGAAGTGAGACAGAGGCCAGGAGACATAGGAAAAATCACCTTGGCACCGGTAGAAAATCTAACATTGAAGAGAAAAAGGGGCGACGATTGCTGGGAAATTCTTTTGCTAGAGAAGAGCTATTTGAAGAATGATGGCTTTTGTTGAAATATGTCTACTTCAGGCCCATTTCATACTTATGGTTTAGTGAGGTTTGGTTTCCTACTAGGCAATCAATCAATTTTCTTGCCCAACTGACTATCGCTTCAAAAGATGAGAAAAGGAGAGAAATAGTGGCCCCCACAAGACTCTCGCTATCCCCAAAAGACTGTAAGAAGTAGAATATATCTGGCAGGAAAAAATCCATTTTCTTCTCAAAAAGAGTTAATAATACAGTTGAAACTGAGTCTTTAACAACAACAAGCAGTGTATTATGCCTTGATTACACTGGGGGGGAAAAAAAACAGACAGAGCTCCTGCAAAATGACTCTACGATGAAATGAAAATGTAGTTGTTGCAAAGAATATTTATGAACAGGGCTGTTCTGAAAGTCCCGGGCTGGCCAAAGTAGAAGAACATTTCAAGTGCCATCATCCTACTGAAGCCTTGGAGCTCATTTGTCTTTCATCATGAAGGTGAAAAACAAGGTCCCTGGCTTAATTATTCTCCACCAACGCAGTTCTGTTTAATCTGTATGCAGGGTGTGCAGCTAAAAGATGGGTTTCAGCCAATTTCTGTCAGGCACAAGGCACAGATAACAGACAAATCGCCGAGAAGAATGGCGACCTCTCCTTCGCGGGTACTGAACCCCAGCTAATAAAAATCCCGCCCAGGTGACACGGCCAGAAGAATTCACCACCACGATACCTGGAGGGTGGAAGGGTTTCACTATGAGTGATACATGGAATGAAATGGATGCAATTAAAGTTCAGAGAGTGGGTAAGGAAGGGCTTTGCAGCACCCAGGCAGATAAGGTGGGGCGCGAGCTCCCTCCACCCTAGTACCCAGACCAGAGCTGCTAAGAACTCCGGGCCAGAAACAGCAAATGAGGGCTCCTTTGGCAACAGAACAGTTTATCTGATCTCCCTTCTGAAACAAAACAGGAGCCAGCCTACCGACAAGCTGGGCAGCTTAATTAATTGGAAAGTCCCCGAAGGGGTGAACGCTGGTAGCAGGACGGATCTCAAAATCTGGAAATAACTGGTTTGGAGATGCTAAGGTGTTTGCTGACTCAGAGAGCAACCTCGCCTCACAAAGATTCAAGTACCACACACATGAATGAATACCTGAAGCGTGCGGGGAAGCTTTGGAGAACTTGAGATAGGTTTGGAGAAAAACGTGGTTTTAGACCCTTGCAGCCATTCTCAGAGAGAAATCATTGCCAGTCAGAGGTGGAAGGGACGTTCAAATCATCTAAACATGCAGAGAGCATCAGAATCCCTGGAGGGCTTACTACATGACAGATTTCTGGGCACCACCCTCCAGAGAGTCTGCTTCAGTAGGTTTAGGATGAGACCCAAGAATCAGCACTTCTAAGATGCTCCCAGATGTTGGTGCTGCTGGTCTGTGGACCCCACTTTAAGCAGCACCAGTGTAAACCAGCGGGTGTCAGATTGGTTTCAGCAGCAGCAGTCTCTTGTTCAAGTGAAACCACAATATACTAAATAGATAAAAGTGGTATTTTATTAAGGGGCTCACAATTATATCATATTCTAGTCATTCAACGAGAACAATAAGATGTGTTGCGGTTGACGAAAAACCTTTAACTCAGAGGTTATGGGGGATAGCTGCAGTTTCTGCAGCCTCAGGATCTGAATTATTCCTGTCTCATGTTTTCCTCGCACACACAGATCAGTAGTTACAAATGGTGTATATGTGTATATATATACACACATACACATACACACACATTTTTATAAATAACGTTTCATCAGCTTGCGTCGCACCCTCAGGATGCTCTTCAGTTCAAGAGAAGCACAGGAAGAGCTTTGTTCTGAAGTCTATGCAAAATGGATTAACCTGGCACCAGACTTCACCTTGGCAGTGCTCTCCAAGGTGTTCAATTTGATAACTAGTAGGTATGAGTATGTGTGTGGATCTTGCTTTTTTAAACAACAGAATAGATAAAATTATGCTTTAAAAATGAGACCGTGGCAAGTGACTCAATCTCCTTGAGCCTTGGTTCCCTAACAACTAATGGTACTAAGAACACCTACCACTTAGGGTTGTTGAGCAGATCAAAGGAGATAATATCTACAAAAGCAGTTTGCAAACCATAAAGTGCAGTGCTCATGTGAGCCTTCTGTCCTGAACCCAGATGTCCTCACTCCTTCAAAGACCTGGGCCAGTTTATACCGTACCACGGGTTTCAACCAGTGGCTGCGAGCTAGAACCACCTGCCGGCCCCAACCAGACTCATTGAATCAGTATCTCCGGGCTGCATGTCAGTATTTTTTTAAATGCTCTCCAGGAGACTCTAATGAGTAGCCAGGATTACTCCATATTTCCTCCTGAGTTCCATACAAACACCTGCCAGATTGCTCTCATTGCTTCTGGAAGGCCACTAGCATTAAAAAGGAAAGAGGAGAAAATGCCCCTAACCAGCTCCAGGCTTTTTTACTGCTGCTAGCCTAGAAGGGAGTTTTAATAACCATACCAACTAATTGTGGAGCACTGATGCATGCTGCGTGATTTACATACTTTATCCCTTTTAATCCTCCCCGTACCTCTGTGAGGTAGATATTATTCTGCCCCATTTTTAAAACAGCTTTATTGAGATATAATTCACACATACCATACAATTCAGCCACTTAAAGTCGACAATTCAACAGCTTTTAGCATATTCACAAAGCTGTGCAACTATCACCACAATCAATTTTAGAGCATTATTCATCACCTCCAAAAGAAACCCAACACCCCTTAGCCCCCAACCCCCACCTCCCATCTCCCCCAGCCCTAGGCACTGTGGAACTGGTTCTCCTTTCTGTCTCTACAGATGTGCCTATTCTGGACATTTCATATCAATGGAATCATACAATATGTGGTCTTTTGTGACTGGCTTCTTTTACTTAACATAATGTTTTCAGGGTTCAATCATGTTGTAGCAAGTATCAGTACTTTCTTCCTTTTTATGGCCAAATAATATTCCATTGTATGGCTATATCATATTTTATTTATCCATTCATCAATTGATGGACATGGGCTGTTTCCACTTTTGAGCTATTATGAATAATACTGCTATGAACATTCATGTACAAGTTTTTGTGTGGACATGTTCTGTTTTCTATTGGGTATACACCTAGGAGTGGAATTGCTGGGTCATATGGTAACTCTATCTTGAGCCTTTTGAGGAGCTGCCAGACTGTTTTCCACAGTGTCTGCACCATTTTACATTCCCACCAGCAGTTTACGAGGATTACAACTTCTCCACATCCTCACTAACACTTGTCGTTGTCTGCCTTTTTCATTATAGTTATCCCAGTGGGTTTGAAGTGGTATCTCATTGTGGTTTTGATTTGCATTTCTTTGATGGTTAATGATGCTGAGCATCTTTTCATGTGCTTATTAGCCACTCATATTTCTTTGGAGATATGTGCATTGAGATGCTTTGCCCATTTGTAATTGGGCTATTTGTCTTTTTATTATTGAGTTGTAATAGTGCTTTATATATTCGAGATACAAATCCCTTATCAGATCTATAATTTGCAAAAATTTTCTCACATTCTGTGGATTGTTTTTTCACTTTGTGTCCTTTGAAGCACAAAAGTTTTTAATTTTGATGATGTCCAATTTATCTATTTTTTTTATTGCTTGTGTTTTTGGTGTCATATCTAATCCAAGGTCACAAAGATTTATAGCTGTTTTCTTCTAAGAGTTTTGTAATTTTAGCTCTTACATTAGGTCTTTGATGCATTTTTAGTTAATTTTTGTATATGTTGTGAGATAGAGGTCTATCTCTCCCCATTTTTACAAGGGAGGAAATTGAAGCTCAAAAGTCTAGTAACCTCTCCAGAGCCAATCTGTTCCAATGCAGCAGTCCTGCTCTGCTACATTGCTTCCAAAGAGCCAGGGTTTCTTATTGGTGGTGGTTGGAGGGAGAGGGAGGGAGAAGGGCTATGGGAGGCAAGAGGCTATGGAGGAAGAGGAGGCAAATCATGGAGGAGCTTGTCACTAAGAATGTGCACATGCACTATGCTTAGCAAAGGGGGACCCCGCAGCCAAAGAGCAGAGCACAGTCAATGAGCCCCAGCACAGGGCAGGATGTGCGCAGCCTCGAGGGGTACATACACCCAGAGCAGGCCCATGACTTCACTCCCAGCACCTCCGTAGCCTGCCCGAATCTGCCCGAATGTCCTTCTAGGTCTCTGAGCTCCAACCTCAGGCCAAGCTGTCCTGTGTCCTTTGGGCACAGTAGAGGGGAGAGAGACTTGGCTGGGTGCACAGTTGTTCAGCCAGAGGAGCCTCACCTGTGAGAGGGCTCAGTTTCCCAACTCTGAGTCCATGTTGCCAGTGAATCTGGGATGCCAAAATAAGATGACTGGCTTTGACAGAGGCCACTTCGTAGGGCTGCTAAAAAATTGATGGTTCCTGGGAATCCGACAATGACCTTCACACCACAGGAAACAAGATAAGGGGTGACATTAGGCAACTTAGGGGAAAACAGAGGCTTGAAGTGCCTTCTCATTTACACTTTGGGATGGAAACTAAACCCTGGCTGCGTCTGCACTGCATGAACAACAGAAACAGGAAGGTCTGCTTGCTTCCCTGGAACCCAGGTCACGGGTGAACACACTGGAAAGGCCAGTGCTGTCAGAATTTGTAGCATGGTTCACTACCAATGGACTCAGTCCCCAACAAAGATAATTGACAGATTGCACTGTCCTCAAGGTCATCTTTACACACTGTGCCTCCCGTAATCTTCAGGATGAAATTCTATGAGTCTTAGTTTCCTCCCTTTATAGGTGAGGAAACTGACCCTCAAAAAGACCAGCTGACTTGTCCAAGGTCATACAAGGAGTGGGCGATGCAGCCAGATTTGAACCCAGAAGCTTGAACCCAAGCCTAGAGCACTTCCCAGGCCTCGGAAGCAGCCTGTCTGGTTAGGAAGCCAGGATGCTGCACAGCTCACACCACACCTGGGTACCTCCAAACACTCACCACCTCCCAGGGCAAAATACCCCAAGCCAATGAAAGCCCAAGGAACAGTTTCTGAATCAGTTATCAAAAACTAACTTGCATAATCGACACACTGAAAAGTATCACCATCATATCTTACATTTGTTGTGTATCTTATTAAGTGAAGCCCTTTACCTGCATTAGTTCATTTAATTATCACAGCCACACTTATCTCCATCTTAAGATAGAGAATCTGAGAAGGCAGCACAGGACTCCCTGAACTTCTCAGAAGTGTCTGATTTCTGCTAAAAACATAAGGATCTAGCCCTGTTCCCACCAGCACCTTTCCAAGGGACTCCATGCTAAGACAACAGTGGGTGTAACCAGCCTATGATGTTAAATCAGAGCTTTGGAACCCTTGTGAAGGCTCGGGGTAGGGTATCCAATGAGACTCAATACCACAGGAGCCAATGTTAAACACATTCATAGCTGCTTTTAGCTATCACTCATTTCCCGCAAGTTAAACTATTAAAGAAAAAAAGCTAACAGCTTTTGAAAATGTGCTAACAAAGTGACGGAACTAAAGAGGAAATTCAGGATTTCAAAGATGAGTTGGGAGATTCTGTTCCAAGAAGGGACAGATTGGATCTCCCTGCCAAGCAAAAATGAGACAGAAAAAGCATCTGAGTCAGGGGGAAGAAGGCCAATGCTATCCCAAAGAGCCACAAATTAAAAACCAATTATGCAAGGCTTGCTAAAAAATGTCAGTGGGCTGCTTTTATGTTTTAAATCACTAAAAACACAAGCGTGCTTACGCCAACATTAACCCAGCACGTCAGCTGGCTGGGGCAACTTTTTATGCTCACACTAAACATGAGTGAACATTTTGGTCTTTTCGGTGAACAAACTCTGGGATAACTACCTGTGGCTGAGAGTGAGCATATCTTTCAAGGCCACCCTACAGTCCACGGATTCAAAATCACACACTTCATCCAAAGATGAAAACCCTCTACACATCCTGCAGGGTCCCTGGAGAGGCTGGGAAACAACCAAGGTGAGATCCACAAACAGCTAAGTCTCCTCTCCTGCTCTGAAGATGATGAGGACACGGATCCAGGCCCATGTGCAATATGTGCTGGAAAGGCAGTCCACGATGGAATGCACACACTGATTCCAGAGGGTGAAGCCCTCGGAACACTCCCTGACAAGGATCACAAGAGCCTGAGGAGAGGTACAAACAATGCGAGTCAGGCTCCCAAGCGCAGCTGAGTCACCTCCAAGCCTACTAAACAGACAGATTCCCTGGGCTTGGCCCTCAGAGATTCTGATTCCGTGGGCCTGAGGTTGGGTCTGGAAATCTGTATTTATAAGAACTTTTCCAAGCAGTTTTGATGATCAGCCAAGTTTGGGAATGGTTGGTTTGATTTTCATTATGTCCTCTTTTTTTCTGCCTGAAGTCGCTTAAGTTCAGAAATAGAAACACAAAAGGACAATGCTTGGAGGCAAGAATTAGGAGATATAGAAATGAAAGGACAGAAAGTTTAAGTGACTTGCCAAGGTGCTGCAGCTAATTAATGTTCAAACCAACCAGCATGTGTTAAACATCCAGTCTATGCAAGGCGCTGAACACCGGCTAGTGGAAGTAAAAAGAAATGTAAGATTCTTTGGGACCTAAACGCAGGACACAAACTCAAAAGCAGGCTGGTGACACAGAGCGTGCCGCCGGCTGGGTGTAAGGCAACAGGAGTAGCTGAGGCTGGTGAACTAAAGACTGCAGGCTCCTACAGTGAGCATCTGCTCCTCAGCTCCAGCATCCCGTTGCATATAAGGGTGTGGGCCCAGAATGGCCTGATATTCTGGTTTTTTCAAAGAAGCCAGAAAGTCCACATTTCCTGGCTTTTAAATATAGCAACTCATTCAATTAAAAAAAAAAAAAAAAGAAAACCACACTGTGAGGGCCAAACAAGATTCATCTGGAGGCTGACTCCAGCCCATGGAATGACGGTTGCAACCTCTTTCCTAAAAGGTCCAGGCCAAGCTCCCTACATTCTTGGGTCCCCTCTAGAGCACTGCAGAGTGGCACAGAGAGTGAGGGGTCCCATCCAACAGGTTGATAAGTGAGTGCTTGGGGGGGGGGCATGCATGTGTGTGTGTGTGTGTGTGTGGAGGCGCTCAGGCCTCCCTCCCCTCCCTACTGGAAATGCATTCCGGCCCAGAGGCAGGGTGTGGCCACTGCAGCCACAGCAGCCCACTCGGAGATGACCCAGGAAGGGCCAAGATCTTCAGGCCAGTGACTGGTTGGTGGAGGAGTCCAGTTTAAGAGGCTGCAGAACAAAAAGCAAAGGAAGAAAAGCCCTGGCGACAGCCAGAGAGCAAAGCTGTCCTGAAAAGAAATATTAGAAAGGAGAGAAGAACAAAGAAGCAAGAAAGCAGCATTGGCTCTAAAAACCCCATACGCCAGAATATAACGTGCCCAGACTCCCTAGCCAGCCATCAACATGAGCAGTCTGCTCCATTTTTCCTCACAATACTGACCACTACCCGACCTTTTATATTGTAGAGTAATTTGCTTATTTTTATTTCTGGATGCCCCCACCACAACATATATCTCCAAGAGAAGGGGGCTTTGTCTACTTTGTTCATGGGTCAATTCCCCACGTCTGGCACCGAGCCTGGCACACAGCAGGTGCTTAGCAAATTCCTGTTGGACAAATGGACTGCAGGCGAGCAGTTGGCACCAAAACAGTGTAACATTATGTGTCAACCATATAATACTAACAACATCAGCACAAAGCACTTTATCATCTATAAAACCTGTCATTTAACTTAATTCCTCCAATTTTCTTTTCCCCAACTGCTTTGTGCGTTTGGACATGGCCCAGCAGACCGCCGGCCTCTGCGAGGTGGACAGCCCAAGAGCCAGCTCGGACAGGGCTGCCTGCACAGCGGCTGCGCCCACTCTCTGAGCTGCAGGGCTCAGTGCTAATGGGGCCAGGTCATCAAAACGATCGAGCGTTCTGGGGCCAGGTTCATCTGGCCTCCCCGGCCCGACAGAGTGCTGATTAGAAGCCTGGAAGGGACGGAGAGAGCAGAGGAGGCTGCAGAGCACAAGGTTCAAGTTTCAGCTCTACAGTCAGACTGCCTGGGCTGTCCCCTAGCTTTGTGACCTTGGACTTCTCCAAGCCTTGTTGACCTCATCCACAACAATAATTACATCAAAGCATTCTTGTATGAGTTCAATGAGATACTTCACACAGAGTGCCCGGCACTGTGCCTAACGCGCGGCTCAGTGCAACGGAGACACCACTATTACAGCAGCAGCGTCGTCATCCATGCCGGCCCCACCTCCGCCACTTTCCAGTGACGTGAGCCTGAACGACTTAACTTCCTCCTCCCTGGACCTCAAATTCCTCTTCTCTACAATGGGGAGAACCTGGTCACCAGGATCAGGTAAGGAATAAAGAAGATCATACGGTTAAGCAATTAGCACAGGGCCTGGTACATGTTGAAATGCTTAAAAACCGTGAGCATTTATGTTTCTTGAATAACAATAAGAGTATATAAGATACTCTTATTGTTATTCAAGAAACTTTTGCTGGTCTAAAATGCTGATGTGAAAATCCACCAAAGGCAGTTTGCCATATGCAAATAAGTCTTCGGGACATAAGGTTCTCCAGCTGCAAGTTTCCCTTCACCTCCTTTATTTTTAGTTGCTCTAAGAATAAGCCCCCTGTCTCCCACCTTGAATCCGACCTAGGAAACATTTGGAGGTCAGTTCCCCGTGTAGGGCTGACCTTACCCTACGCCAGCGCAATCTATGCTGCTCCATCTGCCTGCTCGCCCCCACAACGCTGCAGTCTGACAGCGAGGGAGAGGACATGCAAATGTGCCCTAAAAACGGCTTGTTATTTTCACGGCCTGGCTGGTGTGTGTTTGTGGGTGCCTGTGAAGACAGAACGTCACTGTCAGGTACCGGGCATATGCCACCAATTTGGGGGAGGCTGTGAAATGTAAAAATATCCCACTCAAATAAAGGCGTCTTCCAAAAGAAAAAGACAGCTCCTCCAGCGCCTTGTGCGGAGGGAAGAGGTGGCAACTCAGCCACCCAGGCAAACCTCCGCTGGGCCACCCCCTGACCAAAGCACTCCACTCTGCGTCAATCCCACAGCCTCAGTGCCCCAGTGAAGCTGCTCAGCTACTGCTTTTAAATGGCAGTTATACTGTGGAACAACCCAGAAACGGATGCTTCTAAGTTACGGGCCTGAGACGGTGAATAGCAAAGGATCAAAGACAAGGACCCTCCATGAAGAAAACAGGACACTACATAAGCCAGGAATTGCTATTAACAGATTTACAAAATCAATTCAGAGAATATAATTACCGCTCACTCTAGCCTTGCAATCAAGATGCCTTTAGTGGGCATCTACCACGCACCTAATCTAGGTGTCTCGAGAGCCAATGTCTACCATAGGGGCCAAGCGGTTAAGGTAAATGAAGGCAGCTAGGAGTAACAAAAGCAAACCTAACAGTGTAAGCAAAATCAAGAACAATAGGGCGTGCAGGGCCTACGGCAAACTGGAGACAGGAAAGAGTGACGGGGTCTCTCCATTCCATGCAGCTGTGGCCATGCCAGAGCAGGGCACGGTGTGACCAGATCTTCCAATTTTTTAATCAAAGATTACAATCCAAATGTTCAAGTGAAATGTTGGTTCAAGTTTCTTTTAAAACACTGTGCACGCCAAACAAAACACACGAGAGCCAGATCCAGCCCGCAAACGGCCAGTTTGCCACCCCTGGCCAAGCCCCCCAGCGCTTCTTTGCAGTTTTTATGGTTCTCGTGGGGAGAGGGAGGGAAGAACAGGAGCTGCATATACACCCAACTCTCCCCTGCCAGTACCCAGGCACCTCTCCCCACTCAAGAGTCCCTCTCTCCGGAAAGTGCAGCCCTCCGAGCTCCGGCCTCAAGGATGAGCCCCTGTCCTGGCACATCTTTGCCTGTGAATGCTCCCTCTCACCAGAGCTGCTGAGCACCTGATGCTCAGCTGCTTCCCATGTCCTGCCCCCGCCCCCGCCCCCCAGCCACCTCTCCACCTCCCACCAGATGGGCAGCTCTTCTGTCAGGCCTCTGAAAAAATGGCCCTGTTGGGACCTCACTGGGGCAGGCCTTGGGACAAATGGCCAGCCCTGGGGAAGTGGCCAGAGACGTGCACAGCACTGATGCTCACCCACGCTAGGCACTTCTGTTTCTCACCAGTCCCCAGGGAAAAGCTTCTGCAAGTAAGACTCATGAAAGCTACAGCTGCAGGGACCTGAGGAAGGAGTGCTCCCCTGTGGGTCCTCTGCAAGCATCATCTAAGTCAGACGAGGCTGGGTGACAGCCATGCCCAGCTCTGGCAGCTGCTTGGGAAGGAGGGGGGAAAAGGCAATGATGTGACAAATGACAATAATCTTTCAAGATGACCCAATATTGGCATGCCCTTGTATACTTTTCAAAGCATGTGCACATTTCCATGATCTCCCCTGATCCTCCCAACAACCCAGAAAGATTGCCAATATATAATTATTCATTATTGTTATTATTAATCACTCTCCCCGTGCCCCTTGAAGAACCGGAGACAGGTGCAGCATCCTGCCGTAGCCCAGGGCTTCTCAAACTTTAACACATCCATGGATTCTTGGGGGAGCTTGTTAAAATGCAGATGCTGATTCAGCAGGTCTGAGGTGGGGCCCGAGATTATGCATCTCTCACAAGCTGAGGGGTGACATGGATGCGACTGGTCCTCAGACCCCATGTAGAAGAGTAACACTTGGGTCACGCGGTGTGGGTAGGGCTGGACCTGGGCTCTACCCAGGCGTCCTGACCTTGGAGTCTGCCTGGGGGAACAAGGCTCACTCACCTCACTTTTCACGGGTTGGGGCCTCTTGCCCAGTTTCACCTCCAGGAAGTGCAAGGGGGCAATCATGGCCCCGATGTTGCGGATGTCGGCGTATTTCAGCTCCTCCACGGTCAGGGCCGAGCTGGGCAGTCCGGTCAGGGGCCCGAGCCCTGGCAGAGAGCCCGCAGTCACGGAAGGGTCCGGAATCTGCCCAGGCATCATAGCAGGAGGAGCGGCAGTCCAGCCTGGAGTGGGCGGGAGAAGCAGGACAGGCGGGGTCAGCCGGGTGAGAGGTTCCATGAGGGGCTTAAGCCCCCGTGTCCTGCCAGGACCTCATTCTTTCTTTCACTGATGTCCTCCTGAATCCTTCCCGACCCAGCTGCTCTTTCTGCCCTCCGGTCCACTCTGCAACAGAGGGCAACTCCGTCAATGAATGCCCACCAAGGTTACCCTTGGCGCTTAAGGCAACGCTTAACCCAGTCACAGGCCACATGGATTAAGCGTTTGCTACCTGCTCGGCACTGCGGGAATCCTTCCATTTGCCCCATAAGACGGGGCAGAGCCCATTCCACAGAGGAAAAGCCAAGGCTTAGAAAGATAACTCGCTCGAGAATGTACACAGTTAAAACTGGAGGAGCTGGGATTTAAACTGCAACATATAGCCTCCGAAGGGAACGGATTCTAACGGTGGAATCTCAAGCACCTTTGCACCTGTTTAGGAGGGAGCTATTTCTGGTCTGGCATGGTGCCTCCCCTCCCATCGCACATCCCATTCTGTATACTTGTGAAGACACCCTGAATATGAAATGAAGCAAATCGAAGTTAAAGGTGAGCGTGTGTGTGAGTGCACCTGTGAGGAAGAGACTGAGGCAAAGGAGATGGAATTAATTAGCATGTGCTTTCCCAGTAGAGCCCAGGACCAGAAAAGTCCCCCACAGTCTCTTCACTGTCAAAGCAAACACATATTCTGGGGCTGTCAAATCAGAAGGTTTGCAAGGGACGACAGATTCAGGCGTGAAAGAAAGACATAATTAGACAGGTCAACACCAAGGGAGTTCTTATTTCCTCCTTCTCTTTTCTGGGGGAAGCTCACAGGCAAGAAATGGGCCTTTCAAGGAACAGACGGCAGGGAAGAAAGCTCGTGTGACAATAAGACCAGACTTATCTGGTCCCTTACAGGGCTCCTACCATCCATCCATCCGTCCATCCGATTGTTGACCACCTACTATGAGCCAGCAGGCATTGAGAATATGGAGGCCAGATGTGCACAGTCTTGACTTCTAAGCAGCCTTGTAAGTAGCATTTTAGTACAAAGCTGCTCCTGGATTCCAGTTCGGTCAAGGAAATCATTTCTCCCCCTTCCCACCTCTCTGTATAGGGCCATAAAATCAAAACCTCGACTCTCTTGGAAATCCTGGGGGAGCAGTTTTGGCCTATCTTTCCATTCTTTACCCCTCTCTTCCCATGGAGAGGGATGTATTTGGCGAGATAGGGGTGATAGGACGTCCTCTGGACCACACTTCTCTGTTGGGCGAAGTTAATATACTCATACGGCTGAACTGTCTTGGGCTCTCTGCCTCCCACAAGAGTGGCCCTGGAGAGTGACCCACAACCTCCTTTCCCCCATTCAGGCTCTCAGGTCTAGATTTCAAGAGAGGGGCATTTGGGGAGCCCATTTTGGCCATAGGCACAAGCCACATTCTCCATCTCCATTTCACTTTCAAAGGTGAAATTTGGTTCTCTATCCACCCCTGTGTCTCTTTCTCAATAGGCTCTGCACTCTGAGGGGAAAAGATGTGAGTGATTTGCACTCTCAAACCACAAAGACTTCCACTGGACATCACTTTCTTTAAGGAAAGGTGCTCGTGAACGGACAGTGGACCTGCCATTTCATCCCTAGCACACCGGCTGCAGCTGCCCATGAAGCCACACACACAGCTCCCTACTTTCCACCGGAGTTTACAATTGGTGCCCCAGGCTCTTTCATCCGTGCTCCAATGGCTCTACCTCCCATACCTGGCCCCTCAGCCCCTCCTTCCCACCCCACATCCTTTTTCCGCCTCTTTAGCACGCTGTGTCCCCCCAGGGCCATCTCAGAAAAGGATCCGAGACTCATTCACATCAGGGTATAGTCTTAGAGCTGGAGGAGGCCCTGTACTCATCTAAACCACATCCTCATTTTGCACATGAGGAAACTGAAGCCCAGAGGAGTAAAAGACTTGGCCAAGGTCACACAGCCAGAGAGGGACAGAGCCAGGACCGGACTCCTGGTCCCTGGATTTTAGAACCAAAGCTTTCTCACCCTGCCCTTTCTGTTCCCCCTCTTGGGGTCCAAGAGGTGTCAATGCAGAAGGAATGACCTTCTAATGGTGGACTTTCAGGCACTATCCCAGAGTGGAGGATCATTCTCTTGCACAGAGGACCCTCTGCTCTACCTCCCACGGAGATCCAGCATGAGGAAGTTCCCCAAATAATGCCATGGCAGCCTGGGTGGGAGCCCAGACACAGAAATGGCCCCTGAGACCTCTCCCACGTGCTTGGTCAGTGTGCCATGACCCTCCCTAAACCCGAGCTGGACCAGAGTCCACGGTCAGCATGAGAGCACCCCTCCACCCTCCGGAGTGGGGCCTGCAGTGCAGAGAGGGCTGCAGGGTGCACACCAGCAGGCTGCTCCGGGGCATGGCGGATGGGCTGCAGGTCTCCAGAAAGAACAAGAGAGGGCCGAGCACAGGGATGCATTCCTGTGTGGCAAAGTGATGCCTGGGCCCAACCAGGCGGACACTCAGCACGCAGAGGAGGGTGACTTCAGGCTACCTGAGCCAAACTGACAAAGGAAACTCACATCTCCTTCTCAGAAGAGGAGGAAACTCTAAAAAGTCCCCTCTTCTACACCTGAACTGATGCCACAAGGAGTCAGTGACCCCAGCGAGAATGCTTAACCGAGCTTGTCAAAACAGACAGGAGATGGCAGGCTAAGAAACGCTCTATGCCTGGTGCTTCAGCTGGACACAAAGCCCTCACAAAGGATGGGGGCGCCACACCTCAGGTACGAGGCAAAGCAAAAATACAGAGCAAAATCCCTTCTTTGGCCAGAAGCCCCAGAACCTCACTGTACTGTGAGGACCCATTGCTGTGAGGCAAAATGTGCCATATGGCAAAATATGCCACTCTGCAAGTGGAGGAGGGATTTCAGGGGGCAAGCAGCGGTCATGACTGGTTGCTGGTCCATGCCACCCCAGTGCCCAGCATCATTTCTGGCACAGAAAGGGTAATCAACAAATTCTTGTTGAATTAATAAATGAATGAATGAATAAACGAACAAATGATAAATTCATGGCGGAACAAAATTCGACAAGCGAGGTAAGGATCTGTCTCTGGAAGTTTAGATGCTCGTTATCTATTGTTCCCACAGTAGACCCCAAGAAAAATATTCCAGAGGCTTCTGTATGTTTCCTTGCCTAAGCCATCTCTAGGAGATGGAAGCCAGACTCCACTCTGTTCCAGGAATGATAGGCTCTGCTTGCAGCTTCTGTTTATTTTCATACAGATGGTATAAATGAGACACTAACAAATGATCCCAAAACATAATGAATTCCGTGCTACTGTGGGACACCCCCAAGAGGGGTAACCACCCCCAGGGAGTAGCAGCACCATAAATTCTTGCCATTCCTGCTCCCCTGTGAATCCAATGACATCCCAATAACAAGCCTCACTCAGGGGATCAAGCACCAGGCTTTCTTTGCAGAAGCAAAAAAATCCCCCTCTCTTTCCTGCCCCCGCAAGGGCGCCCCTAACTGCTCAGACACAAACCACAAAGTCCTTAACACATGCCATTCCTGGGAGACAACCACAACAGCTGACATTCACGAGCAAGAAGTCATCCTAAATGGCTCTGGGAGTAGGGGGCCGAAGACGGAGGAGCTGGAGCGGCTGCCTTTCATAATTGGATCCTCATTAACTGGAAAGAGCCGGCTGACGGACGATCCAACACCGAAAGGCAACCTTGGTGATTTGAAAAATAAAACAATTTGATGTGATTTAGGGATCTATAAAAGGGGAGGGGGCAGTGACAGAAAACCAATAATAGCCAGGAGGAATTTACCCACTTCAAGGAAGACATAGGAAAGATGACAAGAGGTGAAATCATCTCCTAGACTGGTTGTTCCATATGGAAACAATTTAGTAGGAAAAGGAGAACTACGCACTAAAAACTTTAGGGGAAGAACCCAGAGTTTTTTCCCTTCAGGGCCCAGGAAGTCCAAAAGGAAGATAAACACCCTCTATGTCTCCATTAGTAACTGGGATGCATAAATAAAGAGCAAGCTCTATACATTGGCAGAAGACCAAAATGGCAAACGGGGCTTGTGCCTCAAAAGACAGGACTAGAATCCAAAAAGACTTTGGCAATTTGGGATCACTGACCAGGAACAACTTGGAAACTAGCCAATGAAGAAATACTGGGTAATGCACAGATCCAAGATGAGACTGGCAAGCAAGGCATGAATACGACAGAAAGCATTCGGGAGGTCACAGTGCACCATAAACTCTGGTTGAGCCTAAGATTTTGGGTGGTTTGATGCACATCCCTAAAAGTGGGCTTGAAAGAAACAGGGACCAGATGGATCCAAGGGGAAAGGAGCTAAAGAAAAGATCTGGTATCTGTGTTTCTCTATTCCGACCTCCTCAGGGACTTGTAGGCACACAGTCTGGGGTGCTGCCTTGTACAAGCAGAAGAAAAGCCACAAGACACTTCAAGTCCAGCAAATGGGCCCTATTGGGAGATATTCACATGAAGAGTCATTTCAGCTGAACGAAGAAAAGGTAACTTGAGTTTTTCTCTCTTATTTTCTTCTTTTGTTGACTGTATGTAAAGCTGTAAGATAGTCCCATTAAAAAAATTATGGTATCTACAAATAAATGATGGTCTTGGTTTGATGGGTCAAACTTGTAAAGAGCTATTCTTATCAGAAAGTGCCCAATATTCTGCATCTTCATCTAGAACGGCAAAGACAAATTAAAAAAAAAAAAGACAGGTCAAGGGAAAGTTAGGATCTGCATCAAGAACTTTCCGCCCATGGAAACACAAGTTTAAGAGAGACTCTAAAATCCCTGGGCCTCTTTGAGGAGGTAGCTCCCCTCCAGGCCAGCAGCTGGCCTGGCTGGCATCGGGAGCCAGGAATGGGTGTGCATGTGAGTGCACCGGCCTAAGGCTGCAAGGCTCGGTGCTAAGAGAAAGTGGAGGTGAGTGAGGGCAGGTCAAGGAGCAAGGGAGTTCGCAGGGTCAGGCCCCAGGGGCACTAGTGGGGTTGAAGTCAAAAGCAGGTAGCTGGCAACTGAGAATCAGCAAGAGGGGGTGGGAGGTCTTGGAAGCCAGAGCCTGGGAAGATTCCCAAGAGGAAACGTGGAGGGCATGGGGGTGGGGGGTGCAGGGGGCAGGATGCAGAAAGGTGCCAGGCCAGTGATCACAGAGCATAGTACTAACTATCCTGAATCTTGGAGAATTAAACACCAAATCTGTCCTTAGAGCTAAGCAATCATCTGGGATCATCTTTCTCCTGGAATCTGAGATGATGTAGGTTAACCAGCTTCCAAAAGACAAGGAGCTCCAGAAGGCAAGGAGCAAAAAGATGAAGAACACACTCAGACTGAGAACAAGGGCAAGCAGCAAAAGCCCCTCTCCAGATGGCTGGCCCAGCTCTGCAGGCACGAGAGTGAGGTGGGTTAGGAGCAGGAGTTTTGGAGCCACGTCGTCTGAGTGTGACTCATAGCTCTGCCATTAGCTGTGTGATCTGGGCAAGTTCCCTAACCTCTCTGTGCCTCACTCTCCTCAGCTGTAAAGTGGGAATAATAATGTATTTGCCTTATAAGGCTGCAGAGAGGATTAAATTAGCGAATATTTGGAAAGTACCTGGAACAGCGCCTGTACCTAGTGAGTGTGAAGGCAGTGCAGACACGAGGGCCTTCCTTCCTGGAGGGACACCAGTGCTGGATGACCACTCGAGGTCCCTTCGGTACGGTTCCCACCTAACACTGCTCTTCCTTTCCCACAGCCAAGAAGACAATTTCCCCCAGAGGATCCTCTGTTCTCCCACTTTCCAGCTCTGAACCCCAAGGGGACAGGACCATTCAGCATCCACTGAAGAACAGAAGCAAAGAGTGCCAGATCAAGGCTGGGGACAAAGGTACAGAAATGAGGTCCAGCACCTGCCCTTTGCCTCAGTTTCTCCTGAGGTCTCCTCCGTCCTGCAGGCCAAAACACAGCTGCATAAGTCACTGGCAACAAGGCACCACCAACTGGGTTTCCACCTCTGCCTCCAGAAGCAGAGGGCCAGCATCTTCTGCGTCCTTCAATCCACTCTATTTCTGCACTGCTTAGAAGGAGTCACTTCTCAGATCTTCATAAGAAGAAAATGAGGGATGATGGGGTCAGGAGAAGCCACTGGCATGGTACACGGGCATGCAAGATCCCTGCATAGCCATCCCGGCCATAGAAGAAACTGGAACCTCTCCCCACAAAAGCTTCATCCCTGGAGACCAGAGAAATGTGTTTGACAAGGCCCTGTCTGTCTCCCTTGCCTGATGTAGGTGCTCAATTAATACACATTAAGTTATTTCTGCCAGGAACCTGTATCCTGAGCAGCGAGAAGAAGCTGGGAAGGTACCACCACCGGACAAGCCTTCCATCTTCTCTTCCCACCTCACCCCGCCTCTGTTCCTTGGTGTCAAGAGTTCACAGTATGATACATAACACAGACATACACACAGCGTGTGATAAATCCTTTGGCCCATTTTAAAAATTGCCACCGGCCAGCTAAGCTTTGGAAATGGAGCGCCACACTGGAATCCCAGGGGCCAAGAAAACAGACTAAAAAAACCCCAGAATGGTGGGCTCTACCCGGGCCTCCCACAGCCAGCAATGAGTATAAAGAAACACAGGCTGAAAATTCCAACCCTGGGTCGCTGAGGCATTTGTCTCTGCGGAGCTGCGAGAGGCCAAACCACACACACACACAAGAGCACACACACACACATACAGGCACACGGAGCTTGGCAGCCCGTAAGTTCCAGAGCTGGTAACACAAGCCACGGAACCGACTGCCAAGACAAGCAACAGAATGAGCCAGGCCCAGTTTCATTGGCCACCATACGCTGCATATGGCCCGGGACGCAGCCAAAACAGTGTTCTCACCCTCCTCAAAGGCATAGGAGACCCTCTGTTTTCAAACACACCTCCACAGAGCCTTAATTAAAGGAAAATGGAAAAATAATGTGCCTGCTGCTCTCCCCCTGCCTATAGAGGTATGCGCACACACATACCCGTACACACTCACTCTATTTTTCTCTTCCTCCCACTTCAGTTTCAAACATAATTCATTCGCATGGAAAAAAAGCAAACTGCATCCTGCAGCAGAAAAGAATGTAGCTTGCCCTCAGCCCTGGCTCTGATTGCTCAAGTTGAGCTGGGGCTGAATGAATACAGAGCAGGCGAACCTAGTGTCTGCCCTGGCCCCTCTCTTCCAGAGGGGAGCTGGAAACACAGACACTGGTGCGAGAGCCAGCCCACTGCAATGCCAGCAGCCCCACAACAAACAAGACCTGGAGAGCCTAGACTTCTCATCCTGCCACGGGTTCTGCAGGTTGGAAAAGATGTCCATACATCCTGCAAACAGGTGGGGGAGACAACCAGACGTTGGTGGCTGCAAAAGCTAGGCAGTGAGCGGGGAGATCCTTGTCCAAATCCTTCCCTAGAGGACTCTGTTACCACTGATGAAGACATCTCCTTGGAGGTGGCTGCAACCAACCTAGAAGAAAAGTCAGAAACCTCCACACCCATGCCTTCCAGCAGTCCTTCCAATCGCACAGCACCCAGCTCTTTAGGAAGACTCTGGAGCTTCCTCCAGCTCTGAACCAAAGCCAAAGCAGAGAGAGAACAGAAGAGTCTTTGAGAAATCCGTCCTCCCTGTTTTAAACAAGGCAAGACCTTGACCAGTCAGGGGCATGAGAATAGATCTTGCTTCTCTTCCCTGGTCCTCAGGTTTGTATAAAATCAGAGCCAAGCTCACACCTGATCCCTGGTTAAACTCTCCCCTAGAAACCTGCAAAGGAAGATAAGGCGTCCATCAGAGCTGCAGCCAGATTTGCTGGAAAGATGAAAGCAATGGGAGGTGTTTTAAAAAGCCTCAGGGAAGGGAGGTTGGGGGAAGGGAGATGATATGAGAACACAGTTCATTGCAGGGCTTTAAACGATAAGTAGGCACCCAGCGGCGGGTCAAAGCTTCAGTTTCTGACGCTCCTCAAACTACGACCCTGGCAGAGTCCACCAAGATTTAAACCTGGGTACACACACCTACGCAGTCTGCAAGTCCTCTTTTGAGAGACAGATCTGAGCTCCTCTGCCCTGAGCACATGTGGTCAGACCATAGCCCGATGCCCTGGATGCCAGCAGGGAGTGGGCACCTGGGCAAGGGTCAAATAACCTTGCAACTAGAGCTGACCCAAAGGGTCAGTTGATTCCCCTTCCAATCAGCCTCTCCATCGCCAGCCGCATAGATGGCCCGTCCACTCCTGCAGAAGAGCCAACGCCTTCCCGTTTTCCCAGCTTCTCCCAGTGACCCTGCAAAGCCTGGGTCTGCCACCCCAGGGTCCGGGGTCCAGGCCCTAAGGCCCAATCCCTCAGCCTCCTTTGAAGGGAGGGGCAAAAGAGAGCCTTCTAAACTGGGCTGGGCAGGAGAGGAGGGGCCAGTTACCTAAAGGAGCCGGCTTGCCTCCTTATGTAACCTGGCCTGGGAGCTGGGGGAGCCCAAAGGGTCCCCGGCCGCCCCAAAGCCCCCTCCCAGCCCAGACCCCGGGAGCAAGGGCCCTGAGAGAAGCCCTCTTCATTGGATCGAGGGCCCCAGCCCTTCTCAGTACCCTTCTCCACGTCCTCAGGGAGCCGCGCTTCCTCCCTGCGAGGGACCTGGGGGCGGGCACGACTTGCCAGCAGGTCCCTGTCATCCCTCCACCACCGGCGCCCTGCACCTCCCTGGCCTTTCACCCTCCATCTCCACCCCCACGGCCCGTCTCCGCCGCCAGTTTTCTCCCCACTCACCCGCCTTCCCCGCCGCCCGAGGAGAGCACCTCCCTGCAAACGGACGGGGGAGAAGAGCGCGGGAGGGAGGCGGTGAGAGCGCCCCGGCGGCCCCAGGAGCGGACGGAGCCTTCCGTCCCAGGGCGCGAACCAAAGCGAAGCCACCGGCTCCCAGGCGCCTCGCGGGAGGGGCCCGCGCTGCAGCGCCCCCCGCCGGGACAGCTTGGGGGCCCGGGGCTGCGGGAGCCTGCCCGCCGGGCCGCGGGTTCCGGGGCTCGGCGCGCTCCGCCCGCGCGGGGCGGCCCTCCCAGGTGCCCGCGGCCGGCGCGCCCCACCCCGCCCCGCCCCGCCCGGGCGCCCCCCGCGCGCGCCCTCGCACCCACCGTGCAGAAGCCGCGGGCGGAGGCGGCGCCCCCGGGGCGCGGGCCCGGCTGCCGGCGCCGTGCCCGCTCAGCGCCGCTGCCGCCCGGCCGCCGAGCTCCGCCCGGTGCCCAGGCCCGTCCCGGCCCGGGAGCCGCCGCGGCGCCAGCCCCGCCGCCGCTGCAGCGTCCGCCGCCGCCAGCGCCCCCCGTCGCGGCCGCCGAGCGTCCCTCCCGCAGGCTGTGGCGGGCGGCGGGACGGGTTGCATCAGCCCCGGCTATATAGCGGCCCCTGGGCGGCGGGGAGGGGTCGGGAATGCGGAACCTGCCGAGCTGCCAGCTCCAGACGTCAGAGGGGGACGGAGAGGAAGGGAAGGAGGGGACAGGGGAGGAGGGGGTGTGGATCCGGCCCTTCACACCCACTGACCTTCACCTCCCCCGCCTCCTTTCGCGCCCTCCTCCCGCGGCTCCCCGCGCTCCTCTCCCCGCGCGGGCGGCCCCGGCCCCGCAGCGCCAGCCCGGGCTCCATCGCGTCCCGCGGCTCGCCCACCCCGCGGGGCAGGAGCGCGGGAGAGAGCAGGACGCGGCGAGCGGTTATGTAAGAGCATCCCCCGCGCACAGCCGCCCGGCTTCCACCCCGAGACAGCAGCCGCGGCTCCGGGAGAGAAATGAGGGGGCGGCGGGGGCACAAGTCAAAAGCCCCCTGAAGCATACGTAGCCTGTGTTGAACCATCTTCCTCAATCCTTAGCGCTTTTTCCCAAACGGAGAGCAAGAGGATTTCAGCACATTTTCATCCTTGGACACTTCACGACCGAGTGACTGAGGAAATGGTCTCGCAAGCCTGTTTTATTTTTCTGTGGAGAAGGATGGGCAGAGAATTAAGGCATTCGGGGGCCTCTACCCCCACCCGCTAGCCCACCTGGCACCGCGGGTGCCCTTAAGGCCTGGGGTCGGTCACTGCAAGAGGCCTGGCTCCTCTGGGGCTGCAGGCTGAGCCCAGCACGTTCTCTATGGCCCGCACAGTTTGACCCCTGGGCTTTTTGCCCCACTCCAGCAGGCTTCTCCTTTCTGCTCACAGACACTCCAGTGAGCAGACCCAGCCCTCACCCCACCCCAAATGGCCTTCTTCCCCGTTACAACTTCCGTTGCCAACTCTGCTCCCACCTTCCATCCTCCTAGAGAGGTAGGTGGTTAGGGGTGACTCCAGAGGAAATGTGTCCCCAGGGTGCCCTCCAGTATGGAAAGTCACAGAGACACAAAGCCCTAGAGCACACGCATTGCACCTGAGACCTTGGCACCATGGGTGGCATCTCCTACTTTCAGACCCCCTGCGTGCTCAGCCCACCCCTTTCTTTCTGCCTAAGCCAGATAGAGGTGACAGTGTTTATATTCAGTGACCTTCAGCCTCCTCAGAATGATGTCAGGTCATCACTCACAGAAGAGAGGAAGTGAAAGAAAAAGTTCATGCCTTCTTGGAGTGCAGATGCTCAGAGTGAAAGAAACAACAAGACTTTAGACAGATGGGAGCAAAGGAGCAAAGCTGAACGAGCATGTCTCTCCAATGTGAGTACAGCGAGGTTTTCTTCTCATTTTCCTGATGCAGTGAAATCTTTCTGGGTAAGAGAACTGGTCTTATGGAAGGAAAGACAGATCAAGTCCCAATGATATTGGCTGATCATTTTCACCTTCACATCAGCTCTCTCCCTCAAACCATTGAAGTTAGCAAATAAAAAGAAAGTAAAGTCCTGGAAGAATATGCAATGGAAAATGAGTCGTAATTTGATAGTCTTGTGGAAGAACATGCCTCTCAGCCCCAGAAAGTCTAACTACACCTTTACTACATCATAAAGATCAAAGCTGGGTCCTATGAAACTGGCTTGTGATGTTTCCCCCATGAGACCGAGGTCTGGATGTTTATATGGAAGAAAACACTGAACAGGGGCAATGTTACATTATGCATCTTCATCTGGGACTTAACGGATCCTAAACGGATCTATGTGTGGGGACTAATAATTAGTGTGTGTGGTTAGAGCAAGTCCTCTCCAGGGCCTAATTTGGACATGGCTGGAGTTATCACAAATTTTTCAAAAACAGGGTTTTTTTTTGATTTTCTAAGTAAAAAAAAAAAAATGCCGTAGTGAATTCTTAGGTGAAGGGCAGGATGGTATCCTAAAATCAAACAAGAAGTTGAGACTAGCTGTCATATATTCTGCAAATTACAGAGACCTGTTTATGATGGTTTCTTCCTCCTGCTCTTCCTTTGCTCAGTCAAACACCTACCAGGAGAGACCAGGAGACATGAGCCTCCCACTCTCTTCCCTAGGGTGGGAGGAGAAGTTACATGGTAGTGATTTAGGGGGTAGTGTGGTTTAAAGTTTAAAAAAATTCACACACACACACATATATATATGCATACATATTCAAGGCTGAAGTATTTGAAAAGAACAATTGTGAGCACAATTCTCCCCAATGAGAATTTTATAAAACAACAGGCAACATGTCTAATTTATTAATAATAGATTAGCACCCACAGAAATGCCACCATCTCTAGGGAAAGCCCAGCATCTTCTCTTTAATCTCCTAACACAATAAATCTCCGGAGGGTGAAGAGATAGTAAATTCTCTGGTTAAAATGCTGGGCCAGGTGGGGTTAGGGAAGGAAGGAGGGTAGTGGATGTCTGTTGTTCTCCTCAGCATTCCTTTCTTTGAAGAACCACTACTCCCCTTCTCCCTGTGGCCCTGGAGGGGTGTCAATCCTGGTGCCCCATCACCCCCACCCAAGTGCAGGTGTGTGGCCTGAGCTGGCCAATTAGAGTAGTCCATTTCTAAAACTACAGTGATTGGTTTGGGGTGGGCACATGACCCAAACAGGGCCAATCAGAGTCTTCTCTGAGATTTGATATGTGAATGTTAAGGAAGAGGGGAGTTGCTTTCCTTTAAAACACCAGTGTAAGAATGTCGTTTGTGGCTATGGGTAGCCATTTTTCCTGTCATGTGACAAGAGCTTGACCGAGAATGGAACCAACACACAGAGGAAAAAAGAGCCAAGACATGGAAAGAGAGAGACAGCCACGAGATCATCATTTGAGTCCCCGAACCCAACGTGCCATAAGATCATGCTGAATCGGTCTTTGGACTTCACAGTGATGGAATCAATATATCCCCTTTCTCTTTCTTGCTAAGATAGTTTGAGTTGAGTTTTCTGATACTTGCCACCAAAAGAAGGCTGAAGAATACGTAAATAAAACGGCCCAAAGCCACGCTTATAAAGGACTGCTGAACTGAGACCCTGGAATTTTATCTGCTTATTATTCTTGCTCCATCCATCAAACGCCACTCAACCATCTAAGGCTAAATACAGAGCTGCACTGAGCTGCCTTCTCACAGCTCAGGCTTCAGTTAGTCATTTAAATAATTTAGTCAGACAACCTTGTTTGAATGTCTGCCCTGAGCCATACACCATGTGCCATACTATTTGAGGAGGCAAAGCAAAAAGAAGATACCACCCCTGCCCGTAAAGGATGACAGACTAGAGGCCCAGCAAGACGGATGATATTCATAAAAATGGGGAAATGAGGACTTAAGTGATCTAGGGAAAACCTGATGCATTCTGCTGCCAGAATATTATGTTTCAAAATATGTCCTGAAAACACCTGGGAAGAAGATGTAAGATCCATGTTGGGGATGTCATTGTGTAAGTCATCCGTATACAGGTGCTCCCTGAAATGACCAGGACTGTAGACAGAATCACCAAACTCCTTTAGATCAAAGATAATTTTTAGAAATATTACATTTCAAGTAATAGGTGATTAACAAATAAATTTTGAATTAATGAATGAGTGAACAGAAGCTGGTCTAGGACTTAGTCTTGGGAGATGCTGATAATTAACAAACTGGAGAAATAAGAAGCAAAGAAGTTAACAGACAAAAGGTGCCCCAGGAGATAGAAGAAAGAAAGGCACATACATAGAATCACAGAACCTCAAGGCTCCTCAAATCCCCTCTCCCTTAACACAGGAGTGGGCTTCCCCACTACCATGGAAGCCAAAATGGGTTGTCAGTATGGTCAAACATAACATAGAGAAATAAGATCTGAGATGACTTCGTAGTATTTGTTCAGATCTGGAAGGAACATTATAACCTTAGGGATGTATAGTCAAGAGGCCTCAAGTCGTTTTTAAAAGAGAGAGTTTAATCTGAAAATGTAGACATAATTCTACAAAGATGCTTCCACCTGGCACCCACGTAATGCTGCTTCTAGAGAGATTGAAGAACCTTCTCTACTCTTTCCTTTCTGCTTAGTCCCTGCCACCCCACTCCCAGAACGCCTTACCATGGACTTGCCAGGTTCCTCCATAAAATGTTTGGACTTCAGTTTCCTCATCTGTTAAATGGACAATAATGGTGCCTACATTAGAAGGTTGATATGAGGATTAAATGTGATGCATATAACGCATCATATCAATATTTGCTACATTCTAAGAGTTCAATAAATTTGGCTGTATTCAGCATCAGCATCAGCATCATCACCATCAACATTATATTTTAGCCAACCCATTTAGCCCTACTGCTATGGAGCCCTCTTAGATCTGTCAGACCCACAGTGATTTCTGCCTCTTCAAACCTGAAGTAGCACTTCCCTGCCCATCTAACATCTAATCACATACGATTTTAAATTGTTCTCTTTATTTCATATATGTATTGTCATTCCAATATGCTGAAAGTTACCTTAGAGGTAGGAACAACATCTTACATTTTTAAAACTCCCATAGCACCTACCATATACTGAGCTTATGGTTGGCACTCAATGGACACTTCAGGAAATGATGGGCAGGAGCCAGGAAATAATTTCTTTTGTATCCCCAGTAATGTGGAAAGCAGTCTGGGCTCTTGGCACTTGATATTCGTAGAACAGATGCTGAGCAGAATATAAGGATCAGTCACTCATTGTGCAGCACAAACTTGCAGAATATTAAAGTGAGGAAGGGGCCATATTTTATAGATGAGGAAATTGAGGCCCACATTGGTGACACAGATCTAGCTGAACAAAAGTTATGATGGGAATGAGTCTCAGGACTCGTTTTATGCTATGTGTTTTAAAACAACCACCAATAAAAAGTTATTTCAGCAAATGTTTATTGAAGGGGGAAAAAAGTCCCCTAGGTTTTCTGGCGGGAGGTGGCGTTTCCTCTTACACTCAACAATTTTGGTGGTGTGGTAGAGAGAGGTGTGGGAAGGAGCCAAGGGGCCCTATGACTGGGCTGTTGTGTGGGCCTGGGTGGGGGAGGGGTGGGGTTTTCACTTTTAGGAAAAGCTCTTCCAGCTCCAGGCGATCCAGGCCAAGTTTTGACGCCCGCTTTTCTAAGCACACTGCAGTTGGCCTAAGTGTGTCTTCCAGAGAGCCCCACTCTCCCAGTTCAGGACCTGGGCTGAGGGAGTGAGTCCCCAGGTCTGGCTCACAGAAACTCCCCCCAGGGCCCAGAAAAGTTCCCCACCCTTGGAACCTGGAGGGAATCTACTTGGGCAATGAGGATAAAAAGTTGACCATTAGAACTCACTGCTGTGCAAGGAGACACCGCCGGGCTGGCCTCAGGACGAGGCTCTGAGGCAGGTCACACGCCCCGCAGAGGGAGGCCTCTGGACAACGGCTTCTTTGGCAGCCCTGGCCTGGCTCACAGGCTCCCTTTCAGGTTTTATGCCCACGTTTCCCTGCCCTCGCCTCCCCCCTGTGTTTCTCTATCTCTTAAACACACCTCCCTAATCCTCTCCTTCCTCCTTTTTAAAGCCTGCCTTTCCTTTCAAATACTTCCTCAAATGCCGACTTGTTATTTTTGTGCCCTCCCCTTCAAGAGCCTTCCCTCAAGAGCTCTGGCTGAAACTATGCTTCAGACCACAGGGCCGGACGTGTACTCATTCATTCGTTCATTCATTTGTTCAAATATTTGATTATCTACAGGTGCAGGGCTGTGGCAATACAATCATGAACAAGGCTGGCCCAGTTTTTTGGTGAATGAATAATTAGCTAATTAACTAAATAATTACAAATGTGCAAAGGAGAATTAAGGAGTGTTATGAGATTGGTACAGAAAGCATTGGAACCAACCTCCCTCTACTTGTCAGAACCTCTTATCCAAGTCAGATTGGTGCCCCGGCTCTACCCACTCACTGGCACGGGGGCAGGCGTCCTTTAAAAAACCTGCCTGGGGACATGCCCCCCCCTCCAAGGGTCAGTTTCAGTGCTACAGGGGATCTCCTCAGACTCCGCCGGCCAGCCCTACCTCTCCCAGACCCGTTCATCATCTTGGGGTCTCAGGTTGTGATCCATAACCATGTGTGCCTTTGTCACCTGGTTACCTGGTCTTTTAATACTAATGCATCACGCAAGGCAGTAGATCATAGTGGTAAAGAGTGTGGATTCTGGAACTAGGCTGTCGCTGTTTGCATTTTGTCTTTGATGCATATTAGCTGTGTGGCCTTGGGCAAGTTACTTAACCTCTCTGTGCTCAATTTCATCATCATCAAAATGGGGTGTGTGTGATAATACCCAACCCATAGGGGTATTATAAAGATTTAAATATATAATGTACAAAGAGTTACAGCCTGTAAAGCGCTTGGAACAGTGCTTAGCACAAGTCAGGGCTCAGGAAGGGAGCTCTTGGATGCTATAGTTTGAATCTCCCCCAACAAGATGTCCAGCCTTGGGTCCTGGACCTCAGCCTGAGTCAGAGTCTCAGGATGCTTGCCAGTGAGAAGAGGTTGGAAGTTTTTGAAAGAGACAAGATACTGGCAGCAATGAAGACTGCCCAGAAGCTAAACAGACAAGAGCACTGAAGCCAACCGGATGTGCAATGTGTTGATCTCAATTCCCTATCCCAGGGGCCACTCCAACTGTCCACTGCTCGAGCAATGAGAAGGGAGCCCAGAGACCTGGTATTCAGCAGGGCTCACCCACCTCTACCTTCTTATGTGGCCCTCGACAAAGATCATTTCTGTGCTTCAATTCCTTTTTTTTCGGTGAGGAAGATTAGCCCTGAGCTAACATCTGTTGCCAATCCTCCTCTTTTTGCTGAGGAAGACTGGCCCTGGGCTAACATCTGTGCCCATCTTCCTCTACTTTATATATGGGATGCCTGCCACAGCATGGCTTGATAAGCAGTACATAGGTCCGCACCCAGGATCCAAACCTGCAAACCCCGGGCAGCAGAAGCAGAGCACGGGAACTTAACGACTATGCCACCGGGCTGGCCCTCCATTCCATTTTTTAATGGCAGAGGATAATATTCATAGAATCATGGAGTTTGAACTAAAATTGACCTTAGAGAGTCCATATTACAACCCCCGTATAGTCCATCTGAGGAAATTGAGACCCAAAAATGTCATGTGACATGGGCAGCAGGGGCTAGATTCAATCCCAGCCCCCACGACTTATTCTCTTCTCTGAGATTCATTAAACTCTTGGGTAAAGTGAAGATAGGCATTCCTACTGCATAGGGTCACCATGAAGACTAAACAAGACCACATATGATGCACCTAATCCAGGGCCTGCATATGGCCGGGTAGGTACTCATAAGGGCATGTCCCAGTGTCACATGACTGGGTGGAAACCCCTTCCTTACCTTCTTCACAGGGTTGACAAAAGAACAAAGCGAAGCAATAGAAGACTCAATCCGGTGATTGAAATGCCATGTAATCATTCTGTGCTGTTAACGTTACCCATTCAATTAAGACTTACTAAACCCATTTGGGAAGCTGGCCAGGGTACTAGGAATTAAGGGGTTAATGTCCATGTGTAAAAACTTAGTTTCTGGTTCCTGCAGGTTTCTCATTTGGGACTAGGCCTCTCAAAGAAGAAAGGGCTTTTCCAAGCCACAGTGCTTAGCAAGCACTGTCTCACGGAAAAAACTTGCTTGAGGAGGGCATCATCGCCTGTCACCTCTCCTCCCGCTGTTACTGAAGCATCAGGGTAAAGTGCATGCGTGGCCGGGCGTTGGCTGTCAGCCTCCTTTGAGCGGAACTGGGAGGCCTGAGTCCACAAATGCTATCACTAGGTCAGCCGCTCAGGAACGTCCACCCAGGACAGCTGCACCCTCTCCCTGGCGGAGGCTCACTGCCTCGAGCCAGTGTGGAACCGCAGCCAAGTGCCATCGCACCGCACACCCAGCCTCGGGGCCATCCAGAGATGAGCCAAGGCCCACAGGCCCAGAGTCAAAGGAAGCTAGCCAGGTGCTCTTTAAAAGAGGACCATGAGCAGTAAAGTAGGAATCAAAATAAAACAAGTCCAGTGGAAATACAGAGCTCTGCCCATCAGTGGAAGAAGAAAGACTGGTTCCAAGTACTCAACTTTTAAGGTCAGAGAAACCTCGTCCTTAGACCTCCCCTTGCATCTCATTGGCCAGACTGGGTCACATGCCCACCTCTAGACCAATCCCTGGCCAGGGCACTGGGATGATTGTAATTGGCTTTGTCACTTGCAGGAGGCCTGGGTACCTGAGCTAAAGAGATTGAGGCTCTGCCCACAGGGAACAGGGGAGGTGGGCTGTTAGAGTCCCAACCAGTGATAACCTACTCCAGCCATCAGTTCTCATCCAGCAAAGCCGTGTTAAGACTTAATGGAGGGGCCGGGCCCGTGGTGTGGCGGTTAAGTGCATGCACTCCACTGCTGGCAGCCTGGGTTTGGATCCTGGGCCCGCACCGACGCACCGCTTGTCAGGCCATGCTGTGGCGGCGTCTCATATAAAGTGGAGGAAGATAGGCACGGGTGTTAGCTCAGGGCCAGTCTTCCTCAGCAAAAAGAGGAGGATTGGCATGGATGTTAGCTCAGGGCCGGTCTTCCTCAGCAAAAAGAGGAGGATTCGCATGGATGTTAGCTCAGGGCTGATCTTCCTCACACACACACGAAAAAAAGACAATGGATTGGGGCTGGCCTGGTGGCGCAAGTGGTTAAGTGCACGCACTCCTCTGCAGTGGCCTGGGGTTCGCCGGTTCGGATCCCAGGTGCGCACTGACGCACCGCTTGTCAAGCCTTGCTGTGGTGGTGTCCTATATAAAGTGGAGGATGATGGGCACGGATGTTAGCCCAGGGCCAGTCTTCCTCAGCAAAAAAAAAAAAGGAGGATTGGCAGATATTAGCACACGGCTGATCTTCCTCACAAAAAAACAAAAAAAAAGACTTAATGGATTGAACATGACTTTGAGGCCAAAGAGCTGGGTCCAAATTGTGACCCTTACCAACTGAAAAACCTGGAGTGGGACTCTTGGCCTCTAAGAGCTTCAGATTCATCTAAGGAGCCTGTTGTGAGGTTCAAATGAGATAATTTAATGTTCATGCAAGCCCTTTGGAGACTTTAACATCCCACATTGTAGGATGTCCTCCATCACAGTATCATGATTGGTGAAAGTGGGGCCACATGAATAGATCTTCTGTGGAAGGGAAAGTGTTTGTAGTTGTCTGTGGGGGACACTCATTCCTTGCTCTTTTACAGGCCATGGCCAAGTGATCCTTTTTGGCCAAGGTCAACTGTAGTACCTACTCTTAATTATAGTAATACCAGGCTCATCCTTTATCTGAAAACAATATATATCATTTAAGGTTGTAAGGGCCTAAAATGTATGTGTCCTTTTTACAAAATCCTAAATCGCAATGCAAACTACTTTGGTGTGTATATATTGATGTGTATATGTATAAAATCCAAACAAAATTATGCCATTAGAACTATTTGGGAAAATGTCCAATAAATATTAAATGCGTTTTAAGCATGCAACAAAATGTCAAAGTTCATCAGTGCTTCACAACTGGTCTCCCATAGGCCATGGCGCTCCAGGCTGGTTGCTATAGTCAAAAGATAAGATCACCTTAAGCTTGAACACCAGTCTTGGTTTAATCTAGCACAGAGCTTTCTTCCCCAGAGTGACATCAGAAACAGAACAATGCTTGGTTGATGAAGGAACGAATGGGGACTGGGGGATGTGCCAGGTCACTTAGGCAAAAGAAACAGAGGTATATTGCTGTTTTTCCTGCCTGAGCCATTGGCATGGTCCCATTCAGAGGTATTTTCTTTGGTCCTCAGAACAAGTATGGGCTTGAAAGCTCTGGCTCTGAAAAAGATCTTCTACCCCAACATACAGTGGAGAGAGGTCATCCTGTCAGGCATCTGATCGTCTATCCTGAGTGCAAGGGATCGCTATGGCCAAAAGGGAGCAACACTCAATCGATTGGAATCAGCTCTTTAAATAGTTCACTTTTTTCATGGTAGCTATTATTAATTGAGCACTGACTATAAACAAAGCACTGCTTTAAATTTATTAATTCATTTAATCCTCACAAAAACCCATGAAGCAGGCTCTATAATGATCCCCATTTTATGGGTGAGGAAACCGAGGCACAGAATGTTTAGCTAATTTGCTGTTGATCACAGCTAGTTAGTGGGCAGAGCCAGGACTCAAACTCAGACAGTTGAGCTCCGAAGCCTGTGCTCTTAACCATACGCGATATGGCATTTTATTTGTTTTTTAATAGACTTTATTCTTTAGAACAGATTTAGAGATTTCCCATATACTCCCTGCCCCTACACATGCACAGCCTCCTCTACTATCAACGTCCCCACAAGAGTGGAACATTTGTTACAATTGATGAACCTACACTGACCCTTCATTATCACCCAAAGTCCATAGTCTACATTAGGGTTCACACTTGGTGTTGTACATTCTCTGGGTTTGGACAAGTGTATAATGACTTGTGTCCACCATTACAGTGTCATACAGAGTAGTTTCACTGCCCTAAAAATTCTGTGCTCCACCTATTCATCCCTCCTCCCTGCAACCACTAATCCTTTTACTGCCTCTATAATTTTGCCTTTTCCAAAATGTCATATAGTTGAAATCATACGGTATATAGTCTTTTCAGCTTGGCTTCTTGCACTTAGTAACATGCACTTAAGTTTCCTCCATGTCATTTCATGGTTTGATAGCTCATTTCTTTTTAGTGCTGAATAATATTCCATCGTCTGGATGTACCACAGTTTATCCATTCACCTACTGAAGGACATCTTGATTGCTTCCAAGTTTTGGAATAAAGCTGCTGTAAACATTCCCATGCAGGCTTTTGTGCAGACATAAGTCTTCAACTCATTTGGGTGAATACCAAGGAGTGCAATTACTGGATCATATGATAAGACTATGTTTACCTTTGTAAGAAACCGCCAACTGTCTTCCAAAGTGGCTGCACCATTTTGCATTTCCACCAGCAATGAATGAAAGTTCCTGTTGCTCCACATCCTCATGCCAGCATTTGATGTCATCAGTGTTTTGGATTTTGGCCATTCTTCTAGGTGTGTAGCAATACCTCATTGTTGTTTTAATTCGCAATTCCCTAATGACATATGATGTTGAGCATCTTTTCATACGCTTGTTTATCATCTGTGTATCTTCTTTGATGAGGTGTCAGTTCAGGTCTTTTGCCTATTTTTTAATTGAGTTGTTCATTTTCTTACTGTTGAGTTTTACAGTACAGCATTTTTAAGGGTGCACTCATGAATTCATAGAATGTCAGGGATGGAACGACCTCAGAAATCATGCAGTCTATCCCCTCCATTTTACGGAGGTAAAAAATAAGGCCCAGAGCCCAAGAGTTCAGTGCTCCTTCATGACAGTGCGTGTCATCAGGCAATTTCCTCTGTGAGCAGTTAGCTCCCCAAGGACGGGAGTCACACCTGACCATCTGTCTGTCCTTCCCTCACACTGTGCCTGGCACACGTTCAGTGACTGTCTGTGGGAGGGAGGAAGGAATGACTTTCCTCCAGCATCAATGCACCCTGTCCAAAGGGCAGGCTTCTCTGACTCTGCTCTAATCTGTGAGAGAGGGAGAGAAGAGAATTAACATTCTAGATCTTCCATGGTGCAACGGTCAGGGCAGAGGCCAGATCAGAGTATAATTCTTAACCTTGGCCATGTGTCAGCATCACCTACGGAGACTGTTAAAAACTGGATGCCTGAGCCCCATCCTCAGATGTTCTGGTTCCATACATTGTTCTAGCATTTACTGTGCGCTGGATCCTACGATAAGCCCTTTACATGAATTATCCTATTTAATCCTTCCTTACACACTTCTAGATGTGGGCCATACTATCATCCTCCCTCTGCAAATGAGGAAACTATGGTTCAGAAGGTTAAGGGACCCTGGGTGAGCTAGTAAGTGCTGGAGCTGGCATGCAAATAAAAACAACCTAGAGTTGTCGGCCAGCCTCTGTCCCACACACGTGAGTGCATGTACACACGCACTGGGGTCTTTATGGTCAACCTTGTGCAAAGCCTACACTTTGAGCCCCTGGAAGCTAAAAGTGGGGACAGGAGTCCCCCAAGAAGGCTTCCACAAAAAAGCTCTTCCCAGGGGTGTAACCACAGGGCAGCCCATGCAGGGGCCCTGGGAGCTACTTGTGAGGCCCAGAATTAGAGCCCATCAGCTCCATCGAGAAGAGAGATTGCGGACGCCTGCACCCCTGTTCTAATTTGCACACTGTTCAGGGAGAGCCCTCACTCTTTTATTTTTCTAATACTTAAGTGAATTTTTTATTGAAGTATAACATACGAACAAAAAAGTGAACAAATCTTAAGTGTACACCTCAACAAATGGTCACAAAGTGGACACATCTGATAACCTGCTGTATTTATTTTAGGTAACATCTTTAGGCACCTCCAGTCATCGTAAGGGGTTTCATTGAAAACTTCAAAGCAAACATTTTTTAAACTGCATTTCATATCACAGATAAATGTCCTTTTACATAATGGATATTTACAAAAATAAAAGAAACAAACAGCAACAACCAAAAGCAACAGAGCATTGCAAATCTGAAAAGACCGGAAATCACTGTGTTGCTATTTTAAACCAAATTTGATCTTTTTAGGAGTCAGATTGCTATTTATTCCAGATAATTAAATCCTGGAAGGGGTGCCTCTTATGCAGGGCATGCAACGTGGAATGGCAGTAAAGGGGAGGGCCCTCTCTCCTGGGCTGCGCTTATATTTCCTGTGGCTATGTTTATACATCTCACCATATGTGTGTGCTTTCCAGCAGTCTGCCCACGGGACTCAGACTGAGAGGCAGTGGGCCAGTGGTTCCAGCACGAACTCGACGATCAGACAACCTGGGCTCAAATCCAGGTTCTACCACAGCCTGGCTCAGCGACCCTGGGCAAGCCACTTACCCTCCCGGAACGTCGGTGCCCTCACGTTCAAAATGAGTCCTCATCTGTACCTTCTGTGACTGTGGTGAGGATAAATGAGGTGTGTAAAGTGCTTGTCCCAATGCCTGGCATGTCGATGAACTGTTCCTTAGTCCCTATTAGGATAACCTGCACCCTATTTCCTGGAAAATATGCAGGAAAGAGAGCAGTCAACTCAGATCCAGCAGCAAAGCAGGGAGTAAGGGAGACAGTGAAGGGGAGTCCGTGGAATATTCCTCCTACGTGCAGAAGATCTTTGTCACCTGCCTTCAGGCCCTGACTCAGAATGCTGAGGGGCAGGCTTATTCCTGTAGGTCAGCAGAGACTTCCATGCCGAGCCAGAAATAAAATACTGAGTTTTGAGGTTGAGTCCTGGAAGTCCAAGGTTGTCAAAGAGGGTCCATTCGTCTAGAGGGTCTCTCAGCTCAGGCCTAAATCAACGCTGTCAGCCAGGAAGTTATCCTATGTCAGCCAGCTTGCCTTCAGAAACACCCAGATCCACAGGAGATTGGCTCAAGGAGAGGTTGCCATGAGAACCCAGGGGCCATGTGGGCTGGTAGAATTTGAGCCCCTCCCCCCACACACACGTGCACACACCACACGCACAGACTCACCTTGGAAGGACCTGCAGAACCTGCAGAAGTTGGGTCCCGTGGTTAGGAGAGAACACGTGGTGGCCCTGCTGCTCTGTCTCTCCACACAGCGCTCCAAGCTCCTGGCTCCTAGAAGCCTTGTTAGACTGCACTCAAGGAGGGTGAAGGCACTCTCAGGATAATTGCCCTCCCAAAATAGCTCGCTGCAAATGACCAGCCTTAGGGGCGCTGGGAATCAGGTAGGAAGCTAACCTGGGGCTCGTCAAGGCCCCCGGGAAAAGGGACCCTGAGTCAATTGAGCACTTTCATCCTGCCCCTCTCCTCCCAGCCCCCAGTTCTCCCTCAGGACTGGTCATTAAGCTTTCCCTACTCAGGAGTTACAAGATGAAGGTTTAGAAGATGTACTTCCCAAGGGCTTTTGCATTTTTATGGAGACTCTTGAAAATTGAAATACTTTCAGCCTCAAGGAATAAATCACTTAATAGGGGAACATCCGGCTTGAGGGAGTGGTGATGGGGAGTAGGAAGTAGGAGGGAGATGGGTGAGGGATCAGGTGAGAAACACCCTTACCAAGAAGAATATAGTTCAGGTTTCAAGTCCACCAGGTTTGGGGTTGAGTCCTCCCTATGTGACCTTGGGTTGGAGCCTCAGTTCCCATGTCTGTAAAATGGGATCGTCATGCTTAAGTCACATGACTGTTAGCACAGGGCCTGGCACAACGTCTCAAGGCCTCAAAGTAGGACCAGCCAAGAAAACTGTTGTACTCCCCAGCCAAGAACCACGGTTGGTTCTGACAGTCTGGGCCTGGGCTGGGGTGTTTATCGGTAGAACTGTGTCCAGCTGCCAAGGTCAGACAATGGTGCGAGAGGGGCCTGAAAGCAGGAACAATTCGATAGCCAATACTTTGATGCAATTATGGTTATAAGTTGTTTTTTTCTTTCGGTAGGAGATACTGAGAAGATGGAAAAGCAATAGGCGCTTAGAGTGGGGAAGAGAGAGAGAAGGTGCTAAAGAAGACAGAGAAAGGGAAGCAGGGATGAGCACCTTCCCAGTGTCTGCTTAGCCTGGGGACTCCCAAAACACAAGCACTGCTGAGTAAAAATGCTTGAGCTGTGGGCACAAGACTTGTTTCTCTGCAGGATATTTCTGGCAGTGGCAGTGGCAGTGGCTGGTTTTAGAATTAGTGATGTGTGACGATCTATACCTCATAGTTATCAACTGTCGCTCTAACTACAGTGGGTTGGCTTTTATCAAGCTGGTGTAGCTGCTAGACACAAAGGATGTTGAGCTAGAAGAATCTAGTCGGTTTGGGGAGATCTAGGTTTGAGACAAACCGCCTGGCTCCCTGATAACACTTGGCTGACTTTGCTAAGGGCTCACCACCCTTCTCTTCACGAAAGCAAGGGGATGGAGCAGAGAGCATGGCCCCCTCCTAGCTCTCCCACTGCTGGCTGGGTGAGGGGGGTGGTTCATTCAGGTCTTGAGCCTCAGTTGCCTCATCTGTGAAATGACAGGGTAATTCTACTTGGATGGACGGTGAGGTTAAATGGCATAAGTATAAAGCCACTAGTGCCATGACCAGGGACATATAGGCAGTCAACAAATGTTAACTTTCTTCTTTGACAAGCTAAAGCGTAGACTCTCCACACTCTTTTCTCCTTCTCTCTACACCCCTGCTGGCATGCTATCCACAGCAAATAACAGAAAACCCATCTAACAATGGACTAACTAGGTGTTCATTTTCCTCAAATAAGGAAAAGTCCAGAGATAAGTAGTGGCTGGTTCTGGTTCTGTGGCTCAGCAACGTCCAGACTGTTGTCTCTTTGATTCTGTTGGCTTTGCCCTCATGGTTAAAACATGGCTACTGCAGCTCCAAGCATTGCAGCTCAATTCCAGGCAGAAAGAAAAAGAGAAAGGGGCAGCACCAGCTGTGAGTCCCTTTTATAAAAGGAAAAATTTTCCCAGAAGCCCCAGCAGGTGTCTCATTGGCATGACTGTGTCACATGGTCACTTCTAGGTGCTAGGAAGGCTGGGAAAGCAAACCAGCCTCTATAGGGGAGGCAGGCAAGGAAGAAAGAAAGAAATGAAGAAATGGCGGTTGAGTAAGCCAAGCCACAGTGTTGGCTGCAGTCAGGTTAGATACAATGTTTCATTTATTCATTCAACACGTGAATATGGAGCACCTACTGTGTGCTGAGCTGAGTGCTGGAGAGGACTGGTAAGTAGCATCGGACTTGGTGCTGCAGGGTGTGAGCACGTGACATGTCTATGCACAGGGGATTGTGGGAGCAGCACCTGACTCTGGGGCGAGGGGGTAAAGAAGACTTCCTGGATGGGTGCTGGCAATGACCATGAGTAAGCCAGGTGTCTGGAGTGGAGGGAGGCAGGCTGCCCATGTGGTGTTCCAGGCAGAGGGAACAGCATGTGCAAAGACCTAGCAGTAAGAGATGATGGCAGGCATTCAGGGAACTGAAAGAGGTTCCCCGAGGCCACCAAAGTTTATTCAAACAAGAAAGATCAAACGCAGGGCACGCAGATGTGAAGCGAGTAAATTTGAATAGCAGGATCATTAAAGCGTGATCTGGCCGTCCCTTCCCATGGGGGAGAGAAAGCATGGGCAACCTCTAAATGCTTCTTGAGACACAGAGGCTGCAGGAGAAGCAGAAAGCCTTGGGGAGCTGCTGCGGACAGACTCAGCTACCTCCCTGGCCTGGACATTTGGGAGAGGAGAGACTCAGACCGAGCAGGCTGGGTCCTGCAGCCAGGGAGGGTCTCTGCCTTCCATAGATTGGTTTACAGCAGGCCTTTGCACCTGCTGTGCCCACTGCCTGGAATTCTGTTCCCCTGAGTTCTCACGCTCCTCACACCCACCCCCTCCTCACTCTTCAGATTTCACTTCTGGCCACTCTTCCTCAGGGTAGGCTCTTCTGACCACCCCCCACCCTGCAATACATCAGCTCATGGATGGTCCATGCTCCAGGGACCTCCACCTTGTAGCTGTTAGCACAGTTGTAGTTTTACACCTATTTGTGTGGATTTTTTTTTTTTTAAATTAATGGCTGTCTCTCCTGGTAGACCGTCAGCTCTATGATGGCAGCGACCAAGGCTGGTTTTGCCCACGGCTGTATCCCCAATACCTGCCATTGTGCCTGGTACGTGATAGGAGCTCAGTAAATACGAAGAGCTGGACCATATCAAACTGACAATATGCAGTCATTTTTGACTATAGAATGACAATTTCATATGATTAGTCCTAATATGAATTGAATGAATGAATGAATGAATGAATGAATTCAAGTTTTTCTGAGCACTATCCACTGCAGCATGGGGTTCAGTACAAGAAGGGTCCACCTTGGGCCTGTTCAAGGGCAGGTTTTCCTGAAATTATAAAGAGCTGAGGATCTGGTGCCTGGTCAGGGTCTAGACTTGAGCAGTACTTCTCACTTCAATGCTCATTCAAATCCCCTGGGGATCTTGTTAATGTGCAAATACTGATTCAGTAGGTTTGGGTGGGGTGCAAGACTGTGCATTTCTATAACAAGCTCCCCGGTGATGCCCATGGAGAGGCAGCCAGAGGGAGGGAGGCCAAAATGCAGACGTGGAGCTGTTTGGTGAGGGTCCTCTGTGTCAGACTCAGGGGCTCCACTTATGCTCCTCTCTCTTTTCTTTCTCGGGCAACACAAAATTCAGAAATTGATTTGAAAAGAGATGGGACTCCTGGTCATTACTGTAGGATCTCCATCGTATGGGAAAGAAGCTGAGCAGCTGTCACGTATAAATGAACTTTCCAGATCACTGACACAGCCCTGCATGTGCCAGAAACTGTTTTTCTTTTAATTCCTATTGGTGGAAATGTTTCTAATGTTATTAACTATTATCTTGCCTTCTTAAACAGAGTAAATTGAACAGAACCTGACTTTTGCTTTTTTTCCTTCCTTCTTTTAAAAATTTGTTGGTGAAATATATCATAAATATGAATAAACATACATGTACAATGTAAATATAAAGAATATAAATCAAATGAACACCAATAGTTAAGAAATAACTTATTAAATAACTTAATAAGAATAGTTAAGAGGTAGTTAAGAAAAAGAATATCACAGTAGTACCTTAGGAGCCCTCTCCTTCCCCATCAGAGGTAACCACTACACCAATTTATGTTAATAATGCCCCTGATTTTCTGCATTGTTTTACCAACTAAGAACGTAGCCCCCAAAAATATAATTACTTTTGCCTGTTCTTAAACTTTATATAAATTGAATCCTACTTATGTATTTTGTTGTGACTAGTTCCTTCTGTTGAATGTTGTGTTTTTTTGTTGCCGTATGTGGCTGTGGCTTGTTCGTGTTCTCTGCTGTGTAATAGTCCATTGCAGGCTATACCACAATGCGTTTATTCATTCTGCTGTTTGATGGACGTTTGAGGGATTTTGAATACTGTTACCAACAGTGCTGCCATGAATTTTCTGGCACGTGTCTCCCATGACCACGTGCAAGGCTTCTCTCTACACATACTTAGGAGCCGAACTTCTGGGTCAAGCATTCTGCACATGCTTGGCTTTACAAGGTGCTGCCAGACCAGCTTGCTAAGTGGTTATTCTCTCACCAGCTGTGGGGGAATCCTCATTGCTCCGCATGTTCACCAACACTGGACACCAGCCCACTTTTTAATTTTTCCTAACTTTTCATGTTGCCCAGGGTTTTCATGAATCACGCTGTCTTAGTCCATTCGGGTTGCCGTAACAAAATACCACAGACTGGGTGATATATAAACAATGGAAACTTATTTCTCACAGTTCTGGAGGCTGAAGGTCTGAGGCATGGTGCCACGGTCAAGTGAGGGTTCTCTTCCAGGTCGCAGACTTCTCGTTGTATCCTTACATGGTAGAAGGGTAGGGATCTCTCTGGAGCCTCTTTTATAAGGGTATTACTCTCATTTTTGAGGGCTCTGCCCTCATGACCTAATCACCTCCCAAAGGCCGCACCTCCTAATACCATCAGCTTGGGCGTTAAGATTTAGCATATAAATTTTGAGGGGACACATTCAGACCATAGCACGCACTCCCACTAATCTTGGACTAGACTGTGACACAGCGTTGTTCCTATTACACGAAATGGGCTCAGAGGCTGTGCTGTGCTCTCCTGTCTACTTTTTATTCTAGATTTGTCTCTACCTGTCACACAAACTAACAACCATCTTCTCATTCCTGTCACAGTGTCAAGTCTCCAGCAGCCTTCCCCCCGCCCCGTCTAAGGTGTGCTTTCAAATCTGCTGCGGAATGGGAAGTTCTTCACCCAAATTGTCCCTTGAATTGTGTCTACACAAAGAGTAAACGGATTCTGAAGAAGGATCTGACTGGCTTACCTGTGGGTAAATACATCTGCCGTAGGGGATGAATTCTGTGTGATTTATGTTGGCTGTGAACCGTCTTTTTTTGTTTTCTTTTGAGGGTTGTTGTTTGTTTCTTCCTCTGGTTGTTTCTTCATCTGGTTTTTGTTTTTGTTTATTTTTGCTCCTTTTCTGGTTCTGACAGTATCCCAAATAACTGAGGCTGCTGTATAAATCACCCCTGGAAAAGTGAAGTGCTGATGACCCTTGAATATACCTGTAATTTAATTTTGTATTAAATTGAATTAAATTCATATTTAATTTTGGTTGCTGGTATCCTCCCCAAATACCATGACTTCAACTAGCAGATGGCACATATCCCTATAACAAGAGACACCAAATATTCCAAAGAACCTAATTTTGCCCTCATCAGAAGCATCTTTAGAAACAAAGCTGTTGGAAAATTCTGACTTTTAAATGGAATTCCTGCCTCATGTTGAGTCTGAGTTGACAGATTATTCAATGGACTTATTTGGTGGCAAAAACCAACCATCTTGGTGAAATCTCATTGTTAAAAAATATTTTGGGGCCAGCCTGGTGGCGCAAGCAGTAAAGTGCGCGCTCTCCACTGCGGCGGTCAGGGGTTCGCTGGTTCGGATCCAGGGTGCGCACAGACGCACAGCTTGGCAAGCCATGCTGTGGCAGCGTCCCATATAAAGTGGAGGAAGATGGGCACAGATGTTAGCCCAGGGCCAGTTTTCCTCAGCAAAAAAAAAGAGGAGGATTGGCAGATGTTAGCATAGGGCTGATCTTCCTCACAAAAAATAAACAAATAAATAAATATTTTGACAGAGGCGAAGACTGTGGGTTATGACCAACTCTGGCAGATGTGAGCAGAAAGGGAATTTATTAACAGGATATTGGATAGCTTACAGGATCATCAGGTAGGCTGGAAGACCAGGTTTGAGACCATGCAGACAAGAACAGCACCCAAAATTATGAGACATAACAGGCCTAGGTAAGGAGCACTGGGCACTTCATCTTGCCTTGCCTCCAGCACTGAACACTGGATACAGCCACTACTGCAGGAACTCAAGCTTTCTGCTGAGGGTGCCTTGACCAGAGAGCCTGCCTTGGGTAGAGCCCAGCCACATGCTGCACCCTAGCTGCAAGAGAGGCTGGGAAGACAAATGCATTATTCAGGCTTGGGTTCCATGCCTTGTATTAGAAAACTCAAAGTAATTGTGGTTTAAACAAAATAGAAATTTATTTCTCACTATGGAAAAAAGTTTGAAGGCAAAGAGTACAAGGCTGATCTGAAGCTCCTTCTACTCTGCCTCTGCATGTTGCCTTATGGGCCAATATAGCTGCTTGAGCGTCTGCCATCAAGTCCACGTTTCAGCCATCAGGAAAGAGAAAGGGGCAAGAAAGATGACCCTTCCCTTTACAACCACTTCCTGGAAATCACACACATTACTTACATCTCAATGGTGGAAACTTGATCATTTGGCAACATCTAGCAGCAACAGTGTCTGGGAAATGTAGTCTTTGATCCAGGTAGCTATATGCCCGCTAAAAATTGGGGGTTCTTTTACTAAAGAAGGAGAAAATGGATATCTGGGGAGACGACTGGTGGTGTCTGCCACAGCAAGTTCCTAGCATTTTTGTCTTCTGCACTGGGATGTGGGCTCAGCTCCCTACCAAGGCTCGTAAATGCGTGTCTGTGCAGGATCAGGATATTCCCCAAACACAGAAAGGGGGTTCAGATGCTAGACAATGAAAAAGAATAAAGAGAGAGAATGCAAAATAGCCACTACTCCATTATTGCTGCCCTTAATATAAGTGCAGCAAGCTTCCTAACTGACTCACATAGTATTGGAGCCTTTGAACAAAGGCATTTGCCAGAGGAAGATTGGATGTGGAAAAAACGATCCGGAGGCACAGCTGGAAGTAGAGGCATCCATGCCAGGCAAATCTTTGTTTTTTCACAGGTTTGTGGGACCAGGACAAGAGTTCAAATAAAGACTCACATACTATGTATCTAAATATTTAAAAGCTATAAATCAAGCTGGCAAATTGTTAAATAAAATATGTCTTATCTTCCTACCTTCACAAATGTACCTTCATAACATTCTAGAAGGCCAAGCGTGAACTTAGAATTCTCAGGCTCCTCAGACAGAACGTGGCAGCACAGAGAGAGGGGCAGTCCCAGCTCAGGGCCTGTCCCCCTTTCCTTTCCTCAGCGAGGGGTCTTGCCCAGCTGCATGGTCCTAACACCAGCCTATATCCACGTTCTGTCCACTGCCCGAGCCCCAGCAGCCACCCCTTGGCCGCTGGCTGCACGGGCCACCCCTGAGAGGGAAGATCACGATAATAGGCCCACATGGGCCCTGGAAGCAGGCTTGGGCCATTTGGGCAGAGATTCTGGGGTCCTGAGTACCAGGAGCGAGGTCTACATGGGGGTAGGCGTGGGCTTGGTTGGGCCCTTGATCTTGAGGATCCTCACCTCAGGGATGCAGGGAGGCCAGGGCAGGAATCTCCAAAGGGCAGGGCCCTCTTGCCTGGGTCTCCCGGTGGTCTGGGGTCACACTGTCACACTGACAAGGCAGGCCTGTCCACGAAGTGAATTGAGAATAACCAGCAGCTCTTTTGAGAGTTTTCCCTGTCAGATCTGGGGTCTGAGGATGGCCTCTGGCTTACTGACTATGGGGGACGGATTTCTTTAGCTGTGACTCTGCATGGAGGGCAGGATTCGGCACTAAATACGTGTCTCCTCACCTCCGGAAACCAACCCAAACTGAAAAACCAAAACCAAAATAGAACAAAACAAACCAGAAATCCTTCTTCCGTCCTTGACGCGCTCAGCCTCTGTCTCTCCGTTTCCTCCTGCTCTGACACCCTCCAATCACGCTCTCTCCCTTCATCCGCCTGCTTTCCCGGCTCACTGGCTTCCCTCCGCCCTCCTCCCCTGGCCCGAGTCTTAATCCCTGCCATAGCGACAGGGAAAACAACATAACACTGGGGCAGATGAGAGCTGAATTTCAAAGCCCTGCTGAGAAGCGCAGGCTAGCAGGGGGGCCAGGAATTTCCATAACGAAACCGACCAGGGGAAAAGCTTAAAATTTTGGAGAGGTGATGGGGAAAATTTGGGATTGGAAGAAGAAAGGGCACCTAAAAGACCCAGCGGAGGTTGACATAAAAGGAATAAGGCGCAGTGCCCTGCAAAGTTGTTCAAACAGTGGTATAGATGCCCCCCACCAACGCCACACAGCCCGTAACCATCCCAAAATACAGTCAACATCCTCTGGAATGAATTATTAGCAGAGGGAGAAATGGTGGGCAACAGACATCAGGAAAACTGAGATCCCTCTTCTGAGATCTAAAAAAAGCTTATAGGGCCAACCTGGTGGCCTAGTGGTTAAGTTCCGTGCACTCTGCTTTGGCAACCTGGGTTCTGTTCCTGGGCTCAGACCTAGAGCACTCATCAGCCATGCTGTGGCGGCATCCCACATACAAAACAGAGGAAGATTGGCCACAGATGTTAGCTCAGGGTGAATCTTCCTCAGCAAAAAAGAAAAAGGGTTAATATTTAGGCCTGGTGGGATGATGAAGGGTTAACACTCCCAGAGAGCAACCTAGGGTAGCGTGGAAGGGTGTGGTCCTGAAATTGATTTATTTAGAAGCAAGGAAAGCCAATGAATGTACTTCTGGCCACAAGACACAACAGGTGAGAAAAAAGAAAGGAAGGAGGCCTGATTTCTTCTTCCTGGAGAGGGGGTGTTGTTACTGGTCTCCCAGGGAGCACACACACGCCTCTCGTAAATGTATATGAGCCCTGATTACTTGGCTCGCTCTTGCCACCCTAGTGTGTTCCCAGTGGCTGGCTCCCTGACATTCTGGCACTCGGGCTGCCAACACCTGCCAACAACAAGGAAGCTGGGTATCTGTGGCTGCAGCTTTTGGAGGCTACTTATGAAAGAGATGACTAAGCCCTGGGGACAGGAGGAGGGTGCAGCTAACGTCAAGCTCAGCAAGAACCGGTACGCTATCAACTTAATCCAATTTAGCGTTGACCAAGTGCCAACCATGTGCCAGGCCAGTCCCTGGGGATGGGAAGATGATGAGGTGTGGTCCCTGTTCAAGAGGACCAGGCATGCCCATAGGAACTGTAATCAGAGGCATAAATCCGTGAAAGAGGAGAATAAAGAATCTGGGGGTGGAAATGATTTCGTGGAGATACAGTGATGGAGGCAGAAGGAGGAGGGAGAGCTTCTCCATTTACATATCAGGCTAAGAGTTGTAGAGTTTTCCTGAAGCACGCTCTCATCCTCACACCCTCCTACCCAGTCAGTCTTCTCTGTCACCCAACTGGCCCTCACACTCTCCCCCTCTTCTCCTGTCTTGATTCAGGTCCTCATTTCTGGCCTTGGCTTTGTACTCATCACCCCAAGACAGCTTCCTACAACTCAGGTCCAATCAGCTCATTCCCCTGCTTGAAAAACTTCCATCATTTCCCATTGCCCCCAGAATAAAGGCTAATCCCCAACGTCCCTCACACTGTGGTGGAAATCTGCCTTTGGCCTAGGGGTAGAGTGAGCTTCAGGGTAGATTTGACTCAGTGGCTCAACAATGTCATCAATACCCCTGCTTCTTTTTGGATGTCCTCTCTGCCATCTATGGTATTGTCTTCATCCTTGGGCAGGCTTCTCTCGTGGTGACAAAATGGCTGCAGTAATTCCCAGTCTCACACCCATACTCCATGCCATGTGGAAGGAGAAAGAAAGAGAACTTCTTTCCCTGAAGCTGCCAGCAAAATCTTCTCCAGTCTCTCAGGTCAGAAGTGAGTCACTTGCTCATCCTCAGGCAAGAAGAGATTTTGCTGATGAGTCTATACTGAGGCTATTCGCCCCACCCCTACGGCTAGGGTGGAGTCAACTTCCTCCACAGTGCATGGGAAGTGTAGAGAGGGTGGACACCCAAAGGAAAATGGGGTAGTTACCAAGAGGGAAAGGATGTTGAGGAGGCCACCACAGTGTCCACTGTGGCACCCTTCCAGCACCTCCTCCTCTCAAACACTACCCAGCTACTTCCTGCTCCCACACATGTCCTGTTCTTGGATGTCTCTAAACCTTTGCACATGCTGTCCCTTTCACCTGGGATGCTGAATTTTCTGGTACCAATTCCAACACGTATGTCGGGGGGTGATTTCCCACACCAACAATGAGCAATTCTGGGGACACCAGCTGGGTGTACTACAATTCAACTGAATTCTGACACTAACCACCGGGAGATTGCATCAGATTCTACAGGTTAACGGCTCAGCCCCACAAGACTGCCCTCACTTTCAGTTGCCAATCACAAGTCCAGGTTTTTAGCTGTGCTTCTGACTGGCTGTAGATCAGAGGTTCCCATGACCCTCTCTCCAAGTTCGGTTAATTTGCTAGAGTGGCTCACAGAACTCGGGAAACTGTTTACTCACTAGATTACTGATTTATTAGAAAGGATATTAAAGGATACAAATCAACAGCTATATGAAGAGATACACACAGGGCAAGGTATGTGGGAAGGGGCTCAGAGCTTCCACGCCTTCTCCGGGCACTACTGTCCCAGCACCTCCACACGTACACCAATCCGGATCCTCTCTGAACCTCGTCCTTTTGGGTTGTTATGGAGGCTTCATTACATAGGCATGGTTGATTAAATCATTGGCCATTGGCTATTGATTCAGCCTCCAGCCTCTCTCCCCTCCCTAGAGGTCAGGGGGTGGGACTGAAAGGTCTAGCCCTCTAATCACAAGGTTGGTTCTCCTAGCAACCAGCCTTCATCCTTAGGTTTGGTCCACAAGTCCCCTCATTAACATAACAAAAGACACTTTTGTTGCTTTCATTGCTTAGGAAATTCCAAGGGTTTTAGGAGCTCTGTGCCAGAAACAGGGCGAAGACCAAATATATATTTCTTGTTATAAATCACAGTATCACAGATGCCTTTTCATTCCTCTTGCTCAGTGAACACCTACTCATTTTTCAAGACCTTGCCCAGCATCACCTTCCCTATTCTTTAGATACTGTGATCACCTTAAGGACAGAAATCAGGTTCTTATTCACTCTCAGCATAATGCAATACCCGGCACACAGTAGGTGCTCAATAAATGCTTGTCCAGTGAATGAATGTTGCTGACAAGACATTATTTGCAAAGTCTACAGCAAGGAGCTAGCATGTCTTGAAAATCTCATCCCAAACTCTAAAACATAACAAATGTAAGCAGAGTTGTAATGTGTAAAGCTATGATGAGGAAAGGATGGAGCCCCCATGACATTCAGATAAAGGAAAGTTGAAGGACAGGAGTTCATCCAAGTGTCTCCAGCATCATTCCAGAGAGAGGGCTCCCATGAGGTAGGAATGTTTTAGTTCAATTGGCAGATCAGTATATCCTTAAATGGAAAGAGCCATCATAACCTGATCCACTAATTTTCCAACCATTTAGATTATCCTGCTGGGAAGAAATTGCAACAGTCAGCAGAACCGGGCACTTATACCTTGTTTATGAGATTACAGTCTCATAATCCCTTAATAAATTGGCTATCTGGTTTACTATTCCAATCTGCATTTCTTTCATGTGGATTGGTCTCTGAGGTCAATACTACCAGTTGATTCCCAATATCTTTTCTCTTTTTCTTCCTTAGTCCACAGAACCCCCAAATTTTAGCTGGTCACATGGTCACCTAAAATATAGACTGCATTTCTCAGCCTCCCTTGCAGCTAAGTAGGGCCATGTGACTAAATTGGGGCCAATGGCATGTAAGTAAAAGTAATATGTGTGTAACTTCTTGGAAGTTCCATTAAAAAAGGTAGTGTTTCCTTCTCCTTCCTTTTTTTCTTTCTTCTGGCTAGAATGTAGATGCACTGGCTGGAGCTGAAGCAGTCATATTGGACTATTAAGGAATTTGGAAACGAAACCCATGCATGGTGGTGCAACAAGATAGAAGGAGTCTAGGTTGAATATTACCACAAAATGCCCTATCAGATAGCCCTCAATGCCTACCTGAACATTTACATGACAGAAATGCATTTCTACCTTATTTAAGACACTTTTGACACTAGCAGCCAAACCTAATTCTAGCTTACAATCCCCTGGAGCTATGCTGTCCCGTACTTGTGCAGGGGCACTTGAAATGTGGCTAGTACAAACTGAGGAATCCACGCTGGATTTTGACTTAGTACCAAAAAAAGAATGTAAAGCATCTCATTAATAATTTTTACGTTTATGACTCACACCATATTTCTATTGGAGAGTGCTTCCCTGGGCCTTGTCACCTTTGTCTGAACTGATAATATCAAACTATTGAATCATGTCATGCTGAGAGATGATCAGAAACTGGGCCCATGCTTACTCACCAAGGTCCAAACTCTTACCTTACCTCTGACTTTGTCTGTCTGTCTGTCTTCTGCTCGCTGCAACCCATCACCCCATTTGCTAAACTACCTGATCTGCAGCAAGAATAGGTGTAAAGAAGAAGATGTTAAAGAATGTGGCTAAACCTAGAAGGATCTAGAAAACAGGAGGTGGTTAGGAAGTTTAAAAGGCATGACTCTGGGATCCTGGCTGTGGCAACTAGCTAATGCTCCACACCAGCCACACATACATGGACCACTTTTATCAGCGGTAGAGAACCAAAGTGTAGCCATGTTGAGCCTTCTTGGAAAGCTTCAGAAAGGGATTTTGCATTTGGACCTTCAGAAGAAAGACAACAATCTGTACACATTCAAATTGTCTGTTGATCTGAGGGAGCAAAATGAGCCTCTCCAACTTGCCCAAAGCACAGGTCTACATGAAGATTTTTTGGGCAGGGCCCTATTAACCCGAGTCTTAGTCAGTAGAAACCATCTTGAACTTGCTTAGGTAATAAAAAGAAAATCTTCTGGAAGAATCCTGGGGTATCTGTGGAAGCCACGGACAGCAGGGCCTCTCAGGGGATAGAAGCCCTGGAAATCCACCAGGAGCCCAAGCAGGGTCTCTTCCTGCATGTTTCATCTGCACTTCTGTTTCATTCTCCTTCTGCAAACCAATCTACTCTGCTTCTCTGCCCTCTCAACCCCAACACACACACACACCCCTTCCTCATTTACATCTCCCATCTCCTCCATTCAAAGGACCAAGTCAACCAATTGGCTGTCTCTCTGTCTCCAAAATCCTGAGAATCTGATTGGCCAAACCTTGGGCAAGGTCCATCTCTGGTCCACCAGAAGGAAGAGGCTGGGCCACATGGATATCAGGGGCTTGCCAATTCGGGTAGGTTCTCCAGGAAAGTGAGTCACCGTGAGCTGGGCAAGTAGCATCAGAGATGTCCATCACAGCTTGGGACCAGTCAATGATATGCCCTATGCTGAGTAACAGCAGCAGCAGCAGCAGCATCGCCACTGTCCCCATGCTCATCACAGCTGACACTTCCCATGCATCAGGCGCACTTCTAGTGCTGTATGCATTTTGCTTCATTTCGTCCTCTCGACAGCCCTATTTTACAGATGTAGAAGCTGAGGAATTACATGCCCCAGGCCTCACAGTTGGGTAAAAGCAGAGCTGGGAATCAAACCTAGGCAGTCCAGCTCCAGAGTCTGAGGTCTTAACCACTAGATTCTACTCCCTAGAAGTGTCCAGATGTTCCTCTCTGCCCTAAGGACCCCAGAAAGTGTGGACGCCACCTTCATCTTCAGTGCCTTCCTCTGTGGAGTGAGAGCTCTACCCTGACTACTAGATAGAATTGCTGTGACGTTCAAATGAAGTAATGTCTATGAGAAGCACTTCTCAAATAAAGAAGTGCTTCATAATGTAAACTGTGATTATTTTAAACTTGTACATAGCTGAAAATGAAGACTTAAACCCCAAAAGGCCTATGAAAAGCCAAACGGTTGTCATAAGTGCCATATATTAACATATATCGTTTATAGGAGAGCACTTCAGTTCCTCACTTTGGGCCTGTTTATTCTTGTTTTACACACGATTTGAACAAACTTGATTTCTAAGTAGATAGATGAATTATAAACAGGAGAGAGGCTGTCTGAGGCACCCAGATAGCAGTCTGAAATTAAAATTACCTGGTAATAAAATATGTACATATATATAATTATTATTAACTAAAACCCATACTTTATTCAGATTTCCTTAGTTTTTACCTAATGTGCTTTTTGGTGCTAGGATTCCATCCAGGATGCCACATTATAGTTAGCCGTCATGTCTCCACAGCTCCCCCTTTCCATGATACACTCTTTGGAAGGAAGTCGCCATGCAGAGCCCACGCTTAAGGAGTGAGTATTTGTGCTCCATCTCCTCAAGGGCCGAGTATCTGCATAAATTATTTGGAATTCTTCTGCATGAGCGATTTCTCTCTTCTCCATTTATTTATTTATTTATTTCATCATTTATTTATACCAGTATGGACTTATAGATATTTATTTTGTGCTTTGAGTTATAATCTAATATTGTTTCATTTATTTTATTGTTCACATTGTTTCAGTTTTGGTCATTGGGAGCTCTCCGAGTTGGTTGCTGTGTCCTTTTGACAGACTCCCATCGATGTGGAATTGTTGGGGTTTTTTCGCACTTCCCTACTTTCTGGCACTATAAGATTCTCCAGGCTCAACTCATGTATTTCTTGCCTCAGTGCTAGAATCAGCCATTTCTCCAAGGGGCCCTGGTTCCTTTATTGGTGAATGGTATTGGAAACCAAGATCTGGGTGCTGGATGTGTTCGTTGCTACTGGGGTGTCACTGCTTCTAGGACCTCTAGCTGACAAAGCAAGGAAACATGTGTGTGTATACTAACCTGTGTATACACAGATATCTATAAATATTTCTACATGTAACCATCTATGTCTATATTAACCTAAACAGGAGTTCATACAGATGTCTCCAACTTGAATCCATTACCACATGGATCATTCTAGCCTCCCTTGTTTATCTGCAAACTTCCACACCAACAGTGAGAAACCTGGCTCCCATCATCCACCATCAATTTACTTAATTGTTGGATACCTATATCAATGTACAGTAGTATCAGAATTGTTAACCCATACCTCCTTGGAAAACGACATTATCAACTATAGTACAGTACTTACGTGCGGTTCTCTTTGCCTTTAGTCTTATAGACTCCACTCATTTCCAAAGTTACTTAGGTTCCCTTCAGTGATGTTGTTTCATGAATTTATTATACAGTTAGATTCTTTTGTCACAGTCTGCATTCCATCCTGGGATGTCCAACTTCCTAAATGATTTTTTCTTAAGTTTGCATACATTAAAGTTCACTCCTTGTGCTCTAAAGTTCTATGGGTTTTGACAAATGCATAAGGTCATTTATCCACTGGTACAGTATCACACAGAGTGGTTCCACCACCCTAAGTATCCCCCGTGATTCACCTGTTCAACCTTCTCCCCACTACGTAAACCCCTGGCAACAACTGATCTTTTCTCTCTCCCTTTAGTTTTGCCTTTTCCAGAATGTCGTATAATTGAAATCGTATACTCTATAGCTTTTTCACACTGGCTTCTTTCACTTAGCAATATGCATTTAAGGTTCCTCTACATCTGTTCACGACTTGATAGCTCATTTCTTTTTATTGCTGAATAATATTCCATTGTCTGGATGTACCACAGTTTGTTTATTCATTCATCTGTTGAAGGACGTCTTGGTTGCTTTCGGTTTTTGGCAATTATGAACAAAGCTGCTTTAAACACTCACGTGCAAGCTTTTGTGTGGACATAAGTTTTCGATTCATTGGTTAAATACTTAGGAGCATGATTGCTGAATCATAAGGTAAGACTATGTTTATCTTTGCAGGAAACTGCCAAACTGCTATCTTCCAACATGGCTGTACCATTTTTGCATTCCACAGACAGTGAATGAGTTCCTGTTGTTTTACATCCTAACCAGCATTTGGTATTGTCAAGGTTTCTTTGTCGTGTTTTGGGGTTTTGTTTTTTTTTCAGCCATTCTGATAAATATATAGTTGTATTACATTGTTATTTTAATTTGAAATTCCCTAATAACATATTATGTTGAGTATCTTTCCATATGCTTATTAGCTATCTGTCTGTCTTCTTTGGCGAGGTATCTGTTCAGATCTTTTGCCCATTTTTTAATTGAGTTTCTTGTTTTCTTATCTTATTACCAAAGTCAGTATCACCTAGATTTTCTCCTATACTTTATGGTTTTGCATTTTATATTTAGGTCTGTGATCCTTTTTGAGCTAATTTTTGTGAAAACTGTAAAGTCTGTGTCTAGACTCCTTTTTTTGCATATAGACATCCATTTGTTCCAGCACTGTTTATTGAAAAGACTATCCTTTCTCCACTGAATTGCCTTTGCTCCTTTGTCAAAGATAATTTGACTATATTTGTGTGATTCTATTTCTGGGCTTTCTATTTTGTTCCATTGATATATGTGTCTATTCTTTGACCAATACGACACAGTATCGATTACTGTAGCTTTATAGTAAGTCTTGAAATCAGGTAGTGTGAGCTCTCCAACTTTGTTCTTCTTCAGTATTGTGTTGGCTATTCTAGGTCTTTTGCTTTTACATACAAACTTTAATTCTGTTTTTGATATCTATAAAATAGCTTTCTGGGATTTTGATTGGGATTATATCAAAACTATAGGTCAAGTTAGGACGAATTGACATCTTGACAGTATTGAGTCTTCAAATCCGTGAACACAGAATATCTCTCCATTTATTTAGATCTTCTTTGATTTTTTTCATTGGAGTTTGTAGTTTCCACATATAGATCCTGTACATATTTTGTTAGATTTATACCTAAGTATTTCATTTTTTCCATGCTTCTGTAAATGATATTTTTTATATCAATTTTGCATTGCTGGTATATAGGAAAGCAATTGATTTTTGTATATTAACCTTGTAGCCTGCAATCTTGCTATACTTGCCAGTAGTTCCAGGAGTTCTTGTGAATTTTTCTTTTTTGTCAGTTCTTTGAGTTTTTCTACATAGATAATCTGTCATCTGTGAATAAAGACGGTTTTATTTCTTCCTTTCAAGTCTGTACGCATTTTACTTCCTTTTCTTGTCTTATTGTACTAGCTAGGACTCCCAGTGCAATGTTGAATAAGAGTGGTGATAGAAGATATCCTTGCCTTGTTCCTGCGCATAGGAGGAAAGTATCCAATTTCTCACCATTAAGTATAATGTTAGTTGTAGGCTTTTTGTAGATGTTCTTTATTAAGTTGAGGAAGTGTTTGCTAGTTTCCTAGCAAACTAGTCTATTCCTAGTTTGCTGAGAATTTTTATCAGGAATGGATGTTGGATTTTGTCAAATGGTTTTTCTGTATCAATAGATATGATATAATTTTTCTTCTTTAGCCTATTGGTACAATGGATTGCATCGATTGATTTTTGAATGTTGAACCAGCCCCTCAAACCTGGAATAAATCCCACTGGTTTGTGCTGTATAATTCTTTTAATACGTTGTTGGATTTGATTTCCTAATATTTTGTTGAGGATTTTTGCATTTATATACACGAAAGATAATAGTCTTTGTTTTCCTTTCTTGTAATGTCTTTTCTGGTTTTGGTATTAGTGTAATACTGGCCTCATAGAATGAATTAGGAAGTGTTCCCTTTGCTTGCATTTTCTGGAAGAGATTGTAGAGAGTGATATTATTTCTTCCTTAAATGTTTGGAAACGTTCACCAGTGAAATCATCTGAACCTGGTGCTTTCCTTTTTGAAAGATTCTTAATTATTGATTCAATTTCTTTAATAGATATAGGCCTATTCAAACTATCTATTTCTCCTTGTGTGAGTTTTGGTAGTTTGCATCTTTCAAGGAATTGGTCCATTTTATCTAATTTATCAAATTTGTGAGTGTAGAGTTGTTCATAGTGTTCCTTTATTATCCTTTCAATGTCCACGGGATCAGTAGAGATGACACCTCTTTCATCTCTTTGTTTTTTTTTTTGGTGAGGAAGATCAGCTCTGAGCTAACATCCATGCCAATCCTCCTCTTTCTGCTGAGGAAGACTGGCCCTCGGCTAACATCTGTGCCCATCTTCCTCCACTTTCTATGGGATGCCGCCACAACATGGCCTGACAAGCAACGCACTGGTGCGCACCCCGGATCCAAACCCAGGCCACCAGCAGTGGGGCATGTGCACTTAACTGCTACGCCATGGTGCCGGCCCCCCTCTTTCATTTCTAATGTTGATAATTTGTGTCTTCTCTTTTTTTTTCTTGGTTAACTTGGCTAGTGGTTTATCAATTTTATTGATCTTTTCAAGGAATCAGTTTTTGGCTTTATTGATTTTCTCTATTGTTTGCCTGTTTTCAATATCATTGATTTCTTCTATCATTTTTATTATTTTTTCTGCTGCTTGCTTTAGGCTTAAGTTGCTCTTCTTACTCTAGTTTCCTAAGATAAAAGCTTAGATTATTGATTTTAGATATTTCTTCTTTTCTAATATATGCATTTAATGCTATAAATTGCCCTCTGAGCACTACTTTCACTGCATCCTATACATTTTGATAAGTTGTATTTTCATTTTTGTTTAGTTCAAGTATTTTAAAATTTCTCTTGAGACTTCTTCTTTGGCCTATGTGCTATTTAGAAGTGTGTTACTTAATCTCCAAATATTTGTGGATTTTCCAGCTATCATTCTGTTATTGATTTCTACTTTAATTCCATTGTGATCTGAGAACATACTTTGTATGATTTCTATTCTGTTAAATGTGTTAAGGTGTGTTTTATGGCTCAGAATGCGGTTTGTCTTGGTGAATGTTGCATGTGAACTTGAGAAGAGTGTGTATTCTGCTGTTGTTGGGTTGAATATTTTATAAATGTCAACTAAATCAAGTTGGTTGGTAACGCTGTTCAGGTCACCTATATCCTTACTGGTTTTCTCCCTGTTTGATCTATCAGTTACTGAAAAAGGAGTATTGAAGTCTCCAACTATAATAATGGCTTCATCTATTTCTTGTTGCAATTCTATCAGTTTTTGCCTTATGTATTTTGATGCTCTATTGTTAGGTGCATACACATTAAGGATTTTTATATCTCCTTGGACAATTGACTCCTTAATCAGTATATAATTCCTCTCTTTATTCTTGATAATTTTCTTGTTCTGATGTCAGCTTTGTTTGACATTAACGTATCTATTCCAGCTTTCTTTGATTAATGTTAGCATGACATGTCTTTTTCCATCCCTTTACTTTTAACTTATCTGAGTCATGATATTTAAGATTGATTTCTTATAGACAACATATAATGGGGTCTTGTTTTACAGTCATGCACTGCATAACAATGTTTTGGTCAATGACAGATCACATATACAATGATGGTCCCATAAGATGAGTACCATATAGCCTAGGTGTGTAGTAGGTTACACCATCTAGGTTTGTGTAAGTACTGTAGGGAAGGAGGAAATTTTCCTCTGCCCTTCTAGGTTCTTCTGACTGGTCTAAGAATTAAATTGACATGAGACAGATTAACAGGAGAAAAGCAAACAAAAGTTTAATAACATGTATACATGGAAGAAACCCAGGAAAACCAAGTAACTTGCCAAAATGGTTAAATACCATCCTTAGCTCAAGACAAAAGAAGACATTAGGGGTGGGGAGTCAGGGACTTCAAAAGGAGGGAAGGCAATTCACAGGTAGGAGAAAAGGAGCAAATGTTTGGAAAACAAGTATTTCACAGAAACAGAAGAACACAGAGGGGAGCCCAACCTACAGGCTTTTCTAGGTTCCTTCTTGTCTACCACCTGGTTCATGTTATGCTAAGGTGATAGGTTGCTTTCTGAGACAGGTTTTTATCTAAATTATTTTAGGCAGTTAAGAGGGAAGCAACAAGGAAAATTTTCTGAGTCTTTTGTTTCCTAAAAATAATCAGCCTAAGGGCTGGCCCAGTGGCCAAGTTATTAAGTTCGGCATGCTCCGCTTCAGCGGCCCAGGTTCGCAGATTCGGATCCAGGCGTAGACATGCACCACTCATCAGCCATGCTGTGGCAGCAACCCACATATAAAGTAGAGGGAGGTTGGCACAGATGTTAGCTCAGGGCTAATCTTCCTCAAGCAAAAAAAAAGAAGATGAAGAATTAGCAACAGATGTTAGCCCAGGGTGAATCTTCCTCAGCAAATAAATAAATAATAATCAGCCTAAAATAATCCTCATGTTAAAGAGACACTTTTTGGGGTGGCAAATTTTATTCCCCTTCAGGACACTCTGTGATGTTTGCACAACAATGAAATCACCTAATGATGCATTTCTTGGAACATACCCCCATTGTTAAGTGACGCATTACTGTATTTTTGTTTTTTATCCACTCTGACAATCTCTGTCTTTCAATTTATATATTTATACCATTTACATTTAAAGTGATTATCGACATACTCGGATTAAATCTACCATGTTTGTACCTGTTTTCTACTCATTGCGTTTGCTCTTTCTTTCTTTTTCTTTCTTCCTCCTGTTTTTCTGCCTTCACTGAGCATTTAGTTGAGCATTTTGTATGATTCTATTTTATCTCCTCTGTTAGCATATCAATTATACTTCTTTTAAAATTCTTTTAGTGGTTGCCCTAGAGTTTGCAATATACAGTTACAACCAACTTAAGTCCACCTTCAAGTAACACTATGGTACTCACACGTAGTACAGCTACCGTATCACAGAGTATTTCCAACTTCTCCTCCTTTCCCTTATAACACTGCTGGCATTATTTCACTTTTCCATATGCTATAGCCACCCAATACATTGTTACTATTATTTCCTTAAACAATTATCTTTTAGATCAATTAAGAATAAGAAAAATAAAATTTATTTTACATCTATTAATTCCTTCTCTGGTGCTCTTCCTTTCTTCATGTACCTCTGATCCTATATCATTTTCCTTCTCCCTAAAGAACTTCTTTTAGCATTTCTTGCAGAGTTGATCTGCTGGCAGTGTTTTCCCTCAGTTTTTTTTTTTTTTTTTTTTGGTCTGAAAAGGTCTTTATTACTTTTCACTTTTGAATGATAATTTCACTGGATATAGAATTCTAAGTTGGTGGGGGGGTTTTCCAACACTTTAAATATTTCACTCCACTCTCTTCTTGCTTGTGTGGTTTCTGACAAGGAATCCTCTGTAATTATTATCCTTGTTCCTCTATAGATAAAGCATGTTTTTCCTCTAGCTTCTTTCAAGATTTTCTCTTTGTCTTTAGTTTTCTCTAGTTTGAACACTGACTTGACTAAGTGTAGATATTTTTGGCATTTATCCTGCTTGGTATTCTCTGAGCTCCCTGGATCTGTAGTTTTACTTTTGTCATTAATTTTGGAAAACTGTTGGCCACTATTACTTCAAATATGTCTTCTGCTCTCTTCTTTCTTTTCCTCCTGATATTCCAATTACGTGTACATTTTAACTTTTGAAATTGTCCACAATTCTGGAATTTTCTGCTTTTTTTCATTATTTTTTTCTCTTTGCATTTCAGTTTGGGGAATTTCTTTATTTTATTTTATTGTGGAAAGAATACAACATGAGATCCACCCTCTTAACAAATTTTTAAGTGTATTGTAGTTGACTATAGGTACAATATTGTGCAGCAGATCTCTAGAGCTAATTCATCTTGCTTGACTGAAACTTTACACTGCTTGGTTAGTGACTCCCCATTTCTCCCTCCTCCCAGCCAGTAGCAACCACCATTCCATTCTTTGAATCTATGGATTTGACTGTTTCAGTCTGGGAAATTTCTACCGACATATCTTCAAGCTCACTGATTCTTTCCTCAGTCAATCCAGTCTCCTGATGAGCCCATAAAAGGCATTCTTCATTTCTGTTTTTTATTTCTATCATTTCCTTTTGATTCTTTCGGAGAGTTTCCAACTCTCTGCTCATGTTATCCACCAGTTCTTACAGGTTCCCTACTTTTTCCATTAGAGCCCCTAACATACTAGTTATTTTAAATTCCCTGTCTGATAATTCCAGAATCTGTGTCATATCTGAATCTGGGTCTGGTGCTTGCTTTGTCCTTTCAGTCTGTGTTTTTTTTTCACCTTTTACAATACCTCATAATTTTTGGCAAAAGCCACACATGATGTGTAGAGGAATAGGAACTGCATAAGAAGTCTTCAGTGTGAGGTTTTATGTTAACCTGGTTAGGAGTTGGACTGTGTTAATGTTTTGCTGTAACTGTAGGTGCCAGAGGATTCAAATTTTTCTCTCCTTGTTTTTGTGTCATCCATTGTCTTTGAACTTCCCTGAGAACTCCTCCTTAAATAGAGTCTCACCGGGGCCGGCCCCGTGGCTTAGCAGTGTGCGCACTCCACTGCTGGTGGCCCGGGTTCGGATCCCAGGCACACACCAACGCACCGCTTCTCCGGCCATGCTGAGGCCGCATCCCACATACAGCAGCTAGAAGGATGTGCAGCTATGACATACAACTATCTACTGGGGCTTTGGGGGAAAAAATAAATAAATAAATATAATTATAAAAGAAAAAATAGAGTCACACCTTGCAGCTCTTTCAGCTGTAATCTACTGTGATCATACCCTGTTGATGTGATGGTGAAGTGTGAGGAGAGGAAGTGTCATGTAATCTTATGATTTACTCTGTCTTTTAGGGAGCCTGTGTCCCTGGGCTGTGACTTTCACAAATGTTTCTTAGCTTCCCCCCTCCTTTAGGTAAGATAGGAAGGCTAAAGGGGGCAGGAGTTGGATAAATGCCCTTCCTCAAGATGAGCTAAGACTCTGGCAAAGTCTTTGCCCCTGGAGAGTAGACCTTTGCCATGGAGAATGCTCTGGATGTATTTCATGATGGTTACTTTTCCCCTCCCCCTGCCAGAGCCACAAGAGGCTCTTTTTTGGCTCCTCACTGTGAGAACCTGGTGGAGTTCCTGGAGGTAAAACCCTCAAAAGTGTGGGGGCCCCTAAGGTTGTGGACCCCAAGAGTTTCTCACTCTCACAATAGTCCACATCCAATCTCCAGCAATTTGTCAAATTATCAAGTGTTGCCATCAGTTTATGGCTCTAGCAGCAACTGCTCCAGGTGAGCTGATCCCATCTGTGTCTCTCTGTAACCACCTGTCCCTCCAGATTTTAGGGTGGTGATTTGCCCTGCAACCCCAATTCTCTGAAGAGTTCAAGAAAGGTCATTGATTTTCAGTTTGTACAGTTTTTTCTTGTTGTAAGGACAGGAATGACAACTTCTAAGCTTTTTACATGCCAAATTCTGAATCCAGAATTCTATTTGTTCTTTTTTCAGTAGAATTATATAAAATATAAAATGCATAGTAGTCTGGGCCTACTTAATGTGGAGTCAAGTCATCCTATACACAAGATCTTAAGGGCAACAGAGTACTAGGGTAGGCACCCTAAGGCATCAAGAAAAGGCTAGATCATATCCGAATACCTTGCTAAACAAAGCACAGAAGCATGTATACATTTTTTAAGCCCATCAAAATTATTTAACTCTAAGTTTGAGCACCCAAGTTTTAACCATTTAGAGCAACTTATCCCTCTGATGTTCCAAGTAGCTGAGGTCTTACCACACAGTCTCAAAATAACTGAGTGAACATATGTGGAATATAAAGTAACACACAAACAGAGAGACAGGGGGTGGGAGTTGGGGACTGGGCACAAGGGGTGAAGGGGTGCATTTATATGGTAAGTGACAAATAATAATGTACAACTGGAATCTCACAATGTTATAAACTATTATGATATCTATAAAAAATAACTGAGTGAAGAGCTTCTAAATCAGGTTGAAGTCCTCTTTTCTTTTTCTTAGTTATTATTTAAGAAACCATGCTTCAGAAATTTATACATAAATCAGCCTTCATGTAAATGGCCCCTGGGCCGTATTCCTTCTGGTGTCAGGAGATGGGGTCCCCAGTTCACCCTTTTAGGGATGGGTGCCCCGCTCTGCTCTGACTTGGAGATCTTTGCTTGGCTCCTGTTCTCTGACAGGCAAAGCTGGCCTCTCAGAACTCCCCCAGGTATCCTGGGAGGTGGGGCTGCCGAAACAAGGGTGCCATAGCTGATGTGCTAATGAATTCATGAAACCACCTAGTGGAATGAGGTTACAGGGAGGTGTTGGAAAAGTTCCTTTCTCTCTTTTCTTAAAAAAAAATTGGCCTTTCTTTTTGTGAGTGGGTGTAAACACACACACACACACACACACACACACACACACACACACAAGACCTCTAACCTGAAAAGTCTTTCACTTTCCAACTGCCCCAAATTACTCAAGGTAATTTTCCCGTCTCTGAGATCTCAGAATGTTCCACTTCTGGCCTGATTTCTGCTCGTCCCCTTCTGGGATCCAATCCCCTATCTCAAAACTCAGATGTTTTTATTGGTCTCCGTTGCATGGCAGTCCTCACTTTGACATGTTAGTGTCTTCCCTCTTCTTAGAGACTGAAAGTGCCTCAAGAGCAGAGCCCAGGTCTTATTCTTATTAACCCTTGTATCTCCCAAAGCTCCTAGCATCCACAATACCTTACCCAAACACTCAACAAATGTTCATTGTTTTCACTTATTCCTCCAATAATAATAATAACTAACACATATTGAGCATTTCCTGTGTGCCAGACACTGGTGTAGCTACTTCACATGTATTAATTCCTTTAATCTTCCCTAACAACCCTAATATTATCCCCATTTTACAGATGGGGAAACTGGTGCACAAGTTAGTTAAGTAACAGTCCACAGGTCACAGAGCCAGTAAATCATGGCAGAGCTGAGATTTGAAGCCAGGTCTGTATCTGGCTCCATTAACTATCTTCTAAACCACTTGACTATATTGCCTCCCCCAATGTGCATAAGATCCTGAAACGATTTATCAATTTATTCCCCAAAAGCTAGTCTTTGTTGTCATGACAACAGAACAACCGGCTGGAGTTTAGGACAGTTTTCACCTTCCAAAGCATATTTGTAAGAATAATTGCATCATAAACAGTCCATGGCTTTTGCTCCCACCCAAGCTGTCCTTGCTTCTCTGGGAAGCCCCGGGTAGGTATGGAAGGTATAGTGGGGATGAGGAGCTGTGGCTGATTTCTTTTCAAAACTGAGATCCAGGAAAAAAAAAAAAAAAAAATCTAATTTATATGACTGGTGAAAAGCAAGGACATTGTGAGGATTAATTTTATATGTCAACTTGACCAGGCCACACAACGCCCAGATAGCTGGTTAAACATTATTTCTGGGTGTGTCTGTGAGAGTGTTTCCACATGAGATTAGCATTTGGAATTGAATTGGTATACTCGGTAAAGTAGATGGCTCTCCCCAGTGTGGGTGGGCATCATCCAATCTGTTGGGCGCCTGAATAGACCCAAAGGCAGAGGAAAGAGGAATTTGCCTCTTTTCCTTCCTGCCTGTCTGCCCGAGTTAGGACATTGGTCTTCTCCTGTCCTTGGACTGAGATTTACACCACTGGATCCCCTGGTTCTCAGGCCTTCAGATTCTCACTGGAATTACATCACACCTTCCTTGGCCTCTAGACTGTGGTCTATAGTGTGATGTGGGGAGAACTAGGACATCCCCTGGCCTATAGGCCGATCTGTTTTAGCTTCCACCATCATCAGTTGGTTCTTTAGGGCTAACTGCCCTCTTCTTTTTGTCCTTTTGTGGAAGCGTACACATTTCCAGAAGAAAAGTCACGTGTCATATGAGCAAAAGGATCTCTTGATGTGGACTCTAGCCAGCCCAGTCACTATGTCTGTAGATAACAGAGACCCAATATATCCGCTTGCCCCCCACTTCCATGAAATAAAAGAGTTGGACTGGCTATTTCTGAGGACCCTTCCAGCTGCGGAAACCTGTGGTCTTTGATTTCGGTGTGGGTGGGCTCCCTGGACAGCCTTCCTCTAGGATACAGCTGACAGCACAAAAGCCCGATTAGAAGGCTGCGGTCCCTAGACCCTGTAGCCTGAGCCCTAGTTTGCCCCAGAGCTGGCTGTGGCCAAGGGCAAGGAGAACGTGGGCCTGTGGACACTGCTAGGCCTCAGCCAGCTCCCGCAGCCCCACAGTTCCACATTAGCAAAGCTTTGTTTTCTAAAGGTCCAGGGAGAAATTTATTGGTATAAGCTGGAAGTTGTTTGGCCACATTGAGAACTCAGTTTCTCCCTTCCCTTGGTCCCATTGGCTACAAAAGGAGCTTTGTCCGCTGTGGGGCAGCCAGTCCAGGATATAACCACCAGACGGAATTCAACCTTTAAGAGGCCACAACGTCTGCTCAGAAACACACAGCTCCACGCGGCTGCCCCTCCAGGGCTGGGGGCCCTCTGCATCCATCTGGGTCAGGGTGATTACATCTGGCCTGGCTCTGAAGAGTAGGGCCGGGGATAAGCACCAGCTTGGACCACCCTTCTTCTCCCATGCCTCCCATGCCTATTCTGAAAATGAACAGAAGTGGCTGGGAATGTGGCTGGGTGAGCTAAGGAATTTTCCTTTCTCTGTGATTCCCTTATAGGTAACATTCCAAGGAGCCATCCAGGGTCTCACCCGCATCAGGACGGAGGATGGCACATGAACGGAATGGGCAGAACCCTGTACTCAGAGGCTGCATCATCTGCCCTTCCGCCTTCTCCCCCTCCTCCTGCCTAGCTGGTTGGCCAATCAGGCTCCATCATGCCTGAGGGCTAAATTGTGAGACAGAGAAAAGTCTGTCTCAGGCGCCCCACTGCTCTGTGGATCCTCTTCCATCCAGGCCCCCAGGGCCTTCACAGTCTCCTCCTGCACCATCCCAACCCGTACACCCAAACTCCTGCTCTGCCTGCCCTCAGATACTCCAGCAGCCTGCTGTCTGCTGGACTTCGTGGTTGGAGAGTGATCTGTAAATCAGTCTGAGCTAGTTGTGATTTCCCTGGGGGCAGGGATTATGTCTGTCCTCTCAGAGTCCCCAACCCCACCACAGTGACTGGCACACCAGAGGATCAATATGTTCGGGTGAGTGAGTGAATGAATGCTAGTGTTAATAAGTTGTTGTTGTTGTTATTATTATTATTATTGATTATGATTATGATTATGTGATATCCCTCCAGGGGTATGTGCATTTTGTTCCTTTAACTAAATCCCAGTGGAAGAGATATTTGATGGCAGAGTACTTTCCCAATGGCCATAAGATTCCATCAAATAGGTGACTTCCCTAAAAGTGAAATTGGCCCTCCCATGGGGTGGAAGTAGGGGAGGGCTGTTTAGCGGGGAGGAAAGCTGTACTGGCAGGAGAGAGGAAGGAAGTAATATTTTTTTGGCTCTTTGAAAACGTTGCCTAGAGGCATCCTGGATTCTTCCCAGCCTGCAAAAAAAGGATCATTCAACACTGTGGCTGCCTCAGCTGCAGAGAAGCATTGAAAGAGTTTGGTCCATCTACAGGTGGCCAGCCAAGTGTGACCATAACAATCCTAATACCTAGTAGAAAGAGATCAAAGCCAGAGGAGAGATTGGGATTGCTTATAGCTGGAGATCAGGGAAGGATGTACGGTGGAGGAAGCTCTTCAGAAGGGAAATGGGTTTGGACACACAGACATTATAAAAAAGTCTTTCCAGGCAGAAGGATCTGAGAGAGTCAAGGCCTGATGGCTGGAAGACACAGGTGTGCTGGGAGAAGAGTTTCTCAGGGTGCACAGTACATAAAGGGAGTAATAGGAAATAAATTTGAAAAGGTCAAGTAGGATCCAATTATGAAGGTCTTTGGGCCATGCTAAAGAATTTGGACTTTATTCCACAGGCAATGGAAGTGTTTTAAGATTTCCTAGCAAAAAAGTGGCTTAATTAGGGAAATAAACCAAAATTTGTTCAGCACCAAAGATCAGGCACTCTACCAATGTTACCACATATAATCCTTACAGTGACCCCATGAGGTAGGTGACAAAATCCTCATTTACAGCTGAGGAAATTGAAGTACAAAAACTTGCCCAAGTCACACAGCTAAATCCTCATGTAAGTACTTGATATTTCCTTCTTGTGCTTGCTTTGTGGATAAGCTAAATGAGAATGTACTCCTGCAAAACAAGAGTGAACATCAAGGGAACAAAAGGATAATGTGGTAATACAAGAAATGGTGGAATTAATCCAGGAGTCCTACGAAAAAGAAATCCCAGAATGACAGCTGTTTAGCAAGCCTCAAAAGAAACTGGGGCCAGCTTGGTGGCATAATAGTTAAGTTCGCACGCTCCGCTTCTGGCAGCCCAGGGTTCACAGGTTCAGATCCTGGGTGCAGACATATGCACCATTCATCAAGCCATGCTGTGGCAGGCCTCCCACATAAAGTAGAGGAAGATGGGCACGGATGTTAGCCCAGGGCCAATCTTCTTCATCAAAAATAGGAGGATTGGCAACAGGTGTTAGCTCAGGGCTAATCTTCCACATCAAAAAAAAAAAAAAGAAAGAAAGAAATTCGTGTTCAATAAAATGTCAGTGGGTTTCAAGGAGAAAAATCTTTTAGAAGAATATAACAGATTCCAAGAAACACATAAAATGAGTAAAAACATAGATGATAATTGGGACATGATGGTAAAGACCTAGCTTTCTTTGCCCAAACAGAAAAAAGAAAGCAATCAAAAACTCTGGGAAAAACAAACCACTAAACAAGAAAGTCATGGTCCAAGAACAAAACTACATAAGTAGTAAGATACATTTGAGCCAATGGTGGCACATAAAACAAGAAAATCTATTTGATCTTGGAGCTAAGAATATTGTCCTTTGAACGAGATGGGTGTCTGCTGTTGGACACACAGGGAGAAAAATATGATCATAGGTCATCACCAGGCCCTGTGCCCATTTACCCACACAAAATACACTAAACTCCAGTTGTTGTTTATTGGTCTTCAACTGTTAGAATGTATCATGAACAAAGAAGGGAGAGATTCACTATGATTTTAGGACAGGATGTAATGTTACCACACTTGACAACATGGAAATTAAAAAATAGCTGATAGAAAAGGTAAGAGGGGAAGAAGAGAGGGGAAGACAAGGACAGTGATGCCAATATCCTAATTTATAGGGTAAGGAGTCAAGCACAATCGAGAGCTGATGAAACAAAGTTATCCATAAAGGAACTAGAAATAGTGACTGTATCAGTTAGAACTCGAGAAAAGAGGAACTGTTACATGGATTAGCTCTTACACAGTTGTGGAACCTTGTTAAACCATCTATGTAAGACTATTACCTCTGTGTCTGGTGTTGAGCCTGAGGTCAGCAGAACCAGCTATTAAGAAGATAAGATGGAAGTGAGAAAGAGGAAGAATAAACCTGGAACCCACAAGGACAACCTGAAATCTGCATCTGTCTCTCTCCACCTCCAGTTTCCATGATGTGGGGGACCTTCGGGATAAGCAGATGCCCCCATCACGGAGCTGCACATGCATGTGGCCCAGGACACAGGAGACCTGAAGGGAGGAGAGCCAGAAGGAGCTGGAGGAGCCCTGGCAGCAGGCCGACAAGGTGAGCCACGTGTGGGTGACTGTACGCAAGCTGCAGCAGCGCCGGGCCCCACGCCATTCTTCAGAGAGTAGAAATGGCTGTTGCTTCACTTCTGCCTTCTGAATTTGCACAAACATCTCCCATGGCTAACTCTAACTTAGAACCACGTTGGGGAAGGAATCTGGGGAAATGTAGCTCCCATTTGGTTAAGTTGACACAGTACAAATTGGTGTACTCTAAAAAACTGCAAGAGGGACGAGGGTGATTGTTCCAGGGTGGGTTCCTTAGAAGCAGACACTGAGACAGTTTGGGGCACATGATGTTTTTACGATGGACACCTGTGAACAGAAGGGGAAGGGAGCAGGTTGGGCAGAGGGAGAAGTCACACTGCCATGCAGACCCGCTGACCTGGCCCAGAGCCCTGGAGTGGGTATTCACCGCGCAAGTCCTGCGTTGGGTGGAAATAGCCTGGCCTTGCTCAGCCTGGCCTCCCTCACTGTGCTCAGTCTCTGGATGCAGCCTGCCTCAGAAAGGGCGTGACCTGGGGCGAGGCAACTCTGGACAGCTACGGCTGACCCTGAAGGAGCTGGCAGCTGGCGGCCGTCTGCCGACCACACTCCCTGCAGCTGGGCAACAAGTACATTTTTGAAGGGAGGATCTGGATGGTGCTTCCCCGTGTCTACCCAAGGGTACCGATGAGCTCAATCCTGCTTTACCAGAGCAGGGAGAGAATAGCTACCGTCCCTAGAGGATCCCCCAGAACACAGCAGTATTAGTGTTATTACTTAGAGATGGGAGGGTAAACTGGCAGAACCGAAAACTGAAACAGTTAAAAGCCATTGCCTCCAAGAGGCAAGACTGAATCCAGGGAGGAGAGGAATGGAGGGCTGCTTTTAACTATAAGCCCTTCTGTGCCATTTTATTTTTCTAACCACGTGCATGTAGTTCTTCGATTAGATGTTTGTAAAGTTTTTAAAAATTCAGGTCTGTCTGATTCCAAAGCCACATCCCAGAGTCTCGCCCCAGGCAGGCCTATTTGGAGAAGGCAGACAGAACCTTCGCCTTCTCCAGGGGAGGCAGGCACAGCTGTCAGTGCCTGGCCTTGGCTTGGCATGCGGTGCCTCGCCCATCCATTCCCAAGGCGGGAAGCTGGCCAATTCCTTCATCTCGTGCCCTAAATGGACGGGCGCCCAGGCCCTGAGAGTCAGGGGAAATACCAGCCCCCACACTGTGCTGGATTGGGGGCCTCTCCATTTGCATCAGACAGCTGCTGAGTCTGCCATCACAGAGAATAGGGGTGCCCTTTTGCATATCCGGGCCCCTCCCAAACTTTAACATCTATGATTCAGACTCCCAACAGCAGGGCCCAACACCTGGAGAATGTCAGCCGTCAGGTTGGCACAGGAAGACTGGCTTGTCCAGTGTGAAGTACTCCTCGAAGGCTGGCTGGACCAGGTGGCTAATGTGGGAGGGTCAGTTTGTCGGATGATGTCCCTTCTTATTTTTTATTTATTTATTTTTGCTGAGGAAGATTGGCCCTGGGCTAACATCCGTGCCCATCCTCCTCTACTTTTTTTATATATGGGACGCCTGCCACAGCATGGCTTGATAAACAGTGCATAGATCCATGCCCGGGATCTGAACCTGCAAACCTTGGGCCACCGAAGCAGAGCGCTCGAACTTAACCACTACACCACCACGCTGGCCCTCCCTTCTTATTTTTTAAAAATCTTTTGGTTTTAGAATTATGAATGGAATCCAGCTACAGTACAGAAAGTTAGAAAAATGAAGTTGGCCATAACTGCACACCCTAACACAATCATTACTTCCTTGCCATATTTTTTCTCACTCATTCTCCTCTGCATCTATTTTTTTTAATCTAGTTGTCATCACATTGTACATAAATTTTGGGCCTTGCGTCATCTGCTAAATTTATATCGTGAGCATTTTCCATGTTGTTACCTAGGCTTCCTAACTATCATTTTAAATGGCTGCATAACATGAGGTCAGGGATTTTCTCCCAGAACCTAATAACACAGGACTCTGGTGCTCAGTGGACATTAACATGTTTTTCTTCTTAAATGAATGGAGTGACTGATTGGACCATAATTTGTTTTACTATTCTCCTCTGTGAGGTATTTAAGGAATTTGTCCCCAATTTTTCAAACACAGTCTTATTTCTTTCCTGCGTATCCTTCCTTTTTCATTCAATTTCCCCAATAAACCCCTAAACTCCGTTCTTTGCCTGCCTCTCCTAAATCACAGGGACTCTCCTTCGTTTATCGTAAATCAACCAGGTGTGTGTTGAGCAGGCACCAGTACCGAGCATTGGGTTACACAAGAAAAGGCAAATCGTGCTAACGGGTGGGTTAGCGGAGTGGGAAGCGTCGGTTCCATCTGAGCTGGGGCTCTCCATGTACTTCAGAGTGAGTGTGTTCTGTCAACACTGCTGTCACCATCAAATACCCTTCGTCCTGAAATAGTGGCCCAGACCCTGCCAGTTATTTCATCTCAATGCTTACGTTTTTCATGTGAATTTAAACATTCAAACATCATGAACGTGAAACATAAACACTCCATCCACCGTGGCATTTTAATGAGGTTCAACCGGGTTCAGCACGTTCCATGACTTACAATTGTGTCAAAGCTTTCGACCCACATCACTTCCTTAGGTCTCGCCCATCACAGCCAAGACAAACGTTGTGTTTTCTGAGCACTTTAAAGGTTGGGGAGAATTATTCTCGGCAGTTGGTGAACACCCACAGGGCCCTCCTTGGCTCTGATTAGCTGGACCGGCAGTTTAACGAGGCCACTCAAAAACTCCTGACGGGGGAAGTGGCTATGTGATAAGCCAGCATCAGAGACTCTCACTCACTCACCCTGGAAACACTCCCCATGCACCTCTGCCTTGCTCTCCGTGCTTTCAAATCATAGCCACCTCTGCAGCTCTTAGGTGCTTCCCATGGAGCAAGGAAAGAGTTATTAGCACTCCATCTGACAGATATGGCAACTGAGGTCTAGAAAGATAAGGTGGCTAGTCCAAGACCATGGGACAAAGAACTAGTTGTCCAAGGTTCCTGCCGCTAAACAGATTTATGCACAGACTAAGCTGCTGTAAAAAAAAAAAAAAAAAAAAAAAAGGCTTAAAAATACACCAGCTCATAGATAGGTGGTCCAGGCCGTGAGGGCAACTGTTCCATCCTCAACATACAGCTTCCACTGCTGTGTCCAAGATGGCTTCTCCAGTGGTCCTCACCCACTGCTGTAGGAAGAGAGAAAGGGCAGGTGAGTGGTCATGCATTTCTTTCAGGGCCAGCTCAAATGTGGATCACTTCTTCTCACATCCCGGGGGCTGGAACATAGGCATATGGACATGCCAAGAAGCAAGGTTGCTTTGTGGCCTTGTGCCCAGCTCCAACTCAGGAGTTCTACTATCACAGGAGGGGGGATGGAAATCAGTGGACAACGAGCACACTCCAGCACGTACAGCATGGGCAACGACACAGGTGGTAGAGGAGGGAAGCCAGGGAGAGCTCAGGTTCAGCAGCTCTGATTGTCCTGGAGTTTGCTCCCTAGTCACTCAGTAGAGCTCGTGGCCAGCTCTCCCTTTGATACACCTGGACCACGGCAGTGTCAGGGGACCTGGTTCTGATCCATACTTGCCCACTGGGAGCTCACATGTTAAGAGGCAACAAGGCCACATATGAACAGGACATGCTGACCAGAGAACAACCAACAGGTGACCAAACGGCAAATCATAGACCCGCATACCAGCAAGGGTTTTCCTTCCAACGGGCCAGGGCATCGAAGGATAAAGTGAAAACCCCTGGACTGGTCTTCAAGCTCAGCCTACATCCCGCCCTCCATTTCCCACCATCTCTCCCTGTGCACCAACTCCCCCCACCCTAAACAGCTCACCAGTGATCCTCTAAGCACGCCACGCGCTTACCTTTTTCCTTCGCTCTGCTAGTCTAGTTCAGAGAACATCTCCTTATCAAGAGTTCCCTCGATCTCCCAAACAAAAATTAGTCACTTTTATCTCTGTAATCCCAAAGCACTTTTTTAGATCAAATCACTAGCCACAGTGTATGTATTATGAACAGTTGGGCATAAATGTGTCACTCCACCCAACCTAGAATAAAAATTTCACCAAATCTTGTACACCCAGTGCCTAACACAGTGCCTGGGAAGTAATGAGGGTTAAATGAATGAATGACCCTTAAAATGGCAGAAATTGTATCTTGCTTATCACCATACACCTGGTGCACAATATATGCACAATGCCTGGTATATAGTTGGTTCTCAGTAAATGCAGTTTGATTGACTTAACTTGAACTTAATTAAAGACAAGTTCAATCAGGCACAGCAAAGACAGGCCCCAGAGGGCACAGCTCACCTGGTGCCAACCCAGTCCAGTTGCACTGACAGGATTTTCAGAGTCCATCAATCCCATATGTCCAGCTTGGTCTGCCTAGCAGATGCAAAGGCTTGCGGTACATTTGGCAAAGGTTCTCTGGAGCTGGGGTCAACCAAGCTGCACCCCGGGCTCCCCTCCATTTCTCTCCCCACACTCACTCCCCAAGGCTCGGTTCTGGTCCCCACCCTCCATCCCCCAGCGGAGACTCAGTCCCTCAGCAGGGCACTCCTGGATCACTTTGCATTCAGTGCCTCCTGCGTACCAAGCACAGTGCTTGGCACCAAGGTAGAGCAGTGAACTAGACAGATAAGATTCCTGCCCACATGGCACGTAATGCCTAGCAGGGGACAAAGCTAAATGACTCCAAAGTGACATGCTCAGGTGTGCCTGTCACCTTGAGAGCAGCATCTGCCTTCAGGACACCAGGCACTTCACGCTCAGCGTGTCCTCTCTCCTGAACTAGGATTCAGAGAACATGAGGGAGCCCACCACCTAAGGCCCAGACCTGCCACCTGCCAGCCATGAGCACATCATTTATCCTCTACAAAGCTGTCTCCTCATCTGTAAAATGAGGTCAGTAACACACCTGTTCTGCTTGCCTTTCAGGGTTAGTTGAGGATTAAACCAGGTATGTGAAAGGGCTTTGTAAGCTGTAAAGTAATAAACGTTGCTTATTACCATTCTTATAACTAGTATTCTTACGCATAAGTAACCCTTCCTCCTAATTGTTCCCTCTGATCGTCAGTGGCGCCAACGTTCTCCCAGTCCCCAAGCCTGAGAGTATCTTGTTTCTGTCTCTCCAGACCTTGTGTCCCCATCATAGATAGTTAAGCCCCTTGTCCCTCTGCCAGTCTCTGTGGCACATGTCCACAGGCTCAGATCCTCCATCCCCCAGCCACAGTAATTGGCTCAGAGATGAGCACATGACCTACGCCAGCCAACTGGAGTCCTTCTGAGATTTTCTCACCAAAGCTGTGAAGGAAAATTGTCCCTTTCTGCTGAGAGGGTGTAATGCTGGGTCTCCAGCAACCACTGGTACCATCATGTGGAGAAAGTCTGTCTGAAGAATAAGCCAAGCAGAGTCAAGAGGAGCAGAGAGAGAACGACTGTCCTGGATCAAGCTGTTCCTAAAGCCAGCTGTAACCCTGGACTTCCTAGGCACACACATGAAGGTAAGCTCTCTTTAACTTAAGCTAAATTGGAGTTGGGTTTCTATTGCTCAAAAATGGAAGACTCCTGACCAACACAAGACTCAAAACTTACGTGATATCTTCTGTTTGTCCATTTCCTTCAACCCCAATGTCTGATTTATTGGAGCTTGTAAATAAAGTCCCTTCCGCTACATGTTTCTGCCACCATCCTGGCCAGACTCTCTTTGTCTCACACGTGGAGGTGGCCTGGTAGGGAGAGCTGTGGGGTGAGAGTCAGACAGAGCTAGAGTAAATCTTGGCTACATTACCTACTCATCAGTCATGCGGTCTTGGGCTTCTCTGGCCCTCAGTATCTTCATCTGTAAAGTGGAACAAATAATCCCTACCGTGCTTGGCTGTTGTGAGTATGTAATGAAAAGATCTCTATAGTGGCCCAGTGGAGATTCAATAAGAAGTAGCTATTATTACTATAATAACACAGTGGCCTCCTAGCTCTGTTGGTAGGGGGAAGGCAATGCACTGATCCTGTTTTCAGTTGGGGGCCCTAATTGTCTTTCTCTGAGCTCAAGCATAAAAAAATGACCACAGCCCGGTCTGAGAAAATGAGACCCAGGCAGCTGAGGATGCTTAGGAGCCACAGGTAGAAGAAGAGATGATGGAACTGCTAGAGGAATGAGGCTTGGGCAGCGGTGGTCTCCCAGCACCAAGAAGAGGGGCCCTCGGTGATAAAGTCCCAGCTGCCACAGCGGCCAATCAGAGGTGAGTGCCACTGTAGGTCAAGGCGTCCGCCCCTGGAGAGGCCAGCCAGGTCAGGTCAGCGCCAGGAAAAGGGACTGGTCCTCAGAGGTACGGAGAGCCCTCTCCCAGGTGAGGTTGAGAGTGGGGTCAGTGCTTAGGAACTTAGCACATTCATGATTTAGTAGGAGTGTATAGTTTGTAGGTTCTCTGCAAAAGACCAGACTTGGAGTCTGTTCTTTCCTTTTCTTGACCCCAGGTCTGGCTTATTGTTCCGGAAGAAAAAGAACAGGAGGCTGGTGTCTGGGATTCCAACCTCATTTGCAATTGATGAGCTCTGTGACTTTGGGAAAGGGGCTTCCCCTCTCTGACCTTCATTCCCTCACCTGTTAAAGGAGACGGAAAGGGGGGCCCCGTGGCTTAGCGGTTAATTGCGCGCGCTCCGCTGCTGGCGGCCCGGGATCGGATCCCAGGCGCGCACCGACGCACCGCTTCTCCAGCCATGCTGAGGCCGCGTCCCACACACAGCAACTAGAAGGATGTGCAGCTATGACATACAACTATCTACTGGGACTTTGGGGGTAAAAAAAAAGGAGGAGGATTGGCAATAGATGTTAGCTCAGAGCCGGTCTTCCTCAGCAAAAAAAGGAGGATTAGCATGGATGTTAGCTCAGGGCTGATCTTCCTCACAAAAATAAATAAATAAAACAAACAAATAAATAAATAAATAAAATAAAGGAGACGGAAAGGGATGGTGGCAGATGTTCTCTTAGGTCCCTTCTAGCACTAACATTCTGAGTCCAGCCTTCCTCAAGCCCTAAGGGGTTAAGCAGGCTGGGCCCAGGCCCTACTACCCCAGACTGCTCCAAGGGCTTTTGTTTTCAAGGAATCCAAGACAGAGCGTGGGGAGGCAGCAGTCTCCCCAGTTTCCATGGGTGTTTACCCTGAGAGAAATGATGGGGTGTGCGTTAAAGGTGAGTAGCCTGGGGTCAGTGTCCCCACTGGACAGTGCTGCCTCTGTGACACCTCCGCATGGAGAAAGGTGAACCAGGAGCTAGGGGGTGAGCGTCCCTGTTTAACAGTTTTCCGTTTATTTACCAAAAAAATATTGTTCCATCATAAAAATTCCCAAAATAGTTCCTTCCCTGGCCAGACTGCCTGGCGGGCGCCCAGCTTGGGAGCCCAGCCTCGCTGGAGACATGCTCTCAGGGAGGCGAAATTATCCAGGAAGGTCGGGGGCTGCAGTTTGAGGACCACCAGCCCCACACATCCTGTGGGGTGGGGCATGGAGGGTTAGAGCCACAGTTGTCTCTCTGGGGGGCTCTGGGCAGTGATAGAATTTTCCTCGGAAAGTTTATTTTTAGCTAAGAAGGGCTTCCTCTGCTCTAGGGGGAGTAGGGCAGAGGAGTCTCTTCAGCTGGAAGTGGGACAAACGCTTTACCCTCTGCTGCAAGGCTCTCGCCCACACTCGTATTCTGGCCAGCACCTTCTCACCCCGCAGCTCTCAACTTAAAGCAGCTCTTCAGAGAGCCCTTCTCCTGATGCTCTCTCCCCTAAATGACCCAAATTAGAACCTCACAGGATTCTTCCTTTTCCCTTTGGAGAACTTAGCACGGTTTGTACTTTACAATGTACAATGTACAAATTGTACGACGGTCTTTCCCATGGTCTGTAAGGTTCTTGGGCAGAGAATGTTGCTCAGTATTTATCCCTAGTACCTTGCACATAGTAGGTGCTCATTAAATATCATTCTCATTTACAGAATGATTCACTAACTTGCTTGAGGCTCAAAAAGGCTGAATAACTTGTCCAAGGTTGTGCCAGAAGTGGGATTTGAACCCAGGTCTGTCTGACTCCAAAACCCAAGTCTTAACTCCACTGTCCTGCTCCACATGATCAGCAGGACTGGCCAATGAGTCCTGAATGAGGAATGAATGAATGAGTCAATGAATAATAGGTGCTCCATAAGTATGTGGTGGGTGAATATTCCCTCTGCCTGGGACCCCAGACTTCTCCCAGTGGCAAACCAGTCTTATGGGGACCTGTCTCTAGTTGGGGATCTGAGAGAGAGAGAGGGGCGTAAATAAAAATGATTCCACTCCATCCCTCTGACTTCTCTCTTCTCCTGCCCCCTGCAACCTAACCAGAGTAGGACACCAAATAGGAAAATGATCCATAGTTAAGAGTCATCCTCACAGACGACTCTTGCTGCGGCAGTTTGGAGCTTCCAGGTTGGGTTTCCAAGTAAATGCGGGTAGGCACCCTCATGGCCTCCTGAAAGGCTCTGCTTTTATTCCAAGACCTACCACCCCATACCTGAAGGCTTTCTTAATGTTACGTGAAGTGGGAATATATTCACCTTAGAATTTAATCAATTTAGTTAAATTAATTAAGTAAATTCAACTTGGAATAAAATGCTAATTTTATTCATCTACAATATGCAATCTAAGTTAACATAATGGCTTGCCCTGCAAACCCAGCTTTAAGACAAGCCCCCACACCACATCCTGGGGAGAGAGACCAAGAGACAGGGAGAGTGAGAGAAAGCAATTTGAAGAGCTGGAGATATTTCCTCAAGCCATTCCACTCAGTGAGTGTAGGTTCCACAGAATGAAGAACAGGATAGCAGGTATTCCGTCAGCAGCTGGTTTCTGTTCCCACAAAGCTTAGCATGTTTGGCATCTTAAGTGGATTCTGATGTACAAAGATGTGTGTCTTTTCAAACATGTTGGCCCCTAAATGCAAGGCAACTGCTTTGTGATACACAAAGCCATGTATGTCATATTTTAATAGGGAAGCTATCTTCAAGGGGTCATTCTACTGGACATGATTTTTTTCTTTACATACTGACTTTAGAACCTGACCCCCCACTTAGCATCCAACCCTATCGTCCTTTGCATCCATTGTGGGGAAATTGGACCGTAGAGCCAAACAAGAGAAAAACAATACCCTGGAATCTCACCACTCAGAAATAACCAATATGCATTTCTGAGGGGCTTTTTTTTAAGGCAAATGTATACAAATGACTATTTATTATATCTATATTTCATAAAGGGAAAACTGGAAAGAAGATATTCTTCTGAAATTTACAAGTTGTGATTTTTTTTCAAAGTCTTTTCTTTAAGAATACAATGGGCTTGATTCTTTCTTTTGCAAACTCTCCATACTCTAGGCCCATTTCCTGCACTGTTAATATTGGTAACAGAAAATCTGTAACAGAAAATTGGCATCCTCAACTCTAAGCAGGTGAGAGTCAGAATCACTCCCAATGGAAAAGAAGCCAAAGGCACGAGAACCACCAATCTTTTCTGTCTTCCCAATTTGGCCCCCAGTAAGTCCTGGAGGGAAGCAGGCCCAGGAAGACTGAATCACTTCCATAAATCACACCTATACTTTGCCCATCCCTGGGATGCTAAGCTGTACCCAATACCTGTATCATCTGGGAACAGGGAGGCTCATCACTTTTCCCTCTTGAAATCAGATGACACAGGAGAAACAGAAGGAATACTTAGACTGAGAGAGATATTTAGAAAATCAACACGCTTCTTTGCCACATTCAAGCCATTGCTAGCCTCAGATTGTTTCTTTTCCCAGTTGAGAAGAAAGGGATAATTTGAAGAGCAATAGCGTTCAGTGTTGAGTGCTAACTAGGAAAAAAAAATACTTTCAATGCGCTATGTATTTTGTAAGGGCCTAGTTCCATTTTGCTTTGTTTTCTTCAATACTTGGTGGTTGCAAATCTAGTCCAAGATTGGCTGAGGATTTGCAAAATCAGTGGTTTTGATTAAGTATTTGGACTTTGATCCTTGAATGGATACATACATGGAATTAACCTTAAAAAGAAAACATTGCTGCTTAGATGAAAGAAATCACCAGCCTCTTGCTCCCCTGAGTACAGAGGTACTTCTATACCATGGCCAAATGGACTACTAAGGAATTTAATAATTACTTTCCAGTTAGAATGGCACATATTCACTGCTCAGATTCAAGAATTTGTTTTAAAATGCAACTATAAATAGTGCAGGTACTTCCAGAGTTTCTAACATCAGTCTTGCAAATTTCCTGTCCTTATGAATAGCTTGTTGTTCAAGACACCCAACCACAGTCAGCGTGAGCTAGCACCCCTTCGCTCTTTTGTATGTATTTAAGCACCTTGCTCCCAAAATAATTTAAGATGATTTTTTTTTTTTTTTTTTTTTTTTTTTTGTGAGGAGATCAGCCCTGAGCTAACATCCGCCAATCCTCCTCCTTTTTTGCTGAGGAAGACGGCCCTGGGCCAACATCGGTGCCCATCTTCCTCCACTTTATATGGGACACCGCCACAGCATGGCTTACCAAGCAGTGCGTCGGTGCGCGCCCGGGATCCGAACCCGCGAACCCCGGGCCGCCGCAGCGGAGCGCGCGCACTTAACCGCTTGCGCCACCGGGCCGGCCCCTAAGATGATTTTTAAAAACATGTGCAATATAATGAAAGAAAAACAACAGGCAAATAAGGAAATGAAGAAAAAGAGAAAATGAAAGAAAAAAATAAGATAAAGATGCTAAGGGTGAAATATCAGTTCTGTATGTTGTGAGAGTCTGCACGCTTGCTCAAGATTGCTTCACATTTGAATATAAGCAAAAAAAGGAAACGTGGTTAGTTATATGATTTATAGTATCCATAAAATAAAAGCCAAGTGTTTAGGAGAAAAACAACTATTCCTGGAGCGAAGACCTAAGTGAACTTTCTTCCACTGATCTTCATAAAGAAAACCAATAATTTTCTTACCGTAAATACAACAAGGAGTTCCATAATTTTGTCTCTTAAAACATCCCTCAATATAAGCTGATGGTTTTTTAACAAAGTAGAGTTTGTTAAAAGCATCTCCACTGGAGACCAAAAGCACGTGGTTCAGATCCACAACTGGTGTGATTCAAGGATAGATTTAAGAACTAGAAGAATAGATAGACTGTATAACTTTTAGATAATCCTCATCAAGCTTTATTTCTCTAAACCAAGCATGTGTAAGCATCACGAGCACGATGAGCTTATGGCTGCTTTCTCCCTAACCAGCACTTATGATGCCAGGTAAACACTATTTGCTTTAATTTGAGCCAAGCCAGGGGTAGGGTCAATGTCCCTGACGGACGTGCAGGGAAGTGACCACACCTCATCCCTACCATGCCCTTTCTTCTCCTACAAGGAAGACTTGCAACGGCAAGTTCTCTCTTTTTCCTCTTTCCCATTCAAGGCCCAGCTGGGCCCATCTCAGGAGAGCTTGCTCACATGCATTACTACTTTTAGACAAGTGGAGCTTATGCCCTTCTAGAAATTTTCTAGGTCCTTCTCTTTTTCCCCAGACCCCATTATCTTTCCTTTGGGGTGCTCTCCAATCCCTCTGTTCACCCACTCTCCTATCCTCTTCCCAGTCGCCAAATGTCTGGGGTTGACCAGATGTCCTGGGGGGTTCCAGAATTCATGTCTATGGAGTTGTTCTGGAGCTCTGGCTGGGTCCAGATTTCAGGAAGGCATCAGGGCAAGTGGATCACTCCTGCTGGCCAGCGGGATATTTCTTTCATGGAATCGCATGGATTAAGCTGCCAGAATGGCACTGACATGCTGATTTGGGGTGACTCTCACATCAGACACAGGCTCTGGGCTATCAGTGATCACCACTGACCACTGGGCTTGAGCCATGTGGGTGGGCCGTGTATCAGTTCTCTCCTGCTCCCCTTCCTCTCCCAAAAAAATCAGTGCCAGGGGACCACGCACCCTAGGGCATCCCTGCTCACATACACAGGCAGTTTCTTTGTCCACTTTCTTCCAACTCCTACTTAGTGATCTCAAGAGGAAAAATATTTCCCTCTTTCTCTCCTCCTTCACTTTATTCCATTTGTCAGAGAAAGCCCAAGCCCTGATCACATCTGAGCAACTTAAACAGCGGGGCTAATGATGCCTTAGAGGAGGAAGAGAAAGCCAGAAGCGTAAAAGTCAAATTAACTGTACTCAAGACCCAGGACCATCAAAACCCAAAGCCCTTAGAATGTCTAAGGGTGCCATCCAGACTTCTCACAGTCTTCATCTGCCTCCACTTGGAATAAAACTGCTCACCCCTACCACCAACACTCACGATAATTAAAAAAGAATTCTTATGTGATTTTATAGTTTTTCTATTTAAGCACTGGTGGTGAAAAAGTAGTGTTTCATACTTGCATTAATTCCAAATGGGCAGTATTTCAACTATATAGGAAGTTAAACAAGTTTCAAGAACTCACTAAACCACATAGCCATATATAACGTCGCTTTTATGGGAAAATGTATTCCCAGTTCCCATAACCACTCTATAATTGAACTTCTGGTATAGAAAGTTGGGTACTCCCGATCCAGGATCACCTACTCATGCGAAAAGCAAGAATTGGGAACAATGACCACCGCCAGCAATGAATAACACTCGAACATCTGAAGAAGTACAGATTCTTCTAGAAACGGACACTTCTGGAAGAAATGAATTCTTCCAGAAATTCATTTGAGATATTGGTGCAACAAAAATTATTACAACAAAAATCCCTTTATAGTGTGCACACATGTGCACATGTGCAGCCACACAGATATACATAGATACCCCACAAAGATTTCTGAGGTGTGAGAGTTGGATCAGATATTAAAGCACTGTTCAGTACAACAGGTTCAGGTTTTGTCACAGTAAGATTTGTACTTAAAATCCAGCCCTGATGGCCTAGGCGTTAAAGTTCTGTGTGCTGCACTTCAGCAGCCTGGGTTCAGTTCCCGGTTGTGGAACCATACCACCCATCTGTCAGTAGCCGTGCTGTGGCGGCAGCTTACACAGAAGAACTAGAAATATACAATGAACTAGAACTAGAATATACAATGATGTACTGCGGCTTTGGGGAGGGAAAAAAAAAAAGGAAGATTGGCAACAGATGTTAGCTCAAGGCAAATCTTTCCCTGCAAAAACAAAAAAAGATTTGCACTTAAGAGCATGGGGTGTAATGTCCCTCCACGGAAGTGATACAGGCATTGGAGATTTTTCTTTTCAGGCTACTGGGAATACTTAAATCTCTTACCAAAAAAGTATTGTTTGCACTTTTGATCATGAAAACACAGACATGTATCTGTATGAAATTAAGTTACTATTGACGGGTTAAATATAAAATGGGGATGAAGGAGCAAGGACTTGAGAGACAGGCATCCCCGATTCCAGACCGACTCTTCCACAGACTGTGTGACCTAGGGTAAGTCACTTCATGTCTCTGAACCTCAGTCTGCTGTGCTGTGAAAGGGCAGGGTGAGGCCACCTTCACATCAAAGACTCTTCCCCACTGAATGTCCCGCATTTTGCCCCTTGACCAGCCCTGAGTCGCTTTAGGCTGTCATCATGTCCGCGTAGGCCCTGGAGCACCAGTCCCAAGGCTGGGAACCTCTGCGCAGTTCCCTAGCAGTAAGAACTGGAGCCGGTTGCCACTTAGGCAAATGCCTACACACTCTCACCTCCCTCCTCTTTCTCCAGACATTTCGTGGCCTCTTGTGTACACAAACTCACAGAGCTTCGTGCTGCTGAGGATAAACAGAGTGATGTTCATACCCTGAAACTATGAGGGAACAGCTGATGGTATCATAACAAAAGACAGAAAACTCAGGAGCTTGTCCAAACCACACAGCAAACTCACGGAGCAATGCTCACCCCACTGCAGGAGGAGCTGGGGTGTTTACCAAGGCTGACGACGCTTCCTTTTCCTACCTGCCAACTCTGTACCCCTGGAGGCCCAGACAGCAAGCCCGGGGCAAGGGTGAAGATAGATTTTTCCTCCAGCTTCCAGCCTGTTGGAGCAGCTAGCACTGGGCAGCCCCCGAGAATGTTTGCTGGCTGCAGTCTTGGCCACACACCCCTCCTAAGTACTGGTGTTCATAGCACAGAAATGCAGCCTCCAGGATTAAAGGGAAGAGAGGAGAGCTGCGTGAGGTGGTATGTACGGCGTGGGCGTCCTCTGGACGGTTGAGTTACGTTTTTGTAATTCCAACAAGTTATGGATGTATTTCTGCCACATACATCTAGAGGCTAAACCAGCATATGTTAAGAACACAGAAGTAGGCCTGCATCGTGGGCTGAATAAACTATTCTGCCACTGGATTATAAGCCCTGAGAAGGCTGGGTTTTGTCTGTCTTGCCCACTCTTGTGGGCGTGGCTTCACCTCCAGGAGGTCTTTAATACATATTTGTTGTTTGCTTGTTAATTAACCAAAAAGCAGGTAGACTTTGAGTGAGAGGAAGTTTATTTTAAATGAAGAGGGAACGGAGGATCAGACCAGAGAAAAGGAGACTACTGTTGAAATTGTGAAGGAAGTGGAAAGAGGGGCTCTTTGCATGGCAGGTCAGTGTTGTAGCCTTTTCAGAATGTTTTACACTCACTCCAGAAATCTTGTGAGCCACCCTAGGCTGCTGCTTGCCCCCAAAGTCTTAACGACAAAATTTTTTATATAGGAGGACAGGCTATTAGCTCTTGGAGTGTGACATGGTGAAATTTCCTGTTTTCTAGAGAGGCTCAGCCTAGGAAAGAGCCCCTCATTTGCTGAGAGCTGGGCCCTGCACTCCAGTTCTCCTTGGGGCAACTTCCGGCCAGGCCAAGGCCCTCATCCCCTCTGAACCTGAGGGAGTGGACGGCAGCAGAGTGGAGGAGAAGAAGGCCAAAACAGCTTCCCTTTATCCACTCCAAGCCCTCTCCCACTCCACTGTCTGAGATCTTCCTCCCCAGAGTCAACAGGTGGCAGGGGGCCCAAGCCCCTCCAGCTCTTCCAGAGATGGCTCTCTCCCCTTTGGTTTGTTGCTAATTTTGGAAAAGAAGATTCTGGGAGCCGTGGTTGTCCTGTACCCCAAGGACTTTCACACTGAAGGAGGTGTGAAGCTGCTGGGATCAGATAGGGCTGTTGACAGCAGCCAGGGTGGAACCCTCTTGAACGCCCGGCCTTGTGAATTTCACACCCTGTTAAGTCCGGTAGGTCTATGCTTAAGGCTTCTTGCAGACAGGTCCTGCTAGGAGGATGCAGGAAGGGGTGTTGGGGGACATATCTACTTCACTATCTACAGCAATTGGTTCTAGGGCCCAGTGGGGACAAATCGTGGGCTTTTGAGGATTCAATGAGATAATGCATTGAACTCAGCACAGTGCCTGGGAGACAGGCATGCATTCAACAAATATTTATTAGCAGTTACTGTGTGCCAAGTATTGTTCTAGGCACTAGGGGTACAACTCGGAGCACAAGAAACTCCTGTTCCTCTGGAGATTCCATTCCACCGAGGGAGGCAGATACACATCAACAATATAGAGCATGTGCCATGGAAAAAACCAAGGAGGGTAAGGGGATACGAGGCTTCCATGTAGGCTGGGATGTCAAGTAAGGCCTCCCTGAAGGAGGCCCCAGAGCACTAGCCACCAGCACACCCAGAAGAAGAGGGCTGAGTGTAGACGAGGACATTGACTAGGACATGCAGCTGCGCCTTCCCACAGAGTGGGAGGTGATGGGGAGGGGAGGAGAAGGTGGGTTATCATTATCCATCACTTTACCTTAAAAGAGTTTGGTATGGTTTGAATGAACTTTCCAGAAGCCCTTCCCTCGGCTGCTGCAAAGGAGTCACTGGTTGTCCTGAAGCGCTGCCTATTAAAGATTGTTTCCAGCTGCCTCAAACCAACATTTTGTTGTTGTTAGTGCAGTGGAGTCGATTCCAACCCTTAGCCACCCTGTGTATAGCAGAGCGGAACCCTGCCTCATCTTTTCGCACCATCCTCTCCCTTCTGGCGCTGTATCAGACAATGCTCCGCTGCTGTTCATAGGGTTTTCATGACCAATTTTTTCGGAAGTGGGTGGTCAGGTCTTTCTTCCTGGTCTGTGTTAGTCCGGAAGCTCTGCTGAAACCTGTCCACCATGGGTGACCCTGCTGGTATTTGAAATCCCGGTGGAATAGCTTTCAGCTTCACAGCAACATGCAGCTGCCGCAGTGTGACAACCGACAGATGGGTGATGTGGTTCCCTGACCGGGAAACAAACCCCGGCTGCAGTGGTGAGAGCCCCAAACCTTAACCACTAGACCATCAGGGCTGGCTTCAAACCAGCAGAGAAGTCCTTTCCCCCAACAGCCAGTGTTGCCAAGACGCTGCCTCAGTTTCCCCAGGAAACCATTCAGATTGAGTTCTTCATCTGGCACTTACTGACATGTGCCCTTGCCTGGGAAAATTTCTTAACCTCTTCCAGCCTCAGTTTTCTCTCCTGCAGTGTGGAGATCAGTAATGGTGCCTATCTTTGGGGGTGGCCATGAGGAAAATAAAATGTGATAATCCAGGAAAGTACTTAGCACAGAGCACAGCACACACAATGGCCTCAAAAATGTTTGCTGCAGACCCCAGGCCACATCCTTTATCTCCTTGTATACTAGACTGTTCACCTTTTAACCTCTCTGGTGCCCAGGTGGCTGTAAACTGTGAGGTTTTCCAGCCCCCACCCAAGGACCTGAGATCCAAAGACCACTAAGAGTACGTTGCTGTCCTAGAGGAACAGGAAAACATACTGAGAATCTGACGGAGACCCTCATCCTTCTGGAAAAGCATCAACTCTCAGGAACATCTACCATTTTTGCCACCTAGCTTCTATTCATGCTATTTTCAGGAATAGTTCCCTGATCTCCCTTGGAGAACCTGCCCCTCCACTCCCAGTCTCAACATTTACATGGAAGCCTCTCCTGGCTCCAGAGCAGAGCACGTGACCTGGGTCCAGCCCAATCAGCACATTCCATGCTCCTCACACAGCGATTCATCCAAGGACTGATCATGGCCCCATATTAACCAATGAGAGTCAGGCCTGGACTCTGGCCTCTGGGGGAGACATGCTGTCTTTCCTATTGAATTGGGTCTCAGAAAATGTAATTCAAAGCCGCTGCAGGTTTCTTTCTGTTTAAAATCAGCATACCTCTACTATGTGAATTTTAAATAAGGAATGAAATGTCACAGCCAAAGGAGTATTTGACACAACGTATGTGAAAGTTTTTTGTACAAGGCAAAAGTTCTACGCAAAATTTCCAGTGCCCCTAGAGTCAAGCTATGAAATGAGACTACCCTTTACTAAGTTTTTCGCTCTGCATCGTATGTTTTATATGCATTACTGAATGTTATTGAATTTAATACTACCGACAGTCCTTTGAGGCAGGAAATATTTAAGCCCCATTTTGTGGATGAAGAAACTGAGGCTTAGTAAGATCAAGTATATCCAACCCCACACTAGTGCATGGTGGAACAGCTTGCCTGTGTTATGTACTCATGTGACCAGAGGAACTGCAGAGTATAATTCATGTAATCTCCTGGACCTGATCAGATTCTGTGTACAAGACATGAGCAGTTGTACCCAAATTTAGCTGAGTCCTGGCCCCTTTCTGCTTACAGGGACCTCATGCTAGCCCTCCTTTATCCCTCTCTCTCCCCATCTCAGGCTCCAGACAGCGTATGCAAAGGCAACTCCTCCTGCCCCATCCCGATCACTCCAATTTGCACAAGTGCAAATTTGCATGAGGGTGATCCCTCAGAGTGAGGGGTGCTCAGGGAGTCTCCACCCAAGAAATTCAGCTTCCAGGGTGAAACAAGATCGCCCAGCCTCCACTATACACTTGCCAGTTGATCATGATGTAGGCAGTTTATCATGTTTTGCAGATAGTTGGTTTCTCTTCTTAGCTCCTCCCTACCTCCACCCTCACACCATGACCTTTCTCTCAGTTCATCTTAGTCCTTGGAGAAGTAAGGTTCTTTCTGACTCTTTTCAGTACGTGACGTGTCATCTCTTGGGTATATGATCCCTACCTCCTACTTAAGTCTTCCCTCAGCTTGTTCATCTCTTTAGGCATCTCCTCCTACCTCTCAGACCACACCTTCACCAGCTCCTCCTCCTGCCATCTCCTGATTCTGGAAAGTCACAAAGATTCAGTCCTGGACCCCACATCGTTCTCCCTTCACAAGCTCTTCCTCAAGTAGGTCATCCCTCTCATGCTTCAGTGACCACTACTATGAGGACAGATTCTAACCAAATCTCAAGCCTGGCCTCTTTCCAACTGCCCGTTGAACTTCCACTGGATATCCCTGTTACCTCAAAACCTTCATGCTTAGAAGGGACCCGAATCCTCCTCCACAATCAGCTCTCTCTCCTAACTCCCTATGTCTGTTTTCAGTTTATGGGAGAAAAATTGGAGCAGGACTCTGCCCTAACTGGTAATGCTGGTCTCCACTCTCTCCCTCCCCAGTTTGAAGTGAGTTGTCCTGTAATAGGGTAGTTAATGACGATTCTATAGCAATCCGAAGTCTCGGTGGCTTAACACAGTAAAGGTTTCTTTCTCACTCTGTTCCAGACCAGTGAGAAACTAAGGGTGAGGAACTCTGCTCCACATAGTCATTCAAGGACCCAAGCTCCTTCATTCTAGTAGCTCAGTCACCTCCTAAGGCCTTGGAGTTCTCTCATGCATCCTCAGTGTCCAGCTAGCAAATAAAACAAGAGAGAATGTGATAGGTCACAGGGAAAGTTCCAGGGGCCAGGCCTAGAGGTGATGTACAGCACTTTCACCCACATTCCGTTGGTCAGAACTCAGTCATATATTCTCACCTAACTGTAAGAGAGGCTGGGAAATGTAGTCTGGCTATGTGCCCAGGAGGAAAAGGAAATGGGTTTGTGAACTCACAGAAATGACCTGAAACTAAGGGCTCTCCACCCGGGGTGCTCAGTCTGCAGCATAACCCCTCATGAAGTCCCATACCCTGAAGATCTCAGCCTTCTGTCCAATCAAGCAGCCCAATCTCAGTGACTCAACTTACTGCTAGATATCAGAGTAATGATATTGACCCCTACACAATTGCTAGCCTTCATTCATTCAACAAACATTTATTGAGCACTTATCATGTGCCAGTTACTGCTCTACACGAGAACCCCTTACCACCTCTAGCCCAAACTACTATGATTGCTGCTGAATGAATCTCCCTGGCTTCCCTCCCTCCAATGTATCCTGCACACTGCCTCCGGGTTATTTAACCTTAATGGAAAAATGAAGCACATTCTGCCAGTCCTGGGTTCACAAAATTCTTCAATAGTTCTTCATTGCCTATAAAATTCAATTCAGTACAATAAATAGTGTTTTAGCATCTTCTATGCACCATATTCTGGCACCACCAACAGTGAACAAGTTGTGTCCTTCTCCTTAAGGGGCTTGCTGCCCACCCCTAGGAGGAGGCAGACAAATAATAGAGAAGAAAACAAAAAAAGCCCCAATCTTTTGACCAAGGGAAGTTGACATTCATTGCTTCTGCCTACCTAGTATCCATTCCCCCTTATTCTGGCAACAGCACCCTGGTCTTCCATTGGGGAATATCTTAGTTTGGGTTTCCCCAAAAGCAGACTCTGAGACACAAATTCAAGTATCAGTAGTTTACTTAAGAGGTGATCACAAGGAATGCCAGTAGGGAAATAGGAAAGTGAGATGGGAAAGGAAGGAAGTCAATAAAGAGTGTGTTATCAGTCAAGTGACCACTCTGGGCAACTGGAACTTAATGCCATTGGGAAACTCTGAGAAACACTGTAGAACAGGAGCCTTGGAGTTATCCCACCCAAAAGGCAAGAGAGCTGGGGTATTTCTACACCGACTCCATCAGCCATTGGTTGAGGACTGCTCCTAGGAGGTGTTAATTCCCTGGCATTTCTGGCCTGTCTTGAATATGTGCAGGTGGGCACTGGTGGTCAAAGAAAGCCTTCAGGCAAAGAGATGCAAATGTTAACAGCTGGAAATTGAGCCAGCATCCACTGAAATTGGAGGGGCCAAGGGAAGAAAGATGAGGCATCGACAGCATCTGCTAGAGTGACCATCCCTCCATGTGGTTGGAAAAGAGCTGACCTTGCCCTATTGGACCATGTCGCAGACCTCAGTGAGAGGCCCCATATTCCCCTGGGCATGGTTACAGTTCCAGTGGGGGTAAGGGGTGGTTGCTCATGACCCAGGCTGAACCAGCCAACAAGGCTCCGCCCTGAGAATTCTGAGAATTCTGCTAGAAATATTGGGCAAGAGATTGCTGTACTGAGATGATGTAAGCCTGAGTTTGTCAGGGACCCCTGCTTGGAGCAAGCCTGCTGAAAAATGAAACCAACACAGTTGAACTCAGAGCTGAGAGCTTGAGTCCTGATGAAATCATCTGAATACTTGGATCTAGCCAGATCTCATACTCAGGCTCTTGGGCTTTTTAATTAGATGAAATGATAAATTCCGTTTTATCTTAGGTTAATTTGAGTTGGATTTCTATCATTTGAAACTAAAATAGTCCTGACTAATACATGGGGCAATCAAGATTCTCCAAAACAGGGTCGCGATTCAAGTTTCTATTTTTATCTTCCACAATTCTTCTACTCACACCCTGCACTGCTTCCAGACTTGAAACTGTTTCCCCAGTGGATCTCATTTATTTACACACGCCGCACCCATTCCGAGCATTGCTCCCTCATTCCTCATTCCTCGTTCCTCATTGTTCAAGGCCCAGCCCCAGTCCTGTCTCCAAAAAGCCATCCTGACCACCCCAACCACAGCTCTCCTCAGAGCTCCTTGATCGCTGTTGTCTGCACCATTCATTAGGTGCTTTTCATAGCAGGGTTATTTCTATAACGTTGGCGCGAGTCTGTTTTCCTGGCTCCCCATCAAGACGAGAAGCCATGTGTGTAACTGTTTGTGCCTTTCATAATGCCCAGAATGGACTAGTATTGTCATATGCAAAACAACCCCCTGGTTGACTCAAATCTCTCTTTGAAAGTATCTTAAAACTAAATAAATGGTGATGACAGTTTGGGTTGGTGGTGTGAAGAACCTAGAACACAAGCATTTCTTACTTCTCCATTTTGCCTAAGACCAACTGAGCATAACGCTACTGAGGGAGGCCCACCAGGGAACTGATCACTTCACCCACACCTTCCTCAAGCTACCTTTCCCTGAGCATCCCGGGCCACAGCTCACAGACCCCTTGTAGCAGATATCTGTCATTCCTGAGTTTTCAAAAGACTTTGCATAATCACTCCACATTTTAAGGATATTCACATTGATGTGTGTGTGTGTGTGTGTGTGTGTGTGCAGATATTTCTCATCTTCCCTTGCTGCTGGGTACAGACACATGGCTTAGGTTTTGCCATTTAGAGGCACCCACATGAGACTTTGTTTTGTTTTGTTTTGTTTTTGTGAAGAAGATCAGCCCTGAGCTAACATCTGCCAATTCTCCTCTTTTTGCTGAGGAAGACTGGCCCTGGGCTAACATCCATGCCCATCTTCCTCTACTTTATAGGGGACGCCACCACAGCATGGCTTGACAAGCAGTGTGTCGGTGCGTGCCCGGGATCCAAACCCCGGGCAGCCGTAGCGGAGTGAGCACACTTAACCACTACACCACCGGGCCAGCCCCTACCCACACGAGACTTTGATTTGTAAGTGAGCTACATGAGGAAACAGGAGCAGTGCAGGCACATATGTGTGGGCCCAAGTGGTGGCAGGTGCATCAGGTTTCTGGGGTTGGAGGTGGCAGAGGCAAGGATGTGGTTGGCAGTGGCAGCCGCTCCCTACCAACCCAATCCTGCAGTGTGGCTCTGGGAGCTGTTCATAGAGGCGCAGCCTGGAGCCTGCTCTTCTAGCCCTTCTGACAATTCTGCGAGCTTCCCAATGTCCCCAAATGAACTCCTTCCTGCTTAAACTAGCTAGAATGAACTCTGTTGTCTGCAACTGTGCACTCTAACCAATGCAACCCTGATGTCTTCTGCTTGGCCAGTGGCTTTCCCCACATCCCAGGCATGAATCGAAGTTACGCGACCTCAGCTGGCCAATGGCCAGCTTCAATGCTTCTAGAGGTCAAGAGCCCAGTTCTTGGATTTATCTGCTATTTCACTCCTGGAGAGAAGAGAACGGGTTGAGCAGCAAGAGCAGATGGCCCTGGAAAATCCATCTAGGTTCCTGGCATTCTGGAAGTTTTTCCTAGTCTGATCCGGGCTTCTTCCATTCACCCCAGAGGTGACTTTTAATTGACTGGAAGATTTCACTAAATAAATGTAAAATCACTTTGCATCTGTTAAAGATTTTTCTCCCAGTGTGAGGCTGCCTCTGACTCTACAGACCAAGTTCCTCTAGTTCAGGTTCCTCTTGTTGGCTTCTGACTCAGCTAATTTTCCCCTTCTCTGGGCCTCTTGAAGATCTTTCTCAGCTCCCCCACCCCTGCTCCTGCACGGCTGCCGAAATCATATTTTCCCCTGGAGAGCCTGGTAACTTCCCAATAAAACCTGACCATGCGTCTGTGAGATCGGGAGATCTGGAGCTAGGGTAAGGGCTCGGGCTCATCCTTTGTAAATGCCTTTTCTCTTCTGCCCAATCCTGAATTCTAAGGTAAACCTTTCCTCCCTCTGCTTCCCACTCTACTCCAGTTGGCTCCAGACTAGGCCAAGAATTCCCCAGGCAGCAAGTTGGGCCGCCTGTCCAAACTTTATGGCCTCCTTGAAGGGTGCCGCTGGGGACAAAGATAAGGGGTCGTGGGGATTCCTCAGTTCTTCCAGGGCAGAAGCACATGCATGCTGGGTTTATTTGCATGGGGCCACCAAAGATGCTCCACAGGAATTCTCCCCTATCACCATCCTAGTCATTCGTTCATCAAACATTTATTCCCTGGAGAAATTGCTCAGTACTGAAACCCTATAAGAGGGTAGGTTCGGGATGGTTTGCCAGGGTCTGTCATAGATAGACTTTTGTGGACAAGTCCTGGCCACAGCTTGAGGGGAAACAAGGTCCCAGGAGGCTCCCGGCTGTCTAATCATGTGACCCTCTTGGCTCCATTACAAGAACGTCCTGTTCCTCTTGGAGTGATGGCTCTATTGGGGAAGTGACTGTGTCATATCTGGGACAGGAAAAAAGCTATTTTGAGTCCTGAAGTAATCATTCACTCAGTTGGTACAGCCTTTTCATGACCTGCCTGGACAGTGGAGAAAGACCAATCTCAAGGAAGGGTAACTGGAAGCCGATGTTGCTATGGCAAAGGTGGACCACCCTGGAGGGAGAAGTGAGACAGCGGATTGCCATGTCACTCCTCCATTATGATACATTTTTGGACAACCATGAGCGATGACAGGTAGGCATCAATACACATGACCCCCAAACCAAGATGCAGAGGCCTCTCCACACTTCCAGGTAGGCAGGGAAGAATGGGAACATCCTCATGTCCAGAGCATCCTTGGGTTTCAAAAGCACATTGAGCAACAGGATGGTACCTGAGGGCTATGAAGGGCTCTCCTTGGCTAGCTAGCATCCCCTGTGTGCAAGGAGAGATTTAAGGAGCCTCATTTGTATATTTCCTTCAGGAATTCTGGGAGTCAGACTCATTTCCTCATCAGTAGGGTAGACTGGGGGAAATAAGGGTTACATTCAGAAAGCTCATGGACCCACACATACTGACCAGTCAATGGGTTGGCCACTACTCTTAACGAAACAAGAGAAGGGGAAAGGCCTTATTCCCGGAGAGACCACCTGTGTTTTCAGCATCGTGCATTTACCTGGGCCTGCCTGGCACATTGTAGGTGTTCAACATGCAGTTATTGGGTGAATAGGCTCATGTTGATGTACAGAATTTTTATGTCATTCTATAGTCTCATATTCCTCAAGAACAGAGGCCATGCATCTATTTGAGTCTCAGGGTGGTAGAAAGATTCTGAATCTGGATTTCACTTCTTAACAATCAATGTTAATTTTCTTCATTTGCCTGATAAATAAAAAAGAGAGGCAATGAAAGACAGAAAGGTGATTTACTACAAGTCTATAGAGCGCTAGGTTTACCTCCAGGAAACCCTGGCCTCAACCAAGTGGTCTATAATCATGCAAATTCAAAGAAAAATAACATTGCTCCCAGAAATTCCACGGCAGCTGCTGTTTTGATCATCTAAGTTGGGGATGGCAGATATCTGGCATACTTGCTACTGCTTTGTATTCTGTGCCCATGACAGACATCACTAATCAATCATGACAACTCTATACCACGGACCCTCAGAGTCCTTCTCAACATTGCATTCGAGACAGCTACCAATCAATTAGAATTCACACAGGAAAAGAAATCAACTTGTCACCCTTGCTCTAGCCCATGATGGTTTATGATACTTTTGTATCCTAAATCAATCAGGAAATCCTCACAATACTCTTTATAATAACAGTGAACACTGAAATTACAGAATTACAGATCTGAAAGGGATCTTAGAGATCATCTAGTTTAATTCAAAATACAAGATGAGCCTGGACTATCTTGTATTGCAAATGGGGACACTGAAGTCCAGAGAGGTCAACCAACTTGCCCAAGGTCAAAGCATTAGTTATTGCCATTAACAATCCCTTACATCTGTATAGTGCTTTAGAGATGACAAAATACTTATACCTGAAGCATCTCATATGATCCTTCATTCATTCATTCAATAAGTATTTATTGAATTCCTACTGTGTTCCATGCACTATGCTGAAGATTAGGAAATCAGCCGTTAGTAAACAAAAAGAAAAAAAGGTTTGATGCCTTCCTTACAGTTAGGTAGGGAGACTTAAAATAACCCCACGACCTGCGCAGGACAGACACTACCCTCCTCAGTTTTTTAGGTACTAGGGGGATGACAATTAAGAGAGGATACAACACTGATAAAAAAAAGGTAGCTCTTGAATTCCCAAGATCCCTCAAGTTTGCCACTTTTGGGTGAGGTCACGACTGTGTGACATGTAGGGACCAAATTTCCAGAGCCATCAGTCATTTCTTAGTCAGCTCTCTCCCCACTTCAGGATGCACAGGGTATGAAGGAAACTTCCCGGATCTACTTCTCAATTCAAGAAACAGTGGTGCATTCTCCCAACCCTGCTTAAACAATTTCAAAGGGCTTTTCTTGCGGACTTGTGACCTCTGACCCTGTAGCCCACACAGAGTGGTAAGAAGGGCACAGATATGGGGAGTAGAGTCCTGGCTTCCCTCCCCAGTTATGGCTTTAACCAGCTAGTTCATCTTGGACGAGTCACACCACCTCTCTAGGCCTCAGTTTCCCCATCTATAAGGGAAGTAGGTTGAGCCATGAGGTCTCTAGGCTTCCTTCCTCCTGACATCTGACGATCCTGCTGATCAAGGAAGAGACAAGCTGCTCAGCCATACTTCACCCTCTCCTTTGACCAGGCGTTGTACGTCACAGCTGTCTCTGCAGCCCAGACCCACCAAGCAAACAGCAGCTCCAGGAAAGGCGGTGCGGCCCAGCAGAGGCCCAAGTCCCAAGTTCTAATCATGGATCCAACTGATCATGTGACCGGGGGCAACCAATTCAACTTCCACACGTCATGGTTTCTTCTTCCCTCACACAACAAATGATACAATCAAAGGTGAAGCCAGATGTGGAAATGCTTTGAAAATATGAAGATGCACCCATCAAGGAGGGAAAAAAAAGAGCTGACCTAAGTAACTTTGGAAAATGATGTTTTGACTGGAATCTGTAAGGATAAAGACAAAAAGAACTATACAAAAACACCGTATTCTAATTAAAAATTTGTTTTTCGTAGGGATACGGATTAGCAAGTCTGAAACTACATGTATACTAGGGTTGAACACATAACTATATATGGTGTAGACAATGGGAGCCAGGTTTCTCACTATCAGAGAAAGAAGTGACAATGAGGAAAGGGGGAGTCTAGAATGAATCCTGTGGTGCTGGACTGGAGTTGGAGATATCAGTATGAACTCATTTTTATTTAAGTATATATCCAGATAGACATATATAGAAATATAGATATGTGCATATACACGGGTTAGTATACATACATGTATTTCCTAACTCTGTTCACTGAGAGAGCATAGAAGCAATGACACCTCAGTAGCAAAGAGCACACACAGCACTCAAAGCTTGGTTTCTAAATACCACTCTCCAGTAAAAGGAATCAGGACTTCCTGGAGAAAGAGCTGATTCTAGGGCTGGGGCAGGGAAAACACAAGGTGAGCCTGGAGCATCTTACAGTGCCAGAAAGTAAGGAAATAAAAGAAAAATGGGGGGCATGTGAAAAGGACACAGGAGCCAACCTGAAAGTGTTCCCAATAACCAAAGCTGGAACAATTTGAGCAACAATTTGGGAAAGTATTGGATTACAACTCAAAGAATAAAATAAATATCCATGAGTCCATACTGTTATAAGTAAATAATTGAACAAATAAATTATGGAGAAGAGACAAATCTTCTTTATAGAAGAATTCCAAGTTGTATATGTAGATTCTCCCTCCTCCAGGGAGTGGAGTTTCATTTCCCTCCCTTTGAGTGCGGGCTGGACTTGGTGATTCACTTCCAATAAGTAAAGTCTCGAAAGGGAAAAACAGTAACTTTACAATGGAGAAAACTGGCAGAGCTACCTCACCCACGTCATCAAGGTGAACCTCACCATTGATCTGTCATCTTGACATCACGTACCTCCTGATACGGAGCAAAGAGCAAGGGCACTTCACCTCTGTGGTATTCTCCCAGAAAATCCATACCCCTGGCCTAATCATGAGAAAACCCCAGACAAACCCAAATTGAGGGACATTCAGTAAAACACCTGAAAGTGTCAAGGTCATGAAAACTAAGGAACAACTGTGAAACTTTCACAGATCAGAAGAGACATGACAACTAAATGCAATATGGTATCCTGGAACAGAAAATGGACATTCGTGGAAAAACTGGGGAAATCCAAGTAAAGTCTGTAGTTTAGTTAACAGTATTATACCAATGTTAATTTCTCAGTAAAGTAACCCAGGAAAATGCCATCTGTGAGAAAGGATCATTACACCTGCATTTAGAGGCTGGAAGTCTAGACCACTAACTAGAGGGTGCCCTTCACAGTGGTCAGAGACTAGATATGCCGCTGTTTGAAACAAATGCAAGGAGAGGACCAGGGTAAAGGAGAGAGGCCTGGGTGAGGGTTGATGGCAATGAGTAGGTAGAAGGCCTTCACAGACCTTCTAATGATTTGTCAGTGACATCAACAGCCTTCCTGCAGGAAACCACTTCTGTTCCCCCACTCAGTTCTTACCTCTAGGCAAAGTCATTCTATGGGAAGCTGTTTCTCAGAAACGGGCTTAGTTTGTGATCAGAATCTATTGTCAGGGAGAAAGAAAGTCCCTTCTCCCACGCAAATGCCAGGCAGGGGATGGTGCCAAATGGTCACAGGACCCTCATTTTCTCCAACAGTGATTGCTTTGTGTAAAGGGGGCAAGATGCCAGGACAACTGCTGGGGAAACTGCTGGCCACCCAGCCTCGCAGGGCCCCAAGCGTTTGGGGAATTTCAGACTGAGACCGGTGGAAGAAAGAGAACTTCACCACGTGACCCCCGCCATCTTCGGGGAGTCCTTGTCAGCGAAATAATGGTGAGACTGCTTGCTCGTTCCTGTTTCGCAGATGTAACAGCAACACTGGTGACATAAGAGCAGAGCCCTCCAGGGGGGACAACGTTTAAAGTTAAGGGTGCTCTAGAATGAGTTACCAGAATAGCCAGATTTTTCAGAGAGAGGGGTTAATACTTTAAGTGTTTAACTTTGGTAATTTGGTTTCAATGGAGATCATTTTACAGCTTGTTACTCACTCCCCCACCTTATTAAACAGAACTTGCAAAACACAAATGAACCTTTCCTTGGGGGTTGCAGGTCATTCTGATGAACATCAGCTATGCCGTGTGCTGAGACACAGAAGCGCATTCAGCGTAGGGGACATTTGCTGAATGGGTGGTGATCTCAGCAACGGCCCTGAAATCTGCTTTTTTGAAAGAATCCCTGACATCAGCTTGTTTGTCCTTCAGAAAAGTGCAATGTTCCCTCTTCTTTCACAAAGGCAAACAGAACACTAGCCCCAGAAGCTGTGTGACCGTGGCCAACTGATGTCATATCTTAATGGCTCAAATTCTTCATCTGTAAAATCAGGAATAATGCTATGAAGTTAGATAATGCAACTTTAGAACATGAAGGAGATGCGCTAGAACAATGCTTAGGACAGCGCCCAGCACAGAACAAGAGCTCAGTGTGTTAATTACTGTTCCCAGATGAAGACAAGTCCCCAGGTCTGGTTAATTGGGTCTACCTCCTTTTGCTGGGTGCTCATCAACACCAGCTAGCTGCCTGGGAAGCCACACGGCTGGTGACCATCTCCTGGGCCTCAAGTGGCCTCCAGCCATTGTGTGGACTCGAATCAATGCGGCTCACCTCAGCCTGTGCCTTGTCTAGTAAGAAGAGGCAGAGAGAGATCTCCCTGGGTCAGAGTGCTCCCTGGACCACAGGCCTCTTGCAATCCATCCCACGACGTCCCAGAAGGAAGCCTCTGCAAATGTGTGCTCAGGGCAGCGTCGGGCAGTCTGGCCATTAAGTATCTCTGCCGGAGAGGCGAACAGCGTTTCCGTTCTCCTCAGGCAGCTTCCCCCGCCTTGCTGCCCCCCAGGGGTTTTCGAAGATGAGCACTTGGCTGAGATATAACTAGAAAGCCCCGGGAGGGCGCGGGCCTAAGACTTCATCAGGAACTGAGGACAGTGGGGCTTGGAGCCCCTCGGGGCCGCCAGGGTAGGCTGGTACGGCCCCCAGCTCGCTTTTCCCCCAAGTCCTGGAGGAAGGCACTCTCTGGCCTCGACGCTCGTCTCTCCACCGGTGATATCACCCGCGGCGTTTCCAGCTGGCAAGAAGTCAGGCGTGACCACACCAGCCGCAGCCACGCCCTGCTCCTGGGCCACCCCCTGCCCCCGCGGCGGGGGGATCCGGAAACTCTGCCCGAGGATTTACCGGAGGACCCCCTCCTTCCCCAGGTCATCCTCCCCATGCCCTGTGCTGCCCTCCACCCCTCCAGCAGGGGCGCGCATGCGGCCACAACCAGGGAGGTCGCCGGCGGGCGCTGGGGCGCGCTTTCTACCGGACCCTTCGCCATGGACTCGAGCCCTGCGCAGACTCGAGACTGGGGAGACTGCTGCTTCGCAGTCCCTTCCGACGCGAGGATCAACCCCTTCCTTTCTGCGGCCTTCCTTCTCCCGTGTTTTGGCGGATGCCACCCTGCAGACACCACCTCCTCGGCCCTGCCAAGGCCCTGCTGGAGGTTGGACCCACCCCCATTGGTGGAGCCCTTCCCGTCTTCTGCCAAAGACGCACCGTCCTCTTTCCTTATAAATACATACAAACATACATACCTGCCCCTGCCCTGGCTCCACCAACAGAGTAACTCACTGAAGGGGTGAGCAAGAGACCAGGCCAGTTTGGGGAAGCCCCTCGTCTTGGAACCTGGAGGGGGCAGAGCAGCGCCCCTGACACCTGGCATGCTGTGGGTGTTCAGTCGTTATTTATTTTTGCTCTCCCCTTCCTCTTTTTCTTTCTCAATATCAGCGCCTCTGTCCTCTCACCTCCTTCTCTCTCCGTCTCCTGCTCCATCCCTTTTTCTCCCATTTTTTCTCCTTTGGATGGATGCCTCCTGCCTGTCAGGGACACCCAGTAGGGCTGAGGGGGTTCCCTTGGCCACCCCAGAGATTCTCCTGGCCCCAGGGGCTGCTAACCTCTGAACTAGCCTCCTACGCTTCCCTAAATTCCCTCTGCCTTCTCCGCCCCTGGCCACCCTGGCTTGTCCAGTGTGGTCTGGTTGAAGAAATCAAATCTACACCCACCTCAACATCCAGAATTGCTACCTCAAGTACATCTCTGCACTGTCAGAGGATCTTCTGGCTTTACCAAACACCTCCCCAGAGTTTTCAAAATGCCACCTTCTGGATTAGTGTTCATTTTGTTGGGTGTGATAATGATATTGCAGTTATATTTTTTAGGTCCTTATCTGTTAGAGATATATTCCTTGAAGTATTTACAGGTGAAATGATGTGATGGGAGGGGAGTAAGTGGATGGACAGAGAAGGAATGGCCTCTAGTTGAAGTTTCCTGGAATTCGGTGATGGGTACATGAAGGTTTATTATACTCTACCGTCTACTTTCTCCATAATAGAAAGTTAAAAATAATACTCCAGCAATCGAAAGAGAGAGAATTGAGTAACGAACAAAGATTGGCAGACTGTTAATAATTATTGAAGCTGGGTGATGTATACATGTGGGTTCATTGTACTATTTTCTGTACTTTTTTATGTTTGAAAACTTTCATGATAAAAAAATGTTTAAAATTTTTTTAAAATGCCACCTTCTCGGGGCCGGCCGAGTGGCACAAGCGGATAAGCGTGGGTGCTCTGCTGCAGCGGCCCGGGGTTCGCAGGTTTGGATCCCGGGCGCGCACCAACACGCCACGTGTCAAGCCATGCTGTGGCAGCGTCCCATATAAAGTGGAGGAAGATGGACACGGATGTTAGCCCAGGGCCAATCTTCCTCAGCAAAAAAAAAAGGGGGGGGGAGGATCGGTGTCAGGTGTTAGCTCAGGGCTGATCTTCCTCAAAAAAAAAAAAAAGCCACCTTCTCATGGACTCTTTACCATGTAAAGCTGCTCTCCTGTACTCAGCATGCACTGCCGAGATGTTGATGGACAGGTGTTTCCTCAAAGGTCTCAAGTGCAGTTCCTGCCTCTTCTCTCAGATGAGCACACTGAAATGCTCCAGAAAACCAAGAACCCTCCTGGTTGGGCAATGCTGCTTTTACATCTCTGTGCCTTAGCACATGCTGTGCACTGCCCTTCCCTGACCCACCTGCCTTGCTCTCACTCAGCCATGGCCCCTCTTCTGTCAAGCTTCCTCTGATGCTCCCAGGCTTTGAGCCACCACTGAACCTTGCACACACCTCTATGTTATACCATTCACCTTGAATTCCAATGTTTGTTTATATGCCTGGGTCCCACCCCACCCTAGACTTTTAGCTACTCAAGAGCAGGGATAATTTTTTATTCAACTTTTCATCATCATGACTTCAAATACCATCTATAAATTCATGACTCCCAAATTAACATCACCAGCTAGACTCTCTGAAGCACCACAGTCATAGAGCCAGATCCAAATGCCCCCTGAACTTCTCCCCTTGGATGTTCTACAGACCCTAAAATTCAGGGACTCCAAAACTGAGCACACTGTCTTTCCCCTAAACTGTTCCTCCTGCTCTTCCTAAGCAAGAGAACATGGCTGCTCTCTATTGAGTTGCTGAACCCGCGTATCTGAGCTTCACTCTTCCCCTCTCCTCCCTTCACTCCCCCTGCTGATTCCACAATCTACGTAGTCCTTGAATGCACCACCTCTCATCCTCACAACCCCTTCCTTGGTGGAGCACCATCTTCTTTCACCTGATCACCTGCAAAGGCTTCTTAACCGTCCTCTAAATTTGCCCCCTCCATCCTAGTCTTCAAATGAGAGCCTCATCTTTCTAAGATGATCTTTCTGAAAGGCCAATACAATCCTGTCATGCCCTAATAAAATTCTTTCATGTCTCCCTGAAGTCCAAATTCCTCAACATTTAACCTGGCTGGCAAGGCCCTTTGTGACTGGCCTCAGCTTATCTGAGTCCCTACAGTTTCTCTACCCAGCCCTCCTCACCAACTCCCAATACACACACACTGTAAGCTCCAGCCATTCGGAATGACTTGCAGCTTCCCAACATGTTATACTCTCTCTGTGTGGCACAGGCAGCATTGTTCAAAGTTATGACATGTGCTCCCCTACATTTCTAGTCCTATATCAATTAGATGGAGCCTGGTGACTAGTTCTGGCCAATGGTTGAGAGTGGAAGTTATGTGATCACTCCCAGGCTAAAGCATTTACTCTCCAGTGCACCCCACACAGACACACTCTTTCTCTCTCCTTGTCTTCCCTGGCCACATGTTGAGATGATAGAGTCCTGACTTGGAAGCATCCTGGATCACTGAGTCACCTCATGGAGGACAGTTGCCCTGAACTCACGTCAGACTTTGCTTGAGTGAAAAATAAACTTTTCTTGTGTGAAGCCACTTAGAGTTTGAGGGGTTTCTTTTACTGCAGCATCATCTAGCCTGTCTCCACCAATTCCTTTGCCTATGCTCTCACCTCTGCCTGTAACGATTTCCCTCCTGCCTCACTACCACCCACCTCCACACCTGGCCAACTCCTGTTTTCCTATCAGGTTTAGTTGTTGCTTCCTCCTGAACCCCAAGTCTAGGTATGGGATTCTTGCTAAGAACTTCCTTACCACCCTATGAAATCCCTTCTGACACTTTGCACTGTTCGTGTGCCTCTTATTCTCCACTGGGTCTGCGATGCTAGGGCCCATGGCTGTCTGGTTCACAGCTCTATCCCCAGCATCTGACACAGGCCCTGCATGTAAGGTATTTAACAAATATTTGCCCAATGAATAAACTTTACATTCATGGGACCTAGCCTATAGCTCAATAAATAGCTGTTAAATAAATGAGCGAATGACTTCACAACCCCTAAAATCAAACAAGCAAAAAAAAAAAAAGAAGATTTGGGTTCTAAAAAGTACCCCAATCCTCATAAACAGCCGTAAATTAGAAAACTACGTTCACCCAACTTCAGATATACAAGTTAGCATATCCACCCTGCTCAACACCAAAGGTCAATGATTTTAATGAGTCTTTAGTCCCTCTTTTAGTGGTAAACTATTAGAAATAATTGAGGAATTGGGAGAGTGGAAAGTCCCCCATTTTAATGACTTATACTCAGCCGGGGAAACAAAACACAAACATTGAAAATCCACAGCCGCGTCCTTACTCTGCCCCTCCCTCATTTTTCGTGTTTAACTTTTCCTCCGCACTACCCATTGGGACCCCAGAAGGCCCTGCTCTAGGCCTTGCAACAGCAGCTACGTGAATAAGGGAAGCACCTTGAGCTCCGGTGACGTTTAAGGCCACAGCTGTCCCGCATGGCCACAGGCACTGCTGTCGAGTCAGGTGGCTGGGAGGGCCAAGGAGGGGGGCTGAGCGGCCCCCATCTTTAGCTGTCAGACGCCTGCGGTGGCACTCAGGCCCTTTAGCTTCTCCATTTGTCATTTTCAGCAGAGCCAAGAGCTCAGGTCTCTGGGGACACGGGCAGGCTGCTGCAATTTTTCCCAAGGGTTTTAGCTCAATCTGGGTGAAACCTTGGGAAATCAGCCGGGAAAGAGTCATCAATCAGATGCAACTCAAGGCAGCAAAGAGTTATGGAGCACGCACATCCATGAGTCCCTGGAAGGAATACTAAGAAGTCTATGTCCCAGAAGGTGCCTTCAAGGGTCCAAGGCTCGTGAAAAAAGCCAGAGTTAAGCAAATGAGAAAAAAACAAGAGGCCAATACAAGGCAGGGTATAATCAAGGGCTACATTATGCTGCTCAGGCCTTACAAGGACCAAAAAGGCAAAAGAGTCATGTGACCAGGAGAAGGCAAGGAGGACCTCATTATAATATTTGATGTTGGATGCCTGCTCCGGGCCAGACATTACATGCGTTAATGCTTAGTCTCTACAAACCCCATGCGATAGGCTCAGAGAGGCTAAGTAACCTGCCCAAGGTGACAGAGCTGGTGAATGGCAGAACCAGGATTTTAACCCAGATCTAACCTCAAAGCCTGTGTTCTAGACCACCTCGTATATCCAGCCTCATAAAGCGTATATGTTTTATTTATTATGACCAAGACCCTGAGCTAAAACCTTCACGTGTGTTGTTTTTCACCCTCACACTATCTCAAGGAGGGAGGTATTACTACTCCCAATTGACACTTGGAAAAACTGAGGCTCAGAGTTCATGTGCCACAAGGAAGGAGGGAAACTGGGAGACACCTGGTTGCAATACAGTTCAAGTTAACTCAAATTCAGGTATGCTGTGCATTTTCATTTCCCCTGCCACTGATTGTTATTTGAACCACAAAGATTTTAGAGGTGCAAATGTGCTATGTTAGGAGTTAGGCACATTTAGATATTACCTGTTTCTCAAAGACAAATTGATAAGTGGTCTTACTGCAGCTCAGCATTCGAGTCCTTCCTAGGAAGTAAGCCCAGCCTCGTGGGAACTCACTGCTGGCCAAGATCATAATCCCCATCAACCCCACGTTGGCTGATATTGCCATGAAATGTCACGGCCAAGCCTTTTAAAGCATGTTATGTGCTTTTGCAGTTTCCTGATGTTTTCCAGTTGCTATCAGCACTTGCCAGTCATATCAAACACTCCTATATACCAGGCACAGTCCTAACTCTTCTCTCCACACAACCCCCATTTGGTTGACGAGGAAACTGAGGGTCAAGGAGGTGAAGTTACCTGCTCCAGGTCATCCAACTAGTCAGTTACAGAGCCAGATTTCCTGCCTCCAAGACCAGAACATGTGTTTACATCATTCTCTGTAAAAATTCTCACCTGACTAGGCAGTCAGGTGCTCCTTAAATCTAGTTCTGAAAAACTTTTAAACCAGTAGATGTGCATTTTGTTCGTATAAAAATACAAGAACAAAGATTTGCCCATCTCATTGACCACCTTTGTAACTTTTGACAAATAACCTCTTTGAGCCTCAAGTTTCTCAACTATAAACCATGAATAAGACCAGCTCCCGTATCATAGGACTGTTATTAGGACCAAATGAGAGAGTGCCTATAAAACACCTAATATCAGGCCTAGGATATCGTAAGCACTCAAAGAGTGATACTTATTAGCAGTAGCAATATTTGTTTATTGCCTACTATTTGCCAGGCCTTATGCTGTGTGTCATAAAATAGTATGTGTCATAAGACTCTGACATGTGTATGTGGAAAACACCTACATGGAGATTTATATATATATATACATGATTGGGAGTATACAGGAAAAAAAAGTCTGGAATGACACAAACCAAAATATTAACAGTGACAATGGGAGGTTTTAATTTCCTTCTGTGTCTTTATATATTTCCCAAATTTTTCTATAAAAAACATGGGTGGGTTACTTTTATAATCAAAATAAAGAAAATCTTGGTAAATCCGTTTGAAGTGCAATTCATTTTGGAATGGGAGGAATGCTTTATTTCAAAAAAGCAATAAAAGTTTAAAACCTTTTAAAAGGTGCACTAGTATAATAGTCCCAGGAGGGAAGAAAGAGCCGTTTCCTAGCAAAGCTGAGCAAACCCAGCTGACTTCACCGGCAGTTGCTGTGACACCTGGTTCTAGAACAAAGACCCTAGGATTAGAAAGGGAAGACTTTTCAGTGGCAACCACCCATCTGGTGGTCACCTGAGGGAGGCGGTTGGCCACTGCTTGAACCTCATATTTAGTTGTTCTGAGGCCAAGCCCCGCTAGGACTCAGAGCCCTCCTGCGTCCCAGTCACCTCTTCACCGTGACACACACATCCTTCCCGGTGGAGCCCTTACACTGACGCAGGTGCAGCAGCAGCAAGCGGCTGCCCACAGCTCTCCCCACCTGGAAGGCAGATCCAGTTGCTAAGCGAGGAGCCACCAGCCAGAGAGCAGCTTCCATAGAAGCAGTGGGGTCTGGCAAGGAGAGCTAAGGAAAGAGGACCTGGGAGGGCAGCACATGAGACAGGGGCAGAGTCTTTCTGCTTCCCAAGGACTTTCTCATCCAATCCTCGCCACAGACTCAGGGGGCAATTGGGAACCCATCTTGCAGATGAAGGGGTCTCGGGGAAGTTAAGAGCCTTGCTCAAGTCCCACAGCTAGTATAAGGAGGAAAGGGGCAATCTATGTGCTTTATTTCAGGTGGCACCAAACCGTAGGTTGCAAGTGTGGTGAGGACCGTGGCACACTGAAGATCTGAGCTAAAACAGGGCCCCCTTTTCTGCTCCGGGACTGTGCCATGCTGGAACGCAGGCCCACTGTGGCCGGATCTTCTGAACTGTTTCGTGAAATGTCTCGGTTTCTGAACGTTGGATTCATTTTAAAAATAAAATAAAATAAAGGCATCTGCAGGTCAGACAGAACACCCCTACAGGCTGAGTGTGGCCAACCAACCCACACCCTTTGCCTCAGCGGCTGCCTGGACTGGAGTTGGGCCGCCCAGCTTGTGAGTGCTGCCTGGCAATGGTTATGGAGTTTCGGGCTCCCCTGGAGGAGAGGCAACCCTTCTCACTGGGCTGGGGAGCTAACCCCAGAGAAATAAGAAAAGATATGCAGGCTTTCAGATTACCAGTCAGAGAAGAATGTGGGCTGGGACCAAATTAGCCATAGGAAACTAGAGAGCTGGATTTGGTATCTAGTTCTCTCTGACAACAGACCCTTAATTTCAGCAGACGTTGCTTAAGTGATGACTACATCCACCTGCATTGTTCTAGGGTCTGGGGATAGAGTGAGGAACAGAACAGAAAGACTCCTGCTCTCGTGGAGTTTATAGCTGAGAGAGAGGAGGCAGAAAATAACCAAGTGCATGATACCTCAAGGGAGAAAGGCTCATGAAGAAAAGTTAGGCAGAATAAGGAAGACAGGGCATGCGGGTTGAGGGCCACGCTGATCAGGAAGGCCTCTCTGATAAGGTGAGATTTGGATGGGGACCTGACTTCATTGGCAAGCCATGTAGATTTCTGGGGAAGAGCAGTCAGGGAAGAGTAGGTACAAAGGCCCTGAGGCGAGAGGACACAGGACACACTGCAGGAAGAGTTATGAGCCAGCATGGCTGGAGCAGGGAGGAGGGAGAATGGTGGGAGATGAGGTCAGAAGAGGCAAGCAGAGGTGAGCCGAGGGAGGGGTGGGCTCCGTCATGTAGGGCCGCGTTGGCAGTAATCAGGGCAGGTTCTGGGGATGACAGTAATGAGATCTGCCCCCAGCCCTCAAGGGGCTTGCAGCCCGGCCCTGTGACCCACTGTATCCCACTCCCACCTACCTGTGTGTATTCAGCGTCATGAACTCTCCTGTTGGCCTCAGAGCCATCTGACTGCAGGTGGGACACTGCAGGGAGCCCACTCAGCACTGGGCCACTCCTGGGTCTGGACGGAGGAGTGGAAAAAAGGGAAAGCCTGTGCGGGCTGCCCACCCTAGGACCCGTCATGCAGGACTCCACGGTGAAACACCCACCGCCGCTTCACAGGTTGACACAGAGAATAGGAATCATCGCCTTACCATTAGGACCCAGAATTATTTTTGCACTAGCGTATTCATGCAACAGGTATTTATTGAGTAACTCTGAACATTGAGTCCTGACCAGCACTTGGGGACCCGTAGGTGAAGGAGATGACCCTCGCCACCACAGAGCCCACAGTCCTGAGGAGATACGGACAAACAGACAATGTGAGCACAGCAGGTAAGTTCTGCAATGGAGGCGGACCAGGAGACTCTGGGCGGTGGTGTGCTGGTAAACACTTAACAATTGGCTCTCCAGAAAAATATGTGTGTGTGTTTATGAATTTTACTGATATAAAGGATGTATAGCACATAATTTATAAATAATAACAAAATATACAATACTCTTTACTGTAAATTCCATATAACCAATTGATTTTCACAGAATGCTTTCAGTGATTTTTGCTAACACATGCATCTAGAGTCAATCTACCATTGGAATTGATGAACAAGTGTAGTCTCAATAGAATATTAGCTGATGTTGTTTAGGTTAATAAGTAAGACAAGTGTGAGATAAAAATGTATGTTGGAACTTCATTTATTTGTCAACAGCACGAAAAACTTCTTTGCTGAATTACATGATAGTTTTTGAATACTGAATGAATATTTCCTCAACTTTTTTGTGCCATTCACGATGTAATGGCTACAAACACACTTTTAAGTTTAATCTGCATTTTTAATATTTTCTCCATCACTTCCTTAAGTTTAGACAAGCAACACAACAGTAAATCAATCCCTGATTTATAGCATTTGCCAATTTTCATGGTGAAAATATACCCACCAAGGCTGATTTAAAGCTACCGGTGTCCATGGTCTGAATGTTTGTGTTCCCTCAGAAATTCACATGTTGAAATCCTAACCCCCAAAGATGATGGTATTAGGAGGTGGGGCCTTTGGGAAGTGATTAGAACATGAGGGTGGAGCCCTCATGAATGAAATTAGTGCCCTTAGAAAAGAGGCTCCAGAGAGATCCCTCGCCCCTTCCGCCACGTGAGGACATAGAAGAGAGAAGATGCCAGCTATGAACCAGGAAGAGGGCCCACACCAGAAGACAACGAGGTTGGTGCCTTGATCTTAGACTTCCCAGCCTCCAGAACTATGAGAAATAAATTTCTGTTGTTTATAAGCTACACAGTCTATGGTATTTTGTTATAGCAGCCCAAATAGACTAAGACACAATGTAACACCACTGATGGAAGGTTTGAGACGAGATGCACAGTCCCCTACAAAATATATTGTATTTCCACCATATGGACTCAAGAGACATAAGTAACCTCAAGAGCACAGGTAATAGCAAAGTATACTAAAGCAATTAGGAAGTGATGAATTTTGAGTGTTTATTACCATAGTTGAATTTTTAGTAATGGCTGAGTTTAGAAACCAGCTCACAAAATTCATGAAAATTTAACAATCAGTTCATTCGAGGCACACTGGTGAGGTGCTAACCTAAACTTCAACAGGTTAGGCCAGTTGAGACCAAAAGGGCGGGACTTAGCGAGGCCAAGTAGGACCAGGTGTCTGGGCAAAGGAAACAGCACCTAAGGAGGTGGAGAATATGTTATCTCAGCAGCTGAGCAGGGAGGGTATTATTCAGAGTCATTTCTTTTTCAAGAGAAGGCCTTGAATTTGGGCAAAAGCCGAACCTCTAAGTCCAGGACATCTGGTGGCCCTGAGGCTGTAAAGGAAGTGGGGAGTTAATGTGCATGATGGAGGGAGGGGGACTGGGAGCTCACAGAGAACCCAGGTGGGGAGGAAGGCGGAGGAAAAGGAAGGGGTGAGCTGAGTTCTGGGCACTGCACAATGGGACCCATCCTAGGACAGTCCCCTCCCTCAGACTTCAGGAAAAGCCACACCACAAGAGGCAAAACACTTGAAGGGTTTAATTTCTTGTGAAAAATGCAGTGAAGAGGCCAAGATTCGCGCAGGGTTAGTGCACACATAGGCCCAGAAGTGAGAGAGCACAGGATATCCTGAGAACTGAAAATGGTTCATCCCCAGAGCCCGAGGTGTGAGGTGGGAAGTGGGAGGAAGACTGAGCACCAGAAGCCAGGCTGACAGTGATGGATCGTGCCTTGTTCAGCTCAAGGGCCCATGCACTTCACTCTCACGCACATTTCTGGGCCTTTTGCCTCTCTTCTGTGGTTACTCCAGGTGTGGGCACCCCACAGGTGACGCAGACCTTGCAGAGCCCCACGTCAGAGTCAGGCTAATGCCCTTGCCGGACAGGCCTTGCCCCCTGTTCTTGACCCCAAATAGCCTTCCCCAGGACCCAGAGGCTGTGGTGTGACAAGACTCAGGCAAAGTTCCCTCTGAGGAGGCCAAAGTTCCCTCTGAGGAGGCCACTAACACCTGCCCCTTTGCTAACAATGACCTTTAATGGGCATCAGGCACCCAGAGAGAGGACAGCAAGGATTTTCCCCCAGCTGCAGAATGTCCTTCTCATGGACTCTTGAGGTTCCCCCTGTGGTGACACAGCCAGCTCCAGCCGGTGACTAACTTGGGTTTGAGGTGACTCTTTCCACGATGGGGCAATGAAGCCTTGGAAAAAGCCCCCTCCTGCAGGGGGTTTTTCTTCCCCCATCTGCAGTTGGCTCATCCTGAAGTCACAGAACTCTTGACTTCCTCTTCTCCATTTTCTAAAGCCCCTAGATATCCTGTTTCTGTGGGGAAAGGTGGACAGGTCCCGCAAGGCCCAGAATCCAGCTCTTCATCACTCTGCTCTTCTGCCCTACGCTCCTGCACACCTGCTGCCTTCAAGGGGCTCGAGCCCCAAGGCCTGTCGCTACCCCACATTCCCATCTCCAGGAGCCCCGTGGGCTGGGGGATGGGCTAGTAAACAGACAGCTGCAATGCAGCATGACATGCACCCCAATAGAGATAAGCCCAGGGCCCTCTGGAGGCCTGGAGACTGGGGCACCTAGTCCAGCCTGGGCAAGTTGGGAGAGGCTGCCCAGAGCTGGCGCAGGTGAATCTAGAATAGACACTGAGTAGAGTTAGCCTGGCTGCGAAGCAGGGACAGGACATTTCAGACAGATGCAAGAGCATGTGCAAAGACATGAGCAAAGAAGGCACATTCAGGGTCGTGTGAGTGGGTAGCGGGGTGAACTCTATTCATGTTTACATTTCTGTACCCTGATCAATTCAGGCATGGCCTGGGGACTTGGCCCATGAAATTTGAGCAGAAGAGACACCCGTGTCGTTTCCAGGTAGAAAGGCATGGTCCAGGAGGCTGTGTCCTCTTTCCCTTCCTCTCCAGTAGTGGAAATATGTCAAGATAGAGCTTCCATCAGCCCGGATCCTGAGTGACTATAATGAATAGAGCCCCCTGCTGGTCTGTAGTACCAGTACCAGTGGCCATGTAGTACGAGCAAGAAAAGAACCTGGTGGCTCATTCGTTCCTGCAGCAGAACCTAGCCTGTTCCTAATTGATATGCTTGGCCTGGCTGAAACAGAAGGCTTATTCTGGGGGGTGTCAGGAGACACACCTGCAATGTAAGTAGTCAGCTAGATCCCCTCTTCTTCTTTCCCCAGATCTCAGAGAGCAGCACAGGCTGGAGTTAAGTGGGTTGGAAGCCCAGCTCCACCATTTACTGGTTCTGAGACCTTGGGCAGTTTAGTTAAACCCTTCGAGCCTAAGTTTATCCATCTGTAAATAGAGAATAATGAAAATAATATGACCTACTTCACAGGGCTGTTGTGTTTCCAGAATAAATATATCCTGGCTCTTCCCTATCCCCAATTATGATCCTCAGGCCACCTGTCCCCAGTCACCAGAGTCCTTATTTAAAATGCAAATTCCTCACCTCAACCCCAGACCTCCTGAGTCCAAATCTCTGCAGACGGGGCCCAGCAATCTGCGCTTTTAGAAAGCACTCCATGTAGTGTTTTTCCATGCTGGAGTTTAAGACCACTGCCCTTAAAGTTTTGATAGATGGTCAAAACCTCTACTGAGGGAGAATCTTGCATGGAGGCTGGCTTGGTCTGAGGCCAAGAATATTCAGCCTGCTGCTGACCAGGTGGACCCAGTGCCTCGGGTAAAAGCCAGAGGCTTAAAAGCTCTGTATTGCTTAGCAATCAGGTAACCTCACTTGGAGCTGGCTCAGTGTGTGCAACTCCGCGTCAATCAGCCCTCTGCAGCCAGCCCATATCTGCTGCTGAGGCTTTTCTGAGGTGTTCTTCTCCGAGGGAAAGCCCTCAGCAACACACCTCTCCCCACCTTTGCCCACCCCTTTGGCTTAGTGACGCTTACCTCTTGGGGATGAGGTAGTAGTCCCTTTTCCTTCAGGGCAAGGCTGATTCTTAAGAGAACATAGACTTCATAAGTTTGAGGCCAGGGAGATGGCTGCAAAACTAGACCCTGGGAATTGCCTTCTCAGTGTATAGAGCTGCCCAAAGGCCACAGCGGAGAAAGATGCTTTAAGCTGCTTGTATTGCTGCCCAGACCAGGCCCAGCTGCTCTCCTTGCCAGCAGCTTCCTCCCAACACACTCCACTGCCATTTGGCTCTTCCTAAGCACCGCTCCAAGTCACACATGTGCTCAAGAACACTCAGTGGCTCCCAGGAAGCCCCAGGAAATCAGGTCTTAACTTCTTGCTCTGGCTTTCAGACCCCTCCAAGCCATCTTTCGCCTTGCCTTTCCAGTCCTTTCCCCACTACTTTCCCAATCCACTATGTTCTCTCTTCCTTCTCTTGCCCCTGTGACTCGCCTGGGAGGGGAGTTCAGGCCAATCACCTATAGCAGACGCTGTTAATGCCCCACCAAGACCCCCTTTACTAGGCTGCTGCACCCATCCTCTGATACAAGGTACAGGAGCCTGACCCTCCTGCCTCAAGGAGGCCAAACCTGTGGTGCCATCTGCACTCCAGAACTCCTCGTGGGATCAGGCTGAGGTTATGCTTCAGTGGAACCTCATTGTTGCTTGGCCTTCTCCCTTTCCCTATCCTGTTTTCCTCACCTCCTCACAGACTTTTTCTCCAGGAGAATTCCCTCATGAATCACTCGCACGAGAATCCCTGTCTCAGGCTTGGTTTCCAGCAAACCTGATCTAAGATGCCCCTGTTGTTTGAGAAGTTACCTTAGGCAGTGGTAGCCTCCAACGGTGCTTCCAGGCAGGCTATCCCAGAGGTCACAGAACAGAAAGGCTCGCAGGCCAAATTAAGATGCTTGAATGACACTGTTTATTCAATCAATTTAAAACACACAGTGAGGGGCAAGGACAAAGAGAGGGGACAGGTAAACACACTTAGGACAAGTGCAAGCAGGTGGAAGGATCACCCTCCCTGAGTAGTGGGTTACACGACATTCACATCTCTTGTTTTCTCTCTGCCACGTCTGCCTTCTCTCCTGATGGAGTGGCCAAAGGGGCCAGAGCTGAGGACAAGCCAAGGGGAGCAGCTGGAAGGTGTTCTATGCACTAACTGCCCCTACTGGGAAGATTCGGGGCAGGTGCACCCAGTCACACTGCAGCACCCAACCAATCTGCAGAGCAGCTACGGATTCTATCTATTTTTCTTGGACATAACGAGTGTCGCCATTGGGTGACCAGCTTAGGAGTGACATTGTTTCAATCTGGAAAAGACATTATCTATGCCTTATAAATATTGAAGGTTTATTTGGTCTTTTCATTCCTGTCTGTAAGTAACCTTCTCATTTCTTTCATCATTTTGTCTATGTTCAACACGTACGCATTCTATTTATTCTGTCTGTGTCTAAGAGCTCATGAGCTGCTTGCTTCTATGTTTAACTTCTCTCATCTTCTACAGCAGAACTGAATATTCTTCAATAACACGGCAAACACAAGACAGCTCCCTTCTCCAGAATTACCATCTCCTATCCATTGGTCCCCCTAGCTCTTTGTGTCACTCCGATTATAAAACCACATCCTTCTGTAGCAGAACTGATCTCTAAATCTGGTGCACCCTCCACTGTGCCATGCAATGTGTATTTTGGGAACGTGGGTTATCTCCCCTGCAGATGGTAGGGACCTGTCTTTCTTATCTCTGTATTTCATGCCACTTCTCTCTCTCTCTCATTCTATCTCTGTCATACACACACACACACACACACACACACACACACACACACACAGAATGCCTGCCCATGGTAGGACCTCAAATGTTGTTTGTGGGACTCAATCGAATCCGTTAGCATTTAAGGGAGAGCACAGCCAGCCTTCTTTCCTGGGTCACCTCACTTGACTTAAAAAGCCAGAGGACAGAAATAGGCTTCCCCCTCCAGCAAAGCTCTAAACAGGGCATGTGTTAAATCTTGGTTTTCATTTGCCAGATACAGACTGTGAACACCAGGGTCCTGATGTCTCTCCAGATTCAGAAAGCAAACTCCTGCCTGCATGCAACTGTAAAGCCAGGAGCCTCGCTCCCTTTCCAACTGGTGCACCCATCACAGCACTAACACTGAGATTGTGTATGTGAAAAGTGCTTGCCAAATTCCCAGAATACCCGTGGCAAGAAATTGAATAACAAGGTGAAAGTGTAACCCCATACTATACCCTTAATATTGGAGAGGAGGAGGTGACAGTCCATTAAGAAATGAAAATCTGACTGTTGGCCAGACAAGCTCATACACAGAGCTTTACTTTAGGTTCAAGTCAACAATTCCAGCCCACACAGAAGTCACTGGAGACAGGGATATGAAGACTGCCCTGCTCTACTGAACAACTCCTCCAGCTCCCCAAAAGGAGTGGGGTTTTCGATCTAGACTTTCTGCACCATCCCATATGGTCACCCTCTCCCGGTTAGTAGGGAAACCTCTCCCCTTTGCACCCTTTCTCTTATTTTCTCTATCACTTAGGATGCTTTTGCCTGATGATGATAGTGATGATGATGATGATAATGATAGCAGCTAATACTTACTGAGTCATAGGTTGGGTTCCCGGGAAGCAATCTCAGAGACTAGCATGCAAGATGTGCTGTTTGGATCAATACCTGAGGAACGGGAGAGAAAAGAAGCCGGGAGCAGAGGGAGAAGTTGAGCTGAGATAGAAGCTCAAGCAAGGCCTCCATCAACCCCATGGAGAGCTCTAGAACTGGGGTGGCCTTTCAGAGATACCCTGAGTTGAGGCAAGGGCTCCAGGCCTTGAAGCACCCCATATATCAGTCATTGGACGCAGATTGCTCCCAGAAAGAGGCCGTGAGCTTGGGCAACATGGTTCTCTTCAAGTGGGTCATGCCTGTAAAGGACTGACAACTCTCCACTCCCAGTAGCTGGGGGAAATAAGTCTTCTGTTCCCAAAGTGTGATCTGGGTGGGACGTCACAGCCCCCACAACAAACACATACTACAGGCCAGGTATTTTCCTCACCCTTCACGTTATCTCATTCAATCCTCACAACAATCCTATGAAGTAGACACTAGAATTAGGTCCTTTTTGCATGTCGAAACTGATGCACAGAGAGGTTAAATAACTTGCCTAAAGTCACACAGCCAGGTAGTGGTAGAAACAGGATTTAAACCCAACCAGTCAACTTGGATGAACATCTGCCCACCACTCCTCGCATGCTAGTAAAAGAAAAGCTAACAAAAACTGGACAGGGATTTTTCCCAAGCATGTAGAACAGCATCTAGCACATAAGAAGCATTCAAAATGTTTTGAATGAATGAATTGGTTCACAAAGGGAAAAATCCAGTGCAATGGGTTTCAAGAGCAATTGGGACTCTGGTTCTACTTCTCTGCTCTCTGCCCTCTTCCATGTGTTGGCTTTATCCTCAGAATGGCTTCCATCAAGGTCACGAGATGGACCTAGGGTTGCCTGTATTCATGTCTACACCAGAGGGGAGAGAACTTCACTTGGTATCCATCAGAAGACTCAAGCATCACACATCACACTTCACAACCTGAACCCATCACTGAGGCAAAAGGATTGACATTATGCTGATTGGCTTAGGACAGTCAAGAACCCCCTTGGCATCCCGCCCAAACCTAGGAGAATCTGGGTGCTGTTAGGAAGTGGGAGAAGAGGAATGGATATTGAGTAGGAAACCAATGATCATCCACTACACTCTTCACCCCATAGGCCTCCAAGCCCTTCAACCCCTCTGCTTCCCTGCCCAGGGTCTGGCTCCATCCTCTCCTCATGCCCTGCCTAAATGTCCTTCATCTACCTCCATTCTGCAGCTGAGAGTTTGAGGAAGTGAGTTACCCTCAGATCCTGTGGGAGGAGAAGAAGAACAAGAAGAAAGCAGCCCCACTGAGAGTGGGGTCTAGGCTTGGGATGGAGTATGTAAGACAATCAGATTTTTATGTAATTAGACTAACCACTTTGCAGAGCCTCAGACAAGCCCCTGTGGTCACACTATCTAAAATATGCCTCCACTCCCACCCCAGTCACTCTCTCTCCCCTTTCCCTGCTTTGTTTTCTTCACAGCCCTTATCTCTATCTGGACTTGTATGGTTTTTATGTTTATTTAGTTGTTTGATGTCTCTTTTCGCCACTGGAATAGATGCTCCACAAGGGAAACTACTTTATCTCATTCATCACTCAGTTTTTGACACCTAAAATAGTGTCTGGCACATAAAAGGTGCCCAATAAACATTTGTTAGAGGGAGGGAGGGAGGGAGGGATGGATGGATGGATGGATGGATGGATGGGTGGATAACTATCTTCTTTGTGTTGCTATAGTAACAGGCTCAGTTACTATATATGAATGGCATTACCAAAGACCTGCTTCTGTTATCCTTAACTTCAATGTGACAGACCATGGGAAGGCAGTTGGAGAACGACAAGAGGGGAAATGCCATCCTATCTCAAAGAAATCACAGACTGTCCTCATGCACTAGAATATCTGATCCATACATACTGGTCATCTCTAAGTGGTCCCCCGTTCAGAGGGAACAAAGCAATGAAAGCATCTTGTTTATACACATTTCACAAATGTGAAATGTAAGATTTATACAGCAATCCTTTTCGATTCTTAATAATCATTAAATTGATAGCAACTACTAGCTCACCTCAGCTAATGTTTAACTAAGGGATGCTAATTGTCTTAGCCAACACGTGTTCACGTTGTCCACAGGCTCTGCATCCACAGAACTAGGAGAACAATGCTATCACTTCTCACGTGGTGATCTGGGATCACCAATTAAGAAAAGAATAAAAAACCAGAGATTTTGAAGCCAATCTCCCTGGGTTCAACTCCCAGCTCTACCTCTTACTATCTGGGGGTCTAGAGCAAGTTGATTGATCTTTCTGTGCCTCCACTTCCTCATGCATAAAATGAGGGTACTATCACTAGCTGCTGCACAGGACTGCTGTGCAGATGGATGAGTTATGAAGCATAAAGCACTGAGAGGAGTGCTTGGCTCATAGTAGGCACCAAGTAAGTCTTGGCTGTTGAAATAGCTGGTCTTCACTGTTGAGGAAATCCGTCATCATGCAAGTCTCCCTCACTTACACAACCCACTCACACACACATAATACACACTGGATACACAGACACACAAAACACACACAACACATGCAACATACAACACACACAGAACAAAACATATGAGACACACAACACACACCATACATACATAACACAGCCAAGCACTGGTTCACGCTCTGTATTTGGTGGTTTCATGGTGGTATTTGGCTTTAGAGCCAAACCCCTGATAACACGCACTCATGATGCTCATTGCTCTTCCCCATTGTATGTCATTGTGACATCATGCCAAGTCATGATAAAGCAATTTACCAATTGCTTGTTCTAATTGCTCTCAGAGCAGAATATTCTTTACCAACTTTGTTTCGTAAGTTTCTTAGCAGTAGTGTCTTCTCCAACGTAGTGTGGGGTTCTAGTGCAGAGCTTCGGACTCAGATAGACATGAATTCAAATCCTGACATTACTACTTAGCAGGTATGTGACTTGGGGCAAAGCCCAAACCTTCTCTAACTGTAAGGTGTTTCTCATTTTATGGATGAGGACACAAAGAACCAGAAAGAACAAACTGCTAAACAGGAGTCTCATGTTGTTATCTGTAAAAAAGATTCACCTTGCATGGTTCTTATAAGGAATGAAAAGATAAGGCAGGGACCACATTTAGATCAGTGCTTGGCGCATGCTAATATATGCTAATGTGTTATATCCTATATATACATGCTAATATATGCTAATATATTATACCTTATATATATGCTGATATAACATATGTTGGGTAAGTGGTGGTGGCAATGAGTGGCGTATTTCTTTAAACAGGAAAAAAAACTTGCTTTGAATGAACTGTTGACAGTTAATGGGACTCTGATGGTGATGTTAGTTCCACCCAGCCATTTGGGTTCCAGATCCCATAAAGTTTGACCAGTGTTGTGTTGTAATTGTAACATTTCCCTTCATGAAATTTGAGAGCTGATGTTTTGACATTGTTTCATTTCGTTTCATTTCCTCCTTACGGGTGGGTTTAACTGGTTTCTCAATTTAGGCAGAGCAAAAGGGAGAAGTATTTTAATTCGCTGTGATAGTCCAAGTTGGTCTCACTGTCTGGCCCCTGAGAATGAGCCCAAAATTCTCTTCTACTTCCCTAAGGTATTTGGGCTTTTTCCAATTCCTCTAATTGCCAAATATAATCGTTTCCTTAGTTTCCTCCAAAGCTCCCCCTTTCTCCTTTCAACTTGCCCCTTGGCATTTGGGTACCTGAACGGTGAATTCTGAAATATTATCTTAATCACATTTCACGTTCTTACAGTGCATTTCTGTTCACTAAGTCCATTCTTCATTATTGGCTGAAGGAAGTTGTAAGTCCACTTTATGAACGACACAACTAAGGCTCAGAGAGGGGAACCAACAAGCCCCGGGTGTCAGCCTTCAAGGAAACACCCCTGTCTCCTGGTACAAGAAGACAGTCTTTAACGGATGCACACTTCTTTAAAATTGTGGTAAAATATACATAACATAGAATTTACCATTTTTAAGTGTACAGTTCAGTGGCATTAAGTATATTCACATTGTTGTGCAACTGTCACCACCACCCATCTCCAGAACCCTTTTCATCTTCAAACTGAAACTCCATACTGAAACACTAACTCCCCATCCTCCTGCAGCCCCAGGCTACCACCATTCTACTTTCTGTCTCTATGAATGTGACTTGCTCTGGGAACCTCACATAAGAGGAATCACACAGGATTTGCCCTTTTGTGTGACAGACACTTTTGCAGCAAGATTTCTGGAGGAAGGTACCCAAATTCTTTCCTCCACGGCACTGGTGTTGGCCAATGTTGCACATTAGCCAGAAAGGGGGTCCATGAACACCTCTCAGGCCTGCCCTGCAAAGCGGTTTTCTAACTTTTTGTTTTACGTTGAATGCTGTTCGTCCCTCTTGTCCTCCAGGTCATTACCTGAATTGTGGTCATCAGCCAAAAAAACTCCTGGAGAAGGAAAGACATCAAATATTTTCACGTTTCACCTCTGAGGTTCCCCAAGGCCCCTCTTTCCTCCACTGGCCACTGTTTTTTTTGTTTTAGAGAACTCAGTGATCCACTTCAATTCATATTTTGCCCAGAAAGCTAACACAGCTGCAAATCCTTTCTGCCCGGAAAGCCTTCCAGACTTTCCAGAGGCCTCTTTGCTGGTTCAGTGGCCACTGCCCTCCCTCTCAGGCCGGCCAGCCTCTCCGAGCCCACTGCCCCCCAGGCCACCTGCCTGGCTCCTGAGAGAAGGTGCCACTCTCTAGAAGTGGCCGTGCCTTCTCTGTGAGTTTCTATTACTTGGAGAAGTACAGGCCCCCTGGACACCCCAGCCCCCTCCTCGGGCTTCCCCCTCAGAGAACTGGCTCTGCTGCCCGCTGGTAAACGGACTGGCCGTCACCATGACAACCATCTGGCCCAGAGCCTGGATGACGCCAGGCCTGATTCCCCTCCCAGCCTCACCCAAGTCTGTTTGTTTGGATTCCAGCTGCTTTTGTTGGGCGTCATTTTGCTTGTCAGTTTGAGGCAGCTCCCTTGCTGATTGGCTGCAGGGGCCTGGGCTTGGACTCCCTGGGATACCGGGAAGTCAGCTTCCTGCCTGGGCAGGAATTTCCTGGCAGTGTGGGGTATTTCCTCATCACAGTAACAAGATCTAGAAGAGCCCTTCAGGCAAGGCAGAGCCCACAGGAAGCGGGGGCATCAGATAATCTGCTAATGCTCTGACCCCACAACCGACTTCAAGCAAGGGCACTACTACTATGTTGGCTTCGCGATGCCACACTCATGACGAAAGGCCAGCCTGTTGTTGGATAAAACTAAAGAAGCAATACAATGTGTTGACAGAACAGTTCAGCCGTGCAGAAACATCAAAAATAGATAAATCTCGGAAGGAGAAACAATTACGTGGATTTTGAGGAACAGTTTAAGTAAATGTGGCGATAGACATCCAAGTGAATTTTCACCTTGACACTTGGGGTGGTTTTCCTTCTAGTATTTGGATAAATGTAGACTGAGCAGGAATCTGGAACATTGTATGTGACTAATTTGAAAACATGCCTTCTAGCCTTTTGTCATTTCAACAGGTTTTTATCTCCCAAATAACTCATTTTAATAACTTGCTTGTGAGCCAGCCCTGATGGCCTAGTGCTTAAAGTTCGATGTTCTCCACTTCAGTGGCCCTGGTTCAGTTCCCGGGCACAGAACCACACCACTTGTCTGTCAGTAGCCATGCTGTGGCAGGGGCTCACATAGGAAAACTAGAAGGACTTGCAACTAGGATATACAACTATGTACTGGGGCTTTGGGGAGAAAACAAAAAAAACAAGAGGAAGATTGGCAACAGATGTTAGCTCAGGGTGAATCTCTCCTAGCAAAAAAAATAAACAACAACAAAAAAAAACCGCACAATTAAAAAAGAAAAAAAACGTGGTTGGTGTTCAAGGCTCCTGAATTTACCCCACATTGTCTGATTTGTGATATAAAAGATGTTTCTCATGCATCGCCCTGTGAAGCTGTGTCAGGGCAGCCTGAGCTCCTCATCTGTAAAATGGGGGTAAATAATGCCAACCAGGCAGATTGCAGAGTCCTGGCACTTACTGAGCTATCATCTTCATCACTGACCTCCTACCCATGCCTTTTTTCTGAGGATCCTGACACTCTTCAGTAGAATTACTTCATTGACTCATTTAACAAATATTTACTAAGCCTCAGTGGGCCAGGCACCACACTAGCCACTAGGGATAAAACGACAGACAAAAACAGACATAGTTCCAGCCCTTTGGTAGCTTCTGGACTCAAGAGGGAGACAGACATTAGTCAAATAACCACAAAAAATGTAAAATTACATCTGTGTCATGGGGGTGAAGCCATCTCAGACTCTCTAGACCGGCCCATCCTCCAGCTAAATACCGTGGAGGACATCACTTTGCCATATTGAGCAGAATTTCCCAGCCAATTCCTGTCTTAATTACTGACCCACAAAATCATGAGATATAATAAATTGGTTGCTGTTTTAAGCCCCCCCAAAATAAAAATACATCTGTAGTAAGTGCCTGAAGCATCAAGAGAAAGTGAAATAGATGAAATAAACTACATCTCAGCCTCTTTTCCTGGTAGGATACTAGAGCTAGTATCTCATTCTAAATGAGAATGAAGTGATTTGACCTCCTCAATCCTAAAGCTTAAAGCAAAGCCCAGGGATGCAAATTATCCATCCACAATCCTGCAGGAAGATCCACACTGGTTCCTTGTATCAAACCTTGTTTCACTGAAGAGCGCCCTCTTCTGGCTCAGGGCCCTTTCTCCAGCCACGCTGCCTCCTACCGCTGCCGCTTTTAAAGGGATTTGTAGACTCTGAGGTCCATTCCTTCGTCTAACATGTGCTGAGCACCCAGGTCCTGGGAATACAGCCTGAATCAGACACAGGCTCCCCGCTCTTATGGGACTGAGAGTCATTTGAACTTCCTGACATCTCTGAGAGGGTGGGACAAGCTTCAGAACTCCCGTTTGATAGACAAGGAATTGAGACAGGGAGGGGGGATAAAACTTTGCTACATCATTGATAATTTAGGACTAGATTTTAGGACTCAAGGAAACAAAAACCTCCCACTGGTTGGGCCCAAATTCCTCACCCTCCACAGCCACACCCTGCGTCCTAACCTTGAGTTCCCTCGTGCTTGGGAAGTCTCCTCATGGTCCCCTGAACCAGGGAACCCCACATAGGGAATGCTACATCCACACCTTGTGGCCTCAAGTGTCTTTCCCTGCCACTTCATCTCTGCAATGACTGTTTCTCCAAAGCCAGCCTCCAGTCTCCCTCTTCCCTAAAACCCTCCGGCCCTCCCTGATGTGTTGGCCCCTGGTAGCCCTGACATTGTAACATACATTTGTGACCGTATATCCAGGCAGGCACCTCACTGTATATCCTGTCACATCGAGGGCACGGCCTTTGGAGGGGATCAGACAGACCCGGGGTTCAGATCTCAGATCTGCCACCTACGAGTCCTGTGATGTGAAGGAAGTGATGTCACCTTCTCAACTCTGGTTTTCACACGGGAACAACATGGATAGCAATTTCTACCGAACAGGGCTGTTCTGAGGCTTAAAAGATGTGTCTCAAGCACTTGGCACATCATAAACATTCAGGACACTGTAGGTCTAAGTCGCTTAGACTTATATCAATCTGGTCTCCTGCTTAAAAAGCAATATGGCCCTCAAGGCATCTAGTACAGTCTTGGACATGTGTAGGGAGATATAACCCAGCTACCACACAGGGAACAGAGCTGATGCAGGAGGCACCGTGCCTAGGGCCCACAATATTTTTAGGAACCCATGGAAATGTTTTAATTTCTTTTAAAAATCAGAAGAAAAAAATTAATTTTTACATCAAAAAATGACTTGATACATTATAAATTAATATATTCATCTTTATACCAAGGCAGTCATAAAATATAATTTTTAATAAATTTTTATAGAGGAAGAGGCCCACAAAGGCCAAAGTTCCTAGGGCTCACGGAAGTCATAGGGCAATCCTGATGAAGACAAGCTTGATATTTTTAAAAAAAAAAAGGTGGTGGGAAAAGCAAACAGTGACAAAAGAAGAAAATCCCTGACTAGATGAGTGTAAGAGTTCCTCCCAACCCTAACATCCTTTAGTTTCAGGAAGGATCCTTTCGCCTCAGCATGGCAGGGATCCTTTACAGAGTATATTCTTTTTTTGTGTGAGGAAGAGCAGCCCTGAGCTAACATCCATGCCAATCCTCCTCTACTTTATATGGGACGCCGCCACAGCATGGCCTGACAAGCGGTGCGTCAGTGCGTGCCCGGGATCCGAACCTGAGCAGCCAGCAGCGGAGTGCTCACACTTAACCGCTACGCCACGGGGCCGGCCCCTACAGAGTGTATTCTTAAGAATAAGTTTCCTAACACTATCAGAATCTGTGTGCCATCTGCTTTTATCAGTAGATCTTGTTCCCCAAGAATTTTGTGTGAATTTTAAAATTCACGCAGGCTGTCTCCATCTACTTGGTCAAGGATTGTCATGCCCTTCAGTGGCCGACAGAGGGCGCAGTGACTCAACTCTAAACGTGGGAATCACAGTGGGTGTAGAACAGGAGGAGGCTGTAGTCTGGAAGTCTTGCTGCTCAGAGGGTGGTCTCGGGACCAGCAACATGGGCTTCACCTGGGAGCTTGTTAGAGACACAGAATCTTGGACCCTACCCTAGACCTCCTGAATAAGAATTCATGTGTTGGGCCGGCCCTGTGGCTTAGTGGTTAAGTGCACGAGCTCCGCTACTAACGGCCCGGGTTCGGATCCGGGTGCACAATGATGCATGGCTTCTCCAGCCATGCTGAGGCCGTGTCCCACATACAGCAACTAGAAGGATGTGCAACTATGACATACAACTATCTACTGGGGCTTTGGGGAGAAAAAAAAAAAAAAAGGAGGAGGATTAGCATGGATGTTAGCTCAGGGCTGATCTTCCTCACAAAAAAAAAAAAAAAAGAATTAATGTGTTAAGAAGATCCCCAGGTAATTTATATACACAATAAAGTTTGAGAGGTACTGGTTAAAATTTCTAGTCTTAGAAAGGGAAGGCTCGGGCCAGCCCCGTGGCTTAGCAGTTAAGTGCGCGCGCTCCGCTGCTGGCGGCCCGGGTTCGGATCCCGGGCGTGCACCGACGCGCCGTTTCTCCGGCCATGCTGAGGGCGCGTCCCACGTACAGCAACTAGAAGGATGTGCAGCTATGACATACAACTATCTACTGGGGCTTTGGGGGAAAAATAAATAAATAAAAAATTTAAAAAAAAAAAAAGAAAGGGAAGGCTGGTCCACAAGGGAAAGAGGCCGGGAGAGGAGGTGGCCAGTGCATCCCGCGAAGCCCCCAAATCTGTTCCTTCAACCAATCAGCCAGCATCAACCAAGAAGGAATTGAAGGCACAGGAGGGCATGTAAAAGCATTTTACAGGTCACATATGAACTGGCTTGTTCTTCCATTTCAGTAAATGCTTATTGAGTGTTAACGATGTGCTGGGCATCAGGGATACAATAGTAAACGAAAACAGATCCTGTTCCTGCCGTCATGGAGCTTTCAGCCTAGTGGGGACACCAAGGGAGCATAACCACAAACACACATAACTACAAACCTGGACACTGCTATGCAGGTACAGGGGGCCATGAGAATAATGGGAGGGAGGCGGGCTGGTTTATACCGAAGGCGAAGGCCTTCTCTGAGGAAGAGAGCTTTAAGCTTGAGATCTGAAGCGTGCATAGGAGTTAGCCAGGAAAGGAGTGGGAGTTCCTGGCAGGAGGAACAGAATGTACAAAGGTCATACAGCAAGGAGGAACACTGCGCACTCAAGGAACTGAAAAAAGACAGGCTTGGAGTGATGCAACGTGAGGCTGACAGGCACAAATCAGCCTCGAGGGGCCCAGAGACCAGAGGACACAGGCTCCGCCTCAGATTTTACAGAGGTGGCCTCCCAGGCCCCAAAGTGACTGGCATGTGGCTCTGTTTCCAAAGGTCCCTGCTCCAAATGGCCCATGTGGACACCTCACCCCTATCCACTGAGTTCTCGTTCTCCCCCACAGCCCACCCTCTCTTCTGCTAACCTCTCCTCACACCCCCCACCACCAACCCTGTGTCCACTACTTGTCCGCGTCTGCCTTCCACTCTCCAGCGTCTTCCCATTCACCACTGAAACCTCCTCAAGTTCTCCCCTCAACTTTCCCAGGCAACCAGACCCCAATTTCAAGACAACTTCTTCCCCTGAAAAAAAGACGATCCATAAATCAGCAACAGCCACCATCTGTTGAGGCTCATCACGTGCTGTGCCAGGCACCACTTGACACATTTTTTTCATCCAATCCTCACCACCTTATTGGATAGCTACTATCATGCCAGTTCTACAGCTGAGGAAATTGATGTGTCGAGAGGGTAATTTCCTCAAGATGACGCAGCTAGAAACTAGTTGAGCCAAAACTACCTTCCCATTGGTAACGGGCACTGCACACTGTACTCTGTGACGCTGCCCCGACTGCACAGTTACAGTTCAAAAGCCTTAAAAAGGAGCATGCCCTTGGCCCACCTTGACAGAAATATTCTTGGATGTGCATAAAAACTTAGCTACAAAGATATTTGCAGCCTTGTCTATAATAGCAAAAAATTTAGAAACAACCCAAAAGTCCAACAATATAGGATTGGTTAAATTGTTGGATGTTTATAACTAGAATCCTATGTAACTAGCTATTAAAGTGATCATATAGAAATATATTTTAATGTTCATGATCTATGGTGTAGAGAAAGCAGATTACAAAACTGTATTACGGCATGGTCCAATTCTCAAGAAAACTACAGTCTATGAAGAGTATAAAACTGAAGTGTATATTGGAGAGGGAGAATCAAAAATGTTGACAGTGGTTATCTCTGTGATGGGATTACAGGTGATTTTTATTTTTTTTATTTTGATTATCTGAATTTTCAAAGGTTTCACCATGAGCATCTATTTCTTTCGGAAAGAGGAGGGAAAGTAAAAAAAGAGAAAAAAATCAGGAGGTGTTTGAGCCTTCCCACTTATTATGTTCTGTTATCTATTAAAAAAACAAACATATTGCTCTGCTGGGAACATTTACAAAAGCAATATGTGCTTGCCAAAAAAAAAAATATCAGAAAGTACCAACAAGCAAAATGAAGAAAATAAAAACACATTCCCTCCTCCCCAGAGACGACCGATATTAGCACCTTCATGACTCTTCAGAAGCCATGTTTTTTTCTTTGAGTTCTGCTCCGGGGGCTAGGCATGGGGGCCCACCCTGTGGCCATTTCTGGAAATATGTCTTTGGAATGAGGCTCACAGGTCCTCCATGATCCCCAAACAGCTCCTAAAGTGGATGTGTCCAGACCTCGGCCTGTGTCTGGGACCCCGGAACAACCACTTCCATGATGTAGACCCCAGCCTAGTGGGGAGCACACAGCTCACAGGTCACCGGGCACAAGAGACCTCAAGTGCGAGCATTGTGATTCCCAAAGAGTTTGGGATTGCAACACTCTGTCATTGTTGGATTTTGCAATCCTCCTTCCCCCTTTCAAGAGAACTCAAAGGAACATACAGTATTTGCATGTTCTCTTTGGTACTTTTCCGCACATGCAGCTGAAGGGAATTAAGGTTAATTTGGCTCTAGGACTGTCATAACCGTCCTCCCCACCCCGCCCCTTGGATAATTGTTGACAATCAGTCTGGGGTGTCCTTGGTCGGGGTTGGGAATGGCAGCTTTGAGGAGCTGTGCAGACAGGTTCTGCCATGAGGGAGGCCGCACCAGGCCTGGGAGTCCAGCTCCTGGGGTAAGATGGCTCTGGGCCATTCCCACACATACACACTCAACAACAACGGTTTCCAGGGCCCACCCTGCCCACGCCCTCTCCTACTAAAGTCCTCCCTCCTGGGAAGGAGAGCAGGAAAGGCTCACAGCCGCTGGCACCTGGCCCCACTGTGTCCACACCCTCCCCGCAGCCCTCGGGCAGAAGATGTTCCTAGAGCTGATAGGCAAGTCACACCATTCCTGGTTTCTTCAGACATTGTGTCATGGCCCAGACCTAGGGCCCACCATCCCACCCCCAAGTTCCGTGAGTTGAGCTGGTCTCCTTGCTATTCAATATATTCAATCTTTCTTGAAACTTCAAAGATTTTGGAGACTCTACTCTTCTCTATATACGGCTCCTCTCATAGATAATAATAACTCTAGCTTCTGTTTATTGAGCTTCTTATATACCAGGCATTTTACAAGCATGGAATGCACACAAGTCTTTTGAGGTAGACACAATTATCCCCACTTCACAGAAGAGAAAACTGTGGTCCCAAGGAAAGCGATCTGCCCCAGAGACAGGAGTCCACCCAGACCTGCCTGACCCCAAAGCTCATGCACTTCCCTGGAAGGTCAGTGCAGAAGGGAACTGAGAGATCATATAATCTTCCCTCATTCCATTTACAAGACAGCAAAGCTGGAAAATTCATTTACAAACTGTTTTACAGCACTTACCATGTGCCAGACGCTGTTCTAGAGTGCAAATATCACTTTGCAAATATCAACTCAATTTATCCTCATCATATTGCCATGAGATGGGTACTTATTTTTACATACCAGAAAACTGAGGCACAGAGAGGAGAGTAAACCTGCCCAAGGCCACACAGCAAGTGGCAGAATCTGGATATAAACTTGGCTCTAGAGGCTGTACTGCCTCACTGATCCCAGGAGCAGAGGCCCCCTCTCCTAATTCTTCGTCCTTTGTCCTTTCCACATTGCCACCCTCCACCTCATCTTTGTAAGAGACCACTCCAAACTTCCTCATCACTCTCTGGGTGGTGGTGGTGTTCTCTTGTGAAATTCTTTGTGAAACTACTTATTGTGCAAGGCTATATTGAATTAGATCACTATCTAGATTCCCCCAAAGAATTAAGAGGAAGATTTATCGAAGCAAAGGCTTAGAGTTGCTTCTGTAGAAGTTAATCGATTATTAATCAATTAACCAGCAAGGGCTTGAGAGCAGGTTTTGTCCCTAGCCCCGTGCTGGGCATTAGGAGGTCTGTGAACACAAAAGACACACAAGACGTGGCCCCCACTCTCAAGGAAACAACAGTAAAGGCAGTATGTAAGTGTGTGCTCCGTGGGATGGGTCTGTGTACAGCTGTATTTCATAAGATGTATAGGAGAGGAGAGTAAGAAACGTTGTTATGAAGGAGGTGGAATTTGAAATTGGGTTTGAAAGAAGGGGGCAGTTTGGCTAGCAGGAAGGAAAAAAGCAGTCCAGGCAAGAGAAACAACAGAAGTGTTTTCTGCATCCAAACAGATCAGACCCTCAGAAATAAACTAGACAGAGAAAAAACTGGGATTTTTTTCTCTGCGCCGTTTTGCTATTTCCATCAGAGTGAACAAAAAAAAAACTCTTCCCCTAGCCTGCCCCACTCTGCCTCACATGTCCACCAGGGGGCAGAGCTGCTGCTTCTGCAGCTGTAGCTCAAGTACCACCAGAGAGGAAGGCGAGGGATCCCAGACTTCTCCTCAAATCAGCCAGTTGGGCTGCCCAGAGGCCAGGGGTGGGCACCAGTTTCCTCAGTCTGAGCTGCCTTCATATTCAGCCTAGAAGTTAGGGAAGAAATAGAGTAAAGAATGGAAGAGGAAGTTGGGTGATGCTGAAAGGGAAGAGAGCAAGACATTAAAGAGGCATTCCCCCACAGAATCTAACCTCTGCACCATGAAAAGACCTTCCAATGGGGTTTCCATGGGTTCAGGCTACTCATACCTTCTGCTGTTGTCTTGGCTGAGGAAAGCTTAATGCAAGGCTTGGGTAACTATGAAAAATGACCAACTGCTTGTCTAAGACTGGTTTCAGGACAGTCAACCCAGGTTCTCTGGACAAGGGTAGCCATTCCAGCCACTGTAAGGAGGAATGCTTGTGGTTTGGGGAGTACACACCTCCTGGCCATCACCCCAGGCCCTGGTGTCATACTGTGGGCTGTGTATGACCATTGGCGTGCCACTGGCATCCTTTAGGAGCCCTGAACTCAGTATTTAGCTTTACTGTATACCCCACCATCTGAGCCAGGCCACAGGGTCCTGAAGCCACAAGAGTACAGGGGGTTACAGGTAAGGTTTGAACACTAGTTTGAAGGGACACTGGTTTGAAGCCAGAAATCCTGGCTTTTATCTGTCTCTAGCTGTGCCACTTTGGATGGGTGAACCAACTTCTCTGTGCCTTTGTTTCCCCATTTGTGAAATAGAAAGGTTGAATGAGAGAACAGTATGACGTGGGTTCCAGCTCTGAAATTTTGAAAAACAGACACTCCTTTGGCCAGAAGAACTGGGGAATGGGCAGGGTGCTAGGGGAAGTGAGCGGCGACTGAGCAGCCTGAAGAGCCAACCCTACGCCCCTACAGCTCCCCAGCAGAGGCCACTGCGGCACTGCCCGCCCCGCCCCCGCCCTCAGGATCCGGCGGCACACACCCACGGCTCCCTCGGAGACTTCTGGAATCTCGCTGGATTCCTCCTAGGAATGCTTATTGCCCTTTACATCTGCAAATCGCTTTACATCAGCAACCCCGCCGCGCGATTATTAATCATCGCAATCGTCCTCCTTCCGCCTATAAAGAGAATTGCGGGGGTTCGGATTTATGAAGGTGAAATCCGAAGGTAATTTGCTTGGGATTCATTCAATGATCAGTTAACTAAAGTTAATTAAGCGCATAATATGAACAAGGCGCAAAGAGACACACAAATCCAGTTACTATGGGGGTCAGAATTGTAGGGGTCCTCAAAGAACTTCACTGACATTCCAACTATGTCATGGGGGGGTAGTTAGAAGGTGATGGACGATCTCGCCTCACAAGCCTGATGATACTGCTGCAATCGTTACGCACCCCCGCCAGTTCATTTTACCAGGCCGAGTAAAGTGACCTTCCCAAGGTCACTTATCCCCCAAGAGGCAACACTGATCCCAGAATCTCGGTCTTCAAAGCTTTCCACTGCACCATGGGCGAGAATTTTAAGTTCAAGCCTATAAAATATAAAATAGAGTTAGTCGAGGGATGGCTGTTTCCACGATTTCCGGGCACAGAGTGAGAAAATCGTGATCCCAGCTCAACCCCCCGGAAAAACGAGACAGTCCCAACTCTCGACTGCAGCCTCAGCAAGCAGAGACACCGAGTCAAGCAATGTTAGAGACCCCAGAGCTCCTCCATCAGTCACCCACGCCCTCTCTCGGGGTCCCCAGAGCCCCCGCCCCTCTCCTCCGCCCGGGTGTCCGGGAAGGGGCGGGGGGCGCGCGGAACACAGCCGCCCGCCGCATTCCACGGGGGCGTGGCCGGCGGCAGGGGGCGGGGCGGGCGGGAGTCCAGCTCCCAGCCTCCTCCCGACGGGCCGCGCGGCGGCTGCGCCAAATATGGGCAGAGCGGAAGCGGCGGGCAGACGTCACGGCGCCGGGTGGGGGCCGCGCTACAGGGCCGATGACGGGGGTCGCTGACGGCGCCGACGTGTCACCATGGAAACCAAACAGTAAATAGAAGACTCGCGAGCTGCTGGCACCGCGTGACCCGGCGACCTGGCCTGGAGCAAAGGGCCGGAAGCTGGGAAGGGCCGGGAGAAACCTGGGCCTGGTAGACGGGGACAGGGGTGCGGCGAGGGTGCAGAGAGGGCGGAGGAGGGGACACCGAGAGAGCACCCTTTCTGGGAGGTCCCTGGGAAGCCAGCTCTCCCTCAGCCCAGGATCCAGCGGGGGCAGGAATTTTTATTCTTTCAGGAATAGAAAGAAGCTCTCCTGGATGGAAAGAAGCCTTGCTGTCCTTTTTGAAGGGGTTCCATCGGCCTGCAGGGTTATTGGGGATATTGGTTTTGCTTTCTTTTTCCGTTTTGGTGGCTAAGAATTCAGGTGTTGGAGCTACACTACCCCCGACTCAAATTCCAGCTCCGCCACTCTAGATGGATGATCTTGAGCAGATCACAATCCTTCTGTGCCCCCAGACTATATTATCTATAAAATAAGGCTGATAGCAGGACTTGCCTGCTAGGGTTGTTTTAATGAGTTACTATAGGGGTGTGTGTGTGTGTGTGTGTGTGTGTGTGTGTGTGTGTGTGTTTGGAACAGTGTCTAGCACACTGAGCCCAAATTAGTGCTAGCTGTTTATTTTTATTCCTAAGCAGCACAACAGTGGCTTACCTAGTATTAGGCAACTACTACATCATGTGACTGATGTAATGTTTTGTTTTCTTGGTTCGTTTTTTAGTTTTAAAGTAAATAATTTTAAAAGAATTTTCCATTTTAAAGTTAATATTAAAATTTAGTAAAATGTTTCATGTATTCGCTGAAATGTGCATTTAACAAATAAAAACATTACCTGTCTGTTTGCACTGCTTCACGGCTGTAAATGTTAAACACAAAAACTCTAAGTTGTTATATAGAATAACAGACCTGGAGTAATTCAAGGTCAATTTCCTTGTCTTTACAGCCACTGTGTTATCTTTGTTTCAAATCTACTGTTCAAACACAGTATTGTGTACTACCATAGGGTTGGAGACACACACTGCACCCTAAAAGATCTCAAATGATTCTGAGCCATTACAAACTCACCCGTAAAATGAAAGCATACAGTTAAGTCCATGTTTTGGAGACCAACTGTTAGTATAACTGGGAGTTTACTTCCATGTAGAATACAATGCATTAAAAGATAAGTAATCTTTTAAATGAAGCTTACAAATACATTTTGAAAACTCAACAGTAATCCCAGCAACTGTTTAGAACTTAAAAAAACAACCAAAGATTTTTTCAGGAAGGAGTATTTTGTCACTGACAATGTCTAGAATTGCCGGTTCGTGGTGTTAATTAAAAAACAGACCAACTTTAGCTGGTTTTATTATTTCTTTTAAATTATCAGAAGATAATGTGACCCCTTGTGGATAACAGACCCTAAGGTGACCCCCAATAATTCCTGCCTCCTGGTGTCTATGCCTTTGTGTAATTCCCTCCCCTTGAGTGCAGGTGGAACTCAAGACTTGCTTCGTTTTTTTCCTTTTTTATTTTTTATTTATTTTTTTTATTGCCGTAACATAGGTTTATAACATTATATAAATTTCAGGTGTACATCATTATATTTCAATTTCTGTATAGATTACATCATGTTCACCACCCAAAGACAATTACAATCCATCACTACACACATGTGCCTAATCCCTTTCGCCCTCCTCCTTCCCCCACCAAGACTTGCTTCTAAGCGAAAGAATATGGCAAAGGCGATGGGATGTCACTGCTATGATTATGTCATGATATATATAGGTATATATATATAAAAGTCTCCATCCTGCTAGCACACACTAGTAGGTTCTCCTGGCAGGCTTGATGAAGTGAGCAGCCATGTTGAGGAAGCTCACATGGCAAGGAACTATGAGCAGCCTCTAGGACCTGGGGGAAGCTTCCAGCCAACAGTTAGCAAAAAGCCAGGCCTTCCACTCATCAAGCCATGCTGAGGCAGCATCCCCCATAGAAGAACTAGACAGACCTACAACTAGGATATACATCTATGCACTGGGGCTTTGGGGAGAAAAAAAGAAAAAGAGGAAGACTGGCAACAGATGTTAGCTCAGGGGCAATCTTCCTCAAAAAAAAGAAAGCCAGGCCTTAGTTATACAATCATAAGGAAGTGAAGTCTGCCAACAACAGGGATGAGCCCAGAGGTAGACTCTTCCCCATTCAAGCATCCAGCTGAGAACACAGCTCAGCTGACACCTTGACTGCAGCCCTGTGAGACCTTGAATAGAGGACCTTGCTAAGCTGTGCCCATACTCCTGACCCACAGAGACTGTGAGATAATAAATGTGTGCTGTCTGGGCTGGCCCCGTGGCGTAGTGGTTAAGTTTGCATGCTCCACTTTGGCAGCCAGGGGTTTGCAGTTTCAGATCCTGGGTGCGAGCCTACACACCGATCATCAAGCCATGCTCCGATGGCGTCCCACGTACAAAGTAGAGGAAGATGGGCACAGACGTTAGCTCAGGGACAATCTTCCTCAAGCAAAAAGAGGAAGACTGGCAACAGATGTTAGCTCAGGGCCAATCTTCCTCACCAAAAAAAAAAAAATCGTGTGTTGTTTCAAGCTGCTAAGTGTGTCGTAATTTGTTATAGAGAAATAGAACGCTAATCCATTCTCTTTGTGTGTACCTGGGACAGACTGCCCCCACCTGATGGCACTTGGTGTGCCCCTGCAGAACTGCATACACTGCTCAGGCCTTCCCCACTTGGTGATGTGGTGTGGGCCCCTTCAGTGCATTTCCACAGAGGTCATCTGATGTCATCAGAGTTTTGAAGCTGGAAAGGGAGCTCTGAGATTTTTGATACCCACTCCTGATATTTAGAGGAAATAGTCTCAGAGGGATTAGAGTCTCACCCTAGGTCACGTAAGTACATACTTAGGGGCAGATTTTAACATTCTAGCAAAGCAGTTAAGCACTTTGGCCTTTAGAGTCACAAAGAGCTGATTTCAACTCTCAGATCTGCTACTTACCAGTTGTGTGACCTTGGTTAACTTATTTAACCTTTTCTAGATCATTTTCCTATCTGTAAAATGAAGATCCTAATAATATCTGCCTTGTAGGATTGTAGTGAGGACTAAATGAGAGCGTCCATTCAACAAAAGAATTATTATGTGCCAGTTGCTAGAGGTAAAATGATTAGCATAGCAAAACTCGTCCCCGATTTAGCATTCTCTGTGAAGTGCACAGCCCAGCCCAGAGCAAGCGTGTGTGAAATGTTAGCCTTATCGATATTATGTCCTCGGGCTCCAGGTTTTATCCCAACCACGTGCCTCCAGACAAACTCTATAAATTCACATTGTAGAACCTCTATCGTGTAATTCCAACTGCCTACACTACACCTCCCTGGATATTCCACAGGCATCGCAAACTCAACGTGTCCGACACAGAACTTATCTTCTTATCCCCTGAACCTGCCCTTCTTCCTATGGTCACAAAGTCATTGGTGGAACCACAAGCCTCCTTGTGTGTCAAGCCTGGCAAACCTGGGAGTGAGCATGGATTCCTCCCTCTCCCTGACCTCCCACATCCACTCAATCACCAAGTCCCGACAGTCCTACCCCCTAATTACCTCTTGTTCCCTCTCCATTCCCACCACCACTGGCTTGGTTCAGCCTACACACAACTGAACTAAGTAAATACCAGGCTCTTCACGATCTGGCCACAGTTACCTCTTCCTGACCTATCTCCAGCTCCCTCGGCTTTGATGCGGCAATATTGATGTAAATGAAATCAAATGTACTTATGTGATGCTCTGTAATTTACATCTGCTACCCTCTCCTTCCCCCACCCCCACATTTTATAGTCCAGCAAAACCAAGCTCATTGTTTTATGAGTCTGTCTTCACAGTGCTATCGTTCTGTCTCCTGGAATTCCTCCACATGCCACTTGCCCGTCTAGCAAACTCCATCCATCTTTAAAGCCTAGCTCAGAGGTCACCTTCTCACAGACTCCCCCAGACAGGGTTCGTCACTCCCTCCTTCATGCACCCCCTGAGCCTCGTGTCAATTTTCATTGTTTCAGTGTCTTATAATGGATATGTTTATGTGTCTTTCTCCCTTACTAGGGAGAAAGAACTCTCTGAGGACAGGACCGTGCCTTCCTCACATCTGAATCCAGCACCGGAAACATAGCAGACACCCAGAAATGTTTTATTGAATGAAATGAAGCCCATGCTTGCTCCAGAGGGTATGTATTTTCTCCCCTGACCCCTTTCTCCCTGAATTATAAAGACGATAAATAGTAGCTAACATTTCTATAATACGTCTGTGTGCCAGGCACTGTAATAGGCACTCTATACATACTAACTTATTTAATGCTCACAACAACCGAAGAGGTGGGTGCAATTATTATCCCCCTCCTACAGATAGGGAAACTAAGGTGCAGAGAGGCAAAGTAACTTGCCCAACGTCACGGAGCCAGGATCCCAAGCTCAGTCTACGCTCTGAACTACTCTGCTGTATTAGATCCAATTCCTCAAATCCAGATGAATTCATCATATTGTTTTGATAAGTTTGGCTGTGATGACAGTCTCATGATTGACAAAAAGCCTGAAAACGAATCATTGTTTCTGTAGATCTGACCACAGATTGCTCCCCAAAGTGAACACGGCAGCAGCTGGCACCTGTGCCATTCACCCTCATCATGACATTGCTGCCCTTTGCTCCACACCGCTTAATGGGGCTCCCTTTCTATGGGCCTGCTCCTAATGTAACCATCGATCTTATCCAAATCTACTGCATGAACCAAACCTAAGCGCCATGTCAGTGTGAGCCGAAAGTAAAAAGGGCTTATTGATTAAGAAGAGCTGATGGCCACCGGGCAGGGCAGCCTCCTCAGAGCAATGGCCGGAGCCCTTTCTTCTCTTTGTCCTTTGGGCAGCTAAACAATGCTTCTCGGACAAAGGAAAGGTATCTTAGTTTGATCCGTGAGTGAGTGTGTGGAGCCATTGAAATGAATTGTGTTGCAGCTAAACTGGTTTATACTTCTGTTGCTTTCTTCTGTGTGTAAAGAAAGTGGAAATCTATCCAGCCAGCACCCTTCAGGCGCTTCGAACTCATTCATCAGGATTCAATACACTTTATTCCCATCTCCTTTTCCCTGGATCTAGGCTATTCTTGGTAAATGATGACTATGATAATGACATTGACATTGATAATAAGAGTGATAGCAGCTAACGCTTCTTCTTCTATTCTAATGCAGATCAAATTGTAGGTTTTATTTATTTATTTATTTATTTATTTTCCCCCAAAGCCCCAGTAGATAGTTGTACGTCATAGTTGCACATCCTTCTAGTTGCTGTATGTGGGACGCGGCCTCAGCATGGCCGGAGAAGCGGTGCGTCGGTGGGCTCCTGGGATTCAAACCCCGGCTGCCAGTAGCAGAGCGCGCGCACTTAACCGCTAAGAAACAGGGCCAGCCCTGTAGAACTCTTGACGAGAATTTTTTTTTAAACGAGGGATCATGCCCTTCCACTCAGGAAGAAATCTATGAAGTACACAGCTCATCTTCAGTGTTAAGTTCTAGTTATCTCCCTTTAGACACTTTTGTGATTTTTATCTGCCTTCATTCATTCATCAATCTCCATTCATTGAACAAGCATTTGAGTGCCTGGGAGGCATTAGGGATACAGCGGGGATCAAGACAGTACGGTCCCTGCTCACGTGGAGCTTGCAGTTCAGTGGTGAAGCACAGAAATTTGTTAAAAAGGAAAAGAAAACATAAATTAGGTGTTGCAGCGAGTATGTGCTGTGAAAGACAAAGCAGGGTAATGAGACAGAGAACCATGGGGAGAGAGTGTGTGCAGAAGTTACTCTAGATAGAACCACCTGTGAAGGCCTCTTGCAGGGACTGTGATTGAAGCTGAGTCCTGAACGACAGGAAGGAGCCAGCCTGGGCCAAGAGGCCCTGGCAGAGGTACAGCAAGTACACAGGCCCTGCAGCAGCCACATGCGTGCTCTGTGTCAGGAATGGAAGGAAGGCCAGCGAGCAGAGTGCCCGTAGGGGAGAAGCGCATGAGATGGAGCTGGGGAGCAGTCAAGAGCCAGCGCTTTATTGCTTTGGAATGAGTGGAAAGACTTTGAGCAAAATGAGGTTGATTACGGCAGCCTGAGTTCAGGCAACGCCAATAAGTAAAAAGGAAGAAGACGATAATGCAAAAGGAGAAGACCCAGGTGATGAATTGGGAGGAAGGTGGAGGTGGTGGGGTGGTGTAGAAAAGTCTTCAGGTCCCTGGAGTTAAACAGCTCCAGTCCAAGCACCTCCTGCTCCAAGAATTGTTACAGAAACCCCAGAACCGGCAATGGCTGGTGGCGTGTATAGGCCTCCTGGGGCCAGGTTAACCACAGCAAGGAAAACACCACAAGGACCCCCGAAATATACAGTGATGCATAGTTCCATCCCTGCAGTCCACTGCCAAGCAAGTAGAAAGTCAGAAGGATAAAGAAATGGGGAAGAGTTTTGTAGTAGCCAGCCATAAAACAAGAGGTAGGGATAAGATTTCAAAAAACCGGGCCCTTACACTTCAGCTAGACAACCAGTGTGCTCTGTTTGAAAATCAGAAAAGCAGCCACACGCAGTACAATTAAGGAATGGTCTTTGCTAACGCTTGTAAGGTAACTAGACCACAGCTAACCACCATGAACAGCCATTTCTCATCTGATCTCTGCTGGATCTACAACTGATGCAGACCACTCCATATAAGTGACAGGCCCTATTGCACTACGGAGGTTTAAGGTGTCACAACCGCTTTTTATATACTAGATTTAGGGGGTTTTCACTGTTATGTAAATGCATGAGCTAGATTCGGCAGTGTTCTTTCATAATGACTCTGCAAATACAAAACAAAAACAACAAAAAAAGAGTTAACTCTAATGTTTATAGCAAAACAGCTCAGCTTAAAGGGCTCTGATATTCAGCATTCAAGTGATGCTCATATCTCATTTATCTTTTGAGGAATTTGATTATTCTGTGTTTGGAAGAAGTCTGGGGCCGGCCCTGTGGCTTTGCGGTTAAGTGGGCGCGCTCCGCTGCTGGCGGCCCATCCCGGGCGCACACCGACGCACCACTTCTCCGGCCATGCTGAGGCCGCGTCCCACGTACAGCAACTAGAGGGATGTGCAGCTATGACATGCAGCTATCTACTGGGGGTTTGGGGGAAAAAATAAATAAATAAATAAATAAAAAGTCATCTCATACACAGTTTAAAGATTGATTTTTGTGTGTGTGTGTGTGAGGAATATCAGCCCTGAGCTAACATCCATGCCAATCCTCCTCTTTTTGATGAGGAAGACCGGCCCTGAGCTAACATCTATTGCCAATCCTCCTCCTCCTTTTTTTTCCCCCCTTTTTCTCCCCAAAGCCCCAGTAGATAGTTGTATGTCATAGTTGCACAGCTTTCTAGTTGCTGTATATGGGACGCAGCCTCAGCATGGCTGGAAAAGCAGTGTGTCAGTGCACGCCAGGGATCCGAACCCGGGCTGCCAATAGTGGAGCGCACATGCTTAACCGCTAAGCCATGGGGCCCGCCCCTAGATTTTTTTTAAATTTAAAATCATTGAACGGGGCCGGCCTGGTGGCACAGCGGTTAAGTGCTCGAACTCTGCTTCTGGGGTCCGGGGTTCTCTGTTTCAGATCCCAGGCGAGCACCGATGCACCACTTGTCAAGCCATGCTGTGGCGGTGTCCCGTATAATGTAGAGGAAGATGCATGGATGTTAGCCCAGGGCCAATCTTCCTCAGCAAAAAAGAGGAGGATTGGCATCGGATGTTAGCTCAGGGCTAATCTTCCTCACCAAAAAAAATATATATATATTGAAACTTCAGATGATTTCCTTAGAGTAATCATTTAAGAACTTTTACTTTGCCTCAGTCTCTTCTTTGTCCATTAATTAAAGATGGCATAATTGATTTACTTTCATTCACACATGGAAAGTTGTTGATGCAAAATTACTGTTATTAGAACAAATTGTTAAACGCTACCCTTTAATTTTGATAATTACTCAAGAGGCAGGGATGTGCAAAGATGATGCAGAATCTACAATCCACTGTCATATAGAGATAAATATTTTTTTCTTCTACCTTTTTTCCACCTAAAATTAATTAGAGCCAGAAGCGCAATGGCAGTTCATTCACTTTGAAGTTGATTGGCAGAGATGATCCAGGGGAGGCAGTGGAGGAATTCCAGGAGCCAAAGATGGAAGTGGGGTATGTGTTTGAAGCCAGACATAAAAGATATGAAATCCCCATTGCTTAATATCATAACAGGGCCTGGAATAGGAGAATTTTGAGAATACATGTGGAATATATTTCTGCTTGTTGTAATAGCACAGAATTTATTCATTCACCCACCCGGCAAATATTCATTAACCCTATACTAAATGCCAGGCACTGAGCCAGGTCTGGATATCTATTGATGAGCTAAACTAGACCTTCTCCCCATCAGGAAATGACCCCTGTCATCCTTATTCCCATCCTCTGCCATTATATGTGCATCTTTTACATCAGTGTTGAACATGGTGTCCTGAGATAGTTATTTTGTTGAGACCAATGTAAGGCCATATCTTGTGGGTAGGGATCAGAGTCTTTCCCAAAAGGAAGTTGACATTCCCAGTGTCCCTCATCCATGGGAGCTGTTGAATCCTGAGTGAGGAAAGGATTTGGAAAGAGCCCTTTGACTGAAAAGATAGAGATTTCCTTTCTTCTCTTGATCCCATGAAAATAGCAGGGAGCTTGGTGGGATGTCAACCCTATGTGGCACCCTATAATAGGCCTTTGAGAAGCCTGTTAAAGAGATTCCCTGTGAGTAAGTCCCTCTCCCTGGACATTTTTTTTTTTTTTATAATTTTATTTATTTTTTTCCCCCCAAAGCCCCAGTAGATAGTTGTATGTCACAGCAGCACATCCTTCTAGTTGCTGTATGTGGGACACGGCCTCAGCATGGCCAGAGAAGCGGTGCGTCGGTGCACGCCCGGGATCCGAACCCAGGCCGCCAGCAGCGGAGCGCGAGCACTTAACTGCTAAGCCACGGGGCTGGCCCCTCCCTGGACATTTAATGCAATCTTTTGTGTGTGTGTGTGAGGAAGATCAGCCCTGAGCTGACATCCATGCCAATCCTCCTCTTTTTGCTGAGGAAGACTGGCCCTGAGCTAACATCTGTGCAGATCTTCCTCCACTTTATGTGGGACGCCGCCACAGCATGGCTTGACAAGTGGTGCATCGGTGCGCGCCCGGGATCCGAACCCAGGCCGCCAGCAGCAGAGCACACGCACTTAACCACTACACCACGAGGCAAGCCCCCTAATGCAGTCTTGTTAATGGAGCAGCCTGGTCTCAGCTGGGCTGTGGTGACCTAGAGGAAAGGTCTGTGTCCAGGCCTGGGCCCGGGCTGTCAGGGAAATCAATGCTCTCTCTCTGTAGTCAGCATGGGGCTGACAGAGGCCATTAGTCAGGTCCCCAGAAGCAGTTCAGTGTCCAGGGCTAGAGGTCCAGCCTCCCTTCTCCATCTGGGAAATCTCCTTCCATGGGTTGTTATTACTATACATGTAAGGGAGCCAGCTGGCTCCCTAACAGTGTATATCACCTTGTTATTTCAGATCTGGGTGTTAGTTATAGTAATTCTGTATTTAGTTTAGGTCATATTTAAAGGCTACAGGAAATTTACCCTCTAAACAGCAAACAGGGAGTCTAAGGCCACTTTCAGTATTGCCAGACAGGCAAAAATAATATGCAAGTGGTGTGCAATGTATCAGTGCTCTTAAGAGTCTAAAGTAAGTTGCTTTCAAATGTTAATGACTATATGAGGAGCAGATCATAGTAGATCTCAGATCATAGGTGAGAACGTCAACCTCAGTGGAACTGTCATTTTAAATTAAGACTTTCAACTTGATGGAATGTGACACCCCATAACCACTCAGTGATTTTCATTATCACCAAAGCATTAGAAGGTTGGCACTGAAGCTCCTCTTCCACCCAGCAAACATGGTCTCTGGCGTCCAAGCCTGGTGCCTGCAGGAATCCTGAGAGCAGGGCAGGAAGGGCGCCGCCTCCTTTCTTGGTGGTTTGTACATGTGCGTGTAAGTGCCCCATTAACAGAGGTGTCCCAGACAAAGGTCATGTTCTCCTTTAAGATGATAAAATTTCTAAATTAAAGCTTATTCAGGGTAATGTTGACTTCTCCCTATTGAGCTATTGCGTAATGTTTTATTTACTGAATGATTAACCATTGTTTGTACTGTTTGAGATCTCTTTCAACTTCTGAGCCAGCCTTTTCTTCCCCCAGAATGTTAGGCGTATGATGTTAAAGAAGCTTCAGAAATTACAATACATTTATTACATAGGGATAGAACAGTAGCCTTCCTTTCCTTCTGAGAATAAAAATAATCCAACTAAATGTATGTATGTTAGAGTTAAGGACTGAGAAGTTTATTTTTTCCCTAACGAAGTGAAAACTTTTTTTCAACCAAGTATTAAAGACGCAGGTCAGCCTGATGGATGGGGTCATGAATGAGGAAGTTAAGATTCCAATCCCAACAGTGGAATATTAAGGTCTTTCATTCTAATCATTCTTCAATTTGCTCACCTTTAAGGTAGAAGTAACCCTTCACATGATTTTGTGGGAATAAAAAGTTAAAAAGTGGTTTGTGCAAAGCTTAATTCTACTTGCTGCGAGGATTCTTTTAAGATCAAGACATTTAAATTTAATATTAGCACAACTAGATTTAAATATTCCCCCCTTTGACTTTTGAAACAAAAAAAGAAGCAGGAAGACATGTTCCCACGAAAGCTAATGCACAGCATGTTCCCACCCCCAGAATCTGTAGCGAATCTGAGCATTGCAATGTGAAGACGCGTATTTGTAAAATATTCCAACATCAGCTCTACAGTTTCCTTCTCTTTGATAAAGGATCAAACAAAGGGTGTGTCCCTCTCCAGGAGCTGCCTTTCTTGACAAACTGGTCTCCAACAAATACCTTTCAGAACCTTACAAAACTTCCAGAATGAAAAGAGCACAATGCTGGTCGCATTCAACTTAAATGCTTTTATTGACAATGTCTTTGAACAATAAGCAAACAATGCTTAAATTTTTCATTCAAATTCACTTTCCACATGTCAGAAGACCTCAAGGTAGAAAAAAATAAAATAAAAATATAAATATCTGAGAATCCATCTTAATAAATAAATTAAAAACACAATAAAACGTTTTCATGGAAAACTGTTAATGTCAGAACATTCAGACCACCTCAACAATGCATGATCAGTAACATTACAATGAACATTGATGTTGAAGAAAAACTACAGTACATGGATATAGCTATTTATTTCTATCTACTAGAAAATAAAGTCATATCTTTTCTTAGTTTAATATTGGTCATTGCTAATCAGAACACACTATTGCCAGGAACACAGTAGTTATTGTTAAAATCAGCTGCACTAGATACAATTTGAAAATATCCAGCACCAGGTTAATTCCAATAATGAACCCAATAGATTAGTTAATGCTATGAGAAGACTAAAGAGAAAGAGAAAAGAGACACAGACCCAGGCCTGGCTCAACATGCTACTAACTACCAGCTCTCAGATGTGTCACTGGGAACAATACACACTCCATGCGTTTTGCTACATCTCCGGAAGAGGTAAGGACTTGAGTCCACACGTGGATGCTTTCAAGTCCTTAAGGCCCACAGCCTGGTGTGTTTCACGCACAGATAAGGTCCTCCCTAGGTCTACGGGAACCCTCGAGGGAAGACGTGTTTCTCCTCTCTGTAATGCACCAACTGGGGCAGTGGCACTTATGTGTGCCTGCTGCCTCCCCTCCCCGCCTGCTCACAGGGCCAGCAGCGTGGGTGAGCTGAGCGAGTCAGAGGAGGGCTCATTGCTGCTGCTGCCCTTGCGGTGCGCAGCCGCACAGCTGGGGAAGGAGTCAGCCTCGGGGTAGGTGAAGACGAAGGAAGACGTGTAAGTAGTGCAGCTGGGAGTACAGGTGACCACCGGAGTGCACAGGGGCTCCAGCTCTGTGGCCATGGGCCCCATCCCCAGGGAGCCACCATGCAGAGGCTCCCAGTCTGCTGCATAGAAGGAACCAGACAGGTCCATGTCTGGCACAGAGCGGGCGGTCTCAGAGCCACTGGGCCTGGAAGATGCTGGGAACATGAAGTCATCAAACGGCTCGGCCTTCAGCTCCATGCTGCTGATGCTCTTGACAGGCTCCACTGAGGGCTTGGGCTCAGGGTCATTAAGGAGGGGCAGGGTGAAGGCCTCCTCAGATTCGGGGGTGGCAGCCTCAGGCAGGCCCCCACTCAGATCAAGGGAAGCCACAGACATCTCTTCTGGGAAGCCCAGGTCATTGGGGATCTTGCAGGCAGGTCGGTGAGCTGCCAGGATGAACTCTAGTTTTTCCTTCTCCTTCAGCAGGTTGGCAATCTCCGTCTGCAGAGCAGACTTCTCATCTTCTAGTTGGTCTGTCTCCTGTATACAGAGGGATAAAGCAAAGCATAAGACACAGTCTCAATCAAGGACATTGCTCCCTTATGCCCAATCTCCAACTTTCCTCTTAAGTTTTAAAAAGGAGTGACCCACAGGATCTACCTACCGCTTGGAGTGTGTCAGTCAGCTCCCTCCTCCGGTTCCGGCATTTGGCTGCAGCCATCTTATTCCTTTCCCTTCGGATTCTCCTTTTCTCTTCTTCTTCTGGGGACAACTAAAAGAAAGAAAAGAAGACCAACATTCAGTAACAGTGTCTGCCATCAGCTCCATTCACCCACCCCAGTGAAACTGGCTCCTGCGGCTTCCCAGCTTCCTGGCACCTTTTCTATGAAGCCGTTGCTAACCTGCAGTTGCAGGCTGGGTGTGACTTGCATTTCAAATAAGATCCTCAGCAAGAGAAGAAAGAATAGCCCAGTCTAAAAGCATGAGGTAGGAACCTATTAGGATATTTCTTGGGATGGGACTATCCGAGTCTGACTTGGGATGGAAAAGGCTTGGAGCCAGGGTTCCCTGTTCAGGATGTGTGGTCAGTTCCATCAGTGGCTGTACCCTCTCCACTGTGCTCCCCATCTACACCAATGCCCACTCCCTACAGAGAGTGGGTGCCAAAGAACTCCTCACCTGTTCCACCTTGCCCCTCCTGCCAATGCTCTGAGCTCTGCCTCCTGTCACTGTCTTCACGACTCCAGCCCTGGAGTAAGCCCCAGCCGGGGGGGTGGGGACTCCATAAGGGTGGGGAGCTCTGGTCTGGGATGGGGCCACGGAGGAGACCAGGGTCGGCTGCACCAGCCACTGCAGGTCCGGGCTGGTCGAGATGGCAGTTACCGTTGGGATGAAGTTGGCACTGGAGACGGCCAGATCCGTGCAGAAGTCCTAAAACGAAACAGAAGGGGAAAGCTGACGTGAGCGAGCAGGTTCTGGACACAGGTGGAGCGAGCCGAGTTCCCAGTGTCGCATGCAGCAGGGAGAGAGAGGGAGGAGAAACCGTCCTGTCATGGACCGCTCATGTCTTTTTATATGCCCCTCATCCTGGATGAAAGGTCTCCCCCTTTCCTCCCAAGAATTCCGCAGCGCGGTGCCTTTCTTCTCCATCCCTCTGCTGTGTTCCCGTTATCCCTTCAGCATCGCTCGCTTGAAAGGGGATTTGTTATAAATATCCCTGACGTCTGCGCTGACGCAGGCGCCGCTCCGGAGTCTCCTGAATGAACTCGCTTTTTATCAATGAAACTGCCTTACACACCCGCCTGCTTCACCCTCCTCCCCAGCCCCTCCTCCCTGCTCCAGGCTGCGAGGGGAGGGGGGGATTGCCGCTTTCTGCCGCCTCCCCGGAGGAGCCAGGCCCTAGTTAGCGAGTCTTTGCTTGGGACACGTTTGCTCCAACTAATGTCAGAGACCAGTCAGAGAGCGCGGGCCGGGGGCAGCTCAGAATGAGCCTGCCGCGGGAAAGGAGAACCAATTCCTACTATGACAAGCATGCCTGCGCTCCGAAGGAGTCCCGGGCTCCCGAGATGGGGCTGCTCCAGCCGGGGCAGCCTCCCTCCAGACCGAAAGGGGTCACTGACTCGTCTTTCTAAGCGTCCCGCCCCGGTGTCTCCTCCCCGGCCACCCCGAGCCCGGACACCGAGGCGGCCCGAAGCCAGCCTTACCTGCGCATTGACGGGAGAGCCCATGCTGGAGAAGGAGTCGGCCGGCGAGTGGTAGTAGGAGAGACTGTCTCCGGCCGGGGAGGCGCTGCTGCAGCGGGAGGAGGACGCCTCGTAGTCGGCGTTGAAGCCGGAGAACATCATGGTCGCGGTTAGTCAAAGCCGGGGCGAGGGGCTGAGGGGCGGAGACAGGTAGGAGCGGTGGGGCAGAGCTGGGTAGGAGCGCGGTCACTGCTCGCTCGCTGCGCCGCCGCTGGCTCTGTCTCAGCTTCCCGGCTGCTCACTGCAGATGCGGTTGGAGTACGAGGCGCCGCAGCTACTGCTTTTATAACAGCATTTTATGAATGAGCCCAACACGTCATGGGCGCAACCATCGTGGCGCCGCAGGGGTGGCTCGCGGACCTAGACACTTCTGCAGCCTCCTAGCTGCCTTCGCCGCCCTCGCAGCCCCCTCCCCTCCGTCTTGTTGTGTTTCTTTATCTTATGAGTGTTTAGCAACCTGGGTCTTAGGGGTCTCGTGGACCCCTTAAGATGAGGGATTTCGGGGATGACTCCCCCCACGACCTCAAGGAACGGCCGTGGAAACCTGCTGACGCAGATGTCCTAATATGGACATCCTGTGTAAAGGGGGGAGGATATTGACGGGAACTGCTTGCCGGCTGCAGCCAACACCAAGGGTGCAGCGCGGGGGGGCCGGGGGCCGCTGCCGGGGGAGGGGAGGCGGGAAAGGCGAAGAACGCTAGAGAACATTCGCACCTGGTTCAATGCGGACCCTTGTTCCCCGGGTGGAGTGGGGGCGCCTTTTTGCCAGTGTACAGAAACCAGGGAACAGTTCTGAGGCTCAGGTATGGAAGAAACAGGTACACCGCCCCGAGGGCTTAAGCCTCGGCCCCCGAAGGAATGCGCCTCCACCCCCATTCCCGATTCTAGCCCTGATTCAGTGCAAACTGTGGAAGCAGACCCTCACACCCTCGCCTGAAACCCCCGGGCTCGAGCAATACTAGGACTGTTAACTGCGTTTGGAAGCAGAAATTCGGCGGATCCAAAATAAGAGAATACGATAACCTACTTTGTCTACGATGCTGGGTATTTTAATTTTAATTTTTTTGTTTTTAAGGAAAAAGGAGCATTTTTTTTTCTCAGCCTTATAGGGGATATTAGCGTTACTGTCAAATCCCTGAGACACTAGCCAATAAACATCGTGCAGAACCTTCATGCAAGGATGTCTGAAGCGTGCGTTTGCCTGGTTCTGAGGGGGGCCCGGGGCATGGAGCGGGGGTGGGGGTGGAGGGTGTTATGTGGACAAGGTCGTCAGTTCGGGGTACCTAGTGAAGTGAGCTCTTGGAGGGGCGCAAGTCTGAGCTGCTGAGGTGGGAGTGGTTCCGTTCCCCCAGGAAGCTGGGCATACAGGGAGCCCGCAGCGGGTGATTTTCCAGCGCAGACTTGGAGGGGGGAGGACCGGGGCCGCTGGAAGGACCATGCCCAGCAGCGCCCAGGCCGGAGACCTCCGCCGCTGGGACCTCAGGCGCGGTTCCGTGGCCTGGAAATGGGGGCTTTGGGGCGGCAAGGTGCTCGAGGAGTGCGTTGCGCCCCCAGACGCCCCCAGCCTCCTGCTCCCTGCAAAGGACCGCAGGGGTCACACTGCCCCATTTCGATCCTAGCGTATCGGCCACCTCCGGGGCGCGAAGCCGAAGGTCCCCGCAGAGCCTCTGTGTCCCTTCCCCCACTCTTCGGGCCCGGAGGTCGTGGTGGGCATCTGGAGAGGGGCGAGGCGGGATTAGGGCAGCGGGCGGATCCTTCGGGGCGCGGGGGGAGCGGGACCGCCGACCTGCCTCCCGCCGCCGCACCCCGGAGCCAGGCGATCCTGCTATAGATAGTAACAGGGAAGCGGCTGTTTACAGCAACACTGCGCCGCCAGGGCCGTCTCCAGGCGACGCCGCGCGGCGGGGCGCGCCGTCGGCCTGGCGAGGCCCCCTCCCTCCTCGCTCCCCCGGGGCCTCGGCCTCCCCGGCCGGGCTGCGGCCACTCCCGCCGCCTGACATCATCCGCCGGGTCCGGGGGCTGAGCGGGGCCAGCGCGCGGCTGTGCGCTAACCTCCATTCTTAGAGATGCGAACCCGGCGGGAGCCGGGAGGGCAGGGAGGCGGGGATTCGTGGAACTGGGCCACTTGCTATTTTTGCATTCCCTGTCACAGGCAGAGGTGAAAACAGAATTTCATCATTGTATGTCACTGGTTTATGTTGGTGGGAATTAAGGCGGGTTATTTTTTTCTCACTTAAAAAAGGAGAGAGAAAAGGAAAAACACATAATACATAAACACAGACTTCTTGGAGCTGCTCTGAATCGTAAAGCAATTCTGTGGCCTTCCTTCAGTTCTCCAAATTCTGTCATCTGCCAGGCTACATCACTGTCCTTGATTATTTAAGAAAAAAAGTTATAAAGGTAAATCCATCTCTCATTATTATTAGCTTCAGACAAAGTAGGTCAAGTTCTGAATTCCTGGGTCTGGGCTTGCCTTCCATTCATAACTAGATCTCAGGCCGCTTAAGAGAAAACCTAGAATGATTTCATTTACTTCCCCTTCAGACTCTTGAAGCAGCTCAGGCCAACACCCAAGGGATGTGTCAAGATTTTATATCCAGGATTTATCTCATTTATCGCTTATCCTGCCTTTGCCAACACATAAAAAAGGAAAAGGGTATTTGGATGAACCTGTCTTCTCCAGAAAGCTTAACTCTTTCCTTCCTGGCACCATTATGACCAGAGAGTTGGAGACTTAGTAAATCCATCCCCTGAAAAGGACAGAACCATTCTTTCTTTCGTTCATTCTTTTATTTATTTAACAAAGGGCTATTGAGAGCCTCCTATGGCCAAGCACTGTGCTGGGGGCTGGCGCTCACTGTAATGAACAGGGTGGACCTGTCCCTACCCTCAGAGAGATTCCAGCCTCGTGGAGAAGACGGGCAAATCACTAGAGAATTGCAGGGCAGCAGAAAGTGGTTTGACAGAAGCAAGAACAAGGTGCTGTGGAACACAGAAGAAGGTTTGGACACAAGTATCAGAGGAAGTGACTGCAAAACAGCGATGGGACCCAGATCCACTGTTCTCTGGGAAATGACATGATGAAGATTGAAATGCCAGAGCATTATCTAGGGAAGCAAGTGCTCAACCAGAAGCAGTAGTATCAGACGATACAATCTCAGACTCCCTCTCCTGCCCCATTAACATAGGAACCCGTGGTCATGCTAACACACTCTCACATCTCAATCTACTCATGGTATCCATTTCAGGACTGCAAAATCACATTTTTAATATGGAGTTCGCATGGTGTAGCCTTAAAATAAAGGGAAATCAGAACCAACATGTGAAATTATCTTTGCTGCTTTCAAAGGTCAGGGTCACTTTGAGACAGATGTGTGTGCCTCTGCAAGCATGGTGCTGCCTTCCAGCAGGGCGGGGATTCTGTGTTCTGGACAAGTCTAAGCATATAAAACCCAAACTTACGTAGCTGGCGATTATCTATGTGATGAGTTCCTCCTGTCTGGAGATCCAAAAGTGAAAAAGAGGTCAGCATCCCACATCTGATTTTAACCCAAATTGAAAACAAATTCAGTTTTCCTCAGCAGTGCTTCCTTATCAGATAGAGGCTATTCCTATTTTGCACTTCTCTGGCATTTGAATTAAGAGACCTGATCCACATCAAGCATTTGTTCAATTGCTCTGAAAGTCGGGGCACGTTGTTTAGCCTGGTGTTATTGCAACATTAAGTGAAAGGCTGCTGTCTGTGCCACCTACGTAAATGCTGCCGCATACAACCCCTCCCCAGCATGCAGAAGTAGTTATTTATTTGGGGAAGTGTGGTCTAGTGGTGAAGGGTTGTGGTCAGAGCACGGGACCAGAAGTCAGGAAGATGCGTATAGCAAAATCAACTCCTTCAGGAACTTGGGGAAATCGCTTCTTACGCTTGATTAGCATCTACATACTTCTGGCCTTTGCCTTTTTCGTGTACTGATATTCACTTAGCACCTAGCACAGTGCCTGGCCCATAGTAGGTGTTCAATAAATATCTGTTGAATGAATGAATGCCCTCATCCAAGCAAGGTGAATATATATTATTGTCCTTTATGGGTACTTAGAAATCAAATAGATAATGTTCTTTAAATCTTTGGAAAGGCTGAACAGGCTGAGTCTTCTATTCTTGGGTATGAATAGGCAAAAATTGGGGAAGAGAAAATAACAAGATGTTAGGGCTATTTTCAGCTGGTGCAGTTTTTGTGTATAAAGAACTCCCCAGCGGTTCGTGATGAAAGATCAAACTTATCCTTGTTATTGAGCTCCATGAGAAAGACAGCCAGTGCCCATACATAAATGTCACATTGTCTGGAATGACAATGACCGTGTTACCACCACCCTCTAATTTATTCATTCTAAATGTCTAGACCCAAGGGGGAGAAGCTTCCCACAATTTTTGCAGGACTCAGACACATGTGAGCCCAATGAAGGGTCTTAGAGGTCAAAGTTACTCACCCTGTGGCTCAGACATCGAGCAAAAAGACTGCCCCTATTTTAAAACAGTGGAGGCATGGGATTACCACCACCATCACCATACACACACACACACACACACACACTCCACTACCACTACTAATTAGTACTAGAGATTTAGCCTCTTTGGGAAAAACTGTTTTCATTCTGAACAACTCTTGGCTTTTTGACAGGAGATGATGATTCAATGGGATCCCCGTCCTTCCGCTAATGCGAGCATTTAAACAAAGCTCTGTGTGGTCCCTGGGACACACTCCATCTGGAGCTGAGGAAGCTGGGGAACAGCTATGGTGCCTAACAAGGACGCATTTCAGCCCAAGCTCGCAGCATCTTTCACCACAACAACCAGCAGCATCGGACCCCCATTCTGTCAGTCATGCTGAACCTTGCTGCAGAAACAAGAGCTCCCCCTCTGCAGACAGCGAGTCTTCTTCAGACTGTCAGCTCCCCAGACGTCCTGAGCTGACCTTCTTCGGCTCTGGTGGACTTAGCTGCTAGAATTCCAAAGGAACCTCATCTACGTCACTAAGCCTATAGGAAAACACCACACCCTCATTGAGAAACCTCAACTGCAGGGCTCCCATCCAACGGGAAAACCTCACAGTCGGCATGCGCCGGGCCAGGGATGGCTAAAATGGGGTGGCACGTGACATACTCCAAGCTCTTAAGACATCTCAAGCATAGTTTAACCGTTTTATCCACCACCTCACTCAACAAGAAAGATCTTTAAAAGAGACGTTAATAATTATAACGCCAACAAAAAAAAATCCCCTTTCTTAAACCCGGAAAATCCTGACCAGTATGTAGGAATTCAGAGTTATGCTGCCTTCTGATCTGTAGATCATAGTTTCATCCTCAGATGTGAACACTTTTTGTCTTAGTTTAATATTTGATTGTGTTGTACAAGAAAACTTTCAGTTGCAACTCCCAGCTGAGGCCTGATTTTCCCCCTGATGTTTTACGTGGAGTGTCAATGAGTTACAGTTCCCTGTGAAAATCCCAAAAATGACTCTACTGAAGAAATCTACCTTCAGACTCCAACCCTCCCAAGATTGTGAGGTAATCGCTTAACTTAGGGGCAGATCGTACAGTGAAAGTCTACTCTCCCACTTAGTGGGGCTCTGACTTTAATCATAACACTAGACACTAAATCATAAAACCCTCCAAATTTGTTTAGTGGCCAATTTACAGAAGTACACTTGGAAAAATATCTACACTCCTTACCGAGGTCTACCAAGTCTGTGTGACCGGGCCCCCTACCCAGCCCTCCAACCTCATCCAGAAACACTTTCCCTCCTTCACTCCACTCCAGCCACACTGGCCTTCTTTCTCTTCCTCGAATATGCCAAGCTGGTTCTGTAGCTGGGCCTTTGTACCCACTGTTCCCACTTCCCCCCAGATCTTGATATGTTGACTCTTCCTCATGATCAATATCTGCTCAAATAGCACATTCTCCAGGAAGCCTGTCCTGTCCCCCATCCAATGGTGCATTCCTCCTCCTTGCCCCTCGGTCACTGTCTGTCACATTACCCGGTTTATTTTCCATGTAGGACTTATCAACTACATTACTCTATTTATTTATGTACTTTTTCATTGTCTATCTTCCTCCACAAGGCCATAAACTCTACGAAAGCAGAGTCTTATTCAGTAGGTGTCTATCCTCAGTGCCTATGCTTCTTGACACAAATAGGCACTCAGTAAATGTTGGTGGAATGAATGAACGTTAAACAGAAAGGTCGTCAGCTATTGCCCATGTGTCTGAGAAGGCAGCACGGATTCTCTTTTTCCATGAAGGGGTTTGATGGGTGACTTCTTGCCTGTGCCCCCACCACCACCATCCCCGGTGAGGGGAACCAAAAGCCTGATCTGCACCTTCTATACCAGGCATAATAATTTAGACACTTATAAGCAGAAAGGGTACACCCCCATCCTTAGAACTGTACAGACCCATCATATCTGCTGTCTAAATGCTTCCACTACCTGCCATTTAAGAGGGTGTGGGTGCTGTAGTTTTAAATCCACAACCACCGCACCCAGAAACAGTGATCAGCACAATGAGAAATTTCATCTGATGTGGGTCATCCCTCAGATCCTTTCTTTTCCACAAACTCAGCCTAGTACTACAAGCAACTTTTTAGAAAATGTTGGGCATAAAGATAAAAACCTAACCAGTGTTTTCGTTTAAAAGTGCTGGGAATAGTGCCATAATAAAACTTTTATGGCCCCAATACTAAAATGACTATGGTACCCTCCCAAGTAATCCAAAATAAAAACAATATTAAATTGCAAAATAAGTTTTTATTTGAAAAAATAAAACTTACAAGTATGCTGAAATCATGCCAGGACGTAAGTTCCATGAGGGAGAGAAAAATTGCCAGTTCCCCAGTGCCAGGAACAGTGCCTGGCACAACTGCAGGCACTCAATAAATAGACCGACTGGTACAGTTTTCCTAATTCTTTCTTGAATGCCCCTTACCCCCACCCCCGTCCCTGCCCCCGCCCCAGGACGCACTTACTTGGCTTCTTGGTCAATCCAGCCTTGATTATTTGACTGTTTGTTGATTGTTTGACTTGCACTGGACAGAAGGACTGAAGTATACTATACCACAGGATCACCTGAGGCCTGGATGCAGTGCCTCCATCAGCCCCATCCTGGCTGGAGCTGATCTCTGCGGCTACAAAGAGAGCACCACGTGCTCCCATCCAGTTCAGACTGCTTAGCACTGAGGGATGGGATCAGCCCACAGGATTCTTCATTTGAATCGTTTGGCAGAACTATTCTATTCCTTTTTCCAGATTAATCAAGTGGTTTAGGATAAATCATGGGTTACCTGCCCAGAGGGCATCTGTGGATGAAGAATCTTTGCTGCCGCTGGTCTGTTTGCTGTGAATGAGAAACTTCACAGTAGGTGGGGATTTTGGATTTGATTTGCTACTAGTACTTCACCATCCAAGTCAAGTTTATTTGAACCCAGGGCTTTATCCAGCTGGTGTCTGTCTGAGCTTGGAACTGGGAAAAGAGTGAAGCAAGGGGTTGTGAAATAGGCTGGGGAAATTGAAAAAACCTGATGTTCTTCAAATAGCATTACATTCATTGGCCCGCCAAATCAACAGCTCCAAGCCACAGTGAATATTTCGACATTTCTTACCCATCTCTGGCTGATATAGTAAAATGACCAGAGAAGCCTGTAAAAAATAATAATAATGGAGAAAATTGAAGAGTTTCAAATTAAATGATTTTAGATTGTATGTTTAGATGAGAGCAGCCCTGAGGTGTTTATATCACACATCTAGTTTGAGATTAATTTAGTCGTATTCTTATCAGATATCTTTATCCTGCTTTCTATTTTTCCACTGGTTTCAGAATTCCCTCCAGGGAAGAAAGGGGTTTGACATACCTCAAATTATTACTACCTTGCATAAGAACCAGAAAAAACAACTACCTACAGATACTACGGTATGGCCTCTACAAAGTTAATCCTTTCTTAAATCAAATTGTACAGAGTCAATTATCCTATTCTTTAGTCTTCATTCAACACCTTCATTAGCACCTACCATGTGCCAGTCACTGGAATCCATAGTAAACAAACAAGCTTTCTATGAACATGAGGCTCACAGGCTAGTGTGTAATGTAATAAACGAGAATAAATAACCAAAAATGTCAGATAAAAGTAAGTGCTAGGCAGGTAATTAAAATGGAGGGGTATGTTGTGAGTGATTATGTTCCTGCTTTGGATTGGGTGGAAGGAGGTGACATTTGTCATGAGAAGTGAATGACAAGAAAGAACCAGCCATGGAAGTACAGGGAGCAGAGCCTTCTGGGCAGAGGAAGTGCTTCCCAGGGTAAAGTATTGAAAACATAACTGTTGATTCCCCACACCTCTGAACTCAGCAAGGGTTCTTGCAAGGAGCACCTCAAGTCCTAGTGTCTAAGATATCAACAAGCCATCTCTCCCTCCCTCAGACCATAAACACCAATTTTTGGATCAGTGTCACCAAACGTGGATATGTTCCAGCTATTCCCAGTTTAGTTTCCTCCCCAGCTGTCACTACACTTTAAACAGGATATGAAAGGTTCTATTTCATTCTCATACAGTAACAACCCATATGGATCCTTCTTATAGATGGCTCCACACTAAAATCAATGGTTGGGGCCGGCCCCGTGGCTTAGCAGTTAAGTGCTCGCGCTCCGCTGCTGGCGGCCCAGGTTCCAACCCGGGCGAGCACCGACGCACCGCTTCTCCCACCATGCTGAGGCCGTGTCCCACATACAGCAACTAGAAGGATGTGCAACTACGACATACAACTATCTACTGGGGCTTTGGGGGGAAAATAAATAAATAAATAAAATGTTAAAAAGAAAGATGGCTTTCTTTAAAAAATAAAATAAAATAAAATAAAAATAAAAATAAATCAATGGTTGGTAAGATCTCTCTCGATACCTTAGGGAGTCTTAAATGAAAGCACTGAAAAACAGTGACATAAATTGCCCTAAACCAGGCCATGAGGTCTTCCAGGGCCCTTTCTCACAGGAATTTGAAAACAGGCACATTCCATTTTGCCCTTTGTTAGAGAGCTATCGACAATAAACAGAGTTCAGCTTAGAATTTGTGCTGTAAAACAGCAGAACAAGGAACAACCCAAGCTTTCTCACCCAGGGCGAGCGACACTCCCCTGGATTCTGTTGATACTTACCCAGGGTTCAAGCAAGGCCATTTAGGAGATTTATGGGGAACCAAACTCTCAAAGTGTTAGTTTCTTGAACTCTTTGTTATTTTGACTGCAGTACAGACTTCCACAAGCCATTATCAGAATCCACGCATCTTCAGTTCCGGTAAGTATTACACCCACATGGAACTATGTGAACTATTTCATAGCTGGAATATGAACCAGGCTGTGAAAACCCGTCAATAGGAGTGACACAAGAAGAGCATGAAAACTTAAATGAGAGAAAATTCAGTAACAAAGGGAAAATGGCTAAAGGATTATGTGTGTGTTGGGGGAAGAGGGTAGCTCAACAGTCAGAGACTGATTATTCAGCCCACGCTTGATTATTTAAATCCAGCAGCAAATGTATGCTGACATACTCCTGGGGGCACTCGGGTGACTTTCATTACAGCAAGTAAAAGAAGCCGAGTTCAGTTCTCAGAGGTCATTCTTATCCTTATTGGTACTAATTGTTCCAGGCAATGGAGACCCAGGGAAGCCGAGGCAGTGACTGTCCACTGTCAGTGATTCCTGGGAAGCAGCAAACTAGGCAGCTTCTGCCGTGCATTCTGGAGCTGAGGGCTAAATTCAATCTAGTTGCAAACTTCTGAGGCAGGAATTGTCTCCCACCTTTGGCAGTCCCAGCCTCTAGAACGCTTGTGAAAAGGCATTGTAACACGGCAAGCACGAATTAAATATGAGTTACTAGCATTATACACCTCTGCCCCCATCTCCCACTCTCCTCCTCAATGGAGCCGACTCTTATCAGACCTCAAACTGGAAATGTCATATCCTCATAAAGGACTTCCCTGAGATGGAATCAGGCATCCTTCAGAAGCCCTTGGTCCACCCTAGGCTTTGCATTTATAGCAGTTAACATCATTTGGAATAATATATACTTATTTAGTATTAGCAGTTGTTTCTGCTGATCAAACTTGTTTGGTGCCTGTCCCCTGCTCCAGGAAGGCAGAAACCTTGCCTATTCGACTCATCATTGACTCTCTAGCCCCTAACACAGTATCTGGCTACACAATAGCTGCTCAAATAATACTTCTTGAATGAATAGAAATAACAATAGCTACTATTTATGAAGTGCTTGCTCAGGGATTATGCTGAGTGCTTTACAGATGTTGTTATTTAATATTCAAAATTCAATAATATAGGTATATTATTACACCATTTTGGTTGAATAGGTTCAGTAAATTTTTTTTAATAATTATATCTTATAATTTAGAATATAATTATATATTTAATCCACATTGGATGATTGAGTTAAATTTCCCCCCAGTGTAGTAGGTAGTGCCTTGGTGACCTGAATAAGTGAATTTATTTCCCTAAGTATCTGCTAGGGAGTGAATGATGAGAGAGAAACTCAGTCTCATGGGCCTTAATTATGCTTAACTTGCTTAGAATAAAATCATAGCCTCAGCTTCTATTTACATTGGGCTTTGGAGGGAAAAATACATAGTATATTATATATATATATAGTCTGGTTGCATTGGGTTCATATGCAACCACAGAACATTGGAGTGTTTCTACTTCTGCCAGAGAACTCTGGAAGTAGGAAAAAAGTACGGGCCAAATCTTGTCCAAGATGCTGGTTAAACTGGCTCTGCCAGTGACTCCTGCACCTGCCTGGGACACTAGTTGAAAGGCAGGCTTGTCCCCTCCTCTGGGAATCACGCCAATCTCCACCATTCAGCCCCATCTGATCTGGCTGAACCAGGCATGGGGCAGTCAATAATCCCACCTCCCCAGGTAAAACCAGAAGTGATTGGGTGGGTGGGTGGGGCACTGTCCGAACAAGGATTAGATCAGCTGGAAACAAAGTGACCTGCCCCAGAATGGAAGTAATTCCAGGGGAATTACTCGAAGTATTATATTCGCACCACCGTATTATATTCTAATCCACCCTGGTGAGATTATGTTACTCTTCTTGACCAAAGAAACTGGTGACCCAAAGGTGCATAGAGCAAGAAGCGGTCTGTTTGATTAGGAAAATGAAACAATCCTTGACTTAGATTTTTATCTGTCCTTGATTTCTCTGTCTGCTCTTCACCACTGTCACCACCCCCTCAAGGAGACTGAAGAAGGAATAGAACTGTCAAAAGAAAATGGAAAAAATAAAAACAAAGTCGGGAGTTTTCATAAAGCTACATATATTCAATTTCAAGGGGCTGTCCTTTAGTCTTAAATTATGTCCTTTTGATTGTGTTTAGTGTTAAAATGTCATCTCATTTATGAAATGATGGTGATAATAAGTGGTAATTGTTTGGTAAAATTAAAAGTTGGCAATCCATGTCAGTGTGCCAACTTTTAAAACATTTTGCTAGCCCCTAAAATCCAACAGTGTGGGAATTGCTGGACTACTGTACAAGTAGTGTCCTGGGAGGCTTTGGGTGAGGTTGGAGAGAAGAGTATCCCCGTCTCATGTGTGAGTGGAGCTACAGGTCTAGGGTGGGTTCCAAGTACCCTCTGTCAGCAACCAGCACAATTGTGAGGAGTGACTTGCAGTAAAATGAATAGTCTTTTCTAGGCTCCCAGCATCCTGTTTCTCAGACCTATGCGAGTCCAGTGCTCCTATATGGTGCCATCTCACCTGTCGAGGAGGAACGTGTCTGATAACCTAATTTATGCTAAACTTTAGGAACTACTACTCATGAAAGAATCTGCATTTAAAACTAAGACCTGAAGAGAGTAGCAAATGCTTACCCCCAAGGCATATGTCGCTAATAATGGAATTTTAGGGACAGTGAGGGAGCCTGCCTTGATATAGGATGTATCAAATCACACAGGTGGGCATTCAACCAGCCTCTACGAATTACACCCCTCATGTCCACCTTGACACTGCTCCATGTACAGGTCGCCTCATCTTGTCAAACACTTTTAAACTGGTTTTGAAAGCCCTTTCACAAACATTACCTGCCTAGGGTGACCCTCATAACAGTCCTGAGAGGTAAGCAGGACAGGTAGCAATGTCTTTGTTTGTAAAATGAGGAAAGCCAGACTTGAGGAGTGTGAATATGAGAGCTGAATTTGTCACGCGTGGGACGTAGAAGAGGTTCGGTGCACTTGGGCCTTGGAAGGCCACATAGGTTACTGCTCCTCCTGCTCTGGAACAAGGCCTGTTTGCTGTGGAAACCTGGTAGGTGGAGGCACCACTCAGCACTAAGATGGAAAGGTGTTGCGGGAAATTGTACCCACCAATAATAATCAGCATTTATACACCACTTGGTATTTCCACAGTGCCAACTAATAATCACTGTATCATTATAATCCTCTTAGGTCAAAGCAACCATGTGGGGTCAGTGAGTTCTCCAGATCCCATTTTATAGATGAGGAAATAGGCTGGGGAGATTAATCATGTTGTAGTTTGAGGAAATCAGCAGCATAGCAGGACATCATGGTCTTTAGGTTAAATTTGGTCAGCTAAATGGAGCGGCTCTGCCAGGAAGGGTCTGTGCATGTGTGTGTGCATGCAAACACATATGAAACAATCTGCTGCTTTCAGTATCATCAAAACTCTAATCTTGGGGGCCGGCCCGGTGGCGCAAGCGGTTAAGTGCTCGCTCGGCCCAGGGATCGCAGGTTTGGATCCCGGGAGCGCACTGACGCACAGCTTGTTAAGCCACGCTGTGGCAGAGTCCCATATAAAGTGAGGAAGACGGCCACGGATGTTAGCAGGGCCAACCCTCCTCAGCAAAAAAGAGGAGGATTGGCATTGGATGTTAGCTCAGGGCTAGTTGTCGTCACAAAAAAACAACAACAAAAAAAAAAAACCTTTAATTTTATGGTATTTCCTAGATTAAAAACTCCCTGGGCCCCCCACCATGGCCCACGACCATGTTTGGGTCATGGTCAAAAGAACAACAAAATTAAGAAAGAAAGAACTAAGTCTGGGAAATGGAGAAGGACATGGAAGCTTTGAGGTTATAACTGATGCCCTTGGACAGAATCATAAAATCCAGTTCAGGTGCTGGAGTCAAATCTAGGTACTTAGAGATTCTGTCGTCGTCCACCTTCCTCCTCTCTTCCTCATCCACACTGAGAAAATGGCCTCACTCACCTCTTCAAGCTTTTCAGGTCATCTTCAATGTACAATGCAAATATTGCCTCATTATTCTTCTCTCGGTGTAACCCAGATATATTGGCTCTCAGAGACCAAGATACTCTGTATTCCTGGAAACGTAAAGAGAGATGATAGAATTAGAAAGGGATGTTTGATGGTCTAAAAATGATCTTATATCAGACTTTCAAATTTTCCCTGGCAGTGTCAGGACGGAAGGGAGACTTGCTTGGCAATTTAATATATTTACTGGGTAAATAGTAAGCACTTGCAGTCTCTGCTACTTAATCAGAATGAAGTTCATTACGATAAAGAGCTGTGCCCTTTGGTCCTATTTGCATTAAGGAGACTCCCAATTTCATTTAATTTCACTCACATCTTCGAAGGAAATTGTAGGCTATGAGGCTGGCCAAGAGGTCAGGGGAGGACAGTCAGCAAGGATATTCACCAGAGCAGATTAAGGAGAAAGAAGGTAGTGGGCTCAGATTAGAGCAGAGAAAACAGATACCCTCCTTATCAACTCCAATCTATGAAAGTAATTTTACTTTCTTGTTTCTAACTTGAGGTTTGCATCAGTGTCTCTCGGTTTTGAAAACATATTATCGGGTCATCTAAACCTTTTATGCAACATTTCAGACTTGTATGTGCATGAGCTGGTGAAGATTTATTACTTTTGACACCATAAAAAAAGATTTTAAGGCATTCTTTTCAGCACAACTTGACTGAAACCCCTGAGGCTAGATTACTATCTCTTGCCAGATGTTAACTTGGTTTCACTGATGGGAGCCCAGGGTGAGGTTAAAACTGTTTCTGGAGACAATGTTTGTGCCTCAGAATATTTAACTCCATCAGTATACTACCATTATAAATGACGAAATCTGGGGTTTTAAGACCAGAATTCTCCCCCACCCCACCCCCCTCATCTCTGTCCTCAATCTATTTCTATTTCTTTTGGAGAAGTCAAATGGCCCCCTCGTTTTGAATTAAAATGGGCAGAGAGGAAAGCATAAGATTCAAAGAGTCCATGAATAGAAGTATTGTCCTTTGGGATTTTTTGGTATCTGCTTAGGCTAGAAGAAATCTGGGCATCTCTGGGTGGGAATACGGGTAAATGACGTCATTCAACAGAATTAGGACCAGACAGAAAAATGAAGCCAAATTCTGCAGAGGGGTAGCACTGAATCCTGGCAGTAGGTATGAAAGGCTCCCGACTGCGCTTGAGAGAGTAAACCAGTGTAACTGTGAAGGCAACACAGTCTCCGGGATAAGGCCGAGAGGGTGCGATTTCTGAGACGTGATGCGGGGTGCGGTCGGGGCTGTAACCCCAAATATTGGGCTGTGACGGACGCCGGCCTAAGGGCCGTGACTCCCACAATGGACTTGATCACAATGGAAGTATGTCATCTGGTGGGCTGTAATCGCTAGGTAGACACAGGCTCCACGTTGAGCACGTTTTCTCCTGGATCCCATCCTTGGCGACGGATCCAGATCTTAGCCTCCAGGGTCTGTTTGAGAAATAAACAAATGGGAGACAAACAACCAAAACAGCAACACAGTAGAGCGGGCGCAGGAGACGAAGCTCCGCCTGTGGAAGCCTTGGGCCAATCAGAAGCCTGTTGCTGGGGCCGGTGTTTGGCCGCCTGACGTTCCCATGGAGACGGAAGAACGTTACACACTAAACACTGGGCGACGTTGACGTCTATGCATTATATCCATGGAGACGACTGAATAAACGTCATCCCCGCGCCTCCCCGCCCTCCCGCAGCGCTAGGGGCGGAGGGAGCGACGCTGGCGTCGCCGTCACGTGCTGCAGGCCCCGAACGAGGCCGGGTGGGTGGGGCCTGTTGCTATGGCTGCAGCTGCGGCTGTTGATGTTTGGAGCTGGAATTAGAAAGTGCTGAGGCGGCAGTGGAGCCAGAACCCATTATGGAACGGCGTCTCCCGCCCCCGGGCCAGAGAGGGTTCCCCAGCCCCTGGAAAGCCAGGACACCCCCTAGGCTGTCCCAGCACGCCTCAGCCTCAGGTCCTGAGCCAAGATCTCTGTGTGCTGCTGTATGACTCTATAGACTGAGGGCCAAACCCACACCACTCCCTCCACCCTTGGCTGGCCATAATTGTCAGGGTGACCTCCGGAACCGCCGTCTCCTCCAGACAGCAGCCCACAGGACAACCACTGCCCAAACTGCCTTGCCCATGGGACACGAACAAAACCCAGCGTAGAAAACCTACCCACTCCTGGAGTAAACTCCAGAATCAAGGAGAATCGGAAAGAAGTTTGGGTTTGTTTTTTATACTTTAAAACAGCAGCAGAACGTTAGATGTTCATTCCTTAGAACTTTGTTGAAGGCTTCAGGGAGGGATGCCTAATAACCACCATTCAAGAACAGTTCCTTTGAGACGGAGAGAAAATTTAAAAATCCCCGAAGACTGTGATACAGAAAAATGGGGTAAGCGTGAAAAACCTAGGTCAATAGGAAAGGAAGCTTGGATTTCTGTATTGCTTAACTTTGTCTTGTCTATACAAGCTGGTGGAGTGTGAGAAATCTCAGGGTGCCAGCCTCCTTTTTCTTCACACAACTCTGGAAACAGTTACAGGAAGGTTGCAGCAACAAATTGTAGACAAAACCAGATCAAGTAACAGAGAAGTGAAAGATTGGAATGACCACGTGAAGGCAACCACCCTGAACAGAACGTGATATTTGAATGATAAGGCACAGCTGAAGGGCCCAGGACTTTGAATTTTCTCCAAATATCATAATCTTCCAGCCTGGCTGAACTTAAATTGTCTTTTATATTTGAGAGAAAGCAGAGGAGGTATTATTTGTTGGAATTAAAAATAAGCCATTAGGGTGAGCACATAGCATCTGTTTCCAATGGCAGAAGCATAAAGAACGATTTCATTAAAATGAAGGGCGTCTGGGGCTGGTCTGGGATCCCTCCATTCCTCCACCAATACATATGCAATCCCATTTTCCATCTCTGACAAGTCAGCACCCCAGGGTCCCCCCCCAGCCCCCCGTGACTCTACGCTAGCCCTCCCTGGGCTCCCATTCAGATGTTTTACCACCTGCCCACAGAGCGTATCTGTTTCCTTTCAACATTTCCTTGCCCCATCCTCTGACCTACCTGTTACTCACTTCCCTGACACCCTTCTCCAAACAGTTCTCACTGAACTCCCTTCCCACTCTGTTGCCACTCCCCAGGTTTCTACCCAGCTGACCAGCACTCCCCAAACACTTGCCCCATCCACTCATCGCCACTGTAATGTTTTTCCTGTCTGGCCCTTACTTAATAGAAGACGGCAGCCTTTTGTAAATGTAGGCCAAGCACAGGAGGAAGTGCACAGTGAGTTGAACGAAGTCATCATCCACAGTAAAAAAAAATTCCGGATAATAATTGAGATTTATGCCACATATCCAAGCGTTATGCACATTCTGCTTATTACAGGACTATGGGCAAGGCAGCAATGTACTAATTCTGACATTTTCAGGGAAGTGATGATAATTTCTACTTTTTTCTGTCAACTGATGGTCAAGCTAGACCCCTTTGGGAGTGTCAGTTGCCCTTCCCCCACCCCCAATATTCCACCTAGAGCATAAGGCAGATGGAAAAGAGAGAAACCTCAAGTTCAGGTTAATGGGAACGCCTGACTTGAGGGTAGATGAGATGGAATCAGTTCATGAGAATGAAGTGGTTTGTGTTTTGTTTCAGATGGGAAAGTAGAGCATTGATATGATTTAACCCCAGGCACATAAATAACCTATCTTACCATCTAGAAAAAAAGTGGAGCAGCAGTTCTTCTTATCTTCCCCATTTTAAACTCAGAGTAAAGTTAAAATAAGACAGTTTTGTTTACAGTAAGATTCTATCTATCTCTAGGTCTCTTCCAATTCTTCAGGCCAATCAAGGATCTAGCAAGCCACTGACAGAGAGTGTGGGGGAAGGAAAAAACTGAAGGCAAGATTGATCTAGTCCTTTGATATGCCAGGACAGTATAGAGTGCTCTCTTATATGGTATCTCATTTTATCTTCCCAATATCCCTGTGAACTAGGTCTTTATGCCCATTTTGGCAACCGAAGAAACTGAAGGTCAAGCAAAGTAACTTGCCCAAGGATGTAGCACAGAGCCAGGCTTCCAGCCCAGGTGTCCATTTTCAGAGTGTTTGCTCTACCTACATCCCCATGATGGGGTAGAATGCACAGGAAACCTCCACTTGCATCATTCACAAGTTTACTTTCCATGGGGGACTCTATCCCCTTTTTCCAAATCTATTAAAAAGCAAAGGCAGAGGGTAGATTGAAGTTCTTTTGTGAGATCTGCTAGAACTTCGTGGAAAGGCGCTGACACTACAAAGTAAGACCATGGATTCATCCCGGCCTCGGGAGACTAACCTATATTTCCTCATTGGCCCAAGGTCCGAGAGGCAAAGAGAGACATGCCTCAGAGCACACGCAGCAGAAAGGTTTGGGCGAGTTCTGGGAGACTCTGACCTGCCCCAGGCTAGGGAGGGCACTGCCTGAGTTCACTGGCTACCTGGAGAGTTCTGCCCAGATTTATCTGAGGCTGTCACTGAGGACTGGCCCCTCCTTCTTCCCTTCTCTCCTCCCCCATGCCTGACCCTGCAGAGAAGCACGTCCAGCACAGATCCCTCCAGATCTCAGATGCCTTTAGGCTTTTCATGTGTCTAAAGAGTTCCCTCCTTGACAAGCAGCATTAGTCAAGTGGAGTGGGTGGGAATGGCATTTCCCGAAGATCCAAGGCTTGGAGGAAGGGGAGACCCTCCTCCCTCGCTGACTTGGCAAGCAGCTCCTGGAGAGATCCGTGTGGGTGGTAATGAGTACAGACAAGCCAGAGGGTTTCTTGCTGGACAGGAATGCCCACGGGCCACACCTTCTTCAGCCCTCCAAGCACTCATCGTGTCTAGACCCGCAAAGGGGGTGGCAGTGCCAGGGTGTGGGTTCTCCGGTGTCTGGCTCCAACAACCGGTTATTGTGATGATTCTATTTGTGTTCCCTGGGTTCTGTTTGACTTGGCAGTGGGGAGGGGAAAGGGCAGCAGGTTTATACTGGGTGGTTCCTGCAGCCACACCCAGGCATTAAAGCCAGCGGCTTGCACTGGGGATGCCTTTACCTGGGGGCCCTCGGTGTGCAAAAGCAAGGTGTGGGAAGTATTTCCTCTTTATGGGCCAGCCAGGTGTGGCTGGCATTTCACCTATTCCTGTATTACTAACGTCACCCAGATTCAGGTCAAAAGGCAGCCTTACCAGACTCCCATGGCCCTGGGATCGAGGACTAAGGGATGGTTGGTCATATCCATTTGAGCCAGATTGCCCTGAGTCCCTTACCCATGGGACTTAACTCCAGGCTCTAAAGCAAAAATCCAATGTCTGACAATTGTGTTCTACTTTGGGGGACTCATGTTCCCAAAGTTGAAATCTGAACTTTTCTATAGCATCCAAATTAGGGATTCTTGTCATACAAGGTGGTAGCATTCAAACAGAACAGACTTCAAGGTCAAATAGACTCAGCCTGGAACTCAGGATTTGCTCTCTTATTTATCTGAGCCTCTATCTAGAACTAAAATCTCTAGCACGTGGGAAATAACAGCTAACACTTATGCTACTACATGTCGGGCACTGTTCTAAGCGTTTTTATGAAACTCATTTAAGCTTCAAAACAACCTAAAGAAGTGAGTGGATGAGTACTATTATTATCATTCCCTTTTACAGATAAGAAGCAGAGGCACAGAGAGGTTAAGGAGTTTGCCAAAGATCACCCAGCTAATAAGTGACAGTGCCAGGATTCCACTGCAGGTAGTCTGGCTCCAAAACCCAAGTGCTTAACCACTGTGTGGTAGTGCCGTTCCTAGAGAGCCAACGCTGTGCCAGGGATTGGGGGTGCCATGGAGAGCAGCTGCAGACATAGCCCCCAGACCCCACCCTGTCTCCACTTACTTCTGAGGCTCCCCAGTCAACTTGAAAAGGGCCTTTCTGCCAAGCCTAGAAATTGCCGTTGCCCTGGACCCTGGGATAGCCTTTCCTTGAATGCAGGCAGTTCCTAGGTGAACGGGACAGTCCTGGTCATCCAACCAGGTCAATAAAAGGACCTTCAGAAGTGCACTAGCTTTCATGGGATGCTCATCTGCCCCAGGGGCAAGAACAAGGCCTTACACAACCACACCTGTGGCTGTCATGAAAGGGCATTCTACTGGGTTGGTGGGCGTGTGCCTCTCTGTACTCTTTCGCACGCTGAGGGGTGGAGAGCCAGGCTAGGGTGCTGGCCGTAATTAAGCATGTCCAGCAGGCAAGGCCGCAGAGCCCTTCCCTGAAGAAAGTGGCCGTGACCTAGAGAGGCGGGTGATGAAACCATTTCCTCTTAAGAGAGGCCTGAGCACATGGCTGCAGGGCCTGGCAAGGCCACAGGCTTTGCTCACCAGGCCGCTCCCTCCCGGATGTGATAATGTACACTGTGAGCTTGAGACAGTTAGAATTACTTTTTAAATGAAGGCAAGGTATAGATAATTACCATCGCCCACATTTATTGAGCATGCTTTATGTGGCTGATATGGATTCATTGATTTAATCCTTAAAACAACCCTGTGAAGTAGGTTCTATTCTTATCCCCATTTGGCAGATGAACAAATAAAGGCATAGAGAAGTTAACTTCCCCAAGTCTGCACAGGCAGTAAGTGAAATATAAACTCAGGACTGGCTGACTTCCAAGACTGTGCTCCTTACTCTCTAAAGTAAAGTGGAGGCCCTGTTCTCAGAGTCAGTGGAGACGCGGGACCAGGGGGAGGTCTTGAGACATTTCCATCTTGGACTGGGGAATTCAAGGCCCCAAAGTCCAGTTTACTGGGGAGCTTTGGGACCACTAGGTCCGTGCCTCCAGAAGTGTCATCTGATTCTGGCCCCCAGGCTCTCTCTGGCCACTGGGGAGCTCCATGAGCCAGAGATGGCTCCAGTAATTCCCTTTGGCTAACTAGATCCCATACTAAAGGTCTAAAACTGGGCTAGAGCCTGGCTGACCCTACAGGAATAGAAAAGGATGCGAGCAAAGACTACATACAAAACCATGACTTTCATATTTCTGGGGATTCATCTGGATATGCTCTTGTCCACCTGGGCTTGGGTTTTGCTCTGTGACTGGGAAGCATCATACGAGGCCAAAGCCAAGGCCCCCGAGGCACCCTCCTCTTCTTGGCCCCTTTAGAGCACCTCATTTCTCTCCACTTCCTCCAATAAAACACACAGACCTTGGTAGTATGTAACAACACCAACCCTGGAGCCAGACTTCCTGAGTTCTAATCCTAGCTCTCTGCCACTCACTTGCAAAGTATTTATCTTCCAAATTATTTAATCTTTCTGTGCCTCAGTTTCCTTATTGGTAAAATGGGGATAACAATAGTACCTTCCTTACAGTGCTGTTGGGAGGACAATGAGATAATGTATGTGTATGGCAAATGCTCAATAAATGTTAGGCATTATTGTTGTGGTGGTAGTTTGTTATTTCTTTGCATCCTTCTTTCTATGGATATAAGATAATTTTGTTGAAAACTGACTCTATCACTTACTGGACTATTGTTTATACTCCTCCTCCTATGTCTTCCTGCTGTCAATCCCTATGTAGTCCTTTCTGAAGAGATCCAGGAATGAGTACTCTTAGAATGGGAAGAAATACCATTATATCAGCTCAGGGGTCTTTGGGAAATTCCTTAAAGCCCATTTTCTTGAGAATTTGAATAGGTCAACTTGGGAAGGCAGCCAAAGCTATTAATTTGTAACAGCTGCTGAAAAATCATTATTAACACCTCGATATAGATCTTCTCTACTGGGCACAGAGGTTAGGTTGAAAGTCATGAAACCTAAAATAATTATTGAGCAACAGCAATGTAAGGGATTACTGATGGCCTAATAAACAAACTTTAAAAACATCCACTGCCCTTGGCTGAGTCCTCCTGGAGACTCTCACCTCCTTTTCTTAGATTATCATCTCAGTCTGACTACGAACCATGTCTTAATAGATTTCATTTCTATTTGACTTCTAACATAAGGGCAATACAAACCCACATGCCTACTAAATATAAGCTGATGATATGGGCCTAGGATAGAAAGTGAGCAACTTAATGGGTGAGTTAGTGCTGCAAAGGAGAGTCAAGGTGAAAGGGTACTTATCTCAAATCTGAACAAAGGAGTATATTTCCTGTGAAGTCTGATGAGAAAAAGAAAAAAAAATGTGGTTTGACTCCATCACACAAAGCAAGTTACAGTGAGTCCTGCCCTGCCGTAGAACTTTGAAGACCTGAGCAGTGCATTTGCGGTTTGGTTGTATTATCTGATTCTGGGGCTGATACAAGCTGCTTTTAGTTCATGCCTGTAGAGTTTCCAGTCCTCCTTTGGGCTCTTACGTTATGGTTTCAGGTTGACCACACATCTCTCTCCACTATTCAGATGGAACAGCCGCAGGATACCCCCCACAAAGAGGCCAAATTAATTATAGTAGGTGCACTGAGGGCTTACCGTGTGCCAGACACTGCTTTATCTGCCTCATTTCATCTATGATGCCCATTTCAGAGGTTAGGGAGCTGAAACTTAATACAGGTAAAATAATTGACCCAAGGTCACACAAGTAGAAAGCTGTAGAGCCTGGATTCACACCCGCGACCATACCATGTGCCTGCCAAAACTGAGTGCTTACACACTAAATTATACGGCGTCACCCTATTCTTTCCTCCTCCTACACGTTTGCTTATTCTGTGCTTTGCCCTTTTCTCCTGCACACCTGTGGAGGATATCACCTCCACTCTATCCATCCCTCAAAGACCTTCTCCTCTGGTCTGCTGTCCCAACCATTCCAGCCCAAAGGAGTCTCTTGTCTCTCTGAACTTTTTCATGTGGATCATTTATTTTGGCACTTAGTTATGCATTATCTTGTGTTGTTATTCAAATGTTTTATTGCATAAACTCTGTCTCCCAACTAAACTACAAGCTTCCAAAAGTCGGGATCAGTGTATTCCCTTCAGCCTAGAACTGTGGACACAGTAGATGCTCACTAAGTGTCTGAACAAATGAAAGAAAACTCAAGATAAATATTCCAAATGTGGCCTCTACCCAGAGGTCATTTTCAGCAAGTGAGAATCATTTTGAGCTCAGCTTTCTTTTTTTTTTTTTTTATAATTTTTTAAAATAATTTTTATTTATTTATTTTTCCCCCAAGCCCCAGTAGATAGTTGTATGTCATAGCTGCACATCCTTCTAGTTGCTGTATGTGGACACGGCCTCAGCATGGCCGGAGAAGCAGTGCATCGGTGCGTGCCCAGGATCCGAACCCGGGCCGCCAGCAGGGGAGCGCGTGCACCCAACCGCTAAGCCACGGGGCCGGCCTGAGCTCAGCTACTTTCAGCTATAAATGTTTTTGTAGTGCCTGGCCCAGTGAATAGGTGACCCATAAATCTTCGAGGAATGAAAGAATGTAACTCCAGCTCCATCACTTATGAGAGACTTGGACAAATTATCTTAACTCTTCCAAGTCTCAGTGTCCTTATCTGTAAGATGAGGATGACTCTTGGAGAGCTTATGTGAGATTAGAGACATGTGAGGCATGTCCTCTCACAGTCCTTGGCACACGATAGCTACCATCATTGTCATGATCACCATTATTATTTTCTAAACCGTTCTTGGGAGATGGTTCCAGCAACTCAAAAAAAGAGGACCTTGGTCACTAGTCTAATGAATATGAGGTGGAAAATTGCCTCAGGAGTTGATCAAAACAATCCTAAGCAACCATATGACCCACGGTCTTCTGCATATTGCTATTTACCAAGCATCGGAGTTACCAGGTTTCGGGGTTACTCTTTGTTTTTGCTTGTGGCCAGGTCGGAACCCCCATGGTGTCTTCCTATGGAACTCAGTGCACCGTTGCGGGGGGCCTGCTTTTCCTTTCTTTACTAAGAAAAGGAAACAGGAAATCGAATGTAAAACCCTCCGACGGTTAGTGTCACACCAAAGTTGTGAATTTAACCACACCCCCGCCAGGAAATGAAAGTACAGTTCTCACAGCGATGTTCCCTCTCTTTTCGTGGCCCACACAGTGTTTTTCAGATTTTAGTTAGATAATGTAGATGAAAGGGCTGCACTTTGGGCAGTGGGCTGTCATCGGGTGTTTGTTGATCTGGGCATAGATTTACACACAGATTTGGTGTTGCACAAATGGAGAAGGGACTTTCATTCGCTCTATGACAATATGGATGTATCAGATTTCAGACACTTGGGGGTCCACTATCAGATTCTGGCCCATTGACGTGTTTTTTTCGTCCAGCCCACATAAGGTATTTTAAAATTTGCCTCGTTGCCAACGTTTAAAAATGGAGAGATTTCACATGTGTGCACACACACATCCAATGTGGATTTACAGCCTCCCTTGCAGGAAAAATGGTGATAGTAGGTGACAGCTGCCCCCTTTAGGTGGGCACATGTCTTGGGTTCGGTGCAGCAGCCCACTGCACTCATTTGCTTTACCTGCCTGCCCCGGGGGCATTTGAGATTTCAGGCTTATGTTCTATGCACCTAAAAGGCAGTCACAAAGCTGCCATTCCCAAGGAGACAGGTATGGGTTTCTGACTCCTTGAGTTTGACCTTCTCCTTTATATATTCGAGCCTTCTCTTTCCTCCCTGCACGATTCTCCTGACTCCAGGTCGCTAGTCCTGGCTACTCCCCATGTAGACATTTCTTCATAATCTGCTTGAGACTGAGCATAAGGAACGTTTGTCATTTCTTCACTCTACTCCAGGGTAGGTCTGATGTGAGGGGCATCTACAAGGAAACTTTGAAGGAAACAAATCAACAGGGGAAATATGGCCTCCTCAGATCTTCCTCTGAACTGTATATTTTCCTCTTATTTTGCCACCCAACATTCGTTTGTATTTCTCCTGGCAACTGGACTCCCCCTTTCCTCTGGGGAATCACTCCTCCCCACTCTCAATCCCTGCGCTTTCGGTGGAGTTGACTCTACCTCTCAGTCCATAGGTGGGTCCTAGAGCTCCTAGATGAAGCCTTGCCTGACACAGACTCCTCCTGGACTTTTCAGTTCCATGAGCCACTCCCTAGAAACTAGCCCTAAACTTTCTATATATTTATTCTATATATTTAAACCACAATGGGTTCATGTTACACATGCTGTTCACAATTATCTGTCTTCACCACCGTCTTTGACATCATTCCATGTCACTTCCCTGATAAGAACTTCAAGCTCCTATGGGATAGAAGGTTAAACAACTTTCAATTTTAATAAATTTTATAAACCATCAAAACAAACAAACCAAAAAAAGAACTTCAAGCTCTTGGCAGACCGCTGGGAAAACATTTCTGGACACAGATGACTTTCGGGGATGGCAGCTCCTGGAGCTGGTGGTTGGGCTTCCTGTAAGGCCTCCAGCAAACAGGAATTACCCACACATCTGAGGAAGGTAACAAGTGGACAACAGGTGGTCGTCAGCCGTTAGGATATTGTTACACTTTTATCCTGTTGGCCATTGGTTGAGAGATGTCCACGTATCACGTGCTCCTTGAGGACAAAGACTGCTTTAGTCTCAGGGTTTTTTCCAAAGCTAGTACAGTGTGCCTGGAGTGCCTGGCACAGGGTAAATGCTTAATAAACATTTATTGAGTGAATAGATAAAGGGATCGCTTGTTGAATACTTTGGGCAGGGCATCCAGAAATGAGACTCACTCTGAGTCCTCTGTGGATTTGTTGCTAAGCCCTAAACGTGACGTGACTGACCTGGATCCATAAGCATCTATTAATAATGATGTCATGCTGACGCTTGTACAGGATTTCAACATAGTTTCTCTCATTCTTATGCATTGAGGCAAAACACACATCTTGCATACCATCAACAGACAGTTTTGTTTTGTTTTGTTTTGTTTGCTGGGAAAGATTTGCCCTGAGCTAACATCTATTGCCAATCTTCCTCTCTTTTTTCTTTCCTCGCCAAAGTCCCAGTATATAGTTGTATATTCTAGTCGTAAGTCCTTCTAGTTCTTCTACGTGAGCCACCGCCATAGCATGGCTATTGACAGATGAGTAGTGTGGTTCCGCTCCTGGGAACTGAACCCAGGATGCCGAAACAGTGAGACTGCTGAACTTTAACCACTAGGCCATCAGGGCTGGCTCAACAGACAGTTTTGTTTTGTTTTGTTTTTTCTTTTTTTTTTAATCAATGTCTTAGTAGTTTATAACTGTGAAATTTTGGTTGTACATTATTGGTTGTTGGTCACCATATAAGTGCCTACCTTGTGCCCACCCCCCAACCCCCTTGCCCCTGGTAACCACTAGACAGTTCTCTCTGTCCATGTGTTGGTTTATATTCCACACATGAGTGAAATCACGAGGTATTTGTCTTTCTTTGTCTGGCTTATTTCACTTTGCATAGTACCCTCCAGGTCTATCCATGTTGTTGCAAATGGGATAATTTTCTTTTTTTTATGGCTGAGTAGTATTCCATTGTATATATATACCACATCTTCTTTATCCAATCATCAGTCCAGGGACACTTGGGTTGCTTCCACTTCTTGGCTATAGTGAATAATGCTGCAGTGAACATAGGGGTGTATAAGCCTCTTTGGATTTCAACAGACAATTTTAAAAGGGCACATGAGCTACTACAAAGGTAGCATACAATAGTGGTTACAAGTTTGGGATCTGGAGCCAGACTGCCTAGGTTCAAATCTTAGCTCTTCCATTGACTAGCTGTGTGGTCTTGGGCATGTTACTTAATCTCTCTGAGGCTTCATTTGTCCATCTATAAAATGGGGATATTAAGAGTACCCACCTCATAAAGTTATAAGGATTACATGAGTTGATGGATGTAGAACATGTACAAGAGCAACAAGCACACTGTTAGCACTCAGTAAACATTAGCTAGTACCCTCACTATGGAGAGCCCTGTTAGGTGACTTTTAAAAAGAAACCAAAATAAATGAAACAAATACGAGATCCTCTACAATTTCTCCCTCATCATGCCCCATAAAGCCAAATGTGCTACTGATTCTTAAATATCTTACATATTGAGCACTGAATATATTGTTTTAACTTCTTCTCACCCGTGGAAGGTGTTCCAATTTATTATTAGTTTCTTGGCAGTGAAAGCACATGCCTTTCTGGGTGATGGTAATGGTGCCTAATACACATAATCCCTTTAATACCCACCCATCGTGTAAACCAAGTACCTCCCCGCCCTCGTCACCGACTGTGGAATCTTCTCTCCCTTTCCCCTAAGTGGCCCAGCATCATCTCATTCAGGGGGAGCTACTCTTACCACTGCAGCTGTTCTAAAATTGTGAGCATGCCAACAGCCTTCCTCCTTTCCTCTCTGCTCCCCCAGGCTCCCGTTCCCGCTCTGTCTCGGTCACAGCGGAGTGAGTGTCTGTCAGATTCAGGAACCTAAAAAAGGCACTGTTTAAAATGCTGGAAGTTTCCCGGAAAATGTCAGTTATGTTCCTACCTCCTCCATAGCCAATTTCTTCCTGGGTTAATATCATTATTATTCTATTATCGTGGGGCAACTCTGAGAACAGGGACAGGGACTTAGGATAACACAAGTGTGCACACGCACACAGATTTCTCTTTGGAAGGTCAGTAGACAGCTTCCAACACAGCATGAAGTAAAAATATTTGGGGCAATGATACTTTGGAGAGTATAGACAAGGTAGAGCCTACTTTAATAAAGCCCAATAAATGAAAGTGCGAATATTAAAACAGACGAATTAAGTGGTGATTAACCATCTTCTAAAAAATTTTTCCTATAACATGGCTATATCAAGTATTTAATTAAAGAGCCTCTCTCAGGACTTCTGACATCTGATTTATAACATGAGGCCTCCTCTAATCCTGTCTCTGTTTCCTCAAAAATATCACATGTCAGCTTCCACCAGAACTGCTGAGCCAAATTCCCTGACCCACGGTGGCGTAATCTATTTCAGTCAAGTATAAGGTGCTCAGCATGCTGGCTTCTCTCCTGTGCCCGAGGCCAGTCTCTCTGGGGTATGGCATAGCAGAGGGAGCAGCCAGCCAGGGGAATGGAGCGGAGAGGTTCTGATGATCATGGTAGAATCACAGCTGCCTTGGCAGGTCCTTGGCAGGACCACAGGGAGGGTATGGATGGAGGTCCTCCATGAGGGACACTGAGGTCCATTTGCAAGTTCTCTCCCTGCACCTCACAGATGCACAGTGGAGTGGAGGGCAGAAAAAGCAGACCCTGTGTAGACTGTGGGAAAGATGCTGATCAGTGATGGCTGATCACCATAGTGGCAGAGGCATCACTCTTAACTGTTCTACCCCGAGCAACAGTCCTACCTGCCTGACACAACAGTAGGGCAGGACAGGCCTCTCTGTCTTAGGCTTCGGTGACAGACGAGATTGTGGGCCCACTGGTGGTGTTCATGGTCAGATTTCCCAGGACCTGGCCTTTCTTCTTCAACTTCATCAACATTTCCCACCAACCGTATCCCTTGTGACAGTTGCAGAACTTTTAGTTCTGAAACGTGGCTTCTGCTCAAATTCAGTCATTCATTCAACAAACACTTCTTGTTGCAGGCTGAGCAGTGGGCCCAGTCAGGAGCTGCACAGTCCTGCCTGGCCCATGGTCTAGGCAGGACAGACTGCAGAGTATTTAGCACAACTTCCTGGAGAAGGTGACTTGAGTTGAGGCCTGAAGGAAGCTCAGGAAAAAAAAAATGACTGGAAGGGTATTCCAGGTAGATGGAATGGTCCATGCTGACACATAGAGGACAAGAGAGTTTAGCACACTCAGGGGTTTGCAAGTGGTTCAGTAAGGTTTAAGGTGTCAGAGAGTGGAATGGGGGGTTGGGTGGAGGCCCACTTCAGGGAGGGTTGAGAGGGTTGCTATGTGACCTAAGCCAGAGAGATAAGCAGGCCCCATATCACAGAGAGCCTTGTCTGCCTGTTAAAGCATTTGGGTTTTCTCCAGAGAGAGAAATGAAAAGACTTTGAAGAGGTTTACACAGCAGGGTGATCAGATTTATGTTTTAGGAAGGCCACTTTGGGGGTGGGTGTGGGGGGGCAGCAAGGAGACCACCAAGGAGCTAGAGCAGTCAGCTCCTGCCCCCAGCGAGGGGTGGGGGGAGGGGGCATGAGTGGCGAGATTCTGCTTAAGTCAATTATTAATAAAGGAGACACACAGTGATTCATTTATGCCTTCCCCATTCCTGGCTTCATTTCCCCATCTGGCCCCTACAAGCCTGTCTTTGATTCTAGTCTGGTTCCCTTTCCTTCTTCCCTTAGCAGCTCCCTTCACTGGAATGTTCTAAGGTGCTGGTTCCCTTCAGCCCTTGTAGCAGGCTGCCAGATTCTTCTGGTCTTCTTCACGGAAATCTCCCAAGTTTTTCTCTCTAAAATCCCTTAGAAGTGCTTTGGCCAGCGGAAGAGAAGGGTCTTCAACGCCTTTCAAAGAGCAGCTAAGAAACAGTGCCTAAGTCAAGTTACTAGTAACGGGAGCCCCAGCTGCTGTGGTAGCTGCAGGTGACAGTGACAAGGAAAACTCGAATCAGGAGACTTGAGCGCCAGCCTGAGGCCTCACAGTCTCTCAGGCTCCTACAGCCGAGCTATGTACCTGCCAAATCGTCATTCCCCTGAGTAATGCCTTATGGGCTCCATCATGCCAGCCAGAATATACCCCGGGAGATTATATATGGCAGACACGTAGCTCACCAAGTATAGGACATCTCCTTTCCCTTGCTTGTACTGGGAACAGGACAAATACCTGTGTGAGAAGCTCATCGAGCTCTGTTAGGCATGTTCTGTGTGAATAATTTATATTTTGGGAAACCAGATTCTTTCAAATTCCTAGACTAATGAGCAGTATTATATTAGGATTCTGTTGTATGTTCATCCATCAAAATTTAAATATCTAAAAATATTTATTAAGATTCAATACTAGGAGATATAAAGATAAATTAGATACTAGACATGACTAATTCCAGCAAGCACCTGTCTTTACACAATAGTCACAATACCAGCACGATAGGGTTTTCTGATCTATAAGGAAAATTTTTCAGGTAAGATTTGTTCCCAGTGATGTAGGAAATGCCATCTTCCACCATCAACCCATCCCTAAATTCAGGCTTTCACATTTGTTCATCTAGCTGCCGTTCCTAATTCCACACCAAAAAAATCCTGCCATTCAGAGGCAGAGCTGTTTGTGTATAATTTATGAAACTCTTGGGTTCCTTCAAAATGAAAAGAGTTACTGAAATAGAAGTTATTCTTATCACCATGCCAACAGCAGACCCACAACATCATCTCACAAACACGCTCTGTCCTAAAGCCCAAAGCACATACACTCACGTTCCTCCATCAGAAAGATCTTTCCATTTCCTTCAAAAACAAACCTCCTTCACGTACAATCCCCCCTCCCAGTGGTATATGCAGGCCTCCTCCCCCAGCAAGCTGGCAGGAGTGCATACACACACACACACACACACACACTCCTCCAGCACACACCTCCCTTCTCATTCCGCAAGAGCCCCGGGGGTGTGTGTGTGGATGTCTGAACCGATGACATATTGTGACAGAACGCGCAAGAGTGAGGCACAGCCACAAAGCAATGCAGGTCACGGCAATGGGCTTTATATAACCCAGAGCCACAGAAGACCCAAAATAGCAGGCTCCCTGCTGCTCAGTTAGTCTCCTCCATCAACCAGGGATAAAATTAGAGCAGGCACTGACGCGCACCTGCGTCTGCAGCGGGACTCCAGGGAGACAGCGAGAACAGGCCCGACACTCTGCCATCGGCCATGCAGACTGCCAGACTCTTCAGGCCCAATCTGTCACCAGACAGATATGTGTGTGTGTGTGCGTGCGTGCGTGTGTGTGTGTGTGCACGGGCTGTACGTGTGCACCATGTGGAGCCCTGCTCTGAGGAGAACATTTCAAGGGAATGGCCGGGAGCTGGCGCCAGGAGCTTGGCTGTATGGAGCTTCGAGAAGGATGTTCCAGGCTTTTTGGGAGGAAATCAGTTCCCACAACAGTCCCCATTTTACTCACAGTTCCTCTTCTCTTCACTGCTCTCCACACCACATCTCTCTGGCCTATATGGAGTCAAGGTTGGCTGGGATGCCCCCCCTTTAGAACCTCCTTCTGCAAAACTAACAAACGACAACAACAACAACAACAAAATCCGACTATGTTTACTTCAGTCCCACCAAACACACACAATCTGGAGATAGAAAGGTTGTGCTGAGAAGTCAAGAGGAGAGATAAGGTGGGTGAATTTGGCTGACTGTTCTGTAGGCCTCAGGACCTTGACCTTGTCTGGAAGCCATGATCACCACCCACAGGTATGATGGGAAGAAATGCGGTCCAGCTGAGGCAGCTGTGTGATTTGTTCTTATTTTGCTTGAGGGAAGGCAGGGCAAAAGATTTTTTTCCCAAAAAAAATATGCAGCTAAAGGTTTATCTTGATCACTGGGTACCAGATATAAATTCCAAGGGAGGAAGCCCAGCTGACCTCAGAAACCAGGGATTAGAGAAATTGCATGAATAGTACAGATAAGACAGAACGAAACTGGGTTGTGTCTTTTTGAAGAAACAATCATCCTCCTATATCATGACCTCTGAAATTCTACTAGCACACGTTCATTTCTGGGGGGTGAGGGGTGTTTCTGTCCTTGGAGTTCTCTTTTAAGTAAATGCTTCAGAGAGTAGTAACATATTAAACTACGTCACGCAGAGGTATCTGTGGTTTATCAGATCCTTGTCCTTTTAAGGTAACCCTAATAAATCCTGGAGCTCCCATGTGGCCCAGGATCTGCACAGAATCATCTTCCAAAACAAAACAAAACAAAGGCACACATACACAGAAGAAATAATCTAAACTAGTTAAAAACCAATTTAAAAGTTAATTCCCATTTTTATTTAAATATTGAGAAAAGCAAAAAAGGGAATAAAAAAGAAGGATCTGATCAGTAAACATAGCCACACCTCTGAACCCCGCCTTTCCTCTCCTTTCTAAACCCTATAGCTTCTCTGAGCTTCATGGTACTTCCAGACACCCAGCCTTCCTGGATGTTTCTCTCCCTTTTCCAATTTCTTCTCTCTTGGCACTTTATTATTGTATAGATCGACTAGCATCTCTGGCTTCTTCTAATCTTCTCCAGTCTGCCCACTGTTTGGCTTCTCCACACACACAAAAAAGAGGAGCCAGGAGCTGACTCAGTAAGCAAGAATCTCTTCCCCCTCAGAAGCCTGGAAGCAAGGGTCCAGGAAGAGTGTAGATATTCATCCTGTTAGACCAGCAGAGCTGTGATGCACTGATAGGTTAGGTCAGGGATTCCTGGGGAGAGACTTCTGGGGAAAGGACCTTTCTAAAGGAGATGGGATGAGGGGGTGGGGAAATGCAAGTGAGGAAGCTTCCAAGTGAAATTTTCATTGTTTGAGAGTTTTTGTGTCCAGCCTATGCTGTACCGTCACCAGGTGTTGGGGCCAAGAACTCACTGAAATAACATGGTGTTCATGACTTAATAGTCTGTCTACATTTTCTCAACCCCACACCCAACCTGTGGCCCCACTGGACAACTCCATTGCCGCTCAACAGGTTTCTTCGTGCCCTTATACCTTTGTTTATGGTCTTCTGTCTTTCCATAATGTCTTCTCCACACTTCCCTCCTCCCAACCAAACCACCTCCCTTCCTTGGCAGCCTAGAGCACTTAAATTCATTCTTCAATAGTCAGCTGGAAGGTTACCTACCCTGACACTTTCTTCTTCCTTCTCCCTCCCCAACCCTTGGTAGGCAGAATTCTAAAATGGGCCCCAAGATTCCTGCCCTCTGGTATATATGCCTTGTATACCCTCAAGTGTGGGTAGGATCCATGACTATGATGTGTTATCACTCCCTTAATTGTGGCAAAAGGGATTTTGAAGATGTAATTAAGGCCCCTAATCAGTTGACTTTGAGTTAATTAGAGGGGTGATTATCTTGCATAGGTCTGACCAAATCAGGGAAGACCTTCAAAGGAGGAATTGGGACCCTCCCTGAAATCAGAGAGACTCTCCTGCTGGCCTTAAAGAACTAAGCTGCCACCTTGTGAGAGGGCCTATAGAAGGGACCATGTGACAAGGACCTGAGGGCAGCCTCTGGTTGCTGAGAATGGTCTTCACTGACAGCTGGAAAGAAAACAGAGACTTCAATCATACAGGCACAAGGAACTAAATTCTGCCAAGAACCACGTGAGCTTGGAAGAGGACCTGAGCTCCAGAAAGGAATACAGCCCAAAGGACACCTTGATTACAGCCTGGTGAGACCCTGAACAGAGGACCCAGCTAAGCTGTGCCTTGACTCCTGACACAAGGAAGGAAACTATGAGATAATAAATGTTTGTTGTTTTAAACCACTAGATTTATAGTAATTTCTTATGGAGCAATAGAAAACGAATACCAGCCCCCTCCCAAAAATTAATTGATCACCCTCTGGACTCCACAGCATATTGTACTTGCCAGTATTGTAACCCTCTCACACCATATCATAATTATCCCCTGCACATTGGTCATCCCCATTATCACTGCAACCCTAGTCTCAGTCTTCTTTGGGCCTGACACCCAGTATCTGGAAGCTACTAGGTAGTAATAGTAGGAAATAATACATGTTTGTTTCTTTCTTTCTTTCCCCCCACCCCCAAACTCCTAGTAGATAGTTGTATGTCATAGCGGCACATCCTTCTAGTTGGTGCATGTGGGACGCGGCCTCAGCATGACCAGAGAAGCAGTGCATCGGTGCGCGCCCGGGAGACGAACCCGGGCTGCCAGCAGTGGAGCACGCGCACTTAATCACTAAGCCACGGGGCCGGCCCTACATGTTTGTTGAATTCATATCATGCAAAAACAAAAATCACTTTTATCTCTACTCACTGGGTATTTTAAGCAGAGGTAATCTTTTTGACCTCATGTGTGGGCAGGGCTGGCTCAATTCTTCATGACATTTTGTATGTACATAATTAGATTCAATTATTAATGTAATGCATCCCATAATAACCCCTAAAACAAGATGTTGTTTCAGATCTCCCCTCTAGCTTTAGGCTATAACGTTTCTCTTGAATGGTCTGGGAATATCAGATCCTCCACTGCAGCATCTTTAAAACTACATATGATTAATGCTAATCCTTAGTGGGTTGTGAGCAGCTGGCAAGCCTAGACTTACATATCCAGGCCTCAACTCTTGCCAAATCCTGTCTCTCCCAGAAGCCCCTTGGCCATTCCCAAAAGCACACCAGAGTATCTCTGCTGAGCTGTTAGCCAACAGCCTCCATATCTCATGTGGATGGTATCACTTGCATTGTTGCTGTGTTATCCCTTCAAAGACAATTATATCGGCCAGTCCACGTGTCCCAATTTTTGTTTTAGAAAATGCAGTCTCTGAAGCCACATATTACCATAGAAACAGGGGACAGGTCTATGAGGTTGTTTGCCTAATTCCTACGCCACCCTCATATACACGTGTGTACACATACACAGACACAGACATGCGTGCACACATACCCCTTCTTTATTGGCTTCACTCTTAATACAAAATACCCATAACAGGGGACAGAGTTTTTTACTTCTGTGTAAAAAGATTTATGGAGTAAAATCTCCCAAATGGGACTCTGGGTACACCCAAGGCGCACATTTCCTTCGCCACCATTTCGCAACCCTGGCCAGAATTTCCTTTGGCCTTAGAAAAAAGGAGGAAGGATTTCTTATGGATCAGGGAATCTAAGCCAAAGGTCTTGGGGGCAGGGAGAGAAGAGGAAGTGAGGGTGGTATGGCAGGCATCTCTCTGTGCCTTCGATTCAGACATTCCTGATGCTCACTGGGTGTAGACACCTCTCTCTAGGCTTGTCCTCCTGTGTGCAAAGTGGGCGTAATAATCATACTTACCTCATGGGGTTGTTTTAAGGATTATATGAAACAATGCATGGAAGGCACACAGCTTAAAGCTTGGCACACAGAAAGCCACCCAGTGCCCTTTAGCAATTATCATTATTTGACTCATAATCAGGCTCAAAAGGGGTCTTTCAGGATCCCCCAAATTGCGTAGAAATTGGCCTGCCCCCAGAGCTGCTGGTTGCTCATCAGGTTTTAGGGTCTCTGGAAGGTGAGCAGGTCTAACAGACTCCTCATTACAGCCTGTTCCCCAGTCACCTCCCCCCCCATACCGGGAGTGGCAAGCAAGGCATTTGGCAAGAAACCCAGAAGTGAGACAATAGGTGTGAATGATGAAACAGGAAGTCTGGTTTGGAAGCAAGCGCCAGCGTAGCCGCTCGTGTAGAACACCTAACTCAGGCTGCTGATCAGGCGCTGAGCCATCACTCAACTCCAGCTCCCACGGAAAGGTTTGTATCAGTGCCCCAAAATTAAAGAACGTGGCCCTGCAGGTCACGAGGTGCTGGGTTTAGCTGGAGACCAGGGCTCATTTGAGACAGCACAGGCTTTGGCCTTCTGGGTTTAAACCTTAGGTCACCCAGTTATTATGTGACCTTGGGCATATTATTCAACCTCTCTGAGCCTCGGCTTCCTTACTTACCTTTGAAAGGGGCAGGGCTGTTGAGAGGGTTAATTGGGATAACATGCAAAGAGCTTAGCACAGCACCCGCCCACTCCATAAATGTGTGCTCCCTCCCACCTCCCCTCCCAGGCGTCTCAGACACCCCTCCACCACTTCCTTGTGTCCTGGCTGAAGAGAGTTGATCACGCCGCCTGGGGTGACGCCGGTTCTTGATTATTCTATATTGCCACACATCTGGCCTTATCACCGGTTATTGACTGTAAGACTAGCTGCTCTGTGCTCCACCTGGCTCCTTCCTGCCAGGTGGCTTCTCCTGACGCACTTGGACAATAGTAAGGGTTGGGACAGGTCACCTGGCGGCACCGGCATTGATGTGAAAAAGTTTCTGCTTAGTATTCCAAACTTATGAGAAGGAATTACTTTAAAAGTGCATATGTATCTATGTGCCTGTAACACACATCCCTTGACAAGTCTACCTCCTCAGGGTGCCCGGGCTCCATCCTCCGTGTGAATGCCCTGCCTGGCCTTCCCTCCACCATTTTTGTGGTTCCCAGGCTTCACTTCAGGATTCTCTGTGAGTTCCTCTCCCTTAGTCCATCTCTTAAGTGTTGGGGTTCCAGGGGTTCCACCCTCAGCCCTCTTCTCTCACCCTCCTCCACATGCTTCCTGGGTGATCTCACCCAGGACCTCAACCGCAACCATAGCTTGTTGATTTTCTAATCCACTTATCTGGCTCAGACTTCTCTTCTGACCACAGATCTGTGTATACAGCTGCCTCTGGAACATTCTACATGGTGGTTCCACAGCCCCTCAGACTCAATTTCCTCAACACCCATCTAACTATTCTGTATTTGGTGCCCCACAAATGGCACACCATGCAAACCCAGAAACCTAAGTAAATCTCCTAATTGGTCTCCATCTTCTCTTAATTCTATTTCCTTAGTCTCTCTTGACTGTATCCTCTCCTTTCCATCTCCACTCCGCAGCCTGCAATCAGGCTGTTATCTCTCTCCCCTTGTAGTACTGCAACCGGTGCCCAAATGGACTCCCTATGTCCAGGCTTCACTCTCCGTAATTGCACCTAGAGAAGTCTTTCTAAAATGTAAATCTCCTCTTACTTAAAATTTCTCAATCCCTCTCTATCATTCAGGGTCCAGCCAGGGAGCTGAAATCACACCAGCTATTCTAACAGAGATAATTTAAGATTTAACATTAATTTCAGATCAATTGTTTACTAAGTCTAAAGTCATCACCTAGGAAACTGACAAGACAAAGAGAATGCTAAGGTATCACTGAGGTAGCAACTATAGGAAGGGGCTATGGCCCATCCCCAGGGCTGCGGGAACAAAGGGAAGAAGTTGGGATAATTAATTTCCATTACTTTAATGATAAGAAACAAATTGGATTGGTATGCAAAGCCCCTGTCCGACTCCTGCTTATCTCCCTGGCCTTCTCTCTAGATACAGCACTGCTTCCCCATCCTCAGCCCCAGTCTGCTGTCACATTGCTTTCAAACGTCCAGGATTTTCTACATGGTTTGCTGCCTGAAATGGGGCTCACCACCCTTTCTGGCAACTCATCAAGAAAGGCTCAGATGCCATGCAGAAATAGAAGTATAATGATGTATACCTGAAATTTATACAATGTTATAAACCAATGTTACCGCAATAAACAAACAAAAAACAAAAAACAAAAGAAAGGCTCAGAGAGGCATTGTATCACTCCCAGAGCCTTTCCTGACCTCTGCCCCAACTTCAGGCAGAGTTCAGTGGCCCCTTTCTTAAGGGTTCCCATAACATCCTGGTCATGTCACTATCACATCACGCTGTATTGTCATTGTCATTTTAGCCGTCTGTGAGCTCCACGGGGCAGGACAGAGGCAGTCCCTTTTTCTTCTTTGCATCTCCAGCTTTCAATACAATGTCTGGGGTATAGCATGTGCTCAATAAATTGCTGAGTTTTAAAGCTGGACCCACATTGCCTCTCACATAAATAATAATCTCCTGCCTGCTTTCTCCCATTAAATCCATCCTTCCTAAGGGCAGCTCTGATCATATTTCTCCAATGATCAAAAAATCTTCAGTGGCTCCCCATTGTCTGAGAAATAAAGTCCAAACTCCTAGTATACCATGTCTGGTGCTTGTCTCTGACCTTCCTATCTAGGCTTATTGCCTTCTACACCCCTGCATGCACCATGGGCTCCTCCCATGCCAGGCCACCCACTATTTCCTCAATACCTTGAGCTCTCTCCTTCCGGATCAGAGTTCACTCTATTGCCTTCACCAGGAATGCCTTTTGGAGCTACCTTTGCCTGTTGCAATTCCCTGCACCCTTCAGAGCCTAGTTCATAGTTCCCCTACTCCAAGAAACCTTCCTGCATCCTCCTAGTGGTGGAGGATAAAGTCCCTAATGTTTAAGAGGACCTACATATCCCTGTGGGGTCTGACCCCTGCTCGCTGGCCTAGCCTTATCTCTTTCCACTTTTCTCCTTTCTCTGTCTGCCCTGGAATGCTGGCCTTCTCTAATTCCTGAGATGTACAATGTTCTTTCATACCGCTGAGCCATTGTGCAAGCTGTTCCTTCTACCTGGAAGGCTGTCCTTGCCCGCCCTTCACCCCCCTCACTTTCCTGAACCCCACACCAAGTGAGATCTCTGTGTTACACACTCTCCTGGAACCCTGTGTTTGTCCTTTAATTCACCTGCTGTCCCTATGCCTGTAGGCTGGACCGTATGCTGCATGAAAGCAGGCCCTGTGTGCATCTCATTGATCATTATATCCCTGGCGCTTAGCAGAGTGCCTGACACACACTAGATGCTCAGTCAATGTAATAAGTGTCGATTCACTAACAAGCTTCCTCTTTTACAGCATTCTCAGCAGTCTGCAACAAAGTAGTTATTTGTGTCCACTTCTCCCCATCTTGATCATAAGCGTCTTTAAAAAAACAAAACCTTTTTATTTTGGACATTTTCAAAGACATACAAAAGTCAAGAGAATAATATAATAAACCCCCTTTTCCCATCATGCTACCTCAACCATCATTGACACTTGGCCAGCCTTGTTTCATCTGTTCTCCCATTTTTTTTTCTAGATTATTTTAAAGCACATCTCAGATATCATAAGTCAAATACTTCTTAAGGGTTGATGTGTCTTGTTCATCTTTGCTTTTCGCATAGTCCTTAGCTTAGCATCTGGCCCCTAACAGATGATAAATGTTCATTGAATTAATTCATTAGAGAAAAATGTCATTCATTCATTTATAAATTCATTCAACAGAGACCTATTGAGCAGCCGCTATATGCCAGGCACTGTTGGCCTTGGGGGTAGATTCTAGTGGGAGGACACAGGGAATGAATGAACAAATGATGAAATTTTATAAGTGCTACACAGTGGTAAGTACTATGCAGATCATTAAAACAGGACGATGTGGTAGCAGGTGTTTAAGTGGCTACTTAGAACAGATGGTCAGGGAGAACCTTTCTGAGTCTTGAATGGCAAGAAGGAACGAGCATGGGCAGCGGAGGGGAGAAAGCTGTCCAGAGGGAAGGAACAGCCACTGCAGCGTCCCTGAGGCAGGAGCCGGCTGGACTGTTGGAAGAATAGAGAGAAGGGCAGTGTGGCTGGAGAGAGGATGCTGGGGGAAGTGGCAGGAGCTGAGATCTGAGGATCAAGCAGGCCACGTCCTGTAGTGCTTTATAAGCCAAAGCAAGGAGTTTGGGTTTTGTTGAACGTTTGTTGGGAACCCATTAGAGGATTTTAAGCAGGAAAGTGGTATGATCTGTTTAAAAGATCATTTGGGCTGTGATGTGGAAAATAAACCAAAGGCAGCAGGCAATTGCAATAGTTTAGGAGAGAACGATGGTGTTTTAGACCAGGGTGGAAGACTCAGGAGATGTTTTGGAGCCAGAGTCAACAGGTCTTACTGAGGCACTGGATGTGGAGGTGAGAGAAAGAGTCAAGGATGATTCCTAGGAGGAGAAAGGTCCCTCTTACAGAATGAGGGAGGCGTCAGTGGCAGGGGAGCAGGCAATCAGGAAGTGCCAACCAGTGAACCCCAGTGTGGCCGTACATAACACCAGGTGGAGCCAGCTATGCTCACACAGGTTTATTGTAGAGGCTTCCGCATCAGCTTCAGTTTCCTCTTCTGTCAAATGGGCATGATGATACCATCTTGAGGGTTTCTTTTGAAAGTTAAATGAGCAAGTGTGTAAAGCGCCAGCAGCGTCTGGCACAGAGTCAACGCACAATGAATGTGAGTTCTTATCCACTGCCCCACCCCAGAACACACCCCTCAACCCGTCAGCCATGATCTGTCTGAGGATCCATCCTGGGGAGTGGGTGTTTTCCTTCTCTCCCCTGGGAGTGTCACAATTCCCAGGGAGAAACAATTCACCCATTCACTTGTCGGGTAATTCTTGTACGTTTGGTACTTCCAGCAGGAAGGGCTGGGACACAGGGAAATCGTCACCCCAGGGCTAAGGTTTTCTTGGGTGAGGGAGACCCAGAACTCTCAGTGACCTGGACTTCCCCACAGAGGGGTAAGAATGAGAGAGGAGCTAGAGGGGAGGCAGACTATAGGCGCTTCTCCTCTGTCCCAAGTGGGACCCAAGGAAGCAAGACCTCCAGGGACCGGCTGCTCTCTGCTCAGTGTTCCTCCCCCACCTCAGTGACTCAATGAGCACAAAGGTCCCCAGGAACTTGCCTCAACTTGCCCTTAGGGGAAATGCTTCTGAACCTTCTATAATTAGAGAACCCGTGAGCAGGAGCAGGGGCATCCAAGAGTTACTCCCCCCATCTTCCCTCTCCCTTGACAGAGCACAAGTGCTAATCTTTTTTTAAAGTTGTGTGTGTGTGTATACTATGTACATACACACAAGTATAGTATATATGTCTGTATTTTATAAGTACATATATGCATAGTTAAAGAACTTCTAAAATAGCTTTCTTTCAAAGTGCTCAGAATCTTCCATGGTTCTAATCTGTTCCTTAAACCATCTCCATGGGAAATGTTTGTTTGAGAGTGATAGTAGAGAGCATTCATTCATTCACTCATTCATTTCATTCATTATTTTATTTGGGAAATATTTGAGTGTTTAATGGGCATTATCGGGCCAGCCCCGTGGCTTAAGAGTTAAGTGCACGTGCTCTGCTACTGGCGGCCCAGGTTCTGATCCCGGGCGCGCACCGACGCACCGCTTCTCCGGCCATGCTGAGGCCGCATCCCACATACAGCAAATAGAAGGATGTGCAGCTATGACATACAACTATCTACTGGGGCTTTGGGGGGAAAATAAAAGGAGGAGGACTGGCAATAGATGTTAGCTCAGAGCCAGTCTTCCTCAGCAAAAAGAGGAGGATTAGCATGGATGTTAGCTCAGGGCTGATCTTCCTCACAAAACAAACAAACAAACAAAAATAATGGGCATTATCGCTGGACCCTATGGTAACATGAGACATATAAGATACAGTTCCTGTCCTTAGGAGCTTTTAAATTCATATTTAAAAAAATTAAATATTGCAAGGAAATGAATGAATGAGTAATGCAGAAAATAAAGGGTCCTGAGGAGGAGGAGAAGATTTCCAGCTGGCAGCATCAGAGGCAATTACACGCAAGAAATGGGATTTGAACTGGGCCTTAAGGGGTGAGTAGGACTTGAATAAGTGGAGCAGGTGGAAGGGTATTCCAGGCAAGGTGAATGACATAAGCAAAGGCACAGAGGCAGGGCAGTACCAGGGGTGTTTGGAAAATAGCAAATAAAGGGTGCTGTGTCTCTTGGCCGCCAGAGCTAATAAGTAAAGTTTTATTTTACATATACAGTCATGTGTCACTTAATGACAGAGATACATTCTGGCAAATGAATCGTTAGGTGATTTCACCGTTGTGTGAACATCGTAGAGTGTACTAAAGGGGAAGAAAATTTGCCACCCCAAAATGTCTCTTTAACATGAGGATTATTTTATGCTGATTATTTTTAAGAAACAAAAGACTCAGAAAGTTTTTCTTGTTACCTCCCCCTTAACTGCCTAAAAGAATTCAGATAAAACAACCTGTCTGAGGAAGTGAGCTATCACCTTAGCATAACATAAACTAGGTGGTAGACAGGGAGGGACCTAGAAAAGCCTGTTTGTTGGACTCACCTCTGTGTTCCTCTGTCTCTATGTGGCCAAACACTTGTCTTTCAGACATTTGCTCCTTTCCACCTACCTGTGAATTGCTCTCCTTCCCTTTGAAGTCCCTGACTCTCCCTATCCCCAATATCTTCTTTTGTCTCTAGATGAGCATGATATTTAAGGTGAGGGCTTTGGCCATTTTCACGAGTTACTCGAGTTACTCGGTTTTCCTGGGTTTCTCCCATGTATATATGTTTTTTGTTTGGGTTTTTTTTGTTTTTTTTTGAGGAAGACCAGCCCTGAGCTAACATCTGCCAATCCTCCTCTTTTTGCTGAGGAAGACTGGCCCTGGGCTAACATCCGTGCCCATCTTCCTCTACTTTATATGGGACGCCGCCACAGCATGGCTTGACAAGCAGTGTGTTGGTATGCGCCCGGGATCCGAACTGGCGAACCCCGGGCAGCCGCAGCGGAGCGTGTGCACTTAACCGCTCCGCTTGCGCCACTGGGTCAGGCCTCCCATGTATATATGTTATTAAACTTTTGTTTATTTTTCTCCCGTTAATCTGTTTCATGTTAATTTAATTCTTAGACCAGCCAGAAGACCCTAGAAGGGTAGAGGAAAATTTCTTCCTCCGCTACAGTACTCACACAACCTAGATGGTACAGCCTACTACACACCTAGGCTATTTGGTACTAATCTTATGGTACCACCATTGTCTACGCAGTCCATCATTGACCAAAATGTCTTTATGTAATGTAGCATGTGATTATATTATATATATGTATTCACTTGAGAGTTTTCTCTGTTAAAAAAACAAAATTCAGGGCCAGCCCATGGCTTAGTGGTTAAGCGCGCGCACTCTGCTACTGGCGGCCCGGGTTTGGATCCCAGGCGCGCTCTGACGCACCGCTTCTCCAGAGGCCGCACCCCACATACAGCAACTAGAAGGATGTGCAACTACGACATACACCTATCTACTGGGGCTTTGGGGAAAAAAAAAAATTCAACTGAGTAACTTAAAGGTCTAATTGGCTTAATTCAATGATGTGTAAATCGGGCAGCATCCCAACTTGCAGATAGAAAGGACCTAAACAAAATGGAAGGCTTTTATAGGCAGAAGCGGGCAGAAAAAGGAAGTTTATAGCAAAGAGTGGATTGTTTCAGGCAAAGTCACCTTCCTTTGCAGGGAGGCAGGGGTCTATCAGGCAGATTACCTCACTAGTGCTGACCAGGTAATTCCAGATTGACTGATTAAAGGTCACGTTCTTAAGAGAGGCTGACACTGCAATTAGGTTAGGTATTAAGTTTTGGTTTGCTGATGTGGGGCTTAGCACAAGTGACTCCATCTTGGGCCTGTTGTTTCTTTTTTAACAGCTCAGACAGCTGTGAAGTAGACAGGTCAGTAGCATGCTCTCATTTCATAGGTGGGGAAACTAAAAGCGTGAGGAGATAATGGCTTCTATCCAAGGCCTCCAAGTAGCAGTGAAAGATATGGAAAGAGAAAATTCTCGGATCTCCTGACCCCATGGATGCTCACATCTGGGAAAGAACGGATGGATAGAGATATTTTCTCATCAAGAGAGAAAACCAGGGGCTGGCCCCGTGGCTTAGCGGTTAAGTGTGCGCACCCCGCTGCCGGCGGCCCGGGTTTGGATCCTGGGCGCACACAGACGCACCGCTTCTCCGGCCATGCTGAGGCCGCGTCCCACATACAGCAACTAGAAGGATGTGGAACTATGACATACAACTATCTACTGGGGCTTTGGGGGGGAAATAAATAAATAAAGTTTAAAAAAAAAAAAAAAACAGAGAGAAAACCAAGAGCCAGCCCTAATGACCCAGTGGTTTCTCACCACTTCGGCAGCCCAGGTTCATTTCCCTGTCATGGAACCACACCACCCGTCTGTCAGTTGCCATACTGTGGTGGTGGCTCACATAGAAGAACTAGAAGGACTTATAACTAGGATATACAACCATGCACTGGGTGTTTGGGGAGGGGAAAAAAAAAAGAGGAACATTGGCAACAGATGTTAGCTCAGGGTGAATCTTTCTCTGCAGAAAAAAAAAGAAAATCAAAAGAGAGAGAAAACCAAGTCACTAAGACTATGGAGTGGCATTCCACTACTTATAAACAAGTGACCAAACAAATCAGCCCTCTATGTGTGTATGGGCTATTCATCATTGCTCGGTCATAGAGAAACGTGTAGAAAAATATACACCATGTTGTCAACATTCATTTGGGTGGAGAAGGGTGCAGGAAAGAGAGAAGGAAGGTGGAAAAAAGAAGGAAAAAAATGAATAAAAAATTTTAGAGAATGCAGTTGGGAAAAGCATAAGAATTTATGGACAAATATATTTGTTGCAGACATAGTTTATAATGGCAAAAATGTGAACAACTAAAATGTTTAGGTATAGATTTTAGTTAAAATACTTATTGCATATTCAGACCATAGAAAAACTTTTTAGCCCTTAAAAATGATAAAGAGCATATATAACTGTTAACATGAAATAGTGTTTAGAAGACGTATTTTTAAGTGGAAAAAATCACGTAGTGGTATGTATAATATGAGCCCAGCTTTTTATGTTAATTTGCTCATGGCAGGCACTTAATGGCCGTGGGATTATATTTTTTTTAACAAGTAGATTGTTTTTCAAAATTGGGAAAGTTAGGAAGAATTCTAATCTGCTTTTAAATTATATTTTCTTATTTACTGGACTTAATCTCAGGCTTGTCGTTCCTTTATTTTCCCAGTTGATCTAACGGCCCCTCTGGAGCACTAGGGCCAAGGCTGCAGCCAGGGCTGCCTGTTTCCTGAAATGTCCCACGTGAGGCAAGACTTGTCCTGCTGCCCCTCCTGGGCTCATTCACGACAGATCCTCAGCCCCAAAATAAATGGCCAGGGTGTTTCCTCTTCCTAAAGGGGAAGCAGAAGCCCCTGGTGAGCAGAGGGAAGGGTAAGCCCTGTCTAGACCAGCATCCAAGGGGAATTCTGTCCACACAGTTCCCCCTGGAAATCCCCGAGGCCAAGGCTGGAGCGGCTCGCTGACTCAGGCCACCCCTTCTGATGGCGCCTCAGATCTTAGCCGACCTTCCTTTTGCAGTACCTGCTCCATCCCATCCCCCTAAGGAAAGGCAAATTATCCCAGAAGCACATGCTACAGGGTGATCTTCCGAAGGAGAATTTGCTCAGATAAGGTAATGGGTCCAATTAAAGCCTCCTTGATTGATGGACCTGTCAGGTCCAGCCCTGGGCCCCGCCTGGAGATAATCTTCTTCTCCCAACACTGGGAACACAACTGGCTGGGGCATGGCCCAAAGAGACAAAAAACAAAGAGACATTTCACTAGTGCAGGTAAACAGGCCCCATTTTCATTTCGGAGTGAAAGAATCAAGGCAGTGATTTTCAACCATGGGCAATTGCCCCCAACCAGGAGACATTTGGTAATGTCTGGTGACATTTTTGGTTGTCACACCTTGAGATAGTGTGTGTGCTGCTGGCATCCAATGGGTAGAGGCCTAGGATGCTGCTAAACATCCCAGAAAAAACAGGATAGCACTCTCCCCCTCAAAGAATTATCCAACCCCAAATGTCAATAGCCCCAAGGTTGGGAGACTTTGCCCCAGGGTGTGTTCTGTGCTTTATAGATGCAAAGAAAGGGGTTCCGGGGAATTCCCAGACTTGGGCATATCTGAAAAGGAAGACCCGCTGGGAGGAGGCTTTTCCTAAAATAAGAGCAATGTTTCCAAGCTGCTGGCCCCTATCAAAACATGATAGAGCTCTGTTTCAAAAGTATTTTCAAACTGATTGTCTTATAAGTACTTTTTTTTCTTTTCTTTATTTTAAGAAAAAAAAAAGAATATGAGAAAAGGAAGAGGATGGAAGGAGAAAGAACTGAATTTTGACCACTAGCTTTGCTCTGATTCTGAGCATTTGGCAATTAAAGACAGACTCTTTCATCAGAAACCTAGACAGTAAAGCAATGAGTGGAATCCATATTTTTCATGTTAACCCTTATAACTGTCTGGAACCTTGGAAAGATCTTTGACCGTGCCTGAGAGTATATCACCACAATACAAAGTGAACTTGAAATTTAATAACATTCGAGTTAATTTAACTAATAGGTGGTCAAATGTCTATGGTTGAAGTTGCATTGATGATGATTTGAATTAACTATGTCTGCAGTGCTTACATCTGCCAGATCTTTGCTTTGCTTCTCCCTACAAATCCTGGGTACTTACTTGAATATCTTGAGCCTCTGGTAGGATGCTATTACATGTCCTCCTCCTTGGACTCCAGATCTGATTTGATTCAACAAGCATTTACTGAGCCCTTCCAATGTGCCCAGCAGTATGGGAGCTGCTGTGGATACATCCATAGTGCACAGATGCTAATTTGGGATTAGCATCTCTAGGATTCTGAGACTGAAGTCTTGAAAAGATGGGGTTGCCTCTACTGGAAGGGGATACGAGGTGAGTGAGTGGGAGCTGGATTAGGCTGGAAGATAATGACTCAGGCCGTGAGAAGATCAAGGACATCCCAGTGGAAAATGTTTGTGAAGTTGTTAGGGCTGGAGGGTTGAATCTCAGGTGAGAATATGAGCTCAAGATCTAAATGTGGAAGTCTTCCACATAAAGATGAGTCCACTGAGATGGGCAGAAAATAGAACAGAGGCCCGAGGGCTGGACTTTGGGGTGTAATTCATAGGGAAGGGGTAGGAAGACAAAGAGAATGCAGCAAAGGAGATGAGTAAGAACAAGTAGAAAAATAGGGAAAAAAACAGGAAAGTGCAGCACGGTTGCAGTTGAAGAGGGAGAGTTTTTTGATTTGTTTTTGTTTTTCTTTTTTTTTAAGGGACAAGGAGTCAAAGCGTCATAGCACGAACCCTGAGAAAAGGACCAGGAGATGTAGGATGACAAACTGTCCTAGTTTGCCCAAGATGATCCCAGTTTTAGTACAAATGTCCCACATCCCAGAGAACATCTCATTCCTGGGCAAAGAGGACTGTTGGCACGTGCAAACCTTGAGCTAGATACTAACTTGGGGCAGCAAAAATGAATAGTTCAGCAGCTAATCACGGTGATACCTACCCTCTAAGAGACCACATTTTAAAAAAAACAGTTTCTGCATTTGCCGTGTCCTCTGAGCATGGCCTCGGCTCGGACACAGGCCAAGGTTAATAAACTGAACTCGTTGGATCTAGTCTTTGAAAACCGTTGATCACTTTTTGAGGGTTTTGGCCAGGAAACATTTCCTATCATAAAATTTAGTTAGTCAAACTCTTACTTGGCTCAAGTTCTGTTTCTCAAAATTGCCTTCACTCAAGTGGTTGTTTTTACTGGAAACTCAGCTGTCAAGTTAGAGTTGAGGGCCTTTCAGAAAAGAAAGTACAGTACTGTAAACCTAAAATCTGATGCGCCTGAGAAAAAGATTAAAGAAAATTAGCTCACTCCTTCAAAGCTACAGATCCAGTTCTGAGGAAACTGCAACAGATTTGGGGAACTACAAAGTACATCTCTGGCAACTTCCAGAAGCCCATAGCTTTTCAGAAGGCCAAATGTATTGTGTTTTTCTGAGCGGTAGTCACAAAGCTTTTTTTCCAGTAGTATCTTGTGGTGCCTGGAAATCAGGGGAAACTGTGAATGAGTCTCATGTTTTCTGTTTTTGTTTTTCACATGCTTCTGGTTCTGCCCATTTCCTTTAAACTGGAGGCCAAAAGCTGGCAGCCTGTGGGCCAATTCAGCCTGTGAATGTGTTTTCTTTGGCCTACAGGGTGTTTTTTAAAATTTCGAATTTGTCGCCAGCATTTAAAAATCAGGAGATTTCACACACACACAAAATCCAGATTTCCTGCTTTTCTTGAAAAATTGCAAGATTTGAAGACCTTGAGTCTGCATGTCCACATGGCAATAATCCGCAGGAGCTGAGCGGTAGCTGCCCCCTTTGGATGGGGCATGCACCCTTCCCTTGGCCCCATCCACACCTGGCCTGCTACCTTCCTTTACCTTACCCAGCTCATCCCAAGACTCCACGGGGAATGCGGCTTCCAAAATACTTCCGTCATTAGTTCTAAACCACTTGCCCTGACCTGTTTCCTGCTCTATATCCCAACATGTTCCCAAGCCTTGGAGGGTCTGACGTTATGACCAATTTCCTGTTTGTGGATTCGATTCATCCCCTGGCCCAACACCTGGCACCATTCCCCCAGGTTACCTGTGCTTCCTGCCCTCCTAAACTGGGAAGACCCACCCATGTTCCATGCTGCTGGCAGCCACAAAAATCAAGCCCTAGGCACCCCCGATTGGTTCGCTCTCGCTCTGTATCTGTCCCTGCTCCTATTCCCCACTCACCACTTCTTCCAGGGCCCACTTGGTTGCTGACCTTGGACTTTGCCTCCTGTTTCCAGCCTTGAAATCATCCCTTGGACTTGACTACGGAGTTTGGCTCTGGTTTCAACTCTGGGCCTCTCTCTCTTAAGCTTTGCTTGTGACTCTTCCTACTGACAAAACCTTCAAGTCACTCCAGCTCCAGCTCTTGGAAATGTGTTAGTCAGAGTAATGCTAGCTGCTGTAACAAACAAATCCCCAACATTTCAGTGGCTTAATATAATCAAGGTTTATTTCTCATTCACATAACAATCAAATGGGAGTTTTCTGGCCTGAAGGCAGGACCCAAGCTCCTTCCAGCTTGGCTCTACCATCCTCTCTTGATCCAGCTAGTGGGTAGCAGAAAGAAAAGAGTGGCAAAGGAACCCCTGCTTCTCAACTGCCTTCCAGGCTTGGAGTGACACTTGTCACTTTCACTCACATTCCATTGGTGAGAGCTAATCATGTGTTTCCACCTGAATGTAAGAGGAAATGGGAAATGTGGTCTGTGGGTGAGGTCCCATCCCCCAGTGACAATGTCATGCAGTGGAAGGGAGAGGCTGAGTTTTGGGAGGGCAGCGTCTATCTCTGCCACAGCACCCAGTCCAAGCAGAGGCACGCAGAGCTGGTTCCCTGGCTGAGCTGGTACCAATCCTTGTTAAGTGTGGGAAGGAAATGGCACATTTTTCTCCAGGATTATAGAGCTCTCCATGGCAATTGACAGAAACCCAAATCAGCCTAAGAAAAAAGGGCATTTATTGGCTCTCATAACTGGGAAGTTCAAGGGGATAAAGTGGCCTGAAGTACAATTGGATCTAGGTACTTAAACATGGGTATTAGGTCTCTCTCTCTCCATTTCTGTGTCTTGTCTGAAGCCCCTCACTCCTTCTGCAGATTTTCTCCACATGGCAGGGAACATGGCCAACAGCTGCCCTTGCATCGCATCCTCCCAATTCCATGCTCTAAAATGCAAAAGCCCCTTCTCCAGCTCCAAGCTTTCAAAACCACAGAGAAGGCTCTGATTGGCCTGGCAGGGGTTACAGGTCTACCAGGGAGGCAGATGACCTGTGAGTTCCTTTCCTACCACATTGGAGTGGGAGAGGAGCAGCTTCCTTAGGGAAGTGGGTACTGCAGGACAGACAAAGCAATAAATATGTAAACCTTTGACCACACAGCCTCGGACTATCCCTCTGTGGCTAGCCCAGACCTTGGGCCTCAGTGCAGGTCCCAGGGAGCAGATTCCTGAGACCAGAGCACACTCATTATGCACTATTTTAGTTAAAGCCATGGTTTCCACAAGAGTTAATAGGATCTTCATGACTTCGCATGAATTCAGTAGAGTTGGAAAAGGCCTGTTGATAAATTTTTTACAAGACCTGAAAACGTCATAAGTTCCACCAAGTTCCACCAAAGGGATATACTTACATAATGAAATATCATTGGAAAATTCATGTTTTTCAGGCAGGAATTCACTTCAAATACTGAAGTACCTCCTTTATTCATCCACCCAACAAACAATTATTAAGCACCTGCAATGTGCCCAGTTTGGAGTCAGGTGCTGGACATGCAATGATGGATAAGTCCAAGTCCATGGCGTCACCAGGCTTAGAGTTTCTAGTAGATAAGGAAATACGGTTGAGGCAAAATGTGATATCATGACCAAGTCTGTAAGATAATATTGTTACACCAGCAAACAAACAAACAGACAAAAGACACCCTGAGTCTTGAGTATAAAATGAAGAGATTCTCAAGGATGGAAGAAATTCCTTATATATACATGTTGAAGAAATGAGGGTAGGAATCAAGAGGCGATAGCAGTCAGAAAATATCTTGGAATTCATGATGTGTGGCAAAGCACTTCCGGGGTGTAGGTATCACTGGTATGCTCTCTTGCCAGGTGTGCTATTGGGACCAGCCACCTTCTAACTCCTTCCTTGATTGCTACTTAGTTTTGGTTGGAGATTTTTTCCCGTGAACATACATTTCCAATTTTTTATTGTTAAGTCAATGGCAATTGTTTTACATTTTCAGAAACTTGTAATGCTATTATTCAAGGTAAAGAAAACCTCAGGGCCGGCCTGGTGGGGTACCAGTTAAGTGCGCATGCTCCACTGCAGTGGCCCAGGGTCCACAGGTTCAGATCCCAGGTGCACACCGACACACTGCTTGTCAAGCCATGCTGTGGCCACATCCCATATAAAGTAGAGACAGATGGGCATGGATGTTAGCCCAGGGCCAGTCTTCCTCAGCAAAAAGAGGAGGATTGGCAACCGATGTTAGTTCAGGGCTAATCTTTCTCACAAAAAAAAAAAAAAAAAAAACCCAAAATAAAGGAAAGCTATATAGTCTAGCTCTTGATTCTTTTAATAAACTTATTTTGGAATTATTTTAGATTCATAAAAGTTGCAAAGATAATACAAAGAGTTCTCAGATCCCCCTCACCCAGTTTCTCCTAATACATTTGTCAAAACTAAGAAACCAATTGGGAAAACTGGACAGCCATGTGCAAAAGAATCTTACACCATACACAAAAATTAACTCAAAGTGGATTAAAGACTTGAATGTAAGACCTAAAACCATAAAACTCCTAGAAGAAAACATAGGATTTCACAACAGTCTTAGCAGCATCTTTTTTTTTTTTTAAACTTTATTTATTTATTTTTCCCCCCAAAGCCCCAATAGATAGTTGTATGTCATAGCTGCACATTCTTCTAGTTGCTGTATGTGGGACTCGGCCTCAGCATGGCCAGAGAAGCGGTGCGTCAGTGCGCTCCTGGAATCCGAACCCGGGCCGCCAGTAGTGGAGCTTGCGCGCTTAACCGCTAAGCCACGGGGCCGGCCCAGCAGTATCTTTTTGAATACCATGTCTCCTCAGGCAAGGGAAACAAAAGAAAACATAAAAACTGGGACTACATCAAACTAAAAATCTTCTGCATGGCAAAGGAAGCCATCAACAAAACAAAAAGACAACCCACCAGCTGGAAGAAAATATTTGCAAATCGTATATCTGATAAGGGGTTAATTTCCAAAATATATAAAGAACTCATACAACTCAACAACAAGAAAATGAACAACCCAGTCAAAAAATGGGCAGAGGATATGAACAGATATTTTTCCAAAGAAGCTATACAGATGACCAACAAACACATGAAAAGATGTTCAACATCACTAATTACTAGGGAAATGCAAATCAAAACTATAATGAGATATCACCTCACACCTGTCAGAATGGCTATTACTAAAAAGACAAGAAATAACAAGTGTTGGAGAGGATGCGGAGAGAAGGGAACTCTCATACACTGCTGGTGGGAATGCAAACTGGTGCAGCCACTATGGAAGACAGTATGGAGATTCCTCAAAAAATTAAAAATAGAGGGGCCAGCCCAGTGGTGTAGTGTTTAAGTTCGCTTGCCCTGCTTCCACAGCCCAGGGGTCACAGGTTCAGATCCCAGGCACATATCTATGCATCGCTTAACAAGCCATCCTGTGGCAGGCGTCTCATACATAAAGTAGAGGAAGATGGGCACAGATGTTAGTCCACGGCCAATCTTCCTCAGCAAAAAGAGGAGGATTGGCAATAGATGCTGGCTCAGGGCCAATCTTCCTCTCACACACACACGAAAAATTAGAAATAGAAATACCATATGATACAGCTATTCCACTTCCAGGCATTCATCCAAAGAACATGAAAACACTAATTCAAAAAGATATATGCCCTCTTATGTTCGTTACAGCGTTATTCACAATAGCTAAGACTTGGAAACAACCCAAGTGCCCATCAACGAGTGAATGGATAAAGATGTGGTATATATATATACAGTGGAATACTACTCAGCCATAAAAAAGATGAAATCTTGCCATTTGCAACAATATGGGTGGACCTTGAGGGTATTATGCTAAGCAAAATAAGTCAGACGGAGAAAGACAAATACCGTATGACTTCACTCATATGTGGAAGATAAACAAACAAACTCATCGATGAGGAGAACAGATTGGTGGTACCAGAGGGGAAGGGAGTGGGGGGAGGGAGAAAGGGGTAAAGGGGCATATATGCATGGTGATAGATGGAAACTAGATTTTTGGTGGTGAACACGATGCAGTCTATACAGAAGCCAAAATATAATGATGTATACCTCAAATTTACACAATGTTATAAACCAACGTGACCTCAATAAAATAATTAAAAGAAAAAAAACTAAGAAACCAACATTGGTCCATAACTGTTAACTAAATTCCCTACTTTATTCTGATTTCACCAGTTTTTCTGCTAATGTCCTTTTTCTGTTCTAGGATCCAACCCAGGATACCACATTGCATTTTGTAGCTCTTGATTTCTAAGGATCATTATCCTTCAGGCGTGGGTCAGCTCTGCCTCTTTTCCTCCTTGCTGCCAATGCTTTCAACATTTCATGGTTCATTAGCACCTGCTCTAGAGTGTGAGCAAGGGAAGGAAACAATTTTGAAATGCAAATTAGCCAAATGTTGTTATTTATTGGTTTGTGGCGGTTAGCTCAGTTGCTAATAAGGCCAAGGTTATTGGCTTCTTCTCTGTAAATGAGTCAGCTGGCTTAGTAATGACACGGGAAATTTTGTCCTGGCCATTATTTGCACCCTAAACCCCATCTTGCTTCTCTTAAATGCAAACTTTTTGCCACAATGGGATAATGGTGGGAATGGCTATCTTATTACCTTGCTCCTCAAAGTGTGGTCCATGGACCTGCAGCATCAGCATTTCCTGGAGCTTGTTAGAAATGCAGAATCTCAGGCCCCACCCAGACCTAAGAATCAGAATCTGCACTTTAACAGGATCCCCAGGCGATGAGGAAGCACAGCCATTCCCCAAAAGTTTATGGAGAACCTACCCTGTGTGAGGTGCTGGAGTTTCAAAAGAAAGAAGAAGCTCTCTCTCCGTCGTAGAACATGCCGTCCACCTAGTAGGGATCCCAGAGAAGCAAAATGACAATTACAATTAAAAGGAATTGTGGGCCCGCCCGGTGGCGCAAGCGGTTAAGTGCACGCGCTCCGCTGCAGCTGCCTGGGGTTCACTGGCTCTGATCCCGGGCGCGCACCAACGCACCGCTTGGCAAGCCATGTTGTGGCGGCGTCCCATATAAAGTGGAGGAAGATGGGCACGGATGTTAGCCCAGGGCCAGTCTTCCTCAGCACAACAGAGGGGGATTGGCAGATGTTAGCACAAGGCTGATCTTCCTCACAAAAAATAAATAAATAAGTAAAAGGCAATTGTGATGATGGGGTACTGCCGAGGAACAAAAGAGGGCCTAATCTTGAACTGGTGGACCAGAGAAGGCTTTTCAGGGAATGTCATATTTGAGCTGAGTCATGAAGAATAAGAAGATGTAGCCAGTTGAAGGAAGGAGGAAGGTACAGGGGGTGAGGGTGGAGGAAAAGCAGGTTAGGGGTGGAGAAACTCTGAGGCAAAGGAGACCATGGTGTCTCCTGGGCATTGCACGTAGTGCAACATGTCTAGAGCATCAAATGCCAACACTGGGAATGCTTGACAGAGACGATCCAGAGATTTCCTTCTCTCTCAATTCATCAGCATCATCAACTCATATTATTGAACACCAACTATATGCTAGGCACCGTGCTAGTTGTTGGGGATATGGGTGATAAATGTCACAGTCCCAGTAGATATGGGACTCCAGTCCACGTCAGTTAGATGTTGTAATTACTCAAACAACTGGAGGGAAGAGGTGCACCATACATAAGAGGATCCCCCAGAGGGAACAGTCTAAGGGAAGCCAGGCCTGTGTTCAGATGGGGTCATGTAGAGTGTGACAAATATTGAGGGGCCGAGAGAAGGGGTCCCAGCTACAGCATCCTATAATAAAAGGATATGTGAGTCCCGTAGAGCCAGAAGGTGATGCTGAGGTCAACACTGTGCAGGAGATGGGAGGTATGTTAGTTATCTATTGCTGCATATAACAAATCACCACCAACTTAGTGGCTTAAAATGACATCCATGTATTGGCTGACAGCTCAGTAGGTCGGAAGTCCAGCAGCATCAGTTGGGCTCTCTGCTCAGGTTCTCACAAGGCTGAAGTCAAGGTATCAACTGGGCTGAGCTCTCCTCTGGAGGCCCTGAGGAAGAACCCACATCTAAACTCATTCAGGTGTTGGCAAAATTCACTTCCTGTGGTTGTAGAACTGAGGTCGCTGTTTCCTTGCTGGCTGCCAGCCAGGGTCCACTCTCTGCTCCCAGATGCCACCCACATTCCTTATGTGGCCCCTTACATCTTCAAAGTCAGCAACAGTGCATCAAATCTCCCTCATGCTCTGAATCTCCAACTTCCTCTTCTGCTGCTCCTAAGAAAGCCCTCTGCTCCTAAGGGGCCATGTGATTAGATCAGGCTCACTTGGATAACCTCCCTGTCTTAAAGCCAATGGTGCCATATAACATAACATAATCACAGGCGTGCTATCTCATCATATTCACAGGTTCCAGGGATTTGAACATCTGTGGGGGTAGGAGTGGAGGGACAGGGTAGAAGTGGAGTCTGCCTTCTGGTGACCTCTCAGGAGGTGTGCCTCTGCACTGTTCTGACTGTGCACAGCAGAGAAGGTCTCATTCCCAGCCCTGATTTATCTGAGCTCTTGCAGGATTCTGGTGATAATGATTACTTCTGAGGCCAAGCTCCTCCTTCCCTTGAATTTGGTCAGTCTGAATCTTCTCACCATCCTCATGAAGGGTCCCTGTTCTGTCCCACAACGGCCCAGATCTGGAGCTCAGTCTCATTCCAGTCTTGGTGCAAAAAGCTGCTCACTGTGGCCTTGGTGGGAGCAGCAGATGGTACTGAGGTTTGAGACATGCACCGTATCATCCCCACATAGCACTAAGCATCTCTTTCCTTAGAGGTCCTTCATGGTGCTAGGCTTTCTCCCCTCTCCTCTCTCCAACTTCCCTTCTTGCACTGCTTTACCTCTTCCTGCCTCTCAGAAGCCAACCCCACTTCGCCCTTTATCACGTGCAGAACAATTCCATTTTCCCCAGCTCCAGACCTTCTTTGCACAGCTGACGATTTGGCTAAAGCTTTGGTGTCACCATTGTAAGGATCTACCAGATTCAGTCCTTAAGTCAAGACCACCCTCCTCTGAGTCATTGTCTTTCCATGGGAGTGAGAGTGAAGGTGGTTTCCTTCCTCCAGCTTCACATGCTATGGACGGAAGTGCCGAGTGTAACAGGAGCACAGGGTTGGAGCACCTCCCCAAGCAGGTTACAGGGAAGTGAAGACCTGACAGGTGACTAGGAGGCGGGGAACCAGGTCCCAACTGAGGGGAATCATTTTTACTAATAGAGGGAGCAGAGAATGAGAGAACAAAACCTGTTTTAGGAAGTGAGAAAGGAGCACAGAATTAGATGTTGAAGGAAGATTAACACTCAAGTAAGTGGAGAAGAGGAAACAGCTTTCCAGGCAGGGCCCTGCTGACAGGAAAGGCAGAGAGGAGGACTGTCTGGCTGCTTCTTGTCAGTTACTAGACCTCTTTGACTGAAGGGGAGGGCTGTCACAACATGCTGGGTGTTAAGGCCAGCTTGTAAAAGGCACAGAACACAAGGCTATTACCGGACTTCACTTCTCCAGGCAGGGAGGGGCCATTAAGGTTTCTGGCATGGCATGTCAACTTGTGCTACCAAGGTCACTCTTATTGATGTAGCCAGTATGTTTGCCAGTGTATACCTTCAGATTACACAAAACCTGCCTTTTCACACACATGTCCAATTCACAAAAGAGCAACTTTTGTAATTGGTAATATAAGAACCCACCTTCATCTTGTTTTTGCCTTTGGCTCAGTGATTCCTTAGTTTACAGGGAATCAGCAGCAGAGCTGCCACTGACAGGCAGTGTGTTGGATTTGACTAACCGGCTCTCAACATCCAGTCCCTCTTTTTACTGGGTCTTTTCAAAAGCCAGAGAGCTATAAACTATGTTTCTCAGACCTCCTAATGGCTAGGGTTCTGGATGACGCAAATTAGGTTCTGTCAATTAGATGCACTCATGAGAAATGTAAAAGGCAGAAGGGAGCCAGGGGTCACCTTCCTGATGCTTTGGCTGTGTTCCGCTGACGAGCAACGTCAAGGCCATGTGGACATCTGCAGCAGCAGTCCAGTGTTCAATTTCCAGATCCACGAGTGTCCAGGGGAACTTGTGGCAGAGGAGGTGGAGGTGGTACCTGATCCCTGGATTACTGGGTGGTGAATTCTTAAGCCAAGCCGTCTCATCAGCAGCCTCCTGATTACAGAGGATGTGCAGCTCCCCTGGCGGGTCACTTCTGTGGTGCTCTGGTAATCCTCCCAAGAGGAAGCTCAGTCCTCCAACCCTTCTGATCATTATAAAATTATTAATTTCCTTATTGTTTAAAATACCACGGATGGCTTCTGTTTCCTGCTCTGAAACTTAACTTCTGCTGCAAGAGGATATGAAAACATAGTATTCCACAAAATAGACTCTCAAAAAATTTTCTTACAGTTGACACCCAAACTGTGATGGATTGAGGGGTCTGGAACCACATGCCTCTTAGCACATGGGCTTTTTTAGGCTAATGTTCCCAAAATGTGATACATATATGTTTAATGATACATATACCTCCCTCTATGGGAGGATTTTGTTTTCTTTTTCTTTTTTAATTTTTTTGTGAGGAAGATTAGCCCTGAGCTAACATCTGTGCCCATCTTCCTCTATTTTATGTGGGACGCCTGCCACAGCATGGCTTGATAAGCCATGTGTTGGTCCACACCTGGGAACCGAACCTGCCAACCCCGGGCTGCCAAAGCAGAGTGCGTGAACTTTTAACCACTACACCACCAGGCCAACCCCTATGGCAGGATTTTAGATAGTACATGGGTGAACATCTTCATGATTTTAATAGATGTGTATTTATTTTAATATGTACTAAAAGAAAGTTTACAGGTAGCATGTCAGACCTGATTTTGTGAATCAGTGACTTAATGAATATTATCACTGTTCGTGGCAAAGCTAGAGTGGGTAACGAGGACTCCAGTAAAACATGTTAATTAATTTAATGAAAAATATTAAGTAAATAACAGATAGATGGCACATAGATTTGGCAAAAATCATGAGGATGGTATTCAAATGACTGAGATTTGGGAACCTTTCCTAGTTATTCATTCTTATGAGTCCCCTCACTGCACGAATGGAGGGAGCAACTTAAGACCATGAATGCTGTTCTCCAATCTGTACCAGACCCCATTTCCAAAGACCACCACTCTTTTTAACTTGAGGTGTTACTGAAAGTCTACATGCTCTGCAACGCTGTAAAGAGAACACCCAGAACCTGTGAGTTATCACGTGCCAAAGGTGGATCAGCCCATCAGTGGGACCAACGGGTGGGTGGGGAGGAAAAACTGCAAAGTGGGCCTGGCTCCAGGAACAGTGTGTATTCAGCACAGACCCATAAGTTCAGAAATACCAGACTTGGGTGTGTTTGTTGTGGAGACTTACTATAGCGAAAGGGAGGGTAAGAACCCAGGATTATTCTCCTCAAAGGGAAAGCTGGCAGTCATCTCCCAAGAGTCCCTGTCAAAAGCCACAAGCCCCAGCCACACTAACAAAATAAGGGTCAGCTAGGAGCCACCCTGCCTCTCTGTTCTTGTTTACATCCCTCAGACCTCAGAAGAGATACTGCAGATATATGACTCTAAATGTAATGAGTACAAATTGCAACCACTCAAAAGCTATACTTTGATAATGCCTAACTGAAACAGCAGAGAGATAAGACAAGAAACTGGACTAGAGGACATTTAGAAAAAAGGGTCTAATAGGTCACTAATCTCCTAATGCCCATCTACAGACCAGTGTCCAGCTGGCTACATAATAATCACCTATATGGGGGGTGGGTGTGTGTTTTTAAAATTTTTTCTGGCTTTATTGAGATACAACTGACATATAACATTGTGTAAATTTAAGGTGTACGAGGTGTCAATTTGATATACTTATGAATTGCAAAATGATTACCACTGTAAGATGAGAGTGTGTTTTAATATTGTAGATTCCCATCACCACCCAGAGTGGATTCTGGTGAAGGTCAGAGATGGACCCTTGGGATCGGTGTATTTAACAAGCTGCCCCGATGGTTCTGATGCTCAGTCTAGTTTGCAAACTACTTTTTGAGCCCCTGTGCCTCATGTCTAATTGCTTCCTTCCATTCCTCACCAGCCCAGTCTGGGTCATTCCTTTCACATTGGTCGACTCTAACAGCTTGCTAACCGATCTCCTGCCTCTCTCTTTCTTAATCACTTTAGAGCCAAACCAATGACTCTAAAGGACAGGAAAAGCATATAGTAAATAGAAACAGGATTTAGTGTCCGTAAAGAGCTTTCCTCTTGGGAAAAGTCATATAACCTCTCAAAACTGCAGTTTTCCTCATCTTTAAAAATAGAGGTTAATGAATGTGCCCACATTACTGGGTTGTTGGAAGGATCAATCAAAACTATTGATTCAAGCACCTAGTGACATGTGATCTAAGTTATTTACATCATTTCTATGCTCAGAAGCGCACAGTGGCTACTAGAGCAGACCTGTCTTGTCTGTCTGGCCAGCATCTCTACATGTGGGAACTGTCTCCCTTTTCCTGTTCTGCAGGATTCTGGAGGACAATCAATCCCAGATCCTCTGGGCGGGGTGGGGGGGGGGCGGGGGGGGCTCATGGCCCAAGCTAAGCCAATCAGACTCTCTCCTCAGAATTTGAGTTTTGAGTGGGGATTCAGGGATGAGAGTTTGAGTCACTAGTTCATCCTCTGGAGATCCCCTCTTGCCTGGTCAGTTCTTCCTTCAATTCTGTAAACTTCCCAATATCCTCCCAACAGATTGCCCCATTTTTCTTTTCGGTTAACCCAGAATTGTTTCCTGTCTTCTGAAACTGAAGAGCGCTGACACAGCTCCGCATTGTCTACAGAATGAAGCATGCAAACTTCTCACCCTGAGTTACAGATCTCCACATCATGTTTATATCTCACCTAACGGCCCTTCCCTAGCTAAGCTTAAGACCCTGTGTAGTAGTCCCCTGCTAGCTGGCTATTAGACTGTTTGCATTTTATGGGCAAGGAGGGTGTCTAACTCATCTCTGTGTTATGCTAGACGGCTCCATGTATTTTGATGAGATTTTATGGAGAACCAGCTCTCCATAAATGTTCTCTTTTATGGAGAACATTTAAAAATCAGAAAAGGCATTCTACGGCTCAGAGCAGAAATGGTCCCCAGAGATTAAGATTACAGAGAATCTGGGTATACACCAAGTTGTGGGGACGTTTTTAAAAGTATATTCTGGGGGCCAGCCCAGTGGCATAGTGGTTAAGGTTTGGTGCGCTCTGCTTCAGTGGCCTGGGTTTGTGGGTTCGGATCCTGGGCACGGACCTACACCACTCGTCAGGCCATGCTATGGCAGCAACCCACATACAAAATAGAGGAAGATGGGCACAGATGTTAGTTCAGGGCCACTCTTCCGCAAGCAAAAAGAGGAAGATTGGCAACAGATGTTAGCTCAGGTCTAATCTTCCTCACCAAAACAACAATAAATAAAGAAAAACAAAAAATAAATAATAATAAGAGTATATTCTAGGGGCTGGCCCAGTGGCACAGGCAGTTTAAGTGCGTGCGCTCTGCTCCGATGGCCCAGGGTTCGCAGGTTCAGGTCCCGGGCGCACACCAATGCACTGCTTGTTAAGCCACGCTATGGTGGCGCCCCATATAAAGTAGAGGAAAATGGGCACGGTAGTTAGCTCAGGGCCATTCTTCCTCAAGCAAAAAGAATGGGGGGAGGATTGGCATCGGTTGTCAGCTCAGGGCTAGTCTTCCTCACACACACACAAAAAAAAGTATATTCTAAAAGGTATATTCTAATCCTTTGGCTACAAATTAGATTTGTAAGTTTAAGATAGAAGGCTCAAAGGAACTAGCCCACTGACTCAACAAGGCCAAATACCTCTTGGTTTATACATTATAACCCTCTAGGTTATGCATTTTGGTGTTCAGAAAGGTTATTTGTACCCTCAGGATATCCTGATGACCCAGGAAATCTTACTCACAAGTGTTGAGTTCTGGGAACTTAAATCAAGCAGACTATAAATATTTTAATAAAAGGAAAGGAGTGCAAATTCTTAACTGATCACAAATAAAATTAAGAAATAAGGTTGAATTTAAGTTGATCTGGTGGCAAGACTGTTAGTAAATTCTCTTTCCCTTCATTATCTGTCCTGCTCCTTCTGCTAACATTATTAGCTCCAGTCACCAATTAGCCATTGCTCTCCGGGGTTGAGTTTACCAGAGGTTTTTTTATTCCCTGAGAGAGGAGAGAAGTAATGATTAAGGTAATTTCTCCTTCAAGAATGATGCAATGTACAAGACAGCCTTAGAGTCCAATAAACTCAGGTTTAGATCCTGCTCTGGAACTTGTTAGTAGTTTAACTTCAAGCAAGTTATTTCCCCTCTCTAGGTCTCACTCTCTTTATCTGTAGAATGGAACAATAATGCCAGCCCCACATCTCCAAGATTCTGATTCTGTTGGTCCATAGTGGCTGTGCACCCTTGGAATTTTGTTAACTGTGAGTTGTTTTGAGGATCAAATGTATGAAAAGCCCTAGAATAGTGCCTGGCACTGCGTCATTGCTCAGTTAATGTTCCTTTCCCTTCTCTTTCAAAGCTCTCTTCCCTAATATCATCTGTTCATTTCCACTCTAGACCTCTAATCATATTATGTATATGTACATAAAAACACATGATTTTAATATATAAACATATTCTATGTACATATTCACTCATTTGTTCAACAAATAGTTATTGAGAATCCATTTATACCAAGCACTGTGATAAACCAGTTAGACAGGTTCTCTGTTCTCATGGATCTTACTTTCTTTCTTTATTTTTTTTGTAATTTTATTTATTTATTTTTCCCCCCAAAGCCCCAGTAGATAGTTGTATGTCATAGCTGCACATCCTTCTAGTTGCTGTATGTGGGACGCGGCCTCAGCATGGCCGGAGAAGCGGTGCGTCGGTGCGTGCCGGGGGTTCTGAACCCGGGCCGCCAGCAGCAGAGCACATGCACTTAACCGCTAAGCCACGGGGCCAGCCTTCATGGATCTTACTTTCTAGGAGACGAGCATTCTGGGGATGTGACAGGGAAGCACGGGTGGAGGGAGGAGTGCTACGTGGACTAGGCAGGTGAGGGAAGGCTTCTCTGAAAAGTGGGCCTGTGAGACCCAGAGGATGAGGAGGAGCCAGCCAGGAACTAGATAGGATGAGCACCGCAGGCAGAGGACACAGCAGGTGCAAAGCCCCAGGGTGGGAGCAGCTTGGTGCGGTTAAGGAACAGAAAAGGTCTAGTGCCAGGAGGGGTCGGGGGGGATGCAGGGCCCTGTGGGCCACGGTCAGGACTTGGGATTGAAATGTGACACACCGAAGTGGGGAAGGGATGGGATCCAATTTATGTTTAAAAAGCATCACTCTGGGGGCCAGCCCGGTGGCACAAGCGGTTAAGTGTGCGCTCTCTGTGGCCCGGGGTTCGCCAGTTTGGATCCCAGGCACGCACCGACGCACCGCTTGGCAAGCCATACTGTAGCGGCGTCCCATATAAAGTAGAGGAAGATGGGCATGGATGTTAGCCCAGGTCCAGTCTTCCTCAGCAAAAAAAAAAAAAGAGGAGGATTGGCAGATGTTAGCTCTGGGCTGATCTTCCTCAAAAAAAAAAAAAAAAAAAAGGCTGGCCCCGTGGCTTGGTGATTGAGAGCGCGCGCTCTGCTGCTGGCGGCCCGGGTTTGATCCCGGGCTTGCACCAACGCACCGCTTCTCCAGCCATGCTGAGGCCGCATCCCACATACAGCAACTAGAAGGATGTGCAGCTATGACATACAACTATCTACTGGGGCTTTGGGGGAAAAAAAATAAATAAAATTATGAAGAAAGAAAAAAGCATCACTCTGGCTGCTGTGTCTCAGAGCAGATTGCAAGGGGCTAGGACGGAAGCAAGTCCAGGTGACTACAACACACACATCATACCAGACATGTAGACTCCTGGAGTTAGAAAGAGCAGAGGAGCTCTGGCCCGGAGATGCAGGAATGCCTGGGGGTCACCAGCCCAGGGAACACTGGTCCTCATCCCCACCTGCACAGTGCACTTGCCTTGGGGCACTGTTGACAAAATTCCAAGGATCCACAGCCACCACCACAAGCCAAGAGAATCAGAATCTCATACATGGGGGCCAGGCTAATGGGACCTTTTACAAAACTCCCTGGGATATTTTATGTGCATTCAGAGTTGAGAATCATTGTGTCTAGGTGAGCTCTCCAGGGCTCAAGCTCTCGGTACTGCCTGAAATGCCTGTCCAGTGTCGGACATCGCATTACTACAACGTTCTTTTTCAGAGTGGGCTGAAAGCAGCCTTGGGGTAGACTCCCTGCACACTCACTCTTGTGGGGCCAGCCAGCAATTCTTTCTTCTACTAAAATTACCCCTCCCTCCACCCCCATTGCCACACCCGCCATCACTCAAGGCAAATCTCCACAAAGGGAAATGAAGGAACTCAGGTATGGGGAACCTTGGATAGGAAAGGAGGAGTTGTCAGGCTCCTGAGATCCTCCCCACCCCCCTGAGGGTCCCATCTAACAGCTCTTGCACCCACAGGCACTGCATGTGCTGCTCAGAGCCCAGCCTTGCAACAGCAGTGACCAACAAAACCCCAGGAGGTGAATTAATGACTGTCCCCTCCCACCCAGTCCACACGTATTACCAGAGAATTTGAGAACCGGAAGGGGCTTTAGCATAAGTAGTTCAATTCTAACTTAACCATGGGTTGGTGGGGGAGGGAGCCAGACACTAAATATAGTCAGTCTTGTATTTCTGGGGCATTCCTAGAAGCTTGAGTGGGGGGAAGGGAATCTGATCATCTACATTCTGGCAGGCTCTGTGTTCTATAATTTACAGTCCTCACAAAAGCTCCATGAAGCAGATGTTGTTATTCTCGTTTATCGATTAAGCAACTGAGGTTCAAAGAGGTAAAGGTCACACAGCGGGTTGGTCGGTGCTGAGGCCCGATGAAAACTGAGTTGAGTCAGCCTCGCACCAAAGCTCAGGCTCCGTCCACAACTACACTGTGCCCCCTCTTGGTGTCCTTCTCTAGAATCTTCCCTCAGCGGAGGGATAATCAGTATCACCTCACGTCACCCCACTTGAGGCCAGGAGCCAGCTCTCCAATTTCTGCTACCCTTGCCCATCAGTCTGTGCCCCCCACCCCTAGATTTCTCTGCCAGAGCTCAGCCCCTATGGCCCCTCTCTCCTCTTCCTCCCTCATGTTTCCTACAAACCCGGGCCAGAGCACAAAATCAACCCTAAAGTACTAAGAAAGAACCAAACATGGAGGTTGAAAGATTGTCCATTTTGCTTGCATGTTTTGACGGAGGGGCGGAGGGAGGGACCTGTTTTACTCCCGTGTCTTGACATGTCATTGACTGCTCTGCCTGGGTTGCCGTGACTTTGCATACTCCTCAAGAGTGAGAAATTTTCCAACTACTCCAGGCCTACAGTGATCTCTCCTTTAGAGGCAGGCTGCGCCCACAGAGTTAGCACTTGCCTAGGAAATCAACTTAACCCATCATGTTCTCTTGTTGCTGCATAAGGACATGACTAACCACCACCACCACCCCACGTTAAACTAAGAGACTATATTCTGTACTCTATTTGTGTTCCCCAACACGTGAGTTGCTAATGCGTTCTTGACTAACTGATTGGCTGACCCTGTTGTATGCAGGGACCACTGAGTTTGTACCTGTAAAGTGGCACCACACCTACTCTTAGACCTCAAAAGATCAGGGACTAGAGAAAGGAGCCATTCTTTGTGGCATTTTGCTTTCAAGGTGGAATTCAGTCCCTGGAGGAAGCCACTCCTTTAACCACATTCCTCTCCCACCTGAAGGAAGCCTCCTCCAGCTCTGGGCAGATCCGTCCCCCTCCCCCAGGAACTCAGGAACTAACTCCTTATCTCAGGTGCTCTGCCAGGCCCTTTAAGGATCTTAGTAAATTCTCACAGCAAACCTAGGCAGCATTATTCCCATTTCAGAGCTAAGGAAACTCAGGATCAGAAAGGGGTAACTTGCTCCGAGGTACAGACAGCTCGTAAAGAGCAGAAATGGGATTAAGACCCAGCTGTGCTCAAAGCATTGGGGCATCTGATACTCATTTGTGTGCTTCATCTTGACCAGATTCAAGGCTCCTCAAGGTGGAGGCCAGGTTTGGGTTCCCCACAGGCCTGAGCATAGGGCAGGGGCAGAGTGTTTGCTCAGCAAATTGTCAGAGGAAGTTTACCCTGATTACCTATTGTGTGAGAACCAGTATTGGGGGAAAGAGGAAGTGTTTGTGTAGTGATAAGGCCTGTGTGCCTGGTGGTGGCCCCATGCCCTGGGCCAGGGACAAGAAGTGGGAGGGATGGCAGCAGAGTGGGGCAGGGTGAGAGACCCCTCCCTGATGGGGGCTGAGGGAAGGATTAGGGGTGGCCAAGAGACTGGGATTTAGCAAAGGATGAGCAAGGCATCCTGAGGGTTGACTGGTTGTTGGCTTCCCTGGCATCCAGGCCTCCATGTTTCCCCCACCTGAAGGAGCAACAGAGACAGAGAAGGAACACAAAGGCCACCTGGGGGTTGCGGGAGAAACCAGCCAGAGTAGCAGTGCATGAGATTTGGGTTTGGGAGACCCTGAGGGCAGATGTAGGATTTAAAGGAGTTCCCCAGGAATGGAGGAGAAATATGGTTTGATTAAACACCTCTGAGAAGAGGACATTTTCTTGGAGGGCCGCAGACCAAGAAAGCATGGAAAAGCATGTTTTTAAGGGATCAGAAAAGATGGAACTTGATATGGGGAAGCTGTATGAGGGGAAGTTTAGGAAGGTGGTTCAGAGAGATGGCTGGGCCTGAGGAGGGCACAGGGAATGCCTTTGAAGGGGACAGTAGAAGTAGAAGTGCGGGTAGCAGTGGGGGCAGGGACCCAAGCTGATACTTCACATCCCCTCTTCACCATTCGCTGACTGTGGGACTTGGGGCAAGTTACTTAACCTGTCTGACCCTCAGTTTCCGTACCCATAGAATGGGAAATAAAAATACCATCTGCCCATACCATTGTTGTAAGGGTGAAATGAGATAAAGCACGTACTGAGCTTAGCACAGTGTCCAGAAAAGAAAAAGTGTCAATAAATGTTAGCAATAATTGACGATGGTGGAAAGATCAGGGTAGATCCCTGGGAGGGTGGGATCTAGGAATATAGTGAAAAAGTAAGCCACTGCCAACCTGTTTCATGACAGCTTACATTTACTGAGTGCATACTGTGTGCCAGACACTGTTCTCAGTGTTTTTTTTTGTTTGTTTTTTTGTTTTTATAATTTTATTTATTTTTTCCCCCAAAGCCCCAGTGGATAGTTGTATGTCATAGCTGCACATTCTTCTAGTTGCTGTATGTGGGACGCAGCCTCAGCATGGCCGGAGAAGTGGTGAATCGGTGCGCGCCCGGGATCCGAACCCGGGCCGCCAGCAGCAGAGCGCACGCCCTTAACCGCTAAGCCACGGGGCCGGCCCTGTCCTCAGTGTTTTATATGCTTTATTTCATTTAATTCTCACCACAACCTTGTGAGGCAGGCACTGCAATTATCCTCATTTATACGAGGAAGCAGAAGCACAGAGAGTTTGGGTAACTAGCCTGAAGTCACACAGTTAGTGGGTAGCCAAACTCAGGCTTTCTGACTCCAGGGCCACACACTTCCATCCTGCCTCTCATCAGCTTAAGCAAACGTAAGACATCTAGAGATACAGCAGAGAACCGGTCATGGAGTTCACAGCATGGCAAGGAACTTAAACCTCTGGTGCGTTGGAGTCTCCCAGGGAGATGATCTAAAATGCACACTCCAGGGCCCCATGCCCAGAAAGGCTGACTCTGGCCGCAGTGATGGTGGTAGGGGCTGGGGCAGAAAGGACAGAAATTTGTATTTTTAGCCAGCTCCCTAGGTGATACTGATGCAGGTGGTCTAGAGGTAGGAGGAGAACACGTGGACAGTGCAGGAATAACTAGCTGACCCAGTGGAGATAAGATCTGGGTGGCAGGATGTAGCAAGGTCTCCTGGATAAGGTGGCATTTGACCTGGGCTTTTTTTTTTTTTTGAGGTATAATTGACATATTAGCATTATATTAATTTCAGCTGTACAACATAATGATTTGATATTTGTATACACTGCAAAATGATGACCTGGGCTTGAAGGATGGAGAGGATTTTGTACATCCCTCTACCCTTCTCCGTTTAGAGGCTGTATTGGGTTGAATTGTGTCCCCAAAAAAGATATGTTGAAATCCTAATCCCTGGAACATGTGAATGTGACTTTATTTGGGAAAAGCGTCTTTGCAGATGTAATTAAGTTAAGGATCTTGAGATGACATCATCCTGGTTTCTATGGGTGGATCCAAAATCCAATGACAAGTGTCCTTATAAGAGACAGACAGAGAAGAGACACAAGAGAAGAGGAGTCCACGTGAAGACAGAGGCAGAGACTGAAGTTATGCAGCCACAAGCCCAGGAAGGCCTGGAGCCATGGGAAGCTGGAAGAGGCCAGGAAAGACTCTCCCCTAGAGACTTCAAATGGAGCACGTCCCTGTTGACACCTTGATTTCAGACTTCTGGCTTCTATAACTGTGACAGAATACATTTCTGTTCTTTTAACCCACCAAGTTTGTGGTAATTTGTTATGGCAGCGCTAGGAAATGAATACAGAGGCTTTCGCTCTAGTCACCCCATTAGCCCTGGGGAGGGGTTGTGATTAGACACAGCTATGGAGATCAGAGACTGCAGACAGCTCAGCTGTGCTTGCCGAATCCCCAGCCAGGACACTAGGCCCTGAAGGAGAGTAGTGGGGCATCGCTGTTAGGGATGTGGCAGCACCTTTGCGAGCTTGCGACTTCTCCATTTCTTTTCGGATGCAGGTTTATAAGAAGTCAAAGAAAGGCTCTGCCCTCAGTCTCTGGTTTCACATTTTACAAAGGAGGAAGTCAACACCTAGAAAGCGTAATATCTAGCCCAAGGTCACCCAGTGAGTGGGTGGCAGGGCAGAGCCAGGACCCCTGTCTACAGCACACATCTGTGGGATGCCCAGTCCATGGCTCTCAATGTGGGCTCCCATGGGGCCCTGATTATTATAATACTGTAACGTTGTTACTTTAATTTCACTCCAAAAGAGTCGATTACCTCTAATAATTTTGCTCGGTGGTCGGTTTTCTTGCCCCTGACCAACATGTGGGTAGCGGCTTTGAACTCTGGCTTAGAAACTCCGACGGTTCCCTTCCCCATAGCTGGGGCTTCTGCTTTAGGGATGCAAGCTGAGCTATCTTTGGAAGCTGCTATCTGAAATGCAGAAGTTGGCCATCTGTAGAACGGACAGCACTGGTTGTGGTCTGTGAAACACCAAATCTTGGAGAAGTACCTCTTTAGAAAGGTTATTAATACTTCCTTTGTCCACGTGCCACAATGATTTTCTGCAAGGGAGAAGGAAAAAGCCCTCTTCATGTGTCTGTGGAGAGAGCTTCCTCCTCATCTGAAGCCCTTGCTTCCCATTCCTCCCTCTTTGCTAACACTTGAGCTGGTAGAACGTGGCCAGCCGAGGAATGAACCCTGTCCCCAGGCTGGTGCTCCAGCTACTCTACTCACCAGAGGACTATTTTTTGTATGTGTGTGTGAGGAAGATCGGCCCTGAGCTAACATCTGCCAATCCTCCTCCTTTTGCTGAGGAAGACTGGCCGTGGGCTAAGATCCATGCCCATCTTCCTCCACTTTATATGGGACGCTGCCACAGCATGGCCTGACAAGCGGTGTGTCGGTGCGCACCCCCGGGGTTCCAAACCCGGCCACCGCAGCAGAGCGCGCGCACCTAACCACTTGCACCACCAGGCCGGCCCCACCAGAGGACTATGTTTATGTCACGTTCTAGGAGAAAAGGCAGTAGAGCTTCAGCAGGAGAAACAGAGATGTAAATCAAACTGAGAAGTATTTATTGAGAGCATGCTACTTGAAAGGCATTGAAAGGTTAGGGGTAAAAGAGGACTGGGCAAGGGGTAGGTTGGAGCCTTAGTTTTCAACCGTGGATGCCTGTTGAATTACAGGGAAGTTTTTAAAAACCCTGACACTCACGTTGCCCCCCATACCATTTACATCAGAATGTCTGGGGGTGGGAGTCAGGCATCAGCATTTTTTAAAGATCCCCGGATGATTCCAGTGTGCAGCAAAGTTAGGGAACCACTGAAATATGCTATTCCCAGGGGCTATATCCAGATACTCTGTTTTCAGTGGTCTGGGTTGGGTCTTGGGTGGGTCCTAGACGTTTGCAGTTGTGAAAAAGCTGCTCAGGTTATTCCAGTGTGCAAAGGTGATTCAAGTAAATAATAAAGGAAAAGTCATATGGGCATTATCCAGGTGCCTCTTTTTCCATGTGTAAGGTCCGTATCTCTCACAAGATGGAGGTTTTGTTGAAGTAGAATGAGTTTTGATGGATTTCAGAGACAGTTGGTGATGGTGTACACCAGATACTGACTACTTAGTGGCCTATCAAGGAAAATGCATTGGAGAGGAAACCCAAAACTTTCTCAGAACCAGGAGTGAAGGCCAAGAACAGTATAGTCCTCTGCTTTAGGTTATCAAGCCTCAAGGTCTCAGAGCACTTTTGAAGTAATCCCAAGCCCTCTGAGGATCTGCACGTGTACAGGCTTCAGGGGTGGCTGTGTCCAGCTGCAGAGTGTAGCTAACGTTTGGGGATAGATGCTGTTTGGCTCTCTATTAATCTTCCTTTAGAGGTGCTCAACTCTGGGCTACTTCACAACATACTGAGTAATTTTCCCATTTCTTTCTTTCTTTCTCAATATCTTTTTTCTTCTTTGTAGTGTAAGTTGCTACAGACATAAGGTAAACAGGGGGTGCCTGTGTTTCCCATCTTACCTCCCTGACCCTACTTCCTTCTCCTCTAGAGTTCATGTTCTTTTTTGTCCCTTGATTCCTCCACTCCAACTGGTCCAGAGGATTTCTTCTCATCTCATTCCTGCCTTGAGATTCTGCCTTCCTGGCCTTCTCTCTGCTCTGGGCACTATGGCTGGTGTTCTCCATAAGCAAAGAGTGTTTATGCGGCAGAGGAGATGCCTCCCTTCTAGTCTTGCTCCTTTTCAACTTGGGGTTGCTCTCAAGGAATACGGGTAGCGGTGATGGTTCATGTGATGGTTCTTACCTTTTCTGAAACTTGTTCTTTTGGAACACATTTTGTACCTTTTGCTTGCATCATCTCTAAAATTCTTCCTAATAGATATTTGTTAAATCCAGACTTCTTAGTGCTCTCAGCTCGTATATATCACTAGAAGAACTTTGATCCCTGCAATCAGGATTTACAGGCTGTAACACAAAAGGCAGTGTCCTGATAGTTTATCTTGACAATGTTCTATAGATGACATTGATGAGACGCATTAATTGTCATGGAGAGTTGGTGAGGGGTTCATGTTTCCCACCTAGGAAGATAAAAATTTAGCACCATGAGAATCTGGAGAGGAAGATAAATCTTGTTTTTTTCAAGCAAAGTGAATTGAGAGGAGATGCTAGTAGATGCTACAAGTTTCGCATTAACTATTAACATCTTCATGGATGTTGTGGAAGACTTAAATTGACTTAAAACCCACAAAAGTTGTATTATGAATGTAAGTGAGGGAAGGAAATGACTACCTGGGAATCTAAAAGTTAGTAGAGTGGGAACTAAATAATAAATACCATGTTTTATCAAGTATAATGACAATTATGTCTGAAGACTGGTCTGCAGTTAGGAGCTCTCATTTCTATTCTCAGCTCTCACACTGACTCATCGTACAGCTTGAGGCAAGTCACTCAACAGCTTTGGACCTCAGCTTCTCCATATGAAAAATGGCAATGAAAATACTAGATAGAGGAACTAGCACTTATTGAGCAACTGCTCCATGTTGATGTGTTAAGTGCTCTATATTATATTGTATTATTTCATTCATTCAGCAAATATTTGTTGAGCACCCACCGTGTACAGGATGCTGTGCTTGGCCTCAGGGATGTTATCAGGCACAAAACAAAGAACTTGCTCTCTTAGAACCTAAATTCCATTAGGGCTGGGGGATAATAAATGAGAAATAACAAGACATTCTCAAATAGTGATGAGTGCTATATAGCTAATAAAACCAGATCACGTGATAGAAAGTAATCTGGGACAGGGTTATTTATGCAGGATGGGCTGGTTAGGAGGTGACACTGGAGTTGGGACCTGAATGAAGAGGAGCAGCCTGCAGAGTCCAGAGTCCATAGGTCAAGATCTGGGGAAGAGAGCTCCAGGTAGACAGTAAGTGCAAAGGCCCTGAGGCAGGGAGGAGCTTACACTGTAGGGAAGACCAGGTGATTATAGGAGAGTGAATGAGTGGGTGGTGGGAGGAAGTGATCACCGGGTATGAAGAGATTAGAGATGTAGGCAGGAGCCAGACCACAGTGAGTGGCCTTGTGGGCTGCGGTAAGGTACTTGGGCTTTATTCTGATTGATCTGATTTTCATTAAAAAAAAAATCACTTGAGGTATATGAAGGAGCGTGGTTACAGTGGGGTAAGAATGGAAGCAAAGACAACAGTAGGGAGGCTGTAGCAGGGAGGCTGTTGTCTTCTTTAGGTGAGAGAAGCAAACTTTTTCTGTAAAGGGTCAGATAGTAAATATCTTAGGTTTTGTGAACCACATAAGCTCTCTGTCACACATTCTTCTTCTCCTCCTCTCTCTCCTGCTCCTCCTTCTCCTTCTTTTTTAACAACCCTCTAAAAATGTAAAAACCATTCATAGCTCTTGGGCTATACAAAAACAGGAGGTTGCACACCGGATTTGGCCTGCCTAGCTGGGCAGTAGTTTGCCGACTGCTAGCTAAGAGAGAAGTAGCAACTGATAGGCATATATTTAGGACCCAGAACCGGTAGGACTAGCTGATGAACTTGGCTCTGCGTGGGGAGGGGGTAGGAGAAAGAGGAAACAAAGATGGCCTCAGTGAAGAAGTCGAAGGTGGTGTCATTTACTGAGATGGGGAAGAAGCAGATTTGGGAGTAGGGGGAGAGGAGAAATTAAGAGTTAAGTATGACTTGCCTATTAGTCATCTAAGTGGAGCTGTCAAGGAGGGAGCCTGATATAGACTCTGAAATTTAGGGGAGAGGTCAGGGCTGGAGATCCACATGTGGGAGTTATCGGCCCATGGATGCATTTAAAGTCATGAGACTGGGTGAGATCACCCAGAGTGCAGCGCAGAGGTTCCAGAACGAGGTCCTGGGGGACTCTAGAACTTAGAATCACTCTCTGTGTCAAAGAGTATGACACGACAAATATTGCCAAATTGCTTTCCAAAAGGGTCTTTTGTGTCTTCACGGAACCCATTTTGTTTTAGCTATTTAAAGACACATTGAGTGGCACTGTACACAAGGATGGGCAGGGACACCAGAGTTAGGGATCCTTGACTGCTCTTGCATTGGAGCTGGGGAGCCTCAAGTCACACCGGAGGATTATGCTGGTTACAGGAGGTGTCCAGAGGGCCAAAGCGCTTCAAGGACTCCCAACCAGAGAATCATCCAGCAAGCTTATTACAAATGCAGATTTTTAATAAGAGCTCCTGATTCACTGTCTGGGGTGAGGCATATTTTAAACATGCTCCCTGGGCCGGCCCCGTGGCTTAGCGGTTAAGTGCGCGCACTCCACCGCTGGCGGCCCAGGTTCGGATCCTGGGCGTGTATTGACACACAGCTTCTCCGGCCATGCTGAGGCCGCGTCCCACATGCAGCACCTAGAAGGATGTGCAGCTATGACATGCAACTATCTGCTGGGGCTTTGGGGAAAATAAATAAATAAATATTATAAAAATAAACAAATAAAAAAAAAATAAACATGCTCCCTCTCAAACAAAGGAAAGGTTGAGAAACTTGTGGCTTAGGGATACACTGGGTAGAGGGTATGTCCTTGTGACAGCTCTTCACCTCTGGAGGCTCCAGGGCCTTCAGGAATCTTAGGTGGGTCTGGCTGGGGAAGTTTCAGGATGATGGGATGACAGACTACTGAGCCAGGAAGAAACATTTTCTCTCCTTGTGGGACAGTTTCCTTTGCTCTCCAATTCAGAAGGAGGCCTTTTCCCCACACAGATGCAAACAGTACCTTCTGTAATGCAGATGCAGAGATTAAAAGTTTGAGTTCCCCTGAAGTATCTACTCTGCCCTCTAGTTCCACAGCGTAGAGGAGAGAATGTTTGTGTTTTTGTTTTGTGTCCTTATACGGAAACAAGAATAGATTTTTCAATCAAAAAAAAGATATGCAGGGGCCGGCCGATGGCGCAAACAGTTAAGTGCGCACGCTCCGCTGCGGTGGCCCGGGGTTTGCTGGTTCGGATCCCAGGCACACACCGACACATCGCTTGGCAAGCCATGCTGTGGCGGCGTCCCATACAAAGTGGAGGAAGATGGGCATGGATGTTAGCCCACAGCCAGTCTTCCTCAGCAAAAAGAGGAGGATTGGCAGATATTAGCTCAGGGCCGATCTTCCTCACCAAAAAAAAAAAAAAAAGATATACATATTGTTGGTGAAACTGAAATCGTACCTACACTTTAGATACATTGTGGATTAAATAAATTTGTGTGAAAATAGCTAAAGAATAACAGAAGGAATTTACTGTTAGGCCTTCTACTAGGAACTAATGAATCAATCCTGCATTCACTGAACCATTATTTATTGTGCCTTCTAAGTGCTGGGCACTATTTTAGATTCAGAAGACAAAGCAGTGGACAAAATAGACAAAAATCCCTGCCCCTCACAAAACAGATATCCTAGTTAGGGAGACAGATTAACAAACATGATAAATAAATACAGTCATCCCCTCTTCCACGTGGAGGATACATTCCGAGACCCCCAGTGGATGCCTGAAATGGCACATAGTACTGAATCCTATAGTACTTTTTTCCTATACATACAAATTTGAGGTGTGACGGCAAAATTAGCACCAATTTCTTTTTCCTTCTTTACAATTTCATGGATAGAAGATTCATTCTTACCATAGTTCTTAGCAACCTCAGCATACCAGGTTCTTATTTTTTCTTATTAAGTCGAGAACTATCACTTTTTCACTTACAGGAAGCACTTTATGGCTTCTCTTGGCATATCCAAATTGCCAGCATCACTACTCTTGCGCTTTGGGACCATTATTAAGTAAAATAAGGGTTATTTGAACACAAGCACTGCGATACCTCAACAGTCAATCTGATAACGGAGACGGCTACTAAGTCACTATCTGACGAGTGGTGTACACAGCGTGTATACGCTGGACAAAGCGATGATTCATGTCCTGGGCACGCTATTACTCAGAATGGCGGGCAATTTAAAACTTGCAAATTGTTTATTTCTGGAATTTTCCATGTAATATTTTCAGACCACTGTTGACCGAGGGTAACTGAAACTATAGAAAGCAAAACTGCAGATAAGGGGGGACTACTGTAAAATGTATGCTGTACTAGATAGTTGTGAGTGCTAAGGAGCGGAACATAAAGGAGGGAAGCAAAACAGGAAAGAGTTGGGGGTCTGGATAAGTGAGAATATAGGACAAGAAAGGACTTGAGAGCTGTGATTCAGGAAAGTAACTCAATTTCTCTAAGTCTCAGTTTCTTTATCTGCAAAATAATAAATAATAGCGCCTTCCTGAAAAAGGCTCAGGGCCTCAGACTGACTGTGTCACCTTACTGTGAGACTTTGGGGACAAAAGTTCTTTGGCCTCTCAGAACCTAAGTTTCCTCATCTGTAAAAGGAACAGACTTGCCCAGCCTATGTCTCATGGCTTTTGAAAATGTCAAATGAGATAATTAATGTATGAAAAAATATTTTAAAACATATAAGCTATTACAGAAATGTAAGATAGGAGGAGCTGGCCCCGTGGCTTAGCGGTTAAGTGCGCGCGCTCCACTACTGGCGGCCCGGGTTCGGATCCCCGGCGCGCACCGACGCACCGCTTCTCCGGCCATGCTGAGGCCGCGTCCCACATACAGCAACTAGAAGGATGTTCAACTATGACATACAACTATCTACTGGGGCTTTGGGGATAAAAAGGGGAAAAAAAAAAAAGAGGAGGATTGGCAATAGATGTTAGCTCAGGGCCCATCTTCCTCAGCAAAAAGAGGAGGATTGGCATGGATGTTAGCTCAGGGCTGATCTTCCTTACAAAAAAAAAAAAAAATGTAAGATAGAAATTTATGGGTTGCAAAGCTCTTGCAGATGGTCACCAGAGCCTCAGGACTCTGAGAAAACAATGAATTAGATAACTGCTTGATACTGATTCCCTGCACTGGCAGAGAAAAGGCTAACACAAATTATCAGGATGGACTGAGTAGACCAGCAATCTTATCTTACATCAGGGATAAAATAATCAAACTAAATGTTCCTAAGTGGACACCTCATAAAATAATTTTTATATGACATTTGTCAAATTTTAAAATGCTTTACAGCTCCTTTATGTTTGTTCTTGTTTTGTTTGTCGGACTTCAGTTCCAGGAAAAGAACTAGATGGACAAAGGAGTTACAAATACAGAGCAATCATTTAAATTACTAAGAGCAGATAGTCCATCTTCTGGGTTTTTCTGCAGATGCTCAACAAATATTAATCAAAGCAGATTATTCCAAACATAGGCTGTTGTGTATTCCTTTTTCATCTTCATATTTTCTGCAGCCATGAAAATTTGATAGCATCCCAGTGGTGGTGTGTTAAATCAACAAACATGTTGGTATACCTGCATGGTATAGTGGCTGGCACATACTAGGTATTCAGCAAATATTTGTTAAACTAAAGCAAGAATGATTACTGTGTAAATTTGCTTACTATAGACCAGCCAATTTGATTCCTAAAGTGTTTGGGCATTTAACACACAGAAATACTTGCTTTCCCTTGACGACACTTACCTGGTAAACCGCATTAGGTCCATCTCTCAGGCTGGACTAAAACAGAGTGTTTTATTCAATTTAAATACAAAATCCAAATTTAGTTTGAGTATTGCCTACCATCGTAGGCGCTCAATGTTTGCTAAATAAGATACACATTCAGAAAGCAGTTACTCCAGCCCAAATACCCCGCTCAAGAGCATGAACTGGACGCCTGCCCAGCTCACATTCACCAGGAGACCTCTACATTCTCTGAGGTACTGGCTCCCCTCGCCTGATAACCGAATTATAATCTGTCGTTCAGCCTCTCGACGTTTTCCTCTCAAGCGCCCAACGTCCCAGCTGTCACCAAGGCGGCGTGGTGCTGGGACAGCTCACTCTCCACCTCCGCCGCAGCCCCCGCCCCGCGCGCTTCCGCGGCCGATGGGCGGGCCCAGCGAAGTGCCTTGTGGCTGTTTCCTATTGGGACTTGGTTGCTATGGTATCACCGACCTTAAAACACGACCGGCACTGCTTCCGGAAGTTAAAGGAGAATTACTTCCAGGGCTGCACATACTTGCTATGGCCAACTGAGCCGTCACTAATGTCAAAAAAAATAAAACTTTTGCGGGAAACTCCTAGAAAATCTTACTTAACCACTTTAATTTGTGGTACAACGTGTTATTATATCCTTTCTTCCCTTTTAAAATATTTACAATATAGTCTTCTTTTATTTGCCAGTCTCCAAAATGGCGCTGACGGCATGGGAAGGTCAGAGGTGAGTCACGTGGGCCGTCCCGGTTCCGGCGCGGTAGAGGCCCGGGGTGGTGAACAGTCTCCGGCACCATGTCTGGTTTGTCTGGCCCACAGGCGCACGGTGGCCCTTGCCGGTTAGCGTTGCTGCTTTTACTCCTGCTCGGCCCCAGCTCGGTCCTCGCCATCTCCTTCCATCTGCCCGTTAACGCCCGCAAGTGCCTCCGCGAGGAGATCCACAAGGACCTGCTGGTGACCGGCGCGTACGAGATCACCGACCAGTCTGGGGGCGCTGGCGGCCTGCGCACCCACCTCAAGGTGCGGCTCCGGGCGGCGCGGGGCGGGGAGGGCAGACCGCAGGCGTCGGCCAGCCGAGGCCGAGGATGCGGGGGGTGTGGGGGAGGTCCGGCGGGCGGAGGCCTGGAGGGCGGCGTGGCCTCCCCCGAGCGCGAAGGGCGCGCCGTGGAGACCGCCCCCTCACCCTGCTCGTTGGCGTTCGCGGGGCGGAGCTGGGCGCCAAAGCCCCGGGAACCCGTGGAAGGGCCGCGAGGCCTCGGCAGATGTGGCGACAGCTGAGCTAGGGCGGCCTAGACTTTGGGTCGTGGTCAAGGTCCTATACCAGTTCTGGTCTGAGGTACCTTGAGCTGTAGCTTGGTTTTCCAAAGAAGTCTTTGGATGTTGAGTATTTCTGGGGATTGGCGTCATAAGACACATTGATACCTGCAGGAGAATAATGGACGCACTGAAGCTTACTGTGAATAACAAAACCTATTATTGTTGGAGCTTTAGTTGTGTGTCAGGTCCTGTGCTACCTTACGTATATTACCGTTTAGTTCACACACTACCCTATGAAGTAGGTACTGTTCGTCTCATTGTACACATGAGGAGACTGAGGCTCTGGTAGGTAGTAGAATAAACTGATGTCAGAGCGGGAATTGATTCTTAGTTTGGGAGTTAAGTAAGGTGAAGGAAAAGTGCTACAATCTTACTCTCTCTTGGCTTTTTATTTTTAATTCCTGTGATTGATTAAAATTAATTATTGGTCACAGAATGGTCTCAGTCTCTAGTCATTTTCTGGTACCCCAGAATCTGGACTTGGCCAAGTTTTATGTAAATTTCGACGATACTCTTGGATAGTGACAACTACTACCATGATGCCAATTTGGTCCCATTTTGCAGTTAGGATGACAGGGCCTAATCTTTGAAACTTTATTATGGTTTGATATCAGTCAAGATTTGATTGCGTTTTAGGTAACTTGATTCATTCACGGTAAGCATGTGTTTTGTTTTTAACAGAATGGGTTTTAGATCAAATAGGAAAAAACATTTTTACTTTTTAATAGAGCTTCAGGTATAATAAGACCATAATTTATGTTTAAGGTATTGGAACCCAGTAGTGGTAATAGACGCAATTTACTTATACTTTATTTAGGAGATTAAAAAAACATTGTTTTCAGGGGTATTGCTGAGTGACCCATCCTTTTATTACTTTCTTCAGGTACCAAACTTCTGTCTGGACAAGACAGCTGTGATGGCATAATTTTGGAGACATAACATTTTGGGGGTCATGCTTCTGGCTCTTCAAAGTGTAGTGCATAGAATCAGAGAATTTGACTGATGAAAGAGACTTTACTCTTATCTCCAGTGTTGCCCCCTCTGATTTGTACTTACATTTTAAAACCCTTCAGTGGCTCACTGTTGCTCATCTGATAAAGTTTAAATTTCCCAGCATGCTCTGTAGTGCTCTTCATGGTCTGTTCCTGAAACTGTTTATACTTTGTCACTCCCTACATTGCATTTTGCATATGAGCCACCCTGAACAGTACCCTAAACTCACACAAATTTTTCTTAATTGTAACTACTTATGTTTATACCTTGTCTTCTTTATTAGACTGTTAGTATCCTGAGGACAGGAATTATTTTCATGTTTGTATTTTCCAGAATGTCAAGCGTACTGCCTTGCTTCTAGTAAGCACTTAATACAGAATGCATAGTGTAGCATGACCTTGTGGGATTTACATCTCTATCCAAGACTGCTGAAGGGGCTTCAACAGCAGGAGTCTGCACATCTGTTCGCTAGCATTTTGCCCGTCACTCTGTTCCTTTTGCCGTGTCTGCTCTGTTCTCCTGTGACTAACCAGTTTAGTTGGACTACTCCTGGCGTCCTAAACCCAAATGCCAAGTAGGTTACATAAGTGAATGAATTGGGCCAGGTATAAGAAAGACAGCAGCAGTGGTGATAAATGGGGGATAATTGGGAGTAGGGGAAACTGTTAATTTGGAGTGGCCAGTACTCATCTCTTGTTGTCGGCCTTGTTGCCACATCTGATTTTTCAGATGAAGTCAGAAATCCAGATTTTGATGTGAAAGCTCCTGATTTTTAAATGTCACCAACTAATTCAAATTGGTTTTGGCATTGGTTTGTTTTCAGTTTTATAGAGAAGAGTACGGTCAGTCCAACATTTACACATGACCCAGATTCAACAGTTATCAGGGTCGTGCCACACTTGTGTCTTAATTGCTTCCGCCTTCTCATTTTATGCTGAATCGTTTTATTTTTTTTTTAAAGATTTTATTTATTTATTTATTCCCCCCCCCCCCCAAAGCCCCAGTAGATAGTCGTATGTCATAGCTGCACATCCTTATAGTTGCTGTATGTGGGACACGGCCTCAGCATGGCCGGAGAAGCGGTGCATCGGTGCGCACCCGGGATCCGAACCTGGGTCGCCAGCAGTGGAGCGCGCTCACTTAACCGCTAAGCCACGGGGCTGGCCCTGCTGAATCGTTTTAAAGTAAATCCCAGATATCATGGTATTTCAGTCCTGCATACTTCAGCGTGAATCTCTTAAAAAATATGAGCATAATCACAGTGTTATGTGTCTCTAATCACATCTCACAAAATTAACAATAATTCCTTAATGCCATCTAATAATACCCAGTTCATATTCAAATTTCTTCACTTGTCTCAAAAATATCCATTTAAAATTAATCTGTTGTATTTCTCAAGTCTCTTTAATCTAGAGCAATCCACTCTTCCTTTTTTTCATGCTTGTTGTGTTGTTGGAGTCAGTTGTCCTTAAAGAATGTCCTACATTTTGGATTTGTCTGTTTGCTTCCGTGAGGCGTCATTGAACCCATTCTGTCCCCTGTATTTCTGTAAAAGGAATCAGCTGTGAAGATGTAGTTAGATTGAGGTTTATCTTTTTGGTGAGCGTACTTCGTGGGTAGTGCTGTGTACTTCATGTGACATCACGGCAGAGCACACAGTTCTTTTTGTGCCCCTTAGTGCTGCTTAGGTTATCAGTGGGTTCAGGTGTGTATTAATGTCCCACTGCCGCTGTAACAAATTACCATGAACTTAGTGGCTTAAAAGAACACACATTTATCTTACAGTTCTAGGGGTCAGAAGTCCTAAAATCAAGGTGTCAGCAGGGCTCTGTTCCTTCTGGAGGCCCTAGGGGTGAATCCGTTTCCTTGCCTTTTCCAGCTTCTAGAGACTACTTGCATTCTTTGGCTGGTGACCCTTTCCTCCATCTTTAAGGCCAGTAGCGTAGTATCTCCAAATCTCTCTCCCCCTCTCTCTCCCCCTCTCTCTCCCTCCCTCCCTGTCCCTCTCTCTCCCTCCCTCCCTGTCCCTCTCTCCCTCCCCCCTCCCTCCTCCCCCCTCCTCCCCTCGCTCCCCCACCCATCGTCTCTCCCTCCTCTGCTTCCTATCATCTTGTCTTTCTCTGACTCTCCTGCTTTACTCTTTCCCTTGTGATAATCTCTTTATCTCAAGACCCTTAATTTAGTCACATCTGGAAAACCACTTTTGCCATGTAAGATAACATATTCACAGGTTCTGGGAATTAGGATGTAGACATCTTTTGGGTGGCGGGTGTTATTCTGCCTACCAACGTGGTAACAGCCTGAAGCCTCCATTGTAAAGCTTCCCATTAATCTTTCACTTACGAATCCATTGATGACTGTTGTGTGAATTTGTTATTTCATTAAGGTTGTGAAATGAAGATTTTCTATTGCTGTTATTCCTTCCGTATTTATTAGCTGGAATTATTCTTAAAGAATTCATCAATTAAGACCATTTTGTTACCCTAAAATTTATAATTCATGTAGGAAAGGCAAGATAAATGCAGAATTCATTCTTTCTAATTGACAATTTTCGTAGTAAGGAATTGTTGCACTTGTCATTTCCAGTGTAGTCTGAAGAAGGTTTTTTATTTTTAAGTATTATACTGAAATCATTTTTTGTTGTTTGTTTCAATTTTTAGAGTCATCGTTTCAGTCAGTTGCCTTTGCTCTTTTTTTTTTTTCTTTGTGAGGAAGATCAGCCCTGAGCTAACATCCGTGCTAATCCTCCTCTTTTTGCTGAGGAAGACCGACTCTGAGCTAACATCTATTGCCAGTCCTCCTCCTTTTTTTCACCCAAAGCCCCAGTAGATAATTGTATGTCATAGTTGCACATCCTTCTAGTTGCTGTATGTGGGACGCGGCCTCAACATGGCCGGAGAAGCGGTGTGTCTGTGCACGCCCGGGATCTGAACCTGGGCTGCCAGTAGTGGAGCGCGCGTACTTAACCGCTAAGCCACGGGGCCGGCCCGCCTTTGTTCTTTATGTTCACATAAAGAACATGTGTGTTCTTGTATCCTTTGGCTCCTGTATTCTTTGACACAATCCCATTAGGCTTTGATAGCTTCCCTGTTTTGTGGAACTATAAGGTGTTCTAGGCTCATGTTTTGTCCGTCCAAACCCTGACCTGGAAGCACCTATTCCTCCAAGGAGTTCTGGCTCCTTTTTGTGGGGAATGGTATTAGAGACCACAAGCTGGGTGTCATTTTAAAAAATTTAATATACTGTATAGACCACAGAACACATTTGTAGGCTTGATCCGGCCCCTTAGCCTGGTTTGCAACCTTTTTTATAGCATCTGTTCACTTAGTTCTGCTTTCTCTTAAAATTTGACTGCTCGTGGCCTAGAGTCTGCCACAGGGATTCTCTCTGGATCACTTCAGCTTCCGAAGTGCAGCTCCTGAGTGCAAGAATCTGATTGGTTCAACTCCTTGTATATGCGAGGGCACATTCTAGGTCTCTGAACAGTCAATTGATTGTCTTTACTGTGGTCATATGTCCACTGCTGGTTCAGCGGCTGTGGTTTGGGTTGAGGTTAGGAGGAGAACTGGAGACTTTCTGTAGTGCAAAACCTGGCCAACTGGGCTTGGCAATTAGTTGTTGCTCTGAATGAGGTAGTCTTTCTTACAGGGATCTTTGTGAATGTAGTGCCTTAATTGACCTGTCTAATTCACCTTCCTGTGAAGGAGCACCTTAATGTCCAGTGAATAATTTTTTGGTTTTTTTTTTTGTGAGGAAGATCAGCCCTGAGCTAACATCCATGCTAATCCTCCTCTTTTTGCTGAGGACAACCGGCTCTGAGCTAACATCTATTGCCAATCCTTCTCCTTTTTTTTCCCCCCAAAGCCCCAGTAGATAGTTGTACGTCATAGTTGTGCATCCTTCTAGTTGCTGTATGTGGGATGCGGCCTCAGCGTGGCCGGAGAAGCAGTGCGTCGGTGCGCGCCCGGGATCCGAACCCAGGCGGCCAGTAGCGGAGTGCGCGCACTTAACCACTAAGCCACGGGGCCAGCCCAATGTCCAGTGAATAAATACATCAGTGTTGTCATATATCACTCTATGTTGCAGTTGTGTATTTACCCATCTTCTCAGATAGACTATAAGCTCTTTGAGCAGAGACTAGGTCTCATTTCATCATTGAAATGCCTGTGTCTATTACAGTGCCTGGCACATAGTAGGACTTCAGCATAAGGAATGAATGAACAAATGAATTGGCACTGTCCTAGCCTCATCTCTGATCTTTCCTTCTTCCTTCCTCTTCACCTCTCTCCTCCCACTCCTGACTGTAGCCATAGTGAACACCTTGCAGTTCCTTGAATACCGTATTCTCTTAACCTAGACCAGTCTTCGTACGCCCCTCCTGTATGCTTCCATTACATCCTGTTTGACATGGCACTTTTCATGTAGAATGGTGCTTACTTTGTGAACTCCTTTATGTCTTATTCATCTTTGTGCCTTCAGTTTAATGTACTATGTATGCATTGTTGTACAACTGAGTTAAATATCTTAAGTCTTATCGAGAAGCCCTGTAGTATAGTGGAAAGAGCTTGGATCTGGAGTCAGACAGATTTGGGTTCAAATCCCAGCAGCTCCGCCACTTAAAGGGTGTTATGGTCTCGGGGGAATTATTTAACCCTTCTCCTTGGGTCCCTTATCTGTAAGATGGGGATGATAGACCTCATAGAGTTGTTAGAAGGACTAATTGGGATGGGTTCTTTATTGTGCAGGGCTCATTATGGTGGGTTACAGATGTTAGTACTCTTTCCTATCGTCTCTAGTGAATGAAAATTGAATTGCTAATCTGACTCCCCTGCCCCATGTCATTGCAGTGACCAGATAAAGAATATTTTAGTGAGAGGAATTATGAGTATTTTGTTTGTGGTTCTCCCATTCATTCAATAAATATTTATTAAATAGTATATATCAGACCTGTCTGGGGCTGTGAGGATGAAGAGCAGACAAGGTCCTTGTTCTCTAGTGGGGAACAAAGACAAAAAACAACTTAAAGAAATGCACACAATTTCAGGTAGTGATAAGCACTGTAGTGAAGAATCAAGCAGTAGCGGGTGGAGAGTGATTGATGGGGTGAAGAGTATTTGAGTGGTCAGGGAAGGCCTTTCTGAACAGACAGAGATGGATGAGACTCTGCTGCAGGCCTGTATTGAGCTGTGTGTTTTTTTTTTTTTAAAGATTTTATTTATTTATTTTCTTTCGCCCCAAAGCCCCAGTAGATAGTTGTATGTCATAGCTGCACATCCTTCTAGTTGCTGTACGTGGGACTCGGCCTCAGCATGGCCGGAGAAGCGGTGCCTCGGTGCACACCCGGGATCCGAACCCGGGCCACCAGCAGCAGAGCGCAAGCACTTAACCGCCAAGCCACGGGGCCGGCCCCTGAGCTGTGTTTTGTGTTGAGATTTCCAATTGAGTTCATCCCATACCACCCTTCCCTACTCGTTTCACAAAATGAGGCTAAACCAGGCTAAATAGTATGAAATTTAAAGACTTTGCTGCACAAAATTGAGGCACAAAGTATCAACTCATCATTCATAGTGAATAGACAGGTTTCCTCATTACTTCAGGTCCATAATAAAAGCCTGTTGTAGGGACTCAGAATCTCAACTGTGGGTTTTGAATTGAAAAACACATTTTTATTAAGACTAGATGATACCATAATAGTTTAATAGGCTCCAGTACCATTTATTATTTAGAATGCTTGTTAATATGGAGGATGAATTAATTTTAGGAGATGAGATGAGTTGTTGCCTAAGGGCAGTTTATACTTTGGAAATAGATTACAGCAAGAGAAAAAGCATTGTGAGGAGTTGTCATAATTACCACCAGAAAGGAAAGAAAAGTCTGATGGTAATAATTTCAGTCATTTATACTTTTTCAGCCTCTTCCAAATAATCTAATTGGTCTAAGCTTCTTTTTGGTTGTCATTTTTCAAGACTGCTAATGCTAATTAACAATTCATTTTGCTAAATGAGATTATTTTTATTTGGATATTATACCCAGTTATGGTCCCAGTCTTTCCCAATTAGCTTATAGATGAGAAAGCCAAACAGATCATTTGAAGAGTTCAGCCTTGAATCATAGGCCTATCACAATTTAAGCCTAAAAATTATCAAGCATCTTGGCAGTTGGGAAACCATTGACTTATCACTGTCCCTCCACCCCCAGCTGTAGTAAAAGATGGTGTGTGTGTGTGTGTGTGTGTGTATGCTGTAGTTTTGAGATGGTTTTATTTGGAACAGTTCTATTTCAGCTTATTATTACTGGTGTCTGTACTGAGGGCTGAGCTTTTTCTGTTGGAAAAAATATATCTCTTTCAAATTTATATTTGACGTGAATGGGTCTACTAGATCTAGAGAAGGGGGCTGCTTAGAATTTGAATTTGCTACACTATGTCTTTATGATGACTTCTGAAGACTCAGTCTAATTTCTAGGAAAATGGAACAGATTTATAAAGGTAATTTGGTGGGGTGCGATGACTTCTATGCTGTTTCTTGTGTGAATTGCTGACTGGTGGTTGATCCTGAGCCATTGCCCCCATATGCATACGCAGCCTGGCAGCCTAGACAGTAGAACCCTCTGTGAAATCAGCCAGCTGGCCACAGACCAGAATTTGGGCTCCCAAACAAGTCTCCGACTCGAGGGAGGTTGATGTCATCTGCTTTATCCTGTGCCTCCAGCCTCATTGTTCAGCATAACGTGTGGGAAATCAAGCAACTGGTTGTTAGGAAAGAACAAGGCTTTGTTTGTGCCTAAAAGGGTCACGCTGGAGGTTTTTACCGTAAATAACTTTGGAACAGTATGAAAAAAAACATTTGATCTGGCTTCACCCCCGCAGTAGTATTGTTAGGGCAGCAATTGGTCTTTCGTTCTCATTCCCCTCCCTTCCTCCCCCTCTTTTCCCCCTTTCTCCGCCCCCCCCCCGGCTCCCCCCCCCAAGTCAAGCATGACGTATTGCCTATGTTGAGTTAATGTAGCAAATGCTGATAGAAGCAGGAAGACAGCATCTATCCATTATCATACCAGTGCCTGGAAATTTTCCATTTCTAGTTTTCAGCACTTCTCCAAGCGTCCTTAAGCAATACTTCTGTGCTGTACTATGCCATTGCTGAATTGTGTTGGAAATTTGAAAGAATTTAGTGTTGCTAAATGCTGCTGGTGGCCTTTCTAAGTTTGACCTTGTTCTGGGTAAAATCTAGATACGATCCTTTGATTTCAGGGATGCATTTGATAGACTTGGTACTTGCTCTTGTTTGAAAGATCAGAGTAAATTCCTTTTATGCACATTAAATAAAGCTTCTAGGCTATCAGAGTTGTCCATGTTCTTCATGTTTGAAAACAGTGGTGACTTGTGGTAGCCTTTTGAAAGTATTTCTTTCTTTTTTTTTTTTTTTTGAGGAAGATTGGTTCTGAGCTAACATCTGTTGCCAATCCTCTTCCTTTTTTCTCCCCAAAGCCCCAGTAGATAGTTGTATGTCATAGTTTTACATCCTTCTAGTTGCTCTATGTGGGACACTGCCTCACCGCCTTGATGAGCGGTGTGTAGGTCCAGCCCAGGATCCGAACTGGCGAATCCCGGGTGCCAAAGCGCAGCGCATGAGCCTAACCACTACGCCCCAAGGCAGGCCCCTGAAAGTGTTTCTAATACTACTTTTCTAGTCTAAAACCACAGCATCTTCAATGATTTGGTATTCTTTCTGCCTTTTTATATCTCAGAGTAATAGACCCCACGGCTCAAGATTCCCTTGTCAACTCTTACCAAATGAAGCATATAGACCCACAACCCTTGCTCATTATATATGCACACACAGTCCTCTCTTCCCCTCCCCCACACCTAATGTGGTTAGGGCCTTCATGTAGTTTATTACTTATCGGGTTAAAAAACAAACAAACTTCTTTTCCAGGAGTGCTCCAGTGGCAGGAGAGGTCAGTCAGCTTGTGGCTTTGGTACTTAGTGAAAATCGGAAGATGAAATTTCCTTCAAATAGGCTCTTACCTGCGCTCTATCTTCCTCAGGTTTATGATCAGTCTGTGGTATAACACTGAGTATACAATGTGTACATATTATTCTAAGGATAACCATCAACTTGTAGTTCCTCAATGACTAACTCAGGAATTTAGAAACAGCAAGTCCCTTGTAGAAACTCTATACATTGAATAAAAATGAACTGAAACAGAAACACCTATCCTTTTCTCCCTTTGAGAGACAGTACAGCATAGTAATTACACTGAAGGTTCTAGAGTCAGACCTCAGGTCTGTGTTTAAGTCACAATTATGCCACTTACTAGCTGTAAAGCCTTGGATATGTTCCTTAACCTCTCTGTGCTTCATATGTAAAATAAGGACAATAGTATGTACTTCATGGGGTTATTGTGAGGTTTAAATTTAATACAGGTCAAGTGCCTGGAACAGTGTCTGGCACATGGCAAGCACTCAATAAACATTACTATTATTGTTATTATTATTAGTGTTGTTGTTATGATAACTGTTAGTGATAACTCAGAACTCCGTAAACATTTAAGTCGCTAACTATACTTCCAAGCTAGCAGTGCTAATGGATGGCAAACTAGATAAAGTACACTGCATTGACTAAACCCAGGGATTATTAAGACCTGAATGGTCATTGCTTGGAAACAGAGACAAAAAGACAGGTAAACTCTCAAGGAAGCAGCAGCAAGATTTAGAAACTGAAGGAATACAAAGTGTCTAACAGCAGGTATTCAGTGAAATCTTAGCTGGTAACAAGGGATTAAGAAATACAAGATGACTCCAGCATTTCCTACATGTAAAGTCCATACTTTATTCAGATTTCCTTAGTTTTTACCTAATGTCCCTTTTTTCTGTTCCAGGATCCTATCCTGGATATATTACATTTAGTCATGTTTCTTTGGGCTTCTCTAGATTATGACAGTTTCTCAGACTTTCCTTGTTTTTGACGACCTTGTGAGTTTTTTTGTGTGTGTGAGAGGAAGATCAGCCCTGAGCTAACATCCACGCCAATCCTCCTCTTTTCTTTTCTTTTCTTTTTTTTGCTGAGGAAGACTGGCCCTGGGCTAACATCTGTGCCTATCTTCCTCCACTTTATATGGGACGCCGCCACAGCATGGCTTAGACAAGCGGTGCCTCGGTGCGCACCTGGGATCCGAATCCGGGTCGCCAGCCAGCGGAGCGCACGCACTTAACCGCTACGCCGCGGGGCTGGCCCCACGACCTTGTGAATTTTGAGGAGTACTGGTCAAGTATTTTGTAGGATGCCCCGCTAATGGGATTTGTCTGATGTTTCCCTCATGATAAAACTGGGATTCTGGGTTTGGGGGAGGAAGAACACAGAGGCAAAGTGTCATTTCCATCATGTTATATCAAGGGAGTATACTGTCAACATGATTTATCACTGTTAATATTGACATTGATCATCTGGCTGAGGTAGTGTTTGTCAGGTTTCTGCACTGTAAAGTTCCTTTTTTTCCCCTTTCCATACTGTGCTCTTTGGAAGGAAGTCACTGTGCAGCCCACATTTAAGGAGTGGGGAGTTATGCTTGACCTAAGGGTGCCATTTATACATAAATTGAGAATCTTCTACATGGGAGATTTGTCTCTTCTCCTCCGTCTGTTTGTTTGTTTAATCACTTATAACAGTATGGATGCATAGATATTTACTTTATACTTTGGATTATAATCCGTTACTACTTTATTTTGTTGCTCAAACTGTTTCAGCTTTGGCTCTTGGGAGCTCTTTCGTTTGGCTCCTGTGTCCCTTTGACATACTCCTATTCTTGTTTTTTGTTTTGTTTTGTTTTTGACCACTTCTTTCCTTTCTGGCACTACAAGATGCTCCAGGCTCATGTTGTATGTTTCCTGCCCCGGTCCTGGGATCAGCCATTTCTCCAAGGAGCCCTGAGTTCCTTTGACTGGAGAATGGTATTAGAAACCAAGATCTGGGTGGATAGTATTATCTTTAAGACATCTTTTCCTGGCACTTTTTTTTTTTTTGAACACACTTGTGGTAGCAGCAAGTGGCCAAAAGTAGTCCCAGCCTTCTTGCCACTTGAGAGTAAGGATGGAGTTCTGTGAGCAGCAAGAGGGGCTGGGGTGGGGAGAGAAGTGGTAGTGCTGAGGGCCGAGAGCGAGGGCACGCGAGCCTTCATCTAGCTCCTTCAGGTCCCGCCTCTGCATTAGGTCAGGCAGATCGTTAAGGAGGGTCACTAAAAGCCCCCATTTGAACTGTGTTTGTATCTTTAGCAAGGCCATGGTTGAAAATGGAGAGTCTAATATTGGTCACAGTCCTTTTACAAGGACCTTCCTGATAAATTGTTGTTCGTGTTTAGTTCCAGGAAAATTATCTCTGAAGATAAATTTATGTGCTTTCATCAGAAAACAAATGATGTGTAACCCAGCTTGTTTCTCTTTTAGTCTTTATAATCATGGCTTCCAGAAAACTTAGAGCCAAATTTGTCTTGCAGATGTCATTTGCTCAATTCAAGTTCTTGACAGCGCCTATTTGTTTCTTCCTCCAGGTGAACTCTATTCCCTTTTGTTCCTAATGGCTTTATTTGCCTAGTGTTTAGGCCTAAGCTAAAGATCCTTTTGAAGTAGGCAGGGTATTATCTTGAAGGTTTGGTAAAGGAATGGGGGCAGGCTTCAGGAGCAGAACCTGCTCAAGAACTTGTTTTCCAGCCACTGCCTAGAATGGTACAAGAAAATCCAATTCTAAATGAGTTTATTTTCCCAGTGACCTGTATTCTCCCTTATTTGACAGTTTCAGTGTGAGTATTCACAAATTCTTGACATCAGCTACTCTGCATATATAATTAACACTTTTTTCCTACTTTTTTTGTGTGTGTGTGAGGAAGATAGCTCTGAGCTAACATCCATGCTGATCCTCCTCTTTTTGCTGAGGAAGACTGGCCCTGGGCTAACATCTGTGCCCGTCTTCCTCTGCTTTATGTGGGAGGCCGCCACAGCATGGCTGGACAAGCGGTGCAGTGGTGCGCGCCCGGAATCCGGACCCAGGCCGCCAGCAGTGGAGCGTGCGCACTTAACCGCTAAGCCACGGGGCCGGCCCCCATTTTTTCCTACTTTTAAATTGTGGACTTTGGTTTGCTTTTCTTCAGAAGGTGTTATCTAGAAACAAATCTTTATTACTTCCCATTCCTTGAGGTCATATGGGCAAGTTTTATGGCTTGATATTACCTTTATTTAAGACCTTTACAGTTAATATTATAAGCGTTTTTTATTGTTAAAAAGGAAGAAAGGAATCCTTTAAGGGCTTGCTGTTACAGTATGTGAAAGTGGCAGTTATTTATCGTATTAAAGGTGGTTTTCTAGTAGGATTTCTAGTAGGATTTAAGAAGAAATAATAAAGGCTCTCAATTCTTGAGAAACCAGATGATCTTTTAAGGTGATCTGTAATCAGAACATTTTAATTAAAGGAAATTTAAAACCATCATTTCAGCCTATTAGACTTGGCCAGCTCGGGCTAGTCCCTGAGCTTGGCGCAGTTTTCTATTTCCTGATTTTAGCTACCTGCTGATTTATGTAATTAGGTTGGGGTTAAGGCATGTGGTTTTTTTTTCTTAAGATCAGTGGCTTGGCTCCTAAACAGCTGCAAAGTTATGAACTACGCGGGAAACGTACTGATTTTCTGAAAAATTCTAGGATCTGTTAGAATGCACAACAGCCCATAAGAGCCTAACGTGAAGGTTAAGTTGTCAAGTTGCCTGCCTGGGTTTCCGGATATCTGGGTAAATGCCCTCATGTGGTTGTGTCAGTTGAAGGTCATAGGGAGTATAGAACTGGGAGGCCCTGAGGGAATTGTGATTATTATCACACACTATTTCTGGGAGTTAAATTTCATGCTGATAAAAGGTACAGACAGTGATGGGTCCTTGGCTTTCAGCCTCTCGTAAAGCATTTGAGTCTTTGCCCTACAATGAATCTTTAATACATTTGCAGATGTCACAGAAAAAAACCAACAAAGCAAGTGTTTCTACCATGACTGTAGTACTTCAGTACGATGTAGAAGAGGACAGTTTAAACAATTTTTACTCCTTCTGAGTTTCAGTTTGGAGGTGTGGATTGTACCAGGGTCCTTCAGAAAAACATGGCAGTCTTAATTCATGTTGTAAAGTACTCAACAAAGGATTTTTGCCAATACCTTAATAAGAGTTTTCTCACCTGCACCTAGGCTCCTTTATCATCCATAGAGGCTCTTGTTCTTAAATTAATAATTTTTTTGAAGAAGCATTTTAATATCTTAAGAGAATATAAAGAGATCGTAAGCTATTCTTTGAGGAAATAAGATGTTTGGGCAAATGTGTGCCAAATCTTGTTAGCCCGATTAAGTTAGGTTGTTTGTCCTAGGCCGGTGACCTGGCCTCTTTCCTTGCCTGACGGAGGAGATGATGACATCTGTGATGACTGTTCGGCATTGTACCCTTGATACTTATTCCCTGCTATCTTCTACTGGTTTCATTTGTGTTTAAACATTTCTAGCAACCTGTAATCCTTTCCTTCTCCCTTTAGAATTAAACTAGCGCAGTGAGCAAATCTGGAAGCTTATTTTTATCCCAGTATGCCTTGGAGAAGTTCTACATTTTGTGCAACTTTATTCATAGGAACCAAGTCCAAATTAGAGTTTTTAGATCAGCTTGGAATGTGAAAATCTGTTATTCTCACAGTGTCTCTTTTTGAGCTTCCTCTTTGCTCTTAAGAATTATCATTGTGCTTTTAGGGGCTAGGGAGTGGAAGTGTGAGGATTTGATGGGTGAACAGATTCTGAAGAAGGGAAGAGTGGCACTGCACTGGTGACTACAGGCTGCTTTGGGATTTGATTAGTTCCCAGACCTTTTTGCCCTATAGTATGTGTATACCCAGGGTTCTAAAGCAGTCCTTTGTTACGCTTTTTCTTTTAGTTGATGATTCGGAAAAAGTTATCACATGAACAAGAGGCCTTTAGGAGTCTTCAAGGCTAAATATTCCCTTGCAGATTATTTACTCATTGCTGACTTCAAAGCCTCTACCTGTGGCTGTCTGCTAATCCCTCTGAGGTGGAGAATGCAGACTGAACAGTGCTATGTCCCACTCGAAAGAACTCGCAGACTCTCAGACTTGCACTGACCCAAAGAATCCATCAGATTGTTAGTGGTTGTTGGCTTCTGTGCATTCCACTTCTTTCAGACATTCCTTTTGTGAGGAGGCAACATGGAATGTGAAAAGAGCATGAGTTTTAGACTGCTTCAAATCTGCATACACAATTTATTAACTCGGTGATAATGGACAAGTTACTGAGTTTCCTCATCAGTAAAAAGGGGATAATAAGACTGGCCTCTAAGGGATTGTTGTGAGGATTAAACATTATGTGTAAAGTTTATAGCATAATTCCTTAATCCCCTTGTCCTTCCATACCACTCAGTTGCAGAACCCCAAGCCTAAATCACTTAATACTTTTCTTTGTTCCTATATCCTGGCTGTTAGATGTTGCCACTAGAAATCCGTGGTCCGTGATCTCAGCTGAGACACCCTTGCTGCCCGGCAGTTCTTTTATGTGATTTTAGTCAGCTTTCTTCCTGTCTTATGCAGAGGTCAGAAATTGGTGGCCCAGAAGAACTTGGTTCTATAGACATCTTTTGTTTGGCCTTGAGATAGTTTTTCAGATGTTGGCATTGGTTGCGAGGACTTAAAAATTAGATTTCAAATAAAAGTTAAAATGTCTAGCTTCTTTTGAAAAACTGGGTGATCTGAAAACCTGGGGTGCCATGGCAGTCATTGGTTTCTCCCTTGAGTCAGGCCCATCTTCTCCAGTTCGCCACGTTGTCCACCACACCCTGTGGACTTACACTGGTCTGTTAGACTCAGTTATGTTGCTCACTTGATCCTTCTGGGCATTTACATTTTGGTCTTGTCCTGTGGGCTCCCCCTCTTTAAAATCCCTCAAATCTGGCTCCATCTCTCTGTACCCAAAGCCCTCATCATTTCTAACCTGGAGTACTGGAATAGAGTTCTGAACATCTTCTTATCTCTAGTATTGTCCCTTTTGAGTCTGTCTTGACAGTATTATCAGATTCATCTTTCTAAATTGCAAATTGAATCACGTTACTCTCATTTCAAATTCTTCATTGCCTTTCCACTTTGTACTAAGTGAAGTTTAAACTCCTTAGCCTGGTGTTGCAGTTCTACATGATCTGGCCAGTACCTCTCCAACCACTTAACCTCTCTGTGCCTCAGTTTCCTCCTATGGAACCTGGGGGAAATAATAGTTCTTACCTGTAGGGTTATAGTGAAGATTAAATTAAAATGCATATAAAGCCCTTGGCACAGTATTTGACACTTAGTAAGTGTTGAATAAATATTACCTATTAGTATTATGATGATACCATGTTTTTGTTTTTGTTTCTGGATCCCAGGCCTTCATATTTGCTCTCTCCTCTACTCTGAATGTCTTTACTTCTATTCTTCTCTTGATTGCAACTCATCCTTTAGAATTCAGCTCAGGTGTCACCTCCTCCACGATATATTCCCTGACCCTTCTTAATTCCGTGGCACCTGTGCATACCTCTAGTCGTGTGCTTTTCACGTTGAGGTGAAGTCATCTCGTTTCTCATTCCTCTCCTCATTTAGACTCTTAAGCCCTTTGAAGACAGGAACTGTCTTACACATCCTAATGACTAGTGTGAATCTAGTCATCTTAAATGCGTGACAAATTAATGAAGGATCAACATCATTCATGGCAGAAGATACTTGATTATTATTACTGCTGTTATTTTTTGGAAATTTAGAAGATGTGCCGTAAAACCTTTTTTATTAACCCATCGATTCAGATTTGTCTAGCAGTGGTAACTATTCTTCAGTTTACATGTTTTTTTCCCACAAATGAAATAACTTCCTTTCTGACCATAAGTCATACATGCCTTTGTAGAAAATTGAAAGAAAACAAAAAAATATAAAGAAGAAATTTCACTACTCGGAAATAACTAGTGTTATTAAAGTACTTGAAATATATAAGCTTATCTGTGTGCTACCCAGTTTTCATATTTAAAATCTCACCTGTAAATGAATCTTGTTTTACAAACAGCATTAGAACATCCAGTTTAATGTAATGAAGCCAATACTTTGTTTTCCACATTGCAAGCAGCTTCCTGTTTTAGGTAATAAAATTGTCTTCTGCTAAGACAGCCATGTGCTCTAGAAAAGAAGCCTGAGATCCAGTCTGTCATATTACCACGTCATTCCCTTGCTTTATTTGTGACCATTCTCTTAACCAATATTTGCCACTTCGTTTCTGCTTACAGGCCATTCTCTAGGAATGGAGCAGTGTAAGTTTGGAGAACTAAAGCTAACAACCTAGAAGAAAGGAATTAATCATTTATGGAAGCCAAGAATGTCTTTTTTGGGAGAAACTTGTTGTTTATGCCCCATATCTCTCCTACTCCATGTGGCCATTGGCATAATTATCATAAAATTTGCGGGAATAGATCTCCCAGATTTTCTTCCCTGTGCATGCCTTCTTTTCCTTTTCTCCTTGTATCTGGTGTCCCATTTCTGCTCTCCAGCCCCTACTTCCACCCTATCAAGATTTGTTTTACAGAGGAAATGTGTTCCTATGTATCTTTCTCCTTTTTATAGTACATTCTTTTGGTAACTGTCCACTTCCATTTTTGTGACATGTCTCTTTCTAGGGAATAATGCAGGTCTGCATTCTGTAAAGTGAACTTTTTCTAATAAACCCAATTTATATCAACTATATTAACTTTTTGGTGTGGTAAGACATTCTATAGTGGCAACAGATTCTATCGTGCCGTTTGGGTAGGCTGCTTGAATGAATGAAACTTGCTGTATTTGGGTTTCATCTTCTAATCCAATTCCTGTCTTTGGGAATGGTTGGAACATAGTCATCATAATGAGTAATATCAACTGTCTTTTATAGACAGTGGTTTTTTCCATTTCTCCAGTTTCTGTAAGTTCTCTTCCCAAGTATTATTTGCTGCCTGTTCTTACTTACTTTTTTGTTTTAGATCACAGATTCTGCTGGTCATATTCTGTACTCCAAGGAGGATGCAACCAAGGGGAAATTTGCCTTTACCACTGAAGACTATGACATGTTCGAAGTGTGTTTTGAGAGCAAGGGTAAGTAATCAGAATGTTTTCCCTGAATTAAGCGTCTTATCTCAAGTTAGATAGAGCATGAACTTTCTCTCTTGGGCCGGCAGGAAGAGGAAATGAAAACTGCATTTGTTGGGGTGCACATACATATAAGTGGAAGTTGGCTAATCAGTAGAGTTCTTCATGTGCAGGAGTAGGCATTTCTTTTTTTTTTTTTTTTTTTTGGTGTGGAAGATTCGCCCTGAGCTAACATCTGTTGCCAGCCTCCTCTTTTTGCTGAGGAAGATTGGTCCTAACCTCTGTGCCTATCTTCCTCTACTTTATATGTGGGACGCCTGCCGCAGCATGGCTTGATAAGTGGTGCGTAGGTCCACGCCCAGGATCCAAACCTGCAAATCCCGGGCCGCCAAAGCGGAGCGCGCAAACTTAACCACTACGCCACTGGGCCAGCCCCTCGGAGTAGGCATTTCTTGAATGCTGTGATTTACTTGGCTTAAATGATAGAGTTGAATTTGCTATAGAGGCTAGAAAATAGTGCAGTTATAAAGCTAGTGACACATTTTCTCAGGGATTAGAAGTAGCGTTTGTCTGGCAAACAATACGTTGTAAACTCAGAGGCAGCTTTGGTCTCCAGAGCATTTGCTATGTCCTAGTGCTAATATCTTGCTATGGATTTTTCTGTGCATCTCAGGGCCAAGATCCCGTAGTAACTTTTAGGCTGATTACCTGATGGTTTCTGTGCTCAGTGGTGGGTGAAAAGCAGATTCCCTTTCACTCCCTGCTCTTTAGCTTCAAGAACACTAGACTCTAAAAGCTATATGAATTTATCCTTGTTATGTTAGTTGAGACCCAAAACATAAAAACATAACTTAAACTGGCTTGAAGAGAAAGGCCATTTGACTCTCTGACCCAGGAAGTCTACAGTGTGGTGCTAACCTCAGGCACGGCTGCATCTTGGGGTTTTAACAGTATCATTGGAATTTTACCTTTTAGTGCTTCCTTTCCTTGCCTCCATTTGACTTTATTCTCAGGCTTTTTCCATATGGTAGCAAAAGGACTCCTGGCAATTGTACATTTATAGAATATCCTGAACATATGATCCTAGAAGAAGGGCAAGTACTTTTGCCAACAGTGCCAGTAGATTCCCAGGAATAGTAGATCAGTAGAGGATCAGCTGCTTTTGAAGTTCACCAGGAATTGACTCCTTTGATCTAAAGTGGGTCAATTTAGCCTAAAAGCTAAGGGAGTTCGCCTGAAGTAAGCGGAATAATAGATTAAGAATAGAAAATTAAAGGACTTTAATAGTGATTTCATGACTGATATCCTTCTCCATGCCCCCACCCTTCCCAGTACTAGGATGTCTCCACAATATTCTAGACATTTCCACATGGTTGTGCCGCTTTTATCTCAAAACCAAGGTGTCTAAGACTGTGTTCATGAGCTCCTCCTTCAAACTAGTTCCCCTCTCTGTTACCACTGTCCTTCCAGTTACTTGGGCTCACATGTTTGAAATTATTTTTGTCTTTTCCAGTCTGTCATCAAATTATGCTGATACTTCTTTCAAAATATCTCTTGTATCTGTCACCACCAAATCTGAACTCTAATCTTTTAAATCGAGTTATGTCGTTAGCCTTCTAACTGATATCCCTGCTTTTAATATATCCAAATACTGCTACCAGATTTATCTCCTAAAACACATCTTTCATCATGTTAATCTTTTTTCAAAAATTTTCCTTTCTCTGTATTGGCAGTAATGTTCCTGTTCTATAGAATGAAGCCCAGAATCAGAATTTTCAAGCTGGAAGGGACTTGAGGCACGGTGGCGTTTAATAGTCTTTATACTCTCGCTCTAGCCTTATATTCCACTCATTGGGCCCCAGCCAGTCTGGTTTGCTCTGCCCTCTAAACATGTCACATTTATTCATTTGCTGGAATACTCTCTTCCCATATAAACATGAGTTTACCTTTAGTTCTTTTAGAGTACTTCCCTCAACCATTCTAGCCTGCTCAATTTCTTAATCAATCGATTGATTCATTCAGCAGATATTTATTAAGTGCCTTTATATGCCAAGCACTGTTCTGTGTGTTGGGGGTATAGCAGTGAGTAAAACAGAAGTCTCTGCTCTCATGGAGCTTACATTTTCATTGGAGCAAACAGACAGTAAACAAATAAATATGTCAGGTGGTAATGAGGGCTCTGGAGAAAAAGCAAACACCTTGAGAGGCTGAGCCTGTCTCAGAAACAGCAAGGGGGTTAATGGGGCTTCCTCTAAATAGTATATCACTTAATGATTAGATTGTTTATTTAGGCATTCGAATATATTTATGTCACACGCTCACAGCCTTGTGTTATTTAAATATCTCAGGAATATGTCTTACATTCCCAATTTTAAACTCTTTGAAGGTAGAGATTATCTTTTATTCTGAATTTCTTATAGGTTATTGAGGTGCATGTAGATGCCTAGGAACTAATTTAAAAATGTATGTGTATAAACACACACACACACACACACACACACACACACGTTATGTCAGCACTCAGTTTCTAGTTTCATTTGTGTTCTCTGTATGAAATAGAGACCTGATACCTTGTAGTCTTTGGAGCACCTTTTAAAAGATTGTCTATTTGTCAGGCAAATGCAGAGAGAAATTACTGAAGAGTCTTTTTTCAAAGGAGATCCTTTAGGACCGTGATATCAGCTGAGGGGATAGGCTGGCTGTTCTGTGCAAGAGACTGTATGGTCAGGACTCAGACCAGGCAGAGGTCTGTGGTTTTGTGGTTTCACTTGTGTTTGAATAATGCTAATACTGTGCTATGGCAAACAGAGAGCTAGTGGGGAGAGTCTGTCAGAAAGAGAATATCTTGATCATTTGGACTGAGTGGGGCTGTGAGCTGCTTGGTTTCATGACTTGTTAAATGTGGAAGGAGAAGCAGAAATTTGCATAGCATGTCTTATGGGCAATGCTATGATCAGAATTATGTGTTGGATTTAGGAGGAGACCTCTCTGGATGCTATTTTTATTTTTTTTATTTTTTGGAGACTTATTGGTCTGTTGCTCAAAAAGCATTTGTGACTTGTCTTAGTTTCTTAAGTCTACCTATTCTGTCTTATTTCTGTTACTTTCAAATTGATCTTTCTAGTCTATCCAAAAAACTTTACTGTTTTTTAACATGCCATACTCCTGTCAATATCTGAGCCTTTGTCCGTCCTTTGCTTTCTGCCTAGAATACTTTGTCCTGCCTTCAGGGGCACCTTCTTTAGTGAGTTCTGTCCACAACTAATCTCTTCTCTCCTCTCTAACCTTTGCTCCATAGCTGGGACTATCTGAACCATTTTTTTTCCTTAAAGTTTTATACTGCTTTGCGTATTCACTGTAGCTGTTACGTGTCTTTATGTCTTTGGTCCCCATTGAATTATTTGAAGGCAAAGATTGTAATCTCCAGCACAGTTCTAGCACCTGGTGAGTTCTCAATGCGTAGTTATTGAATTGACTTCAGTCCATTTCAGAAAACCCTCAGTGTTTCTTAGGCAGCAGAGAATACAGTACCATTCTCGGTGGCTTCCGGTCTCAGGAACCCCGATGCTTAAATGGCACTGTTTCCCAAAACTCCTAATTTCATGCAGGCAGTTTTTTATTTTATAAATAATCAGGTGAATTCCAGGGGATTGGGGCTGAGCAGTTTTCTGGGGCTCTTGAGTCTTTCCTTTTCTCCTACTTGATGATTTAAGATTAGGATTCCCTTTTGATCAAGCTGAATCAGATTACCCTTTCTAATGTGAACATTGCTGTGTTGGCCTTACTATCCCCAATAGATATTTCTCTTTCTAAGGTGCATCCCTGAGACTTGTACTCTTATTGTCAAGTTTTTTTCTTGTGCTGTTCTCTTTTAAGGACTTTGTGGGAATAGTCCTATAACATTTTATTTATCTATTGAAATGGCCTTACATTGACCAAAATGTTTGAATTAAAGTGAAACATTAGATGAATCCTGTGTTCTTTTCAACATTCATGTTTGTATTAAGTAAATCCAAGCTTAGCATATCCCCAATAATCCTTTTCTCAAAATTTGACAGGGTAACATTTTCACATGTGGAAACGTACCTTTTCAGCCTAAGTTGGTGCCCACTACCTATTGATCTATATGCCTCTTGATTTTATACTGTTTTGACTTGGGAGTTTTATTTCCTAATCCAATAAGGCTCTGTGTTTTCTCTTCTCCTATTCTATTCCTCTGTAGTACCAGATGCAGTGTCTTGTGTCCTGCCTGCTCAGAGATGTTTGCCAGCAGCATGTTCTTGTTGCTTTCCGGCACCCCACACAGATAGAGACTTTGTCTGGAATGCTTGTGATTTTAGCCAGAGCCAGGAATTTTCTGCAGCCGAGTAGGGGGAGGTGTTGCGGCTGTTTCCCTCTATTGAGAGAGTAGAGGTTAGGGAGAGGGAGGGTGGGTGGGTGATTTCCCGGAATTTTAAATATTCCGCACAATGAATCCTTTGATTTATTTCTCAGGAACAGGGCGGATACCTGACCAGCTCGTGATCCTAGACATGAAGCATGGAGTGGAGGCGAAAAATTATGAGGAGGTATGTCCTGCTGTAAGAGCCAGAGGACGCAGTGGCCTGCTGTGCTATGAGGTTTCTGTGACCTGGTCAGGCCAGCCAGCTGTGCTTTGCCCAGAGGCTCTGGTTTTCTCAGCAGTCACGTGACAACCAGCTACAGTCTTATTGATACAAAAAGTTGTATTAACAGCTTGAACAATAATTCTGGCTGTGCTGTCAGCCACATGACTGAGCCAACTGTCCCATAGAAATGTGGGTGTGATAAAACACTCAAAGATATGCATTAGTGCGCTTGAGACAGAAACCAGATATATACATATTTATAATTTTTAAAAGCTGGAATTCAGGCCCCATGGCTTAGCGGTTAAGTGCGTGCGCTCCGCTGCTGGCGGCCTCGGTTCGGATCCCGGGCACTCACCGACGCACTGCTTCTCTGGCCATGCTGAGGCCGCGTCCCACATACAGCAACTAGAAGGATGTGTAGCTATGACATACAACTATCTACTGGGGCTTTGGGGGAAAAACATAAATAAATAAATAAAATTATTTAAAAAAAAAAAAAACCTGAATTCCTTTCAGGAGGTGGTAAAACATATCTTTTAAAAAAAATAAATAAATAAAAATAAAAAAATAAAAGCTGGAATTCACTTATATGTTAATGTCCAAGGTTAAGAAAAGTGATTTGTTTTTAATTCCTAAGGCTTTTATTCCCAGACTGACAGCTTTATATGTATATATCTAGGGCATGTATTCAGTGCTGTTTAGACTTGGACACTTGTGCTGTCTTTGAGAGACACAGTAGTCAAAAGTAGCTTTCAGTTAAAATTTAATTTCAAACTTTTAAGGAAGAAAGCAAGATGGAAGGAAAAACTGCAAGAGACTAGGGATAGTGATAAGGAATAGGAATTTTTGCTGACAGGAACTACTATAGAGAAGAAAAACTGACATTTGGGTGCTGGGGAGGTGGAACTGTGCATAGAATAAGGGGAAGAAGGAGAGACTTTGGGGGCAGCACAAAATGGTTCTTCAAATGAAGAGCACCTTTGAAAAACCACAAGAACTATTTAAGACTAGAGGATTGATCTTTGCAGAAAGATAAGAGTGTTTTTACCCAGATCATTACAGCAGTACCTGAGGGTGTGAAGAAGAGGTAGGGTACAGGAAATGTAAATGGCTTTTGAAGAATGTAAACTAAATAAACAAAGGAAAGTTGTTTCAAGTGATTCAAGGGAATTTTCTAGGAATGATGGGACAGGAGAAGTTGCTCTATCTTGGTTTGGGACTTGGAAGGGAAATATCCTAAAATGGAAGAAGATGGGGAGTGACTGGCTAATTCTGTAGCAGGAAGTAGTAGTACAACAGTTGCAGCTCTTCAGGTCTTTCCTCTTTTTCCTAGTTCAAGTGTTCAGTTGAGCAAAACTAGATTATTTGTAACAGGCAATAAACAGGAGCAAGTGAGGTAGCAGTGAATGGAAGATGATTCCTGGTAGAGACTTTGATTTGCTTCTGTCTCCAGGCTAGTTTAATTACAAGAAATAAAGCAAGAGAGTCTCTTTATTTGATGGACTTAAGAGTAAATTGGAAAATCCTTTTAAACTTTCATGATTCAGAAGAATTGAATTATATTTAAATAAGATAAGGTATGTTAAAGTGCTGTTGTAAGGTATAAAACACGAAGAAAAATGTTGTTGTTATTATGAGGTGGAAGAATCAGTAAAATGATTTTCAGTTTTTGATTACTGCTGCTGTATCATCAGCCTAAGTCCATTCTCTAAGCAAGCATTCATTGAATTCCTACTTTGTGGAATTTTACCAGTAGTAACTTTTTTTCCCTAATATGATGGCTGTATTAAGTGGTATGTATTAAATAGCAGAGCACTTGATTAGCCATGAGACATAGCTTGTTCTCCTCAAACAGATGGTATTGTGAGTTGACGTGTAGAATGATGTGGACATCACTGTTGTATAACATTTTAGAACCCCTATACCTCCTGGAATTTCCATCATCCTTGGACTTTGTTAACATCGGGAAAGAGCCTTTATCTTTCCTGACCTTTTGCATAACCCAAGAGGGGAATCCCTAGCAGAAAGGAAACCACAGCGCTTCCTTTGCCTACTTCCTGCTTCTGAAGTCAGACACGTCCTAAGCTTTTCTTTACGCACATGGTTACAACACAGCACTAAATTCTGTTTCTTAACCAAGAAACTCCTCCCACTACTTTCTTTGGCGACCTACCCCCATTCCCCCCCAAAAAAAGCAGACCAAACTGAGACAGAGGAGGAGAAGTGGTTATGACACAGGCCAAAGACCAGCCCTTTTCTCAGCCTATGGCTAGGCTCCCTTGAACTCTGCTTAGAAATAGCTGCTAGTTGTCTCTGGGCTAATGCCTGTGACAAGAACATGGGTAATGGAAGCACTTGTTCCTGGGTTAATTACCAGAGAGCGCTGAGCATATGTAGAGGTTTTGAGGCATTTAATTTCAGGCCTTTGAGATAATGGAGAGCCTTTGTCTCCAGAGGATTTTGGCTCTTTGGCATCACTATTTAGATTCAGAAAGGTGGCACATTTGTTTAATTTTCTTCACATCCAACATATCTCTCCCTCACATTTGTGGACTTTGTAATTCTGAAATCCCAGGGGGTCCTGTAAAATTCAGTAGTAATCAGTATCTTAATAGCTGGGCAGAGTACCTCACTACCTACTAAATTGTTGTGGAGGATTTAATTAGTTAATGCATGTGGACTTGCTATGTAAACACAATACAAATGTAAGATGATATTATTTGGAAGACAGAATGGTTGCCATATGGTAAAGAAGCAGAGAGTCTTGTAGTTTGAACTCTTTAAAGAGAAAGAATGCTGGGGCCGCGCTGGGGCCTAGCGGTTAAGTGTGCACGCTCCACTGCCAGTGGCCCGGGTTCGGATCCCAGGCGCGCACCAACGCACTGCTTGTCAGGCCATGCTGTGGTGGCGTCCCATATAAAGTAGAGGAAGATGGGCACGCATGTTAGCTCAGGGCCAGTCTTCCTCAGCAAAAAGAGGAGGATTGGCATGGACGTTAGCTCAGGGCTGATCTTCCTCACACATATTAAAAAAACACACACACACAAAAGAGAAAGAATGCTTGTGTCCTCAGAAATAAAGCACCTTTGATTCCCTCTGTTATATTTTAAAGACCTCTCATCACTATCTTTTGCCCGTCAGAGGGGGGCATCTTTGTAGAATCAGTATGTGAGTTGAACCATTTCTTTTTAGTTTGTGGTCTGTGAACTAGAGCAGCTGTTTGCAGGGACTTTCTGTCTCATATTGCAGTTGTGAGAATGAAGGCATTTACTGACCCACAGAGAAGGAGCTATCTGACACATCCTCTAACTCTTGGGCTGTGTATGTCCCGTCTTGCTGTGAATGTCAGCATTCTCAACACAACTAAAAATCCTGTTTTGCCTAGAGGTTCTATTAGTCTGTCATTTGCTGTCAACAGATACACCGAAAACACAGTTGCCCTAGTTGGAGCAACAGCTAAAGACTTTGCAAAAGTTTTATTTCTCCAAATGCCCTCAGGAAGGAGGAACTCTGGTTCTATGTACTAGTGCAAAATCCCTTTCTTGACATAAGTTAAATGAAATAACACGGGTAAGGCACCTGACACATAGTTGGTCAGTTCAGTAGATTTTGGCTCCCTTCTACCCTTTTTGGAAACTGCCAAATGGCTGTGACAGAGTAAATGGGATGTTGCTAAATTTCATTTAGCCCTAAGATTGGCGGTATTATCTGGACTTATTTTGGCACATTGTTGAACTTTTGGGCCTCTGTGAAGAGGCTTGTGATTCACATACCCCGCCCCCCCATACAAGTAGTCTTGTCCTTGGGTGTAGATCTGTCTTCTTTATCTTGATTGTGTTAGACTAGATGGTCTCCACTTCTGTTGCTGTGCTTCTAAAATTTGCAGGGGCTGTGATGAGGGGCATGGAGATAACAAAGTAATTGGACTGAATTTGGCTTACCACAGGAAGCTTCTTTTGAGTCTCAGTGTTCCACCAGGAAAAGAATCTAGCAATTCTGCAGAGGCTGGTTTCACATGTGTTCTAAGAAGCAGTTTTTCAGAGTTAACACCTTTCCTTGGTACAGTTACATAAAACTCTGAACTCTTTAGATTCAAATCATCATTAGAGGAGTGGAAGATTTGGATATAGTTTAAGAAGAGTAATTTTGCAGTTGTTTTGGAGGTGTTGTAAATATGCAGGGAAAGGCTTTTATAACTTCTAGCTTTTCCAAACAGCACCTACCCTACAGGTGAGAGTGATAGATATTGTGGTAGAGAGGACTTGCTCCTAGGCAGTGGGCCTCATGGAAATGAATTCTGAGTGAAAGTAGATGCAGAGTGCTCTTAACATTACAGGAAGCACTTGCTTCAGGGGACCAGCAGCACTTATCTGCTATGAGAAAGTTGGCTCCATTGAAGAAGGCATAGAACAGGCATGACAGGTCAGCTATGTGTTTGCCATGTGTCAGGTATGTGGGGCTATACAAAGTATACATCATTTTAATTTTCTGGAGTTCAAGGGCCGAATTAGTGTGGGGGAGAGGATGAAAATTAAAACAATGTATGATTGAGTATTAATTGTGTGGCACAGTCTAAGTTAGGGCTTTACGGAAGAGGGAGTCATTGTGGACAGGAGTGGTTAAAGGAGGCTTCATGGTTAAGGCCTGAAAGATAGGATTTATACACGCTGAGTGTGTATGTTTTCGGAAGTCAGGGAATCAGTTTTGCTTGCCTTTTACAGCAGAGCTTTGCAGTTTTGATGCTAAAAAATGCTTTGGTGACCCTGGATAGGGAGTCAAGAGACCATGGTTCTGCTAGTCTTGGTGTTCCACCCAAAGGACTGAGTATCTTTATGGAATCTTCAGTTTCCTCATTTGTAAAATAAAACGAAGTCTGTAGTTCTTATCTTTGATTATTTAACAGCTAAATGCAGCCTGCAAGGGGAATGCTGCCCCGTAGTGGAGATCCTATGGTACACATTGTCAAATAGGCTTTGCTTTTTTATCAAGCTGTTGGCAACACACACATCCTCCCAGCCATGGAAGAGAGTAGACCAGAATATGGCCTGCTTTCATGAAACCTGTATAATGTCACATTCTTACAGACATTTTGAACATCAAATGTTTAGAAGAGCAGAACAACAGTCAGCGGAGGTTTTGTTGGAGGTTTTCTTGTCAGCTTTTTGTACTATGATATAAAGTCTTGATATTCACTGAATGCTTAGTCCTGGCAAGTGAAGTGGGTCTTCCTGAGAATACTTATGATAATTTGTTTTAAAATTTTATTCTATTAGTCTGTAAAAATTAGAATAATAGAAGTATGAAACCTAGGAAATTTGACTAATAAATTGGACAGCTTACCCAGATCCTTGTGGCCTAATATAGCTGGTTCACTTTACCTTTGATTCAGAAAAAACTTATGTGTCATCATCTGGTTTTCTTCATCACATTTTTAGATACCTACAGAATAAAATACAAACTCAGATTTGGATGCCAATCCCAGCTCTACCAAGCTCTAAGACCTTGGACAAGTTATTTAACACTCTAAGCCTAATTTCCTCATCTGAAAAATTTAGGGATAATAATATTTACCTTACATGGGGTTATGAGGATTAAGTGAGATTACAAGATATAAAATACATATCACATTCTGAGTATATAGTAATAGGTCTAATTCTTTATACTACCTTCTTCTTCCTCTTCCTCAGTTCAGCTCCAGCATTTTTTTTTTCTTTTTTTTTTGTGAGGAATATCAGCTCTGAGGTAACATCTGATGCCAATCCTCCTCTTTTTTTGCTGAGGAAGATTGGCCCTGGGCTAACATCCGTGCCCATCTTCCTCCACTTTATATGGGATACCACCACAGCATGGCTTGACAAGCGGTGTGTCGGTACGCACCTGGGATCCGAACCTGTGAACCCCAGGCCACTAAAGTGGAGCACGTGCACCCAACCACTGCACCACCAGGCTGGCCCCAGCTCCAGCCTAACTTTTGAGGCTTATATTTGCTAGTAACCACCACCCTCCCCCAAACACGTGTGTTGACACATTAGTGCGGGCACGCACATGCACATCAGTCTGCTTATGACTAGACCACTTATGGTCTCCTAAATATGGCCTGTACTTTCTTCCCTCCATGTTTTGATTTGCAGGTTCCTCTCAGCCTTGAATGTCTTTCCCCCTCATCTCTTTCAAAATCCTGCACAACCTGTGAGACCCAACTCAGCCACTTCCCGTTAAGCTTATAACTTCCAACTATAATCAATCTCATGCTACTTCTTTCGGCCCCTCTTTCTGTTTCACTTTTAATGTGTACCTTTGTTGTAGAAGTTTATACATAATGCATTGTATTATGGTTATAGCTTTATGTGAGCCTCTCCACCAGACTGTGAGCTTCTTAAGAGAAGAGATCATAATTTATCTTAGTGCTTTGCACATAGTGAGCGCTCAAAAAAGCATTGTTGTTAGAGACTTAAAATGTTTTTAAAAACCACTTATTCTAATAGAGTTGTTTATTTCTTAGACACAAGTGGAAAGCCAAAGTAAAGTGCTTTATTAAAGTCAGAAATCTTGGGAAAATAGTATATCTTACTTTACAGCCTATCATATTAAAGTATTTGTAAGGAGGTTTTGTTTTGTTTTTTTTTTTTGTGAGGAAGATCAGCTCTGAGCTAACGTCCGATGCCAATCCTCCTCCTTTTCCTGAGGAAGATTGGCCCTGGGCCAACATCCGTGCCCATCTTCCTCTACTTTTTCTATGTGGGACACCTGCCACAGCATGGCTTGATGAGCAGTGCGTAGGTCCGCGCCCGGGATCCGAACCTGTGGACCCCGGGCCACCGAAGCAGAGTGTGCAAACTTAACCACCACACCACCAGGCTGGCCCCCAATGTAAGGAGGTTTTAATCAAAATTAAAGTATTAAAGTCTGAGGGGGCCGGCCTGGTGGTATAGTGGTTAAGTTTACGTGCTCCGCGTCAGTGGACCAGGTTTGCGAGTTCGGATCCTGAGCGTGGACCTACGCACTGCTCATCAAGCCGTGCTGGAGGGCATCCCATATCAGAAGAACCAGAAGGACACACAACTAGGATATATAATTATGTACTGGGGCTTTGGGGAGAAAAAAGGAAAAAAAGAGGAAGATTAGCTCAGGGCCAATCTTCCTCACCAAAAAAAGAAAAAGTCTGAGATGGAAATATATAAGCAGTTTGTAGGGAAGGGGAAAAGCCCAAATTTTAAAATATGTTGGAATAATGACAGAAGAGATTTTAATTTTGGTGAAACTTTTTAAAAGACTCCTCTTTTGTCTTTTGTTCTTGACTGGAGCAGTTTTTTCAGGAAGTGGGTTCATAATTCCTTTCTTTTTCAGATTGCAAAAGTTGAGAAGCTCAAACCTTTAGAGGTGGAGTTACGACGCCTAGAAGACCTTTCAGAGTCCATCGTGAATGATTTTGCCTACATGAAGAAGCGAGAGGAAGAGATGCGGGATACCAATGGTGAGAGGAGGGCGGCTCTTGTTTCTCAATAAGTGAAGCACAAGGGAGACGGATTCCCAACTTTAAATTCTGATGTACCCTTTTCTCAGTTTTGCCAAGCGGGGGTTGTATGGAAAGATAATTGCTTGCTTCAGTGTTGTTGCTGCTACAGGTAAGTGAGCCTTGTTAGATTTTCAAGGGAATAGAAATTTCTTCTGTGATACGCAGTTAGTTTATAGTGTATCAAATTGATAGTACTGGGGCCGGCCCGGTGGCTTAGCGGTTAAGTGCACGCGCTCCGCTGCTGGCGGCCCGGGTTCGGATCCCGGGCGTGCACCGACGCACTGCTTCTCCGGCCATGCTGAGGCCGCGTCCCACGTACAGCAACTAGAGGGATGTGCAGCTATGACATACAACTATCTGCTGGGGCTTTGGGGGAAAAAAATAAATAAAATCTTTAAAAAAAAAGAATTAAAAAAAAAAATTGATAGTACTAATCTTTGTAATTTTTTGTGTGTGTGGGGGGAAGATCAGCCCTGAGCTAACATCTGCCAATCCTCCTCTTTTTGCTGAGGAAGACTGGCCCTGGGCTAACATCCATGCCCAGCTTCCTCCACTTTATATGGGCCGCCTGCCACAGCATGGCCTGACAAGTGGTTCGTCGGTGCGCACCCAGGATCCAAACTGGCGAACCCGGGCTGCCGCAGCAGAGCGTGCACACTTAACCTCTTGCAACACCGGGCCGGCCCCAATCTGTGTGATTTTTGATGTTTATATATAGAATAATGAAAACTTGAGAAAAAACCATCTGAAATCAGAGTGAAGTTAATGAATTGCCTTTTCCCCCTGGCAGTTGTTTAGCCTGCTGAGCCTCACTTCATTACATTTACAACGCTTTTGTTTTTTTAGAGTCAACAAATACTCGGGTCCTGTACTTCAGCATCTTTTCAATGTTCTGCCTCATTGGACTAGCCACCTGGCAGGTTTTCTACCTGCGTCGCTTCTTCAAGGCAAAGAAGCTGATTGAGTAATAAGGCCTAGTCTCCTCCCACCTTGTATCTCAGCCAGCAGAACATCGCTGGGACATGTCTGGCCTAAAACATCCTACCAACAGCACCATCGAGGCCCGTTGGAGCTTTCTTGCCAGAACTGATGTCTTGGTGTGGGAGGACATGGGTTACCGCCTACACCCAAGTCAATGAGGGACTTCTTTTTAACTTGGTAGGATTTGGACTGGTTTTGCAACAATAGGACTATTATTAGAGTCACCTATGACAAAAAATAGGGGTTACCTAGATAGTGCCAGAGCCAACATTTGTACTGGGTTTCCTCGTGTGATCTGTTTGAACCATATTTTCTTTTCTTCTCCCACTTGCTCACCAGCTTGGGCTTCCACTCTAGTTCCTTTATCAAGATTTGTATGACCATGTACAACTTGTTTCATTCTGATTGTCCTCTTTGGATTTCCATGTGGAAACATCCCTAATTTTCTCTTTACCCTTAGCTGAAATGTTTAGGTAGCTTCTGGTGATATCCTTTCATAATTTTATGTCTCTTAAAAGGGGGATGGATGTGACACCTCATCGAAGTGAGCTCTGAACTGTAGATAACTCTTAAAGAAAATTTCATTTTAGAGAATTAAAATATTTGTGCTCAACTGCTTGAACTTTTTTCTTTTAGTGTAATTGTAAGTTCTATGCAATTTTATCGCTTGTGTAGATTTGTGAGACCACCACCGCAAGATGCAGAACAGTTCCATCAAACGAATCCCTTGTGCTCCCCTTTTATAGCCACGCCACCTCCCTTCTCCCCTTTTATAGCCACGCCACCTCCCTTCTTTACCCTCAAGCCCCAACTTCTGGCAGCCACTAATCTGTTCTCCATTTCTCCAATTTTGTCATTTCAAGAATGTTATATAAATGGAATCATATAGTATGTAACTTTTGAGATTGACTTTTTTCACTCAGCATAATTCCCTTGAAATCCATCCAAATTGTTGGGTGTATCAACAGTTGGTTCCTTTTTCTTGCTCAGTAGTATTTCATGGTCTGGTTGTACCAGTTTGTTTAACCATTCACCCATTGAAGGACATTGGGGTTGTTTTCAGTTTTTGGCCATTACTAATAAAGCTGTTGTTAACATTCACGTACAGGTTTTTATGTGAACATAAATTTTCATTTCTCTGCGATAAGTGCCCAATAGGGCAATTGCTGAGTTGTATGGTAAGCACGTGTTTATTATTGTAAGAAATCATCCTACTCTTTTTCCAGTGACTGTGCCATTTTACGTTCCCACCAGAAATGTATGGCCGATCCAGTTTCTCTGCATCCTCACCAGTATTTGCTATTGTTATTATTTTTTATTTTAGTCATTCTGATAGGCGAGCATAATGGTACCTCATTATGGTTTTAATTTGCATTTTCCTAATGGCTACTGATGTTGAACATCTTTTCATGTGCTTATTTGCCATCTGTGTATCGTCCTCGGTGAAATATCTGTTCATGCCCTTTGCCCATTTTCTAATTAGATTGTCTGTTCTTTTTACTATTGAGTTTTGAGAGTTCTTGATATATCCTAAGTACAAGTCCTTTGTCAGATATGTGGTTGCTTGAATTTGTAACATAACTTCTATCAAGAAAAAAATAAGTAAAATTTACCAAGTCTTCTTATAGGGCTGGTCATTGACTTAATTTCTGTCCTTACGTGTTCCATCTAGAAAATTAAGACATACGAGGTATAAAAAAGAACACATCTGGGAAGATCATGAATAGAGTAAATACTTGAAAATACATGTTGTCAAAGCAAAGCCAAGAATCGCTATGGGAATATGAGGTGCCTAAAGGCCAATACTAATGTAAATAAGAGAAAGTGTAGATACAAATGACCATGTTTGTAAACAGTTTGAAAAATACTATCACTTGAAATTTTCCCCACTTCTCCCAGGAAAGTGGGTAGCAGTTGGTCCTTTCTGTAATCTCTCTTTTAGCCCTGCTGACTGTTACAGGGCTTGGCTAATCGCACTGGCAAGAATTACAGGATTTAAGGCCATGCAGCTTGCAGTTGGGCAGCATACTGGAGTTAACAGAGAACACTGCTGTGATGACCTGGATAAGGTACACAGGTGGAAGAGGGAGTGAGTTATGTTGTTAAAATCTCAGGCTGTTCTGTTAATGTTCCAGCTACTGGGAACCCAGAAGCCTTTTTTTTCCCCCTTCTTTTGACTCCCTGTATAATTCCTCTGGTGTGGCATTAAGAGTGGTTCTTTCATTAATTTATGCAACATTGCCATCTGCTGTTAAGAACTGGTAGGTACTGTTCTGAGAACCAAGCAGCTGAATCCTCGCCCTAAGGGCAGCAGATGTTGAGCAAGCCTATCTGTGCTATTACATATTCTGACCGACAGAGGATGTACCCAAGTAGGGAAGAGAATAACCAAATTTGTGGGTTAAGGTCCATCCTTAAACTTTTAAAGGTGAAATTCTATTTTGTACCATTATCCTAACAAGATACACTTTCATATTTCTGAATGGTGCCTTTCCACTTTCTAGAAGCAATGAAAGCTACTCAGTTGGTTATAGTCTTTTGTTCTGACAAAATGTCAAGAAGATAGGACAGGAGAATATTTTATTTTGCTGATGTTTTTCTTCCCAAATGTGACTTTGTGAAACTGAAATTCTTTTTCATGTCCTTTCCTTTTACTCATGCCAAAACTACCAACTCGGACATTTGTGCTTTTGGTTTAAAGTTCATTGATATTACACCTTGATTTTATCTAAAAAGTAAAATGATTTGCATTTGGTAAAAGGCTAGTTAGTGCAAGAGCAAATCAGCTTTAAAAACAAGGATGTTACCTGCTTTCCTTCGTTTTTGAGCCTGTTATTCAACACGGTCTGTGTAACATAGGTGAGAATGATACAGTTTAAGTAAGCTTTGTTATACCATTGTCAGAAACCCCTGTCATAAGCCATTTTTCTGTTTGTGTAATGGAAAGAGGCACATGGATTTATACGGATTCACTTCTAAGTGTTGGATTGGGGATTTTTGTGTAAGTTTTCTCAAATAAAGGCTAGCAGAAACCATTTTAGTTGTATTTTTCTGTTACTCTTGAGTACTTCTTTGGCTGGATTGGCAATAATTCCTCCATAGTCCTCAGTTTTTTGGGGATGTGTGTGAGGAAGATCAGCCCTGAGCTAACATCCATGCCAATCCTCCTCTTTTTGTTGAGGAAGACTGGCCCTGAGCTAACATGTGTGCCCATCTTCCTCCACTTTATATGGGACGCCACCACAGCATGGCCTGACAAGCAGTGCATCGGTGCGCGCCTAGGATCTGAACCCCAGGCCGCCAGCAGCAGAACACACGCACTTAACCGCTACACCACGAGGCCCACCCTTCCTCGGCTTTAAAGTATGGCAGATTATGCATGATGAATTAGAGGAAAAATATCGTCTGTTATTTACTCTAGATGGATCAAGTTTCTGTGAGCTAGTAAAAGTTTATTATATTTTGTATATAAAATATGTGAATTATATATGATATGTATATAAAAATAATAAGAATTATACATCTTCAGAAAGACCAAATAGGGTTCTGTAAGCCAGGCGTTCTCTGTAAGCTTCTCTCTTTTGGAAACTGCTATTGGCATTATTCCTGCAGAGGGTCTTCTCCCTTGCCCTCCATTCTTAAAATACCCCTCCCAATTTAGAACCTCTCAAGATTTGCTTTTTTGGCCCATCACATCTATGCAAAACCCTATCCCAGCGGGTAAAGGCCATTTTCTCCTTTCCTTTTAGTTGCAGTTGAACGTTTTTCATAAAGCCCCTTTCCAACAGTCAGCCTGAAGTGTTTTGCACATTCACTGGTAGCCTCTTATTTACCCTCTCCTCCATTTCCCAAAAAAACCAGATAATAAATTTGTCAATGAATCTATAGTCTATAAAGTAGTGGTTCCCAACATTTGAGTATAAATATTTTAACATCAAAAATGTCTTATATCTGGGCCGGCCCCGTGGCTTAGCGGTTAAGTGCGCGCGCTCTGCTGCTGGCAGCCCGGGTTCGGATCCCGGGTGCACACCGACGCACCGCTTCTCCGGCCATGCTGAGGTCGCGTCCCACATACAGCAACTAGAAGGATGTGCAGCTATGACATACAACTATCTACTGGGGCTTTGGGGGGTGAAATAAATAAATAAATAATTTTTTTAAAAAATGTCATTTCTCACTAATGTTTTAGAGAACATAAATAATGAATTCAACAAAACATAAATTTAATAGTCTTTAACAGTATCATATTCTTACTAAATGGTAGTACATGTTTGGCAAATTATTATTTATTCAGTGCTGCAGTGGTGTCCCACATAACATGAGCCCCATGTGTAATTTTAAATTTTCTAGCACCACATTAAAAAAAGTAAAAAACAGGTGAAATTAATTTTAGTAATGTATTTAGTCTAATACATCTAAAATAGTATTTCAACATGTAGTCAATATGAAAATGATTAATGAGATATTTTACATTCTTTTTTTCATATAAAGTCTTTGAAATCCAGTGTGCATTTTACAGCTACAGCACATCTCCATTCAAATGAGCCACAATTTAAGTGTTCAGTAGCCATATGTAGCTATGGCTACCAGATTGGACAGCTGCTTGGTACTTTGGTAAATTCTTTAATCTTTATAGTAACTCTGTGGCCCCCGGGAATCTGCCACTCACAAGTGGAAACTTCTGCTATATAGCATCCTAACTATTCACTTGTTAAAATATAACATGGAAATAATCTATTTTTGATCAAAGGCACTTTAAAATCAGACGTTTAGAATGTTGAGTGTTTCTGGGTTTGTAAATATTCGAAGGTCAGATGTTTAGTTTCATTTATATCCAGTATAATAAAGAACTGAGCAAGAGTGTTTCTGTTCTATATTCTCTAAGATGGAACAGGACATCTGTCTGTTAAGCTTATATCTACGCATTATAACTAGAACAATTAACAATATCAGGCTAACCAAGTTACAGAAAGCTATTTAGTTCCTCATTGCAAAGGTGCCAAAAGAATGCATTTTTAAGCTTTGGCTGAAACCTATACAGCTTTACTAAATGCAAGTCAGAGCTTCTGATTTTAAGTAATTACTTTTTCCATTCTTTTAACTCAACAAAACATTTATTGAACATGTATTTTGTTTAATGTGCTGAGCTAAACTCTGGAGTGCACCCAGATAAATAAGAAGGAATACCTCTTCTCAAAATGCCTTCTGATTAATAGGAGGAGGTAGATGGAATGGCCTCTATCTGGAATGATCTCCCTGCTTTATTTAGCCATCACCAACTTAACATTTTGGATATTCCTCCAGGGAGCCTTCACTAGCCCAGCAAGTTTGACTTGGAAAGATGCCTCTTCTAAATGCCTTTCTAGAATCTTTACTTTCCTTATAATAGCAGTTATACAGTTATAATTGCCTGGTTAGTTGTCTATTAACATGGACTGTAAGCTCCATGAGAGTAGGAACCATGTTTTGTTCTCTGTTGTAACCCAGTACCTGGCACAAGTTGGTACTCAGTGTTTGTTGAATGAATGAATTGCAAATTCAAAAATATCTGTATAATGTAGAACCCTGGAATGAAACCAACAAAATAAAGTTTAACAGGGGTTATCAGTCAGTCAGTCTTGCACTGAGGTTTAAAAAATGTTATATATATGAGATAATAACGACCTGATATTCATTCAACAAATTTTTTTTTTAAAGATTTTATTTATTTATTTTTCCCCCCCAAAGCCCCAGTAGATAGTTGTATGTCATAGCTGCACATCCTTCTAGTTGCTGTATGTGGGACATGGCCTCAGCATGGCTGGAGAGGCAGTGCCTCGGTGCGCACCCGGGATCCGAACCCGGGCCGCCAGCAGCGGAGCGTGCGCACTTAACCACTAAGCCACGGGGCCGGCCCCAACAAATAATTTTTAAGCGTATAATATCTAGCACTTTTCCAGGTACTGATGATATGTAGGTGTGAACTAGAGCGTAAAATCCAGGCTCTCCTGGAGCTTTTATTCTGATGAATGAGAGAGTCAATAAAGTAAACATAATAAGACATCAGTATTTTATTAAGCATTGTGATGAAAAGAAGGAGTGATGTGATCTGGTGGGACAGCTGTATTACTTCGGATTAGATTGGATGTGAAAAAAGTTTAGTTAAGTGCGAGCTTGGTATAAGCAGACCATCATTATGAAGGCTGGCACACCAATAGAAATATTGGATCCAGATCAAGGGAGACGAGTCCCCTTGTGCTCTCCTATTCAGACCTGACGTGGAATGTTATGCAGAGTGTAGTATATCATCCTTTAAAAGGAACGTTGGTAAACTGTAGAGAGGTCAGAGGAATGGGAACTTATTCCTTCACACCCCTCACCCCATTCGACCAATTCTTTTCCTCCTATATTTGCTATCACTATCTACGTAGTGAGTCTCCTGGACTCGCACATTTACCTCACCAACCATATTCCAACTGATCACAAAGTTCTAAATATTCCTCAGACAGATTCCTAAATCTGGACCTCCTTTCCACTCACACTGATAGTACCTCAGTGCCTCGTCTTTTCTTAGAATATAAATTGCCTCCTAACTGGTCTCCCAGCCTCCAGTCTTTGTCCTCCACATTGTCATCAGAGTTCTTTGTAAAATTTAACTTTGGTCTTAAGTAAGGTGACCATATCATTTATTGTCTGAGCTGGGCACTTAAGCAAAAGAAAGCTCTCAATTATGCTAAGGGAAAAAGGCGTAAATGGAGACTTCCCCAGCAAATCAGGACATACAGTCACACTAATCATACACTCCCCTGCTTAAAAATCTCTAATAATTTTCCATTGCTCACAGGAAAAGCCAAACTCTATAAAACATTTGTGGCTCCGTCTTCTGCTTCTACCCTACATACACCCTGGCCGCCAGCCACATGACCTTCTCTAAGCCCCAACACATCCTGTTCTGTGAAAAAGATCTGGAGCCAGATTGCTAAGTTTGACTCCTGGCTTCCCTTAGTAGCTGTGTAACATTAAGCAGGTTACGTTAACCTCTCTGTATCTCAGTTCCTTCTATAGAATGGGAATAATATGAGGATTAAGAGGGACGATACATGGAAAGAAAACCTTTTAGTATAGTGCCAGGAACATAACACGGAATAAATGTTAGCTGTTATCCCTGTGATGTAGGTCATATTCCCCTAATTTTACAATTAAAAAGCAAGCTTGGAGATGTGAAGTTGCCCAAGGTGACATAACTGATGGAACACGTTTTTTCACTGCATTGCAATTCTCTTAGTGACTTGAGGCCAGGGAGCATCTTATGGGAGCGATCTTCCCTCCCCTAGCTAGCCCTGGTCCTTTAGTGGTTAAGATTTAGAGCTCTCACCACTGTGGCCAGGGTTCGCTTCCCAGTAAAGGAACCACACCACCAGTCTGTCGGTTCTCATCAGCAGCATGTTGCTGTGATGCTGAAAGCTATGCCACCAATATTTCAAATACCAGCAGGGCCACCCATGGTGGACAGGATTTCAGCAGAGCTTCCAGACTCAGACAGACTAGGAAAGAGTGAAAAAATTGGCCACAAAAACGCTATGAACAGCAGGAGAGCACTGTCTGATGTAGCGCTGGAAGGTCAGAGAATGGTGCAAAAAGACCCGGCAGGGTTCTGCTCTGCTGTACACAGGGTCGCTAAGAGTGGGACTGACTGGAGGTCACTAACAACAAGAAATAATATCTTTATTATACTCTCTCTCTAAAGAAATAGCGCTGTCCAACTGAAAGGGACTGCTTCCCTAATCACTCACTGCTATTGAGATAGACCTGGAGCCAAGATGAGACTGGACACCCTAGGGACCTGGAAACTGTCTGGGGGACCTGGCCAGAAATTGGGGGAAAGGTCTACAGACCCGTGGGTGACGCCTTTGCCTCTGCCTGAGCCCTTCGGTTCCACGCGGTCCCCACCCGCGCCCGCCAACCCCGCCGCAGGGCTCACTTTCCGGGCCCGCCCGGAGGGAGAGAAACCGCGGCCCCGAGACAAAGTAAGCGAGCCAGCGAGGGCAAAGGAAACCCCGGCGGGCCGGAAGCACCCAGAACTGCTTCCGGGTCAGGGGACGGAGCCACTATGGAGCCTCGCGGGGGTGCGGGGCTGACGGAGCCGCGGGTCGGCGTCTGAAGCGACAGGGTCTGAGCACAGCCAGCGCCGCCCGGGACACGCAGGCCGGTCCCGCGGCCGCCACCATGTCGGTGCTGGGCGAGTACGAGCGACACTGCGATTCCATCAACTCGGACTTTGGGAGCGAGTCCGGGGGTGGCGGGGACTCGGGCCCGGGGCCCAGCGCCGGTCCGGGGCCGCGAGCGGGCGGCGGCGCGGCGGAGCAGGAGGAGCTGCACTACATCCCCATCCGCGTCCTGGGCCGCGGCGCCTTCGGGGAGGCCACGCTGTACCGCCGCACCGAGGTAGCGGCCCCCGGCCCCCGCCGCCGAGCCCCTCTTTAGCGCCCCGCTTTCCCGCGTCCGCGCCTCGTCCTCATTTAGTGTTGGGCGCCCGCAGGGTGTGTGTCTCAGGTCTTCACCAACTCACCTGCGCTAGGATTTCGTTAGATCACTGGTTTTACTAACTGGTCGTTTTTGTATAACCTGGGGAACTGAGCAAGTCATTGAACCTTCCCTAAGCCTTAGTTTCCCCATCTGTAAATTGGAGTTAGTGATGACTACCTTAAAAATAATCTATTTTTCCAGGTTATTTTGAGACTCGAACCAAGGTACTTTGCAAACTGTAAATTAAAGTGGTATACGAATGTGAGGTATTGTGAAAACTACCTCTCGTGCTGTATAGCTCTCCAAGGTCGGGGTGGGGAGGAGGGGCATAGCTCCACAATTCCCACATGGATAGCAGCTCCGCTGTCTTGGCCGCTATCTTCAAGTTCCGGTATGAACGCTCAATTGGAGATTGTCCTTGAAGATCATTCGGAAGATCGTCGTGTGTTGATTTATTCATCGGTGTTTATCCAGCAGTGTTTATGCGTGGCAAATATCTTTTTAGTATATTCTAAGCCATTAGTTCTTACCTTTGAGGGGGACAAGGACTCTTTTGAGAACCTAATGTAAGCATAATCCCCTCTACCCACTCTTGCACATAGACATCCTTTGAAGAGATTCATGGATCACTGGCCCCCAAGTTCAGAATGTATACGGTTCTAAAACCCTGTAGTGGTGACTCTGCTTCCAAAAACCAACCATAAACTGGGTTTGGTCACTAAGGTCTTAGAACTCTAGCATTAGAACAGTTAAGCATTTAATGAGAACTTGGTGGGGTTGCTGAAGGTGATTCATCCATCAGTGATCCATCTACAGTTCTGGTATGTGTTCCAAAACAGCATACTTTTAAGGCTGAAAGATGGAGAAGGAGAAGGGTAGTTGCAAGAGAATATCTTTTTTTTATTTTATTTTATTTTATTTTTGTGAGGAAGATTAGCCCTGAGCTAACATCCGTGTCCATCTTCCTCTACTTTATATGGGACGCCGCCACAGCATGGCCTGACAAGCGGTGCATCTGCGCGCCAGGGATCCGAACCGCAGGCCGCCAGCAATGGAGCCTGTGTACTTAACCAGTAGGCCACGGGTCGGCCCTGAGAATATCTAAGTGTTCTTTTGTATCCCAATGCAATGTTAATGTATGTCGATAGAGTTACCATTAGTATTCTGTTTTCTTGTTTGTACTCACAATATGAGAAACAGGCGATGAGTATTGGTATTCTTATTTTATAGTTAAAGAAACTAAGTATGTTAAAGTGACTTGCCCACTTAATTAGAAGTAAATCTTGGACTAGAACCTCTCCTTACCTGTGCCTTTCCATTATTATCATGTTAAACTTGATTACTGAGATTGTTTTAAGTTAAATTTGATTATACTTCCCCAAAACTGCATAGCATTATCCATATCATGAAATGTTCATTAGATCTGTAAATTTACAAAAGTTTAATTAGAAGCAGCTCTTTCCCTCAAGAAACTTCTATTTCAATGGGAAGACAAGTTAGCCCTGTTAGCAAACAAATAGTATTTAAGTTGTATGTATATATAAATGGAAAATAATGGACAAATATTATTTCAGTGTTTGAACTCTGAAAATTAATGGAATGGTTGCCTTGAATAAATGTACAGTAGAAGGTTTATCAGAATCTTCCCAAAAAAGTTTTAAAGGCCTAGCAGAGCCATTCAAAAGGATTTATTTAGGTGGGGATGCCCCTGAGCTGGGGAGCTGTATCAATAAAGAATTAGAGATATTATAAAAGAGAGTGGATATTGGGAACTGCAGGTAAGTTTTCATGAATAGAGGAAAACATGTGATACATAAACATGACAGGAGATACAAAGTTGCAGAATGGGGCAGGGTGAGGGAAGTGAACTCAGAGCCTTTAGACATGACTTACTCTTATCCAGAAATGATAAACGAAAATCATTAGAGAAATCTGAATTTATAAAATGAGTCGTTTAATATCTCTGTTTTACAAGAAAGCATGGTCAGCCATAGATAACCACTCTCCAGTTCTCTATTTCTCTAATATTCTAGCCCTACTACAGTCCTCATCATGATTAGCAGTTTGTCATAATGTCCCTCAATAGAATCTTTGAGATCTCCCTCCATCCTATATTTTTACCTGGAATTGACATCATGCAAGTTAAGTGTAGGAACAATATAACAGCATCTTCATGCTTTACTAGCCCCAGTCCTGCAGTAAATTATGATACTCAACTGTATGCAGAACCTTTAAAGTCTGTTCATGTTTTGTTTAAAGGAAAAAATAAAAGGAGTCACTCTCTGCCCACCTAGGAAGTTTTCTTTCTAGGCTTACAGATCCGGGTGTGGATTCATTCTCTGCCGAGCAAGAGGAAAGCACGATACCTCTATTACTGTGTTGTAGGATGACTCACTGGTTGTGTGGAAGGAAGTTGATTTGACCCGACTGTCAGAGAAGGAACGTCGTGATGCCTTGAATGAGATTGTTATTCTGGCGCTGCTGCAGCATGACAACATCATTGCCTACTACAATCACTTCATGGACAATACCACCCTGCTGATTGAGCTGGAATATTGTAATGGTAAGACAGAATTCAGTGGGACTTCCTCTGGAAAGACGTTCTTGTGCTCATACTTTTCTTGAGGGGGAGAGAAAAAGAAGAGGCATATACAGTGATAAAAACTTTGAATGGATTTCTAAAGTTTAAGAGAAATAGTTCAGGCCCTGAGAGTTTTCAAGTGATATATAAAATAAGGGGAGGGATTTTCCTCTGCATACTCAAATTCTCCCTTGTGATTATAGTTCCATCTTCAACTTATTTGTTCAGTTGAATTTTACATTTATTTTTCAAGGTTTTTTCTCAAGAAATGACATTAGAGACATAGTGTGGCTTGGCACTGCTGGATATATTTAATGCAGTCTTATAGGTGATCTTTATTTATATTGACTTCAGCCAGAGCTATCCTATTGAAAATGGTCCAAAGATCATAGCTGAATGAAAATGATACATAGTAAAGCATGGCCTTATTTATCTGGTCTCTGATTTCTTTGGACCATTTTGCTTGTCAGATGGCAGTATAGCCTAGTTGTTAGGAAAATAGACTCTGAACCCGTATCCCAAGCTCCACTACTTTTTAGCTCTGTAACTTGCACAAGAAACTTAACTTCTGTGTGCCTCAGCTTCCTCATCTTAACATGAGTTTGTTGATAAACAGTACCTACTTCCTAGGGTTGATGTATTAAGTGAGTATGTAAAGCCCCTAGCATAGTACTTGGTATGTAACAAATGTTTGATACATACTGTACTCACTATTATCCTTCTTATTACATAAGAGAACCCCCAATGCCCTTTCTTGAGTTGCATGCTAAAGAGGTTCCAGCATATTCTTCACTTATATCTCTAAGAGAAAGCTCCTGGACTTCTAACTTTCTTGTCTAGACTTTTGTGTATCATGATTGTTCCTGGTTCTGATTAATGCTAAATGTACAAGATTATAAAAGAGATTTTTGAAGTAGCAGAAGCCTCAGGCAGTTAACTTCCTTTGTGGTTAGGAAGAACTAGAACAGATGGTGTACATTTATTGAAACTCTGAGTTACTAAATTGCAGGGGAAAAGAAGTTGTGAAACTTAGCCAAGGCTAAAGGGTAAGTTAGAGTTGCAGGTAGGAAGTAAAATGAACCATGATCATTTGCAGTCTGTATTACTTGATAAAGTAAAAGGAGAAGCAAACAGACTTATTCTGCAGGAAGGAGTTAGTAAAGAGAGTAATGATTGGAAACAATCTAGGGTGTACTCTGAATTTTGGAAAACCTTTTCATTGTGAAGTGGAAAGAAAAAGTGTTTGATGATATACACCTGTATATACAAAACGTTGCATCACAGGTGGAACCCAAATGTTCTAGTAGTCACACTGAGAGAGCTGTTACAAAAATATTGCAGATTCTTTTAAAAGGAATTCTAGAAAAGAAAATCATCTAATTTTGAAGACATTCAAGGTAATTTCACTAAGTGGGGTACTTAGGAATGGTCTTTAACTCTTATCTTTTCTAAAAATGTCATACTTTCCATTTTTGTATTGAGCCTCTTCTGTTAGGGAAGGAAATATTTGAAGAATATTTCAGATACAGTCTTTGAAAGATGTGAAGAGTTTTGTACTGATGTGAAGAGCCAAGAGGGAAGAAGGGGTTTCCTTTAGAGAGGAAGCAGAATCCTTCATTTCCTTGTGTCACCTGTTAAAACCCTAGTAGATACAGGAGCCAAGCTTTGATCTCTATTAAGCAATTCAAACCTGTCTTTTGTTTTATTACAGGAGGGAACCTGTATGACAAAATCCTTCGTCAGAAGGACAAGTTGTTTGAGGAAGAGGTAATTCATGTTTCTATGGAAGGAAGCTAGAATTGTAATGTTGTGATTCTTGCATTCTACTTCTGTATTTACTCTTCCAACAATGAAGAGTGTTTTTTCCTTTTGTTCAGACTCCTTCCGGGCTCTGGTTGATATTCATGAGAAAGGAAACCTCTAACAAGGAAGCTGTCTATAGCTGCTTCCTAAACGGTTTACCTCCGCATCATGAGTCTCTATGGGCTTTCTTTCCCATTTCTATTACTGCGTACTGGTGTGCCCAGTTTTCTATACCTTTGCATTATTCCTGGATTTCTTTCTACAAGTCTGCTTCACCATACTGTATTTTATAACAACATCGGAACTATTTTATGATGACCTGCTTTTTCTTTTTACCCCTACCACTTTTCTTTGCCTACTCAATCTACAAGCAAGAGATGTCAAGTCATGTTGAATCATAACCTCTGGTTGTAGCTTCCTTTGTTTTGTTTGTTTGAGTGTGTGTGTTTATTTAAATGGAACTGTTTTTGTTTCCAGTGCAAATACAATTTATTTTTTCTCTGCAGATGGTGGTGTGGTACCTATTTCAGATTGTTTCAGCAGTGAGCTGTATCCATAAAGCTGGAATCCTTCATAGGTAATGAGTGAAAGAATATGGGATGGATTCCTGTCCAGCAGTCCAACCCCTACCTTTGGTACCTCCCATCAGCACCATTATTTTCTTGATTAAGCAGTGAAGTCTTTTCCATTGGTATAATTTAGAAAAGAAAAAGTGAGTAATGAGGGCTGTTATCTTCACTTCCTGAAGTTAAACTATGTTTGAGAAGAATCTCCTCAGTAGCTAAGTACTGCTTAGTCATTTCTTTAAGAGATACTTTAGAGTTCAATTCATTAATTCCTCGGTAGAGCCTAGAAGCTACTATGAGAAGTCATATTAGATTGGTTGGAATTCACAGTACATGTTTTCTCTGAGCAATAATAATTGGCAGTTGGTTTTAATTTTGTAATTAAGTCTGTTAATTTAAATAAAAAGCCTATTCATTTTGTATAATTAATTATGTAATTTTACCAGGTCTTTGGGAGAAAAACAGCTTTGTGTTCATTTCTAGCTATAGGAGAGAACCATTATAAGAACATTTCCACGTCATTTTACCCTTCTGAAGTGAGTCATTGACCGTTGCTAGAGATTAATGTTAATACACCAGCATTTGGTTTTTTCTTGGTTTGCTCATTCAGTTAGCATATATTTCTTGATAGCTATTGAATAGCTGTAGTTGCATATTGTTATTTTCTTTTCAAAAGCCACAAAGAATATTGTTCCAGTTTTTTTCACGTCTTTCAATAAAAGAAGCCAGAGTGTGAACCAGGCACAGTTTATTTATGTTACATTTACATTGTGTTACATATGGTCACTTCATCTTTAGAAAAATGGCCAGTGATTTTATTGACATGATGTACACACAGCCTCATCATGTTGCTGCTGGGATGTGCAGCATTTTCTCTTGCCTTAGCAGATTTGAAACTTGGACACCAAACAAGTGTTAAAATTGCCTCGATATCCCTAATTCAAGACATAAGTGGTAATTGAAGATGCAGTGCCCGTTATAGGAATTATGATTACCTAGGCGCTGTTTTTTTTTGTCTGACCCTCTCAACTTCTTCTAACAGCTTCAGTAGTATGGCATGCCTGTGCAGTGAAGCCCTGGAGGATGAGGTTAATTCTCTGCCTCCACTCCCCCGAGTCCCCTTTTCAATGTAAAGTGCATGTGAAAGTGATGACCATTATTTGGGATCCCATAATAGTCTGAGCAGTGGTGACATGCTCATTTTTATTCTGTGCTAATCCTGGGTAGGGTAGGGGATGAGATAAAACAATTGACTGTATGGGTTAATACACAGCATCTTTTTTTTTTAGAGATATAAAGACATTAAATATTTTTCTGACCAAGGCAAACCTGATAAAACTTGGAGATTATGGCCTAGCAAAGAAACTTAATTCTGAGTATTCCATGGCTGAGACAGTAAGTATGTGTTGCCCTTGTCTTAATTTTTTTTTTCCTTTCCATCACCATGAGATATAATGGTACCTCCTAAATCTTGCACTTTTCTCAATATTCTTGGAAGTTTTCCATACTTATAAAGCAAGTCTTCAGGAATCTTTTTCCTGGGCTCACTAACAGGCATTTCTGTGGTCAGGTGTTCTTTCAAGAGTCATTGTCCACATTACAGCTCTGACCTCATAGTGCTTTCTAACACTGACTAGAGACTTTTCTAAAAGCAATAAAATACTTTACTGTTTTTTCCAGCCTAGGATCTTTAGTAGATTTCTCTTTATCTCTTATTTAATCTTTGAGTTTAGGATTGCATTTCCTTTGAATTTTTCTGGTTCAGAAGCCCTATATTACAAATAAAGGCTGATGCCCAGAGAACAGTCTGATCTTTAATATCGTATGTAGTCTGAACTGTGGGACTCCCTTCTTACCCTCCCTTACTATTGTCTTTCTTAGGTAAAGAGTAGACAGAAGTTGATCTTTAAAGACAGCGATCTCATCCTTTTAGGAATTGTAAAACTCAGTTATTACTCTTCCGGTTTCATAATGCCGTGTCCTTAAAAGAACTTGAAAATATGAGTTAATAATATTAATTTTGTCCTGATGATGTTTTCAGATAATGTCCAGATACGGCTGCAAGCAATTTAGAGACATCCAAGGAAGCTGATAGCCAGGGTTGGGAGTCTGCTTCAAGGACTCAGTCTGCTTGTATGATGGTGCCATATTGAGCTTCTGAGGGAGCAGTCATGTCCTTATATGGATTTTTCTCATCAAGAATAATCTGATAAAACCAAGATTTGAGTTTTTTTAGCCAGTTAAATGCAAAGAAGGAATGATAATGAAAATTTATAAATGCCATGTAAGCCATCTGAAAATTTCTTTGTTTTGCTGATTAAAGATGGCTGTCAGTTTTATTAGAATTTCTGGGCTACTCATTCTCTCTCATCTTGGGAGAGACATGACCTCCATTCAGGACATTTTTATTTCCAAACCCATTCTTAAAGTCAGAAGATCTTTTTCAAATTTGAAAGAAATTCACTAGCTGTTAGTATTACAAATATTAAATTGAACCATTTACAAAGTTTCACTACTGTACATTGCAGTTAGAACTTTTTTTTTTTTTTTAAATTACAGGTTCTCTTTTATTTTTTTATTTATTTTTATTTTTATTATTATTTTTTTTTTTTTGCGAGGAAGATCAGCCCTGAGCTAACATCCATGCTAATCCTCCTCTTTTTGCTGAGGAAGACCGGCTCTGAGCTAACATCTATTGCCAATCTTCCTCCTTTTCCCCCCCAAACCCCCAGTAGATAGTTGTATGTCATAGCTGCACATCCTTCTAGTTGCTGTATGTGGGACGCGGCCTCAGCGTGGCCGGAGAAACGGTGCCTCGGTGCGCGCCCGGGATCCGAACCCGGGCCGCCAGTAGCGGAGCGCGCGCACTTAACCGCTAAGCCACGGGGCCGGCCCCTGCAGTTAGAACTTTTAACCCCTTTATTCAGTTACCATCTCTCCACTGCCAGTTTTTTTTGGTTTTTTCCATTAGTAAACTTTTACTAGGTGTCTTTATCTGTATGAAGTCTTCAGTGGGGCTTGAATGCCTAAAGCCTCTTTGGTCCAGGAATCACAGAGCTGTTGTTACTCCCAAATTACCACACTGCCTTTACCACAGAAATTGGCCCAAGAGATTTGATAGGGATAAAATTTCTCCCCATAGTGGCATCATCTCATAAAAACCATTTTCGGATATGCTGATGAATGTTTATAGTTGTTATCTCTAGTTCCTGGGAAATTTAATTTAGTTGTTGAAATATTAATGTAGTTACCTCAGAAAAGAAGTTATTCTTTGATTGTTTTCTTTCTTGTTCAGCTTGTGGGCACTCCATATTACATGTCTCCAGAGCTCTGCCAAGGAGTAAAATACAATTTCAAGTCTGATATCTGGGCAGTAGGTTGCGTCATTTTTGAACTGCTTACACTAAAGAGAACGTTTGATGCTACAGTAAGTTGATGTATTATCCCTCCATTGTCCTTGCAGATGGTACAACTTAGTTGAGAGAATCAACTTCATTTATTCTGATTATCCTAAGCTTCTGATTTCTTGAACAGAAATCAACTGTAGGCAAAAATAGCAACAAGTATTCAGATACTGGCTTAGTAGTGTATTATTAAAATGCTATAGACCAGATTTATCTCCAACTTGAATTCCCCATCGAAATAGTCATAATCAAGTACTTTGAGCACTGCACTTGAATTTGTTGACTGTAATTTTAAAACCGGCTCTAGGATCAACTACGTGATGCTGCAGTTTGGAGAGGCCATTTTATTTCTTATGCTTCAGCTGCATCATTTTTTTTAAAAGCTAAAGCAAATTATATAATAATCATTAAAGTGATCTTTTTTTGAAAAATTATACACTGACTCATTAAAGATTGTTATTGTTTTATGGACAACAAATTCCTTTGTCTTTTTTCTTTTCCTCTTAAGTGAAGCCCAGTGTAAAGCAGTGCTTCTCAAACTTTAATACACATAGGAAATCACCTGGATATCTTGTTAAAATGCAGCCTCTGTTTTAGTGGGTCTGGGACAGGGCCTGATATTCTGCATTTCTAACAAGCTACTAGATGATGCTGATGCTGCTGGTCCATGGACCACAATTTGAATAGCAAAACTAGATTCACATTCAGTATTCTACAAATCAGGTGTGAGAACTTAGGCAAGTCACTTCATCTCTTTGATCCTCTATTTCATTATCTATAACAGGGAAAAAATATATATCCCTCTCACAGAGTTGCTCTGATAATGTTTATGAAAAATGCAGATGTAAGATAATAAAAATTCATTGGCCTTTCTTGAGATCTATTTATGTTTCTAAATCCTGAAGTTTGTTCTGGTATATCATCTAATTCTCCTAAATGATATAGTGGAAGGAAAATGAGTTTTGGAATTAGACAGACTTTGGATGGAATTATGGCTCCATTTTTTACTGTCTGTGTAGTCTTGGGCAAGTTACTTTACATCTCTGAATTGGTAATGATAATAATATCCTTGCATGGTGTTTGCAAGGATTGAAAAAAATGCTCATATATGTAACATGTCTGCCTAATACATAGTGGTCTCTCAATAAAGGTGGTGGTGATATTATTATAATCATATTATTATCATTATCATCTTATTATTCAGTGCCTTGTCTGTACAGCAGAGTATCACCTGTATAGTCATTATTAGGGTATATAAATTAGTTGTCAGTTAAATTAAATTAGAGGCAAATTAGTTGGCAAAGGAGTTACTTAAAGCCAAGAAGCATGGCTAACCTTGCTTTCCCTTTTCTTGGGATTCAGTTGAAGGGTCAGATTATAATATACTCTAAGTATTATGCTGTTGGCCACATAGTCATATCTCCATGTTGGCCAGTTGTCTTCATTCCATCTGATAGTAGCAGTGCATCCCTAACCATTTCTTGCTGATGCATATTAATAGTTGTAAAAAGAAGTCAGACCCGGGCCGGCCCTGTGGCTTAGTGGTTAAGTGCGCACTCTTCGATACTGGCGGCCCGGGTTCGGATCCCGGGCGCGCACCGACGCACCGCTTCTCCAGCCATGCTGAGGCCGCGTCCCACATACAGGAACTAGAAGGATGTGCAACTATGACGTACAACTATCTACTGGGGCTTTGGGGAAAAAAAAAGGAGGAGGATTGGCAATAGATGTTAGCTCAGAGCCGGTCTTCCTCAGCAGAAAAGAGGAGGATTAGCACGGATGTTAGCTCAGGGCTGATCTTCCTCACAAAAAAAAAAAAGGGGGGGGAAGTCAGACCCAATGCAGAACTATTGCCACTTCTTTAAATAATAGTTACAGACATCTCAGAGCCCCTACTGGTAGATTATAATGTCATCTTTATATAACCAAAAATAATTCAATCATCATTTTCTTACAGAACCCACTCAACCTGTGTGTGAAGATTGTACAAGGAATCCGGGCCATGGAAGTTGATTCTAGCCAGTACTCTTTGGAACTGATCCAGATGGTCCATGCGTGCCTTGACCAGGTAATTGTGACTTACATATTGATTTCAGTTTAGTATTTTCCCTTCCAGCCTTCCTGTTTGGGGTATGGCATAGATGAACCTACGTGAACCCATATCTGCTTCCCCAGGGTAGGATGTATTTGTGACTGTACCCAGAAGAATAGGCATTGGCAATTCATGATAGTTGTGTGGTTTAGCCAATAAATTCTTCCTTTATTCTGCTTTATTCTTACTTTATTAATTTGTGAAATGATTTTACCATGTAAATTGTACTCTATTTCTTATGGTCAAGATTAGTTTTTATATTGGGCCGGCGCGGTGGCATAGTGGTTAAGTTTGCACACTGTGCTATGGTGGCCTGGGGTTCGCGGGTTCAGAACCTGGGCACGGACTGACACACAGCTCATCAAACCTTGCTGTGGTGGTGTCCCACATACCAAAAAAAAAAAGAGGAAGATTGGCACAGATGTTAGCTTAGGGACAATATTCCTCAAGCAAAAAAGAGAAAGATTGGCTAAATAGATGTTGGCTCAGGGCCAATCTTCCTCACCCCCCCCCCCCCCAAAAATTAAAAAAAGATTAATTTTTTAAAATTTTATAAAATTATAGTCAGAGGTAATTTAGAGTTCCTAATGTGAAGAATGAATATAGTTCTAATATCTCACAGTTGCTTTGCAGTGTAGCTCTAGGTCATTATTTTTCAAAGTGTGGTCCATGAGCCACAGGCATTAGAATCTCCAGGGGATGGGGGAGTTTTACAAGTAAAAAGTGAAGATTCCTGGGCCCCACCCCAGACCAAATGGATCAGAATCTCTGTGGATAAAGCCTAGAAATCTTTATTTATAACAAGCATTTTGGGAGATTCTTTTTTTTATTTATTTTTTGTCTGTGTGTGAGGAGATCAGCCCTGTGCTAACATCTGCCAATCCTCCTCTTTTTTTTTGCTGAGGAAGACTGGCCCTGGGCAAACATCCGTGCCCATCCTCCCCCACTTCATATGGGATGCTGCCACAGCATGGCTTGCCAAGTGGTGTGTTGGTCCGTGCCCGGGATCCGAACTGGCGAACCCTGGGCCGCCGCAGCGGATCACGCGCACTTAACCGCTTGCGCCACCGGGCCGGCCCCATGGGAGATTCTTATGTGCTGTATATATTGAAATTTGAGAGCCACTGCCCTAACTGAAAGGTGAGGAAGGTGCATTCTCATTCACATATAAGTGTTGATGATAATGAGATGATAAGCATGAAGCATGGACTATGACATAAGAAATTGTTTTTTGAAACAAAAGGATAATAATATACAGTGGTCTTTGAATAATTAACCTACAGCTTTCTAAGAGGACATAAAATTCCTCTTTAAATCCCATTTTGCCCATTTGCTTTAAATTAAAACTAACCCCTTTTGTACTTTTTAGGATCCTGAGCAGAGACCCACTGCAGATGAACTTCTGGATCGCCCCCTTCTCAGGAAACGCAGGAGGTAAAATACAAGGAAGTCACTCTGTTATCTTTCTGTAGATGGTTGACTGTTAGAAACCTGATCAGAGTACCACAAGAGAGGGTGCTGTTTCCTGACTTGGCTACTCTGGTGCTATTTTCTGCCAGCGTCTCTGCTTTCATTGCTTGGGGGTAGCTCCTGACTTTCCTCCTTAGCCTGTGCTCTTTTATTCTAAAGTTATACTGATGGACTCCTAGAGCCCTGCACTCCCCCATCTGTGAGTTTTAATCTAGAGTTAGGGCATTAGAGCATAGTAATTAAGAGGGGAGCGCTCTGGACTCACATCCTTAGGTTTGTATGTGAGTTCTGTCATTATCTTTATCAACTTATTTACCATCTCTGTGCCTCAGTTTTTTCCTCTATAAAGTGAGGTAGGGTAAGGATTAAAGGAGGTAGCATATAAAGTGCTCAGCCCAGGGCCTGGCACAAGGCTCTACGATTGTTGGATGATGGTGTGGATTTGGATTGGGCCTTTGTTTTTAGTGCCTTTCTTTAGATAGTAGGTTGCAGTTGGAGGAGTCCTCTTCAGATACCTTTTGCCCATTTCCTGAAGTCGAGCTTGATTGATTCCTGACAGGTTATTTCCTGAGATTCATTCTGTATTAGAGGTCTCTAGAGGTAGGAAGGAGGTGTTTTATCCCTCACTTCTGTAGGAGGCTTCAAACCCTAAATTAAAGGAAAAGGTATTCTTTATCTTTCTTAAATGTTCTAGTCTGTATTTCATCCTGTTATCGCCTTACTCCCCTTCTTCCTTCCCTACCAGTTCTTTGTTTCTGTATCTTCCCGATAGTCAAACATTTACTGTGCTCTTTTTCGACTCTTGCCCTTAGATACATGACGTATATACCTTATTCCATAATCTTTTTTGTTTGGTCAGTACCTTTCTTCTGTTGTGTCATTTAATTAATCTTTCTGGTTCTTTTCCAGTTGATCTCTAGCCAGTCTTTTAGTGCCTAGAATTATGTGTAATACCCCAGATACAGCACCGTGATTTTTCATTTATATTCTATGCAGATTCAGGCAATATCACCTCTTGTGGCTGGTTACGCGTATTTAAATTTTTTATCTGGCTTATTTCCAACAATATAATCACTATTTTAATCTCTTATTTAAATATTTCCATTGATTTTTTTTTTTTTTTTTTTTTTTTGGTGAGGAAGGTTGGCCCTGAGCTAACATCTACTGCCAATCTTCCTCTATTTTTTGTGTGTGGGATGCTGTCACGGCATGGCTTGATGAGCGGTGTGTATGTCCGCACCTGGGATCCGAACCCACGAACCCCAGGCCACCAAAGTGGAGCATGCAAACTTAACCACTACGCCACTGGGCCAGCCCCCACTGATAATTTTTATTTGCGATTTTTATTGAGATAATTGTAGATTTACATGCAGTACTTTGTTAGAACTTTGTACTTTGATGGAAAAACATAAGACAGAGCTTTCAGGATAAAGCACAGACACAGGAATTGTGGAAAATATTCAAGAAATACTAAGTTGTATTTGGCTGGATTAGTGGTTCTAGACCTGAGGCTCTCCCACCTCAGGAACTTAAAAAAAAAAAAAAACTGATGCCTAAGTGCCACTCCAGGAATTCAGCTGTAATTGATTTAGGCAGAGTAAGACCCTTGGGCTAGAACCTGGGGAGTAAGTAGAGGGAAGGAAGCCTAGAAAGGGAGGTGGAGAATCTTGAATGCCAGATGAAGGAATTTATGCTTAATTCAAGAGGTAGTACAGAAGTAGTGGATGTTTGTGAGAGGGTAGTTCATGTGCTGAGAGGCATGCCTAAGGAAGAGTAATTTAGCAATACTAATATCAGTGTTAAATCAGTACAGGACTGATTAAAGTGGATTAGAACTGTGGTAAGGGAGACCGATTAGGAGGTGCTGCCACAGTCCAGGTGGGAAGTAAAGCTGCCCAGAACTGAGGTGGTGAGACTGGAAAGGAGAGGTGAGTGTAAAGGGCATTGTGTAGGTAGAATCTGTAGAACTTGAATATTGAAGAAAGGGAGACAGCTGAGTCAGAGATGACTGAGTTTGAAGCCTAGTTGACTGGGAGAATAGGGGGTGCCAGTTAGGGAAATAGGAGAGTCAGAAAGAAAAGCTGGGGCCGGCCCCGTGGCTTAGCGGTTAAGTGCGCGCGCTCCACTGCTGGCGGCCCGGGTTCGGATCCCGGGCGCACACCGACGCACCGCTTCTCCAGCCATGCTGAGGCCGCATCCCACATACAGCAACTAGAAGGATGTGCAACTATGACGTACAACTATCTACTGGGGCTTTGGGGGGAAAATAAATAAATAAATAAAATCTTAAAAAAAAAAAAAGAAAGAAAGAAAAGCTGTGTGGGAGAGAGACAATGAGCTGAGATTTAGAGATGTTGAATCTGGGGAGTCAGTGGGCAGGCTAGATGGAGATGTCAGCAGGTACTTAAAAATGTGCATCAGAGGTTCTCAGGGCTCTCTGTTCCAGCTTGGAACATTTCTCAGAGATAGAAAACAAACGGCCCCAAACTGCTGGCCCCCTTGTATTTAATGAATTGGCTAATGCCAGGCCTATATAACTGTTTAAGTTGCATTGAGCTACTTTCCTAAAAGTATTGTAATGTTGTAGGAGGTACATGGTTTATAGAGGATTAAATCTGTGCAATGTATTAAAAAGACACTGTTGCAATATAGGAACCTATTATTTCGCTCATGTATCTTTACTTTTCTTTTGGTAGAGAGATGGAGGAAAAAGTCACACTGCTTAATGCACCTACAAAGAGACCAAGGTAATGCTCAAGAGACTCTTGAAGTAATATATGTTCAATTACCACTAGGGCGTCTTTCTTTCTTGGGCCTAAGCATTGTTTGATCCCAGTAAGTAGCCTTTGGTATCATTTCAGAAGCCAACATCTGCTTAAATGTCAAATAGTCATTTCTGAGAAAAAGAAAGCTGTAATTTCACCCTCATGCTAAAGTGGACATCATTACTATGCTGAATGTTGAAAAGTTGAAAAGTGTAGGTGTTATGGATCAGACTGGAATCTGATCTGGCCAAGCTGTGGTGAAGCCCTGCGGCAGGAATTGCAAAGCCTGGTATGATAGAGGTTGAAATAAGTTGTCAAGAAAGAACATACTTTCTCATACCATAATTGGCAGTTCTTCTCAGGGAACAGACTGGAAGCATTTTTCTTTGATGTGGTTTTTATGTTAAATGTGACTTTGTTCTGGGGGTTGTTGGCAGGTCAAGCACTGTGACTGAGGCTCCCATTGCTGTGGTAACATCGCGAACCAGTGAAGTCTATGTTTGGGGTGGTGGAAAATCCACTCCCCAGAAACTGGATGTCATCAAGAGTGGCTGTAGTGCCCGGCAGGTGTGTGCAGGGAATACCCACTTTGCTGTGGTCACAGTGGAGAAGGAACTGTACACCTGGGTGGTAAGTGAAAGCTAAGTACTTTAGAACCATGACGTAAGCCTAATTGTTTGCTGGGCCCGGGATGTCTAAGTATCTTGTTAGTTGAACATCAGCTGCGGGAGTGGCAGCATAGCGTGAGGGAATGTAAGCTGTTAGGAGAGCAGGGATTTTGTCAGTTGAGTTCACTGATGTATCCCCAATGCCTGGTACATATTAGGTCACTTGTAAATGTTTTTTGAATGAATGAATGAAAGAGAAAGAATTAAAAGAGCCCTAGATTTGGACTCAGGAGACTGGACTTTCTCATTTATAGGTGAGTGATTTCAGAAAGTCATTTGCTCTCTTCTATTACCATGAGGTTCAGAGCCACTAGTATCTGTGAAATAGCTTTGTAAACAAATGAAGCAGTATACCATATCAGGAAAATTCTAAGACCTCCATCACTGATGGAAGATGGCTAGGTATATATTGAGTAGAATTTTCCTTTGTGCCTTCTAGATTCTACCCTATTTCTCACCTTCTTGAACAAGTTGCCTGTATTTGCTGTCTGTCTCCTCATCTCCCACTCGCTCCTCATTCACCTACGATGCACTTTCTATCCCTTCCACTCGATTGAAACTACTCAAAGTACTACTTGACAAAGTGACCTATAAATTGTGAAAATAAAACAGATACTTTTTAGTCCTTACCTTGCTTGACCTCCCAGCAGCATTTCACATAGTGGACCATTTCCTCCTTCTTGAAGCTTTTCTTCCCTTGGCTTCTATAAGAGCGTGTTCTCTTGGCTTTCCTCTTGTTTCTTCAGCTGTGCCTTCTCAGGCTCTTTTCAGGCTGCTTTCCTTTAACCAACCTTGTCTTAGGCCCTTGGTTCTTCTCAGTCTTCCTCCTCTTCCTGAGGAAGCTCATTTTTTCCAGTAGTTTCAGATAACTTCTCCATGTGGATAGGCTTTATCTCCAGTGTGTGACAGAGTAGACACTCAACTATTGACTGACTGAAAGAATGAATGAATGATTTGGCCTCTGTTATGGATTGTTAACTTGCTGTTATTTCCTAAAACCCTATCCCTTAAAGAACTAGCCCCTGGGGGTGCTGCCAGAGGTGGAGTGAAATTAGTGCCTTAAAAAACATATGTATAATGACTTACAGTTGAATTATTGAATGAAAAGAATTACTTATCTCTATAAAACTGTTGAAAAGTCATTTGGGACTATTCTCAGTGCTGTGTTCTCAGTGCTCAGATTCTTGTAACCAGATTCTTTTTTTTTTTTTTTAATAATTTTATTTATTTTTTTTCCCCCAAAGCCCCAGTAGATAGTGGTATGTCATAGCTGCACATCCTTCTAGTTGCTGTATGTGGGACGTGGCCTCAGCATGGCTGGAGAAGTGGTGTGTCGGTGTGCGCCTGGGATCCGAACCCGGGCCACCAGCAGCGGAGCGCGTGCACTTAACCACTAAGCCACGGGGCCGGCCCTGTAGCCAAATTCTTTATGACAGTTCCATATTTCAGGGAAACTGTGACCAAAATTTGTCAAACTTCTATTTAGGATTTCCAAGGGGCTATACTCCTGTGGAAAACAATCAAATTAGACTATATAAAGAATTTTTTTTCACCATCACTCATAATTAAATATATAGTTCAACTTAGACTTGAAAGAGAAAGACAAAATTGGGAATGTGTCCTTTTAAGGCCTGATGGATATCAATCTGGATACTTTTTAAATGTTTACCTGTTGGCAGGGGTTTTATACTACCTACCGTTAAAAGGTTTAATCCTTAGGGAGCCAGCCCCATGGTGTAGCGGTTAAGTGCGTGCGTTCTACTGCTGGCGGCCCGGGTTCAGATCCTGGGTGCATACCGATGCATCACTTGTCAGGCCATGCTGTGGCAGCATCCCACATAAAGTGGAGGAAGATAGGCACAGATGTTAGCTCAAGGCCAGTCTTCCTCAGCAAAAAAAAAGAAGAAGATTGGCATGGATGTTAGCTCAGGGCTGATCTTCCTCACAAAAAGCCAAAAAAAAGATTTAATCTTCTTGCCCATTTTTTTTTTCATTTCTAAATTTCCAGCTGATTTTTTTCCTACTATTTTTCTTTTTTTTTTTTTTTTTTTTGGTAAGGAAGACTAGCCCTGAGCTAACATCTGATGCCAATCCTCCCCTTTTCTCCTTGAGGAAGATCGGCCCTGGGCTAACATCCGTGCCCATCTTCCTGTACTTTATATGGGACACCTCCACAGCACGGCTTAATAAGCGGTGCGTCAGCGCGTGCCCAGGATCCGAACCTGCAAACCCTGGGCTGCCAAAGCAGATGGCGTGCATTTAACTGCTGCGCCACCGGGCCGGCCCCGTTACTATTTTTCTTAATAAGAAGTTATATTGAAGATTAGCTTTTGGCGTGAAAAGTTAAAACTTCACAAGACCTTTTTATTTCACAGAACATGCAAGGGGGTACTAAACTCCATGGTCAGCTGGGCCATGGAGACAAAGCCTCCTACCGACAGCCAAAGCATGTGGAAAAGTTGCAAGGCAAAGCTATCCGGCAGGTGTCATGTGGGGATGATTTCACTGTCTGTGTGACAGGTAAGCCATCAGCAGAAAGCATCCAAATGCATTTAATGTGAGGTATTGTACTTAATGCTGTACTATTTTAGTTGGGATTTTACAACAAAAGACAGGATTCAAAGAACCAAAGACAATAAGCAAATATACACATTAAAAACAACAGGCCAAATTTGCTATAGTATTAGGGGGATGATGAACAAGGAGAAGGCAAGTGGATAACAGAGAAGAGGTGGGATCAGGAAATATGTTGTATGTCCCAGTTGGGGGATAAATAACCTCACCACTTAGTCAGGTGTGGATAACACTAAATCAGGAATCCAGAGCTGAAATTTAGTTTTGGGCTTGCCATTACTCACTTAATGATTCCTTGGTACTTGTCTTTTTCTCTATAAAAGAGAGATGACCCTAGTAAAATATTAAGCCTTTTTAACATGATAATCTTACCATTTTTTTTAACTATTATTGTAACAGTACTCATGACCCCCTACACAAATAGCTCTAGACTTGCACAGTCTATCCTTCAGATTTTTCTGATGTAATCAGCTCATGTGAGATCATTGGCTGGGGTAGTCCTCATTCCAGCCCTGCCTAGCTTTCTGATTGTACAGAATAAGTCATTCCTTTGATGGGTTTTGCTTTCCTTCCTTTTGCAGATGAGGGTCAACTCTATGCCTTTGGATCTGATTATTATGGCTGCATGGGGGTGGACAAGGTTGCTGGCCCTGAAGTACTAGAACCCATGCAGCTGAACTTCTTCCTGAACAATCCAGTGGAGCAGGTCTCCTGTGGAGATAATCATGTGGTGGTTTTGACACGAAACAAAGAAGTCTATTCTTGGGGTTGTGGTGAATACGGTAGGTGTAGCCTTGTCCCTCTCCACTGATTCCCAGCTGCACAACCTGACTTCAAGCTTCTATGCATCTAAACATATCATGCAGCTTCCACTTGAGAAGTGTTAATTCAGTAAAAGAGAATAATCTTATAGAATATTTTCACTGGGAAGGAGGCCCTCATTTTAATGATTTTCTTTCTTATGTGTATCTCAGGACGACTGGGTTTGGATTCAGAAGAGGATTATTATACACCACAAAAGGTAAAATCAGAAGCAGCTTCTTCCATAAAGCCTATCTAGGTCACATAGACCCCAGTAATATGTCCTCTTTCCCTGACTCCTCATATTAAAGTGTTTGTTTCTGAAGTATTTCCTCTCTGGGAGACTGACATTCCAGGATTCCTGATTTAGCACCATGTGGTCTTCTCATCTGACTAAATCATAAAAAGTTGAGAAAGAGGATACAGGCAATGTGGACACTCTGGAGTCACATCTTAACTCGGGGATAAGAGCTAAAATCAGCATGTACAGTGAAATGAACAAGTCACATTGAGCTAAATACACCCTGGAAAATTCCTTGGGAAGATATTGGAAAGCAATATACTGTCTCTTAACCCAACACAGCCATTTTCCCCTCCTACTTGCACAGTTGAACACCAGATGAAATAGTCATTTGTACTTAGGGGTCATATTGTATGACACATGATATCTAATTACTCTCAGTAATTACTGCAAGAGCTGGCACAGGAAGTGCTGAAACCAGCTGAGAGAGGAGCATGGTCACATCTCTCTCACACCCTCCCTAGGGCACAGGCTTGCCCACTGGAAGGTTGTCTATATTCAACTGTACCATTCACTGTTAACGAAGTTTATTTACATTTTAAAAATTAACTTAAATATTTGTGGGACCATGCTCAGTGGGATTCACAGCTGTTCCTCTTCTTCTGAAAAGGCTGTAGTAGAAACTTTGAGGTTTGAGTTTTCAGATTTCAGAAACATCCATTATGTGCCCCCACCATTCTCCAGGCCTGTCTAGTTAGCTGCAGAGGGATGTGAGCATTCAGATTCCTGGCTGCTACCTCAGTACTCTGTCACCTCACTTATAGTTTGACCAGACTAGAACCCCACAGGGCTACTGAGTTTCTTCTATAACTGTCATGGAGCCTTCCATCTCAGAGGACAAAATCTGCAATGTAGCGAAGCTTCTCCTTTCCCAACATTTTCTGAGAAGTCTTCCTAGGTAGAACCTACTGACTAAAACAGACTTTGACAGGGCTTGTCTGTTTAGCTGACCTGAAACTGCCTTCTTGTACTGTATTATAAAACTTGAGCTCCTGGTTGAAAGCAGTAGCCTCTAAGCTGCTGGGCAAATCTGAAGAGAACAGAGCAACCTTTACTTTCCTGTAGTCATTCTGCTGAATGCAGGATATCACTTTGGAAAGAACTGGGGCGTTTTTTTACCTAATACAAGTTATGTTTAGGGGATTTCTTTTTTTTCGTGCAGGTGGATGTTCCCAAGGCCTTGATTATTGTTGCAGTTCAGTGTGGCTGTGATGGGACGTTTCTGCTGACCCAGTCAGGCAAAGTGCTGGCCTGTGGACTCAATGAGTTCAACAAGCTGGGTCTGAATCAGTGCATGTCTGGAATCATCAACCATGAAGTGAGTACCCCCTTTGATGTCCTAACCACAATGTCAGAACTTCTGTAGGTTGGAATTTTTCTGGGAATGCTATTATTGGTTAGAGACCATGGATTTTAACTTAAGAATAAAGTGACGATTTCACAGACATTATATTTAGCAAAAGAAGCCAGCCACAAAAGAGTACATACTATATGATTCTATTTATATAAAGTTTAAGAACAGGCAAAATTAACTTGTGATGGCAGAAGTCAGAATAGTGGTTACTTCTAGGGGGAGGGGTATGGTTATTAATAGAAGGGGCGGGAGGGATCCTAGGGAGATGAGAATGGTCTGTATCTTGATCTGGGTGGTGGTTTTACATTTATATGCATAAGGAAAATGTATCAAGCTGTACAATATTTTACAGTATGTTATACCTCAATAAATAAATTGATTACAAAGAGTCAAGTGATGGAATTCAGATTCTACCTTATCCCTGAAATAGGTATAAGAAAATTAACGTTATGAAAAGAAACATATTTCCATGCATCACCTCCCTGGAGAGTTTTTTAAATTTATTGCTCCCAAATCACTAATCCTATATAGGATTTTTAAATATAATTTCCATTCTCCTCCTTCAATGATGTCATGAAATTCACCACTAATATTAAGTCTTAGTCTCTTCTTTGTGTTAGTATGATGAGCTGTCATCATTTTTGAAGAATCAAATTAAGAGATAAAAGTTTCCTGAATCACTGGAAAAGATAAGAATTTTTCTGCAATCTCTGAAGTAGTGGTTCTCAAATGGGAGAGTACAAATTCAGGGCAGGTCTGAATAGGGTGTCTGTGTACTTTGAAAAGACATATGCAGAATTACCATTACTTGATTTGGGTTTTGTTATAACATTGGATTTGTTGTGAAATTTAAAACTTACATGAGAGGACTTTTTTTTAATGCTAATCTAAAGGAACAAGGATTTTAACACGTTGAGAAACACTGCCCTGTAGATGAAATTAGATCACAATAAACTGGTTGCTTTATGGGCTGGAGAGTCCTCAGGATTTTAATACTTTGCCCTTGCCCTTGTTAGGCATGCAGAGTGTATAACCAAGACAAATGTCAATGATTCTATCCTTATGTAAATATCTTCTGGGGTGGAACGTTCATGTTTTGCATACCCCAATTAGGAATCTAAAACTTTTGTTATCAGAAAATCCTGCCTCATATACTAATTGAATTCTCTGATTACATATTGAGCTTATTTCTTCTTGTATTCTATTGGAGATGAAAAGCTACCTGGCACCTTCTTAGTAATATGATTTGCTTGAAAGCCTGTTACCTGTTAGCTCTCTAGTTTGTGCCTTATGAGTCTTTGCTTTGTGTTTTACCTTGTTTCAGGCATACCACGAAGTTCCCTACACAACCTCCTTTACCTTGGCCAAACAGTTGTCCTTTTATAAGATTCGTACAATTGCCCCAGGCAAGACTCACACCGCTGCTATTGATGGTGAGTTGATTTACAACTGTATACACATGCTTCAGTAGCTCGAGCTCTTTTATTCTGTGAAGTATTACCTCTTCTTAACGTTATATACACTCTTCTGAGTTCCCCCTAGTATCCAGGATTATCTCATTAACATGTTAGGCATTCAAGTACAGTTTTTGTTGATGATCATTATGAATGCATAATCAATACATCCCTTAATAAGAATGCCACACCTATAATTCCAGACAACTACTCTCTAATTAGTACCCTCTGTAAGTATTCTAATTTAGAATTTTCCACATTTAAAATGCAATATTGGAGAGAAAATACAATATTGAGTCACTTCTTGGGTCTAATTGGTCATAGTTCTGGATACCCTAGCTGCGCTAGGTCCAGGATCCTTTGGCTAGCTTTATATTTTTGTACTCTAACAACCAGAAGCTAGTCCGTGGAACTCTGCATTGGCTGTGTTTTATCCTCTGTTTCGTGACGCATTTGTCCCTGGTTATTCATTTTTGCTTCTCTCTCAGAGCGAGGCCGGCTGCTGACCTTTGGCTGCAACAAGTGTGGACAGCTGGGCGTTGGGAATTATAAGAAGCGTCTAGGCATCAACTTGTTGGGGGGACCCCTAGGTGGGAAGCAAGTGATCAGGGTCTCCTGCGGTGATGAGTTTACCATTGCTGCCACTGATGGTGAGTCTGTACACGTCATTTCAAGCTTTCTGGATGGATCGCTATGTTTTAATTTTTGGTTGGGAAAGAGGTGAGCTGGTTATTTGTATAGCTAAATCATACATTTACTTTATTATTTGTGTTAAATTGGTGGCCAATTGTTATGCATATTGAGCTTCATTAACCTTTCATGTGTCCAACATAGTGATTGTTTTTAAGACGTCAGATTTCTAGATAATGGCAAGTTAATATTCTAAGGCCCTACTTTTTTCACTTTAGCTTTTTTGGTAAAATGTTTTAAGAATTGTTAAATGCTTCTATATATACCTTGCCCAGCAACATAATTTAACCTTGCTTCTTAGTTGGAGTCAGCTGCACTGCAGTGATGTCTTTAGGGACTGCTAGGCCTTGAAGGACTGTATACCATGGGTCTTTCAGCTTCCTGGATTGGTCTAATTGATTTTTCTTCTCTCTTTCCTCTCATAGCTATTTCTACTCAGCAGCATCTCCTTGCACCTATCACTGCTTCTCTTCTTTCCTGCCACTTCCGCCAGTCTTCATTCCCTTCCCTCTTTCTTCTGCTTTTTTTGTCTTTTTTCTCTCTTCTTCCTATATCATCTTCTGAACTTTTTTGATATTTGTAGCTGCTTCTTTCTTGTGACTGCTGAACAACAGTCACATTTCATCTTCTTACCTTTGACTCATTTCAGCTTTTTCTGTTGTTGCTCATGCTCTGAGATGTCTTTGTTTTCTTTTGGTCTGTGCCTATTATATACACATGAGGAGTCCAGGGATAGTGTCACATAAGTGGTCTGTTACTGCTTTTAATTAAGTGAACCAACTTTCAGACTGGCACATTAACCTTCCCTGCTTGTCCCAGAACAGGAGACTTTAGGGAGCAAACTATTTAGGTCAGACTAGATAAATGCCAATATTACCTAGAAAGACAGAGTCAGCATGTCACTGAGGATTAAATTGAGTACAGCAAGTTCAGTAGCACTTCTGTCAGGGCCTCAAAGAGGTAATGTTTCCTCAGTACATCTCTGTACTTCATGAGTTAAACTTCAGAATGAGGAGGGTAGAATTGGATTCTGTGGCTGGACATATTACCTCTTGATAAATGTTCCTGTACTCCTCTGAACTGTATTTGATCGCCTCATTCACACAGCAAACATAAACCGAGTTCTTACTATGTTCCAGGTCCTCTTCTAGGCTCTCGAATTTAGAAGTGAGTTTCAGAAAGCCTCTGTCCTCAAGGAGCTCACAGTCTAGTAGAGCAGGGGAGACATACATATAAACAGACTGGTACAGGCAGATGCATAAGGCGCCATGATAGCAGTATTCAACTCCGCTAAGCTCTGGAGCGCCAAGGGCTCAATCCTCCTCTCTCTCCACCGTCTCCCTTCACTCCCTAAGTGAGGTCATTATCTTAAATCCCCCCATACACTAAGAACTTTACAGTCATGCGCTGCATAGCAACGTTTAAGCCAATGACAGTCCGCATATATGATGGTGGTCCCATAAGATTATAGCCTAGGTGTGTAGTAGGCTATACCATCTAGGTTTGTGTAAGTACACTTTATAATGTTGACACAATGATGAAATTGCCTAATGATGTGTTACTCAGAACATATCCCACCGTTAAGCAACGCATGACTGTATATTACCACCTGTGACCTGCAGACTCACTTATTCAACAGCCCCTCAACTTAGATGGCTAAAGATAGGGTGGCTTTGTAGCATAGTTTTCCTGGGTCAGTCCTGATTCATGCCTGTTGTCCTGGGTTAATCCTTAATAACACCCCCTTTTTTTTTTCCCCCCAAAGCCCCAGTAGATAGTTGTATGTCATAGCTGCACATCCTTCTAGTTGCTGTATGTGGGACACGGCCTCAGCATGGCCAGAGAAGCGGTGCGTCAGTGCGCACCCGGGATCTGAACCCGGGCCGCCAGCAGCAGAGCACGCGCACTTAACCGCTAAGACACGGGGCCGGCCCTAACATCCCTTTTTGATTAAAACAAAATCCTAATTTGGATAAGATAGGCATCTCAAACAAACAGTATATTCAAATTTAAACTTCTGATTTTCTGCCCAAATCTGTCCCTCCTGCAGCCTTCCCATCTCAGTAAATGGCAGCTCCATCCTACACCCTATGTCCCATCCATCAGCAAGTTCTATTGATAATCTTCAGAATATGTCCAACCACTTCTCACCATCTTTACTGCTACATCTGGTCTCCTTGCTTCTACCCTTGCTCCCCTGAAGTCAGTTGTAGTCATGGTAGCTCAGGGATCCTAAATACCTATGGCTCAGAACTTCTAATGGTTTCCTATCTCTGTCAATAAAAACCAAAGTCATTACAGTGGCCTGCATGGCCCTACATGACCAGGACCCCAGCCACCTCCTGACCTCTTCTCTGACCACTGTCCCCTCCCTTACTTTGCTCCAGCTGCAGGGGCCTTCTTGTTCCGTGTTTGTGATACTCGTGTTACCTGCACAGGATCTTTGCACTTGCTGTTCCCTCTGACTGGAAAGCTCTTCCCCTAGATATCCTCAAGGCTCTCTTTTTCTCACTTCAATCAGGTCTCTGCTCAAGTGTCAAAAGTACTTCTCTGACTACCCCAGAGTAATAGTACTCCATTATTATGCTTTATTTCCACTTACTTTTCTTTACCATTTCTCTTCCTTCATAGTACTTATCATTGCCTGAAGTATTAGGTCTTTATTTATGTGTTATCAGTCTCCCCCACTACAATGTCAGTTCCACAAGGGCAGCAACTTTGTTTTGTTCACTGCTGTGTCCCTGGTACCTCGAGCAGTACCTGTCATGAAGTAGATGCCCAATAAATATTTGAATGGTAACCCAAAAAAAAGTTGTTGAATGAGTGAATAAATGAATGAATGGCAGTACATGGTCATTTTTACCTGGGTGGGATCAGGAAGACTTTAGGCTCTATATAGGGGAATAAACAGCTTTCCCTTGTGTTGTACACAGTGGGAAATCTTTCTAACTCTAGGGCATAAAGATGGGGAACCCAAAGAGTTGGGAAGCCAGTGTTCTATTTTTTTAAAGATTTTATTTATTTATTTATTTTCCCCCCAAAGCCCCAGTGGATAGTTGTATGTCATAGCTGCACATCCTTCTAGTTGCTGTATGTGGGACGCAGCCTCAGCATGGCCAGAGAAGCAGTGTGTTGGTGCGCGCCTGGGATCCAAACCCGGGCCACCAGCAGCAGAGCGCAAGCACTTAAACGCTAAGCCACGGGGCCGGCCCATCCAGCCAGTGTTCTATTAAACTACCTGCTGTTTAATTTGTTTTCTAGATAATCACATTTTTGCCTGGGGCAATGGTGGTAATGGTCGCCTGGCAATGACCCCCACAGAGAGACCACATGGCTCTGATATCTGTACTTCATGGCCTCGGCCTATTTTTGGATCTCTGCATCACGTACCAGACCTATCTTGCCGTGGCTGGCACACCATTCTCATTGTTGGTAAGAGTTTCGTATGTGGGGGTTAAGGTGGCTTTGACAGAGGATAGACCTACACCTAAGGTACTAATGGTCCCATTCTTGGAAACAGAAGTGTCCTGAAGAAAAAAGCTTATTTCTTTAAGTCTTACAATGGTCAGTGATGCCAGACCTAGTGATAGAAAAAGAACATTGTCATTTCCTGAGCTTTGTCATCTGCCACCTCTTGACCATTTTTTAATGTGATAACCTTGGGCTCTGCCCTCCTCACCATATAATTTGTTACTTCTAGTCATCCACTAATTTGATGTCTGTGTTCATGCTTTTGTGAGAAACATTCAGTACACTTTTAAAAAGAAAGTCATAACTGCTTTCTGTATAAAGATTACTTTGTTACGAACTAGATTATAAATGCCTTTGTGAGGGTTTACAAGTCCATTCTTTTAGATCAGTGGTTTGCAACCCTGGCTGCACATTAGAATCCTCTAAGGAGCTTCTTAGAAGTCCCATTATCCAGATCCTACCCTTGACCAATTAAATCAAAATCTCTGGGGTAGGACCTAGGCATTGTTAGTTTCTAAAGCTTCCCAGATGATTCCAAAGGTCAGCCAAGGTGGAGAATTGCTACTTTACATAGTGAATATGGTTAGAGTAGCTAGTGGTGGTTGGCTTATGATGTTAATATCTAAAACAGTAAATAATAATTATAAAGTTATCTGGGGTCAAGGATAGCACTTATCTCCTAAGTTAACTCCCTAGCCTAGTCTTCTCACTTTTTCTGCCTATAGCTGTATACAGTGCTTACCTACTGAATATTTTTCCTCAGAGAAAGTATTGAATTCTAAGACCATCCGTTCTAATAGCAGTGGCTTATCCATCGGAACTGGTAAGTAGCAATGTTTCAGGTATAAGTGGTTTTCTGAGGTGTGGGTCTTTGAGTTGGATTCCATGCAGTCTCTAAAAAAATGAAAATAGGAAATATCTTTGGGAAATGAGGAATAGAGTGGAAGAGGGAAGATCTTACTTTGGTGGATTTCACAGTAAGTTTTTATTTTTATTTATTTATTTTTTCCCCCAAAGCCCCAGTAGATAGTTGTATGTCATAGCTGCACATCCTTTGAGTTGCTGTATGTGGGACACGGCCTCAGCGTGGCCGGAGAAGCGGTGCGTCGGTGCGCGCCCGGGATCTGAACCCGGGCCGCCAGCAGCAGAGCGCGCGTACTTAACCGCTAAGCCCTGGGGCTGGCCCAGTTTTGATTTTTACATCGTGGTCAGAGGGAGAGTATATCTTTGCCACCAAGCATATGGAAGTAATTAAAGTGGCTTGCCCAACATTGTAATGTGACTTATGTATTGTTCCTTTCCTTACTATGCTAGGGACTATGGCTTCTGCCTACCCTTTACTTCCATGGTATTCCTAGAGGTATTCCAGTCTATAGAAATAGTCCTTCAAAACAGGCCTTCAGAATTAAAAGTTGGCTAAACTTTCAGTGTGGTTAGGAAAATCAGCCCAAAGCCTCTGATAGTTTTTCTTTAACTGCTTTCTTCTTGGTTCTCTGTTATTTTAGATCATGCCAGGAAATTGAATCTATGTTCCTTTTTGGTATTCCATTGCTATAGTACCTGTAGTCTTTGATGTCTCAGAACCTGGATTCTGATATTTTGTGGAATCAAAACAGATAAAGACCCAAAGTAAAAGCAGATTAATCCTCCAAAAAGCAACAGTTGAACATCTGATCTAGACTTGTTGAACTTCAGTTTACACATTCACATACATACATACACATATCATACCTTTTATTGGTTTCCTTAAATAATCCATTGCTTAGCATCTATTTGTACATATTAATATCTGTCACAAATGATAAAATAAGCTGTTCTATTACAGCTTTGTTTTGCTGGGACAGTATTTAAAGGAAAAATGTCATTAAAAAAGCACATATCCATTGGCCAGAAAATATAACTCCATAAGAGCAGGAATTTTTGTCTTTTTTATGCATTAATTTTATCCACATTGCCTGGAAGAGAGCCTAGCAAATGGTATATGTTCAATAAGTATCTGTGACTAAATGTGTTATAATCATCCAATGGAATATTATACAGGAGGAAAATGAGCAACATCTATAAATATTTCCATAATGTGAAATGTAAAAAGCAGATTTCAGCAGACTGCGTGCCTTTGTATAAAGTTCAGAAACAAGCAAAATAAATAATATATTGCTTAAGGATACATAAATATGTGATAAAGTATTTTTTTTAAGAAGAAATAATAAATACAGAATTAATCAGTGGTTACATCTGAGTAGGAGGCCTGAGAAGGAAGGAATTCATAAAGGCAGGGAGAGTGATATAGGTAATGTTCTAGTTCAGGACTGTCCCATAGATCTTTCTGCAACAATGGAAATGTCCTATATTTGTGCTGTTCAGTGTAGTAACCACTAGCCACATGTAGCTATTGAGCACTTGAAAAATGGCTACTGTGACTAAGGGACTGAATTTTTAATTTTATTTAAATTTAGCCATATATGGCCAGTGGCTACCGTATTGGAAATCTAGTTATTCAAGTGGTAGATTCATGTGTATTTATTTTGTTAGGCATCAAAACTTACACGCATGTTAAAAATAGTCTTATGTATATCTCAAATGTAACATAATTTTTAAAAGCTATTTAAAACAAAAAAGTGGGGCCAGCCCCATGGCATAGCGGTTAAGTGCGTGTGCTCCGCTGCTGGTGGCCCAGGTTCAGATTCCGGGTGCACACCGACGCACCGCTTGTCAGGCCATGCTGAGGTGGCGTCCCACATAAAGTGGAGGAAGATGGGCACGGATGTTAGCTCAGGGCCAGTCTTCCTCAGCAAAAAGAGGAGGATTGGCATGGATGTTAGCTCAGGGCTGACCTCCTCACAAAAAAAAAAAACAAAAAAGCAAGCTTCAGAACTTATTTTGGCATCTACAGTTCTGCTGTAGGATCACAGTTCAGTAGGATCACAATGTGGCACAATCAGTCCTCAGGCCAGTATGGCAGGTGATCACAAATAATCCTTTACATTTAACTTTGGAATATACCGTAAATTTTTTTTTTTAAGCTTTGGCAAATTTACTTTCTTAATTATAGTTTTCTTTGGCCCATATTGAAATTCAATTTCATTTCCTGACTATACATCAGCTAGTCTTCATTAAGGTAACTTGGAGTATACTTCATGATATGAAAGAAGCAGCCATCATATTTAAAAATTCTTACAAATAGTCATCAGAGAATTTAATGAATTGCATCATTGAAGAATTCTCCATTAGGGTGTTTCCACAGAATGGCGTTTGGGGAACTTTAAGAGGTGTTTGGCTCAAATGTTAAAAAGAGGTTTGTATATAAGATGAACCTCTATGGAGGATGCTGGAGTCTGAATGTATCTGTTAAAGCATGGGTGCTAGATTTGGTGAACCATGGTTGGGTGATTGTTCAATAAGGCTTTAGAACACTGATAATCTGCCATGGACATAGGGATAAGCATGTCTGGAAAGTAGAAGTGAATTATCATTATGAAGATACTAATATACAGATACGTTATGTAAAAACCAAAAATCTAGTCCCACATATCTGACTTGCATCTTTGCTATTCTACTTCATACAACTCTAGGAACCTTTCCAAGGGTCACTGGGGTGCTAAATCTTTCTTGCTGCATAGCAAAGCTTTCTACTTCTGTGCTGTGTATCTGTCAGTGGTTCAGAGCTCTAGCCCAGGAGGCGGCGGTGGCGGTGCTGGGGGAGAAGAGGAGGACAGTCGGCAGGAATCTGAAACTCCTGATCCAAGTGGAGGCTTCCGAGGAACAATGGAAGCAGACCGAGGAATGGAAGGTTTAGTCAGTCCCACGGAGGCCATGGGGATCAGTAGTGGGGCCAGCAGCTCCTGTCCTGGCTGGCTTCGAAAGGTAATTCCTTTGGTAAAGGTACCTTAGATAAAATATCAGGCCCTTTGCAGGGACTAGAGAGGAGTTGCCAGGATCTCTTCATTTCCTGTGTCCTGTTAAACTGTTTTGCAGCAGGCATCTAACTTTCTGATTTCTACCTGGAACGAATCTTTTTTTCTTCCTAACAGGAAGAGATACAAAATGTTGTCATACCTATATTACTTAAATAAATGTGAGTTTAATACACCTTTCCTTGAAGGCAGTTTTTGTAATGCATATATACAAATTAAACTTACAGATTTTGTTCTGTGGTTTGTAGAAGTGGAATATCAGAGCAATTGGAATGCCTTACGATAGAAAAATGTTTATGAAAGTTGAAGTACAGACATAAAAATGTTGGAGTCTATTTATATGAAAAGTTGGTTACAACATATGGCTATGCAGAAAAGGAGGGAATATCTGTGCAGTATGATCCCATTCTCTCAGCAAATATGTAATGTGTAGAAGAATGTCTGCAAGATTATATATTGATCATTTTAACTGGCTATCGGTGAGTGATGGAATTGCTGGTGGTTTTTATCATCTCCCTTTGCCCATCTGTATTTTCTCATTGTCTGCAGTGAACATTTATAGTTTGTGAAATTTTAACTTTTTTACAAAAAAAAAAAAAGAATCTATAGATTTAAAACTCCCCAATAAGATTAAACTTGCTATTTGGGGGTATGAACGGAGGAAACAGCACAGTGTTCTGTCTAAAGCTTCAGCCTCAGCCTTTAGCAGCCTGGCAATCGGCCTCACTGCCATCACCTTAGAGCTTCCCATCTCCATGAATAGCCCGTGTAGAATAAATGTTTTGGGGAAACGTGCCGGACACTGCAAACTGTGTTCTTAAATTTGAGTTGGAATTCGCATCACTGTTACTCCTCTTGAGGAAGACTGGCGGGCTGTTGACAGGTAGGGTGAGCTGTGTTATAACCACACCTGTCCTGCTCCACTAGATGGTGCCGATGTCATGACAGAGTGAAAGCTATAGCAAGAAGGGAATTTGGGAGAAAGTAAATGGCTCAAATAGAACTGATGAGATTCTTTCTCTTATACATAGGAGCTGGAAAATGCAGAATTCATCCCCATGCCTGACAGCCCATCTCCCCTAAGTGCAGCTTTTTCAGAGTCTGAGAAAGATACCTTGCCCTATGAAGAGCTGCAAGGACTCAAAGTGGCCTCAGAAGCTCCTTCGGAACACAAGCCCCCAGTCGGAGCCTGGGTAACTGAGCTTTTTGCCTTTGAATCACAACTAGGTAACCAGTGGCTGTAAGCTCTGTCCTGTTCTCCTGGCCTCACTGACTCCTCCTCTAGCTTCACTACTCTCCCAGCTGCCCTGCATCAACTCATACTATTTGGGACTGCTTAAAGCCTCTAGCCAAGGCCAAACCAAGTTGCCTTGGAAAAGTCTTTACCCTTTCACATTTCTGACAGGCTAACACCTTTCTATACCAAAGGATTGTCTTTCTTTTCTGTCTACCTCAGAAGTACCAAAATTGAAATTCCAAAATTCAAATTCAATTTTTCATGACACTGCTAGAGTGGGTTGGAGGCTCAAAATATAAGAAATAATGCTTGTAGCCTAGTGAGGGAGCAACACACGTATACCTAACCTTGGTAGAAATCAAATTGTGGTAAATACCTCAATAAAACGGTAAACCAGGGGTCATCAAACTTTTTCTATAAAGGGCCACATAGTAATTATTTTTGGCTTTGTGGATCATACAGTCTCGTTTTTCAGCTACTCAACTCTAACACTGTAGTACAAAAGCAGCCATAGATAATACATAAAGAATTAGCATGCTTGTGTTCCAATAAAACTTTATTAACAGAAATAGGCAGTAGGCCATATTTGGCCCATGGGCTGTTTTTTGCTGTCCCTTGCTATAAACAAAGTACTGCAGAAGAAGGGAGAAAAATCTAGACTAGGATAATTGAAAAGCTTCCCAGAAGAGGTAATAAAACCTTTGAAACTTCAAGGTGAACGTCTTAATTCCTCTGTCCGTTGTTTTGGTGATCCTATTTACTGAACACCTCTCAAATCTCTTCTCAAGTATGATCCACTACATTTCATGAATATTGATACTTTTAGATCCTCACTGTGATCAGAAAGACTTGTTCCAAACCAAATCATGCTTTTTCACAAAGTTCACCAAAGTAGGTGATTATTCTTCTACCTTAGCATAATTGGGACTGAGACACTGAGAGCTCTCTTGCCCTGTTATGTTCAAGTGAGGTATTACTGTAATCTCAGCCGGTTTTCCATTTCTCTTACATATACTTCATGCGTATGTGTGTTTTATCTTGTTACTTTTTTTTTTTTAATAATTTTATTTTTTTTTTTTTTAGATTTTATTTATTTATTTTTTTCCCCTCAAAGCCCCAGTAGATAGTTGTATGTCATAGCTGCACATCCTTCTAGTTGATGTATGTGGGACACGGCTTCAGCATGGCCGGAGAAGCGGTGCATCGGTACGCGCCTGGGATCCGAACCCAGGCCCCCAGCAGCGCAGCACGCGCACTTAACCACTAAGCCACGGGGCCGGCCCATATTCTTGTTACTTTAACAATAAAATCTGATAGCACTTAGAGGAAGTTTAGGTTGGGGAGCTGTGGCACCCAGGCAGAACCTCCTGTGACCTCTCTCTCTTCTCTCTTTAGCCACCTCGGCTGAATCCTGCAGGAACATGTGCTGGAAAGGGAACGCCATTGCCTCCTCCCTGTGCATGCAGCACTCTGCAGGTGGAGGTGGAAAGATTGCAGGGTCTGGTGTTAAAGTGTCTGGCTGAACAACAGAAACTACAGCAAGAAAACCTCCAGATTTTCACCCAACTACAGAAGCTGAACAAGAAATTAGAAGGAGGGCAGCAGGTGAGAGCATTAAAAGAATAATTCAATTTCTAATTCTGTTTTGAAGAATCACAGAAACAAAACATCAAGGACTGAAATAGACTTATTCCTTTGCAACTACGTAACTTTTGTAATTAATCCCAGAAGGCTTGGGCCTTGTTCAGGCACCTGGATTGAATCATTTTCATCACCTAATTGCCATTGTTTTTTGTTACTTTTTTTGTTTTACTTTTTTTTGTTGTTTTTTTTTTTTTTTGTGAGGAAGATTAGCCCTGAGCTAACATCTGATGCCAATCCTCCTCTTTTTGCTGAGGAAGACTGGCCCTGGGCTAACATCTGTACCCATCTTCCTCTTCTTTATTTGGGACGCCGCCACAGCATGGCTTGACAAGCCGTGCATCAGTGCGCACCGGGGATCCGAAGCAGCGAACCCTGGGCTGCCGAAGCGGAGTGCACTCACTTAACAGCTACGCCACCAGGCCAACCCCTCTTTTACTTTTTATTATGAAAAATTTTAAACATTACAGCTCAGTGAATACCCATTTATCCACCATCTAAATTCAACGGTTGTTAACATGTTGCTGTATTAGTTTCAAATATGTGTGTATGTGTGTGTTTAAAATATGTGTGGCTATATATCTCTGTGTATTTAAAATATGTGTGTATGTGTGTATATATATTTATTTTGCTAAACTATTTTTAAGTAAATTATAGAAGTCATGACCTACCCCCCCCAAATATTTTATTATACATATCCAGAAATAAAGACATTTATTCTCCTGGATAACCACAATACTATTATCACACCTAGCAAAATTAACACTAATAGTCTCAATTCTCATCCAGTACCCAGTTGATACTCGAATTTTCTCAGTTTCCCCACAAAAATGTCCTTTGTAACTGTTTTTATCAGTTAAGAACCTCACATTACATTTATATCTTGTTTCTTTTAATCGAGAACAATACCCTCTACCACCATCACTTTTTTTTTTTTTTTTTAATTTTCACGGCATTAACTTGTTGAAGAAACTGGGTCAGTTGTTTAAGAGAATGTCCCACATTCTGGATTTGTCTTGTTTTCTTGGGATGTTGCTTAACTTGTTTTTTTGTCACCCTGTCATTTCTATAAACTGGAAATTAGACTTAAGGCTTGATTAGATTCAGGTAAAACATTTTTGGTAAAAATAGTTCACAGGTGCTGCTGCTCACATCGTTTTTAAAGAGCCATAGTATTGCTCTATGTAAAGTGAACTAGGAGTGGGGAAATAGGGCTCCACCCTTGGCTTTGCCAGTGACCAGCTACATATGTTTGGACAAATTACTTTGTGTCTATGAGCCCTGGTTTCTCACCTAAAAGAAGAAAATAATACCACCCACCTGGTATGGTTGTTTTGAGGGTTAGATGAAATAATGTCTCTAAAAGTACTTTGGAAGTAATATACACACTTAAGATAAGCATGGGGTGATTGGCAGCTGTAGCAAGCATGAGGATTGTTTTTCCTAGGACTGTCTTAGTTTTAAAACTGAGAGTTCTGCATCCCAGAAAATCCTGCAGTCCTGGGCAAACCAGGACAGTCAGTCACCCTACCTGCAGCAAATTAATGGTGTGAACTTTATCTGGGTAGCATTATGAGCTTCTCACAAAACTGTGGCTACAGATCCTTACAGGGTGGCATTGAAAATCTAGTCCTGGGGCCGGCCCCGTGGCTTAGCGGTTAAGTGCACGTGCTCCGCTACTGGCGTCCCAGGTTCGGATCCCAGGCGCACACCGACGCCTTGCTTTTCCGCCCATGCTGAGGCCACGTCCCACATACAGCAACTAGAAGGATGTGCAGCTATGACATACAACTATCTACTGGGGCTTTGGGGGGGAAAAAAAAAAAGGAGGAGGATTGGCAATACACGTTAGCTCAGAGCCGGTCTTCCTCAGCAAAAAGAGGAGGATTAGCATGGATGTTAGCTCAGGGCTGATCTTGCTCACCAAAAAAAAAAACCTCCTAGAAGATCACACAGAAAATCTAGATGACCTGGGGTATGGCAATGACTTTTTAGATACAACACCAAAGGCGTGATCCATGAAAGAAATAATTAATTGATAAGCTGGACTTCATTGAAATTAAAAAAAAAAAAAAAAAGAAAATCTAGTCCTGAACTACTGTGACTAGGTAGCAGTGTTGTTAATGTGGAACTGTGTTTTATTTGGACAGGTGGGGATGCATTCCAAAGGAACTCAGACAGCAAAGGAAGAGATGGAAATGGATCCAAAGCCTGACTTAGATTCAGATTCCTGGTGCCTCCTGGGAACAGACTCCTGTCGACCCAGCCTCTAGTCTCCTGAGCCTGTATAGCCTCCAGGAAACTGGGATCCAAAGAACTTCACAGCACACTTACTGAATGCAGAGAGCGCTTTCCTGGCTTTGTTCACTTGCAGACAAGGAGCGCAAGGCGGAGGCTCTGAAGCACTTTCCATGTACACTTGGAGAGTGGCATTGCCTTTTAGATAGGGTCTAGGAGTGGTTTTGTGTTGGAGAATGGAAGGGCCCCATGGCCCTGGCTTTGTCCTCAGTGACTGCCATAGCAACAGCAGCTCTGTACCTCATCTGTTGATCCCACCTTTGAAGAGGAGACACAATGCTCACCTTAATTTCGCTGGTAGCAGCTTATATCCCATTTATCATTTTCACCATTAATTGGAAGCTGCCTTGGGAATTCACCACCAGGCATTGCACCTCTAGGTGGAGGAGGGAAAAGTGTAAAGCTGGAATGGGCTAGAACCAAGCGTGGCCCATCCTGGGTCATCTGGAGAGTGGTGAAGTATTCTGAGCCCTCTCAGGAGTCCTGAGTCTAGGAAAATTTGTCCGATGGAGTCAATGTAGGGCTTGTTTTCAGAAAGTTCAGTTACTTCGTGCAGCTAAAATGCTTTAGGAGGAAAAGTGGGCTTAGATTGCTTTTCCTCTGAGGGTTGATTGAAATATCTTCAGTGAGGAGTAGAGAAAGAAGGGCAGGTCCCTCCTCATCACACAGCTGGAGTTTCACGCTGTGGCTAATGCAGGGTGGGATTTCCTAGCTTCGGAAGTTACCTCTAAGAGATGAGGTATCTTGTAGAGAACTGAGTCAGTGGGGCGGTAGGAATGGCCTTAAGAGAAAATCATGAGGGAAAGGAGGTCCTCCTTTAGCTTCCTCTACTTGGTATCTTCGAGAGGGCCTAGAGTGACTGAGTCTTCTGCTCATAAGAAGGCTTCTTGTGCCTCTGCCTTCATGGCTCTTAGGGTTCTAAATTTGACGTCAGCAGCCCCAACAACTCCCTTTCTGTATGTCTAGTCAGTATTTTTCCCCTTTTGGTGTTTTATGAAGCCATATCAGTGAATCTGTATCATCTTTCCTACTTGAGTGGCCCAAAGCCAGCACCAAACCCTGGTAGTCCCTAAAGCCTAACAGAACGGGTAGAACCTGCCAAGTGAAGGAATTTGGCCGAGAGCTCCCTTCTAATCCCAGTTATTGTGTCCTTGTAGACAGGAGCAAGCTAGCTTTCCCAAAGAGAAAGTGTCCTGAAAGAACAAAACTTCATGAAGTTCTAGGCAAGTGTTCGATGGTTTTACTTAAGGATGTGAACTCTGTGTTTCCACCTAGCATCATGAAATGTTCCTTTAGTATTTTGGGTCCAGGAGCTGCCTTGATGAGTCTCACATCCTCCTCCCTACAAATGACTAATTTTTGTCTCATTTTCCCCAAACCAAAAAATGAATATTTGCTATCTGTTTAATATTTTGGAAGGACCTGTGCAATGGAAATTTTGCCATTTCCCTAAAACTGGTAGTGTAAAGGCTGATGCTTGGGGAAAACCCCATGGCTGGGGATGGGCAACTCTGTTCAATGGGATCTTCTTTGGTTTGATGTTCCCATTGTTTTCTCAATTCTGGGAAGCCTAGTACAATGGTACTAATGTAATCACTGAAGCCTTTTCTTAAAATAAGGGAAGGGGCCAACCCTAGATTAAAGTTACAAGTTCTGGGGACTTGGGGGTTTGCTATAAACCCTAATAATGGGTTTTGGTTCATCTTGTAAATGCAACTTTGACTTTTTTAAGGACTGACTGGCCTTTCATGTTCCTGTATCCCTCATGCTCACCATCTCAGCAGGCCTGAGAGGCAGGGTCAGTTTGGGTGTTAATCATGAGTATTGCTTCTGCTATGGAACTGAGGAACATGGGCACGTTGCTGAGACTGTGGGATGAAAGTGAGCATTGAAGAAAGGGTGAGAGCCCTGCTCTTGTTCCAGATGGGAGTCATTTTCCAGCAGTGGAATGCTGTGGTCGTTTTCTTTAGCATGTTTCTTTGGGAAGTCTAGGTTTGGTGTTAATCTGGCTGAGAATCTAAGTTCTGTGCCTTAGAGACAATTTGCACTTTCCCAAATTGTGCCTGGGACAGCCATATGATTTTTCCCACCAAACAGCTATGCAAACAGAAACCAGTTCAAAGGTGGCAGCCATACATTAGACAAAAAGTAAAAAGTGAGGCAGCAGAAATGCCTTTGAATGGTTTTCTGTAGATAATTCTCTTAAATTTGTCCTACTTTTCTTCTTTATGCAGTGTTAGGTGTTTTAAGATTTCCAGTAGTATTGCTTTTGAGTTATAGTATAACCTGAGTTACTCCTCTGCTCTGACATTGTTGCTGAAGAACTAGCTTATTGTTAGCCAGATGTTTGAAAGGTTGAGGGTGGAGTGGTTTGGCATTTCTGTTTTAAATAAACATTTAAACTCTCAATCAGTGCAATGCCTCAGTAAGCCTGCGCACGGACCTTAGTCACTGGGGATAAAACACCCAGATTCTAGGCCTTCATGAATCTGATTCAATGAGTCTTTATATAAATAAATAAATGTTCTTGTAACAGAGACAACGCAAGGGACATTTGCACCAGAAATAATCTTTGCTTCTTTCCAATTTTTTTCTTGCTAACAGAATCATTTCTGCTTCTACAACTTTTCCTTCAAATTTTTAAAATATAGTGCTTAAAAGTGCAGAGGGATTAAAAAATGAGCCATTAAAAGAGGAAGGATCACTTCTTGTACTTACCTCCTCAATCTCAGTGGGCTTTTTCAAGTGATAATACCAGTTTATGTTTATAAAACTGTTTTCCCCTCAAAGAGCTTGAACTGTATTTGGTCTCTCTGGCATAGCACAGCCAAGTTATAACTTCTCTTGGCTGGGCATTTCACTAAAGTTTAAAGCAAAAGCAGCCTTAAACTCACATTTCATTTGATTTGCCATGTATTTGGAAACATTCATAATAGAAAGAACAATTCTGGGAGCAAGGATGTATTAAATAAATTCGTTGAAATGAGTATCCCTGGGCCTCCAAAGAAGTATTATTCATGATAATGTCAGGGCAGAATGGGCTGTAGTCAGGACTACAAAACATGTTCCTTCCTCCCGCAAAGCCAGGAATCATTTATTACTCCAGTGATGAACTATGGAAATAAACATGCTGATCACTAACCCTCACAGAATCATGAACATTAGGAAGAAAAACACTACATCATGTCTCTGCTACCTCCTGTGTAGCCGTGAAGAATGATAAATTGATTCCCAAAAGCAAATGTTGGCCAAAAGGTACTGTGCTGCATTGAGTACACTGCTGTTAAGAAATACTATCTCAGCACGTCTGCACACACTTAAATGAAGTGAGTTTCACCATGAAATTTTTCCCATTGCGTAACCTTTTGAACTTTAAAATTTATAACATTTACTTGCACTAGAGGTTGTTGGATAAAGTAATGTAACACATGGACATTAACAAGCAGCGTTTATTTATCCACTATCATCCTCTCCTATCCAGGAAGAGACTTAGAGATAAAAACAAGGGTTCTTACCTCTTCCCAAAGGTCAGATCAAGCTGAATTTAAAAGACTAATATAGGGGCCGGCCCTGGGGCTTAGCTGTTAGGTGCGTGTGCTCCGCTGCTGGCGGCGCGGGTTTGGATCCCGGGCACGCACCGACGCACCGGCCATGCTGAGGCAGCATCCCACATACAGCAACTAGCAGGATGTGCAACTACGACATGCAACTATCTACTGGGGCTTTGGGGAGAAAAATGGGAAAAAAAGGAGGAGGATTGGCAATAGATGTTAGCTCAGGGCCGGTCTTCCTCAGCAAAAAGAGGAGGATTGGCATGGATGTTAGCTCAGGGCTGATCTTCCTCACAAAGAAAAATAAATAAAAGACTAATATATTCCTAATATAATCAAGGCCTAAACATGTTGAAATCAAAGGGAACACTAAGGCATTGACTATTGTTTTATTTCTTTAGCAACATAAGTGAATAACTGCTTCCTGTGTCTATAGAAAGCACTCTTTCCACACACATTTGTTCTCCCTGGAGGGCTCTGATCTCTGACCTTAATAACATCATCCAGGGATCCCAAACCCAAGTGCCTATGGGGCCAGGCAGAGAAGGCAAATAAGTGAAGCAGGCCAGGTGGGGCTGTGGTGATCTCAGTGCTCTGTCCTGTCTGCAGGAGCAACCGATTCGGAACCTCACTCGGTGCTATGCAGGGTTGCTGGCCCGGTGCTTCCAGAACTTTCAGTTTTTTAAGACACGCTCCGTATCCCAATTTTTAAATGTCAAATTATATTTTAATGCAGTGCCAGCCAAATGAAACATATCTGAGGGGCAAAGCAGTCCACAGGCTACCACTTTGTGACCTTGGCCACAGCTCATTCTTGTCATCTGTTGCTTCTACCATCATTGTGAAACTTCAAGTGTATACCTCATTAAGCTTGCCTGGGGAATGTATATATTGGGTTAAATATCCAGCGTCTCTATATGAGGTTTCTGTAAGTGGCCAACCAAAAGCCCCATTATGTGATAACTCTTTTTCTTTGCAACAATTAAGAAGAGCATAAAGCAATACAATGTATGCTGTTTTTTAAATACATAAATTTTTTCAGGGGGCCGGCCTGTGGCATAGCAGTTAAGTGCGTGCGCTCTGCTGCTGGCTGCCCGGGTTCAGATCCCGGGCACGCACCAACACACCGCTTGTCAGGCCACACTGTGGCGGCGTCCCACATAAAGTGGAGGAAGATGGGCACGGATGTTAGCCCAGGGCCACTCTTCCTCAGCAAAAGAGGAGGATTGGCATGGATGCTATCTCAGGGCTGATCTTCCTCACACAAAAAAATAATTTTTTTTCAGCCTAGTGTCCTGCAGCTTCACAGCTAAGACCTTAAACTCACAGTTTAAATTGGTCTGATCTGTTAGCACAGCCACTCAGCAGAAGCTACAGAGGAAATGGAACAAGAGTGAATGGCCATTTGTTGTTTAGTAAAATATGGTTTTGTTGTCTGCCCAGTCCCGCTTGCCCAGGTCAGGTTGGGTGATTTTTCTCTGTATTTTAAACTAACAATTTGAGTGATGCTCTCAGGACAAAAATCCTAGTATTTCAGATCTTTCGTGCTAGCTTCATCCTATCTGAACTGATATTACCCCCATCAGACAATACCTTATCACTTCTCCCATTTGACAAGTCTAGGACTCACTCATTTTATTACTTGTTTAATTTTAAATCCCCAAAACCCATTTATTGAGGGCCTAATTATGAAGGTTACTTGCACTAGGCATGATTCCGCACAGAGAAAATTAAAAATATCTGGTACCTTTTCCTTCAAAGTTTAGTTTATTGTGGTATAATTGGCAGGGACGTGTGACACTGGAGTGTCCCAGCTTGCTTGGATGGTAGATTTTTCTGTCTCATTTAAAAACCATCCAACCAGCCTGATTTGAAAGCAAAGTGCTAGCAATAGCTGAAACAAGTTTCTTCCTTCCTTCCTTTTTTTTTTTTTTTTGACATATGAAATCCATTAGAAAAGAACAACTATTGAGACAATGTGCTTTCTCCCATCCCTACCTTGTAAAGTACATCAAGATGAGGTCCCCTTTATTACACAGTACACCACAGGGAGGGTTTAGGATGTTCTGGCACCCTAACCTTACATACTTCTATTGGCCTTTGGCCAGGACCATGCACCAGGGAGGTTAAGGACAGAATTCTATTTTCCTTTCAGCAAAATCGTATTATCTTTTGTAAGATACCATCCGGGTGACCATGATCCTCTGACACCAACTCATCCTAATGAGCCAGCTTTACGCAAGAGCAAGAAGAGTTAACAGGAACCACAGACATATACGCAGAGGCAGTGGCAAGAAGGCACAGCAAATGGAGTCACTTAACTAACACAAACCACAAGTCGGGCTTATGAGAAGAGAGCTTTAATGTAGCCTGCTTGCTACTCTTAAGTGTCTTCACTCATCAGTCCTTAGGGCAATAACATAAGGCACGCCAGCCTGAGGTGGTAATTTAGTGGGAAGCTGAGGCTTCCTGCTGCCTTCTGCTGCTTGGCAAGGGGTCTCTCCTCACTGATTTCAGCTCTGCAGGCAGATCTGGGAGCTGTAAAAGTTTTAGTTCTTTCTGCTTTGCATCAAATTGTTCTATTCCTATTTACTGCTGAAGGGAAGCAGAGCCTTTGGAACTACAGAGATTTCCACTGTTGTTTGCTCAACTGTAATGCTTCCTTGGAGGCGGAGGACGGTTCTTGATGGTCTTACACTTGTGAATGTGCCGCTCGGCCACCTTGGGAGCAAAGTGGCGGCTACAGTGAGGACACTGAATGTAGTCTGGATTTTCTGCAGGCAGGATGGGAGGCAAGTCTGAGGGATTTCCACCTTGCCTGGCAATTACCTGCTGGACCTCTCGAGCCTGACGGAGGGTACAGATGAAAGATTCGTGCTTCTGTCTCCAGTTGCTCTTCTGAGGGAGTTCAGCCTGTAAGTAGAAGGAAGACTGATCAATCAACTTGGCGTTTACCTCATCTCCTTATGAGTCTCCATTAGAATGATAGTAAGGAAATAAAAAGAATGTTAATCCACAAGGTCAAAGAGAACAGGAAAGGAGCAACAGTGATAACTGACTTGCCCGAGTGGAGGCACTTAAACTAAGGGGCATAGTGCTGAGAGGCAAGCCATTTTTCCCAGCAGAACCCCTGGGAGGTTCAGTGCTTGGAAGTTCAAGTAGTGGAAAGGCAGGAGGTGCAGGGCTGAAAACAAGTTGGCCCCAGGGCTCCTCTCCCACCTTGTACACCCAAGTGTGCATCACTTCTAGCACCCTCACAAGAGAACAGGTGTTTATTCTCTGGAGAAATTGAACTAGACAGCTTTCAGACTCAGGAAATCCAGGCACAGTGGAGAACAGAGTTAATCTTGGGGCTTAAAATAGGGATCGAGTGCAAGTATATAAAATGAATTTTGGAACTGTCGGCCTCCTTCCTCCACTCAACTCCCAGAGTACCAAGCACACTGGCACCCTTTTAGGAGACTGAAGGGTTCTCTGGATGCACTAAGCATTTGAGAGAAAAGCCATCAGATGCTAACTCTGAAGGACCCCAGTTAAAAGGCTCACTATTTGATAACCCTAATATGAAGGCCCTTAGTCAACAAGCCCCACTGAAACTTAAATATGAATGGACAGCCCAGGATCACCAGATATTTGAGTAAAGCTCTAACGAGAGAGACCAAAATAGGTACACGAACACACACATGCATGCACATGCTCTCAGGAAGCAGCAACAAGGCAGGCAGCAGGAGAAAACTTTTTTTTACAAAACCATAATATCAACAAATCTTTTTTTTTACAAAAAACCATAATATCAACAAAGAAGAGCTTGTGTCCATAAAACAAGAATATATATAGTATGAAAAAGAAACAACCAGAGAACCAGAAAGAACTATTATAAATTAAAACTCTGACAGCCAAAAATAAAAATAGAAAATAATGTCAAGAAATTACTCAGAATGGGAAAAAAGATCAAGATGGAAAGTAGAAAAGAAAAGATTAGAAAATTAGAGTCAATCCAGGAAGTGAATCCATTAGGTTTTCCAAAAAGAACACAAGAAACACAGGGAGAAAATTATTAAAGAAATAATACAGTGAACATTCCTAGAATTAAAGGTCACTACTCTTGAGACTGAAATGGCCTACCAAGTGTCCAACAGAATCATTGTAAAATTTCAGAATTTCAAAATAAAGAGAGGGCTGGCCCCGTGGCTTAGCAGTTAAGTGCGCGCCCTCCGCTACTGGTGGCCTGGGTTCGGATCCTGGGTGCGCACCGACGCAGCGCATCTCCTGCCATGCTGAGGCCGCGTCCCACATACAGCAACTAGAAGGATGTGCAACTATGGCATATAACTATCTACTGGGGCTTTGGGGAGAAAAAAAGGAGGAGGATTGGCAATAGATGTTAGCTCAGAGCCGGTCTTCCTCAGCAAAAAGAGGAGGATTAGCATGGATGTTAGCTCAGGGCTGAACTTCCTCACAAAAAAATAAATAAATAAAAACTGTTTAAAAAAAAAATAAAGAGAGAATCCTGTAAACTATCAGAAAAAGAAAAAAAAAAACAAAGTAGGTTTCATATAATGGAGCAGGAATCAAAATAGCATCAGATTTCTGTACACTGGATGCTAAAAGCTCGTGGGAAAATGCGTAATAAGTTCTAACAGAAAATAATTTTCCATGTAGAATTCCCTACTGGCAAAATTATCAATCAAATATGAGGCTCTTATATAGATATTTTCCTTCATTCCAAGACAAAAAGTATGCCTCCCATGCACCTTTCTTAGTAAGCTTCACCAAAGCAAGAAGTAAAGCAAGAAAAAGGAAGACACAGGATGCTGGAAACAGGGGACCCAACACAGGAGAGAAGCAGAGAGGCATCCCAAGACAACAGGTCTGCAGCAGGCCCAGAGAATAACCACTCCAGACTGGAGCAGGAGGAAAAAGAATGGTGAGAGGGAGCTTTCCAGAACAAAAAAATCAAACTGATAGATTATGACAGGTGTTCAAGCATGGACACAGACATTAACAGGTGTCTGACATTAGACAGATCATTTAGGAAAAAAATTAGGTATGGAGGACTAAACACATGAAAACATGAGTCAATTATTAACTCCAGGTGCAGGGGCAGAATTTGTTCACTCATCAGTGAACAAAATTTACAAGGTCATTATAATGTAAAAGCTGACTACAGATTTAACCCAAAATTGTACTTCTACTACAATGGGAGGATAAGGGAAGGAGACAAGCACTAGGAGAGGGGATGTGAAAGAGACCTTAACCCGCAGCGTCCATACGAAGCAGTCATCAGATAATGTGCAAAACTGATAAATCAAGAAAATAAGCATATTATTTAGAAATATGGAAATGCATACCAGAAGAGTCATCTATAGAACTGAAGGCTGCCTCTGGGGGCTGGATTAGGGATTGGAGAGGGATGAGGCAGGATACTGCTGGTCTGCATTATGCATCACTTAGTACTACATGATTTTTAAAATGTATTCAAATATAATTTAGATTAAAAGAAAATTAATTTTAAAAACAAGAAAAAAGAAAGAAGACTAGTAGCTGCTTGGTGATCTGACATCATTAATGATGAATAATAGGAAGAGATGCTATCAAAGGAAAAGGAAGCATCAAGAGAGTCTCTGACACAGACAAGAAGGCAAGAAAATCAAGTGTTAGAGATGGTATCCAGGAACCTTTAAAAGAACTGAATTAGGGGAAAGTTCCTCAACCATATGCTACTTATACTTTAATTTTCATTGTATTGAAATTTTATTCATTTAACATGTATCACAAAGCACAGAAATGTGGTCCCTGTGCTCAAATGCTTAAGGTCCAGTAGAGAGACAATAGGTATGAGTCTGCTGGAAGTTATGCGAAGATTAAAGAATACAAGGAAAAATCACCTGTTCTTGTGAGTCTACTAGAGGAATGACTGGTAGACACAAACCACGCAGCTTCCAGGGGCACAGAGCTTTGGAATAAGACTTGAGACATTCCAAGGAGGGAAGTGCATCTCAGTGCAGGTCCTTTCTGCCTTGGTGTCCTCAGTGCAACATATTCCCCTAAACTAGTTTCCACAAAGCTAGGGTGTCTGATCTCAGAAACCCAATTCTTTTGCTTCACTGCCACTGTATTTAGGAATTTAAGAAACACAAGATTCTTCAGATTCTGGCCGGAAATAAACCACGATAGTGGGACAGAGAATACCCCAGTGGATCATTGGGTTGACCAGAAAGAAAACAGGAAAGACCAGGAACTGGTGATCATGTCATCATCTGCAAGAGCAAAATGTTGACTTGTTATTGGACACTGGATTTCAGGGAGATTATCTCTGAACACGGAAGGGACTTTCTCAGGTGATCTCCCAAACTGTACTGAAAGAAGTAACTAAATGCAAACTACTTTTCCTAACAGCCATCACATAAATGTGAGTTTTTAAAGGCCCCATTAAAAACGCACAGAAACTGTCAAGTGCTGAAGGACCAGAGGTGCTAGTGCAGCAGAGGGAGGGCTGGAAAGAAATGAAATGAGGCTCTCACATTTTGCTAGAATATCCAGCTCAAAGGCTGGATGGGGCCTTTGAGATCATATGGTCTAGGCTTTCCCAAACTTTGATCATTTGCATACTACTGTCACTTTATCCCTCTAGTTTTTTTTGTGTGTGTGAGGAAGATCAGCCCTGAGCTAACATCCATGCTAATCCTCCTCTTTTTGCTGAGGAAGACCGGCTCTGAGCTAACATCTATTGCCAATCCTCCTCCTTTTTTTTTCTCCCCAAAGCCCCAGTAGGTAGTTGTATGCCATAGTTGCACATCCTTCTAGTTGCTGTATGTGGGACGCGGCCTCAGCATGGCCGGAGAATTGGTGCGTCGGTGTGCGCCCAGGATCTGAACCTGGGCTGCCAGTAGCAGAGCGCGCACACTTAACCGCTACGCCACGGGGTCGGCCCCTCCCCCTATTAATTACTTAATATTTTTCTTTAAATTCATGATTCCTGGAAATCAAGGGCTTAATATGTTGTTATATTTTTCTAATACACACTAAAATGAAAAATGTTTGTCAGCATGCCACACTTTGAGAAACACTCATTTTACAAACCAAGCGGCATAACCTTGACAGGGTCATGGACTTATTTCCGAGACAATCTTCTCCAGATCTGACTGTCCAAATGTGCCTGTGAAGTTCCCCTAAACTTATCATGTAAGTGTCTTGAAGTCCTTACTTTATACAACCTAGTTTTTCTGTAGCTAGGAATGTTTTGAACCATCACTGAAAATAAATTCCTTTACCTTTAAGGTGTTTACACTCTAAATGGGGAGATAAAGAATTCCAAACTTAGTTGTGTTTCATGTATTTACTAAGAAGATATATCAAAATTGAGCTAATCCTGAAAAAATAGATATGGTTATAGGAGTGGTAACAGATCCTAGAGCAAGGAATTCTCTCAGGGTGGTAAAATGCTGCATAGTTGTTTTCTTTATAATTTTCCTGTCTTTTGAATTTTTTACAGTAGTGTTTATTACTTTTATAATCAAAAGGACATATATTTTTTAAGTCTAGATTTTGGAGTCATTCTGACCCAGATTTATATGCCGACTCTGTCATTTAAAGCTGTTTGTGATCTCAACCAACTTAACCTCTCTGAGACTTAATTTTTTTTTTTTTTTTTGTGAGGAGATCAGCACTGTGCTAACATCTGCCAATCCTCCTCTTTTTTGCTGAGGAAGGCTGGCCCTGGGCTAACATCCATGCCCATCTTCCTCCACTTTATATGGGACACCGCTATGGCATGGCTTGCCAAGCGGTGTGTTGGTGCACGCCCGGGATCCGAACCGGCGAACCCCAGGCCACCGCAGCAGAGCACGCACACTTAACCGCTTGTGCCACCAGGCTGGGCCCTCTGAGACTTAATTTTTGAATTGATAAGAGATAATGAAATCCTCACAGGGTTGTGGTGAGGACCATATGAAAAACTCCCATCACAGTGACCGGCACACAGTAGTACTCAATAATTGTTAATTCTCACTTTCTCCCTATTTGACACATGAAATTCTACTAAAGAAAACTGATGAGGATATAACAGGCCCTTACACTCAAAGTCAAATCCATGAAGCCCTTGTTACCTTGACTGAGGCTGGTCCCTTCCAGTTCAAGTACTGCTCTAGTTCTGTGCCCTTAGCCCGGGCCCTGGATGAGTCAAACACTTTCCTCTTGGAACTCTGCATCCTGCGGCAAACATTGGAGTGTCTCTCCAGCCTGACCAAGAGAAACTTGCGTCCACAGTGGCTGCACTCGCCGAGTTCTGGCTCTTCAGTGGGACAGCTGGGACCTGAGGAGTCTGGTGCCCCGGGCAAGCTAGAATTGCTGGTGGATCCCTGCAAAGCACTGCCTGGCACTTCTGAAGGCTGAGAAAACTTCGCCTTCAATGGCCCTGAGACTCGGTCTCGGATTTTGTTATTGCTTGCCCCCAGTCTTTCTCTTTTGAGCTTCTGTAGTCCATAATCAGAGAACTGGAATGGACTAGAATTTTCTTGAGACCATACCCAAGTTTCATCCTCTCCCCTGTCTCTACTGAAGACCCCCTCAGACCCGAATTCTGGGGAGAAGAGAGGTTTGTATGTGGTGTTGCTATTACCTTTGACTCTTCTCCTGGGGAGTGTCTTTCTCTGTAGCTCTCCTTTTTCATTTTCCTCTGTCTGTTCCTTTTCCTTTTGAATCCTTCTGAGTTCCTCCTCTGTCTTCTTCAGCTTTTGCCTCAGGAGGGTCTCTTTTCTTCGGATTTCCTCCTCTAAGCTCTCTCCTGCAGCCTCTAGTCTTTGGATCTGCAGCCACAAAGTCCTGTTGAGGTTTGCCATGGCCCTCTCCCCCTGCATGGCAGCAACAGTGCCAGCCACAGATGCGTTCACCCAGTTTCTTGAATCAAAGCTGCTGTATGAAAACTCTCTTGGCTCAGGGGGTCGTGGAGAGACATTCTGGTCCCCATCAGTGCCAGCCTCACCTGTACTACGAGACTTCCGATGGAACACGGGCTTCAGTGGGTATGCCCGGTCTACCCCAACTCGCTTCTTTGTAAAGGGGATGAAGTCCTGGTTATTTGCTTTGGGATACCGGGACTGATGGCTTGATGAGTAAAACAAACACTTTGTTTGGCCCTGGGTATTGCTTCCTGAATCTTGCTGGCTGATTCCAGCACAGTGGGGATAGGTGTGGCTCTGGGCTTCTGTGCAGGTGTTCCATTTGGGGTGAGTATAGAGATTATCCACTGTCAGCTCTTTGTTGCTCAAAAGCTTCTGCTGGAAATTGTTCCTCAGGTGCCCCATCGAGGACCGCTGGCAAGAGTCACCTTTTTCACAGGGGTCTTGCTTGGCTGAGTGCAGCCCTGGAGCTTCTATTTTATTATATGGGAGCATAACGCCCACAGGCAGAGGTGGCACCAACTGGAGACCAGCCATTCAGGGCCTGGACTGAAGCCTAGAAGAAATTGAAACCAGATATATGAGGAGTTTGAGATTCACCCCAGCTACTAAAGTAAACTGTTTCTACACTTGTCCTACCCACATTTCCCCTTAGACTTTTTAGGGACAGTGGTGCTGGGTCTGCCAGAGCTTTCGTTCAATAAGCATTTGGCAAGAGATTATGTCCTGTGAGTGCTTATTAGGTCCTGAGGATAGAAAAACGAATATGATACAGGTGTTCCTGCTGCCTAGCTTTCCTTTATAGCAGTACTAGCCCCTGCCATACACAGTGATGCTCCTGCCGGACACATCATACTCCGTAGTAGGTGGAAAGAGCTATTGGATTGAAAGTCAGGCTTTTGGCCGGTGACAAAGGACAAGCAACTTCCCTTGCTGGTTCCAGTTTTTTCACCCGTAAACTGAGGGGTTCGCTCAGTTAGAGTACATGACTGGAATTTAGAACTGCGAGTCCAGCCCAATCCTTGTATAGGTGAGAAAACTGCAGCCCGGAGGTAAATGACTGGCAACAAAGAGCTCTCAAGGCTTCCCTCCCGCTGAAACCGTGCTTGACTCCAAAGAGCACAGAGGGCGCTCAGGGCCTGGTGCAGCAGGTGCCTGGCTGACAAATCCTCACCCAAGGAGCCCCCGCGGCGCAGACAGCGAGAGGTCTGTAACCTGAAAGGCGGGGACCACCTGACCTGGCCGCTGCAGGTTTTAGATTCGGAATGCGGAAGTCACGTTCTGTCCTGGAGGGTCAGCTGGGGCGCCCCCACTGGGGAGCCCGCTTTGGGGACAAAGCGCTCTTCTGACCTCTGGCTCTTGGGAGGGCGAGGTGCTGACCTCACGTCTCCGCGCCCTTGCGCGTACCTGAGGCTCTCGGGGACCGTCCCTGCTCAGGGAAAACTCCAGAACCTAGTTTTCCCGACCGGACACCCACCAACCGCCGGCCGCGCAGGCGCTCTCAGCTGGCCTCTGTTATTCCCGTTGCCTGGAGACTGGAGCGTGTGCGCGCCCAACCCCGCCTCTGGCAGCGAGCACCGCCCGCCCGGGGCAGCGCGCGCAGGCGCAGTCCGCACGCGGCGGGGCGGGTGGGGGGTGCGGTCAGCCTGAGTATCACTTGACTGGGTGTCCTGCCAACTCTGGAGCTCCATCGCCCTGCCCTTGGGAATGGGGGAGGGGGCGGGAGAAGCTTTTCTGGGGCTCCATGAAAGAACTTGTATTTTTCTGTGAATGGTGCTCCCAGACCCTGGGGCGCGCCCCTCCCTGGCAAACGCCCGAGCCCCTAGCTGTGCCCGCCAGTCATTCCGCGGCAGGATTCCGATGTCCGCCCACTTAGCGGGAGTGGGCCTGCTGATAGCCTTTCTTAGCATGCTCCGCTGCTCTGTCCGGGCCCCAGGTATGGCTATGTATCTCTCTCCGTGCTTTTCCTCGCCGATAATTTGGACCTTGCAGTCAAATTTTATTAACTCGCCTAGGTTTTGCTATGCAGTATCTGTCCGGGGTAGTTTTTGTAGCCAGTCTAATTATTTTGATATGATGTTTGATTCTCACGTGGTAACTCTGGCCGTCTTTTCTTAGGGCCCAAGAATGACTCAGCCAAATGAAATGATAATAAAGTTAACTACCAGATTGAAAATAATCAGTATAACCTAGTTTCAACACTAAATGATACTGTATAAATTGTTAACATCAGAAAAGAGTTTATTTGTCTTCATGCTTCAGTTCCTTTGTGTAAGCTATTTAGAACAGGCAGCTTACTTTTTTCCTGTAACTGTTACCACCTAAAAAGGGGGTTCATCTGCTGGCTGTGAGGCATGCCAATAGTCAAGAAGCAAGGAGAAAAAGGACTTTTTATTACAGCTTGCTAGCAAAAGGGAAGATTGCTGACTCATGTCCAAAAGAACCATCTTAAGGGGCACAAAATCTTAAAGCAGTTACATAGGCCAGTGGGTTATAGGGGAGGGGTTTAGGAATGTTGACCTTCTGGTGTTACAGACTGGGAGTCGCCACACCAGATCTTTCAGTTGTTATTGATGATGGCTATCAGCATAGACTCTCTGTTGGGGGGTCATCACATTCCTAAGGAACTCAAGAGAACAAAGTTATCAACTTACAGCAACTGGGAGTGGCCATAAAATCCACAGAGCATGTCTGGGCTAATTAATCAGAGATCATTCAAAGTTACAATAGGGTTTCTTTTCTACAGTATGGCTTCCCTTATGTTAACCTTGTGTTGAGCCAATATCATAACTACTCAAAAGATTCATGCACATGGAAAATAATATAGACAGCAGTAGTCAGTGTTAATACTTTAACTTGTCATATTACATCTTTTAGATGTTACAAAGAAATTCCTTGGTGGGGCCCTCCAGGGCAGTCCTTATATTCTTTGTTTTCTTTCCTAGTTGACTCTCTACTGCCTTCTCTATATATGCAGTCCCAGACGTTTCCCACTCTTCTCAAAGTCCTAGTTATCTCAGCATGGGGCCTGCTTGTCATCAGCTCCCACAGCTCCCCTCCAGTCTGGCAGAATTTGCCAGAGTGCCTCCCTCCATCTTGACTTCCTTCCCTCTTGTCTCTGAGGAAGAAGAGTATTTCTCTTTCCATGAGTTCTCTTGAATTAGTCCGTTTCATTACCCTCCATGAATTGACTCCATCACTTTACCCCTCCATCTTATTAGCTTCAAGTTGTGTCTATCCACATATTCCTTCTCTTTGTTTTAAAATATGCTTAACTTTCCTCTGCAAAACAAACCTCATTTTTCTTGACCTGCCACCTCTCATGGTAGGGTCCCATTTATTTCTCCTCTTCGCCACAAGACTTCTTAATAGAAAACTTTACATTTGCTGCCCCCACTTCCTCATCTCCTGCTCATTATCCAGTCCATTGTGGTCTGGTTTCCACTCTTTCCACTGTATTTAACTGCAAGGCTACCAATGACCTTCCAATGACCAAAGACAAAAGCTGCTATTTCTTCAGGCTACTTATTTGACATTATTGATTTTTCACTCCTTTGGAACTCTCTTCTCACTTTCTCCTGTGCCTTTTTTTCTTTTCTTTTTTTTTTTTGGTGAAGAAGATTAGCCCTGAGCTAACATCTGTTGCCAATCCTCCTCTTTTTTCTGAGGAAGATTGGCCCTGGGCTAACTTCCGTGCCCATCTTCCTCTACTTTATATGTGATGCCTGCCACAGCATGGCTTGATAAGCAGTGCATAAGTCCACTGCTGGGATCCAGGCCTGCGAACCCCAGGCCACTGAAGCAGAGCTCGAGAACTTAACCATTACACCACAGGGCCGGCCCCACTCTCCTGTGCTTCCTTGGTTTCTTCCTACATGTCCTTGCTCCATCTTCTTCCAGGTCTCTGGCATTTATGTCTTTTCCTCACCTGCCCCCCAAATTTAGGTGTTCTCCAAAGCCCTCTTATTTCTCATATACATGCAGTTTCAGACATTCTCTTTCTTGGTGATTCAAGCAAATGCTGAAATTTCAAGTCTCACCTGTGTATAAGTGATATCCAGCTTAGCTCTCTCTACTTAGTTACAGACTCAAATTTCCAGCTGCTCATTTAGCACCTCCACATGAATGTTCCTCAGGAACCTCAAACTCAGCGTGACAGAAAACAAACTCATGATCATCTCTCCAGTCCCCCAATCCACTTCTTCTCCAGTGTTCCTTCTCACGCTGAAAGCATCAGTCATCTCCGAGTACCTCTTTGTCACTCCTTCCCTCTAATCGGTCAGCAGGCTCTGATGGATTTACTTTGCAGTGTCTCTCATATATGACCCTTCCTTTACATTTCTTCTACCGTAGGTGAGTTTTTCCTCTCTTCTCATTGGATGGCATCACAATCCTAACTGCTATTCTTGCCTTCAACATCTGCTCCCTGAGCTCATCCTTCATGCTGCTGCCAGAATAATTATCCTAAATACTTCCAAACCTGTCGTACCTATAGCATAAAGCTGAAACACGTAATTTAACGTGGTATTTCAACCTGCCAGATTAGTTCCAGCCTACCTTTCCAGCCCTGCCTCCCCAGAGTCTAGTCCAGTTGCTCTCCACCCTGGCTGTGCTTTAGGACTATCTGGAAAGCAATTTCTAGGGGTGAGACCTGGGTATCAGTATTTTTAAAAGCTTCCCCCAAGGTCCTAATGTGCAGCCAGGGTTGAGAACCCCTGGTCTAGCCATACCTGACTATTTGCAGTTTGTTACCTCAGTGGCACTACCTCAGGCCAAGCTCCACGTACTAGGAGGTGGTAGAACATAGCCTTTATGGGAGTGGGCTCTGTATTCAGACTGCTTGGAACCAAATCCCAGCTCCGTCACTTACCCGTCATGGTTGGGTAACCTTGGATAATATGCTGTTTCCTCCAAGAAGCTTTTCCAATCTTCCCAGAGTGAATCTCTTTGCTCTTTTGTGCTCCCGTAATATTTTCTGTTCTTGTTATAGCACGGGGCTGGCTCATGATCAGCTCTCAATGGGTGTTCATGGCATTGAATTAGCGTATTGTGCATTGTTTTGTCATTATTTGCGTGCATATTTGTCCCTTACACTAAATGAAAAACTCTTTGAGGACAAAGGTTATATATCTTTCATCTTTGTACATCCTATGGGTGTCCCATACATAATAGACACTCAATAGGTTTTTTTTTCTTGAGGAAGATCAGCCCTGAGCTAACATCCATGCCAATCCTCCTCTTTTTGCTGAGGAAGTCTGGCCCTGGCTAACATCTGTGCCCATCTTCCTCCACTTTATGTGGGACGCCGCCACAGCATGGCCTGACAAGCGGTGCATTGGTCTGCGCCTGGGATCTGAACCCGGGCAAATGAATTTTAGAGAAAGAAATAACATCAGCCAGGTACTCTATTTCTGATCCGAGACCCTGGACAGATCCCCAGCCCGAGGCTCGCTCACGCTCGTGACAACCGCGTCCCGAAACCCCACCCTCTGGGCGGGCTCTGCGCCGGAGTGCTCCGTCTGTGATTGGTCGGCGGAGGTGATGGGCATGAGAGACAGCGAAAGAGGAGCTGCACTCTAAGCTTCCGGGCGCGACGGTTACGCGGCTGAGGGGGCCGTTCGCGTGGTGGTCGCTGATGTAGTCTCGGCCGCCTGGGAGGAGAACGACGAGGGTGATCCTGGGACGTGGCTACGGGGCGCACTTATCATTCGGTTAGTCCTAAAATGTTAGTAGAAGGGGATTCTGGCTGCCGCAGCGAAGCCAGGTCCCTGGGAAGAGGTAGGGATGGAGAGGGAGCAGAATCGGAGATGGGTGTAGGGAGGTCACTGGATAAGCAGGTAATTGCCCCAAAAGAGGCCTCGGTGGGCAGTTGCGACCGAAGTTCCTTTGCCCGGGTGCCCTCTGTTCACACACCGCGCTTGCACGTATCCGCTTACGTACTCTGAAGTCGGGGCACCTTAAGGTCAGGAAGAGGTCGCAGGTGTTAAGGATGGAGAAGGGGAGAGGGTGGCCGTTTCTGTCTCAGGATTAGGGGCGTGGAATAGGATGATGAGTCCTTTACTTTTCTGCTTTCCTGGTCTCTGACAGGTGTGAACGTGAGCATGGCAGAAGGGGACACTCTGATATCAGTGGATTATGAAATTTTTGGGAAGGTGCAAGGGGTATTTTTCCGCAAGTACACTCAGGTATGTGGCCTGCAGGCTTTGGGGACAAACCTAGGTTATGAGCGTGGGAACAAGAGACATGTTCCTGGCAGACGTACCCCGGAAGAAGCTGGCTGTTTGGTAGCTGCATGGCAAAGAGGAGGTTTGTAGAGCAGTGGGTATGAAAATGCTTTGCAATGGGTAAAACACAATGTAAAGGGAAGATTCATCGGTGTTACTACTGGTGTTTTCTAACAGTGGTACCTGAGTACCCAGACACGTATTCATGAGCTTCTCTCTTCCAAAGGGGCATAGAGGATTCCTCAGTTTTCCCTGTTGTGGCATCATCAAACCAAGCCACACTTCTTGTAAGAAAGCTTACGTTGATCAAGGAGATGGCATTTCGATGAACTCATGACATTTATGTGATTTATGTAATTGCTTCCGCTGTAGCTGCTGCATTTTCTCAGACCTCTTTCACTTCTTCAGCCTTCCTCCATTCCTCCACTTAATTCCTTTTTACTCATTTTGGCTTTGAAAGAACAATTACCTTTTCCAGGTGAAGCTTTTCTAATGAAGATACTACATTCCAGGATAAGTCGTGGTAACACTGCACATGGAGTCTGGTATTCCTTTTAGAGTCATAGGGAGTAGTTGAGGAGATGAACAAACTATTGACAGCCTCTGCCTCAACGTCATTAATCTTCTCTCAAGGTGCACACACAAATGCAATCTCAATTTCCCTTCTATTTTCGATAGGGGGGTATCACACTGCCCAGTGTATCTCCAGCCCCAAAAATAATGAGTTAAGACTGCAGAACTTTCCAAGTGTCACATTCCTGCAACTGTGGTATTTAAAATTCAAATCTGAATCTTTGAAATATGAATGTTAAATGTCACTACCCCTTTTTCCAGTTACTTGCACATCATTTCCTCCTGTTTCATACTCATATATGAAGTGCCTGTTGGAAAAAAAGAATTGCTGAAAGTCGTAGCAAGAGCTGTGTTCCATTTCCTTTGCTACCAATTATGCAGGGTAAGTTCCTGTGATTTAGTAAATGGAGGTGACAACTTCAAAGATTAATTAAAGTTGTTGAGGGAAAAGGACCAGATGGTAGTCTAGCCCATCTTTCTTTACTGACCCCCTCGCCCTCAATTTAAAGAGCAAATAAAAGAATGCAGAGAAACAAATATTGATTTGGAAAACCACAAGGAAAATGCCATCTTTTTTTCCCCTTAATTAGACCTGTAGCTTATTCTTGACTACTTATAATCATTTAAATATGTATGTTCATTTTAACAATTGTTTTATTTTGCTACAGTCAGTTTGCATATTGATATCATCTGGCCTCTTAATTAAATTCCATCACTCCTAGAATGAGTGATGGGAATACTGGGACTTTTTTTTTAAGTTGCAATATAATTAACATCCCATAAAATTCACCCTTTTAAAGTGTATAATGCAATGGCTTTTAGTATATTTACAAAGTTGTGCACTAATTCCAGAACATTTCATCACCACATCAAAAAGAAACCACATAGCCATTAGCACTCACTCCTTATCCTCCTAGCCCCTGGCAACCACTAGCTTCATTTCTGTCTCTATGGATTTGCTGGTTCTGGACATTTAATGTAAATGGAATCATATAATATGTGGCCTTTTGTGTTTGGCTTCTTTCACTTAACATGTTTTCAAGGTTTATTCATATTGTTTATTGCATATGTCAGTACTTCATTCCTTCTTATGGCTGAATAATATTCCACTGTATGGATATACCACATTTTATATATCTATTCATCAATTGATGGACATTTAGGTTGTTTCTACTTTTTGGCTATTATGAAAAATGATGCTGTGAACATTTATGTACCTGTTTCTGTGTAAGCATTGTTTTCAGTTCCATTGGGTATATATACCTAGGAGTAGATTGCTGGGTCACATGGTAACTCTATGTATAACTTTTTGAGGAACTGCCAAACTATTTTCCAAAGCAGCTGCACCATTTTACATTCTCACAATGATGTATGAGAATTCCACCTTTTCCAGATCCTTGTCAACAATTGTTATTGTCTATCATTTTTATTATAGCCATCCTAGTGGGTGTGAAGTGGTTTTTTGTTGTTTTGTTTTGACGTATTCTGGTTTTTTGTTGTTTTCTGGTATCAATTAATTTAAAAGGATTTAAGTCATACAAAGCATGTTCGCCGACCATAATGGAACTAAACTACAAATCAATAACATAAAGAGAACTGGAAAATCCCCAAATATTTGGAAGCTATATAACACACTTTTTTAAAAAATTGTAGTAAAATATACATAATGTAAAATTTGCCATTTTAACCATTTTTAAGTATACAGTTCAGTGACCTTCAGTACATTCACACTGTTGTGCTACCATCACCACCATCCATTCACAGAACTCTTTTCATCTTGTAAAACTGAAGCTCTGTATCCATTAAACAATAACTCCTAATTTTCCCCTCCTCCCAGCCCCTGGCAATCACACTACTACTTTCTGTCTTGATGAATTTGACTACTCTTGGTACCTCATATAAGTGGAATCATACAGTATTTGTCCTGTTATGACTGGCTTATTTCACTAGCATAATGTCCTTAAGGACTGTCCATATTGTAGCATGTGTCCGAATTTCCTTCCTTTTTAAGGCTGAATAATATTCCAGTGTATGTATATATCTTCATTGTGGTTTTGTTTGCCTTCTCCTAATGACTAATAATGTTGAACATCTTTTCATATGTTTATTGGCACATGAAAGAAGATATTCTATATCTTCTTTGGAGAAATGTCTATTCAAATCCTTTGCCCATTTTTTAATTGAGTTGTCTTCTTGTTGAATTGTAAGGATTTTTATATATTCTGGGTACTAGTCCCTTATCATTTATATGATTTTCAAATATTTCTCCTTTTCTGCAGGTTTTCCTTTCACTTTCTTGATGAAAATTTTGAAGCACAAAAGTTTTTTAATATTGATGAAGTCGAATTTATCTTTTCTTTTGTTGCTTGTGCTTTTAGTGTTATATCTAAGAAAGCTTTGCCTAAATCCAAGGTCGTGAAGGTTCACGCCTATGTTTTCTTCTAAAAGTTTCTTCTAAAATTTTTATAGTTCAAGCTCTTAGCTTCAGGTCTTTGATCCAGTTTGAGTTAAATTTTTATGTGGTGTGAGGTAGGGGGTCCAACTTTGTTCTTTTGCATGTGGATATCCAGTTGTCCCAGCACCACTTGTTAAAAAGACTATTATTTTCCCCATTGAATTGTCATGGCACCCTTGTCAAAAATCAATTGACCATAAATGTAAGGGTTTATTCATGGACTCCAATTGATCTATATATCTGTCTTTGTGCCAGTACCACACTGTCTTGATTACTGTAGCTTTGTAGTAAATTTTGAAATTGGGATGTATGGGTCCTTCAACTTTGTTCTTCCTTTTCAAGATTATTTTTAGCTATTCTGGGTCCCTTATGTTTCTATATGAATTTTAGGATCAATGTCAACTTCTGCAAAGAAGGCAGCTGGGCTTTTGATAGGTATTGTGTAGAATCTGTAGATCACTTTAGGGAGTGTTGTCATCTTACTATTAAATCATCCAGTCTGTGAACATGAGATGTCTTTCCATTTACTTAGATCTTCTTTAATTTCTTTCAAAATATTTTATAGTTTTCCATATATAAGTCTTGCACTTCTTTTGTTAAATTTTTTCCTAAGAATTTTATTTTTTTTGATGCTATTATAAATGGAATTGTTTTCTTAATTTCATTTTTGATTGTTCATTGCTAGTGTGTAAAAATACAATTGATTTTTGTGTATTGATCTTGTATCCTGCAACCTTGTGAACTTCTTTGTTCTAGTTTGTGAATGTGTGTGTGTCTGTGTCTGTGTGTGTATTCCTTAGGACTTTTCTGTATGCAGGATATGTCATTTGTGAGTAGAGGTAGTTTTACTTCTTCCTTTCCACTCTGAATGCTTTTTCTTTCTTTTTCCCTGCCCTGGCTAGAACCTTCAGTATAATATTGAGTAGAAGTGGTGAGAGCAGATATCTTTGTCTTGTTCCTGATCTTAGGGGGATAGCTTTCAGTCTTTCACCATTAGGTATGGTGTTAGTTGTGGGTTTTTCACAGATGCCTTTTATCAGGTGAAGGAAGTTCTCTCCTGTTCCTAGTTTGTTGAGTGTTTTTATCATAAAAAGATGTTGGATTTTGTCAAATGCTTTTTCTTCATCTATTGAGATGATCATCTGCTTTCTGTTTTATTTATTAATATGATATGTTACATTCCATTTTATTTATTAATATGGTGTTTTATTTATTAATGTGGTGTACTGTTTTTGTATGTTGAACTAACCTTTCATTCCTGGGATAAATTCCAATTTTTCATGGTGTATAATCTTTTTTATATACTGCTAGATTTGGTTTGCTCATATCTTGTTGAGGACTTTTTTATCAGTACAGGCATACCTTGGAGATATTGAGGGTTTGGTTCCAGACCACCATAATAAAATGAATAACACAATAAAGTGAGTCACCTAAATTTGTTTGTTTCCCAGTGCATATAAAAGTTATGTTTACAGTATACTGTAGTCTGTTAAGTGTGCAGTAGCATTATGTCTAAAAAAACAATGCACATACCTCAATTAAAAAAATACTTTATTGCTAAAAAAGGCTACCTATCATCTGAGCCTTCAGCAAGTCATAATCTTTGCAGTATCTGCAAAGTGCAATAAAGTGAAATGCAATAAAACAAGGTATGCCTGTATTCACAAGGGATATTTGTCTTTAGTTTTCTTTTCTTGTGAGATCTTTGTCTGGTTTTGATATGAGGGTAATACTTGCTTAATGGAATGATTTGGGAAGTGTTTCCTCCTCTTCTGTTTTTTGGAAGAGTTTGTGAAGGATTCTTCTTTAAACGTTCGGTAGAATTCACCTGTGAAACCATCTAATCCTGAGCTTTTCTTTGTGGGAAGTTTTTGATTACTAATTTAGTTACTTTACTTTTTATAGGTCTATTCAGATTTTCTATTTCTTCTTGATTCAGTTTCTGTAGTTTGAGTCTTTCTAGGAATCTGCCCTTTTCATCTAAGTTATCTAATTTGTTGGCATACAATTGTTCATAGTATTCCCTTGTAATTCTTTTTATTTTTCTAAGGTTGGTGGTAATATCCCCTCTTTCATTTCTGATTTTAGTAATTTGAGCCTTCTCTCTTTCGTTCTTTATAAGTTTAGCTAAAGGTTTGACAATTTTGTTGATCTTTTCGAAGAACCAACTTTGGTTTCATTGATTTTCTCTTTTTTTCTATATTTTATTAACTCCTGCTCTAATCTTTATTGTTTCCTTGTTTCTGCTTGTTTTGGGTTGCTCTTGTTTTTCTAGTTTCCTAAGGTGGAAGTCTAGTTTATTGATTTGAGGGGACTTTTTTTAGATTGAGACTAGAGTTGGTGATTATATTCCTTAAAATGTTTCCAGATGACTTTCCAAGCACAAATATGGTTATGAGGGAGAATTAGCTTTTTTGGCATTTTCTTAGGAAAAAACACTGTTTACTTGTTTAGATATTCAAAACTGAACATGAGTCAGCAACATTATGCTATCATTTAAAAAATAAGCTCAGAATTGAGGGCACAAATAAAACTGTCGGAAATTCTCATTCTCAACACCAGTCAAACTCATTCAGAGTGAACTCACTCACTCTTGGGAGTTCAGATTAATCACACATTGCAATTTAAAGATTTATTTCACTGTTATAACCGCCTGCTCCAAACTCAGCATGATCCTTCTTATAGTGAGTTGCCATATAATGTAACCAAGAACTAGGGATAGGCAACTCTCCCAGGTTAATTTGAAGCAGAAGAGTGCAGTTGTTATACAAAGTCATTTGGATGTGGAGTCTTCCCAAAATCCATTCCCCACATTCTTTTTTTATGCCACCATCTTCAGCACTTAATACATCCTGTAGGTATCTCCTATTTATCTTCATTCCTTAATTTCCTCTGTATCCTTTAAACTGTTACTTATTTGACTCAAGTCTCTTTTGTTCATTATGCAAACATGTCTTGGCTTTGAATATAACTGATTTGATGGATACTTCAGTTCTTCCTCAAACATGGTTTTGCTGTGCATAACATTTTCTTTGGCCAGCTCCAGCAATTTCCCACATTTACTAGGTCACTACTCTGGCATTTGGGCATAGAGTCATGTTAACTCCCATTTTCTTTTTTAATCCAACCCTTTCTATTTAGATTACTTTAACAATCAATAACTTTATAGTATCCTTACTTGGAAATTTTACAAAAATAAAATTACCTCTAAAACATTGCTCCCTTTCCCAAATTTTCAGTCATTCCACACTTTAATGACTTAAAGGAAAGAACATTGGAAAGGTTGAGAAAAGAGCAACTACAATGATTAGATGGTCTTCATAAACTTATTCAACTTTAAAGGCATTGTGATTATTTAGACGGAAGAGAAGAAAGTCAAGTGAAAACCTAATAGTTATGTAGTCTCATGAAACTTTGGTGTTCAGAGGCTGATCACCAGCTGCTTTTTCCTTCTCCAGGAGGATGACAGAAAGTGGGCTTTGGATGCAACTTGAAGACCTTGGGTTAGACAGTTTCTCTGTAGTGAGAACAATGGAATGAGTTGCCCAAGAAATTCTGAAATACTCTATAATGATCTTTAAAGATATAATGGACACTTATTCATCTGGATTTGTTTAGGTGTGGTCCTGGTTCAAGACAAAGAGAAGGATCAGCTAACTTCCTGCTTTTTCTATTTAATATACCCAATAGATTCTTGATTAGGAGGGAAAATGAGCAAGATACAGCCCAGTATCCTAACAACAATCAGCCTTAGGGAATTAGTTTGAAAGCATTTGATTTGGTCTTAAGTCTTTAGTACTTAACCAAATTGACTACACAGTAAAAAATTCTAGTGCCTGGGTTTTATAGGGTAGAAGAAGGAAATGGAGTCAAGTGGCCAACACTTCATGGTAAGATCAGCAATGAGATTCTCCTTGCTATCCTTCTGTTTTGACTGTTCTGGACAATATCAAATTAGTTTCAGTGGCTTGATTCTAGGCCAAGATTCTGGCACAGATTGTAGTCTCACTATGTTTTGTTTAGTCTCACTGGATTTCGCTCTCTTGTCTTTTTATTTCCCTTAGGCTGAGGGTAAAAAGCTGGGATTGGTAGGCTGGGTCCAGAACACTGACCAGGGCACAGTGCAAGGACAATTGCAAGGTCCCATCTCCAAAGTGCGTCACATGCAAGAATGGCTTGAGACAAAAGGAAGTCCCAAATCGCACATCGACAGAGCAAACTTCAACAATGAGAAAGTCATCTTAAAGTTGGATTACGCAGATTTCCAAATTGTGAAATAATGGCCTAAATTTAAATTTTCCAAGAAAAACTCGTGGTTTTGTTTTTTTATTGTTAATAGAACTGTTCTGTGTTCAATATTAGAATTTGTCAGTAAGTTATTTTAGTATCAGATATTTGATACAGATACTGTATATTATATGTATGATGGATGGATTACAGGTGTACACAGGTCTAATCAATAAAAACACAGAACCTATCCTTATCTTTGGTGAACTTTATTTTGGGTAAAATAAGAGGTATTTACTCAGTAAACATCTGTGGGAAGAGAATTTTAAGGTAATTTAAAGAAATCTGAAAGAAAAAGTGGTTACTTTGAATGATTTCTTTAAATGGTTTCCATGAAGTTTTTCTTCAGGAAATTGCACACCTAATAAGAACAAATACCACAAATTCAATTTGTTAGCTGTTCAAATGATGTTTTGGACTAATTACTTTTAGTTTTCTGGAGTTTCTGCTGTCATTCCTTTCCTCTGGGTAAGGAATTCACATAAAGTGATGTTATGGGCTAAATTATGTCCCCCCAAAATTCGTATGTTGAAGTCCTAATCCCCCAGCACCTCAGAATATAACTGTATTTGGAGATAGGTAATTAAGGTTAAATGAGGTCATTAGGGTGAGCCCTAATCCAACATGCCCTAGTGTCCTTATAAAAAGAGGAAATTTGGACAGAGATATGTGAGTGCACAGAGGAAAGAACATGTCAACACAGACGGAGAAGACAGTCACGTACAAGCCAAGCAGAGAGGCCTCCGAAGAAATTAACCATGTCGACACCTTGATCTCAGACTTCTAGCCTCCAGAGCTGTGACAAAATAAATTTCTGTTGTTTAAGCCACCTAATCTGTAGTATTTTTTGTTACAGCAGCCCCAGCAGGCTCATACAAGCAATAATTAAGATTTTGCTTCATCAGCCCTAGAAATCTCCTGATTTGGTTTGGTCAGCCATTAAACAATATATATCAAATGCTTACTGGGTTTGACAAAGTTGTCATAAATTCCAATTTTTAAAAATATAAGGTTTCAATGAAAATGAGATGGAAAGCAAAAACTGAGGATTGGTTAACGATTCCCGAAACACCTATTCTCACAGCGTTCTTAGAATTCCACTTTCTTCCCATTAGAAAAGAAGCTGCGGTGGTATTGGGAAGATACCAAAAAAGTCAATGAAGGGGGTCGTGGTTTCCTCATCTATAAATTAAGAAAGTTGAGCTAGATAATTTCCCAGTCTTTTCCAGCTCTGAAATGCTATAATTCCATAAGATGGAAGGCTCTGGATTTATTCATTCATTGAGATCCTAACATAGGCCAGGCACTCTTCTTGGCCATGGGGACACAGCAGTAAAACAAAACTGACAAAATCCCTACCTTCATATAGCTTACCTTTTAGTGAGAGAGGACAGACAAGCAGCAAATAAAATATATATTGAAGTAAATGGTAGTACGGAGAAAGGAGGAAAGGGGAAACGGGAAAAACAAAAGTAAAAATTGCTAGAAACAGCTTTTCACACCATGCTAAAAGGGGATATGGATTGAGAATTCGGACTACCAGTATGAAGGGACTCTGGGCTTGAGAGCGCCTAAGCCGGTAACACTTGGTGCGCATGCGCATTGGGGCGTCACGGACGAAAGGGTGTCCTCGGCGAGCCTCCTCAAAAGCGCATGCTCGTGGGCTCGCGCGTGCATGAGCCTCGCGAGCCACCGTGCGCGCGTCCGGAGTCCGAGGCGGTTGGTGTCGGGGTGATGGTGAAGCGCGATCCTAGGTGACTTGGGGGGAAGCACGCGACGAAAGGATGGTTCCTGGAGCTCTTGTAACACCAGAGGACGGTGACGACTGCTGCGGGCCAGCTTTTCGGACCCAGCTGCGCAAGAGCTCCAGGAGGCCTCCCGGCCTTTCTTCAGCGCGGGCGCCCGTCCCGGCTGCCGGGGGTGCGGGTTGAGAGTTGGGGGAGGGGACGGGGTGGAGCCTGAGCCTGGGGGGTCCGCGCCCTGGCCCTGCCCTCCGAAACTTTCTTAGCTCGGGTCCCAGACCGCATTGTCCCATTTGACCCAGGAGCTGTGCCCCTGAAAGGAGTGGGATGTAATCAGGAAATCGTTGAGTTGGGTAACAATCGGAATACTGTTAAACATTTTGCTTTCATTCGCTGCCGGCTGTCAAGTTCATTAGCTTAGAAAGCATCAGATCTGCGATTATAGCTCTGATTTTCCCAGGTTTGAAAAACTAGCCCTGCTATCTTGGAGAGGTCCAGCCTGTGCTGCTCTCTCACCTATGAAGAAAAGACGGCACATTTAATTACACTATAATCTTAATTTTTTTTACCTGCAAGAAAACAAAATCAAGTTCAGGTAGCCCCTGACCATCACTATTATGGCCAAGGTAGATTGTAGCCACCCGTAAAGACCAAAAAAGTATTAATACAAAAGAGTATTAATAATAAGGACCCTCTGAAAACTTTTTATCAAAGTAATACATGAACAATATTTTAAAATCAAATGATAGAGAAAGGAAGGCTTATAATGAAAAGGAATTTCCCTTCCTTATCCTTTCCCAATCCCAGTCTCTTTCCTCTGAGGCAACTACCTTTAACCAATAATAATAATAATCTCTCAATGCTCATCTCTTCTTGATACAATTTGATTTTTTTAATTTCCCCCTTCACCTTCCTTATTACAGTGTCTCCCAGCACTTGATTATAAATTTTTTCTAAAAGTCATGGTTATCACCTAATGTATAAGTGTTATAAAACTAGCTTGGATGTCTTTTTCATGAATAAATTCTAGCTAATATTTCTTAGCTGAATTTAGTTTAGGCATCTGTTTTTGGTGAAGTGATTAGAGTTTCTAACACTGTCTTTATGGGTCAATTTCAAGTGTGATTCTGATTTCACTTTAGGGCATGTGGGATTTGGAAAGGAGCAGTCAAAATTATGAAATTATTAATGCTACTTTGGATGTTAAATCTGTTGCACCAAACGTGAGCTGTGTGATCTGCCTAGAGATCAGAGCTATAATTTGTTTTGTTTTGTTTTACAATGTGGTTTAATGAGAGATTTCATTTACCTCAGATGATATTTCTTCATAATGCTTGAGAGAAATGGGTAATGCTATGTAACTCTGAAGCTTTGATAATGTGTGTGTGTGGTTTTCCTCCCATAGGCAATTATTTCCAGTCAGAGAAGGAAACCAGTGCCTGGCCTTCTCACCAGCTTTCCTCCTGCCATGATCAAGTGCTTGTCAGTTGAAGTACAAGCCAAATTGCGTTCTGGTTTGGCTATATGCTCCTTAGGCCAATGCGTTGAGGAGCTTGCCCTCAACAGTATTGATGCGGAAGCAAAATGTGTGGCTGTCAGGGTGAATCTGGAAACCTTCCAAGTTCAAGTGATAGACAATGGATTTGGGATGGGGAGTGATGATGTAGACAAGGTGGGAAATCGTTATTTCACTAGTAAATGCAACTCTATACAGGACTTGGAGAACCCAAGGTTTTATGGTTTCCGAGGGGAGGCCTTGGCAAGTATAGCTGACATGGCCAGTGCTGTGGAAGTTTCGTCCAAGAAAAACAGGACAATGAAAACTTTTGTGAAACTGTTTCAGAATGGAAAAGCCCTGAAAGCTTGTGAAGCTGACTTGACTAGACCAAGCGCTGGGACAACAGTAACAGTATATAACCTATTTCATCAGTTACCTGTGAGAAGGAAGTGCATGGATCCTAGACTGGAGTTTGAGAAGGTTAGGCAGAGGATAGAGGCTCTCTCACTCATGCACCCTTACATTTCTTTCTCTCTGAGAAATGATGTTTCTGGTTCCATGGTTCTCCAACTTCCTAAAACCAAAGACATATGTTCCCGATTTTGTCAAATTTATGGACTGGGCAAGTCCCAAAAGTTAAGAGAAATAAATTTTAAATATAAAGAGTTTGAGCTTAGTGGCTATATCAGCTCTGACGCACATTATAATAAGAATATGCAGTTTTTGTTTGTGAACAAAAGGCTAGTTTTAAGGACAAAGTTACATAAACTCATTGACTTTTTATTAAGGAAAGAAAGTACTATATGCAAACCAAAGAATGGCTCTGCCAGTAGGCACATGAATTCAAGTCCTCGACTTCGGTCTAACCCAGAACTCCATGGGATATATGTAATCAATATGCAGTGCCAATTCTGTGAGTATGATGTGTGCATGGAACCAGCAAAAACTCTGATTGAGTTTCAGAACTGGGATACTCCTTTGGTTTGCATTCAGGAAGGAGTAAAAATGTTTTTAAAGAAAGAAAAATTATTTGTGGAATTGTCAGGTGAGGACATTAAGGAATTTAGTGAAGATAATGATTTTAGTTTACTTAGTGCTCCTCTTCAGAAGCATGTGTCCTCTGATGAGAAGGGTGACCAGGTCAGTTTCCAGGAAGCATGTAATAATATTTTGGATTCCTATGAAATGTTTAATTTGCAGTCAAAAGCTGTGAAAAGAAAAGCTACTATAGAAAACATAAATACACAGAATTCTAAGGATTCAGAAGCTATCATAAAAAAGACAAATGATTCATTTTTGTACACTTATGACTCAGATGGCCCAGGCCATAGTAAAAAGACAGAGTCATCTTTACAAAACAAAGATAGCTCTTGCTCAAAATCAGGGATCTTAGAACAAGAAACAGCTGAAGCATCAGAATCAGGAGAAAATGAGAAACATAAAAAATCCTGTTTGGAACTTAACTCTTCAGGAAATCCATATGGAACCAGTTCAGAAATGTTCACAAGCCCTTTTCAGACATCTTATCACTTTGAGGAAAATGGAGAAGATCTAGAAACACAGAAAGTAAGTACTACTGTTAATGGCATGACTGCCAACATCCTGAAAAATAATAGAATTCAGAATCAACTAGAGAGATTTAAAGATGCTACTGAAATGGGATACCAACCTCTGCCTTATGAGACAACGTCATTGAGAGTACATGGTGCTCAGAGAGAGGATGAGAAAAGAAAAAAAGAACCTAGTAATTGTGGAAAAAGAAACGTTTTTAGTTATGGACAAGTTAAATTATGTTCCACTGGCTTTATAACTCATGTGGTACAAAGTGAGCAAACTAAATTAACTGAAACAGAACATTTATTTAAAAATTGTGTTCGACCTGGTCCTGCAAGTGCCAAAGAAACATTTGGAAATAGAACATGGCATTCAATTGAGACTCCAAACATCAAAGATTTAACCAGCACTGTAAGTACAGAATTTGCTCAACTGCCCAACAAAAAATTATGCAGAACAAATATAAGTTATGGGCTAGAGAACAAACCCATAGCAACTTATAAAAATTTTGCTATTTTTCAGGAAGGTAGTAAAAAGTCACATACAGGCTGCTTATTACCTAACACATCCTCTTCTTTCCCTTGGTGTAAACATGTTTCAAATGGTAGTAAGAAAACAGATAAGTTGATTGATTCCTCCAAACCCATAGCCCTTAAGAAGCTAAGCTTAAGTTCACAACTAGGATCTTTAGAGAAGTTTAAGAGGCAATATGGGAACGTTAAAAATCCTCTGAATACAGAAATGGAAAATAATAATTTTGAAATCACTACCAATCTCAGTCCTCAAGTTGAACCTGACAGTCTGCGGAAAGATAAGAACCACTTAGACAACTCCAATATTTGTAAAATCACTACTATGAGACGTAATGATTCAAATAGTAGTTGTCAACCAGTCAGTCACATTCTTTACTCAGAGAAGTTTCCATTCTCCAAGGAAGAAGATTGTTTGGAACAACAGATGCCTTGCTTAAGAGAAAGTCCTACGACTCTGAAGGAGTTATCTCATTTTGACAGAAAACTTTTGGATGTTGAGAAGTCACCTGAATCTCTAGCCTCTAAATTATCCAGAATGAAAGGTTCCGAAAGAGAGACTCCAACAGTGGAAATGATGAGTCATTTTAATGAACTTCTACAATCAGATTCCAATAGGAAAGACATTGACTTGTGCAGTGGGTTAACCCTAGATTCTTATAAGTTATTTAAAAATGAGCATAAGAAAACAGAGAGTGGCATCATCCCGACGTTGGACTCTGTCACACAGGATGAAACATATTCTGACAATACAACAGAGAACTCAGTGATACCAGAAACTCCTTTGGTATTACCCTCTAATAATTGTAAGTCTTTCAGTAAAGATTCAGATGTTCTTATAGCTTCAGAACAGCAGAGAGGAAGTCCTGACTCTCCCAGTAGAATGTTAATGAGTCACATAGAAGATTCCACAGTTGACCAAAAGGGAACTTGTTTTCAGAGTGAGGAATCTATAGCAAGAACTTGTTCTGAAGATGAAGAGTCAAACACATGTTCTTTGGATTGGCAGCAGCATTTTGATGTAGCACTGGGAAGAATGGTTTATATCAACAAAATAACTGGACTTAGCACATTCACTGCTCCTACTGAGGATGTTCAGGCTGCTTGTACTAAAGACCTGACAACTGTGGCTGTGGATGTCATGCTTGAGAATGGTAAGTATATAGTGTTCACTGGCATGCATTGCTTTTGAAGATGGGAATAATGGCCAAGGAGTTAGATAATCATTGTTCAAAGAGATTATCTCAGCAGATAGAACATTTTGAAGTTTAATTATAAAACACTTTATGATATATTAAGATTCTCTAGGTCCAATACTATTTAAATCTAGAAATACAATGAAAGATTGATGTAGAATGGAAGTGTACGTATATGTGTCTATGGGTGTGTGTATGTGTAAGAGGGCGAGACAGTTTTTAAATTTTATTTATTTATTTATTTAGTGTGTTTGTGTGTGTGTGTGAGAAAGATCAGCCCTGAGCTAACATCCATGCCAATCCTCCTCTTTTTGCTGAGGAAGACTGGCCCTGAGCTAACATCAGTGCCCATCTTCCTCCACTTTATATGGGACGCCACCACAGCATGGCCTGACAGGCAGTGTGTTGGTGCGCACCTGGGATCCGAACCTGGGCAGCCAGCAGCAGCAGAGGGCGCAGGCTTAACCACTATGCTATGGGGCCGGCCCCAGGACGAGACAGTTTTTAATGAAAATTGTACTATTAATAGTTGAGAAGATGCACAGGGCTTCCCTACCATGCTTTCTGCTCTCTCCCAAACATAACTCTCCTAGAAATTTGTCTTTAAAGGCACCTGCAATGCCAGTGTGGTATTTTTCTAGAAGTTGTTCTCTGCAGCTCCCAGGTAAAAAGCCAGAATGATCCTGTTATCCTAGATTTCCCAATAAAATCCATGGCTCAGTACGGTACCATATTTATGAACTTTTTTTTTTTTTTTAGAAAATAGAACTTGGCCATAATTTTTTTTGAATATAGGTTAAGTATGTACTTTCATAACTATACTTTTCAAATGTACTTTATGCTAATACATATGCTAATCCACTTGATCTGTTTGGTATAAGTAGTTGTTATTCAGGAAAACAATAACGTGGCTTTTAGATCATACCACAAGGCTGCTTCAGAGCCTAGACGAGGACTCTGAGTTCTCAGGTCTCACTCAACATTAGAGGTGACATTGTTTTGGCAGTGTGTTGAGAGCCAGATGTTGGGAGATGGTAAAACTGACTTCCATCTGGACATATATAATCTTGGTTTTGCATCAGGAGGACAAACGTTAAATGTGTGTCCATATTAAAAGTCTCGAATGTTGCAGAAGAATGTAAATTGTATGAATGTAATTGCAAATTCATTTATAATTTCTCCTTAGGATGAATATCTCTAGCAGGAGGCTCTGATTTATTTAAGGTTAAATAAGACCTTTATTTTTCAATGGTTTCCAGTTTTTTTCCTTGTGAAAAAAATAATCACTAGGAGCCAGCCCCATGGCGTAGCGGTTAAGCGTGCGTGCTCAGCTGCTGGCAGCCCGAGTTCGGATCCCGGGCGCGCACCAACGCACCGCTTGTCAGGCCATGCTGTGGCGGCATCCCACATAAAGTGGAGGAAGATGGGCATGGATGTTAGCCCAGGGCCGGTCTTCCTCAGCAAAAAGAGGAGGATTGGCATGGACGTTAGCTCAGGGCTGATCTTCCTCACAAAAAAAAAAATCACTGTAGTAACTTTCAAAGTATTAAATAGGAGAAAAGCCTTTTCTTTCAATACTGCTCCTGAGACTATCAGGTTGCTCTTAAAGACACGTGTTTTTTCAGTCTGTGTAGTTTTATGTCCTGATTTATATTGAATGCTTATCAGACGTCACTGTAAGGCACTGGCGCCTCATCTTCCTGAACATGCTGACCAAAAATAACTGGATTACCTTAAACTGAGATGGTTGTTGCTAAAACAAAGGGGGACATCTTGGCTGCCATACTCAACATAAACATCTGTTCCTCTTAAATCTAGATATTTAAAACACTTAAACTTACTTAACTTTCTGGATTAGCAAGTCTTATAGTGAACTTCTGAAGGTCATGTTAACTCAGAGTTTCATAATGAAAAATAAAGTATTTTATGTATAGAAACGAGTTCCATGAAAAGATGGCTCCTAAGCACCCTCCATTCACATGGAATGTTACCTTTCTAGAAATGGCTGATGTATATAGCAGGACATTAGGACATTGTTGAAGCATACACAAAAATGTTACATAAGGTGAATTCTTAAGAGGTAAATTTAGTTGTACAGCAGAGAGGATCTATAAAGGTAATTTTAAGGAGTAGTGTCAAGTCTCTAAGCCCTGGCAGTTTTTTTCTTTAAAATGTCTTGAACTGTGTCCTTTCTGTTACCAGTGACACAACCTTATTTCACATCACACTTTAATTTTATCATTCTGAATTTAATTTCTCTCCAGTTTTTGTCCAACAGATTTATTTTTTTGAAATATTAGTTTCATCATGTTTTGCCCCTGTTCAAAGCTGTCAAATTCAGCATTGTTTCTAAAACTCAAATCTGATCATCCTTCAGAGAGGAGGTATAATTTGGGCCAGATCTTACTGGACTTTGGAGATTAAATTCAGAACTTTTCATTCATTCATCTATTCATCTATTCATTCGCTTATTGATCTTTCACACTGTGCTAGGTGCCACCACATTGCGGATTAATTGACTTTGCTTTCAGGAGTTCGCAGTCTATTAGGGAAGACAGCTATCTAAACATAATTATAATATGATGACATGATTTTTATAATAGACACATATACTGACGATAAGAGACATATAAACTGGGGACTTGCGAAGGTTGCACCAAGTAGTGGAGGATGGCAGTTAAGTACCACTATATGTCTAATACAGAGTTTCTCAACAGTGGCACAATTGACATTTTGGACTAGATAATTCTTTGTTGTAGGGTTTGTCCTATACATTGTAGGATATTTAGCAGCGTCCCTTGCCTCTATCTGCTAGATGCCAGTAGCACCCCTCACTCAAGGTGTGACAACCAAAAATGTCTCAAAATATTGCCAAATGTACCCCAAGCAAAATTGCCCCCACCGAGAATCAGTGGTCTCTTTTAATAGGTCCTCATTCTGTCGGGTCTAGATGGATAATGGGACTTAGCATTAATGTAGATTCCTAAATTAGCAGAATAATCTCATTAAAGAACATCTGACTCTCAATCTACTGTTTAGTAGTCTGCCTTATGTCTTGATTCAGTTTGTGCAGAAAGAGATTTTATGTAACTTAATTTTTAAATTGTTTATATTTTGAGTTCAAATGTCTAGGTTTTTCTTTTTTATATTTAGGATCTCAGTACAGGTGTCATCCTTTTAGAAGCGACCTTGTTCTTCCTTTCCTTCCTAGAGCTCGGGAAGAGAGGACTGTGATGAGACAGAATAACAGAGGTAGGGGCAATGAGAGAGACTGACAGTACACCTAGTACATTCTGTACCACCTAACTCAAAAACAAAGCAGAGTTGTATTATTAAGCTTGATCAGTGCCAGCTGTGCCTTGCTGGAACCAAGAATTCCCCACGGTCCTATTTAACAGCAGAACTAAGTAATTCAGTGCATGCATTTAGATCAGAAATTACTTTTCCAGACTTGAGGTCAATACTGGGTGATTATGCACAGTCTGTGGCATCTTGTGAGGAGAAAATGGTTATTTTTCAAGATCGGAGTTGTACTCCATATTGCAGTAGTTTTATGTAAGAAAACTCTTACCCACAAAAAAAGCTACAGACATTTATTATTTTTTCTTTTCTTTGTTTCTGAAAATAGAGAAGGTATATTTTTATCTAAAGGAAGTGAGGCTACTAATTTGGACCAGTTTCTTCTGGACTTGTATTCTGAAATATCTCTTGAAAATAATTTGGAGAAAAAGCTATAATGCCAGAAGATACGATCATCAATTCTAGTTTTAAAAATAACAGATCAAAACAATTTAGAGATACAGCAAACACTGGACATTTGTAGAATATTGTAAAGTGTGTCTGATCTTTGGTCTTGAGCTACACCACACCAAATATGAGGTGCCATTCACCCTTCCCCGAGGCTCTTGATGCTGATTTGACCTATCCCTTTTTGCCCTAGATACTGTGTATGATGCTGTTGGTAGTGAATCGCTTCAGTCTTTGTTCTCAGAATGGGACAATCCAGTATTTGCCCGTTATCCAGAGGTGGGTTTGCAGCAATTTTTCTTTACCTGTTATTTTAAAATTTGAATTTCATTTAAGTTGGGTATGAGCATGAATGACTATACTAATTTGTAATTATAAATGGAAAGTGGGCATGTTTCCAAATAATGTATTTGGAAATTATATTTAATGTAGAGAAGAGGAATCAAAATTCATAGCATTTTGGGAGTTCAGACATTTTGGATTAAACATGTGTAATCAGTATGTGAATAGTAAATGTGTTTACCACTCTTAGAAACCCTGACTTGCAGTTTTGGCAAAGTATTTAAGGTGGTGATAATAAAAAGTGTTATCATTGGATAAAGCAGTGAATCTTCTCCTGGAGGAACAGTTCATCACTGGACCTGAGTGTGCGTTCTCTCCTCAGTGGGTTATCACAGAATGTGCTTAGTGTGTTGTAATGAGGGTGTATAATAGATGAACATCTGATTACTGATTCTTCAGTTAAGATATCTTTAAGGACTTGATCACGGAGCATAGACAGATTGCTATTCTGAAATAACATTGATTTTTGTCAGTAATTTTGTTTATAAACAAAAATTATTATTTAAGACTAATAATTTATAGAGCCTTTTGAATTTCTGTAAATTCCCTGAATTCAACCCACCTCTAGCAGGTTCTATGAAAATAAACGTTTTTAAGGCACTTTGAGGGCCGGCCCCGTGGCTTAGCGGTTAAGTGCACGCGCTCTGCTCCTGGCGGCCCGGGTTCGGATCCCGGGTGCGCACCGACACACCGCTTCTCCAGCCATGCTGAGGCCGCGTCCCACATACAGCAACTAGAAGGATGTGCAGCTATGACATACAACTATCTACTGGGGCTTTGGGGGAAAAAAATAAATAAATAAAATTATTAAAAAATAATAATAATAATATTAAGGCACTTTGAGATCTTTGGTAAAACATCTTCAGACATAGGAAATTAAAATTTAAATGATGTTTGTGCTGGTTCTTTCTAGGTTGCTGTTGATGTAAGCAGTGGCCAGGCTGAGAGCTTAGCGGTTAAAATTCACAATATCTTGTATCCTTATCGTTTCACTAAAGAAATGATTCATTCGATGCAGGTAAAAGATTGACTTTGAAATCTCATAAAAATATATATAAGACCTAAGCTAGACTAACTCTTGTGGAATTGGATTTACTTAATGATATAGACCACGCAGGTCAAGGCACATGTGTTTTTTTAAATCTTACTGGAACTTTTATCACCACAAGAAAAAGCAAAGAACTAGTTATAATTACAAAGGAAAAAATGTCCTTAGTAGTGTGAGCAGGTTTGGAGGGATGAATTATGGATTCAGGCTCACAGTTTCAAAGGTCATATATTGACTTCATATTTTGACAATAATTTATAAATCAACTAAGTACTGTAGAGACATTGTCCTTAAATGTGCGACACTGCCCCTTTTTAAATGACCCTCTATTATGTGAGGCTACAAATGACATGGCTTAGGAGACCCCAGATTGAGGAGTTCCATTAACAAAAAGGACCCCTTGTCTCATCTGCTTGTCTAGTTTGCCCTCTTTACACCACTCAAGCTGTCTTCGTCTCCTTGATTTCAATATGAAAACAAATTAGGATGTTAGACAGATCTAGGTAAACTCCTAACCTGGCATTGACCTGGTACCAGAGCAAAGCAAGCCCTTGATCCAGAAATAGACCCTAGGGAAGTGGTGTAGACTGGGGGCCAATAGGGGAACCTTATCTGTACCTGGACAGAGAGGAGCCACTAAGGTCTAATACCGTGGTGGCTTTTAATGGACTAGTTCCTCCAAAATGGTTTTCCTTGCTTTTGCATAAATTTCCAAAATTTATTTCAGCCCTATTTGTTAGTAATCTGGTCATATTACTAATTCTCTGGTCATATTGCCTATTAATAGGAGTCATTCTGTTGGGAACATTTCAGGTCTACTCTAAAGTTTCGTTAGCATGTCTCTCTTAGATGCCTCCGTCTGTGTTCTCTTATAGTCTCCTTCCTTTTATGTTTTCTGATCACTCTACTTGCCCATTCTTTATCCTTCCTAATGACTCCCTTAGGTTCATCAGCACCTTACCTCAGTCTTAGATGTGAATGTTATAATGCAAACAACTCTAAATTAAGTACGGTTTTGTCTCTTTCTATGCAGATAAGCCTTTGTTAATCTTTATTTAGTGTTGTACCACTTATTTGAATGTATGGCAGGTTCTCCAGCAAGTGGATAACAAGTTTATTGCCTGTTTAATGAGCACTAAGACTGAAGAGAATGGTGAGGCAGGTAAGAATGGAGTTTAGCCTCGATTAATAACCAGCTGGTCTTCTAATAGCTTCCTTTTAAGGTTATTTTTATATACAATACAGTTACAATGATTTGGACAGATTAGGGAAAACCGCTGTAAATTAATATTCTGAAACAACAGTTTTAATGTATTTTTAGTTTTATATACATATATATAAGATACACATTAAACTATTAGTAGTAGTTACCTTGGGAGTGAGAATGGGAGTGGGCAAAGGGGAAATTTCATCTTTTACTCTTTAGAATATTTTATATTGTTTGACTTTTAAATAATGTTTTCATGTATTCCATTTATAATAATAGAAAGTTTATATAATGAACTCTGCTAGGTTTATCAAGCATTATATACAATTTCTTGGTGACCTGCTTTAATAAAACAGTAATGGTTTGTAAATAATAACATTAACTCATTCAAAAAATATTGATTGAGTGCCTATTTCATGCCAGAGACTGTACTAGGCCCTAGGGATACAGTGGTGGGAAAAAACATACATGCCAGAGAAACAGACAATTACACAAACATTAAAATTTTCCCTGTAGCTGGTGTTGTGGAGGAGAGAAAACAAGATGCTATAAGAACGTGGTTTGGGAGATTTGATTTAGTCTGGGAGGTCAGGGAAGGTTTTCTTGGTAAAGTGAGATCTGAAGTCTGAGGATGAGGTAACCAGGTACAGGAGGGAGGGAGGAGAACACTGGGCAGAGGTAATAACACATGCAGTTTGTGTCTTCCTGCCATTTAGTGAGAGGAAGCAGGGCAAGTGCAGCGGGAACGAGAGCAAGGAGGTGAGGCTAGAGAAGGAGGTTGCAGCCAGAACGTAAATGCTAGTTACAAGCTTTGTCTTTGTCCCAACACCAACTGGAAACAATTGAAAGCTTTTTGTTTTCTGTTTTTGTTGTTTGTTTTCACAGTGGCACATGTCACATCACATTTGCATTTTGAAAATATTGCTCTGGTTGCAGTGTTGAAAATGGATTGGGTGTCGGAGTGGAGTCCCAGTAACTGCAGAGAGACTTTTAGGAGGATATTGCAATATCGGAGAAATTACAGTTAGCTGGGACCAGGGTGGACTAGAGAGAAGTGAATGCATTAGAAAGATATTTAGGAGATAAAGTTAACAGGGCTTGGTGATGGATTGGATACGGGGAAAGTATATCAAAGATGACTCCTAGTTTTCTCACTTCCATAACTGAGTGGATGATGTTGCAGGACCAGGTTGGAGGAGACACAGGCAGGGAGGGTGAAAATCATGAGTTCAGTCTGAAATCTCTTTGAAATGTTCAAGAAGAGATGTCAAGAATGTGGGTGGATATTACAGGTCTGGGACTAGAGAAACATTCTGACATGGAGATATAAATGTGAGCTGTCAGCATAAAGTTGGTCATTGAAGTCATGGGTGTACATTTTATCACTGAGAAAAGGGGTGAAGAGTGAGGAGAGGAGAGATTCTGAATCTAGAATAATTCCAGCATCTAACAGCTGGGTAGAAAAGAGTGAACCAGCAAGAGAGATTGTGAAGGAACAGCTAGAGAAATAGGAAAAAAACAGAAGACGGGTGTGTTGCAAAGCCAAGACTTTGTACTAAATGCTGCCGAGATGTTAAGATGAGGATCAAAAATAACTGTTCAATTTCCTGACAGTGGAAGTCAGAGACTTAAATAAATGAGAGCTGTTTCAGAGAAGAGGTAGGGCAGGATGCTGACAGAGACCAAAAGGAGAGACTCAGAAATCTATGACGTGGAAGAGAGGGACTGAGGAGGGTGAGAGTTAGAGAAGGCTTTTTTTTTTTTTTTTAAACTAGGAGACTCTTGAGCACAGTTACAAGGAATGCTTTATAGTGTAAGGTTCCAGAAAAGGCCTGAGTGGCTGTGACCCCTGAGCACCGGTAGAGAGGTTGGCTCTAGAAAGGTAAACCTGCAGGCGAGTGCTTCTAAAGTTTGAAAGTTCATTCTCTTTGTATTTCAAAATATTCCCTTTTACCTTGTTTACATTGTAGATTTGTTTAGTAAATGTCATAATAGATCAAAGGCAGATTAACTAAAAATTGTGTCATAATTATCATAAATATGGAATTAGCGAAGGTCAAATTCTAGTAGTTTTTTTCCTACTGTTTCTATAAAGTGAATAGATTTTTTTCTGAAGTTTTGATTACCTGGAATTCTTTGTTGTTTAACACCAAAATCTCTACTAGTGGCACCTGAGATGGGTGTAGCCACAAAATCTGCAGATGTTCAGAGAAGTAAAATGGACCTCTTTAAATTTCTCTTGAGGTTCTATATTATCAGTGTAATGATTAGCTGCCACCAAAGAGTACTCTTAGATAAATACATTTTCTAAATTAAAATGTAAGTATTTTTACTGTCGCTCACAAATACCAAAAGCAACCTATTCCTATAATTGACTGACTTTTATTTTAATATTTGCACATACTTTTGTAATGGACAAATAGATTATTGTTTTAAATTATAGTGAAATTAATGCCATCTATTGGCATTTTTTATTGCATTTTTCCACCTCCAGTAAAATACAGTTGCTCAGTTATGGTACCCTAAAGAATAAGGATGCATTCATTTATTCTGTAAATATTATTATTGAGTGCCTATGTCCTGGTGCTGATACACATGTTGGGAATATAACAGGCAGAAGTCCTTGCCCTTATGAAGCTTCTATTCTGTTGTGTTGGAATATCAAAAATACAGCTTCTGACATGAATAAATTACCTTAATATATTCTGTGTCATTCGAGAAATGGAAAATGTCGTGAACCCTACATAGACTATCAACCATTCCTCCAGAGTCAGGTGCAGGATTGACTTCTTCAGGTCTCCGACTCTTGGTAATTCACATTGGCTCTAGTTTCACGTTTGAGGTTGCTCCCTCAAAATTTATTATTTATTCCATTGTTTTGCCCAATACAGGATGTTCAGTATTCATCACAACCAGCTGCAACTTCTCCTATCCTCAAAGGAGTTTAAAATCCAACATTTTGGAGCTGTTTCTATGGTTGAACTGCTGTCAAAAACATGCTGTCAAAAAAAGTATTTCCTTTTTTTCTTTAAATCTTAATCTCTCATGCCATGAATTTGATGGTGCCATAGAAACAATTTTTTAATCTTTAGTAGAAATAGGAAAAATAGGCATTATCTATTTTGATCAAATACAAGAGGAGAACTTTTATTTCTATATAATCGGTAGCAATAAACCACAACCCTGTGGCCAAAAGTAATAAAATTACAAGCTAAAAAAATGTACTGATGTAACTGAGAATCAGTCCTGTCAACGAGAAAGAGATTTCCCTGTAGGTTTGGCTTTTTGGGTCAGAACATTCTGCCTCCTCTCATGCACTTGAGAGTCTTAAGCCTTGCTGCACAAAGTCATGGTCTGTAAATAGCGTCACTTGGGACTTTGTTAGAAGTGCAGAATCTTGTGTCCCATTCCTAACCTACTGAATCAGAATCTGCATTTTAATAAGATCGCCAGGTGATGCGTATACCCATCAAAGTTTGAGAAGCCTTAGTCTAAAGCAAGGCAATCTATGGCCTGTGGGCCAGATCCAGCCATCACCTGTTTTTGTATAGCCAGGGAGATAAGAATGGCTTTTACATTTTTAAATAGCTGAAAAAAAGCAAAAGTAGAAGAATATTTCTTTTTTTTTCTTTGCTGAGGAAGATTTGCCCTGAGCTAACATTTGTTGCCAATCTTCCTCTTTTTTGCTTGAGGAAGATTAGCCCTGAGCTAACACCTGTGCCAGTCTTCCTCTACTTTGTAATTGGGTCACCGCCACAGCATGGCTGATGGAGTGATGTGGGTCTGTGCCCCGGATCCGAACCTGCAAACCTGGGCCACCAAAGTGGAGCATGCCAAACTTAACCACTATGCCACAGTGCTGGCCCCAGAAGAATATTTCTTGACACATTAAAATTACGTGAAATTAATATTTCAGTGTCTGTAATAAAGTTTTATTGGAACAAAGCTACAATATTCACATATTGTCTATGGCTGCTTTGGTTCAAAATGAATAGTCGAGTAGTTGTGACAGAAACTGTGTATCCCAAAAGCCTAAAATATTTACTGTCTGGCCCCTCACAGAAAACATTTGCTGACCTCTAATCTAGAGTGTAATAGGATCACGTTCTTCTTGGGTTCCAGAGTAGCTTGCAAATCAAGGTCAGCTGATTATTATAATCTGTTTTTTTAATGATCCTTCATTATATCAAATTTGAATTAATAAAGCAAAAATCAGTATTTAAACAGTAAGAATGTAGGGCTTTAACCTTGTTTTATAAATGAAATACTAATGATCTAAACAGTTTTTCATCAGGGATAAATTTGTTTTAGTTTTCCCGATAATTTTGACTTTTTTAGAAAATAAAAGATAGACTTGTTACTATTCAGTATGTATGTTTCTCTTATGCTCATGTTGTTAAATAGTTTGAATTAACCTTTTCTCCCTCAACACCACATGATTATTTTAATCTTGATCTGAGAATTTGAAACTCCAGTAATCCTTGCTAATCTTCTAGATGGAAACCTGCTAGTTTTGGTGGATCAGCATGCTGCCCATGAGCGTGTCCGTTTGGAGCAGCTTATTATTGGTAAGCATCTGTTTGGGACTAGAAAAGATCTGCGAGTCCCAAGCAGAATTTGTACACCTGAAAGAGTTTTTCTAACTGTGACTGTTGTGAGGAAAGATGAATTGTATGTTTAAAAAATTAAGCTGAGGGGCCGGCCCAGTGGCGTAGTGGTTAAGTGCGCGCGCTCCGCTGCTGGCGGCCAGGCTTTGGATCCCGGGCGCACACCGAGGCACCGCTTGTCAGGCCATGCTGTAGCGGTGTCCCATATAAAGTGGAGGAAGATGGGCACGGATGTTAGCCCAGGGCCAGTCTTCCTCAGCAAAAAGAGGAGGATTGGCATGGATGTTAGCTCAGGGCTGATCTTCCTCACCAAAAAAAAAAAAAAATTAAGCTGAAGTCCTTTGGTTTGGCTTCTTTTATAACTAAAAGAATGCAGTAGTTCACTTTACTGATTCAAATATGTGGGTCTTACTTACATGGTCAAAGGCATATTTGTCATATATTTATCATCAACCCTAAGGATTGGGTACCTAAGGGTTAGCCTACTTTATCATGACATCCAGCACAAAGATATGCCCCGCCATATGCCCATATGATGTTGGTATACCTTCTTCACAGTTCATTGGGCAGAGACCACCAGCAGTTCAGAGGGCCCAATATATTGTTTTTATTTTAAAATTTAATTTGTTTTTGAATAGGTAGTATGATCAAATAGGTTCAAGTCTGAACGATACAAAAGGGAATATAATAAAGTCTCCGTTCTACCTTTGTCCCTCATCCCACCTAGTTTCTCTCCCCAGAGGCAACTAGTATCACTCATTTGTTATGTATCCTTCCAAAGTCAATACATGCTTTTTAATCTTTGCTACCCTTTTTTCTCATCGTGAGGCAGTGTGTTCCCCAAGAGGTAAAATACCAGGAACATCTTTACCCCTGTGGTCAAGTAATGAAAAACCCTAATGTCAAAGAGTTAGGTGAGGGAGGACCTAGAGAGATCTTTGATGGGCTAGAATGACAATGATGTTACTTCTGTGTTCACTTTTCCTTATAAAATGAAGACCTAATTGTTGGGAAAGATGTAGTAAAAACAGTATTAGAAAAACTTACTTGCTATAGGCCCTGGACCATTTGAGAATAGTACTGACTGCTTGTCTTCAGAGGCTGGGAAACCCTTCTGAAGGAATGGGGAAGCCTTCTTGAGCCACAGGGTTGTGTAGTAAACCCATTTTATTTCCCCAGTAATCCACATTATTCACCTCTGTTGTTAAAATCGCATTTATTGACTATCTACAGGAACAGTGCATTATTCATTTGAATGTAAGATTTAAGTCTTATATTTCTTATTTTGGAAAATACTGCTAAAATGAATAAACAGACTGGATGTTTACTAGTTTGACTTCAATAATGGAAATTCAAAACCTAAAACTGAACATTGAACACACTGCTAAGCACTGTAATAAGTACATGGCTGTGCCTTACCATGCTTCATTTTTATCTGAATCTAGAAGACTTCATTTCCTATTCTTAACCCATTCATCTTTCTCCCAACAGATTCTTATGAGAAGCAACAGCCACAAGGCTCTGGTCGGAAAAAATTACTGTCTTCCACTGTAAGTCCTCCACTAGAGATATCAGTGACAGAGGAACAAAGGAGACTCTTATGGTTAGTACCACCATGAGGATGGGATGTTGGTAGTGTAAATTCTCACAATAATTCTCTGAGGCATAAGCATAACTATTGTTCCTTTTTTCAGATGAGGCACCTGAGACCAGGAGAGGTTACATGACTTATTCAAAGTCCTAACAACTATTAGATGGTGGAGCAGGCACTCAGATGCAGCTCTTCTGACTCCCAGTGCTGTTCTCTTCACTATATCACAGCTGTTGAGTATAGGATAGAGTTTCTCTGATAATTTTTTCCAGCAGTTGGCTTAGAATACTCTCAACATTTCTTGGAACCAGTCAGTGTTTATGCTGTGCTGTTTCTGAAAGCAAAGTTACTGCAGTAATTGCTTCCATTCTGCTTTGCCTTGGCGCATTCTAGATTCTTAGTTTTCGTTACCATAATCATATTGGGAAGAAAGTAAAACACGGAGCCGCAGGGAAGGGGCAAATCATATAGTGAATCACAAGATAGGACGTTTTCCCACTTTTGGACAGTGCAAATGATTGGAAATGAAAAAGAGAGAATTGTCTCTGAATTTGTTTCAGGTTTGGGAATATGCTATTGCCAATAAATCTTTTTCCCTGAGGCATAATTTATATTAGAGGCAGATCCATTTATTTACATCCCGTTAATCAGGACTTCTCAGTTCCTGGGGCTGTTAATTACCTCCCTGCTTTAACGCTGATTCAAAACATTCTCAGCCCTTTTATTTGTGCCAGACTCCTCTAAGTGCCAACAATGAGAAGTTAGCAATTCCTCAGTGAAGAATAAAAACTGAGGAACAAGACCTAGAAATAAATTGATTCTCTCAATGGAAAAAAGAAAAAAAAATGAAGGTTACTGTAATTCGGAAAGGAAGTTTGATAATAAAACCCTAAATAAATGCCCATAAGTGTCAGAAAAACAGTACAACCCTTAAAACTTGTGGCAGCTTTTGAGAAACTATTAAGTATTCAGTACCAGTACTAAAATGTGAATGAAAAGTCATGCTTTTACATTTGAGGTTATCTCTTTAGGTGTTACCAAAACAATCTGGAAGATCTGGGCCTTGAAATTACATTTCCAGACACTAGTGAGTCTCTGGTCCTTGTAGGAAAAGTGCCACTCTGTTTTGTAGAAAGAGAAGCTAATGAAGTTCGAAGAGGAAGATCTACTGTGACCAAGAGTATCGTGGAGGTAAGACATAACTGCAGGTGTTGAGGAAATTGCTGAGTGATAGTAACCTCATATTTTGTTTAGAAACTCTATATTCATCTTTTATTCAATGAGAATTTATGAAGTACCTGCTGTGTGCCAGGTGCTAGAGATTCAAAGATGAATTAGCTTGAGGAGAGGAAGAACATCTAAATAATTATAATATAGTGAAATTTGGCCAGTAGAAGTATGTTCAAAAGTGCTATGGAAATACAGAATGATTACTGTGTCCAGGAGGGTGGAGGTCAAGGAAACTGTCACAGAAAGCTGTTTTATTAGGAAAAGTCTTGTAGAACAGCAGGAGCCTGCCAAGTACAGAAGAAGGGAGAACAGCATTCTAAACAGAGCAACAGATACCAGAGACTTGAAGCAGATCCTATGTTTAGGGAACTACCAATATATATGGCTCCAGTTAAGATCTCTATGGGGTAGTGGTGGGACTGGATGAGGCTAGATAGGCTATCAAGACCAGCTCATAAAGGGATTTAGCATATTCTGCTAAGTAGTTTGAATTTCATCCTGTAGGCAGCCAATGAAGAAGAGTAAGATACATTTTAGCATTGCATTTTAAATATGAGTACTCTACATATATGTTTTGTAAAGGTCTGGAAAGCTGCTGCTGGGATGTGGCATTGGAGGTGATGACGAGGCCATTACTTCTTACTTTTCTTATGTGTTTCATTTTTTTTTTTTTTACAACAAATATAATTTATTTTGTCTTTGTTGCCTTTTCTTTCCTCCTTTCCTGTTTTCTATTAGAATTTTCTTTTTTTTTTCTCTACTGGTTTAGAAGTTACATATTCCATTTGTGTTCCTTTAGATTAGCCTTAAATTTTAGCCTGCATACTTAACAAAGTTTAAAGGTAATTTGTTCCTCTATTCTCTTCCTAAACTGTACAAAAACCTTACAACCCTTTATCTTCCGTCACTCCCCTCCCATCTTACATGTTGTTACCTAGTATTTTAATTCCACCTTGTTTTTAATCTCCCTGGTAGTCATTACTTTTATAGTCAGTGTTTATTTAGATTAACCAAATTGTTACCAGAGTCTTTGTTCACTGTTGCTTCTTGAATCCTACTTATTCTTTCTGTGTTCAGTTTTCTTTTTGATGGAAGTAAATCTTTTAAAAGTTCTTTTATCAAGAATCCATGAATGATAAATTGTCTTTGAAAATGTCTTTATTTTCACACTTGCATGATTGTCTAGCTAAAAATAGAATTGCACATTGCCAGTTATCCCTCAGCATTTTGAAAATATCCCATTACTTTTGACATTCTATTTTTGCCGTTAAAAGTCCCTTGTCAATCTAATTATCATTACTTTGTAGGTAATCTGATTTTCTCTCTGGTTGCTTTTAAGATTTTCTCTTTGTCTTTGGTGTTCTGCCATTTCCCTATGATGTATCTTTGTATGGATTTATTTTCATTTCCTTCTTGGGATTCATCATGCTTCTTTTTTTTTTTTTTTTTCTTTTTGTGAGGAAGATCAGCCCTGACCTAACATCCATGCCAACCCTCCTCTTTTTGCTGAGGAATACCGGCCCTGAGCTAACATCTATTGCCAATCCCCCTCCTTTTTTTCCCTTTTTCTCCCCAAGGCCCCAGTACATAGTTGTGTGTCATAGTTGCACATCCTTCTAGCTGCTGTATGTGGGACGCCGCCTCAGCATGGCCGGACAAGCGGTGCGTTGGTGTGTGCCCTGGATCCAAACCTGGGCCGCCAGTAGCGGAGCACTCACATTTAACTGCTAAGCCATGGGGCCAGCCCCCCATCATGCTTCTTTATTTGGAAAAATGTACAGTTATCACTTCAAACATTGCTTCTTCCTCCATTCTCTCTCGTCTCCTAGAAATCCTGTCGGATGTCTATTGGACCTTATCTTTCTAGTCTCCATGTCTTTTAACTTCTCATATTTGCCATTGTTTAATCTCTCTGTGATGCATTCTGGGAAATTTCCTCATTTATCTTCTAGTGAACTAAATTCTCTCTTCACCTACTGTTTAATTAGATGTTTAACTTGTCCACTGGGTTTTTTATTTCAATTACTATATTTTTTTATTTCCAGAATTTTTATTTGGTTCTTTCTCAAATCTGTCTGTTCTTTTTTCATGGTATCCTGTTTTATTCATTTTGGTTTCTTACTCCTTTATCTCTAGCTCTTTCTGTTTGGCGCACAGGCATATCCACATCAACTCAGTCTACCATTTTTCTGGAAATCTGAATTACTTTAGTAATATCTAAAAAATTAGAAGATAGATTTAGTGGATAAATTGTGGGATAGATTGATATGGGAAAGATTTGAGGTAGGGAGAGCTGTTGAGAGGTTCTTGCACTGGTTCAAATAAGAGAGGATGAGGATTTGACAAAGTCAGTAGCAGTGGGAATGGAGAGGATGGACATATTTGAAACATAATTTGGAAGGTAGAATCAAGAGGACCTGGTAAGCAAGAGAATATAAAAGGGATAAAGGAGAAAAGATAAGTAATGATTCTGAGGGTTCTAGCTTGGATGAGGGATGACTGGAAGGATGGTGGTACCATTGACAGAAAAAGGAAATACATACCTGGTTGGGGTGTCAGATTATGAGCCTAGGTTTAGACACATGGAATGTGCCTTCAAGTGGGGATGTCCAGTGTACAGGCAGCCTGACAATCTAGTGTTTGGGAAAGAAGTCTGGGCTATATGTATCTATTTGGGAGTTAACAGTACATATATTTTGATAATATCAGAAGCTGGAGAGGAGTCTAGAGGAAGTGAGATTGTCCAGGGAGAATATGAAGAATAAAAAGAGAAGAGAGCAAAGGGTGGAGCCGTAGAATACCAGCATTCAGGGTGTATATGTTTCGGCAAAGGTCTGGAAAGCTACTGCCGAAAAGAGGAAACTGTAAAGGATGATTGAAAATATTTAGTCAGAGAGGGAGGAGGCAAGCCTAGGAAAAGGAATATTGCCAAAACCAAGGGAAGTTTAAGCAAGAAAGGAGTGGAGTAAAGCCTGGAAAGTTGGAGTTGGCCGTCATGAGGACATTGGTTACCTTGTGGAATGTGTTCCTGGGGGTGAGGTGGGGCAGAAGACAGACTGCAGTGGGTCAGGGAGAGAGTGAAGGGACAGGAAGTGGGCTAAGTGGGCTCCTCTTTCAAGAACTTGCCTGCATACAGAAGAGAGAGGGTGATAGCTAAAGGTTAGGGAGGGTTGGGAAGTGTGGGGCAGGACCCAAGCTTGAGGAAAGATGTTTGTTTTCAGATGGGAGAGACTTCAGCATGTTTGGAGGCTGAGGGCGAGGAGACATTCTTGAGGAAGAGGCAGTTAACAGAGCCAGCTCTGGGACTATGTTGGTTTACCCTTTCCAAAGTGCCCTTTGATCAGACACTGTGTGCTTTCCTTTCAGCTATGCTCTTTTCTCCCGACAGAGCTTATTTTCTCTAGGGTTCCTCCTCCAAGTTGTCTTAAATCCAAAAGATAGGATCTGTTAGAATCTTTTATTGTAATTCAATCCCTAAGTATTTAACCAGAAAATTGCAATAAAAACTTTTCCTAAAGTGACTTCAAAGACTACTAGTAAGAAGTTTACTTCAAATTGAGACAAAGCTTATGGTTTCAGAAAATCTCGATTATGTTAAGTCAGGCTGATCAGGAGAGATTTTTGTTGATTCTGGAAGAAGCTAGAACAGTTTTGGTATCTTGAAGAGGAGGAGGTAACTCCTTAGATCCTAGCAGTTGAAAGATCACTAATACATCTTTCTATAAAGTTCTATGCTCTAGCCTGATGAACAAGCCTTTTTAGTATTATTTAAATTACCTAGCATTAGTCAAACCATTGAAAAATGAACAGAGAGTAAGATCCATCTCCCATTCACCAGGCTTACAAACTGATGTTTACACACCCCAGATATATAAGCACAAGGAGAATAGCAAAGAAGTTAGGTTAGATCTGTATCCACTCTAAGCTTTGTTAGTGGGTCAGGTGTTATAAGACATCTTTCTGTTTAGGCTTTTGGGGAAAATACATGGCTTTTAAAAAATATATACTGTCTACCACCTAGCTCTTGGTAAATATGCTCATTTATAAGCATGGTGGACTAGAGTATATATGAGGGAGGGGAGAGTATTTTCTGAGTCTGGTTTAAAAAGAAGGCTACCATGTTGTAATCTTAGGAAACTAATTTATACATAGCCCTTTCTAGTAAAGAAATCCTGTGTTTTCTTATAAAGAAATTGTTAAATGTGCCATATCACAAAAGTGTTTTTTTACCTCAAGAGGTTAAACAAATTGGTAGCATGAAATAGTGTCTGATTTAAATTTCTTTAAAGTCCTTTTGTAAATATTATCATCTACAGGGATATAACTATTGAAAAGGCTGCGCTAGGACAGAGATATGTGAGGGAGGAGAAACTTATTATCAGAATGTCTCAGAAAATAAGCTTTTTGACCTGAAGGGAATTGTCAAAAAAAAAAAAGCCTGTGGGAACTAAAATGACTGCTTATGTTTATGATATTTAAGCAAGTGTTATACTGAGTGCACAGTTGTGTTGATGATTGTTGTGTATTTATTCTGTTTGCATGTAATATTACACTTGTTCTGGCTAAGATTATAAATACAAACAGACAGCCTCTTAGTGAGATGCCTCCCTGATATTTAGAATCAGTTGAATCATCAAGACTACTCTCACTGGTTACATAACCTCATGAGCTGATGAGCTATCTCTGGAGGAAGTTTCAGTAGCTAAATATATTCTCTATTCAATAAGAGTCTATTCATCTGTCTTGGTATTTCATATTCAAAGTGCCTTACAAGAAATAAATTATGCACCTAAGTACTATATGGCTAGAACTCTCTCCTTTAAGAGACATATTTTAAAGAAGAAAATTGGGATATTTTGTACACTATCAAAGGGCAATTATAAGTAGCTTAATGGGTGTTTTCCTTTTTTCTTTGTAGGAATTTATTCGAGAACAAGTGGAGGTAAACTTTTCTCTTATTTTTGGGGTTTCACACAGAGGCACCACACACAAAAGCCTCCATTGTCCCATTTCCTTTTCCCACTAATAAAGATTGTGTTTATGCATTAGCTACTCCAGACCACAGGAGGCATCCAAGGGACTTTGCCACTGACTGTCCAGAAGGTGCTGGCATCCCAAGCCTGCCATGGTAAGACTCTCCACATACCAGCTGTTGAGTGCCTCCGCATGCTAAGCACTGGCAGGGGTTTTTTTGATTATGAAAATTATGAAATTATGAAAGAAGTAGAAGGCACATTTACTACTTCGCCTCTTGGAGGGTACAGTTTAGATCAACAAACAATACACTAAAAATGAACATGAAAACATTACTTGTACAAAGCAAAATACCAACACATGTATTTAACCAGAATGCAGACTGACTTATGAGTGGAGGAGTAACACCTAGAGGAGATGCATTTTCAGTCAAGTTTTGAATGAGCTGAGGGACATAGAGTCATAGGATGGAAGGAAAGTTTACTATAGGGGGAGGAATTAGCCTGTGCAGAGACCCAAAGGCAGAAACAAATTAGTTATATGAGGAGCAGCAAAAAGTATCAAGAAATTAGGCTAGTAAGAAAGAATAGAAGCCTAGAAGGTCACAACAAAACCTTTAGATTTTATACAGAAGGCATTAGGTTCCTGAGTAGGGTAATACGATAAAATATAGAAAACGGTATTGGAGGAACTTACTTTAGGGATCGTGACAGCTACAGGATCCCCTGCAACTATCATTTGACCACAGTGGGGTCTTCAGTCCACTGACACCCTCCCTCCTTTTATCTTTCCATCAGCCTTCTCCTCTTCTCACTCCTGTCTTTTCTGGCTTAGTAATGTCAGTCCCTCATTAGTTTGTCTCCTGCAAATATTGTAAACTCCTTTGCACCATTATCCTGTCTTTACTTCTCATATCTGCTCCATCACCAAATTTCATCACCTCTACCTTCAAAATGTATCTTAAATCTCTCTGATGTGATTTGTTTCCACTGCCACCTCCCTAGTTCTTGCCACTGTTGAGTCTTTTTACTTAGTCTCCCCATGTCCATTCTGACTCCCCTTCAAGCCATTGGACCCTCAGCAACCAGATGTTTCTTTTGTGTTCCTTTTGAAACATCCCTGTGAGTATGTCATTCTTCTAACTAAAACGTGCCAGTGACTACCCATTGCTCTGGGAATAAAAATTTTATTCTTCACCATGGCCTACAAGGGTCTTCATGATCTGGCCCCTGCCTGCCTCTCCAGTTTCATCTCACATCGCTCTCTGCCTTGCGCTTGACATTCCAGCCTACGTCCTTGGTCTTGTTCTTGTGTGCTGGACTTCTGCTCTTGCCTTTTTCCTCTGTCTGAAATGCCTTCCTGCTGCTTCTTCAATTAGCCATGTCTTTCTTAACCTAAGGTCTCAGATTACCTACCATTTTGCCAGGAAAGCCTTCCCTGACCCTCCTAAACTGGGTTTGGTCTTCCTATTATATATTCTTTCATACTCTATATTTTCTAGTACTTAAATTTATAATTTAAATTATTGTGTAACTATTTGTCTAATGTTTGTCTCACCCATTAGGTCGTAAGTCCATGAGGGTGGAGATCATCTGGCTCATTCACTGCCTGGCATAGCTCCTAAGACAAAGTATATACTTCGCAAATATTTGTTGACTGAGTGAATTAATGTATGCATAAAGGCAGGTTCTGACAATATGAGAGTTTAGGAAGATTATTATGGAAATAGAAAAAAGAAGCAAATAAAGTGGACATTGTAGGGAAACAATCAGAGATCTTGGTGATAGATTGACTCTAGACAAAGATGACCTCGATTTCACAACCATGTAAAAAGTAGACAAAAATATTGCTCTTGCCTCTTTGAGAAAACCTCTGAAAGCAAAATCCTAGCAAGTTAAAGAATGCCTCCTACAGGGATTAGAAAGACAATGACTCCATAAGGAAAAGCTGAGAGACAGGTCACTCCTGAAGCCTTAGTTTCATCCATGGCTGTAAGTGCCAATTTCAAGCAGTATTAAAGTCACATGAAAGAAGCTTAAGACATATCTTACTTTTCCCAGATATTTGGGTCTGACCCAGGGTCAGCACTGGTTTCCCACCATACACACCATAACCTTCTTGTTTCTGTCTTTCGTTTAGGGGCCATTAAGTTTAATGATGGCCTGAGCCTAGAGGAGAGCTGTCGCCTTATTGAAGCTCTGTCCTGGTGCCAGCTGCCATTCCAGTGTGCTCATGGGAGACCTTCTATGCTGCCGTTAGCTGACATAGACCACTTGGAGCAGGAAAAACAGGTACATGTATAGACTGACATATCCTGAACATCTGTTGCCTACTGGCTCTAGGTTTGATAAGATGTAGAAGTTCTCTCTGGGGCTACAGAAAGTTGGTAGAAACACAGCAAATTCACTGCTGGCAAATAAATGTAGCCTAAACAGCCAGTTGCTTGGTGGTACTTTCTGGAGATGGTGACCTTGCTGGAAATGGTAGCCATCTCCATGGATTTATAGAGTTATGATTTGGAGATCCTCAGGCAGGGAATCAAGCTTAGGAGATTTCCACATTATGCTTTGGCCCTGATTACTCAGCAGCCCAGGAACAATGATGTGGATAATGCAATAAAGGCACAGAGTGATTTGAATTAAAGAACATTTTCTGTCCTTGTTATAATCTTAAATGAAACAGAACATGAGAGCATAATAGGAATATCCATGTTGCTGCTTTCCAAAATCTTTTCTTTTGCTTACCTTTCCTGCTAAGCACTATAAAGTCTTTTCTTTCATGGAGTTTTCAGGTACTGATGTTTTCTGACTCATCCAGTGGATTTTACTCCATTAAAAACTTGTTGTTTCACGTGACAATGAAGAAAGTTTTGTCTCCATTCCTGAAGAAATGGAAATCTAGACTTAAAGTTTTCAGTCCCACTTATCCTAAGGAAATCTATAATCTTTTCTGAATCCAGAATAGAAATCTAAACAGATTTGAATAGCCATAATTTGGAAATACTTATATGCCACTTGGCTTTTCATAGTGCTAATTGGAATTATTCTCTTTCTTCCCATAGATTAAACCCAATCTTGCTAAACTTTGCAAAATGGCCCAGGCCTGGCGTCTGTTTGGAAAAGCAGAAGGTTGTGATACAAGGCAAAGCCTACAGGCTTCCATGCCTCCTTGTGAGCCACCATGAGAACAGAATTGTTGATTTATGAGGAACCAAAGAGATGCTGTCTGCCTCTGTGCAAAGAGCATGAGCAGCAGGCACCCACGGTCTTGCCTGAATCTGCCCAGTGTACCCGAGCAACCAAGCAACATCACTCTTCCTTGAGCAGATGCTCCTCTAGCTGAGTAGCCAGATGGAATCCAAACCTGGACAGTTCATTCATTTGCATCCATGGACACAGGAGGTGGCCCTATGATATCTACTTTTTGTAACTTATTTAGGGATAAAATTTAATGATTGATTGTCTGCTTGATTTGTTTTTGGTTTTTCTTGGGATGGGATGGGGGTTATTTTGTTTTTGTTTTGCAGTTTTTCCAGCCTCATAATTTGCATTGATGTAATTTACCTGACGCTGACCTCGCAGGGATGGAGTCGGCCTTCCTGGGCTGCCCACAGGAGTCCCCTTCTTTTCCTCAGTCGTCTTCACTTCCCTCTGCTGCTGCTTCACATTCCAAATCTCTATGCTCAATAAAAACGTTCCCTGCAGTCTCCCATCAGGCCTATGGTTAGATTATTTTAGGGATAAAAACTATTGATAAACAAAGACAAGGATAGAATAGAGAAAATTTAAAGTCCTGTTCCTGGTTTTTTGTTTGTTTTATTGCCTCTTTAAAAACTCTTTCAGAGACTGATGTTCATATCCCAAACCAGTAAAATGGGGAAAGTACTATGAGTTTGTTTTTTAAAATATGCTTTTTTTGTACTTTGTAAAGTATCTCTCTTTATGTGAAAGCAATTTTTCATATCAAAATGCAGCATTTATCCTTTTAGCCTAACCAAGATATGTTCTCTACATTTTTTCAGGAGATAAGACTTCTTTTGGTCCCTTTCAAATTATATCTTGGTTTTATTACAGGATGCCTATCTAATGGCCTCATAATTTCATTTGGGACCAGGACTGATCTTTCTGCAAATGCTTGTTATGCCACTCTTCATCTGTATTTCCCCCACCTTTTTAGATGATTTGATTTCTGGTTAATGAAACTCAATTAGACCGAAGTCCTATAGAAGGAAAAAAAAGCAAAAAACCAGCTGGTGATGTTTATCGCAACTGGGATGCCGTACAATGAGAAAGATGTTGCAACGAGATTTTCCCCTTTTGTATTTATTTCCTGACCAGCCTGCTCAAATTGGCCTTTGTATCAATGGAATGATTTTCTTCATTTTTTAATAGAGGAAACAAATTTGTGCTCATGGAAGAAAAGTTCATTTGCCAACAGCCCTGCGGTGAATCTTACAGGAGCAATGAAGTATTGCATTCATTAGAGTGTGCCTCAGAGAAGGTTCAGGGAAAGCCTTCACTGTTTTTCAAGGGGATCCTTGTAGAATTACGTAATTGGAACCCTGAAGAATAGGCACCACTGTCTCAAAATGGCCTTTATTCTTCTAAATACATATAAATGGTTTCATAGACTGGGAGACATGACCTTAGAAAGGAGAGTGTTTTCAGGGGATCTGTAAGGCTGTCAGGGGCTCTGCCTCCAGGCCCAGTGGGGTGCCGTGGCCTCTGGACCTCTGCCTCCACTCTCCAGAGCTACATGGACGCCAGCTGTCCTGGGAGTTTTAAAAATCCTTTTAGGTCAAACCAATTTGTGGGATTAAAAAAAAAGTGTTACGATACCTCTTATATTAGGATGATGGGGTACGATTTCAAAAGGTTTTGTTGTAATCCCAAACCATGCTTTTCACAAGAATAGCAGAGAATTAGAAAAAGTTCTCCATAAATTATGTAGCCAATCTTCCTGGCTAGCCAGACTCAAGGAATGTAACAGATAATTATCCTATTTTAATAATTTATAAACTCAGTAGCATGCATCAGCATAAAACCAACCTATTAGTTAAATATACCTAACATTACTTTTATTGCCTGTTAGAGTTTTGTTTTGTTCTAACTCAGGTGCCATAAGAGTAAAGATACATTTAATTTCCTAACACATGATAGTAATCATTAATACCTATATGGTGCTTTAAGGTTTACAAAATAATTTTTGCCTACCTTATTTGGCAAGCCATGCGGTGGTGGCGTCCCATATAAAGTGGAGGAAGATGGGTACGGGTGTTAGCCCAGGGCCAGTCTTTCTCGGCAAAAAAAAGAGGAGACTGGCCCTGGGCTAACATCCGTACCCATCTTCCACCACCGCATAGCTTGCCAAGCAGTGCATCGGTGTGTGCCCAATCTGAACCGGTGAACCCCGGGCCGCTGCAGCGGAGTGCGCACACTTAACCGCTTGCGCCACTGGGCAGGCCCCTAGTTACCATTTATCGAAGGCTTACATATACTGGATGCTTTGTATATATTATTTCTAATCCTTACAACAGTCTCTTAGGAAGCTAGTATCTCTCTTTTACAGTGAGATTACTAAGGTCAGAGATGTTAACCAGTTTGCTGAGGACCAAGCTAAGCGAGCCAGAATTCAGACCCACGTCTGTGTGAGTTCATACTGCACACTCCCCATTATTACCCCATGCTGCCCTATATATTTATAATTTATTAGGGATTTATAAGTTTGTAAACTTAGTGGTTCAGCTTTGTTAGATTCTGGTTGGTGGAGGCTTTGTTAACTTCAGAGTAAAACTTGAGAGATGAGATGTGCAATGAAGCCATTCTTGAGAGTTCCTTTTTTGGTAACATTAATCAAAATTTTATTGAGAAATAAGGTTGCATACCTTTAAGGAGCTTAGCTTCAGTCAGGGAAGAGACAAGAAAACTGATGCTGGACTATGGTAACTTCCTCTAGGTTTAGTGATCTTGAGTTACAGCTATGTCTTTATTATTGATAAGAGGAGATAATAATTCTGTCCGAGTTAAAACTATAGATGACAATAGGAGCTAGTATCAGAAAAGCTTAAAGCAAAGCTTAGAGTGTAGGCTAGAAGGAAGGGGAGAGACTGGGAGGGGGCTAGAGCAATGTCCAGAACCTAGCTGGGGATCTGAAACTCCATGAGTAGTTGAGAACGGAGAGGTTCTAGCAATCAGATGTCAGAGCAAGGCAAAGGATCAAACACAAATGAACAGCTGGGATCTGGGCCTTACAGTGAAAAAAACACAGCAACCAAAACAGGCAGGGCAGAAGGGGGGCCCAAGGCCAAGTTCTAGAGATGAGTAGGGGGCTGAGGAAGCCACACGAAGTGAGAAGAACGGATGCAGCCCATCAGTTCCTAGAGAGCCTGACAGCCAAGCTCAGCTGAAGCTTCAGGCGGGAGCCAGTATCTGCATATCTGGATGAAGGGAGGAGCAGCTTCTGGCACAGAGAACCAGGCTCTCCTTACCTGTTCTCAACCCGACGTGCCACCCCATTCCATCAAAACCCTTTACAAAAGGAGGCTAACAGTGAGAACTCACTGGGATGTCTGCCACCATACATCATGCCTGTTTTCACCCTTTCTCAGCTGAAGTTGCTCATCAACATGAGATGGCAAAAAGGTGGGCTCAGGAGAGAGGAAAAGAAGTCTGGGAAGCCAAAAATCTGGCTAATCTACACCAAATAAACCCTTCCTTCCTTCTCCCCCTCCATTTACTCATCATTCAGTAACTATTCACTGTGAGTCCCTTCTAAATGTATTGCATCAGAAGTTGTGGGGGATATAAAGAAAAAAGAGGTCATCCTATGGCTTAGGCTTTTTCAAACCCTTGGATCATTTTCACTCCATGCCCATTTGTCATAGAGCACTCAGTGTTATCCAGAAACATCTGATAAAGTTCAGACAACCTGATCAAGGTCTGTGGGAATCTGAGTGTCTTACATATTGGAATCTATCAAGCCAGTGAGCTAGCGTGACTCAAGTGGCAGTCTAAAGAAGTTAGAGTTGGTCTGACTTGACCCTTACAACTTGCCTGACTAAACAACTTGCTCTTGTTTACTTCAAAAGCAAGGAGTATCCAATGATGTCCCCCTGACCCCCAAAAAAGGTGGTTTGGAGTTAGGTACTGCTATTGTTTATCATTATTCAAGGTGTTTCATCACCTCTCTTTTATAGTAGTTAACTGCAGAATTTTAATTTACATATAAATTATGAATTTTAGCAATCTTGTCAAGTTTTTAAGTAGCTTCCTTCTTCTCTAGGCAAGTCTTAATTCTAAATATAACATGCCTGAAAAAATACTCCTGAAAGGCTCCTTCTCTTCAGCACAGTATTTAACATAAACATCAAGCAATCACCATTTCAGTGTAGTTAGGCTCCAAGGCTGCCCTCCACTGTGAAGGGTTGTGAAGAAGATTGAAAGCTTAGACTATAGCTCTTTATTAATAATAACTGCTTAGACATTGCACAATATCCTGGCACAGCTGTTTGGTGAATGAAAGAATAATTCAAAGCAAAGTAGGCCAGATAGAAAACACTTTCAAACCACATTTCAGAATAGCTCCTTTGTGTCAACTAGGTACGTGTCCGCAGAGGGAGTTTGTGCGAGGACAGGCGGATAGTATGGGGCCTTTACAATAATTACATCACCATCTGGACTCTTTACGGCAAAGCAGTTCTCATGTACTGAGTTCTACATATGTGGTATTACAGAGCCAGGTAGCTCAGTGATGGAACTGTGTGACTGACAGCCTTCATTAACCCAGAGACTGATGTAACAGACTGCTGTGAGGCACGGTTTTGAAGCACATCTGTGAAACTTATGATCCTTTGGGTACCAGCATGTATTTCTTTGAGGTATCACTTTACACTTAAGTTTTTCTTGGTAGAGTGTTTTTTAGAGACTTCTCTTCTGAGGCTAAATTAGGAATTTCTGTTCCTTATTCGAGTTCCAAGAATTGTGCCTTTCCTGCCCTCCGCCCAAATTGGAAGATATAAACCGTGGGAAAAAGTATCTTTACAAACTGTATTGAGTAAGTTATCTAACTTGGTTTATTTAGCATATTCAGGAAACCTTTCACATCCATGGAATCCTCTATTAATTCTCTCTAAGCTACAACAGCTTTTTTTCTTCGTTTCCGGGTTCTGCCTGCAAAGGCAGGGGTGGGAGGTGGGCACAAAGGCTGAAAGGTAGTAAGTCGACATGGAACTCCTCAGTTACTCCCTGTTCAGATCACGTTCTGATATTTATTTCCAATATTGACTCTCAAATAGGAAAAGGGAGAGAGGGAAATAGAGAAACAAGGCATATAAATAGCTCTGTGGGATTTACTTAATTGCAGTCCTAAAGATTCTGAAGAATATGCATTTGTGCAGTTCTGTTCTAGGCACTGGAAGAGTTGACCAAAGAGACAGAGCCTCTACCCTTGTAACCTTCCTCCATCTCAGTTATGCCTGGGAAGGATGTTGGTGCTAATTTTAGACCCAGAGACTAAGATGCACAAAGGACAAGTATCATAAAGTGTTTTTGGAGCCAAAAACAGATTTAAATTCCTTGACTCACTGCTGCTCTTACTCCAAACCACACAATTGTCCCCAAGTGAATTGCTGTTAGAATTGGTGCCTTCAGGAGATAATTGCTCATAATTGGTAGCTATAAGCCACTTCACTGAGAAAGCGTGGGGTCTTAGATGCTTTAGGAAATAATGGACAGACTGAGGCCTGAGTGAGTCAGGATCGTCTGAGTCAAAGAGCGTTTAGGTCAGTGTTTTAGACTGACCCTCTGCTGTTTTGTTTTGTCCCTCTTGGGGAAGACAAGAGCCCTAAGGCAAAGATCTATCTCAAGGAGGTATCACAGAGCAGAGGCTTCTCCCTCATAGCCCACCTCTGGCCAGGGTTTACTGGAGTGTGGTTATCAAATCTCCTGTTAAAATCCCTTGGAGGGGCCGGCCCCATGGCTTAGCGGTTAAGTACGCGCGCTCCGCTGCTGGCGGCCCGGGTTTGGATCCTGGGCGTGCACCGACGCACTGCTTCTCCGGCCATGCTGAGGCTGCGTCCCACATACAGCAACTAGAAGGCTGTGCAACTATGACATACAACTATCTACCGGGGCTTTGGGGGAAAAAAATAAATAAATAAAAATTAAAAAAAAATCCCTTGAAGTGCTTACTGCTAAACGTGCAGACTCCCAGCACTCCCTCCCGCCACCCTACACACTGCCCCAAGGGGCAGGAGGCAGCCTTTGCGACAAGCATCCCAGAGGTTCCTCTGCACCCTCAAGTCTACCTCAGACCTCTGCTTTGGACCAGTACTTCCCAAACACGGCAGATCATCTGGATTACCCAGGGAGACTTTTTGAAAACATAATTACTAATGTAGTACACGTAAAACATGGGAACACTACATAAACTTACTAAATCAAGTTAGACGACGTCCTCCTGCTGGTACTGTTTGAAGTTATTCTTCTGTAGTTTTATCCTACACATGTGCACATTTTGTTTTGTTGTAATGAAGTAAGGGTCATACGCATATTGCTCTGTAGCTTGGTTTTTCCCCAGCTTGTTTTTCATTAACAGAAATTAAAATGGACTTCCTTACAAATCTATTCCACTCTGTCAACATGAGGGTCACAATTCAGATTCCTATGGAGGTTAAGCAGACAACATAAATGAGTTAAATGGACGTGGGAGGAACTGCGGAAAACTGGAGATTTTCCATCTAATGGAATCAGAAGCTACTCAACCACAGCCAAGGGCTGCCATTTGGGAATATGCGTGCAGCATCGCCAAATCTTCTGAGTTTTCAAGAGAAGCAAAAAATCTCCATTTGCTTAATGTGCAATCTCCAGATTTTTAAATATTGGTAACTAATTCAAATTAAATACTGGGTGAACCAACCAAAATGTCAATCCAGACACTGCCCTCAAGCCACCCTTTTGAAACCTTGATTGCAGTGTATACATATTGTTTCACAGTATGTCATACTTATTTAAAAACCTTTGTTTTTAATTAACAGAATGCAAAATGCTATTGATGCACACTTATGCTGTGACATTACAGCTGCTACAATGCACATTCTTGTCTACATCTTTGTGTGCGTATACAAATAATTCTAGAAGTGCAGGTTCAAAATTGCCCTAAAAGAGTTTGTACCAATTTACAATCCTATTAACAGTACATGAGAGGGTCCTTTTCTAAGGAGCTTTAAACAGATTCCTGGGGCCTGCCCGGTGGCACAAGCTGCTAAGTGCATGCACTCTGCTTCGGCGGACCAGGGTTCGCGGGTTCGGATCCCGGGCACGCACAGACACGTGTCACGCCGTGCTGTGGCAGCATCCCATATAAAGCAGAGGAAGATGGGCACGGATGTTAGCTCAGGGCCAGTCTTCCTCGGCAAAAAAAAAACAGGAGGATCGGCATCAGATGTTAGCTTAGGGCTGATCTTCCTTACCAAAATAAATAAATAAATAAAAATAAACAGATTCCCACCCAAGATCAGATAAACTAGGTCTGGAATGGAGCCCAAGATTGTGTATTTTTTTAAGCTTCCAGATGATTCTTAAGATCAGAGAAGTTCTAGAACCACTGTCTTAGACTACTAGCAAGTTGTTTGAGACCCTTTCCAGTGAATTATAAAGGAAACTGTAAATACTTCCATTTGCACTTCTCTGTTTTAGACCATTACCTCCTTACAGCCCTCTATGAAAACATGAAAAGGGCTCTGCTGCTGCTGTTTCAGGCAGTTCAATCAGAGCAGAACAATAAATAAACCAACTTGGGAACCTTCGAGCAGCATTTATTGGCACAGCCTAGGAAAAGGTGTAGTAGCCATTTCTGAGCAAAAACCTGTATCCCAGCAAGGTATTCAGTGTTATGTTTAACACACCACTAAACCAGAAAGTTTAAGTTCCTGAAACAGATGCCTCAGGTCACTAAGAGGCTCTAAAATCAATAGGTCGGACCTGTTGCTCTGCTAAGACCTGAAAGGCAAGAAACAGTCCTGGATGTGCGTCCTTGTTATGGGATGACTAAAGAGGCAGGGAACAGCATCAAGTTTTATTAGGTTGACTCCAGTTCACTCCCCCATTACAAGGAAGATGTGTTTCAGCAGCAGCACTGAAGCCTCCTCTCCATTCTGTGTTTGCCTAAGCAGCTTCTGCTTAGGACGAGTGGTGGTCATAGGACATAATCGTCAGGATGGTAGAGTTCACTCATCAGGCGGTAGATGTAGGAAGGTGCGTTCCCACCAATGTTGGAGATAAAGAGGGTAATGAGCTCTGGGGGGACGTAGTCAAACACAGGGCAGTGAACGCTGACCTTCTCCAGAATGTCCCCTGAAAGGCAATCACACGTGCTAAAGATAAAACTGAGGATCCTGCCCTCATAATTAAGTAGCATATAGATTCTAGGCTCAGTAATGCAGGCACACTTGCTACGCCAAGGAAGGAAAGCTGCAGCAAAACGCAAACCAGAAGAAATGACTTCAGATCATGATACTCTCCAGCGCCTTTCCACAGCCCTTAGAATAAAATTCAAACTTGGAATTGCAACCTTCAAGATCTGGCCCCTCCCACTGCACTACACTAATTATAATTTGTACCACTCTCCTTGCTCATTACTCTCCAGACATATGGCCATCTTTTTCCAACTGGCTAAGCATGTACCTAACTCAGGCCCTTTGCTCCAACGCCTGGAAAACTCTTTCCTTCATCTTCACATAGTGGGTTCTATTCATTCAGGACTCAACTGAAATGTCATCTCATTAAGACCCTTCTCCAGTCTAAGGCAGTCTCCTAGCCACTTTCCATCACATCATCCTTATTTGTTGTCTTCCTAAAACATCCCATGACCTGACATTTCCTTGTCTGTCTTCTGCAACGGAACATAAGCTCCGTGGGAGCAGAGCCTATCTGTTGCTCACTGTTACATCCCTAGTGCTAGATAGTGCTGGACACACTGCGGGTGCTCAACAGATAGAAATATTTCTTGAAAGAATCAATGTTTGGATAAATGGATGAAGTTATTGAACATCCAAGAAGAATTGGCACCCCAAGTACTATGCTTTGCTCCCGGAGCATGTTTAAGGCCATGTTAACTGTTGATGAGGCAGCAAGCTCACTGAGCAAAGCTGCTGATTCAGAAGAAGTCAGAGAGAAGGACCCCAACACACAAAGGTATCCAGGCCACAGGCAAGTTTTATAAATAGGAACACTTCAGAGCCTGCTTCCTTTGGCAGCCAAGTCACCAAAATGATTCCTTACGGCAACTGAGAACAAGTACATTTTCCCATTGGGTTGTTGCCTGTGTCTCAAACAAGGTGCAAAGCCAAACCCAGTCAATGCTAAGTGATCTCCCCCACCATGGCCCCAATAACTCAGCTAAAATGTATTAGTGTCAGAATAAAATGAATGTGGACTATCAGGTCCCCAGGTACTCTAAGCTGCTCAAGAAAACATCCCCACAGGAAATATGATAAAAAGCACAACCTGAGAGCATTCAACTCCAGTGACCACAAAAACCAAATCAAAAAGACCAACACACACACACGTGCATGTGCACATGCACACACACAACTTCTGTACCTTCTGTGAAAGGCAGGACTTCTTCAGGAGCCACAAACTTGTGAAATGAATCTTCTTCATTGGGGAACTGGAAAAGGAAAAATTTAAAAAAAAGAGAGACCCAGCAATTCCACTTCTAGGTATCTACCGAAGAGAAATAAAAAACACTTGTGCACACAGAAACTTGTACACAAATGCTTATAGCAGCATTATTCACAAAAGCTAAAAGACAGAAAAAACCCAAAATGTCCATCAACAGATGAATGTTTAAAGAACCTGTGGTATATCCATACAATAGAATATTATTCAGCCATAAAAAGGAACAAAATACTGTGCTACAAGTCAGATGAACCCCCAAAACATTACGCTAAGTGAAAGAATTCAGAAACAAAAGGGCACGTATTATATAATTCTTTTTCTATGACATATCAAAAATAGGCAAATCCATAAAAACAGAAAGCAAATTAGAGTTTACTAGGAGACGGGGAGAATGGAGATTAGGGAGTGATTACTTAGTGCATACGGACTGTTTTTCTGGGATGAGGAGAAAGTTTTGAAACTAGAGAGTGGTAGTTGCACAATGCCATGAATGTAGCAGATGCCACTGAACTGTACATTTTAAAATGGTTAATTGTGCTACATGAATTTTACCTCAATTAAAAAAAAAAGAGACCTGATATTTTTAAAGCAAATAGTTTCTATCACTGATGCAATGGCTCTTCACTTAGTAACTGCTTGTATTCAGGCTACAGAGGATAGTCCCCGGAACTACGACAAATAAAACTGATTCTGTGTTCCCGTTTCAACTTGCTTGGCATTTTCAGAAATGGCCAGGGTGACAGGGAGTGGTGGCAAGGTAAACAAATGGGCTTCTCCAACTATGCACTGGCCTGACCTTACAATTTCGACTTCCTAAAGCTGACAGTTGTAACTATCCATTGTTTTTCCTGGATCAAGACTTCCGTGGCTTTTTACAGCCTCTACTGGGTCTAATTCATTGAGTAAATGCAGATAAAGAGAAGCCGCAGAGCAAGCAAGTTGAAAGCCCAGAGTTTAAGCCTACGCTTGGGCTTCCTTCTCTCTGTTGGCTAGAGGCAGACTCGAAACCAGCTGGAGACAGACAGACATACCTGTGGGGAAAGCTTGAACATAGGAGCACAGACGATGAGGGGGGTGGAATGGTGTTTTGCTGCCAATGCTAGAGTATGCGTTCCTGTCACAGCTCTCAAGGCACCGTTGGCTAGGATGGTCTTTGTGCCAATGATCACCTTTGGGACCAGAAGAAAAATGTGAGCCATCCCGGGGATAGAGCCATAAAAGAGTCATTGGGCACAACAGCCTGAATGCACAGGCCTCAGTCTTGGCATCCTGGGGAGTCACACACCAGTAGAGGGAAAGGGATTCTAGGCTCAGGACCGCAAATTCTAGCATAAGAGTGGGTTCCCATGGAAAGAATGAACATAGTACGAGACCAAAAATCCCAATACCTATTGCTCTTAGCCCTGGCTTTTCCGGAACTCTATATGCCACACATCCTGAGAAGCTGGGAGCCCTTCTATTCACATCCACCACCAGCAAGCTCTCTGAGCATAAGGCAGAGCCCTCTACCCGATCCCTAGCAGCTGACACGCTTAGCTTAGTCCTACTTCATTCTTTCCAAAGCTTTCACCAAAAAAAAGGCTATTCCAAGTGAGGAACAAGGATACAGATAACGGGAAAAGAAATTCAATTAATAGACTAAAAAGCCCAAGTGTGTATTTTCAAAAGGTGCTAGAAGCTTTCTTCTTTTCTCATGGATATTATAGGGGGGGAAACCACTATTTCAGAAGTATCATCTTCATGAATTCAACATAATATAACTCCAAATACACTCACCTTGTTGACTCTTGACATAACTGCAAAAATGGCAGAATCGGTCATGACAGTTGTCTCAATTCCTGCATCGGACAAATTGACTGCCATTTCATGACCCTGCAATAGGAGAGAGAGGCTGATGCTGGGACAAAGAGCTAGAGAGAGTGAAAGACCTTGCAAATGTAACTGCACCTGGGGAATTCTGTGATACGGAGCACTTCCAACACACGATTTCCAACAGATAACCCATTGTTCTGCCTATGCGAGGTATTCTCTGGTGAGCTGCAGGGAAGCCCAGGAGAAGCTAATAACTGTTTAATACTCCATAGCAGCACTAGAGCAGCCACAAAACTGGAAATACTACTTGCTTGCATAATCAGACATAGCTGACAAGCTAGCTCTTGGCTCATTATTTTACAACATCCTGCATCCTTACATATTTCCTTTTTTGAGAACTATTATCTACCTAGGGATTGAGTGAGGTCAGACCAAGCATCAGTCATCCCCAAGGTAATTTACCCTATTTTGATTCCTAAAAGAACCGATATTTATCTTTTCTGTGATTCAGCAGTTCACCTAATTTTCTCAAATCAATGTTTAAGAATGTTCACAGGATGAACAACTTGAAAATTCCCTTAATGTTTTACTTTATCTTCTCAATGTCTTGCTTATCAATCCAAAGTTGGTATGGCCCCCATCTATCTTTCCTTTATTCTCTCCTCATTTTTCATTTTTCTTAACAACCCCAGCAGTCCCCCTACCTGGCAGAAAGGAGCACACTCTGCCACAATGACATGGAATTTCCTCTTTCGGGCAGCCTCTTTGAGGAAGGCCTCTACAGTTCGAGAGAAGCCAATGGTCATGATCACCTCATTGGAGTGGATGTGCTCCAGAGCCTGAGCTGCAATGTTCTCCATTGTCCCTTCTGTAAGAACAGTCAGTTTTGCAAGGAAAATATGAAATTGCCATGCTACATCATGAACAGACATGACAGAAGACAGAAAGGGACATGTGTCATGTGTCCATCACACAGACTGCCCACCTACCTGACCGCAGTAACAGAGGCTTAATGGATTTAATGTGAAAGGTCACGTTTCCTTAAAAGTCCTGCTCCTCTGGGATCTTCTACCTCCCAAGTTCTCAGTCTGCCCTCTTTCCCAGCAGTACCCTACTCACCAAGTCCCCCCCGGCCCCCTGCCACTATACCAGCTCCTTACAATTGACTTTGAAGACAATAAATTCAAGCAAGAAATGGTCCAATCTGGGAAATCCTAAAGCGCCGAGAGTAGGGTAAACAGAGCTTCCCCCTAAAAGAACTCTTCCTCCAAAAGGTGGCCACAACACTTCCTTCTGCGAGGAAGGCCACAGAAGAAAAACAGGGGAGGAATTTGGGAGCAGCAGCTCAGTGCACAGACAGACCCAGCCTCTTCCTCCCCTGGGGATCTCGGATTGTAATGAATATCTGCAGGTCTCCTGGGTCATGAGGACAAGGGGAATAGAGGTGTTATGTATGTATGTATAAAAATTCAAGAGGAAGTTCAGTGAAGGAGGATCTATTAATTGTGGTTTTCGGGGGTTCATCTCTTTAAAATAAAAATAAAGCTCTTCCCTAATCGAGTCTCTGCCATAGTGGACTTGCAATCTATAAAGCGTTAGTCTGTAAGGAAATGTAGAGAGGGTTATCTTAGTCCTGCCACCTGTTCCAACCCTCCCTAGTCAGGATGGAGAACAAACCTCTGAGAACCATAGGACTGGTTATCTCCCATCTCTACTAATGAACAACTTCCAGAGTCCTCTGTTTCCTCATCTGCCTGCAACCTGTACTGTCCAGCCGACGATCAGGACTCTTACCCAGCTCCACAAGCAGCTCATTAATTGCCTCAATGATGTTGGACTGGAGTTGGGCATAATGTGAGCTGAAATCCTCGATCAGGCCTCCAGATGTCAAGAGTTTGTGCAGGGACTCCTGCTGATCGCTCTCGTCGCTGCGTCCGTGGAGTCTACGGGAGGCAACCAGACCCAAAGAGGGAGCTGGGGAGGAGGTGTGGTCATTTAAGTAACAGGGGCTGCTCAGCTCCAATAAAGGCTCCAAGCAGGGAGGGGGCTCGTGCAAAAAGCATCAGTGGGTCCAACCCAGAGCCCAGGACGTGGGCCTGACCTGCCATACTCCTCCCGGATGATCCTGAGCACTCTCCGCACCATGTTGCCCACAGTGGTCTCTGAGGGCTGCGCGGCCGCCATCCTCCGGCCCTCTCTGCGGATCAGTTCCATGAGCTCCTCTGCGGTCCAAGAGAGAGAGGGTGAGCAGGGCAAACGCGCGCTGAGGATCGGGAACGGAAAGCGACGAGGGGCGCGATGGAGCTAGGCCCGCCTCACCTGCGTTGCTCCAGCGGTGGTCCGTGATGATCCGGCGCAGCAGCCCCAGCGTCTCCCGAGCCATGTCCTCAGAGCTGCGCGGCCCGCCGCCCCGCTTCAGGGCCTCTACGAAACTCTCGATCCTCTCGGACAACTCCGAGCCCTTGGCCGCGGCTCCTGGCATCTCTAAAAGAGCCGCCTTGCCGGCGGAATCCACACCTGTCCGAACTCTGGGTTTGCACTTCCGGGGACGTCGAGGTCGGCTTCCGCTCTGCGAGGAAAACTCCAGTGCGGGAGACTGCGGGCCACGCCCCTCGCTGCCACTTCCCGCCCCCTCTATCTGCCTGAGCCAATCAGAAATTTAGAGCTCGAGTTGTTCGGGTACAGCCCAGTGTCCGGGCGCCGGCGGAGCCCGAGGACGGGAAGTGGCCTTTCCTGGTTTCTCAGACGCAGAACAAAGGTGACGCTTGAGGTCTCTAGAGGGTGGCTAGTGCGGTTGCTGTGGAAACAGCCGGTCTTTCTACGCCCCCCACCGCGACTCGAGGCTAAACTGGAGAAGTTGCTGACATCATTCCTGGTCCCCTAGCTCCGGTGACCGCCCGGTCTCCTGACACAGACGCTCGGAGTGCGCGCCCACCTTGGGCAGACGCCCCATTATAACGCTGTTAACATTGCATATTATTGGTTCGTTTGCGCCTGTGTCTGTCTAATAGATTCAGCTCCGTGAGGGCAGGGACCGTATCTTTTTTGCCTTTGCGTTCCCAGCGCCCAGCACACCTAATATAAGCATGAGGAGACCGAATACCCACTAATCAGGAGATTCAAAGTAGGAGCTAATATGGGAGCAAAGATGATGTCTTTCCGTTTGGACAGACTACAGAGGCTGGAGAGTATAACAATACCAAGAGCTACCATTTACTCTGTGTTGGGGACTGTGTGTGAATTGTCTCATCTAATGCAACTCTGTGAGGTTGATCCTCTTATTCTCATTCTGCAGATTAGGAAACAGACCCACAGAATTTAAGCAGTTAGTAAGACGATGCCTACATATTTAAATCCAAGTCTGTCTGAACCCAAAGTCTGGGTGTAATGAGAATTTCTAATTATTTCCTTAAGATAAATTCTTAGAAGTGGAATCCTTGGGCGCACACATTTCTAAGACTTTTTGTTACAATTGACAAATTGCCCTCTGAGAACGTTATATCAATACCAAAATCAGACAAAGATAGTGCAAAAAAGAAAACTATATACCAATATCCCTCATGAGCATAGATGCAAAAATCTGCAACAAATTATTATCAAATCCAGCAATACATAAAAAGATTAATACATAATTACTAAGTAGAATTTAAACCTGGAATGCAAAGCTGTTTCATCATTTGAAAAGCACATCAATTTAATACACCATATTAACAATCTAAAAAGTAAAACCACATGATCATATCAGTTGATGCAAAAAGCGTTTGACAAAATTCAACAGCCATTCATGATTTTAAAAACTCTCAGAAGACTAGAAATAGACGGGAACTTATTTAACTTGATAAAGAGCATCTGCAAAAGCCTACACCTAACATCACGCTTAATGGTGAAAAACTCCTTTCTGCCTAAGATCAGAAAGCAAGGATGTCCACTCTCACCACTCCTGTACTTAAAGTCCTAGCTAGTGCAATAAGGCTTGAAAAAGAAATAAGTTTTAAAAACCACACAGACGGAAAGAAAGAAAACTGTCCCTATTCAGAGAAGACATGATTGTCTACAAAGAAAAATCCCAAAGAATCAAAATAATAACAAAAAACTTCCTAGAACTAATAAGCGAATTTAGCAAGGAGGAAGGTTAACACAAAAACCAATTCTACTTCTAAATACTAGCAATGAATAATCAGAAACCAAAATTGAAAACATCGTAGCTCCCAAAAGCCATAAAAGATTTGTAAATTTTCCTGTCTAAGTTTAAAATGTCTTAAAAATTGTATCAACTTACATACTAGCTAACATTTGCCATGTTCTAGCCAATTTTGGGTATTGTCGTTCTTTATTTTTCCAGATATCAAGCCATTAAAAAATAAGGTACGTACTATTTTATACATCCAAAAGAATATATATATATATATTCTTGTGTGTGTGTGTAGTATATATATGTGTCTGTGTATATATGCAAGTTGTGAAGCATGACAACAAAATGAACACCTATGAACCCATCTTCCAATTTAATAACTAAAATTCTCAAATGCATAGACAAGACAGTAGAATGGTGGTTGTCAGGAGCTGGAGGGAGGGGTAAGTTATTACTTTATGGGTACAGAGTTTTGGTTTACAAGATGAAAAGAGTTCTAAAGATGGATGATGGATGTGCATTTACATTGCACAACAATGTAAATATACTTACTGCCACTGAACTGCACACTTAAAAAGGGCTAATATGGTAAATTTTATGTTATGTGTGTTTATCACAATTTAAAAAAATAAATATGTGATATATTAAAAAAAAAACCTAAAATACTACTGATACCATTACATCGAAGTGTGTGCACTTCTGCCTCATTTCCCTGTCTTTTCCCACACCTAAGGATAACCACTAAACTAAATTTTGGTTGATATTCCTTTGCTTTATAAAAAAATAATTTATTATATATTTACAATCCCTAAATAACATATTGTTTTGCTTGTTTTTGAGTTTTTTACAAATGGCATTATAATGTAATTTTCTACAACTTGCTTTATTCGCTCAACATGACGTTTCTAAAATTCATCCATGTTGTTACATGTACCTGTAGTTGTCTCATTTGCACTGTTGCGTAATATTCCATCATGTGACCATACCACAATTTTTGTATTCATTTTCTTTCAGCAGATATTTGGGTTGTTTCCAGTCTTTTTGGGAGGTGGGTGAATATAAGCTATAAATATTCGTGTGTATATTTTGGCACACCTACAAGTGAAACAGCTGGGTCATAGGCTATGTGAATATTCAACATTACAAACAGTGCTAGTCTTCCAAAGTGGTTAAATCAATGTGTGCTCCTTCCAGTGGGACTTAAAGAGTTCCAGCTGATCTACATCCTTACCAGCACTTGGTATTATCAACTGTTTTATTTTGGGGGAATCAGGTAGATATAAAAGGATGTATCACTGTGATCTTAATTTGTTTTCCTGATTACTATTGAGGTTGTTCATTTTTTTCACATGTTTATTGGCCATGTGTTTTTTCTCCTTTGTGAAATACCTGTTTGTCTTTTGCCTACTTATGGCTTTTTAAAAAATATTTTTCTAATAGATCTGTAGGAGTTCCTTATATATTCTGAATACTAATCTTTTTCAGTTATTTATCTTATAAATATCTTCTCTCAGTTAATGGATTTTCTTTGTATTCACTTTGAGATGTCTTCGAACAGCGTTCTTGATTTTAACATGGTCAGATATACCAACCTTGTCGTCTTTTATAGTTAATGCCTCTTGTGTTTTGTTTAAAAAAAAAAAAATCCTTTCCTAATCTAAAGTCATAAAGATAATCTCCTAATTTCCTTCTAAATAATTTACAATTTTGTCTTTACACATAATTTTGAATTACTTTCTATGTAGGGTGAGAGATGGGAATCAAATTTTATTTTCTTTTTCCATTCTTTCTCCAGTGATTTTCAGTGCTACCGCTGTGATTCTGTCAAGTTACTATAATGTGTGAATCTGTTTTGGGGTCCTCTATTTTGTTCCATTGCTAAATTTGCCTATCCCTGAACCAGTATCACATTATCTGAATTACTATTATCTTATAAATAAAAAAAAGTCTTGCTAGCTGGTAAGAAAAATCCTCTTGCGATATTCCTTTCTTTAAGAGTGTCTTGACTAGTTTTGGGCCTTTGCTCTTTCGTATATATTTTGGAAATAACTTGTCTATTCCTCAAAAACAAAAAAACTATTGTGATTCTGGTTGGAATTGCTTTAAATATCCAAATCAATTTGAGAATTGACATCTTTAAGATACTGAGTCTTCCTATCCATGAACATGGTATATATCTCCATTTATTTAGGTCTTCTTTAATGTTGTTAAGTAAAATTTTATAATTTTCTTTATATAGTTCTTGCACATCTTGTGTAAGATTTATTCCTAGGCACCTTATATATTTGTCGCTATTGTAGATGATTATCATTCTTTTTCATCATTGGCAAATTGGTAGAGAAAATAGAAAAACTCCTTTTAATTTGCGTTTCTTTTTTCATTAATCATAATGAACATTTTTTCATGTTTATTTACCATTTGCATTTCTTCTCTTATGAATTGCTGGTGCATGTGGTTTGTCCATTTTTCTAATGTGATGTATGGCAGACATTCTGATTGTGCACCTAATATCCATTTCTTTCTTCTTCTTTGTTAAAAATAACTGATTTTGTTTGGTTTCTACTCAAAGGGAAAGTGGTTTTAGCTTACGGGTAAATCTTGATTGGTCTAAGCCAATCATGGTAATTCCATTCTCCTTTTTTTTTATAGATATGGTATAGGGTAACCCATGTTCTAGCCAGTGGCATATGAGGGAGGTCTGTTTAGGACTTCCTGGAAAGATTTCTCTGTTCTTAAGAAAAAAACAGAAGGCTACTTAGTTTCTTCTATCTCTGGTCTTCCTGGATATGATGCCTAGAGTTACTGCAGCTGTCTTGCGACCATGCGGTCTCAAGACTGAGGATAAAGTTGACATGCTGAGGATGGCAGAACAGAAAAACAGAAAGAACCTAGGCTCTTGATAGTATCAACACATAATGGATATTTTACATATGTTAACTCTTTTCATCCTTACAGCAATCCTATGAGATAGATAATATGACCATTTTCAAAAGAGGAACCTGAAGCATAAATAGGATAAGTAACTTGCTCAATGTCACACACCCGGTGCGTGGAAGAGGTGGCGTGTAAACCCAACAGTCTCGCTTCAGAGGCTACGCTGTTAGTCTGTGTACTGTGGTGTCTTTTATTAAAGTTGTTGTGTGAAATTAACAAACCTAGAAGTTGCCCTACCACTAGACGTCTTATTATATGAAGTGATAAATTTCTCTATTGTTTCTATAATTTTCAATGGAATTTTCTGTCACTTGCAGCCCAAAGCATCTTGATATTGGGTATTTATCTTTTTCTAGTTGATTTGTAAGATCTGTGTATATATTAAGGATACCAACTGTTTGACTGCAATTGGTGTTGCAATATGAGTACCTTTAGAAACTTGGCCCAATTCTCGTATATTGCTGTGAGATTGTAAATTGAAACACCTTTCAGTAGGGGAATTTGGAAAAATAGAGCAAAAGACTTTAAAATGTTCATTCATACCCTTTAAACTAGCATGCCCGTGTCTAGAAATTTATCCTAAGGAAATAATCAGAAATAGGCACAAAGATTTATCCACAGTATTTTTCACTTTATTACTTATAACACAAAAATCAGAAATATTTCTTTTTTTTTTTTTTTGTGAGGAAGATCAGCCCTGAGCTAACATCCATGCTAATCCTCCTCTTTTTCCTGAGGAAGACCGGCTCTGAGCTAACATCTATTGCCAATCCTCCTCCTTTTGTTTCCCCAAAGCCCCAGTAGATAGTTGTGTGTCGTAGTTGCACATCCTTCTAGTTGCTGGATGTGGGGTGTGGCCTGAGCATGGCCGGAGAAGCAGTGTGTCGGTGCGCACCCGGGATCTGAACCCGGGCCACCAGTAGCGGAGCATGCACACTTAACCGCTAAACCACGGGGCCGGCCCCAGAAATATTTCCAAATATTCAAAATTAGGAAATTGGTTTGGAAATTATAGTACAGCCATACAATGGAATCTTATGTTTTAGAAGAATATTTAATGACTTAGGAAATGCCTAACGATAAGGAGAATTGTTGACAACATATTGTGAAAAGTAGGTTGCATACAGTCACTCTGGAAAATAGTTTGGCAGTTCCTTTCAAAACTAAAAATGGATTTATAATACAACCCAGCAATTGCTCTTGGTCATTTATCCCAGAGAAATGAGCACTTATGTCCAAGTAGGAATTTGTACATGAATGTTCATAGCAGCTTTATTTGTAATAGCCAAAAACTGGAAACTACCCAAATGTGCTCCAGTTGGTTAATGTTTAACAAAACTATGCTACATCCATACCATGGAATATGGCTTAGCAATAAAAAAGACCAAACAATTGATATATGCAACAACTTAGATGAACCTCAAGAAAATTACACTGAGTGAAAAAAGCCAATCTCAAAAGTATAGATACTGCATAATTCCATTTATGTAACATTCATAAAGTAACATAATTATAGAGATAAAGAATGGATTAGTGGTTGGGGGGTTAGGGATGGGTAGGGACATGGGATGGGTGTGGCTATAAAGGAGTAACACAAAAGATAGTACAGTTGAGTCTCCTGATTGTGGTGATGGTTATGCAAGGCTACACATGATAAAATTGCATAGAGCTGCACACACACACCAGTGCATGTATAACTGGTAAAATCTAAATAAGCTCTGTGGATTGTACCAATGTCAATATCTTGGTTTTGATATTGTGTCATAGTTGTATAACATGTTACCACTAGGGAGGCAGGTGGAAGGGTGCATGGGACTTTGGTGTACATTCCTTTCAACCTCCTGTGAATGTACAATTATTTCAGAATAAATAGTTAAACAAAAACTTCATAAACTGGAATTTATAAAATAAAAACATCTATTTAAAAGAAAATTATAAAGCATTACATTACTTTAGCTATAATTGTTAAATGACTCAGTGCTAAAATAGGTAATAGAAGAGACTTTGTTTAAAGTCTGCAATTTTTCAAAAAAGCAGGACATATGGGGGGCCAGCCTGGTGGTGTAGTGGTTAAGTTCGCACACTCCACTTCGGTGGCCTGGGGTTTGCGGGTTCAGATGCCAGGCACGGACCTACACAAAACGCTCACCAAGCCATGCTGTGGTGGCATTCCATATACAAAATAGAGCAAGATTGGCAACAGATGTTAGCTCAGGGCCAATCTTCCTCACCAAAAAAAAACAAAAAAGCAGGACGTAAAGAATAGTATATTTGGTGGGATCTCAATTTCATTTAAAAATATATGTTATTCATATGTGTTACATGTATACAATTTATATATACACACGCATATACTTAAACATACACACACACCTCTATATACACGTATATATGCTATGTATCTATCTATCTATCTCCATCTACTCATCTATCTATCTATATAGGTGTGGGTGAGTGTGTGGATGTGTGTCTGTATAAATGACACGTACCAAGATGTTAACAGTGGCTATCTGGATAGTACGATTACAGGTTTATCAGAGACCGCTAATTGCCTCAAAAGCCATTCTTCTGTAGTAATCGAGTTTTAGTAGGGCAAATAGCCACCCAGAATAAAGACTACATTTCCCAGTCTCCCTAGCAGGTAGATGTGGCCCTGTGACCACATTCTTCCCAATGAGATGGTGTGGAAGTGTTGTGTTGCTGCTTCTGAGAACTTTCCCTAGGAGATAGCTGGCATGGGTCCTTGGCCTCTTTATCCCTTTCTCTTTCTTGCTGCCTTTCTGCTCTGCCAGCTAAGATGATGAGGATGCAGACCACACTGCAGGGATGGCAGAGGAGTGAGCTGGAGGGAGCCTGGGCACCCTGAGGTCTCTGTGGAGCGGGTTCCCATACCCGCCTGGACTTTTGGATTTCATGTAGCTGTGAGCAAAATAAACTTCAGTCTTGTTTAAGCCACTGTTATCTTTGCTTTGGGTTTGTGTCCCTTGCAGTCACCCCCAATCCTAACAAATGCAAGAGTGATTTTTGTTTTCGTTTTGGTACTGTTCTGTATTTTCCAAAATTTCTACAATAAACGCTTCCCATTTATAATCAGAAAGAAATTATTTGTAAGACAGAGAAGAAAAGTAAGAAATCCTTAATCAGGTCCATTCTCTCAACCGGGAGTATGATTATGTTGACCACATCTTCCAGATTTTCCCAGTGTCCCAATTTCAAACATTCTGACTAATTATCTGCATAATTATCAAATCACAGTTTCCGAAGTTAATTTGGAGAATAAGGTGATTATGATGATAATCTCAACGGGGGGGAGGGAGGCTGACTAAAATATTTGTGTCTTTCTCGTTCAGTTCCAAATAATCTCCTTTAGGCCATCAGATCACTTCCTTTTCCTGAAGGGCTTTGACTCAACGCTGGGGCATGCGAATGCACTACTGTTTTTATCCTTCTCTGATTGTTTTGGTGGATAAGTCATGTCTCTACGCAACCTGAGAACAAGTGCTATTGTAGTGGACACCTGTTGTTTTTGTCTGCTCTGCACTTGCTTTCCTTTGGGAACTGCTCCTCCTCATCCTATGTCATTCGGGTGGAACTGTCAATCCCAGGGCCTCCTGGTGCCTCAAGTGGCCCCTAGCCACAGGGATGACACCCCACTCAGGTCTGGTCAGTCACCTCCCCTCTGACTGGTTGTGCAAAGCCATTGAGTCCTCCCCTGTGATTTGCTATATGGACCCTGGAAGAAAGCAGGTTTCTCACCTTTAGATCATCTGTGGTAAGGAGGTCACCTTGGGACTATCAGTAGCCAGCTTTGCTGCCTCGTGGAGAAAGCTTGTCTGCAGGAGCAAGTCAGGCAACTCCTCCAGGAGAAGCAGAATCAAGGAGACCAGGTCCTAGAGTGAGAGAAAGAGTGTATGAGCTGATGTAGGCCCTCAGATCTAGCCAGGCCTGAAGCTAGAGCCACTCTTCTACCTTCTGCTCGACTAGAAGCTAATCTTGGTCTAAATGTGGGTTTATATTTTTGTGGAATCTGGCTCTGTTCTTGAGAGTCCCTGCTGCTTGAACATGGTTAATTGCTAGGAATTTGGAGGGAAATTCTAATGACAGACACAGGTAGTGGTATCAGGGCATGTGATTAGAAAAAACACTCCCCTATTGTTGTTAGGATTGCATATTAACAGCTGCTCTTCATAGATCAACATATTAATATGTAACAATGTTGACTAAGCACCTTTATACCAGGTGTCATGTTGCATATTGGAAAACAGCCCTGTACTAGGGGAACCTCAATAGTAAAAAGCAGCATCCCTTACATTGTAGAGGATTTTGCCTTTTAGTTAAAGGCTTTCATATTCCTTATCTCTTTTGATCTCTAAACAGCCCTATGAAGTGAGCTGGTTCCAGTCAACAGATCAATTATTCCACAATTGATAGGTTCCTCCTAAGTGGCAATGTACCAAGCACATAGGTAGACAAAAACAAATAGTCTGTGATCCCGGAAAAAAATTAACGTGGAGACCAAGGCCCACTAGCCAGTTATCCTCTTAGCTACGGTAGCAGTGTAATTGAATGTTCAACTGTTTAAAAGCTTGGGTTTGGAAGTCATATGATCTCAGTTCAGATCTTAGTTCTGCCTCTCCCAAGCTGGGTGATCTTGTCTGTCGGTGGAGATGACAATAACAGTGACATTTCATGTCTCAAAGATTTAGAGACATTGTACTGCTATTGATCTTCAAAGCAGTAGGTCTGGATACCCACTACATAATCGAGAGAATTTTTAAAAATCTTCATAAAAGGTGATTTTAGTGTACTTAATAAAGATCTAGTTGTAATTTCAAAGACCAGGTAATCCAGAGGAAAAATAACACCAGCTTTCACTTCTATAACTCCTCTCTTTCAAGAATGAAATCAGTTGGGGCTGGCCCCGTGGCTTAGCAGTTAAGTGCGTGCGATCTGCTACTGGCGGCCCGGTTCAGAACCCTGGGCGCGCAGCGTCGCGCCGCTTCTCTGGCCATGCTGAGGCCACATCCCACATACAGCAACTAGAAGGATGTGCAACTATGACATACAACTATCTACTGGGGCTTTGGGAAGTAAAAGGGGAAAAAAAAGGAGGAGGATTGGCAATAGATGTTAGCTCAGGGCCGGTCTTCCTCACAAAAAAGAAAAAAAAAAAAAGAATGAATCAGTTATTGCAACTACCTGAAAGCGTTTCAGAACAGCAGCAGACTTGCATGATGATGTGGCCATCAGGAAGCCTGGGTCCTGGGTCTGAGCAGCTTCCTGCTGCTCTTAGTGCATAAGTAACTCGCGGTGACTAACCTGCAGACAGAGGCTGCTGGTGGCTCCCAAGGGCCGAGGTTCCCCCTCTCCCATCTGGCCCCCCTCCTTCCTTGGAATAGTTTCTATCCCTGGTTTAATGCCTGTGGCCAGGAACATCCTTAACAACAGACAGTCATTGTCTAACCTCAGACGGTACTTTGATTAACTAGTTCCTGACCAGAGTGGAAAAGAAAAGATGTGGGGACTGCTCACACATGCTCTCTCCAGCGTGCAGAATGTAGCGGGTGGGGGACCGAACTGAGAATTGAGATCAGAAAGTTCTTTCCAGTTTCAGCTAATTTCACTTCTTGGGGCTTGAGTAATAAGAATCACAGTGTCCTCCACTTATTAAGCACCTACACTGTGCCAGCGACTTTGTATATAAACCTTCCAAGACTACACAGTAAATGTTAACTTCTTCATTTTACCGTGGAGGGAGCCGAGGCTCAGAGAGGTCATGTGATGAGCCCTGTCATACAGCTGGTGGAGCAGAGCTTGGATTCTAACCCAGGTCTGTGTCTCCAGAGACTTCCACAGTGCCTCCTAATTCCACAGCATCCACAGACTTCATGTTAGAGTGGGAGGAATGGCCTTTAGGAGTCAGACAGGGGCCAGGCTTCCACCAGTCTCTGAGACCTTCAGGATCTTTGTGATATGAGCGCTGTCCCTACCCTGTCACATGAGTAAGGAGCTGGTGGATAAGACTGGAGCTGATGCTGAGAAAGCTGAGTAGCAGGCCTCTGAGAGCTTTGCCCTGGCCTTGCTAGGATGCCCAACACATACCAGAGGGTGCCGGGGGCAGACAGGAAAGAGCCCTGCTGGGCTCTGAATCTCACCTGCCAGTCCCTACCCCCTGAAGGGAAGACTGCACAGAAACCCCCTGGGCTCACAGGCTGGAGCCTGGGGTGGATGGCTCCGCAGAGCCCAGTGGCCAGTCATACCCCGTGGGAAAGCCTTGGCCCTGGCCCGCCCAGGAGCCACGGTGGTGCCGCCTCCTGCCCACGGCTTGGCTCAGCGGGTTCCCAAGTGGCTTGACTTCCTCCCCACCTCCGCCCCCACCCCCCTAGTCTCTAGGGAGCTGGGGAGGCCACTGGCAGAGTTGGCCCTCAGTCCCCCAGTCCTCCCCAAGCCCCTTCCCCACATATCTCGGAGCCAAGTTTCCCCAGGGGAACAGGACTCTCCAACCTCCCAAGAGCACCCCTGCCCCTAGGTCTGTTTGTGGCTGGCAGGCCCCATCCCTACTCCTTCTGCTGCTCACTGAGGCTCCACTCAGGGCTTCAATAACAGGGCTTTGGGTATGGGCTGTTGTTTTTGCAGCTGGGCTGGGGCGGAGCAGCAGCGGGAAGGCATCGTGGGTACTGACCGTCTGAGAAAGCCCCAAGCCCGCATTCCCACTAGGGCTGGGGCAGCCCCTTCAGGCTAGTGACCGTGCTGTTGCTGGGGAGAGGCCCCTGGGCCAGGCCCGGAGTGTGGAGGGAAGGCAGAGGAAGAAGCCGGTCAGTAGGGGAGCGAGAGCTTAGGGGAGAGCCCAAGCCTTCTCTGAGCCACTCCTCCCCAGCAGACAGTGCTTCTCTCCTCAATTCCAGCTGCAGCTGGACCCAGCCTCTCCCCCCTCCCCCACCCCCGCACACATCTGGGAGACGCTGGAGCAAGCTTCCTTAAAACAAACAGCAAACAAAACAGAAAATCTCATTTACGAGGGGCGAAATGTTGGAAACTAAAAAGAATAAAGATCACCGGTAATCCCTTTACTCAAAAATATTCATTATGAACATGTTAATGTATTTCCCTATGACCTTTTTTAATTGTGGTAAAATATACGTAATAAAAAATCTACCATTTTAACCTTTTTTTTTTTTTCCTTGAGGAAGATTAGCCCTGAGCTAATATCTGTGCCAGTCTTCCTCTGTTTTGTATGTGGGATGCCTCCACAACATGGCTGATGAGTGGAGTAGGTCTGCACCCAGGATCTGAACCTGCGATCCCCGGCCGCCACAGTGGAGCGCACAGAACTTTAACCAGTCTGCCACGGGGCTGGCCCCTACCATTTTAACCATTTTTAAGTATACAGTTCAGTGGTGTTTAGTACATTCTCATTTTTGTGCAACCATCACCATCTCCAGAACTTTTCATTTTCCCAAATTGAAACTCTGTACCCATAAACACTAACTCCCCAGCCCCCAGTCCCTGGCAACCACCATGCTACTTTCTGTCTCAGTGAATTTGACTACTCCAGGTACTTCATATAAGTGGAATCATACAGTGTTTATCATATTTCTCTGGCATATTTCACTCAGGATAATGTCCTTAAGATTCATCCATGTTGTAGCATGTGCAGAATTCATTCCTTTTTAAGACTGAATAATATTTCATTACATATATCACATTTTGTTTACCCCTTCATAAATTATTTTTTCACATAGTTAAGATTATACTTTGTCAGCAGTTAGATATCCTGATGTTTTTACTCAGATGTTGCCATGTCATTAAAATTTTTTCCTAAACATAATTTTTAGTGCTTACTCTTTACTTCCTTAGGTGAATGGATATAACATAATATACTTACCCAATCTCCTGCCTTTGGATACTGAGGTATCTTCTTTGTATTTTTGTTTGTTTCCTATTATAAATGATACTAAGAAGAACATCTTTGTAGAAATTTTTATGAGTACTCCCGCAGCCCTGCCTGTCTCCTGGCATTTCAGATTATTTCCCCATGGAGAGTACCAGAAGTTGGAATTGCGCATCAAGGTGATAAACACTCCTCAGTCTTCTTGATAAATATCACCCCAAACTTTCCAGAAAAATTATGCCTATTGCTCCTACCATGAGCAGTGTAGGAAGTCCAGAGCCTCTTCTTTTTTCACCATACGTTCAGCAAACTGCTGAGCAGTCATGTGCCTGGCACTGAGGAGCCGAGGATGCTTGTGCTATGCCTTCTGTTCCCCTGGAGACAGGCAGAGACCTCCACAAGCAGGGATTCAGGGTACCCAACCATCTCCGAGTGCCCCCGAGAGTGCTCTGCCCTGGCAGGCTGGCCTGTCCAGTTGGGGTGGCAAGTTCTTGATGGCCTTGGGGCAGAGGGGCTCAGGAGAGAGCCAGACCAGGCCTGCAGCCTACTCAGGGAGACAGCAGTGCAGAGCTGACCTAGGGGCAAGGAAGCAACCATGGGGTAGGGGTGCAGGGTCTCCATCCTAGGTGTGGCCTAAGCTTGACCCAGGACCACTCTGCAGACCCCTGAGTGACTGCTCAGCCAACCCCATGCAGAGGTATAGCTGTTTAAATGGTAGCCATTTATTGAGGGATCACTATAGGCTAGGCCCATTGACCTCTCTCACAAACCCTATGCCATAGGTGCCTCTGTTGTCCCCATTTTACTGACAAGGCGACTGAGTTTCCCAGCCACTTGGTACCTGTTCCAGGCACACAGCAGGTGTGCGGTAGAGCTGGACTCGTACTCAGGTGTCTAATTCTGGGCTTATGCTCTAGACTCTTTCCATTTCCTGCTGCTTCTCACAGGCTCTGCTGGCCCCGCAAAGCTGGGGAGAAGAAAGGAAAGAGCTGTGGACCAGTGATGGTCTATGGGATAGGATTTAGCTCTGCTCTTTCTGCCCAGCCTTGCCAAATCCTAGGCCAGAGACCCCTGGCCACTGGGAATGAGGAGTGCTCTATGCCCCAAGGGGAGCTGGCTTGGGCAGGGATGGGGCAACTGGGGACCACACTGCACGCAAAGAGCCTGATTGTGTTACAGACTCTGCTGTTTGGGGAAATGGGTATCACGAAGTCTTCTTGTTTTGGACAGTCTGGTGTCTCAAAGACCCAAAGAGAAAGAAAACATGGGCTGAGGAACCGGACCTAGCAATGCTGAAGCCTGCAGGTGAAGCCGGCCCTTCATGGGAGCTCCTGCAGGGTCTCGAGCTGGATCCCAGGTGCTGACGCCCAGAGCAGCTCCTTGCCCATGGCTCCTTGGGGCCCAAGCAAAGGACAGGGCTTGGGCTGGGGAAATTATTCACAGACAGATGGGAGCAGGAGATCAGAGGAGCTCAGAGCCCCACACTGAACCCCAGCCTTGGGGGCCGGCAGGCAGAGGGGCCTCACCACATCCAGGAGGCACTGGGAGGCTTGACGGCCTGCGAATTCTGTGGGCTCCATTCCTGAGCCTGAGGAACATGCATTGAGATGAACCAGGTTGGGGGCTGGCCAGGCCTCAGGCGTCAGAGCACCCTACAAGGCAAGGGAAGGCAGCTCAGTGGGAACCCAGGCGGGAAGGGGTGAGCTTTTTTTCCGGAACAGGATTCCCTGTGGGGCAGAGAGCAGAAATCAGTGGGCTCCAGAGTCCAGGACGTGCCTGTTTGACTCCGCTTGGGTCAAGAGGGCGGCCCACTGGCCTGGCCTCGCCAGCCAAAGCCAACACAGGAAATGCCAAGCAGACCTCAATGTCCAGGCACCTAATTTGCTCTGGCTGGCAGGGAGTCCCCCCGCCTCCCCAGCTCAGCTGTTGGAAGCAATGGCGGCTAGGAGGGAGCAATGGCAATGGCGTTAGTGCTCAGAGGATGCGCAGTCCCCAGGCCTGTCCTCGTGGGCCCTCCACCCCAGGGCGGGCGGAGCCGGGCAAACACACAGGAGACCAGCAGGCAGCGAGAGGAGCCAGGCGTTACCCTGGACGGCGGCCACTGGGTTGTTGTTGGGATCCAGTTTCACGCTCCTGCTCCTTTGAGGAGAGCTGCAAGGGGTCATCTCCTCCGCGACGCCCCGGGAAGGAGACTGATGAGCAGACAGTTGTTAACGCCGCGCCGCCGCCACTGTGGTGATTAAGGCCGCTGTAATTGGCCTCACAGCCAGGCAGGGGCCGGCCTGCCAGCCAGCAGCCGCCAGGGTCTCTGGAGCAGGGGAGGGGGCTGCGGCGTGGGGAACAGCGTGTGCTGTAGCTGTTTGCACTGATCGGATTAGTTTGTGAATTGACACTCAATCCTCCTTAGTGATTTCCTTTCTGGGGCCCCAGCCAGGGCCAGAACTGTGGGGGTGGGGTGGGTTGTGGGCAGGGTTGTTCCCAGGCTTGTTGTAAGCTGGGCACTAGCTGGGGCGGGGATGGAGGGTCTTAATCCTAGGTGTGGCCTTGGCTTGGCCGAAGACCACTCTGCAGCCCCTCAGTGACTGCTCAGCCACCCCCGTGTGGAGGGATCGGCTCCTCTCTTGCCGGTAGGGACCCTCTTCCCCATATGCTCAGTGGTGCCTGGTACAAGTGGACCCTTTCAGGTGCCCTCTGTACTCCCAGGCCCAGCATGGTGCCTGGCACAGAGTAGGTTTGCCGAGGATATTGGCAAAGTGAGCAGATTGGTGTCCTCTTCTCCAATTGGCCTGAGTACCCTGTGGGTGAATCTCTGTGATCCCATCCAAGGTCTGGGTGGTCCCTGTGGGAGCATGTTTCCAGACAGACTAAGGCATGGAGAGCTCCCCAAAGGCCACCTGGTCCATTCCCCTGCCTCTACAGGCAGCATCCCTTAAGCCATCTCTGATGGGCAGCTGTGCTACACCTCGGCCGAGTTCTCCCTTTCTGCATCAGCTGGTGTGCGCATGAGTGTGCACATGCACGCGTGTGCCTGGGTGAGAGTGCATATGTCTGCCTAGGAGGAACATGGATATTTTCTTCCCTGTCCATCCTCTGTGTTTTCTCAGCTTCCCCTTGGAGGTCCCAGGCAGGGAGGAGGAAGGCTGGGTGGCTGGTGTGGAGGCCTCTGGGTCACGACCTTTTCAGAGCCTGTCTTGTTTACACTTCAGGCTGAGGCACAGGCTGGGCTGGCCTCCCACATGCCTGTCCCCTCAGTCCCCTCCCTGAGGGGTTGCCAAGTCCTCTGTGAGTAGGAGCTGGTCCTGGCTGCTCAGGGCCTTGGCTGCAGTAAGGAGTGCCCGCCCTCAGCTGGTGGACATGTCGCTGGAGGCCAGGTAACTGGAGGCCGCAGGGAAATGTAGGACCGTAGCCAGAGAGGGAGAACACAGGCCCATCTGGTCAGCATTAGCAGGCAGGAGCAGAGGCCTGCACCCACCAATGGTGTTAGGCAAGACATGCCCCTTGAGGCCTAGGGAGGGGGCAGCCAGAGGAGAAATGTATGTGCCCCAGGCACGTTTGGGGCTGAAATGCAGTCCTTCCTTCCCTCTTGTCGGGTTTGGTTTGAAAACCCCTCCACTGCCAGTTGCCCAGCCCTGCCCAGCCCAGGCCTGCAGGGCCCCAGGCCCCTGGGCAGGAGTACAGCGTGGGCTCCGGAGGGACACTGGAGGAGGGCACTGCTGCACTCCGAGCAGACCTGCACCCTCTCCCTAGCCTGCTGCTTCCTTCCTGTTCTCCAGCCCCTCTCCCGTCCCAACCCTCCCTCAGCGATTTTCCAGCCTCTCTGCCCCATCATATCCACCCTCTACAGGGAAGAGGCTGGAAGCTCTGGCAGGGTGAGAACAGGCCTGGCTCTGCAGCCTAGGACAGCATCAAACCTTTCTGAATCTCAGTTTTCTCATCTTTAAAATGGGAGTAAGGAATATCCACATTCTACTTGGCGCCTTGGAAGGATATTAACGATGCACTGTTGAATAAAAACAGCAGAATGTAGTACAGAATGCATTGAAGATGGTCTGGAAGGATATCCAATAGATTGTAGACAGAGGTCATTCCTGGAGTATGGGAGTGGTGAGGGAGGGACAGAGTAGTGGGTGTGGGGGAGGAGAATTTTTACTTTTTGCTTAATATACCACAATATTGCTTGAATTTTATTTCAATAAGTATGTACCTCTTTTGTAATTAAAAAAATGTAAGAGTTCTATCTTAAAGCGTTGTTGCCAGCTTTAAATGTTAGTGTAGATTTCTTGAATGAATGAATGAATGAATGAAGGCCTAGTGCGTGTCCTGCTCAAGACATGCTTCTCTTTTCCCCTGTAAGCTAACTCTGACTCAAGTCTTCTCTCTCTACTTATCTACCTTCTTTCTCTGAAGGGGTTAAAACAGCAGCCCTTCGGAAGCAGAATAAAGGGAGTCCGGAAGCCCCCAGTGAGTCCACAGTGGGACGTGTGGGGTGGCATGGAGGCATCATCCCCTGCCCCGCCTCAGTCCCCAGCAGGCCACCCGGGCCAGCCCACTCTGCTCAGCTCAGAAACTGCTTCCAATTACCCATGAAATCTGAGCTGGAAGAGACCTATTAAAGTCCCATTTAGTTGGATCCCCCTGGGGGCCAGGGATCTTTTCCAGCGACATCCTGCTCCTTGTCCGACTGGGACTCCAAGCCCTTTGGATGTTATCTCCTCCTGGGTCAATATTGTGACAACTCCAGCTGTGACCCAGGCCACCCTGGAGCCAGAGCTGATCTGGTCCTGCTGTGGTGCAGGGGGCCCCCCAACCCAGATCCCTTCCTACCTCGGGGCTCCCAGAGGTAATGGGCAGTCACAGCAAACTGACTCACCTTCAACCAGAGCCCAGTCCAGCCTGCACCCCTCTTTCCAGACTGGTCTGCAAGTTGCCAGATGGCTCCTGGCCTACCTGGTCATCCCATGGGAAGCTCTTACTGATAGGGACTGTCTTTCACATATTCCCAGTCCTGCCTGGTACAAGGCCCCATGTTTCATAATACCTGTTATATAAGAAATAATAAATAATGGTGATTAACGACCTCCTCCCCTTGTCCCTGGGCTCGCCTAGGTCAGACCTCCCAAGGAAGGCACAGGAGCTCCAGGAGGAGGAGGAGGGGAGCCTGGGGTATGGGGGGGCACCTCCCTCCACATCCTCCCTGAGCACCTCTGCATGTGCTCCCCCATGGCTACTCCCTAGGGAGCAAGAGGAAGCCACCAGGAAGGGCAAGGCAGGGGCACCAAAGCTCCTCAGAGAAGGGGGACCCCAGCACGGAGGTGGTGGCCCCAGGGCACACTCTCATGTTCAGTTGGCCTCAGGACCACCCTGGTGAGGGATGGTGCCCACTGAGGCCTGCCCTCTCCCTGCCCTCCTGAGGTGCCTCTCTGGTTTGGGCCTCTACGCACCTCTCCTGTGGGCGGGAAGCCCAGGGCTGTACTCCAGGCACCAGGCAGGACTGGGCTGGGCCTTTAGGGGTGGTCTGCTGGGAGAATTTGTGGCTTCTTTCCCAAATTCTGGAGCAGAAGGGAGGGAGTGAGGAAGCCACTTTGGGGGCAAGGCTGGGGCAGCCACTTGGAGGTGAGGGGAGGGCAGCAGGAAATGGAGGATAAGAAGGTTCTGGAGGGAGGAGTAGAGGGAAGGGTCTTGGGAGCAGTGCATGGAAGTACGCTGGCTAACCCTCTCCCCAGACTCCCTTCTGGGCCCCTCAGAGCTGCAGAGGCCACGAGACAGACCCAGAACAATGTGTGGGGGTACTTCTAAAGCACATCCAGGCCAGGCTCCTGCCTCTGATGCTCTCCTCTAGCCCTGTGGGTGGATATGGATCCTGCTGTTGGGATCTTTGCAGACGCAGATTTTGTGGCCTTTGTCAGCAAAGGACGCTGCCTCCTTAGGGCTAGCCTAAGCCTCCTGGCTGCACTTTAAACCTGTAACTCCTTGTTCCATTTAAAGTGGGTTCACAGAAACAGACCCTCCGTCAGCATTAACCTATTGCTTTGTTCCTCCAAAGTTTACTCCACAGAGGAAAGAGGACCATAGACCTGGCATCTCCCGGGTACTCTGGCCCCGTCACTGTCCCCGCTGCCGGGGTGCAACATATGCAGCTCTTCAGAGGCCCATGGAGTGCTCCTGTTGCCTGGGGACCAGCACAGAGTCATTATCTCTTGTTGGACCCCTCCTGAGCCCTCCTAGTCCTGGTTGCCAGCTCTGTAGGGGACAAGTGGTGCTGAGGGCTGAAGGCCAGGGGCCAGGTCACCATGGGGCCACACCCCTGCCACTCACAGCCGCTCATTGCCACGGCCCGGCAACCTCACAGGAATGCTTCGTTTATCTCTGTCAAAAGTCAGGATGCAATGTGCAGCCCCTCCTCACGCCCCTGGAGGTTATGGGGGTGTGGAAGCCAGACTAATGGGCCTTGGCCTTCCCCAGTACCCCTAGGCTGGACGGAAGGAAGTGCACCAGGACACATACACCCACGTGCACTTACAGATTCACCTGCATATACAAGCACACACCTTAAACACACACAAACACCCATACAGGTTCACATGTGCACACACACATTGGCATGCAGGCACAGGTTCACCTGCATAGGCTCACATGCACACACACGTGCACACACCCACTTTCACACGTGCAGAGGCACATTCATTCCCACACATTTCCAAACTCATGCACAGCTCCCCATGCTTGCTTATATCTTCCCATGAACGTATATATACATATATATATTCATCCACACACAATGACACGCTTCGTGGGACATTCATGGGAGGCTTTCAGCTGCTGCTTGGTTCAAATTATGGAATATATGATGGGAGTTGTTCAAAAGGAGAGGGGGTGTAAGAGGGACACTGGGCCCCCAAGGGAGGTTTCTCTTATGCCCTTTCAGAAGCCTTTGGCCTCCCAGGGCACCAGGAGATGCCAGGCCTTCCCGAGTGGGTAGGATTTCAAGAGGTGAGCATGGTGGTGTGTGTTCCAGGAAGAAGGCTTGGCCTGAGCAGGAGAGTAGAGAGGGGAAGGTTCAGGCCCAGTTTGGGGGAAGGCTGGGGGACCACTTGATTGGAGTGGAGGGTTCTCTGGTGCAGCCTAGGAGATGAGGAAGCCGAAAAGTGCAAAAGGCCTGTCTGCAATGGGAAGCCATGGAAAGTGTTTGAGCAGGAGAGTATCAAGATCAGAATGGCTCTTTGGGAAGCTTCATTCACTCAGTGCTTTGTGCTAAGGGAGCAGAGAGAGGGAAAATGAGTGATTCTGCCTGGAACAGGTGGGGAGGAGCAGGAAAAGCTTCACATCTGACATGGGCCTCAAAGGATGGATAGGAGTGGTCCAGAGAAGGAAGGACAGGAAGAAAGACCAAAGCTGAACCTGGCAGCTGGGGGCGGGGGGAAGGGCTGTACTATTATTCATGTGTGCCCCGGAGAGCCAAGCACAGGTTGTCTTGAGGAGCTGAACACAGTGTCCACACCAGAATCAGGAGTCCAGGCAGCTGTGACCAAGTCCACTGGGAGATGCAAAAAGAGACGAGTGAACAGTGCCTGATGCTACCCTGGAGCAGGCTGACCTGACCCCAGGGAGGAGAGGAACTATTCTCCTGAACGAGTGAGAGCTGTGCAGTGAGGACGTAGGAGGGGGCTTCAGGGCCTTCCAGAGGTACCCACTCAGGTCTCAGGGGCACCTGGGTAAAGAACGGGTGGAGGTATGGGGACCATCTGCTCCTGATCCTTTGACATATTCCTTCCCTGGGAAACCTCACTATAGGCATTCCAGCCGGCCTCCACCCACCCGTGACCCCACCATCCTGCTGAGATCTGTAGCCAAGGGGCCCAGCACTCCTGGCTCCAGCCCCACCACGGTCCCATCTCCAGCCTCCATCTCTTCAGAGCGGGAAACACCACATCCCAGCTGTCTGTCCCAAATCCACCTGGAGGCCAGCCAGCTTGGCAGAAGTCCAATTCAGTTAGGCCAGACCCAGGAGACACTGCTGGGAAGAGGCAAGAACTGGAAGGAAGCGGCTGAACCAAAGTCAGGCCCCTTTCAGGACCCTACCCTATAGGGTTCCCCCTGGCACATCCGTGGACTTGCCCATTGCCACATACTTCTGAGCCCCTGGTCCCCTGGGCTGCAGGCTCTAGGCCTTTCCGTGCAGTCCTGAAGAGATACAGGTTGCCATAACAGCTGCGGTTGGACTCCACCCTGATCACCAAAGGCCCGGAGGCCTGGCCTGGAGCCCCACTTGGGACCGAGTGAATCTGGTTGAGAACCCAGAGTTCCGTCTTGCAGACTTGAAAGCTTGTCAACAGGCTTACGCAGAGACCCTCCCTCTGAGAACAACTCCCTCCTTTCTCCTGGCCTTCCCAGCCTCCCGCAGCCAGGAGCTTGCATCAGCAGCAACAGCTGCACAGCCCTCGGGGCAGCCTGGGGCCACCACCGCCACTGTGGAAGGTGAAAGGAGGTGTGTGGGGGCCCAGGGCCACCGCACTCTCCCTAGTTCTGGGGAGCAGGCGCCTCTCATCCTCCAGACACCAGCCCCGCTGGCCCCCCAGCCCTTGAACAGCCTCCTCCTTCCTTTCCCCTCTGCTTTATCCTCTACCCATTCAGCAACCAGCCGGGAGACACTTTTCTGCAGCTCATGGCAACTGGGTGCAACTTGTTTGCTACATTTCATGTAAATTCCCCCTTTTCTCCTTTTGCCCATCAAAGAGAAGAGCCAGAGAAACCCAGGGTCAGGGCGTCACAGAGCAGGATTGAGACAGCCAGAGGACATAGCATCTGAGAGACAGTCCCCAAGGACACCTGCTCGGGGGGAAGGAGACATGGGAGAGGATGACGAGACAAAGGCCCGGGGTCAGGCAACTCCCTCAGAGCAGCGCCACGTGAGGGACAGCTTGGATGCTCCTGCAGGGGACGGGTGGCCAGTACTGAGGCAATCTGAGGAGTGCAGCGGGCTGGCCCCTTCCACCTTCCCCGCTGCTACTCTCAGCCAGGTCTGGGGCTCTGGAAGGGTCACCTGATGGGCAAGGGGTCAGGAGGCAGGGGTAAGGGTGTGAACTTCGGAGTCAGACACTTAGATCCGCCCCTCACAGGCTGTGTGACCTAGAGCAAGTGCCTTCACCTCTCCAAGCCTCGGTTTCTTCACCGAAAATGGGTCTACTGTTGTACCCACTATTTTTGTGAGACTTGAATAAGTTAACATTTGCAAAGTGTTCAGCAGAGTTCCTGGCACCTAATAAGCCATCTCTAGGTTAGGCTATTATTGCTCCTATTTTCTGAGCTTGGATTTCCTTGTTTGTCAGAGGGAGATAATAATACATACATTTCAGTGGCTGTGGGGAATGAGAGACACATACAGTAGATGTCAATGCAGGGTCCCACTCCACGTTTCCCTGCCCCAGGGCCAGAAGCACGCCATGTCCCAGCCCCATGCCTCGCTCTGCTGCAGAGTTCCCCCAGTCAGGCCTCATGCCCAGTCGGGCAACAGGTGGCAGGGCCGGCAAAGCACAGGTGCAGCCTTGCAGGGGATGTGGGGGGTGGTCCTGCCTGTTTCCTCCCCACGCACTACTTCCTCCAGCTGCTGGCTGGGCAGGCTGTGCCTGGGAGGAAGGCTGGGCGGAGGGAGGCAGCAAACAGCCACGTGCAGCCAGGGCTGAGTAAGCGCTGCTTCCTGCTGCCACCGTCAGCAGCTTCAGCAACAGTGGCCAGTGGGTGGCTCACAATGCTTGCTGGGGCAGGAGCTCTGCAACCGGGCAGGGTCACTTCCCTGAATTGTCCTCACGGCCAGCTCCCCCCAGAACACCTGGCTGGCCTGCTTGCCTGCCTGGGGAACCATGGGGTGCCCAGCCGGGCCTAAGAACACCATCCTGGGTGGCAGCCAGGATGCAGTCCTCACCAGGCCAGGAGGCAGGGGCTTGGCTGGGCACTTGCTCTGGGGTCTGGACACACCATGAGGCTGGGACCCTCAGAGAGTGAACATGAGTGTCCACTCTGTGCAGGACTCTCCACCAGCATGGGCTCAGCCACCTGCGGCCCTCACTAGCAACATCTCTCACTCTCATCTTGGCGGACTTTGGGTATAAAAGACCCCAGCAGACCCACAGCCAGAAGAAAGGCAAACAGCAAATACTCTGGCTAGTAACCAAGGAAATGTATCCAGAGGCATCCCTGAGACACACTGTCACAGATCTGATGGCAAAGATGTAACAGAATGATAACACCAAGGATGCCAGAGTGTAGGGATCTTTTCACTCTTGGACATTGCAGAGAGGACTGTAAACTGGAACAGCCTTTCTGTAGAGCAACTTGACGACAAGCATCAAAAGCCTTTGACCTAGAAATTCTATGTCTAGGAATTTAAGGGATACAAGCAACAAATATGTACAAAGATGCTCATTGTAGCATTGTTAACAGAGAAAATATTAGATATAACCTAAATGCCCAATTATAGGTGGCTTTGAGAAGAAAAATTTAGCCACATGGTGGTAAGTACTCCCTGGGAGTACAAGATTAAAAATGATGCCAAATAGCAGCACTCTTAAACCCTAATGCATGCAAGAATTCCCCAGGGGTCTTGTTAAAATGAAGATTTTGATTCAACAGGCCCGGGGTGACACCTGAAATTCTGCATTTCTAAGAAGCTCTCGCGATGCCCATGTTGCTGGTCCCCAGATCACACTTTGAGTGGCAAAGCTGTAGAATTTTCACTACTGATATGAAAAAGCATTACCAAATATGCTAAATGAAGAAAGCATGCTACAAAACAATAGAGAAAAAAACATATGCATGCATATAAATACGTCTAGAGGATAGACAACAACATATTAAATAAGAGTTTTCTCTTGGTGATGAGATTGAGCAATTTTTTATTTTATTCTTTATGCTAATTTGTATTTTCTACAATGGATATATATTGTCTAATTAAAACAAGGTGACTGTGTTTATACTGCTGGGCCACACCCCGAATGTCAGAGGCGGGTCTTGCCGGAAGGGGAAGTATTGCTGAGACCAGTTATGAAGAGTGTGTCCCTTGGTGTAAGAGCCAGCCCGGAGCTGGAAAGGCCTGGCCAGGCAGAGGCCCGGGAATGAGGTTCTTTGGACCTGGACCATGAAGAGGCTGCAAAGTGTAGGAGGAACTCCCTGGTGGTAGGCTAGCAGATGAGCCATCCATGTGGAGGCAGGCGCAGGCCAGGAACTGAGGTCCCCGGGCCTTTGACACTGGGGGGCAGACGTCTCAGGCTCTGGACAGTGACCCATTCCCATTCTCTCAGTGTTTGTGCCTCTTGTCCTTCCTTTCCCTGAGTACCCACTGGGACCAACAGGGTGGAAGCAGTGGGAATCAGGAAGAGAGACCCCCAAGGGAAGGTGAATCCGGTTTCAAGGGCAGAGATCAGACTCCCAGGATGGCTCCTGCAGAAGCTCTTCTTCTAGGATCAACCTCCGAGGATCTGGGTTTGCTTCACTGGGGGACAAGTTTCCCATACAAAGTGGATGCTGCATTCTCCCACCTAAGGATGGGGTGGATCTAGAGAGGGCCATCAAACATTTGCTCAGTATTTTGTTGGGTTACCTGCTGGATGGCCCTGGGAGGCCCTTCGACCTTCTCTACCTGAGCTTTCTCTGCCACAATAGAGAGGAAAATTACCCAGGGATCTGGTGGGTCTCACAAGGCTGTGAGCTTCAAATGCTTAAAAGTCTCTGTAAGTTGTGAAAGGATGCACCAAAGCTGAGAAGCCTACTATCCTTTTTGTTCTTTTTCAGAGAGAAGATGCAGTGACCCTTCCATATTGCCCTGCGGGCTTGCCAGTGGAGGATCTGCTCCTTAAACATCACACAGACCCTGACCCTGGGCACTGGAAGGTTCGTTTTTCTATGCCACTGATTCTCAAAGAATGGACAGCACAGGAGATGATTTGGGGCATGTCTGAGATGATTTTAGCTAGCCTTTAATAACATTGAATCATGGAGTGAGAAAATTGTCCCCTTTCTGATCCTCTTTCCATCCTCCTAATGAGTCAAGAAGAAAGCCTCAGTCCGGGGCTACTGTGTCTCTAACCTCTCAGTAACACCTGCTAAGTGTCCTTTTTAACAAAAAGAGAGCAGGCCTCAGGCTCAGAGTCTTCACCAGCAACATCCAGCTACAATTTAATTGCTCTTTACAGTTACCTTTCTATTTAAAGTAGTGATATAATGTTTCCTTTACAAATATTCTTTAAGTAAAAAGAAAAAAAGCATCAATCTAAACAAATAAATAATAGCGTAGGTGGTATTTGGATATGGCAATGCATCGTGAATGTGACACATGGTTATGGGAGATTTTTGGTCCCTGGAAAAATGCAGACACCCTGGGAGGAGTGATCCCTCTGATTGACTCTTCTGAGACCCCCCACCCATAGCTGCTTACACCAGCTCTGGGTCTTGGCGTGACTCCTCAGCTTTTCTTCCTAGTACTGCTGGCTTTGGAGCATCTCAGGGGCTAAGAGTATGTCTTACGCCTCGGAGTCTCCCCCAGCACAGGGCCTGGAGCAGGGTAGGTGTCATTCAAAAAGTACTAAGAGGCCTGAGGTCAGAGGTCGGGCTCCATCCGACAGCATATCGTATTTGCCATGTCCAAATACCAACCACCACGTTCGCCAGCTATGTGGCCCTGGACAAGTCTCTTAGTGTCTTTGAATCTCCATCTCTTCATTTGACTGCCTCACAGGGGTGTTTTCAGCACACGAAGTATGTGAAAGGGGTTTGAAATCAGTAAATCTCCATAAGGGATTATTAATATTATTATTATATATATATAATATTATTTTGATTGACACAAATCCACTGTCACTCAAAATCTTCCAAGTGCAGACAATGGAAAGTGAAGATGAGGTAGGAGTACAAGAGGGGGTGGTAAGAAGGGGTGAGAGGCAGGAGGGCTGGAACGGAGGGCCCTTCCTTCACAACCTGATCTAGGTTTGGGAGGACCTGGAAACTGCCCTCTGTGACTTCAGGCCTAGGCCTCCCCTGCCGCAGGGGCTCCCCAGCAATGACTGGCACAAAAAGCCTGGTCTTTGGAGCCACATGACTAGTGTTCAAGTTCCAGCTTGGCCACTTATTGGCTGGGTGACCTGAGGCAAGTTACTTAACCTGTCTGTGCCTCACCATTCTCATCGCTAAAATGGGGCCGATGCCAACTCTCAGGGCTGCTGTGAGGATGGAGTGAGATCACACACATAGACATGAGAAGTATACGTGACACTCAGTAAGTGTGGGTTTGGGGAACTCCTGCAGGTTCCTGGAAGAAAGATATGGAAGTGATTCAAGGTATATGATGTCATCTGGAGCATTTCATTCATAATTTGGGAGAACTGGACCCCCTCCCTCATAGCTTTCCTGACCTAAAGCTAGAGCTGGAAAGTTAGAGTGAAATGGCTCATGTCAGCCTCCAGACCCAACTCCGCCTCCATTCCCACCCCACACCCCCACCCCATTATACCCAAGGCAGGAACCTGCCCCTTAGGGCCTCCTGGGCTATAGACTCAAGGCCCCTGTTCTTCTCCAAGATGAGGGGAGCTGGAGGCAGAGGACGATCTTTGGACAAGCAGCCAAGTGTTCTTTGCTCAAAGAAGAGCCTGGGGCCTGAGGGGCCAGCTGGAGGTCCACTGTCTGTCTGCTGAACCCTCCACTAGACTTTCTGTCTCCTCCACCCCTGGGAATCCAACCATAAGAGGAACTAATCTGACTCCCCTCTGCACCCCCTGCCCCCAACAAAGTTTCCTTCCTGTGCTCTCTGGGGGAAGATGAGAGCTGGGAAGGGAGGGATGAAGCTGGGAAGGCAGGTCCAGCCCAGCTGGGCCACAACGTCTATATCCTTAACAGTGGCCTCTCCATTCCTGCTTCAAACTGAGAGGGGATGGAGAGCCCCAACTCTTCCCAGGAAACAGTGATATGACTCACTCCCCAGCACAAGCCATGGAAGAATGTAGCCTCTTTTCCTATGAAACTCATACACAACTGTGGAATTCATTTTCTCACCGTTATAAGGCAAAATGCAGAACAACATGTATGTTAACGGAAAACTCCAAAATAACAGTGACTTAACAAGATAGAAGTTGATTTCCCCCTCACATAAAATAATTCTGGATGTAAGCAGGCCATAGCTGATATGGCAACCCTGTAAAGTTTTCCGAGATCCAATTTTTTTCTAACTCATCCTCATGGTCCAAGATGACTACAAGAGCTCCTACCATCATAATGGAGTTCTAGGTAAAAGCTTGGCAGGTAGAGAAGTAAGACATGCTCTTCCTTTTAAGGAGACTTCCCCGAGGTCAAACCTAATACTTCTACTTACACCCAGAATCCTTAAAAGCCCTAAGGGGCAGGGATCGGTCAGAACTCAGTCCTAAGGCCACAGCCAGCTCCAAAGAAGGCTGAGAAATGAACTCTTTTATCTGGGTGGCATTGGGTCCCATCCTGTCTCCTGCCACAGCCATTATCTTGATTCAGGCCACTCTCAGCTCTGCGACAACCACAGATCTGGTCTTCCTGCCTCTAAGCCAAACTCTCCACCTGCTCTGAGTTGTTTCTCTGAAATACACATCTAGCCATGTCACTACCCTGCTGAAGAACCTGCAATGGCTCCCTGGAGTCCTTAGAATAAACTGTGAGCTCTCAATCTCTCACTGCCTTCAAAACACTTCACAATCTGACCCCAGCCTTCCCTTCCAGTTTTCTCTCCGGGCACAGTCCCTCCCCCACCCTGCACACAGTCCAGCCCCACCAGATTCCTTGATGTCCTGCAAATAACCCACAGCTCACCAAGCTATTCCACTTGACTACAGTGCTCTTTCCGCCTTTGGATTCTGGAAAAACTTTGGTTCATCCTGTGACATGCTACACAAGCGGTACCTTCTCCATGTGAAGCCTTTCTTGCCCCCTCAGTGGACCTCCTCGGAAGTCTCTGGAACTCTCTATCTTTCACGTGCCTGAAGGCCCTCGAGAGGACAGGCCATCTAAGGTTCAGCCGCTCACCCGCCTGTGACCATGAGTCTGCGGCAGAGGCCCTGGAGGGCTCTGTTTTGCACAGACTTGATATATTTAAGACAACATTAAGCCTTTCCCGCTGGACTGGAAGCCCCTCGAGGGCCATAATCTTCTTGGTGTCTCCAGCGCTGAGCCCAGGGGCTGGCTCTCAGTAGGGCTGACTGAGGGAAGGACCCACAGAAGATGCAGCTCCTTCTCTTGGAGTCTTGCTGATTCACTGGCCCGGCCCCTCCCTCTGAAGCACAGAATGACAACTTGACCAGGGGCTAAGGCTCCAAGGGGTGACATTAAAATGGAAGAGATACAGGCCTCTCAGGGATCCTCACCCAGATGCACGCTGTTCCCATTAGGAGATGTTTAGTTTATAAAGTCTCCACCAACCTTCTGACCCATACAGAGACAACGTCACTCCTGACAAGAACAGAAGCCCGTGGCCACCCCCTGGGCTCTTGGCATCAGAGTGAATGCTAAGCCGAGACTCCAGGCCCTTCACCCCACTGCCAGCTCTGGGACACAAGCAACAACTTCGGGCCGCTGGCCGCCTCCCCAGACTCTGCAGCCTCTGGATGCAGTGGCCTGAGGGTAAGGGGCAGCGATGGTCTTTGGGTTGCTGTTTCCCTCTCCCTCCCCCTAAAGCCCTCCCCCAGGAGCTCAGGGAAGTCCTTCAGTTACTCCCCAGGAAGCAAGCATCACTTTTTTTTTCCTTTGGGGAAGTCCCTACAGAAGACTTTTGTCACACTGCCACCTTGAAGACGTGCCCAGGGCACTAAGACCTCCTTCCCCAAGAAGCCAAGGGCCCTGGTTCTAGGGCCCATCTCCCTCCCCCTTTCACAGAATCTTCCAGCTTCTGGGTGGGTGCCTTCCCTGGGGGAAGGGATGGTCAGGATTCCCAGGCCAGGGAGATAGATATTTATTTTGATCACATACACACACCAGCATCCTCTTCCCCACCCTTTATGCTCCCATAACACTTTGCACCTTGACTCTGGTTCTTCAGATGCTAATTCATAATTATCTGTGATCGTCTATGAAGCAGGATCATCTCTATGAACCGCTATGCAACTGGCATAGCGAAGGGACCCAATGGATGTGGGTGCCCTCTTCTCTCCCATTCTCTCCCCATATTCCCACTCTATGGAGAAGGAGGTCTCTGAGGTGGCTCAACCTTGGAGGGCAGAGGAATAACCCAGCAGCCTTGCCTCCTCTGGGATGGCTTTCCTGTCATCTGTGGTGACCATGGGGACCATGGTCCAGGAGACCATGGCGGGGTCTGCTTGAAGCTTGGTGGGGGTAATCTGGCTCACTTCTTTTCCCTTTCTCCAGGAAATGATCATAATAGCTGAAGTTATTAAGCATTTACAGCATACCAGGCACTATGCTATGTGATCAATTTCCACTTTCTCATTTAAACCACATAACCCACCTCTGAGATGGGCTTAGAAAGCTGAAAAGACTTGCTCGAGATCATGCAGCTAGTAAAAGGCAGGCTCTTAATCCATGCCAGACACTGCCTCCTTGCACAGCCTCAGCTGGACCTTGTCCATCCTTCTCCTTTCTGCTGCTTGCTAGCTGAGGGAACTTGCATGAGTAACTTCACCTCCCTGAACCTCTGTTTCCTCATCTGAAATGTGGGGGCAACAATCTTCCCTCAGAGGTGGTCGGGAGATTCCCATGTACTAAATGTGTGAAGCACAGAGCCTGGCACACAGAAGGTGCCACGTGGGCAGAAGCTACCACCCGCCATCATCCCTCAGGCCTCCCCAGTGGAGTGGGGGATGAGAAGGGGGACCTGCCATCCCCAACAACCCAGCTGTCGCAGAGGCAGGACAGCCCCGAGCTGTTGGCGGCCTCTCCAGTTCTCAGAAAGCTCCATTCCACATCACAGCCGATTAATTACAAATAGCTTCCTCTCCTCGCGTATCACTTACACAACAGAGAGAAAGGGGCGATTGTTCCTGAGGAGGAAGGTCTCCCAGCCCCTCTCACCAGGGCAGCTGAGAGAGCAATGGGGAGGCGAGGAGAGGCTGGAAGGAGAAGAGGGAGAGAAAGGTGTGGAGGGTCCCAGCAGTTGGGAAGGGACCAGCTGAGTGTCCACCCCGGCAGGCAGCAGGCAGGCAGGGGACCAAGGCTTAGCAAGGGTCCTGAGTTGGGAGCGCAGGAAGGGGAGGCAGTTATGGCACCAGCTCATGAGCCCCGTTCCTTGACAGCAGCTTGCCAAGTAGCCCCAGCTGGGGAGGACTGCCCCCGACTGGGTAGCCAGGGCACAGCAGGTGCCTGGCCTCTGGATTTCTCCAGAGCTTTGGACACCACTAGGATCTGCATAAACGCCCTCCCTCAAAGCAGCCGTGACTGGTCGGCCCTCTAGCCCCTATGGTTTCAATAAAGCCCAATCTGGGGCCTGGAAGAGCCTGGAGGGAAGCTCAGTGTCGGGGAGGCTGCTGGACACGAAGTGCTGGCCGTGGCCCCAGAGCCTCCCTTTGCCCTTAGTGGTCCTTGACTTTGCTGCCACCACTAAGCGCGGGGCCAAGCACGCACAGAGGACCCCTTCATCATTCCTCTTAGCACAGCTGAGACCAGCTAGCATTTTTTTTATGCTGTAGTCTTTTTATTTATTTATTTATTATTTTCCCCCAAAGCCCCAGTAGATAGTTGTATGTCATAGTTGCACAGCCTTCTAGTTGTTGTATGTGGGACGCGGCCTTAGCATGGCCGGAGAAGCGGTGTGTCGGTGCGCACCCGGGATCCGAACCCCGGGCCGCCAGCAGCAGAGCGCGCACACTTAACCGCTAAGCCACGGGGTCGGCCCATCCAGCTGGCATTTTTACAAAGGGCTTTACTAAATACTAAGGGAGAACAAAAGGGAAATAATTACAGAAAACACGAAAAACCCAGCCCTGGCTGCCAAGTTCCCAAAGTACAGGTTTCCAATCCTTTGGTGACGACACGTCGCCCCAAAGGCCTGGGACAAGGCCGTGGGCACCTTCCCTGGCTTCCCTTGTTCACAGCCCTTGTGGTGGGTGCCATCTTGTTTCCCGCCCCTGGGAACCACTTGGTCACCCATGGGCTCTGCTCTTGTCTCCCTTCCAACTCAGCCCCACCCTCGGCCTCCCACCGGGTTCTGGTCTCTGGCCTGAGGCATGAGCCTTGTCCCCTGGGGGCTGGTGGGGCTGTGGTGACCAACCCAGGTCATGATTACACAGTAACAGGACATTGTTCTTCCACACTTACCCCCACCAAAGAGGCCCACCCAAGTTGTCTTGAGCATGGGGTCTAGGAGGGCTACCTCTGAAGGCTGAAGGACATTTGGGTAAGGAATGGGCAGACTTAGGATGTCTTCCCTGTGGGGAGAGGAGTGAGTGCTCTGAGGATTGGCGCAACTCAACAAACATCAATTAGGCACCTACTGTGTGCCAGGCACCGCACTAGGTGCTGGGGATCCAAGGGTGAACAAGTGTCTGTCCCCTCAGATCTTATGGTCTGAGGGAAGACAGACAAACAGCTGGGCAGTGATGACATGGGGCCAGGTGCCACGATGGAGGGGCAATTCAAGGTGCTGGGAGAGCCTAGATGAGGCATCTCACCCAGTGGTGGTGGCCAGGATGACCATCAGCCTGCCTGGAAGAAGTGCATGGAGAGAAGAAGAGGGCGCAGGTTGAGGGCCACAGGAAATCCCAGCCCAGGAGGCAGGACGAGAAGGCAGAGAGGTCAACCAAGTATCTTCTTGCTGGTGACTTGGCTAGTTGGTGGCTACAGCCTAACAAAGTGGAAAGGCCCTTGGCCCAACCTCTCCCTGACAGCCAGGAAGGAGGCAATCTAGTCACTGGATACTCTGTATCTCACCCCACTCTGGCCATACCCAGGTCCAGGGCTCAGGGACAGGGTCAGAGGGAGAGGGCTTACCCAGGGCCACCTGGGACACCGCTCCAGTGCCTGATGCTGAATTGTCATCAAGGGAGAAGGAAAAGGGAAGTAATTCAGAGGGTCAAGACAAAGAAGAGGCCAGACCAAAATGGGAAAATGAGTCAGGAAGCTGAAAGCCAAGAAATTGGGATGGGTTGAGGCAAGTGTTTCAGGCTAAGACCATGACTAATGCAAAATGTGGAAAGTCCTGTGTTTTGGGGCAGCCTTGGGAGGTGGGGGCTGGCCCGGCAGCCTAGCATGCAGGGCTAGAATCCACGGCTGCTCATGGTGACTGCTGTCATGCCCAAACAGTGTTCCTATGGCCTAGACCCTCCTGTTTACCTGTATTTGCCCAACTCCCTGTGACGGGGGCAGCTCCAGGCCTGGGATGAGGGCTTCTCCCTCCCACATGTCAGCTTTTCAGAGTTTGTCAAGCACCCACTCTGTTTCAGCAAGGGGAAGACCGAGAAAGGGTTTGAAACATCGGCCCTCCTTCAACGTATTTGTAAGTTTGCAGAGACAGCTTCTGCTCACTGAAGAGAGCTCTGGAGAAAGACCTGGGCTTGATCCCCAATTCCGTCCCTTCCTTAGTAGCTACATGACTGTGGGCAAATTACTTAAATTCCCTGCACCTCCATTTTCCCATCTTCAAAATGAAAATAATTAAAACCTACTTCATAGGGCTGTAGTGAGAATTCTGATGACAGAACGCTGAGCCGTGAGCACTGACTCTGCCAGTGGAGGTACTCAGAGCCTGGATACTCAGCAGGCCTCATGACAGGGAGACGGATCACCTGGATGGTGATAGTGAGAATTTGTGTGTGTGTGTGTGTGCACACATGCATGCACACGTGCAAATCCCTCTATCCTTTTGCTCCCCTGCAACTGGCAGAAACATGAGATTCTTTATTTTCTATCTGTCTCATGTTCATGAAGGCAAGGACCCGGCTCTGTCACTGCAGTGTTTTTATATCTCTAATAAGAATGAAAAGTTGAATTAGAAATCACGCCTAACAACTACAATTTCCTGCACCCAGCTGCTTTGTCGGTCCCCACCTACGAGGTAAGGACTGTTATTATTCTCATATATTTAGATGGAGGAAGCGGGGATTCTGAGAAGTAAAGGAAGTCACTTGAGGTTATATGGCCTGCAAGGACTAGAGTCACAGTTCAGGGGAGCCGAGCTACCAGCACACCCGCCCTGGACTGGAGGTGAGCAAGAGTAAAGTTCTATCTCTAACTCATGGAAATTTTGGAGTCTTATTGATTTCTGTCACTTAGTCTATGCCAGCTAATCCATCTCACAACCCAAGAGCCAGGTTGAGAAGGCTATAGCCCCCAGTTTAGTGACAACAAGCCTGAGGTGCACTGGAGGGAATGACAGTCATTGCCCAGGTGTTGAGCTCACTCCGGAGTGTAGGAAGAGAGCTGCGGTGTCCCCCACCATCGGTACCCCACCTCCCCAAACATCAACTTCAAGGGAACCCCCACACCACATCCCAGCCCCTGGGGCATAGTAGGGCTTAAGCAATATGTGGTGAATTAAAGAATAAATGAATGACTACAAACACACGCACATACACAATATACACACCCCTATACATACATGGTTATAGGCAAATGCATCCAGTGCATAGGTGCTCAAAACATTCAGCTATAGACAAGCATATACAATACGGATATTTAAATACACACACTCATGCACAATACACACCCGTGCCCATGTACACAAATCCAAATCCAAAATAAAGACACACATAGACACCTGCATATGTATACACAGATGCTATGGGCAAACATCTATGATCCAGATATGCACAAACACACGTCTACTCACCCCCATACACATGCACAGCAATCCCCAGACTCCCTCCACCATGACCCTGGGCCAGGAACGAATCTGTCTGCCCACGAGCCCTAGCACGTTGGAGCTCATCAGAAAGTTCTTTGCAGCCCCCATTTAGCTGTCTGGTGACTGGTCCCTGGCTCCCGGACCTCCAGGCTTGGGGCAGACCAGGCAGAAAGGCAGTGTCTCTGGCAGCCCTGCGTGGGTGGGCAGGCAGGCAGCGGACGCAGAGGTCACTGGGGTGAGAGCAGGGGCCGCCCTGGCCTCTCCGCTCCTGGCTGGAATGTGAGCTGTAGGGGCCGCCTCCCAGGCTTCCCTCCTCTCCCACAGCTGCCCACCAGCCGCAGGCCAGGCCAACCCATGATTCCGAATCCTGCCAGGTTCTTGCAGCCAGGGAGCCGTGCAGCGAGGGTGGTGGCAGTGATGAATGCTCAAGGACCACAGGAGGGCACACACAAATGCACAGAGAGATGCACAGTCACACACAGAAGCTCGTCCAGATACTCACACACAGAGAGAGACACACACACAAAGACACAGGCAGGCATACAAATTCACAATCCCCCTGAAATGCACATTCAGACACCCTTCCAAACACATCTAGAGACACAGCAGACACATACACACACATAATCACATAAGCATACAGAGATACCAAGAGACCAGACCCCCACACAAGCCACATTCGTACATACAGCGGAGACATGCAGACACTCAGATCACACAGAGACCCATAGCACACGTGGATCTTCACAGTCACACATAAATGCCCACATACGTGCACAGACACACACAGACCCATTGGCAGACCCCTGTCACCTTGGAGCATTTCTTCCTCCTCCGAGGACCAGGAGGAAATGCTGCACTAGGCCACTCTCCAACCCACATGTGGCGGCCTCACAGGGAAGGCCTGAGAAAACTGCTTCCCACAAGAGGAAATAGTGCTGGACCCCCAGCCAGGTGCCCACAGCTGGGCTGCTCTGCTGTCTGAGTGCCTGGCCAGGAGGATGGTGCATGGGGTGGAGAGACAGTTCTGGAGTCATGTGGCTTGGGGTTTGTCTCTGTCAGTTCCTCAGACACACACACACAGATATACACACACACACTTTTCAAGTGTGCATATGTATGTACAACATACAGGCAGGGGCACTCTGGGAACCTCAGTTTCTTCATTTATAAAATAGGATTAATAATCCTTTCACCCCTGAGGATTGTGGGGATGGTATAGGTGGAAGGGCCTCACCTAATTGCTGCCTTCCTAGGGGTCTGAGGCTGCAGTTTCTGCAGAGGCCGCTAAGGTCATGAACCTTGTTGGCAGACGTTGGGCTGCACATCTGGATGCCCCCACCCCAGGTGGCCGGCCTAGAAGAGCAGGAGCAGAGCTGTGGGCCCCTCTCCGCTGGCTGGCACTGTGTGCTCCGGGGTCCCGGAGCCCCGGACGCCAGGCTCCGATGGGGCGTGAGGGTCTGCGTCGGGAGCGCCCCTTCCACGCACTGCGGGGCCGGCGCGCTCAGGTCCGCGCCGCCGCGTCCGCCTCCGGGCCGGCTCCGCGCTCGGCCGCTCGCCGGGTCTCGGGTCTGGAGCGGCGTCGGCGGTGGGCGGGGCCGGCCTGCAGCCACGCCCCGTTCACGGCCCCTGAAACCCAGTCGCCGACAAGCTTCAGTCCCAGAAGGGAGCTGCTGTCTGAGGAGGAAGTCGCATCTTCACTGGCCAGCCACGAGAGAACCGGGGGTCGCGCTGGGCGCCCGACGGACCCTCCCCAGGGACCCGCCTGCCCCACACCGCCCCGCCCCGCCGGGCGCTCCGCATCAGGTTCCCCAGCCACAGCCTTACCTGCGGGCTCCCGACTCCCCCGGGCTTCCAGAGGATGCTCAGGCCCCCAGCGGGGACCTCGGGGCAGCAGTGAGGGGGGCATCCGGCCCCCCATTCAGCTCCTCTCCTCCTGTGCCAGGGGCTCCCCCGGGGGGACGAGCATGGTGGTTTTCCCTTGGAGCCCCCTGGCTTGGGACGTCTGAGAAGATGCCTGCCATGAGGCTGCTCACTTGCTTCGTGCAGCTCCTGGCTGGGCTGGCGCTGCCTGCTGTGCCCCCCCAGGTAAGACCACTCCCACCCCCAGGCTGACTCCCCTGACCGTCCCACCCTCAACACTCGAAGCAGGGGCTCTGAAATCACAGACCCTCTCCGGGGAGGGGCACCTCCGAGGATGTCCACACACTTCCCAGGAGCCAGGCTGGACCACGCCATCTGGGAGCAGACCTTAGGCTGGGCTGTCCCATACTCTAGCTCTGGGGTCTGTCTTGGCGGGGGCAGGGAAGCCACAGGGAAGGGAGGGAGGTTTCCTGTCTGGCCCCTGGAGCCCTGGTGGCTTTGCTAAAAGCATCTCTCCACTAATCCCAGGCGGGTCCCTGGCCTTGTGGTCAGGGTCGAGGCCCCGTGACAAGGCAGGCGCCCCCAGGACCTCTGACCCGGCCTGGTGGAGGGGAAGCCTGCTGAAGTGGCCATTGGTGGGGAGGCTGGGCCCTGCCCCCACCAGGGTTCCAGGCTGAGCCCAGGGCTCCTGGGTGGGCTGGGGGCGAGACAAGAGGTCATGCTGTGCCCTCTTTCCCGGGTGGGCAGCTGGAGGTCCTCAGTGCAGGGCCTGGGGAAGTGAGCAGGGCCCTTTTCCCAGGAGCCGGGTGAGGTTGGCCAGGAGCCAGCTCGGGCAGTGAAATCCTGACAAAGCCAATGAGCTCCCTTCCCACTGTGCTGTCCCGCTGCCCCGGTAGTCCCCGGCCCCAGCCCAAGAGTGGGTGGGCTGGGCGGTCCCACTGGGGCGGAAGAGCCCCACCACCCACCACCGTCTGCCTGCTGCAAGGCTGGCCAGAGGTGTAACGTTACCGGCAGCACCAGCTCATGGCGCCACCCGCTCCGGCCCCTCGGCTCCCACCAGCTGATCACCTCCCCCTGTGCTCTGGCACCCAGCCAAGGCGGGCTGCACAGGGCCCAGCAGGGCTGGCCTGGGGGCTGGGTAGATGGGAGACCCCGAAGGATTGCAAGATCTTTGGAGCACAGAGGGCAAAGAGTCTCCAAGAGCCTCCAGCCTCCCACCCTTTTCAAATGAGGAAACTGAGGCTAAAGAGAGGGGTGGGACACACCCAGGGTCCAGTGAGGTTTTAGTTGCACCTGGAAAGAGGCAGCTCCGGGGCGGGGGGGCGGGGCAGGGAAGGAGCCCAGAGGGGCCTCTACGCTCTTGCCAACGCGCTCGGCCCCAGAGCGCAGAGGCCCATGTGGTCCCCTCATCTCTGCACCTTTCTGTCCACAGCAGTGGGCCTTGTCTGCTGGGAACAGCTCGTCAGAGGTGGAAGGTAAGCCGGCTGGGCTGGGGGTCGGTGTGCTCATCCAGCCCTCCCTCCCAGGCCTCTGCAGAGATGGGAAGAGATGGGCATGAAGGGTGGGTACAGGCTGAGACTGAGTTGGAGAGACTGCAAGCTGGCTGACATCCTGGCTGATGAAGTTGGCAGGGCTTAAGAGATCCCCCCTTTGTGACCCAGAGGCCTAGAAAGGTGTATTCCTGGGCCAGGGTCACCCAGCACACAGAAAGCAGGGCTGGGGCCAGTATACCCAGGGTGCGTGTGATTGGCTCAGAGCCCCTTCCCAGCATGTGTAAGGGAGCAGATGGGGTCTTGGAGCGCAGTGTGGGCAGTGAGTGCCAGGGGCCAGACTGGGGGTCTGGGAGCTGGATGCAGTGGGCAAGCAGTCAAGAGGACGAGGGAGGGCTGAGGGGACCTTCCCACCAGCCCGCCCAGGCGCATCTGCAGGGATCTGACCAGGCCTTCCATTGATTACAAATAGACAGAACAGGAGTCGGGTCCTCACTGGCCCCTCCACTCCCCACCCTGAGTTGCATCAAGAGGAAATCTTCAAAGAGAAAGACGTTTGCCAAAGAGACATACATGCAGAAGGCAGGAGGTGCATGCCAGGCTCCTTGCCTCGCTCCTCCCTCCCTGCCTCTCCGAGACGTGCAGCGAGGCCACACACCACTGCTAAGGCTTCCTCCTGTGTCGTGGGAGAGGGAGCGTGTAGGGACGTGCACATGCACACGCGTGATGGCCTTTGTGAGCCGGGAACACCCTCTCTCTGCTGGCCTGCCTGCCCGCCCACCCACCTGCCTGCCTGGTAGCTAGCCTCTCCTGGGCCTGGCCATGCGCCGATGACTCAGTCCCAGGCCCCTTGGCACGGAGAAGGTGGGGGAGGTATCAGACCTTGACTTCTTTGACACTCTGCCCCTCCCCTGCTGTGCCCTCGGGGACTGGCACAACATTAGGCTCTCTAGGATTTGGAGAGGGACCCATCACCCATCTCCACCCCATGGCCTTTTTGATGCTTTTAGTGTGTTTCAGGCAATAGCTACCAAAGAAGTCTGAGCCTCAGTTTCCTCATCTGTGAAATGGGAGCATTAGATTACATATTTAAGGTTATCTTTCTAAAATTGTAGGATTATCTGACTCCACAGAGGAGTCACAAGAGTATATATCTCCCAGGGACCAGGGTGAGGAGGCCTGGAAGTGTTGACTCATTAGGGCAGCTCATCTCTCAACCTGATCAATCAGGGTTCCTGTATTGTGACCAGGGGAAGTACAATGAGCTTTGGACCCCAATTATCAAAATCTGAAAACGCCATCCCCTCCCACTAACACAGACAAGAGACAACGTGGTCTGCACTTTGCAGTCGTGGACATTGATTTTTACTACTACTATTCTAATAATAGCATTGGGCATCTACCATAATTCTGTGCTGACCACAGGCTGCGAACTAGGAAGGCATTTGTATTCTCCACATTTTATAGATGAAGAACCTGAGGCTCCGAGAGGCCCTTGGGGTCACCTAAAGCATCAGATACTCCTCCGTTTATGTGGCTGAGCTGGAGTGCTTGGCACCAGACCTCCCCACGGCTCATGGCTGAACAGACATGAGCAGGGTGTCCCTTGAGGCGGGCTGGCTGTGTGCCCCGCCAGTGACCATGGAGAGGACACCTGCTGGGCTCGGTCTGGTGACCAGCAGCTCTGCATAGCCCTGTGGCCCCTCCCCAGCAGCCTCCCCAGAAGCTTGCTCTCAGGATTAAACGTTTCCCTTCTTGGGTCTCCTCCGTCCTGGGTGGTAGGCAGCTGGAGCCAGATGGGAGGCTTGTCCATAGGGCCAGTGGGAGAGCTGAGGGCCCACTGGTGGCCCTTGTGAGACCACCCACCCTGGCCAGGTGCCTGACTGGACACAGCCTCCCATTCCTCTCCCGCCACCCCTACCTCTGGAGCAGGTCTGGGGCCAGAGGAAGTGCGTTCAGGAGCAGCTGAGCAGAGCTCTTTGCTGAGGGGCTCAGCCCACATCTGGGAGCGGTCACCACGCTCCCTCAGCCGGCCCCTTACCCGGCTCCCTTTGTTTCTCCCACACACCCAGGCAGCAGCCTCCACAGATGAATTGCCCTCTTTCCTGGGGGCTGCCCAGTAAACCAGGCCCAGCCCACCTTCTTCTCAGCCCGTCCGCCAGCATGGTCTGGCCATGTGGCCCGGCAAGTGGCAGATTTCAGGGCCCTGGAGCCTGGGACCTGTTGATACAGCCTACATGGTGGGGTGTGGGGGTGAGGACAGGAAATCCCTTCTTCTGCCGCCAAGGCCCAGCCGGCTCTGCTTAGCCTGGCCGAGGCCTGACAGCACCACTGGGTGGGAGTCTGTTGGCTGAATGGTAGGGGGCTGGGGTGCCCCTTCTGTAGTGCTGTCCCCTCCCTGATGGCTGGTCCCAGAGCAGGAGCCTGAGCCTCCTATGGTGCTTTGGCAGCTGGCTATTCCTCTGCTGTTATTTATGTTTTCCAAGGCGGAGATTAAACGCTCGAAGTTACATAGTGCTCATGAAGATTTTAGGCTAAACACACACTCACGGAGTTAGGGTTGGGGGTGCTCCTCTGACCTCGCACTGCAAAGGCCAGCGTCCCCAGGGCTTCGGGGCTTCGTGGCTGCCTAGAAGGAGAGGGCCTTGTTCCCCACTTGGATCCAGGGAGAGTGTCCCAGTGGCTGGAGAGGTAGGATCAAGGGAAGCCTCTGGTCCCTCTCCCATCCACAGGCCTAATCCTAGTGCCCCCTAAGCAGACAGGGCAGAATGGAGCAGCAGACGCCCAGATAAGCACGGTTTATTGCCCGTGTGGCCGCCTCCGCCAGCTCCACATGGACACAGCGCCTCTTGGGTATTTTCCATCAGCTTACAGCCTTTCCCGAGGGCCTCTGCGCGGGCTGAAGTTTATTTTTCCTCTGAGATTACCCTGAGACTCATGTCCTCAGAGGCTCAATGGAATGGACTTCGGCCCCTCTGCCTCCTGGGAAGGGCCATGGAAGGAAGTGAGGGGCTGCCAGGAGAGGCCATTGCTCTAGGGCAGAGGCTGCAGGGTCCCCAGGTGGCCCAGCTTCCCTGTCCTCCCCCACCAGCTGAGAACGACCATCAGGTACAGGGCAGGATGACCCAGGGCCGGAGTTGTTTCTCTGCCCACGGTCTCAAGGCTGGGCTGGGTTGTATGCACAGCATCACAGACCGTCAGTCAGAGCTGGGAGAGACCTTAGCAACTATCTATTCCCAACCTTCTTCGTTTTCCCCAGTCGAGGAAACTGGTATACCCAGAAAGGTTAAGTGACTTTCCCAAGGTCACACAGCCAGTGTAGGGCCAGGACTAGAAGCCAGGTCTCCTGGTTCTAGCTACTCACTTCCTGTGAGCCTCTGTTTGGGTCCAGGCCCCAGGCCTTCTCCTGAAGGAGCAGCATCTTTTGAGAGATGCCAGATCAGCCCCCAAACGATCCTGGTCACAACCGCCAGGACGTCGTGGTGGTCAGGGACATCCCTGATAATCCTCAGTGAACTGTCATCTAATCAATCAGTAATTACTTAGCCTGTGTTTACCGGGCGCTTGGGTCCCTGGCCTCGCAGAGCCTCCACTTGGTTGTAAAGGAGATAAGAGCCACCAATGGGCGAGATAAGGCAAGCCCTCAGTTATGCTCAAAGGAGGAACATCTGTTCATACTGGAAAAGTTGGAGAAGGCTTCGGGGAGGAGGTGGGAGTTGGGCCTTGAGAAATGGGTGATGGGCTTTATTTGGTTAGAAATGAGAAGGGGGCAAGGAGCAGAGCCCAAAGGTGGGAATTACGGTGATGCAGCCTGGGCTTGATGCGCGGGCTGGTCCAACTAAAATGGAGAGTCGGGATGGGGCACGTTGCTGGCTGCAGTCTTGGCTGCCAGGCAGAGGAGCTGGCCCAGCGTGGGGTGGGAAATAAGGACTAAGGGGAAGGCTAACCCTCCCTGTGGGACTCTGCAAGCCAGTCTTGCAGAACTGACTGTTTTCTGAAAATTCCCCAAGACTGAGGAAGCACTAGGTCAGGCCTGAGAAAGACCCAGAGGGCCTGGGGAGCTGCCAGAGCACGCTCCTCGGAGCTCCTGAGGCACCAAGGCAGATGTGGGTGCCTGAGTTGAGAACAGAGCAGAGAGCTCAGGGCACCTGGAAGTTCCATTCCACTGGGATGTTCATCCAGCAGATGAGCCAAGAGCAGAACAGTCATCCCAGAGGGATCACACCAGGAGTTCAGAGCAGTGGGAGCCCAGATAGGCTGGGGGCTTCGTGGAGGAGGGGGTGTAGGCTGAACCTCGAAGGCCCTGCAGGGCCTGGAGAGCCGGGTCTGGGGCTTCGAGGAGCCGGCCCCTCCTGGCCTGACGCAGCTGTCTGTGCCGCCTCGTAGTGGTGCCCTTCCAGGAAGTGTGGGGCCGCAGCTACTGCCGGGCGCTGGAGAGGCTGGTGGACGTCGTGACTGAGTACCCCAGCGAGGTGGAGCACATGTTCAGCCCGTCCTGCGTCTCCCTGCTGCGCTGCACCGGCTGCTGTGGCGATGAGAACCTGCACTGTGTCCCCGTGGAGACGGTCAATGTCACCATGCAGGTAGGGAGAGTGCCCTCCTCATGTCCTGGCCTGCCTCATCGTCCACACCCTGCTCGAGGGGCCACCTGGAGAGGGAAGGAGGGCAGGCCAAGGTCACAGGACTGGAACTGACTCCAGCACAGCGCCCTCCTTCCTGAGCCCCATCTGGGCTCTGAGCCCACTCACCTCCTCCCTTACCAGCGTTCTCAGGCTCTAGCTTAGCCCTACCCCAAGACCCAGGATATCTGGTTGAGGTTGGAAAAGAAATCTGCTCAGATTCAAGAAGTCCTTGTTTGTACCAGGAGCATTCCGAGCCCTCTCAAGCCAGCTCAGTCCCTGCACTTTGCTTGCACGCGGGCACGCACACACAGGCACGTACACAATGGTTTGTCAGGTGCTTTCTGAGTAATGCTAAGCACTGTGCTAGGCCCTTCATAAATCTCACCTCAACTTCCAATCCTTCGAGACAAGCGTTATTCCCATTTCACAGATGAGGAACTCGAGGTTCAGAGACATTATTTCACTTGCTTGGCAGGTGGAAGAGTGGAGATTTGAACATAAGTCTCTCTGATTCCAGAGCATGGACCCCCTTCCTACACCATTGCTATGCTGGTGGCCCTGGGTAGGGAGGGACAGGGGGCTCCCTCAGATCGTCATGCAGATGGGAGGGCTGTTTGCCCCACACTCAAAGCAGAATGAGGGCCTGTTGTCCAAAGGCTGGTGGGGAACTGGGAGTCTGGTCCTCCCCCCAAGGAGGGGGTGGGCCACCCCCAATCCAGGCAGCCAACCTTTCTCTCCCCGCAGCTCCTGAAGATCCGCTCTGGGGACCGGCCCTCCTATGTGGAGCTGACCTTCTCACAGCACGTGCGCTGTGAATGCAGGTAGGTCCTCAGAGGGTGGCAGGCACAGCCCCACACACTTGGCAGCCTCAGCTGCAGGCTGCACTTCCTTCCTGGCTGAGGGAGACCAGGAAAATGGGGACTAGTAGCAGCTGCCTTTTGTCCCACCATCAGCCAGTGTTGCCTAGGGAGGTGGTCCCAGCAGCTGGAGCACAGCTGTTGAGAAGCCGCAGGGGCAGAGGAAGCCTGGGTCCCTCCCAGACCTTCAGGGGCTTGGGGCACATCACCCCCTCCCAGAGATGGGAGCCAGCTGCCCAGCCCTGGAAGAGACACCTGAGGCAAAGACATTACAAGTCTGGGCCAGGCTGGTGCCCCTGGGAGAGGAGCACAGAGAAGGACAAGCCCTGGTGGGAGGAAGGGGCAGAAGGAAGGAGGCACCAGGCTTTCTTTAAAATCGCAACCCCACCTGGCAGAGCCTTGGACCAGCGCCAGTCTTGCCATGCCCAGGGCACCCTGAACATTAGTCACCAGAAGCAGCAGGCCTGGCACCGCCAGCCAGGCTCAGGGAAGAGAGAAATGGGCAGAGATACTCTCCTGGTGCCACTGGGCCATGATAGAGGCACCAGACTAGGGGTGCTGAGCCCCATCCTGGGGTGAGAAGAGGGGGAGGACCATCTACTCTGGTTATTGTGCATCTACTCTGTGCCTAGCCCCACACTGGGCACTTTTCTCATTTATTCAACAAACGTTTATTGAGTGCCTACTGTATGCCAGGCACTGTCCTAGATGCTTGGGATACAGTGGTGAGCAAGACAGACCAGGCCCCTGCTCTCAGAACCACCCTGGGAGGTAGGTACTCTTGGCATCCCCATTTTACAGATGAGGAGACTAAGGCTTGGTCTGGTTGCATGATTTGCCACAGCTAGTGCGGGCCCACCAGCCTGTCTACCCCTACGCCTGCCCTATTTCATGCTCCCTCTCATGGCCATTACCACGTTCTCCAGGAGCCCCAGTGCTGCCTATTGTCCGGGACTCTGGCTGACCCTTTTGGCCCTGAGCCCAGGCTCTGGGCCCTCTTCATTGTACCGCTCTCAGGGGCCCTGCCTCAGTCTGTTTCCTCCCGTCCTTCCCAGCCAGGGCTTAGCCATATAACAATAGTTCAGTAGTGAACCCCCCAGGGCACAGTGCCGGATGGTGACCCTTCACCTTCTATATCACCTTTGCCCTCACAACCACTCTGTTGAGGCAGGCAGACAAGGAGACTGAGGCTCCAAGAGTGTCTCTGACTTGCCCAAGATGGCAGACACATGACCAGGCAGTCCCGAGTGGCCCTAGTACCCTGCCCTGGTTCCCAAAGGAGACAGCCAGCCTAGGGCAGCAGTCCCTGGCCCCGAAGCTGACTGTTAGCACACTGCCCCACCCCCCACCCCCCGTTCCTGGGGAAGACTGAGCTCTGTCCCCTTCCAGTGGGCTGGGCAACAGGGACACCTTTCTTCTTGCTTCTGGGCCAACAGCCACAGCCCCAGGAGGCAGAGCCAGGACATGCCAGGTGACTGTGGGGCTTGTGCTCACCTCCCCTCACCCTACGTCCTCCTTCACTCCCCCTGCTGTTGCCTGCAGTGTCACACATCCCCAGGGCAGGGGTGGCAGTTGTGCCCTGACAGTCAGCCTTAGCTGGCGGCAGCATCCTCCAGTCCACAGCCTTGGCCCTCGTTCACTGTCCTTGAGATTCCAGAGTGCACCCGAAGGAAGTGAACAAAAAAGGCAGCAGACAACAGACTCACAAGTCCCCAGATTTGATGCCAAGACGCTGAGGAGCAGAAGGGTGTGGAGAGGAGCCGGGAGAGGGAACTGGTACCTCTCTTGGTGAGGTCACCAGTCTTGAGTGGAGCTGAAGCCCAGAGGCCTCTGGCCATCTGTTCCTCACTAGCTCCATGCTACCCCCTAGTGGCTTCAGTGCCAGCTGCAGGACCAGGACTCGGGATGTCTGAGGCAAGATGTGGGGGTGGCAGGGAGCCCCCACCTACCGCTCTCCTGATTCTCCCCTTCTCTCTCTCTGTCTGTTTTGCCAGGCCTCTGCGGGAGAAGATGAAGCCAGAAAGGTAAGTGGCCTGGCTGGGGCTCCGGGCTGTTCTCGGGCCTGCCAGCCCCTGTCCTAGCATGGGGGCCCCCAGCCGCCTTGTCCTGACGCTTTTGGCTTATTGCAGGAGGAGACCCAAGGGCAGGGGGAAGAGGAAGAGAGAGAAGCAGAGACCCACAGACTGCCACCTGTGAGTGCGCGGGGGCCCAGGGATGGCAAGGAGGCTGGGCCAGAGGGGAGCCCCGCCCTGCCAGCAGGGGGCAGTGGTCGGAAGGGGAAAGCAAGGCCCAGGCAGTCTTGGGGCCAGAGCAGGGAGCCGCACTCTGAGAGATTCGAGGGCCCAGGAAGCATCAAGGGACCTTAGTTGTTGTCCTGGCTCAGCCCTGAGTGTCTGTGTGGCCTCGAGCAAGTCATGTCACCTCTCTGAGTCTAGTTTTCCTCTGTGTGTAGAATAAGAGGTCGAGGGCCCACTGAGCATTCAGTCATTCTACAAATATTTAGCAAGCACTTACTGTGTGCCAGATACATCAGTGACCAAACCCACAGGATTCCTGCTCGCCAGTGCTTACATTCTAGGACTGAAAAGCCCAACAGCTGAAGACTTACCCAGAGCTCCTTCCTGGTGGCCCTGGGGAAGGTGCAACCCCTCACTGGCTCCCAGGCCAGTATTTCCCAGGAGGCCTTGGGGTCCACGTGCTTCCTCTTTCCCTTTCGATGTTACCTGCCTATCTTGGCTTCAGACCTGGAGGCCCAGGCTGGAGTCCAGGCCTGAGTGTGGCTGAGAGAGAGGGAGTAGAGAAGGGAAAACTCAACTCTGTGTGAGTAAATAGGAAAAAATAAAATATTTCACACGCACCGTAACTCAGTCACAGTGCGGTTTTCCTTCAGGGCCTGTCTCCTCCCCTCTCCAAGACCTCAGGAAGTCATTTCATGCCGTGGGATTGGAGCTGACCCAGGTCCTACCCCATAAGCCTGCCCCTCCCTGACAGAGACTTCCACCCCACTCTGTGAAGACAGGGGTTCTGGGGAAGTTGGTTCCCTGAAGACATGTGGCCCTTATTTCTCCCCTGAGCCCCAGTAAAGCCTCAGAGAAGGAGCTGGCAGTGTAGTCAATGCAGGGCTCCCCCTGGCCGGACAGCCCCGGACAGAAAGCATCCCGTTGCTCGATCTGTCAGGACAGCAGTCTTGAAACATCTCATTTGGGAATCTCCTCAAAGAATGTCAAAAACCCATGTCCTCCCTTGTTCCTTTTTAAGTTGACATTGAACTTTTCCATCAAAATTGTAAATAGTTGCAAAGGATATCATTTCTGGCATGTTATATATAAATATAAAAATGTTATAAATATTAAAAAAAGTTACAAATATTTTAATATAAAGCCCTTATATAACTCTTCAGATGTATCCCATGGAATAAGCCATCCTAACTTAATACTCACCATCATCCACTTTTTAAAAAATGAACGACAGCAATAACAAAAAAAGTGAACACTCTCCTTTAATAGTTGCATATTTACATTGCTTCTTTTTTCCTTGAACTTATATTTCCATTTCACTTTCCCCACAGAATTTCAGCCTAATGAAATATTTTTTTAATGTTCAAAAGTCTCTTCTGTGTCACCTTGCCATATATACCTGCCACAACAATGGTGTATATAAGTCTGAATTATTTTATTTTATTTTTATTTTTATTTTTTAAATTTTTATGTATTTATTTTTCCCCCAAAGCCCCAGTAGATAGTTATATGTCATAGCTGCACATCCTTCTAGTTGCTGTGTGTGGGACGCGGCCTCAGCATGGCCGGAGAAGCAGTGCGTAGGTGCGCGCCCGGGATCAGAACCCAGGCCGCCAGTAGCGGAGCGCGCGCATTTAACCGCTAAGCCACGGGGCCGGCCCTGAATTATTTTAAATTTCCTGTGAACATAAAACTCTAAATTAAATTTTCTCCTGGAATGAATTCTCACAATAATTATTAGTAGTACCAATTGATCAGAATGGCACAAATACATCATATTTAATAAATGCTGAGCATAAAAGTGCAATCTATCTTATTCAGAACGGCTCTCCACGAGATGGATGTGGCTACCTCTTTTCAATTAGTTAATGAACCCGTTAATGATTATTACTCGCTGTCAGACTGAGCATTCAGCATTACTTCCCTCCCTGCCCATCAGTTTTTATAGATGAAAAGGATGAGAAACTGCGCTCATATAAGTAAGTGAATGGAACTAGATGTCACTCAGTCTTCCAAGTTATTTGCCAAAAACCTCAAGGTGATCTGCTAACGAAAATGACTTCTTCTGATATATTAGCTGACAATCGGTTAAGTTGTTCTTCCATTTTGTTGAAAGCAAAGACTTGGAAACCACTTGACTTGCGGAAGGCTTGTTACGCCATGTCTCCTTTCTCAATACCTACACCCGTATCTCAAATTGTTCTTTTGTTCAGTGTCCACCCCCCACCCGACCCCTGAATACTGTTTTACCTGGGAGCAAAGCACTGTAACAGGGTTTGGAGTGGGCAAGATGCTTCCTTCCTTTCTGAGGGGAGAAGAGGAGCTGTGGATTAAGGGGGGGAAGCAGACCTCTCAGGCAGACAGTTTTCAGGCGGAGCACATGTGGAGGCTGAAAACGATTCCTTTAAAACCATCAATACTCACATACACCTTGGACAATCTTCATGTACATCTAGGGGTGCCGGTACCCCAGTTTGCAGACTGCTGTCCCAGAGTAACCAGAGGCATTAGTGCATGGAGCCAGAGTGGGTTCAAAGCTGGCTCTGTCACTGACTAGCTGTGTGACCTTGGGCAAGTTTCTTAACCTCTCTGAGCCTCAGTTTCCTCATCTGCAAAAGGCTTATAGTAACAGTGCCTTCCTCATGGGATATTGTTAAGGGTAAATAAGAGAGTGCTTAGCGCAGGGCGGGGCACCTGGGTAAGTGCTTGGTGAAGAGTAGCTCCTAGCTTCTTATTGGCCTCGGTGTGAGCAGAGATCCAGGAGTGCTGCAAGCTCCCCGTGCTCCCTGTCCAAGCTCCCGCTCTGGGTTTGTCCGCCCTCCCGTAGGAGGGGCGCCTCCCTCCCCAGTGTGCTGATTCCCCGTCTGTGTTTGGTCTCTGCAGGTGCGGCGATACTGTTCCCCGGAGGTAACCAGCCCCTCGGAGAAGAGAGACCCCACACGCGGCTCGTGTATTTATTACCGTCACACTCGGTTACCTCCCTGCTGGCACCTGCCCTCTATTTATTAGCCAATTGTATCCCTGCTGAATGACTCGCTCCCTCCAAGATGAGGGGCAGGGGGGGATAGGACCCTCAGGAATTCAGTGCCTTAAACAGAACGTGAGAGAAAGAGAGAAGGCAGCCACAGGCCTGTGTGTGCCTCAGCTTGAGAAGAAGCAAGACTTGTGGCTTTGTGAGGGGCAAGCCAGGCCCCAGAGGCCCCGGGGCTCTCTGGGGGGCTGGCATGGGAAGGAGAGGGGGACCCACTGTCTATTCCTGGGCCTTGGGCTCTGCTTGGACAGGCAGCCCTTGCTGCGGGAGCTCTTGGCCAGGGTGGGGCTGGAGGAGCCTCCTCTGGCCGCCAGGGCCCCAGCTGGGTGGGAAGGCAGGCAGGAAGTGGAGGGGTCCCCTGCTTCCTCCTCTTCCTGGCAGCAGCTCTGCACCCTGGAGATCAGAATGTTCAGCTCTGGAGAACAGTGGTTGCCTGGGGGCCTTTGCCACTCCTTGTCCCTTATGGTCTCTCCTCCTATCTTGCCACTGCTTGTGCTGGGACATTGTTCTTTGTGGCTGAGGCATCACCATCCTGCCCCTCTCAGGGACACAGGCCAAGAGTGGGCCCCAGGCTGGACATGGAGCGAGCTGCCCCTGCGTGGCTGTCTGACTGCCAAGCCAGATTCTCTTGAATAAACTATTCTAGTCTGGAAGCAGCTTTTCCAGGGGAGTGTGTCTGCTGGACAGTGGGCAACAGCAGAAAATGGAAGCAAGACAGAAGAAGGGATTATGGGCTCCAAGGCTGCCCTGGGGGTGGCTCCAGCCTGCTCCTGCAGGGTATCTTCTTCCCAGTTGCTTTTGGCAGAACCCTGAGGTCCACTCCTCCCATAACGAGAGGTTCCTAAGATGTAGTCTTGGCCCCAAAGTTGGGAGACCCTGGCCCGGGCCACCCATGAACAGCCTCAAATTCAGGAGCACAGTCCCCTTCCCCCACCCCCCAGGTTCACCCCACACCCAGCCCAGTGGCTGGCCCTCTGGACCCCAAGTGAATGGGGTTCTAAGCTCCTCGGGCCCTGGCCCCAGGGGACTGACCTGCAGCCTCTCCAGCCTGCTCGGGCTGCTGCATGCAGGGATCTGCAGATGCTGCTTGATTTCTTCTTTTTACCTCCCACCTTTCTCTGCCTTCCTCCTGAACGCCTTGGCATGAAACGAAAAAGAATTCTTTTTTTTTTCTTTTTTCGGTCCAAACCACTTACTATCAGACTCCCATCTGCCCCTGACCCACAAGGTGTGTTTGTCTTTATGTTGTAAGTGTTGTGGGAAGGGCAGTTCCCATTTTCTCTCCTGGGGACTGTTCAGGACAGACCCACAGGGGCCCAGGGGGCAGGGGCCCGCCTCGGGCTTTGGAGGGAAGCCATGGACGGTCCAATGGGGTGGGGTGGGGTGGGGTGGTCCTGCTGAGGCAGCTGCCCAAGGCCTGGGCCCCCCTGAAGGACACTCCGGTCAGAATGTGCTTCTGGCTGGTGATCATAGGAGGCGGACTGGCCAGCCCCGGGGGACATACTTTGCGGAAGAAACACACTTTCTCTCCTGCTTCTCCACTCTTGGGCCGCAGCCATTCTGAGCCGTTGCCTTTGACAGACTGAGAGCTGAGAAGAGCACCCCTTCCCCTTGGCCAGGCCTCTGGCTCGGCCCCAGGGACCCCAGCCCAGCCCCTGTAGCATCTCCAAGGCTATCAGCTTCACAAGTCACCCACTTGGAGGTCAGCCTCCCCACCCAGGCCAGCAACCCCTGTAGAGAACTAGACAGAGACCGGGGAGCTCCTGGAGGCCAGATGGAAAAATCTGCATCCATGGCCAGGAGCCTCGCAGTGGGAACAAGTAGGAAAGCAACTGGCTGGTCCATTTGACCATATCGGCAGTCCTTTCAGATCAGTTAGGTCCTAGGGGGCCCGTATCATTTGCTCATTACATATTTGTGGATCCCCACCTATGTACCTGACGCTGTCCTGGGCACCAATGATCCAGTGAGGAATAAAACACACAAGGACCTGCTCTCATGGATCCTGCATTTGAGGAGAGAGACAGACCATAGTCCTGTGTTACAGGCTATTGGAGGGACTTTATTGTTGCTCAGATTGGTGACTGGACCCAGAGCTAAGGAAAACGGGGTCTTGAGTACCCCACACTCTAAAACAAAGAAGAAACAATTTGGGGCTGGACACAGCTGCCCACAGGATTTATTAAGAGATGGCTGAAGTAATTCTGCTAGGCCCAAACATCACCCACCACCCCCGTCCTCAATCTCCATGAGCAGAAGACCAGGGAGGGGAAGGGGAGGGGAGGGAGGGAGGTCACTGGAGACCTGGGTACTGGCCCTTCCTCCTCCTCTCCCTGGAGCTGGATATGCCATTCAGATTAGCCCATGTGCTATCTGAATGGGAACTGGGGGGATGGAAAACTGAAGAGTGACAGAGGGCAGAGAGAGGGATGCCTCGGGGTATTCAGCAGGAGTTTCCCACGGGTCAGGGGGACATGGCGGTAGATAAATGGCCATGAGCTGCCTTGCCCATGGTCTCCCAAGAAGGAGGCCTGCAGGTGAGGAGACCCCACAGGCTATAGGCTGTGGGTGTAGGGTTGGGGCAATGGCTGAGTGGGGGGGCTCAGATACAGAGCTGGAAAGGAACACATCAGGGAAGAGTGATGCAGAGTGGCCCTGCAGTGCGCCCACAAGAGAGTTGGCATCTGGATGCCTGTCATGCCAGGCACATTCATGGCCAGAGAAGAGATGGCCACAGCTAAGAGGACTTTCCCCCAATTTCTCCTTCCTGACCCTGTGTGAAAGAAGAGATAGGGATTGTGGAGGGAGAAGGGGGTACAAGGGCAGACCATGCCCCTCTCCGCTCCCTTGAGCCAAATCCAGGTCCTGCCTGGGGGAGGGAAAGGGGTTGGTCTTAAATTGGATTGACCAGCTAAATGGGGCTGGGCCTTTAATAAATCAAAGTGACAGGAACATTAGAAGATCTGCCCAAGATGCTACTAAGAGACAGGAACAGGAGAATCAACATAGTTCATCTAAGCAATGATGAGAGATAAAACTGGTTTGTTTGTACACCCACTGTTTGCTCAATAAGCAAGCTATACATGTAACTTGTAAACAAAGAAATTAATAAGTAAGTGTCTTATTGCCAAAATGTGGTTCCGGCATATTAGAGATGGCCTTGAATTCTCTGACATTCCTCCCCTCGAAAGGAGAGGTCTCTGTTCCCTCCCTTTGACCTGCTTTGATCAATAGAGTGTGGCAGAAGGGACCCCATAACAGTTCCGAGTCCTTTCAAGAGGACTGGCAGCTTCTGCCTTGGTCTCTTGGAACCCTGAGCTGCCATGTAAGAAGTCCAACTATCATGAGGTCGCCATGTTGGAAGGAAGCCCAAGCTAGCCATATAGACGTGTGGAGAGAGAGAGGATGAGAAGGAGAGAAGCTCAGCCAGCCCCCCGCTGTTCCAGCTCCCAGCTATCAGAGTCATTGCAGCGGAAGCCCCAGACTCCATGGAGCAGAGACAAGCTGTACCCACTGTACCATGTTTGATTTCCTAACCCGTAGAATCATGAGATATTATTATAACAAATTGGGGGCTTTGTTATGCAGCAATAGGGGATGAATGCACAATAAGGAAAGGTGATGAGATAGTGTTTGGGGGCAAGTACTCTCGATCAGGAGGCTGTGGAAGGCCTCTCTGTGGACGTGACATTTACGGTGAAGTTTGAAGGACGAGGAGTTGGTCATGCGAAGATCACTCCAAAACGGAGGACAGGTGCACTGCAAACAGAAGACACAGCTGATGCAAAGGCCTAGAAGGAATCCCAGGGTGGCTGGAGCATGATGGGCAAAGGAGGGAGGGACATGAGATGTGATGTTAGAGGTGGGCAGGGGCCAGATCACGAAGGGCTTTGCAGGGTAAGGAGTTTGAGTTTTGTTATAATGTGGAGGGAAACTGTTGGAGGGTTTCAAGCAGGAGAATGAAGTGATATTACATACATTTTTGAAAGATCACTCTGCCTTCTGCATGAAGAAATAGACCCTAGGGGCACAACACTAGAGGCACAAGTACCGTTTAGAAGGCTGTAGCAAATCCGGGCAACCAATTATGGTGGCTTGGTCTGGAAGAAGCACTGGGGATGGAGAGAAGCAGAGAGTTTGGTCCTAATTATGCATGTGGGCTGGTTACCCTGATCATTCATTCATTCATTCATGAACATTTTTGAGTCTACTAGGACCAGGCATTTTGTAGTAGACACATGTGTGAGGGGGCAAAATACATTAGCGTGTGAAAGTCTTCCCAGTTTCCCCACTTACCAAAGAAAACCCCATTCTCCAAGGAATACGGAGAATAAGGAGAGAGGTCTTAGCTGCAGAGGCTAAGTTGATCTACCTAAGAACTAAGAGAGAAGGTAAGCCTGGAGAGGGAAGTAGACTTCAGGGCTAGATCTAGAGAAAGAGCCAGGGTTTTATTGTGGAGCTTCTGATGAAGGCATTCTAGCTGGAGGCCACCCGTTAACAAAGACCCAGAGATGGAAAACCCATAGCTGTATAGGGATTTTCAAGTGGTTCAGTACGGCTGATGCTTAAGGTACATGATGCAGAAGAGTGATGGATGAGGCTGGAAAATAGGCTGGGCCCTGGACACCGTCCTAGGGAGTTAGGGCTTTGCTAGGCAGTGGGAGGCACTGAAATTTTTTAAGCGGGAGTGTGACACGATCTTGGAATCCAAGACTGAAAGAAAATTTACAAATAATCCATTTCTACCTTCTCACTTTACAAATGAAGAAGCTGAGGCCCAGACTTGCCCAGAGCCATGGAAGTGAAGTGAGCCAGAATTTAAAATTTTACCAGTAAGTGACTGAGATGGAATTGCATCCAGATCTGTCTCCAAGGCCTGTGCTCTCTACCCCTCACCACATCATCTCTTCCTCAGGATGGAAAGCAGAGGAGGGGAGGAGGGGAGGAGAACTGTGTCTGCTCCAAGCCTGAGAGGCAGGCCAGACATCTGTGAGGTGGGTCGGGGTCAGCAGAATAGGCCCCTCCACAAACTCTGGTGGGAAATCAAGGCTCCAGACAGGGCGGTGACAGGACAGAGCCGTGGTGTGGAAAGATGGCTGTCTGTCAGCACCAGAGCCCAGCAGCTGTTTTCCTAGAGAAGGCTTACCCTTCCCTTTCCTGAGGGAAGGCTGGAGCACTCCCCCTCCCCCACGACATTGGCTGTGACTGAGGCAGATGAGGGTCTGGCCTCGGCTAGGCTAGCCGTCTGTGGGCCCCACCTCAGAGACCAACGGGCTCCAGGCCAAAAAGATGGTGTGTTTCTAGTCCCTGAGGTGACTTTGTTACCATGGAAACTATCAGGCAGGACAGTCAGGCAGGGAGGAGGTTGAAGGCTTCCTCCCAGAGTTGGACCCACTCCCTGTTTCTCTCAGTGAGAGGACGTTACCTGGGTGATGGGGAGAGGGTCCTGCTGCCATACTGACCCCTCATTGAGGCAAGAGAGTCAGCCCTGTCCTCAGTCAGACTTAGAGTGGGAGAGAACCCCTGCCTCGCCCCCCATGCTCTGTCTCCCTTTTCTCCTTCTCTCTCTTCTAGGCCCCTGCCCCCACCCCCCAGCAGTCAGCCTGGGCCACCCATGAGTTACCATGTGGGCAACACGGTAAGGGGAGCCCCTGTGCTCACACAGCCCCAGGCCCACAGCGCTGGTTGTTTACGGACATGTGACCGCCTGCCGCCCCCAGCTGGGGTCTGAGGTTTAGGCTGTAATGGTGATATCCTCCCCTCCTTGAGCTCTTGATCCTTTTCAAAGCTGTCTCTGCCACAACCCTCTTCTGAAGCCTCTGAAGCCTTCTCACTTGCCAGCTGGAAGGAAGTACTGAGAGGGGGAGAAAGCTGCCCAAGGAATTTCAGCCCCAGAGTCTCTGGACGTTCAGGGGGCTGACAGCTGGCCGCGGCTGCCCCGCAGCGAGGCGGAAACTGAGGCTTCTCAGGCTCGGGAGTCACTGGTGGATGCAGGGCCTGCCTTGTGGGGTCATGGAGGCCATCACTCAGGAGGGTGTCCAGTCAGAACCTGGAGGACATCCTGGAGCCATCCTCCTGGATCAGCTGGAAATACCATTTCTCACCAGACCTGGGAAGGCTGAGGAGGGGCCCAGACTCTTCTCTCACAACCAAGTCCCTGGTCCAAACCCAGGAGACTCTGGATGCCTTTGGGATCCTTCTTTAGAAACCAGCCCTGGCCAATCAAGGTTAGCTCCAGCAGCAAAGGATACACAGGAGCTATTTCCCTGAGACATTTCATCTTTAAATGTATGTGGATATGTATAGACTTCCCTGCCACCCCCTCCCCTTTCCCCTGAGGATAAAACATTCCCAGCCTCTTAGGAGAAGACCAATTGTTATGTGGCCATAATAACAAGTAACTCTTAGAACCAGCTATAAACCTGGTTTATATGACCACTCGTTTCAGGAACCATGCTCCTGAAACCGTGTGCTCAGTCAGCATTGGCCCACCCTTCTGAAAATAACCAGTCAGCAACAGATTCACTCCATTGACCGTGCTTCCAGGGTCAAAGGTCAACTAGTTCCTAAACACTCGGAAAGCTGACCTATCCCTGAACTCTGCGCTTCCCTAAAGCCAATGTGAGATTAACTCTCTGCCTTGCTCAGAGACGGAGCCTTGCAAGTACAGCTCTCCCTTGCTGAAGCCCACAGGAAACTCAGCCTCTTGTTTCAGATACTGAGTGGTTATATCTTCCTGCAGTATTTCTCCCAAAAAATCTTCCTTATAATCCATCACAAATTCTTCCAAAATTCAGAGCACGAGCAATACATTTTTTTTCAGCTTTGATATAAAGTTAACCTAGGCTGGGGCTCCCACCACCACCAGGCGTGAAGACAGAGAGAAAGGAAGAGGTGAAGGAGGCATCCTGCCACGTACACTTAATTTCTCATACAAAAAGGAGATCGTAATATACTCGTTATTTTATAACTTGCTTTTTAAACTTAATATATTGTAGACAGTTCCCCATGACATTAGATAGTCCTCTGCAATATGATTTTTTGAGTACTGAATTGCCTTGCAGCATTTGGATATCCCGTAATTTAATTAATTGTTCTACATTGAACATTTAGGTTCTCTTTTTTGTTGTTGTTATAATAAACAATGCTATGATGAACATCCTTGTGGAAATGTCTTTGTGTATAGAAGGTTCTTCCATCATAAAAATAACAGCAGCAGCAAAAATCAAACCTATCCCTCAATTGCACATTCTCCCTCCAAGTAGCTCCCTATCTTGCTCTTGTGCTTCAGATGCACATGTTTTGAGAGTTGTCTAAACTTTTGGAATCTTGACTGGCATTTCCACTCACTACCATAACACAGCCCTGCGAAAGTGACTCCAAGGATTTCCGTGGTGCCAGAGTTTCCAGTTTTCATCTTATTCAACAGTACACATTGTTCTTAGAATTAAACTCCCAGTCCTTTCCTTAGCCTGGAAGCTTCCATGAGGTCTGACCTCTGCCCACGTCTCCAGCCTTATCTCATGCCATGCCCCCTCTTTCTCTAAGGTCCAACGCACCTGTCTTGTCTTGTAGTTCCTGGAATTTGTGGTGCCTCCTCATGGCCTGTGCTCATTGCTGTTTCCTCTGCCAGGAAATCCCTTCCCCTCTCCCGCACCCAACCCCTCAAACTTGCTGACTAATAGACACGCATCATCCATCACTCAGCTCAAAGGCACTTCCTCAGGAAAGTCTCCAAACATCCCTCCCCATCAAACTGGGTCTAGTCCACCATTAGAACCTTATGGAGTACTGTCAGCTTCCCAGTAGCACTGATGACTATGTTCTGAAAAACAATGGTATAATTTCATGTATCTATATATTTACTATATATATTTTTTAATTAATTTTAATATCACAAATAATATACCAATTTACTTTGTTCTTTAAAAACATAGAACATTACAGATATTGTAGAGCCTTATTTGACCACTGCCTGCCCCCTCCCCCAAGTCCAGGTCCCTGCCTCCACTTCCTGGATATCACCCCTGTTAGGAGCTTAATTTGACCAGCGCAGTGGTCCAGAGCTTGGATTCTGGAGCCGGACTGCTAAGGCTTGATTCCTAGTGCTCCTGCTTCCTAACTGTGCAAGCTTAAGCAGATTACTTAACCTCTCCCTGCCTCAGTTTTATCATCTGTAAAGTAAGAATTAATAACAGTAACTAATAGTGTAGTTTTATGATATACATAAGACGGTTCATGTTAAGTGATTACGATAGTGCCAGGCTCATAGTAAGTGTTGAATAGATGTTAGCTGTCGCTATACGTGATGGTTAATTTTATGTGCCAACTTGACTGGGTTGTGGGGTGCCCAGAAATTTGGTTAAACGTTATTTCTGGATGTGTCTGTGAGAGTGTTTCCAGAAGAGATTTGCATTTGAATTGATAGACTGAGTAAAGCAGATTGTCCTCCCGAATGTGGGTGGGCATCACCCAATCCATTGAGAGTCTGAATTGAACAAAAAGGTGGAGGAAGGGAGAATTCGCTCTCTGCCTGATTGAGCTGGACACTGATCTTCTCCTGCCCTTGGGCTGGGGCGTACACCATCAGTTCTCCTGGTTCTCAGGCCCTCAGATTCAGACTGGAACTATGCCACAGGCATTTCTAGGTTTCCAGCCTGCAGATGCAGATTGTGGGACTTCTCAGCCTCTGCAGTTGCATGAGTCAATTTCTTATAATAAGAAATCTATCTCTATCTATCTATCTATCATTGATCTATCTATCTATCTATCTATCTACCTACCTACCTATCTTATTGGTTCCATTTCTCTGGAGAATCCTGATGTATACAGTATAATATATAGATAACATATAGTATTCTTTTGTGTGTGTATTTTAAAAATACAAATATAAATGGCATCGTATTGTAGGTAACATTTAGGAACTGACTTTTTACTCAAAAATTTGTTTTTGAGATCTTTTATGTTCATATACATAGATTTAGTTCTAGTTCATTCTTTTAAAATGCTGAATCACAATAATAATTCAATATATGACGATACCACATTTTATTAATTCATTTCCATATTGATATTCCATAAGATATTGAATTTGGAATGTTTTGATATTGCAAGCAATGCTGCAATTTATATCCATATATATCCTTATGTATCTGGGCAAGTGTTTTTCTAGATTAAATATCTAGAAGTGGAATTGATAGATCATAGATTATGTGTATTTCCACTTTAAATGGTTTGGATAAATCACCCTCCAAAATGCACTAATTTAATATTCCTCCCTACCAGGAATATTTAAAAGGTACTTTCTACCTGAGGATCATGCTGCTATTCTTTGACACTTTCTTCTAAAAATTTGAGGTTGTCTCTTTTTTTAAATTTAGAATTTTAAACTTGAATTTATTTTTACATATGGTATGAGGTAGGGATCAATTTTCTTTCCATAAGTCAATTGTCCCAACACCTCTCATGAAGAATTCATCCTTGCCCCGCTGGTTTGAAATGCCTTCTTTATCCTAAGTCAAATCCCCCTAGATGCATGAGTTTCTTTTTGAACTATATTGTATTCTTATCATCTATTTATGTGTACCAATGCCACCTATTTTAAAAATTGCAGCTTTATAAAAAAAGAAAAATTGCAGCTTTATAATATGCCTTTTGATCTGGTAAGGCAAGCTCCTAACCCCTACCATTTGTTCTTTTTCAAGGGGGTATTATTGCACACTTGTATATACTATGTAAAATCACCATGGGATATTATGTATCTGTATGCCTGTGTGTTTATTATTGGTTTTCTCCATTAGAATGAAATCTCCACAAAGGGTTTTTTTTGTTTGTCTTCTTCACCACCGTAACCTCAGTACCTAGAACAGGGTCAGACCAACAGTAGCCCTCCATAAGTTTTTGTTAAGTGAATGAATAAACATATGAATTTTAGAAGCACTCTGTCAGTTTCTGTGAAGAGCTCTTTTGGTATTTTGATTGGAATTACATTGAAGTTTTAAACTTAAGTTAGAGAAAATCGACATCTTTACAATGATAGTCATCCCATTATTGAATACAACACATTTCTCCATTTATTTGGGTCTTTTTTGTGTCTTTCAATATAATTTTATTCTTTTCTCCATGAACTCCTTATATATTTCTAATTAGTTTATTACCAAATATTTCATAGTTTTTGTTATGATGGTGAATGGGATTTTAAAATTATTATTACGTTTTCAGATTGTTATTGCTGATATGTAGGAAAGCTCTTGATTTGTAAATATTGATTTGGTGTCCACTTTGCTGAACTCACCAGTTGTTGCTCTGGGTTTTCCAGGTGGATAATCATATCATCACAAATAATGGCAATTTGGCCTCTTCCTGTCCAATCTTTAAACCTCTTGCTTGTTTTTAATTTCTTACTGCGTTAGTTGTAACTTCCAGTATATTGTTGAAGAGTAGAGATGTTGGTTCATTTCTGACGGCATTGGGTGTATTATTCAAGATAGGTCAAGAAATGCTGCAGTAACAAACAATCCTCAAATCTAGTGGCTTAACACAATAAAAATTTATTTCTCACACCTCATGTAACACAAGTCATGGTACAGGGAAGAGCTCCTTTTTGTCATTTCTCAGAGACCCAGTCGGATGGGCGCTCTGTGTCTCCATGGACATGTGCTTCCATGACCACCACGGCAGGAGGAAGGGGCAGAGTGAAGCATGCACTGGCTTTTGAAGCTTCCATCCTGAAATAACTCATGTTCTGTCCACTAGCATTTCACAGGACAAGGCAAGTCCTGGGGCCAAGCCTAACTTCCAAAGGGGTAGAGAAGTATGATGCTACCATATGCCAAAAGGACAACTGGACCGTGGGAACGCTTCTAATGCTCCACCATTACATACAGCATTTGCTCTAAGTTTCTGGTAGATAACCCTTTTACAAGTTAAGAAGTTCATGCGTTTGTTTAGAGTTTATTAAGAGTTTGTCCCTATCGTGAATGAGTGTTAAATTTTATCAAATGATTTTATGCCATCTGTTTGATGTGCAAATGTTATTTTTCTTCCTTACTTTGTTAAGGCATTTATACATGTTATGTCTCCACCCAGAACATTCTCTTCCACTGCCTTCTCCAAACACTTTCTGGTTAATTCCTTCTAGTTCTTCAGAGCTCATTCATTCATTCAGCAAATATTTATTGAGCAACACTCTCTATGTACCACATGCTGTTCTAGGCACTTGGGATATGTCAGTGAACAAAGCAGATAAAGTCCCTTACCCATTTGGGGGAGGAAAGAAAATAAACATAGAAAAATAAATAAGTAAATTATATACCATGCTAGTGGTGTTGAGTGCACTGGAAAAGAAGCAGAGCAGGGTAAGGGAGAGTAGAGGTGTTGGGAGGGTGTAGTCAGAGTAGATCTCTCAAGAAAGTGACATCAGGGCAATGACTCAAAGCAGGGGCAGGGTTTACCAGGCAGACTATGCTAGCCAGAGGGCAGCTGCAGGGCAAAGGCTCTGGTGTGGGAGTTGCCAGGTGTGTTCCAGAAGCCATGAGGAAGCTCGAGTGGCTGGAGTTGAATGAGTGAGGTTGGTACGAGGTGAAGCTGGAGAAACAGTAGGAGAGGGTGACCTTGAGGACCTTGGAGGTCACAGTAGGGACTTTGAGTTTTTCTTGGAGTAAGATGGGAGCACTTGCAGAGTTTTGAGCAGAAGAGGGACAGAATCTGACTTGTGTTTCAAAAGGATCCCCCAATACAGTGTTGAGAATGGCCTTTGGAGTGGCAACGGTAGAAAGAGGAAGACAGGAGGAATCTCCAATAGTAAATCAGATATGAGATGAAGATCTTCCTGCAAGAGTCATCCCAGTGCAGGGGGTGAGAAGTGCTCAGATTCTGGATTTATTTAGTAGGAAAACCCATTATGATATTCTAATGGATTAAATGTGGGGTGTAAGAAAATGAGAGAAGCCAGGATGGTTCCAAATCTTTTGGCTTGAGCAATTGGAAGGATGGAGCTGGAAGAGGCTCCATCTCTCTTTAGGTAGAGAAGATTTCAGGTGGGAGATGATCAAGAGTTCAGTATTTTTTTCTTTTTCATTATGATGATTTTTTATTGAGATATAATTCTCATATCAAAAATTCACCCCTTTACAATGTGAATTCGATGGTTCTTAGTATATTTACAAGTTGCACAACCATCACATTATCTAATTCTAGAACATTTGTTGACCCCCAAAAGAAACCCATACCCTTTAGCCACTCCTCTTTCCCCCCTCCCTGATATTTATTTTCTGTCTCAGTGAATTCGCCTATTCTGGAGATTTTTATAAATGGAATCATACAATATGTGCCCTTCTGTGTCTGGCTTCTTTCACTCAGCATAATGTTTTCAAAGTTCATCCACGTTGTAGCATGAATCAGCACTTCATTCTTTTTTATGGCTGGATAGTATTCCATTGTATGGATATATCACCTTTTATTTATCCATTCATCAGTTAGTGGACATTTGGGTTGTCCACTTTTTGGCTATTATGAATAATGCGCCTATGAACATTCATACATATGTTTTCATGTGGACATGTGTTCAGGTCTCTTGAGTACATACCTAGGCATGAATTGCTGGGTCATATGGTAACTCTATGTTTAACTTTTTGAGGAACTTTTAAATTGCTTTCGAAGGTGGCTGTACCATTTTACATTCTGACCAGCAATATATGATGGTTCCAATTTCTCCAGATCCTTGCCAACACGTGTTATTGTCTATCTTTTTGATTATAGCCATCCTTGTGGGTGCAGAGTTGCATCTCATTGTGGTTTTAGTTGCATTCCCCTAATGGCCAATAATGTTGAGCATCTTCTCAACTGCTTATTGGCCATTTGTATATCTTGTTTGGAGAAATGTCAACTCAAATCTTTGCCCATTTTTAAATTAGTTTATTTGTCTTTTTATTGTTGAATTGTAAGAGTTCTTTATATATTCCAGATACTAGACCCTTATCAGATATATGATTTGCAAATATTTTCTCCAATTCTGCAGGCTGTGTTTTAAGAATTTAGTTCTGGGGGCCGGCCTGGTGGCATAGTGGTTAAGTTCGCATGTTCCACTTCTGTGGCCCAGGGTTCACAGGTCTGGATCCCAGGCACGGACCTACGCACTGCTTATCAAGCCATGCTGTAGTGAATCCCACATATCGAGATGGAAGATGGGCACAGATGTGAGCCCAGGGCCAATTTTCCTCAGCAAAAAAAAAAAAATTAATTCTGAACTTATTGAATTTGAGATGTTTTATTAGACTATTAAATACTTAAGTCTGGTAGAGAGGTGTAAGCTAAGAGGTACAGAAGATATAAGATATCTGTATATCTGTAAAATAGATGTACAGAATCATCAGTGTATGGAAGAATACTATTTAAAATCATGAGACTGGGTACAATCCCTCATCAAGAGAGTAAGGATAAAGGGAAGATGTCAAGGACTGAGCCCTGAGACACTCTAGCATTCAGAAGTTGGCAAGGAGGAGAAGAGCCATCAAAGGAGAAGGGGCTGCCAGCAAGACAGGAGGCAACAAAGAGAGAGTGGGTCTTGGGAGCCTGGAGAGGAAGTGCGTGGAGAGTGGGCTGTGATCACCTGGCTCAGACGCTCCTGAGAGATCAAGTAGGTGAGCACTGAGAAATGACCCTTGGGTTTAGCAACTAAGAGGTCATTGGTAACCTGACCAAGAGCAATTTCAGAGGAATGTTGAGGAAGAAAGCCTCATCAGAGTGGGGTCAAGAAAGAATGGGAGAAGAGAAACTGGAGACAGCAAGTATAGACATTTCTTTCGAAGAGGAGTTTTGCTGCAAACCTAGGGGGGTAGGTAGAGGGAGAAGTGAGGCCAAGAGTGTTGTTTTGTTTTGTTTTCTGGTTTTGCTTTCAAGATGAGAAAATCAGCATCATATTTGTATCCGATGGGAACGATCCAGTGGGAGCCAAAAATTAACGACATAGGAGAGAGAGGGGAGACTTGCTGGAGCAGTGTCCTGGAGTAGGTGATAGGACAGGATTGATCCCAAGTGGAAGGCTGGCCTTCAATGGGGCACAGACAAGGCATCTATGGAAAGAGGTGGGGAGGCAGCATGTGGTTGCAGACCTGGCGGGTCGCGGACAGCAGGCAGGGTAGGAGTCCATGCTCCCATGTTTTCAAGGGAAGGAGGAAGCAACGTCTGTGGCTGAGAGTGAGGATGGGGGAGGAGGGCTGGGAGTCAGGAAAAGGACGAGGTATGAAAAGGTGTCTCCGGCAGAGCAAGAGCACTAGCGAAGGACAGTGTGAGTCCAGGCAGCATTAGGGTGCAGGGAGGTCTCTGTTCTGGGTTGAGATATCACTTCCTCCAAAGCCTTCTGACCCCAGACGAGGTCACTCCCCTTGTTATAAGTCTCAAAGCCCCTGTGGTGCTTCTCTATCACAACTCTGATCACAGTGGGGACGAAACAGCAACTGTATTCTTTAGTTCTTTAATCTCTATATCCCTCACTAGACTGTAAACCCCAAGAGGACACGAGCAAACACCGTCTCCTCCATCGCTGTACCTCAGCATCAAGCTCTTCTTGCATAGTCGTCTCTCAATACATAATTATTAAATAGTTGAATAAATGAATGAGATAACGAATGAGAAAAGTCCTGGAAGTGGCATTTGTGCTTTTTGGTCGGCCTAGATTTCTGAAGCAGCCCCTCCCGCATCGCTGGGTGATTACGGACCTCCTCCCCGCAACACTCCTACCCCCCGCCCCGCCCAGCCCTTCACCCACGCTCCTGCACTCCGCACCCCGGACGCTGCGGCTTTAAGGGCCGGCAGAAGCCGAGCTGGGCGCTGATTGGTGGTTCATTCTAACGGATAGAGGATGAGCTCATCTGCAGCCAATGGCCGCGCTGCATCCGGCCAGACCCCTGCACCTGGCTGGAGGGCGCAAGGCGCCGCCCGCGGTTCATGGTCCCCTGCGGGGGTGAAGGGACGATGGCGGCTGGAGTAGATCTGGCCGCGCAGACCGAGCTCCTGGCTCGGGCAGGTACAGTGTTTGCCCGGCTCCTCCTCCATTCCCCTCCCCCTGGGGAGGATGCCCCCTCCTCTCACTCCCCCACTTGCCTTCCTCGGCCTGACCCCCGCGGGCGGTGCACCTTGTGTGCCGGGGACTCCAGGGCTGGACGCGCCGCTTTCTGTAACCACACGTGGCCATGCGGCTCTGCCCCGCAGGACCCGGCCCGGCGCGGTGGCCCCTGAAGCCGGGGCCTGACTCGAGCAGTCCAGCCCATCGGCCTTGGCGCTGCCAATACAGGCCCCGAGCTGCAGCTCCCGGGTGGTTGGGCCCAGGAGAGAGGGCGCGGCATCCCGCCTCCCTCCCTCCACCTCCTGGCCAGGGTTCAGCTCACCGCTGGCCTGGGTGTGTGGGTTCCCTCCCCGCCCCACTCGCCATCTGTTCTCTCCTCCCTCTCTCCAGAGAGGCAGAAATGGCCTGTGTTGGAAATCTGTCCCTGCCGTCCCAGCAGGGCCTGAGAGAGCAGAGGCAACTCTGCTGGCCTCTCTCTGAGCCCTGCTCTTACCCCTTTGGCCACTTGTGTCACACACTGTTCAGGGAGGAGCTGCTGTCAAGTCCTTGGAGGCCACGTGGCCTCCTGGCCTTCTCAGAGACGGACCGAGATGGAGCCAGGAGGACAGAGCCATCCCCTCCCTAGGGCTGGGTTGGCCCTCCTTCCTCTAACTCCATCCAGCATCTGCCATTCAGTCATTTCATTTGCCCATAGGCTTTAAGGCCTGGCTTTGTGCCCAGCTCTCTGCTGCACTCCGTGGGGGGTCCTCACTTGCTGACCACACTGACCTCAGCACCAAGGGAAGCGAAATAAAGCAGGGACAATCCATCCTGTTCCGGGAGGTGCCACTGAGCTGAACCCTGAAGGATAATGAGATTCCCCCAGGTGGAGTAGGGAGGGCAGAACAGGCAGGATGGAGGGAACAGTGTGAGGAATGGCCTTTGAGCCCAGGGTCCCTGCCTCGGCCTCAGAGTGTGTGGCCTCCATATGTTCACCGTGTACTAGACACCAGTTTGCTCTGTGAAGGCCCGTTGAAGGCAGCTCTGGGCCACGAATGTCCTCAGCTCTCTCTAGGGCTCAACATAGAGTAGGTGCTCCAGAAATACTTGTTGAACTGCATTTGAATGGAAAAGAAGAGCCCCAAGCATGTTATTATTCTGTTGCCACCACCACTTAGAAACGATCTGGCTCAGGGAAGGGACATTACCCACATTAGCTCTGATCCCTCCAGCCCTTGGAGGTGAGTATTAGACTCCCAATATTCATTGGGGGAAACCAGGGTGCAGATGGGGTTTTGTTCCCAGCTGGGTCCTCCCTATTGCATCTGTTCATTCCAGGTTGCAGCCGCAGGGCAGCAGCCATGAGCCTGGTGGCCTACGAGTGCCCATCCGGCCCTGGCCTGGAGCCTGAGCCCTGCTCGCATGCACGGTCCCAGGCCCGTGTGTATCTGGAGCAGATTCGCAGCCAGGTGGCTCCAGGGGCACCTGAGATGACGAAACGTGACTACCTGGTGGATGCAGCCACGCAGATCCGACTGGCCCTGGAGCGCGATGTCAGTGAGGATTACGAGGCGGCCTTCAACCACTACCAGAACGGCGTAGATGTCCTGCTGCGCGGCGTGCACGGTGAGGGCCAGGCTGGGCAGGGGCCGGTGGGGAAGGGCCAACGGGGGGCTCGTCCCGTCATCCGTCCATCTGTGCTAGGTGCACAGAGCTCTATGGTGGTCCTGCAGGGCCCCTGTGAAGAACAATAATAATAGCTAGCAGTTCCTCTACACCAGGCCCTGGTCTAAGGGCTTTACATGTGTTAACTCGTTTGAGCCTCACAGCAATAGAAATTACTGTATATGTTGTTGCATGTAGTTCCAACTATATGGGAACTGTTTTTATTCCTACTTTCCAGATGAGGAAACTGAGGCACAAAGCAGTTAAGTAGCTTGCTTAAGGTTCCATAGCTATGCAGTGGCAAAGCAGAGTTTGAACATTTTTGGATTCAGGGGCTGGGCGCTTGACCCATTCTGCTTGCCTGCCCTTGGGGCTGGGCTGGGCTTCTGCTCTCTGGGGCTTACATTAGACTGGGGGAGAGTGATGAGTTGATGATGGACAGTTATAGTCCCAGGTGGGAAGAGCAATGAGGAGGAAGTGAAGGGAGGGAAGAGGGAAACTGAGGCCAGGTTGGACCAGCAGAGGGTATTTTCTAGAAGTCAGAACTCTAATCTGAGCACTGAAGAGCGATAGGCGCATTGTCCAGCTGAAGGGCTGGGTAGTACTCCAGAGGGGGAAGAGCAAAGGCCTAGAGGTGAGAGGGGAGGCCTGTGCAGAGCAGTCAGGCATTTCCAAGCTGGGAAGAGCCTGGCCCTGAGGCCAGTTTGAGCCCCTGAGGGCTGTGGTGGCCAGGCTGGGGGGAGAGTCGGGCCCTGATTCACGCTTTCCACCTTCCTGCTGATGAGACCCCTCAACGCCTGGGCTTCAAGCCTGTCCAGTGAATTTCTTTGTCCCCCAATCCTAATCCCCACTCTGGCCTTTTTCTTGGGCTTCAGAGATGGAAGAAGGTGTGGTCTCTGGGAGCTTCTGTCTCCTTCTCTGGAAATGGACATGGAAATCCCCACTTTGTCCCTGCCCAGGGTGTGGTGGCAGCCAGCGAGGTGGTGGGGGCCAACTGTGAAGAGCTGTGGGCTGAGGGGTGATGGCGATTCCCAACCTCTCCTGCCATCTGCCTTCTTCCTCCTCCCCTGCTGATCTCCCACCCGGAGGACGGGCTCAAGAACAGATGTGGGGTCAGAATCTGCTGACCAGCCTCAGAAAGAGGTGCTGTCTCCTGTGGAGGGCAGAGGACAGCCAAGGGGAGCCGGAACCCCAACCCTCTAAGACGGGGGGTGGGTCCTGGGGACCCCTTTCCCCCTATAGTTGACCCCAACAAGGAGCGACGTGAGGCTGTAAAGCTGAAAATTACCAAGTACCTGCGGCGGGCAGAGGAGATCTTCAACTGTCACCTGCAGAGGACACTGGGCAGTGGAAGCAGCCCTGGCACGGTGAGGAGACCCTTCCCCAAAGGCCTGGGGGTTCTGAGGGGAGATAGCTGAGCTCCCCACCCCTACCCAAGGCCAGAGAGCCCTCTCCTCACATCCTGGGCTGCAAGGCAGGGCGGCCGTGGTGGGTGCCGGGGTTGTCCCTCCTGCTGGCCTCTGGCTCCCTCTCTCCCCCACACCCTCCTTAGTTCATTCGTTTTCAGACACTTAGTGAATCATCTCCAGTCCAGTGTCGCGCCCTCACAGAGTACATGCACACATCTCCCCACCCTCACACACGGCTCGTACACATGCTCCCGTGTGTTCACGCTCAGTCTCCCAGATCTGTTTGTGTTTGAATGGGCCCCAGTGAGTATCTGGAGCATGAATGCCCACGTGCACACACACACACACACATGTGAACGCAAGCATGACACAAATGTGCACAAGTACTCTCCCCGTATGGCTTTTCCTAACCAGTGGGCACTCAGAGAGGGTTGAAAATGCACGCACACTTCTCACACCCACAGGTGGGCACAGACATGCACACAGATACCTCCTAGGCTCGCTGCATCTTATAAGCTGCTTTTCCCCAAAGCAGGTGGCTGGGCCACATGCCTTGGTCTTTGAGGCGTGTTCCCTGAGACCCACATGTTCCCAGGTTACTTGCCCACCCCCGGGAGCATCTGCCTCCTGTGGATGGGGCTTTCAAGAGAGTGTTTCTGAAGCCTCGAGAACTCCCTGGGCCTTGGAGGATGGCTGGGCGGGGGCTGAGTGAAGAGGGCCGTGTGGCCACCCTGGACCAGTGTGGGCCCCCCACCTGTCAGGGCCAGCTTCTCCACTCAGCCTGTCCCTATGAGGTGAGGTCTGCTTGTACCCCAGTCCTGCCTGCTGTGGCCACTGCTCTCCTGGCAGCCAGAGGCCCTGCCCGCTGCCTGATGAGAAGGCAGTGGCTGAGGAGGGCTGGGCCCTGAGGCTACATGGCCTGTCTCCCACCTCCAGGGTTTCAGCAGCCTGAGGCTCCGGCCCATCCGCACACTGAGCTCTGCCCTGGAGCAGCTGAGGGGCTGCAGGGTGGTCGGGGTCATCGAGAAGGTGAGTGAGCAGACACCTGCGGTGTGGGAGGAGATGGTGTGTGCGATTGGGGGCGGCGGGTGGGGAGAGAGCAGCTACCCCCTACTCCTCCAGAGGGGGCTGGAAAGGGGTCAGAGGGTCCAAGAGGAGGAGAGCAGCTGTGTCCAGCAGTTCCCCACCCCTCCCCCACCTCAGTACACACAGTCAGGTCCTAGAAAGGAAACGGGAACAGAAGAGGCAGAAGGCCCCTCTACACGGCCCTCCAGCTCAGACACAGAAAACCGCTTCCTCGGAGATTCAAGACAGAAGCCACAGGAGAAGCTGTGCCCAGGGCACCCTGCCAGCATGCACTGCCCTGCCCACTCCCACTTCCTGCTTCCCACAGGCCCTCACTCTGCACCCCAGGGCTGCGGCCAACAGTCTCCCCACCAGGCACAGCCAAGAAGTTCTTGTGGTGGGAATGTGCTCATCTCCAGAAACCTGTCCAGCAGAGGGTCCAAGCTGGCTGGTGCATTGTCCAGGGCCTTGGCAGCTCTGCCCCTTCTCCCTTGGCACCCCCACCCTCATCCTGTCCCCCTCTGGGACCCCTTCCCTTGATTCCGGGCAGACAGGAGCTGACATCCCAACCCATACCTGGAATACTCATTAGAATGGAAGAATCAGAAGGACATATGGTTGGGTCAAATGAGATTTGAGGCCACATTCGATTGCCCTCGGCCCCAACCAGGAATACCTGAGGAGTCACTAAAGCCATTCTTTCTCAAACTGGCTATTTATCAGAATCACCTGGGGAGCTTCCTAAAAACACAGATGCCCAGGTCCCACCCTAGGCCTGTCGAGTCAGAATTTCTAGGGTCAAGCCCGGGAGTCTGTAATTTAAACATTCGCTGGGGGATTTAACGGGCCTGGGAGCCCACAGAGAAAAGGAGACGACTGTGTGCTTCCTCACACGCCAGAGGATGAGATGGTGTCTGGGCAATGCACAGGATGACCACGGGCAAGTCCCTTCCGCTCTCTGAGCATTGGTTTCCTCATCTGTAAGTAGGGGGAGAATCCTTCCCCCATGGGGTGATGTGGGAACGCAAATGAAATAATTTTTGGGAAAGGCCTGGCACACGCTAAAACATTTGATACATGTGTGATGGCTCTAAATGCTGGTGACAAGAGCAAGTCGGGAGGCCTGCAGCCTTCCCGTCCCCCAGCTTTGCTCCAGCTGCTTCTCCCAGGTCCCTGGAACAGGCCCCAGTCTGTCAGGCAAGGCCCAGCCAGCTTCCATCTGCGCGGGCCTTCCCGCTGCACTAGTCCGCGTGGCTCAGCCAAGCACAGTCCTCCCACAGACAGGCTGGGGAGGTGACTGCCACCACCATTTACCCATATGGGATCCCACGGAACCATACCTGTTATGGAGAGAGGGGTTCCGGGTCAAGCAAGTCTGGGAAACAGTGAGTTAAAGTTACGTTACTTAGTTTTTGTAATTATAGGAGTTTTCAGAGCTTTTAGGATGCAAATGTACACCATGAGTTTCCAAGAGGGAGGTCTATGACAGAATTCCCCGAATTTGTTTAACCCCAGGACACGCATATGCAAAGCATTTTCATTTCAGAGTCCAGTGTTCTGAGGCCTGTGCATATGGAAAGCACAGATTAAGGCCAAGTTCAACCATTCTGTCTGGAGCTTGCTGTTCTTTCCTTTTTCATCCTTTCTTGGGCACTCAACTTACCTACTCCACCTCCCTCCTGAGATCTTGCCTCCTTTCCTGTGTCGTTTCCAAGCCAGGAACACCAGTTTCCCCAAATTAGGAGAGGTGCTAAGGCCAGTGGGTCCCAGTCCCTGCAGCCAGGCCTGGATGTGCTGTCACAGTGTTCCATTCCATAGCTCTGCCCAGGCAGATTCAGGCAGGAGGGCACTGCCAGCCAGCAGCAGCCTGCAGAGCCAGGGAGGAGCAGAGGGTTCACTCAGGAAGCCTGAGTGCCCTCAAAGATGCCCAGTTGTTAGGGTTAACTGGGCTGGGGAGGGGGTTTCTAGGGGTTGAAGAGATACTGGCAGGGCTAGGGGGTGGCAGGGAACAGCGAGGTGGGTGGCTCAGGGACTAGGTAAGCAGCTGGCCAGATACCCAGGGGTCTGCTCTCAAGGAGTGTGGGGGGCCTGGGAGACATCACCGCGTATTTGCTGAGCCGCGTATTTGCTGAGCCTCGTGTTTGGTGAGCCTTGTTCAGGAGCCAGGCTCTGAGTCAGGGACGGGGAAGAAAAAAGCCACCCAAGTCACTTCTTGTTTTTTGGCTCAAACACAAGGGTGCTTTTTTTGTTATTATTAGTTACCAACATTTAAAAATTGGCAGGTTTCATATAGAAGTCCAGATTTCCTGCTTCTTCTGAAAAATCGGAGGATCTGGAAATGCTGCCTCACACTCCTGCCTGGAAGCAGGGAGTGGAGGAGGGGCTGCCTGCTTTACTGGGGCACCAGCCCTCTGGTCTCTCCTGTCCCCCCCTGCCCACTTGGCTCACATGCCTGGCCCTTGTGGGCCTTGGAGTTTGAGAACATGTTTCAAAACTTTTGGACTTATTTGCTCCATGAGAGATTCCTCCTGGGATTTTGATACTTTGGGCATTTTTTTTTCTTTTGGTGAGGAAGACTGGCTCTAAGCTAACATCCATTGCCAATTCTCCTCTTTTTGCTGAGGAAGATTAGCTCTGAGCTAACATCTGTGCCCATCTTCCTCTATTTTGTGTATGGGATGCTGCCACAGCATGGCTTGATGAGCGGTGAGTAGATCTGCGCCCAGGATCCGAACCTGTGAACCCTGGGCTGCCAAAGCAGAATGCGTGGACTTAACTACTATGCCACCTGGCTGGCCCCTAGTTTGGGCATTTTTAAAGAAAGGGCTAACGTGTTTCACCAAAGCTTTAATTGTCCCCACATTCAAGAACTCAGTGGGTTTCTGTTTTTAAAAAAAAGATTTCCCTTTGTAGGAAGGTGAGAGCAGGCACCCAGGACTGCCTTCCACTTTCCAGTTGCAATATTCACGTGACATTCATAAGTCACGTTCTTATTTGCAAAGCTGTTGCATTAAACCCTCTCAGTTGCCCTGGGGAAAAAACCATTATACTGTGCAATGCAATATAGTAGTCACTATGCACATAAGACTATTTAAATTAAAATTAATAAGTATTCTGTTTCTCAGTTGCACCAGCACATTTCAAGGGCTTGATAGCCATATATGGCTAATGGCTTCTGTATTGGACAGTGCAGATATATAATATTTCCATCATGGCAGAAAGTTCTATTGGACAGTGCTACATTTTAATAATTGTCTTACCGAGAATGAAACTGAGGTTCATAGAGTTCAAGTGATGAGTTGGTGCTCTGTCTGTTATAGTATTGAGCAAAAGGGGAAGGGGATTTTTTTGTTTGCTTGATGTAATGGGGAAATGCTCCCTCCACAACTGTTTGCAGATGTAATGAAACAGAAAAAAAAAAAAAATTCCCCACCATCCTACCTAACTCCAAGACAATTACTGTTAACGTTTTGGTCTAATTCTTTGTAGGTAGGTAGGTTTAGGTATATATTAACACATTTGTTTCAATGTACTGATCAAGTTTTATTTCGTGCTTCCCCAACCTTCACTGCTGTTGTTTTGGACTCTGTCAATGAGAAGGCCTTGCCCAGGACAAGGTGGTAGGGAATCCCACTTGGCGAGGGACAGTGGGGAATTATCCAGTGTGTCAATACTTGTGGGAAACTCTGTTCTCCTAAATGACCCCAGAGTTTTCTTCCTTTCTTTTTTAAACATTGCACGAATTTAGTTAAGGAGCTGGGGCCAGGCTCTGGCTGTGGGAGGAGAGACCTCTGGTGGTCAGAAAGGATGCCTTACTCCTGCTGCAGGAAGGGCCCTGGCGCTCATCTAGTCCACCACCTTCATTTCTCTGATGATGGGGAAACTGAGGCCCAGAGGGGAAGACACGTGCCAAGGTCACCTGGTTGTGCCCCCAGTTGCAGTTAAGTCTCCAGGGCTCCGGGATCAGCCTGCCTGGATTCAAATCCTGTCTCTACCACTTTTTAGCGGTGGGACCACAGGCAACAGAACCTCTCTGAACCTCAATTTCTTCATCAATAAAATAGGTCACTAGTAACACTCACCTGGTAGAGCTATGGGAATAAAATTAAATAATCTATATAAAGTGCCTAGCACGGAGTAAGGGCTCTATAGCCACTGTGGGGTTTCTCTACAATAATCATCATCACGACAGATTATTGAGGGCATGTTGGATGGCACGCACAGGCTGCAGCTATTCTTGAGTTATCTGCTTTGCTAGAATCCTCCTAATGACCTTCCGAAGGAGGCACTGCCATGACCCCACTTTGCAGTTAAGAAGAATAAGGTCCAGAGAGGCAATGTGATTTGGCAAATGTGAAAACTGCCATTCTCACAGCCTTTACATTCACAAAGGGCCTTCCCATTTGTGGTCTCAACAAACCAGGGATGAGGGAAGGTGGGCATTTATAATTCCTGTTTGGTAGATGAGAAAATCATCTCACTCGCCCAAGAGCTAAACCCAGTGCCCCTTTCCCACCCCAATCCCAGGCTGCAGCCTTCATCACTGCCCAGTGGCCTGGCCTCAGAGCCGGGCTCTCACCCGCCACCATGGGGAGTGACTGCAGGACAGGCAGACGGCCGAGGAGTCACAACACCAGGGTGCCGGTCTTGCCCTCACCTGCCCCTCATCTGGGCCGAATCTTCTGCCTTCCTGCCCCAACACACCTGGTGTGCCCTCTCCTATGGCTGGGGTCCACCCCTGCTCACCACGGAGATGAGTCCGGGCCCAACTCCAAACAAGGCCCTGAACCAGCAGTTGGCAGACCCCTGCCTCTAGCCCAAAGCAACAGGAGAAGGAGCCTGTTGCTCAAAGACAGCCTCCAAGGAGAAACAGTTTAAAAGAAGGGGTGGAGCGGGCAGAGGAAGAGACCTGAAGGAGCATGTGAAGGCTGTGTGTTCCCGGCCCAGCTCAGCCTGTGGGTGATCTGGTGCCACACTCCCCAGAGCCTCAGCTTGTTCACCTGTAAAACTAGAGATCAGAGAAGGTGACTGGCTCTGAGGTCCCTTCCAGCCATGACACCCTCCAACTCTGCAGGATGGACCACTCACCACACGTGCGTGAAGCACCTACTACATCCCTGCGCTGTGCAGGGCTCTGGGAATGCAGAGCTGGACAGTGTGGTCCCTGCCCTCACGGAGCTCACAATCCAGTGGGGAGACAGGAAACTAGATGTAGTGTGACAGCGCTCCTCTCAGGGTGAGCCCAGAGAACGCTGAAGACAGATTAGGGGCCCCAGCCCGACCTGAGGGTTGAGAAGGCATCCTGGAGGAGGTGGCACCGGAGCTAAGATCTGCAGGTCTAACAAGGGTGGATGAGCAGGACAGGATAGATGTCAGCTTGCGGGGGCAGGGGGCATACTCTGCACCACCAAAACTGCCCTCTCTGCCCTGCCCGTGGAGTGAGTTGGCCTCAGTGGAGGAACCTGGGGGGCTGGTGCTGGGGCCCTGGAACCCCAGGAACTAGCATGTGCCTTGACTGTTGCCTCTTGGACCTCGGCAGGTGCAGCTGGTCCAGGACCCAGCGACTGGAGGGACCTTCGTGGTGAAGGCAGGTGCCGCCCAGCCCCCTGCCATTCTGCATTCCCCTTGGGACTTTCTCAGAGCTCCTGGGACCCCCACCCTCTGAGGAACCCCCAACCCAGAACCTGTATCTGAAGTCCCTGCTCCTTCCAAATCCAAAAGCTGCTTGTTCTGCCCTTGAGCATGCCCCCTGCCTTCCACACAGGCAGACACACACATCCTGCGTCATCCTTTGCCCGGAGGGTGGAGGACCTGGATTCCATGGTGTAAATAGGGGTGAGGGCCAGGTCAGGAACTGGGGGAGGCAGTTGCTCCTCGAGGTGGCTCCGATCCCTTATCCAGTTGCCCCTGAAGCCAGGGCTGGAACATCCCCTAGCAGAGCAGCCTCTGGCCTGTCCCCAGCTGATCTGCCTGCCCTGCCCCCACCCCAGAGCCTGTCCAGGTGCCATGTGGCAAGCCGGGAGCGGCTGACCATCATCCCGCATGGTGTCCCCTACATGACCAAGCTGCTGCGGTACTTTGTGAGTGAGGACTCCATCTTCCTGCACCTGGAGCATGTGCAAGGTGAGGGGGCCTGAGGGGCCTCTGTCAGCGCCTCAGGCCTTTGGGATGTTATCCTCTTTCATCCTCTTAAAATGCTAGGCCCTGGGGAGGAGGGTGACTTGCCCCAGATGTGTAGCACTTGCCAGGGGACCGAGGCGTTCTGGAGGATGATGGCAGGATCGGGCTCTTATGGGCCTCTGTGTGGTGTCAAGGGGACAGGGGATGTCCTGAGGAGGAGGATGACATCCTGGCCAGGCGAGAGAGCATTTATGCAGATGTCCTCTTTGTTACCATTTTCTCCAGTCTTGGCTCTCTTCATTCTTCTAGTCTGTACCCTTCCCTAAGAACGGCCATGTGATGTGGCGGTGACTGAAGCTCTAAGGAGAGGAACTGGGGCACATAACAGACATTCATTGATCACCTATTAGAGTGATGATTTTGTGTGTGTGTGTGTGAGGAAGATCAGCCCTGAGCTAACATCCATGCCAATCCTCCTCTTTTTGCTGAGGAAGACCGGCTCTGAGCTAACATCTATGGCCAATCCTCCTCCTTTTTTTTTTTTTCCCTTTTTCTCCCCAAAGCCCCAGTAGATAGTTGTATGTCATAGTTGCACATCCTTCTAGTTGCTGTATGTGGGATGTGGCCTCAGCATGGCCAGACAAGCAGTGCATTGGTGCGCGCCCGGGATCCGAACCTGGGCGGCCAGCAGCAGAGCACGCGCACTTAACCGCTAAGCCACGGGGCCGGCCCTGATGATTTTTTTTTTAATGAGGTACACATCCTTCGGTCATGACATATAGTCATCACAGGTCCATGCCTGGCCTTTTATTTTACTTACTTAAATTTTATTATACTATTCTCCCTAAAAAAGAAAAAAAAAATTATAGCATATTGAACACCAGTGAACCCACCACCCAAACCAAGGACATTAACAGTAATTTACATCTCCTTAGGGGTTAAGCACCTATTTCATGCCATATTGTGAGGCTGGGTCCTCTAGGTGAGTCCAGAGGAGGGAGAGGGCATGCTAGGCTGAGGGAGGGAGGGAGCAGAGGTGAGGACCTGGAAGGCAGAGGGTCCCTACCCAAGACAGAGGGGAGGCAGGAATGGGACAGGGACCTGGTGTCCACACTCTTCTTCTCCCCTGCCCCCATGCTTGCCGCTCCCTCTGCATGGCCCAGGAGGCACTCTCTGGTCCCACCTGCTCTCCCAGGCGTGCCCCCAACAGTCTGGGCTCAGGTCTGGTTCCAGCCTGGAAAGGATGAAGGCTCAGCTCAACTCCCCCGTCAGCCTCGGGACGCCAGCGCTGCTCCCCCTGGGCCACACACACCTGCAGGACAGAATCCCCTTGGAGCCTCCATGGACTTCTCGGAGCCTCCCCCCAGCCAGGGAGGCCCCATCCATCAGACCCCAGAGAGAGGCTGAAGGTGAACCCTCAGCCAGGACTAGTACTAATTGCTCCTCGGACCTTCCGAAGGCCCCAAGTGGCCGCCTGCACTTCCAAGCCAGGCGGGGACCTGGCCAGAGCCTTGACATGGGGTCCTCTTGGGGGCTCCCTTGGGTTCGCAAGGGGGCCGGCCAGGTGCTGGAGAGCTGTGGCAGAGGCAGAGGTCAGAGCCGCCACTCAGCGGATGGGGCCAGCCTGGGGTGTGGCGGGGGCACCTGGAGTGTGAGGGAAGAGCAGGTGAAGCAGTGGGCGGCTGAGACGCTGGTGGCCCTGGAGGCACTGCACGAGCAGGGGGTGCTGTGCCGGGACCTCAATCCCCGGAACCTGCTCCTGGACCAGGCAGGTAGGTGCCCCAGGCCTGGGGGAGGGGAGTAGGCCACCCTCACCCTACCCCACCCCTCAGATGGGGGCTCCCAAAGCCCCAAGACAGAGAACAAGAGCTCCCCAAAGTCAACGGGACCGCAGGGGCTGTCTGCTTCTTGTCCTGCCTCCCCCAGCCCTTTCACGCAGAACTCTGCTGGTCTGGTTGGCCAAGATTGAGCCTGGGAAACAAGTCCCTTCCCGCTACTAGTCCAGGGCAGCAGTTGCTATGAATACCTGGTTGCTTCCGGGGGCTATGCCCCTAGGGAGGCTCTGCCCAGTGCAGTCCCTGGCTCCTGCCTTGTGACTGTTGGGGGGATCCCTGGAGTACCCTCCCGCATACCAGCTGCTCAACAGTGACTAACTGCAATTTTTGTCCCCCTTATTCTGCCCTGCACACACTGGATGGAAGGTCACATCCGGCTCACGTATTTTGGCCAGTGGTCAGAAGTGGAGCCCCAATGCTGCAGGGAGGCTCTGGACAACCTCTACAGCGCCCCAGGCAAGAAGGGAGCGGGCCTGGGAGCCCCTAGATCTTGGGTGCCTTGGTGCGGGCTGAGCTGGAGGCTGAGGGAATGGGCCGTGTCTGGGTGGGATGAGTAGAGTGGAGACTTGCCCTCTTGGTTGAGGCTGGGACATGTGCCTTCTTGTTCCCACAGAGGTGGGAGGGATTTCTGAGCTGACAGAAGCCTGTGACTGGTGGAGCTTTGGGTCTCTACTTTATGAATTGCTGACTGGAATGGTGAGTAGCTGGGCAGGGTGTGGAGCCCTGGGGGGTATCACTGAGTGCGGGACGGGCTGGGCTTAGTCCAACCAGCCAGTGTTGGGGCTAGGGCTGCCGGGTCTCCAAGACCTGGCCATTGGGCCAGGTGTCCTGCCAACACAGCTGTCCCTCCAGCTGCCCCCACAGGCCATGAGAGACACAGAAATCCACTCCCACCAAGGCCATGGACACATTTAGCACCTCCACCACACTAGTGGCTATAGCTAGTGAGACTGTCAACTTATATGAATGAAAGTTGAGTTGGAATAGTCAGGGAAGGTTTCTGGAAGAGAATGCTCGGGCCTAGGTCTGGTGGGAGGGTGGGATTTGACACAGCCCTTCTTCCCTGGAACGCCACTTACTCTTCCCCTGAGCTTCTTCTCCCCACTATTCACTCTCCCATCCACACCCTTCTGGGCTGTAACCCCCAGACTTTGGTTGGAGGACAAGAGAGAGGGCCTCCTTCATGCAGGCCAGCAGCTGCTCTGTGCAGCCTGGGTCGGCCAAGAGCTCAGGGTTCCCCCTGCAAACACCCTTGTTCAGGCTGGCAGCCTCTGCCCTCTGTCCTCCCCCGTGAACTCAGCACTGCACCCAGGGCTGGTTAGGTCCGGCAGAAAGGGAGAGGCCAAACTGCATCTGAGCAAGAAATGGGAGGAGTGGATGCAGTGTGACCTGAAGTCCAGATCCAACCAGTCCATGCTGGCTCCCTCCTGCTTTTGTCCCATAGCCGGGGCCTCTGAGAGCCCTGGCTGCAAATATCCCCAGACAGTGGTTCTCTCCTCTCGGTCTCCCGCCGCCTGCCTAGCCCAGGGCTCCTGACTTCCTCCCAGTTGCTTCTTGCAGCTCTTCCTGACCTCCAGACAGACCTCTCTGCTCTCCACAGCTGCCCCCTTCTGGAGCATAGAGAGGTCTTCCCTTGTCTCAGCTCTGCCTTGGCCCTGACGGTAGCATGCCATGGCCTGCTGTCAAATGAGCTGCCTGTGGAGACTTTTTTTCTATAAGGACACAAGTTCCAGTGCTGTTCCTAATAGAGTGCCTGCCCTGATTGCAACCCAAGGTCGAGGCTTCTAGCAAGCTTAGAGCCAGAGGGACCTGGGTTCAAACCCTGAACTCAGCACAAGTCCCTTTACCTCTCTGAGCCTGCTTCCTGTCTTTAAAATGGGGATACTAATACTTACTTTGAGGCTTGTTGTGGAAATTATGGATAATGGATGGCAGGCATCTTCCACAGCCTGGCACACAGCAGATGCAAAGCAAAAGGCCACGATCAACATAACATGATCATCATCCCCATGGGATGTGACACGGGGATAAATAAAACCCTGGCTGCCACTGGAGTGTACAGACTTTCCTGGGGTTGTCTCCTCAGAGACCCCTCCCTGTGTTTTCCAGACACTGTCCCAGAGCCACCCCTCAGGAATCCAGCCGCACACCCAGCTCCAGCTGCCCGAGTGGCTCAGTCACCCAGCGGCCTCCCTGCTGAGAGAGGTGAGGTACAGCCAGCCCAGGGAGGTCGCTTGGCCTGTGGGCGGGCGCTAGGAGGGTAGAACCCTGTGTGTGAACAAGCTGTGCTGCGTACTAGATGTCTGATGTGGGTGCAGGAGGGTAATAGGGACAATAAATTTCTGTATGTTGGTGGCCAAACACCACCAATGTCCCCCAGGGTAAAACTGGGCTGGCAGAGAGTGAGCCCCAGGAGACTGGGCTCCCTGGAGGTCAGCCCAGGCCTCAGCAATGGGGCCGGGAAGGCCTGCTGAGTGCTGACGGGGCCTTTCTCCGCAGCTGCTGCAGTTTGATCCCACTCGGCGCCTGGGCGCTGGAGGAGGCGGCGTCAACAAACTCAAGTCCCACCCATTTTTCAGTACCATCCAGTGGAGCAAACTAGTGGGGTAAGAGGGGGTGGAGTGGGCAATGGAAGCATCTGGACTGGTCTGGATCACCTCTCTTCTCTTTGCCTTCACCCAGAGCTGGCCCCTGTAATCAGTGGCCCTCAGGCAAAGAATGCAGGCCAGTTGCTTTTCCTGCTCAGGCCCCTCCCATGGGCCTCAGAAGTAATCATCACCACTGCCCAGGAAGGACCTAGGGAGTCTCCCAGCCAGCTCTTGGAGAAATCCTTTCTAGTCACTCCTGAGGTGGAGGGACAGGGAGATCTCATCTTGCTAGGCAGCTTGGATCCCTCCACCCATCAGTCAACAGATACCTGTTGAACACACACCCTGTACCTTGAACACAGATCTACCTTGTTAAAGGGTGCCTTCCGCTGCATTAGCTCTGAACTACCAACCACCTGCTGAGCTGACCACAAGGTTTTGTGACTCACTATCTGCTATGTGCCCCACTTGGGACATCTTCAGAGACTCATCTCAGGACACTGGTCCACTGGCTCAGTGGACTCACAACAGGGCTGCCCTGGCTGGTCATTTTAGCCATGCAACTAGTGGGCCTCTTCTACCAGGCTACTCCTGCAGGGGGTGGGGAGGCTGGAAAGCAGGGAAGAAGTCTGTAGGGGGCATGGGGTGAAGTGGGGGACAGGATGACCCACTTGTGATTTCAGACTTTGGAGAGCAAAAGGAAGGGAGGGGAGGAAAATAAGGATAAGAAGGAATGGGGAGAGGGAGGGATGCACAGCTCTGCCATTTAGAGCAATTCTGAAAACAGAATCAAGAGCTCCCTTCCGCAGCTAGCCCACTGGTGTGGAGAGAAAGGGGAACCTGCCCCACAGGTCTGAGAGGAGACCACAATTCAGCCTCCAGGCTGAAACCACTAAAATAAGTTGTACCCATTAGGATTCCCTTCTCGGACATTGGTCCTGTTTACCATTTTGCATTTTAGTCTTGAGGGTCCACTCAATTCACTGCCCACTGTGACTTCATCCCTTTTGGAAATGAGAAACCACAAAACACATGGAACGATTGCCCAAGCTTTTAGCCAGAAGCAAGATGTTTCTGGTCTCTGAAGACCTGGGGTAGTTACCCCCAAAGACAACCCCCTCTCCAAGTTTGGGGGCCTCTTCTTCTCAGGACTCACCCTGTCAGTGGGGCGTGGCACCTAAGACAGTAATTTCCACCAGCTCTGCCCCCAACTCCTTCTCACTGGTGTGTCTCCGGCACCACCAGGTGGCGCCTCTGATGCTGTCCTCCAGTCAGGCTGTGAAGGCCCAACCCTAACTCTGGGGGTAGGGACCTGGGTTGTGGGGAGCACATGACACTCAGTTCCTTAGGATGACTCTGGGACAGAGATGACATGGGGAAGTGCAGCCTGTGTATGGTCCCGGCTTTCCCCGGGGCTTGCCCATACCAGTCCCCCTACCTCCCGTCCCCCGCAATAAAGCCTGCTGTTGCCTATGGTGTCTTTTCCTCATTAATGCAATGAGAGTGGTCCTGCCTGAAGGGTGAGATTGGAAGGCTCCCCCAGGGAAGCTCTATGATGGTCAAGAATGAGCTTGGAAGTCTGCTTAGGAAGTAGGAAGCAGGGCTGGTGGTGAACAGCATGCCAGCCTGTGCCCTGCAGAGCAGCTTTGAGCTGGAGGGGAAGTGCTGGCATGCAGGGGGCACTGGGCTCTGGGGGAAATAAAGTAGGAAGAGAAGTGTTAGAAGAGGGTCATGGTGCCTGGGGAAATACCAGTTTAATCCTCACAGGTACCCCTTGAGACGGATGGTGGCTCCTGTTCAAAGAGGTTAATAATAGGACCTGGTCAGAGCCTGTTCACACGGCTGTGTTCCTTCCGCTACGCTCCTTAAGTCAGGCCAGACCACTTCCAACCACTGCTGCATGAAGTGCGAGTTGCTTCTGGAACTTCTGGACCTCATCCACGCAATAAACACTGCACATCTGGCACATTGCTAGGCCCTGAGCTTTGAATACTGTGGTCCCGCAGTATAATACCTCCTTTGTATAAGATACAACATGGATACCTCCTTTGCAGGTACTAGAGAAATTAAAGCTTCTAGCACCATGCCCCAGACCTGATAGATAATTCTTCAATTTTTCCCTTCATTGAACTAAAATTTTTCTACCAACTCTAGTTCTACCCTCTGGGAGCCACTTCGTTCTTGTGACACCTTCATATAGATGGCATCACTTCAAGCAAGATCAGCAGGCAGGGACTGTGTGGAAAGACCAGGCTGTGTTTAAGCCTAGACACCAGCATGCCTGTCACCTGTAGTCAGTCTAGGTAAGCTCCCAACCTTGTCCACTCACCCTCACAGACCACTGCTCCCAGGAGGTGATCTACCCTCATTTGTTATGACTTTGAGCATCCTTGGTACACATGTGGCAATCAAGTCCAAAATACAAAATTCTAAGAGTTGCCCCACCTCTCCCCAAACCATCCCAGAAATTATGCAAGTCCCCACAAAAATGCAAATGTCTGTTAGTGTTTGAAAGGGCTTCACAAAGCTAGGAACCAATTTCTCTTCAAGCATATGGCTTGCTAGGCTTGAGGAGCTCACTGGAAGGAAGCCAGGGCACTTTCCTGGTCTTCTGTCAAATTAGTACAGTGTTAACTTATTTCAAGTCTGAGATATAACAGGTAGTCAAGGGGACATTACGTGGCTTTCAATGCTAATGACAATCACAGTGCTGGAGACCTGTACAACCTCAGTAACCAAAATGAACAGAGAAGCAAGAACCCTGTTTGAGAACATTTGCCCTTTAATTTGCATTTAAAATCAGTTTCTTTAAATATTTTAGTTACAAGTTCTGAATAGTGAAGACATAGTGGATGCTGCAGGCACTCAGTACTGGCCCCCACCCATTCCCCTCACCCCACCCCCCAGGCCTAGCTTCCTCGCTCAAGATACAAATTGGGCACTCTGCACTAAATAAACGGCTGCAGGTGTCAAGTGTCAGCAGCCTCAGGCCTGGATGCAGTTGGATACAAAACGATGAAGTCCAGTAGCTTTCGTGACAAGATGTGCACATTCAACCATCCTCCAAGGAATTCCAATGATTGCATCCAGACCCAAAAGGCAGTACCTCAGAGGTGACATCAGCCGTTTCCCCACTGTGTACTACCATCTTGGGGCTGGTTTCCACCATAGTCCATCCTCCCCCGACCTGTGTTCTGCAGAGGAAGAGCTAAGGCCCCACTCCCTAAGGGCCATGACGCAGGAAGGAACAAAACTGCCTCTCAGTCCACGTGCTTATACCGGTGAAATTTAAGAGCCCAAGTCAATCTGAGCCAATCCACAGTGCCTCTCACTCCAATCTCAACCAGGCTCCAGCCCTTGGGTGTGACCATGCTCTGTCCCACTGCCATGATGTGCTTGAATCTGCTCTAAATGAGAACAATGTGCTAGAATGGTTCCTAGCAGTCTGGAAAGTGTGGTTGGCACAACCACAGCTGTGTGTGACTGCCAAAATGGGTCTTCCTGGTGCGAGGCTATGATGGAGAGTGTGAGGGTAGGCCTGGGTTCTGCTCCTGTCTTGTTTATAACATATGACCTCAGGGAGAATCTGCCCTCTCCCCTCTCAACACAGCCCACTCCCCTCCCACCCAGATCCCCTGGCCTGTACTTCCTGGAAGAGGTAGAAGAGGCGTCTTGAAGTCAATGACAGGTGAGAATGAAGGTGCCATTTAAGAAGCAAAGCAGCAGCTCTTGGCCTGTGGTCAATACCTCCAGTGGAATTGAGTGAGAATATGCACAGCCAGGAGAGAGGCTGCTCTGAGCCTGGGAGGCACAGCGCCCCACTAGACATCTCTGGAGAACAGACTTTCAAATCGTAGAAACTTAATCACATGGTCCTATAGTATAGTGGCACAGGGAAGAAGCAAAATCATCTCTGCAGAGGACTAATGGAGGAAGGCAGGAATATTAATGAGCATCCATTAAGGCTCTCTCTCTTTCCCTCAAGCCTAAGGAAATAAGATATTCGAGTGTAAGAGAGGGAGAGAGCCTGACAGGAACACCAAGAAAAGACCTGCTGGTTACATAGTGGTCTGGCTTCCTTTCATGAGGCCAACAGCATGTGCCTGTCTGTCACCAGGCTAACCTGGGACCCATGAGGGGACAGGGAGAAGACTGGTTTTCAGTTCCTGCATGGTCAATGTGTAGGGCGCGTGGCTTCCTCCTAGAGGTCCAGGAGGAGGACTCTGGGATCTTCTACCGCTGCCTTGATTTTGCGGAGGAAAGTCACAGCCTCTCTACCATCGATCAGCCGGTGATCGTAGGTCAGTGCCACGTACATCATGGGCCGCACCTCCACCTAGAAAGGAGAAGTTGACAGGTTTGTCTGCAGCAGGGCAGAGAAAGCCCCGCTGAAGAAGGGAGATGAGAAAGCACAGCTCATAAGAGAGTTCCCAGTTCCAGAGCCCTTCCTATTGACTTTGCTTCTAGATACTTAGAATATTTTTAAAGACCAAGGCTTACGCTTAGTGCAAAGCTCCCACACTCAGAAGCTTAACCAAGAAAATACGAGTCTCCTCACAAATGCCTTTTTTTTTTTTTTTGTGAGGAAGATCAGCCCTGAGCTAACATCCATGCCCATCTTCCTCTACTTTCTATGGAACGCTGCCACAGCATCGCTTGACAAGTGGTGCATCGGTGTGCGCCCAGGATCTGAACCTGTGAACCCTTGGGCCACCGAAGTGGAAGGCACACACTTAACTGCTGCGCCACCAGGCCAGCCCCACAACTGCCTTTTTAAAACACATTCTCCCCTCTTACTGATGTGTTGTCTACATGGAAAGTTTCTCCTTCAGTTCTGGCTGTCTGCAGCTTCTTTTTTAGGGTTGTAATTAAAAAAAACTTTTTTTAACCTGGGGTCCACAAATTGTCTGAAATAGCATGCAAAGTTGGGTGTGTGAGCATTTTCAGGGGAGAAGGTCTATGGTTTTTGGATTCACAAAGGAGTCAGTGAACCAAAAAGGTTCTAAACACAGGAGTCCCAGAAAACATTTTCCTACCAACATCTCTTCCAACACCCACTCAAGACCCTTTGACCTCATTCCCTGAACTCCCGGAGAACCTTTAAGTCTTATCAGACAACTTGACAGCTCGCAGACTGCTCTGCATTGTTCCCTTCTGTTTCCTGGGGGCAAGGACCATGTCTCCAGCTGTATCCCCCTACAGCAACCTGGAGAATGAAGCTTGTTGACTGGCCCCAGATGAAGGAGCAAGCTTTCTTAGCTCAATGGTTCTCAAACTTTAATGTGCATCAGAATCATCTGCAGTTTCTGCTTCAGTAGGTCTGAGAAGGGGTCCAAGAATGTGCATGTCTAACAAGTTCCCAGATGATGCAGATCCACACACCACAATCTGAGAATCAGTGCCTTAGCTATTAATTAGAAACTAAGAGATGGAATTTATCCCTGAAATTATAGTGAATGTTTTATAATTAGCATTTAGATTTCCCCCTCCTCATCACCTAGCTGCTAAGACTTTAGCAGTGATGGTTCCTACCTTGCCTCCCACGGCCACTGGCCTATCAAAGATGCCGTGCATGCCCAGGATGGCAGACTGAGGGGGGTTGATAATGGGTGTTCCAAGGAGCGAGCCAAAAACGCCTCCGTTGCTAATGGTGAAAGTACCACCATCCATATCTTCAATGGCAAGTTCATTCTTTCGGGCCTAAAAACGAAGATTTCATAATTGACATATCAAGTTAACCAAGCTTTCTTTACCTAAAGGATGTCCAGAAGGCTTGTATCTGAGATCACGTTGATCTACTGTGTCCAAGTTCTAGCTTCAGCATGCAAGTTGTTTAGCTGAAACGCCTGTGACTAGCGTTCCACCAGAGAAAAAGAGGACTTCAGGACCTTTTCTTTTCCCAGCAGGTCTCATCTGATGAGATCTTCAGTTATGAGAGTATGCTAAGCTCCGCCAGATATCCATACCTCGGCTCTTGGGGGTGACTGCCGTTCTCAGGGGATGTGCACTTCTTACGGAACAAAGTGAGGCTCCAGCTCACAGGGGAGCCCAGCCTTCCCCAGGCTCTCTTCCCTGACCTGCCCAATAACTCATATACATGCTCCTTCCTTTCTATTTTACCTTCTCTCCCAGTTCACTGATGGTTCGCTCAATGTCGGCATAATTCATAGCTTCCACATTCCTGATGACGGGAACCACCAGACCCTGATGAGAGTGGAAAGCTGTGTTCAGTTGCAAATTAACAGTACCCTTTATAGTTACAACTCCCTTGACTCAAGCCAATGGTCTGCCCTCCCCAGAACATCTCAATTACTCAATGTGATTAACACAGTCTAAAATATTTAGGCTTGACATTAAGATAAAAGAATGTGGTATGGTCAAAAATAGGTTACTCTTTTACTAACGCCCTTCTAAAAAGACAGAATTACAGAAAGGATCTCCCCCAGGGGTCTGCTTCTTCACACTGATAAGGTGAGAGTCTAAGACCAGAGCTGCCCACTTTCTGCCCCAACATACCCGTGGGGTGGCCACTGCAACACTGATGTCAATATAATCCCTATACACCACCTCTTTGGTTGCATCATCAATCACTATGAGAGAGAAAACACATGTTACATACAACCCCCCAGGCCTCGGTTAATAAGGTAATATTTGAACAGAGTAAAAATCCCCAGTGCTTGGTACAGTGGGGGCTGACCAACCAGCACAAAACCCACTTCCTTACAAGTGGTAGGGAACTTATTACTCCCATGCCAACCAGTTGTAACATCTCCCAAGTGCCCTGACTGAGCCTGAGTGGAGGAGTATCCATTTCTTTGGCAGCCCTCAAAGAGCTCAGTACACTGGCTCCCATAGGATAGGTATGCACTAAGTTCTTGTTAACTAATTCCACTCAAGCCTTCCTTTAGCTAACTGCTAGGTTGAAGAAGTGCTCCAAAAAAGGCAAATTAGCAAAGTAGGCGGGGGATGCTGCCCATTCTGCTGTCCACTTTCAACAAGGGGCAAGGGAAGCCTCTTTCTAGGAGACTCAAGAGGAAACAGGGTGGTTTCTAGGTGACTTAGGAGGAAGCAGGGTGGTCTGGCTTTAATATGCTAGCTTGAGAGAGCACACCAGCAGCTGAAAATTTAGGTCTAGTGCCCATGAGAAAATACTCATGAGAAAAGGCTTGGGAATCATTTTCCACAGAAAGTCTACGCTGTACTGTTAGGTCAGACACCCAGGAAAAGCATGTCAAGTGAGAAAGAGGCCAAAAGAATTCTTAGAAATTCCTACATGTATGGGCAGGCAGAAGAAAGGGATGGAGAGAGCCAATCAGGAAGCATGAGAGGATCAGAAGAAATAAGGAGGTACACATCTGGGCAAAACAAAGACAGCCCTTCTACCTAGGGGACTAAGATGGAAGGGACTAGGGTCTCTATTTGTAGATCTTTAGGGACCCTGGCATTGCTGAGGGTTGCCAAAGTGTCACTGTCCCCTCTCTAATCTTTCAGGGAACAGAGAACTGATTTAATAGGAAGAAGAACTGCTTGGTAGGTCAACATTTCAACGATGCAGGTGAGCAAAAAGTAAGGAAAACAAGCACCAAGTCCATGAAAGAAGGGCCAAGCCCAAGACCTCCCAATGAGGTCCACTGACCAGAAATCAAAGGTCACTCTGGAGCCTTGCCAAGTGTGGAAGTCAGACCCCAAGATTTAGGGTTTAAGAGAAGGCGGGCGCTAGCCAGAACATGAGCTTCCACCTTGACATGAGAAGCCTGGAGAGCTGGGCTGGCTCAGAACTGCCTGTTGCCAGAGCAGCTGCGAAGCTAGGCACCAGGAAGAGAAACTATTCTGTCCAGCTAGTGGGGAGAAGGTAATTAGGATGCTATTTCAGGAAGGTGAGTCATGAAATCCCTGGGGAAGACACTCATGTTTTCACAGATATGAAATAAAAAGCCTTGGTCTGTTGACCCCCATCTTTGTGTCTCTGTCTGTAGGAGCAGGTCTGTGTTCAAACACATACGTCCCAGGACCTCTTGTGATTCTGGCCACCGCAAACTCACCTGCATTTACAACAGGCTGCTCTTGCAAGGCAAAGGCTGAGGCCTTCACAAATGCCGACATGAAGCCTAGTTTGAGGTTATGTTTCTTCAGAAAAGCATCTCTGTGCCGAGCCCTCATCTCCTGGATGTTACTGCAAAAACACATTACAAAACAAACTGACCACAAAGCCTTGATTTTGACTTTTATACCAATTTCTAACTCCATGGACACAACTGGGTAAGCTTTTTTCCCTCATTCTGGACCATCTACCTAAGTTCAGGTTTTGAAATAGTCCACTGGGGGCTGGCCCCATGGTATAACGGTTAAGTGCACGCGCTCCACTGCTGGCAGCCTGGGTTCGGATTCCGGGTGCCCACCGATGCACCGCTTGTCAGGCCATGCTGTGGCGGCGTCCCATATAAAGTGGAGGAAGATGGGCAAAGATGTTAGCCTAGGGCCAGTCTTCCTCCGCAAAAAGAGGAGGAGTGGCGTGGATGTTAGCTCAGGGCTGATCTTCCTCACCAAAAAAAAAGTAAAGAAATAGTCCACTAGAGGTCAACACAATAACCTTGTTCCTTTACAAAACTGGGATACAAAGTCCAATCTGTCTTTAAGGTGGGTTGAGCCCTTCACAGGGCTCCTTCATATGCCAGAAGTCACAAATTACAGTGACCGATAATATGAACAAGAGATCACATGGCACACCAACATTCTTGCTCTAGATGAGCAAGTGATTTCTAGCTACACTAAAATCATGAGCTATCTACCCTGGGAAAAAAAAAATTTTAAGCATCAAGTCCACAAAATAAGCAATATTCTTTTTATTTCTTGTTAGAATTAGTTTTAAAAACACCATAAAACCTGATTATGACTTCCTTGTGACATTCTTCCTATCTCTTAATTAGTGAAAAACAAAAAGAAAAAAAAAACCAAACCCCACAAGTGTATGGGCTCCATGTGAGCAAAAGCAGTCATGACTATATAATGGATGAGTATACAGCATTCTTTTAGGCTCATGGGAAAGTCAGCAGATTCATTCTTCATCTCCCCAGAATTAGCAGTTTCATCTGCTTGGTCCTTCCAACAGGTGCTAACACCTACCACATGTGAGGGTCAATGCTGGACACGAAAATACAAAGATAATGAAGACACAGCTCTTGCCCTTAAGATTAGTTTAAAGGACATGGTTTCCTTGGTATTTAGAAAAGTGGCCATGTGTGGACCTAAGCTTTTAAAAGTATGAGTAGCAGGGCCTCTGAGAAGCCTTCGCAATGTGAGGAGTCCTTTGTTCCTTCGGGGCTGGTTGCTCTATATACATACCACACACATACTGCGGAGTGAATGGGAAATGGTTTTCCCATCATTTTGCTGCAGAAACCTCAGTATTTATGGGAATACATACAGTTCCATGACGGAAATTGAATTTAACTTTATCTCAAGCCCAAATGCTCAATTCTCCCTTTCTCCCTATAATGGCCTAAATCGACATGAGCATGAAAGATGGTATAACTTCAACTCCCCCCTTTAGACCTTTTGTTTTTGAAAAAGGAAGTTTTCCTGGGGGAACTGATTGGGTTTAAAATGTTTGTTTTCCTGAGTCTAACCTTATTTAGTGCTAGGATTACCACCCTAAAGACATTACTGGTTCCCAAGACATAAGAGCTGCAGAAGAGGGAAAGAGAAGTGATGAACATCTCTGCTCTCAAAACTGCCCAAGTGCTATTGTCATGTCATTAAGTAGTTTCTATTTCAGAGCTCTGCCCTTGGAGGCAGAGAATGGGACAACAGGAAAGAGAAGGAGGTCTCAGAAAGGCCCCTTATGGGTTAGCTGATCAGCACAAGACCCAAAGGGCACTCAATCTAAACCAGATTACTGACTGCAGCGAGACCCCAGGCCATCGTTAAGTGACACCTCGATTAGCTGCTGAAAGGAGATCCAGCTATTGCATTTACCTTCCAAACAAAGCTGTTGGGCCAACTGCATCTTTCAAGGCCATAAATATTTACATGTTTTGTCTTAAGGAATTGGGTAGAATTTCAAAGTCCAATTCAATTTATGTACAATTTAGCCCTAATGCACTGAAACATAAGCTGCAGCCTTTGGGATGCATTAGTCAAGGTCCTTCCCTACATCCTATGGATAGGACAGAAATCTTGAGCTTGAATAACATCCAGTCGTTTTAGGGAGCTTCAAAATAGAAGGGATGACATCTAGTGAAATAGGCCACAGAGCCCTACTCTGTGAACAATGCCACAGTACACTGTCAATAAACCACTGCCTTCTCTATACTTTTCAGACCCATTCCAAAGGAAAATAAATTTCCCTAATGAAAAGTAGATTAGCAGACTAAACACTTAAGACAAAAAGAAGCAAAGAGATGGCCTGAAGACTTGATGATTTACCTTCTGAATTAAATATAAACTCTTTCCCTGGCATTCAAAACATTTTGAAATATGGATAAAAGTTACCATTCTTTCCTACACTTATTTCCTCACAGCAGATATTTCTCAAATGTATCTTGTACTTTCCCATCTGTGTCAGGTCCATATTGTTAACATGGTCCGGAATGACCTTCCTCCACAATGCTACCTGTGTCAAAATGCTAACGGTTCTTTAAGGCCTATTAAAACTCTCTTCCCTCCAGGAAGCCTTTCCTGACCCTACCCTCCCTACCTCAGCCCCCTACCTCAAAAACAAATGATCTCATTCTCTTCTCCATTTCATACTCTTTGTATCCTTTTGATACTTTTTTTTTTTCTTTTTCTTTTCTTTGGTGAGGAAGGAAGATTGGCCATGAGCTAACATTTGTGCCCTTCTTCCTCTATTTTGTACGTGGGTTGCTGCCACAGCATGGCTTTGATGAGTGGTGTAGGTCTGCGCCCAGGATCTGAACCTGCGAACCCTGGCCGCCGAAGTACAGCATGTAAACTTCACCACCACGCCACCAGGCTGGCCCTGTGATACTCATGTTTCTAGACTTTACTTTGTGTTTATCCAAACCAAATAGTAAGCTCTTTTTCACTCATCTTTTTTTTTTTTTGATGAGGAAGATTAGCCCTGAGCTAACACCCGTCGCCAATCCTCTTTTTGCTAAAGAGGATTGGCCCTGGGCTTACACCTGTGCCCATCTTCCTCTACTTTATATGTGGGATGCCTGCCACTGCATGGCTTGATAAGCGGTGAGTAGGTCCGTGCCCAGGATCCGAACTCATGAACTCCGAGCCACCGAAGCAGAGCGTGCAAACTTAACCACTACGCCACCGGGCTGGCCCCTCTTTTTCACTCATCTTTGTATCCCCCTTAAATGCGGTATAATGTCTTATACACAGTAAGCCCTCAAAAAATGTTAAATTTAACTACATTCTCTTCCCTACAGTGCTGATACTTGTAAACATCAAAATCTTGAAGAAAATAAGTCAGTCAACAATTAGCTCACTACAGAAACAGGTATAGTGAGTTAGCCCCTATAGTTAATATTCTGAAGTTTTTCTCTAAAAACACAATTTGCTTTCCATTTCACTATCAAAGCTGGAAAAGGTGAAAGACGACAAGCCTATGCCTTTTCACCCACCCAATTCTGAGTCGCTTAGGAACAGTATAAGCAGCAGTCACTGTGAGAAAGAGCAGGGTGTGGTGCCCCGGCTTTGGGCATTCTGTCAAGTGGTTCTCCATCCTAAGGGGTAGGCCCAGGCATAAGCCTTATTGGCCTGGTTGCCCTATTTCAACTTGGCAACTCAACATTAGTCATCAGAGTTTAAGACTATTACTAGCCTCATTTATCAGAAATCACAAGATTCAGGTATAAAATTCCAAAAGGCTGTTTTTTAAGTCATAGAGGAGGCAGACATAGTATTAGGAAAGTCAACTAGAGAATGAAACCAGTGGGTCACTCTGTGTAAGTCAACAAGAAATGTAAACCAGTACCTCCTCCCTGATAAGTTAGTTTTGGAATCAGCACTAGGTAGGGACTGGGGCAAGTTCAAGTGTTCTCCAAAAGAAAAGGCACAGGGATTACAAGACATAGTGCTCTCACCTCATGTCAATCTCATTGAAAGTGGTCAGCATTGCACATGTATTCTGGGCCTCCTTCAGACGCTGAGCAATGCGCTGCCGCATTCTGTTCATTTTCTCCTGAAAGTGAAAGTGGGATAAGTACCGACAGTCTGGTCTCTGTGGATCAAGCACTCCCTACTAGTCTGAGGGAGCACTCTGCCTGCCAGGACTGGATGGTTAAGGAGTACAGGATCTAAGTACAATGAGAGCTCCAGGCTTCCTCTTTCCTGGGGTGGCCCTGCTCCTGAGCAAGAACAAGGAAACACAGACAAAATCTACTCTCTCAGATGCACCTAAAGTTTGACCAAGAATGCAGGCTCAGGAAACGGTTTGATTTAAAAACCAAAACCAATTTATGAAAAGGAAGAATGTGGTATAGGGCTAGCCAGCTCAAGAATCATTACAAATAGGGCAACTTCTGGTGATAAAGACTTGCATGACAATAGCTACTTGTGGAATGGAAACTTATAAGCAACAAACGTTTGAGGCTGTAGTATTTTTAGGAGATATTGTCAGGCAGAGGAACCCACACTCTTGACCATACTTCCTTGAGGTTTTATGCCTGCTCCTGACAGCTACTGCTACTATGTAGCCCTCAGCTAAGTATCCCGGACGCATAGGAATAGAGCTCACCAAACCACCTCTCTGAAGTGGGAGGGAGAGGGTGCGTTACTAAGCTACCATCCCCTGCAAATACTTTACTCACCCAAGGCATTTCACTGGTAGCATAACAGAGTGGGAAAAACCACTGGACAAGTATTGAGAAGACCTCAGGTTCTAGTCCTATCATTTGACAGTTATGTGACTGTGAACAAGTCACTTCCTAAATTCAGTTTCCCTGTCAAGACCAAGAGAGTGAGCTGCCAGCCATTCAATGGTAAGCACCACCATACTCACACTCCACTAATCTCAACACTGCCTCTCTGTCTGTTTCCTGGAAGTGGTCCTCAGTGGCTTACCCGATGTTCTGAACGCAGACCTTTGCCAGCTCCTGGCTCAGCTGCTGGAGGAGCAGGAGTGGGTTTTACTGCAGACACTAAAAACCAAGAGAGGGGGAACAGCTGCATCAGAAAATGAAAGAAACATTTACTGAGTATGTGCCAGTGCTTTCATACTGTACTGTCATTGAATCCTCAAGATATTCTGAGGTGTATCAGTACCATTTCCACTTCACAAATGAACGATCTGTATCAGAGGACCTGGGTTTGCACCCAGACTTTCTGTTTACAACTGTGTGACTTCTGGCTAGTTACTTAACTTCTCTGGTATTAACAATCTACTCACAACTATTAACTTCTCTGGTATTAACAATTTGCTCACAACTATCAACTTCTCTGGTATTAACAATCTGCTCAGAGAAGTTAAGTAACTAGCCAGAAGTCACACAGTTGTAAATAGAAAGCTTGGGTGCAAACCCGGGTCTTCTGATACAAAGTCTAGAGTTCTTTCTACAAAGCAGCCAACGGAGCCTATTCAGAGTGATTATTAGTCTCAGACTTTACCCTGGGAGGGAACATGACATTAGATGAAATATTCTCCTCCCATATAAAGACACATGGGAGGTGGAGGCTTACCCGGTTTGCTAACAGGAGGTTGTGAGGGAGAGGGCACTGGCGGCATCTGAGTGGGTACGGATGCTGGGGGGGGAGGAGGAACTGCTGTAGGCTCTGCTTTTGGGGCTGCAGCAGCAGGAGCTTCGGCTGGCTTGGCCTTGGCAGGAGCAGCTGGAAAACAAGAAAAATAGATGCCACTGGCACTGTCTGGAATGTAAAGCAACCAAATTGCAGATGCAAAAGCTCTATCTCCAATCAATTAACAAATGTTTACTGGGTATTTGCTATATATGCAAGGCACTATGAGACACACACAATGATATAAGGCACTGTTCTTCTATTCCCCAGGGCTCCTACATGTCCTTTATCAGATAACTGACTTAATTCAGCTGCCTTCCTGATTTCACAAATTTCTATTGATCATCAAATTCAGCAACTACTTTCAAAGCACCTACTAAGCCCATGGAAATGTAACCTTCTAAGCAAAATAAACCCATGGAATTTAAGAGGTTGAAACACCTACATAAAAGTAACCTATCTGTAGTGATAGTAATATTGACAGTCTCACCTTATATTTTAACATAACATCTGAAAGCATACTCAACTATTAAAAAATAAAAGTTGTAAATAATCAAGGGCTCATTTAGACTTAAGAGTTCAAGGCATTTCATCCAAGATGTCTCTCATAAATCAATAAAGCGGTTAAGCAATAAACTCACAACTTTAAATTAGATGTTTATTTTTAATTTACCCATCTGAACATCATATCTGGTTTTATATTTAAATTAGAAAAACATTCTTTTAAGGAATGAATGATCAGAAGATGGAATTCTTCAACTGGAAGAATAAATCTTATTCTCTAGCCTTCTACTGTACATTCTTTCCATTCGGGGCTTCTGGTCTTGCCCTGATCGAGCTCATTGATGCACTCGACCAGCTCTCTGCTTAACTATTTTAACAATGAGAAAGAAATAGATTTTACTAGTTACAGCATTTAACTAAGAATCAGAAAAAGTTATTTTCTTTTCTGATCTCTAATAATGACTGTGAGGTCCAGGACAAATTCATTTCCTTATTTCTCATTTCTTCCCAAGAGAGATACCAATCCTCTCTAGGAATGTTATGAGAGAATAGATGTGAAAAAACTACACTGAATTCTCCATAACTGCACCATGAAATATTGCTTCTTCTCACTTTAAAAGTGACTCTCAGCCATGGCTGTGTATCAGAATCATTTGGAGAACATTAAAAAAAACAACAAAAACTATGATAGATAACCAGGATCTGATAATCCCAGATTTAATATATCAGAATCCCTGGGCCATGGAGTCTAGGCATTTGCATTATTTTCAAAGCCCCCACGTGGTTCTGATGGCAGGGTTGAGGAGGGGAAAAAAAAAAAAATCACTGTCTTTAGAATCTTTTTCATTTCTATTATATCCTTAAGAAAAGGTCTAGTCTAGAAGAAAGTGGCATGATATATTTAAAGTGGTAAAAGGAAAAAACCCACAGCCAAGAATACTCTACCCAGCAAGGTTATCATTCAGAATGGAAGAAGAGATAGTTTCCAGGACAAGCAAAAATTAAAGAAGTTTATCACCAAGAAACTAGTCCTACAAGAAATGCTAAAGGGACTTAAGGGGAAAAGAGAAGACCACAAATAGGAAAAATTATCTATTTCCATGATAAGAGGGTAAAGGATACAAACTCACAAAAAAAGAGGTCAGATATGATATCAAAAACATAAAATGTGGGAGGCGAGAAGTCAAAGAGTAGACCTTTCAGATAGAGATCAAACTAAAGAGACCATCAACTTAATATAGATGGCCATATACACAGGTTACTATATATGAACTTCACGGTAATCACAAACCAGAAACCTATAATAAATACACAAAAAACTAAGAGAAAGGAACCTAAACATAATACTATAATAAATACACAAAAACTAAAGGAACCTAAAACATAATACCTATACTAAATACACAAAAAACTAAGAGAAAGGAACCTAAACATAATACTAAAGAAAGCCATCAAACCACAAGGGAAGAGAGCAAGAGAAGAAAGGAACAGAGAAGAACCACTAAAACACCGAGAAAAAATGTTAAAAAATGGCATTAAGTACATACTTATCAATAGCTACTTTAAATGTCAATGGACTAAATGCTCCAATTAAAAGGCATGGGGTGGCTGATTGGATAAAAAAACAAGACCCATATATATGCTGCATACAAGAGACACATTTCAGACCTAAAGACACTCACAAACTGAAAGTGAAGGAATGGAAAAAGATACTCCATGCAAATGGCAATGAAAAGAAAGCTGGGGTAGCAATATTCATATCAGACAAAATAGACTTTAAAACAAAAACTGTAAGAAGAGACAAAGAGGGGCACTACACAATGATCAAGGGAACAATCCAACAAGAGGATATAACACTCGTAAATATCTATGCACACAACGTAAGGGCATCTAAATACATAAAGCAATTATTAATAGACATAAAAGAAGAAATAGACAGTAACACAATAATACTAAGGAACTTTAACACTCCACTTACCCCAATGGATAGATCATCCAAACAAAAGCTCAATAAGGAAACACTGGCCTTAAATGACACACTAGAACAGATGGACTTAGTAGATATATACAGAACATTCCATCCAAAAACCGAAGAATACACATTCTTCTCAAATGCACATGGAACATTCTCCAGGATTGATCACGTTAGGCCACAAAACAAGTCTCCATAAATGTAAGAAAACTGAAATAATACCAAGCATCTTTTCTGATCACAACGGTATGAAACTATAAATCAACTATAGGAAGAAAACTAGAAAAGTCACAAATATGTAGAGATTAAACAAAATGCTACTGAACAATAACTGGGTCAACGAAGAAATCAAAAAATACCTGGAGACAAATGAAAATATGACATGCCAGAATTTATGGGATACAGCAAAAGCAGTTCTAAGAGGGAAGTTTATAGCAATGCAGTCCTATCTCAACAAACAAGAAAAATCTCAATCTAACAGTGCACTTAAAGGAACTGGAAAAAGAAGAACAAACAAAGCCCAAAATCAGTAGAAGCAGGGAAATAATAAAAATCAGAGCAGAAAAAAATGAAATAAAGACTAAAAAAAATAGAAAAAAAATTAATGAAACCAAGAGCTGGTTCTTTGAAAAGATAAACAAAATTGACAAACCTTTAGCTAGACTCACCAAGAAAAAAAGAGAGAAGGCTCAAATAAGTAAAATCAGAAATGAAAGAGGAGAAATTATATCGGACACCTCAGTAATACAAAAGATTATAAGAAAATACTACAAAAAGCTATATGCCAACAAATTGGATAATCCAGAAGAAATGGATAAATTCTTAGAATCACACAACCTTCCAAAACTGAATCAAGAAGAAATAGAGAATTTGAATAGACCAGTCACCAGTAAGGAGATCAAAACAGTAATCAAAAACCTCCCCAAAAATAAAAATCCAGGACCAGACGGCTTCCCTGGTGAATTCTACCAAACATTCAAAGAAGATTTAATACCTACCCTTCTCAAACGCTTCCAAAAAACTGAAGAGGAGGGGAAGCTTCCTAACTCATTCTACAAAGCCGACATTATCCTGATACCAAAACCAGACAAGGACAACACAAAAAAAAAGAAAATTACAGGCCAATATCACTGATAAACATTGAAGCAAAAATCCTCAACAAAATACTAGCAAATCTAATACAACAATACATTAAAAAGATCATACACCGTGATCAAAACATACTACAAAGTGATAGTAATTAAAACAGCATGGTACTGGTACAAGAACAGACACACACAGATCAATAGAACAGAATTCAAAGTCCCGAAATAAAACCTCATATCTACGGGCAGCTAATTTTTGACAAAGGAGCTATGGACATACAGTGGAGAAAGGAAAGTCTCTTCAATAAATGGTGCTGGGAAAACTGGACAGCCACTTGCAAAAGAATGAAAGTAGACCATCTTCTTTTGCCATACACAAAAATTAACTCAAAATGGATCAAAGACCTAAAGGTGAGACCTGAAACTATAAGACTCCTCGAGGAAAATATAGGTAGTACACTACTTATAAAGGGATCATCAGCCATAAAGGGATCTTTTTGAATTCCATGTCTACTCAGACAAGGGAAACAAAACTAAAAATAAACAAGTGGGACTTCATCAGAGCTTCTACAAGGCAAACGAAACCAGGATCAAAATGAACAGGGAACCCACCAGCTGAGAAAAAATATTTGCAAACCATATATCTGACAAGGGATTCATCTCCATAATATATAAAGAACTCACACAACTGAATAACAAAAAAACAAACAACCTGATCAAAAAACGGGCAAAGGAAATGAACAGACACTTCTCCAAACAAGAGATATGGATGGCCAATAGGCACATGAAAAGATGCTCAACATCACTAATCATCAGGGAAATGCAAATCAAAACCACACTAAGATATCATCTTACACCCGTCAGAATGGCTATAATCACCAACAAAAACTAACAAATGCTGGAGAGGCTGTGGAGAAATGGGAACCCTAATCCACTGCTGGTGGGAATGCAAACTGGTGCAGCCTCTATGGAAAACAGTATGAAGATTCCTCAAAAAATTAAAAATAGAAATACCTTATGATCCAGCTATCCCACTACTGGGTATCAACCCAATGAACCTGAAATCAACAATCCAAAGAGGCTTATGCACCCCTATGTTCATCACAGCATTATTCACTATAGCCAAGGCATGAAAGCAACCCAAGTGTCCCTCGACTGATGATTGGATAAAGAAAATGTGGTACATATATACCATGGAATACTACTCAGCCATAAAAAAAGACAAAATTGTCCCATTTGCAACAACATGGATGGACCTGGAGGGTATTATGTTAAGTGAAATAAGCCAGACAGAGAAAGACAAACAGTGCATGATTTCACTCATATGTGGAAGATAAACCAACACACAGACAGATACAACTGTCTGGTGGTTACCAGGGGCTAAGGGGCTGGGGGGGTGGGCACAAGGGGTGGAGAGATGCACTTATATGGTGACTGACAAAAATAATGTACAACAAAAATTTCACAATTAAAAAAAAAAAGATCATACACCATGATCAGGTGAGATTTACTCCAGGGATGCAGGGATGGTTCAACATCCACAAATCAATCAACGTGATACACCACAGTAATAAAATGCAGAATAAAAATCACATGATCATCTCAATAGATGCAGAGAAAGCACTTGACAAGATACAGCATCCATTTATGATAAAAACTCTGAATAAAATGGGTATAGAAGGAAAGTACCTCAACATAATAGAGGCCATATATGACAAACCCATAGCTAATATCATCCTCAATGGTGAAAAACTGAAAGCTATCCCTCTAAGAACAGGAACCAGACAAGGATGTCCACTCTCACCACTCCTATTTAACATAGTATTGGAAGTCCTAGCCAGAGCAATCAGGCAAGAAAAAGAAATAAAAGGGATCCAAATTGGAAAGGAAGAAGCAAAACATCACTATTTGCAGATGACATGATTTTATATAAAGAAAATCCTAAAGAATCCACTAAAAAACTTTTAGAAATTATAAATGAATACAGAAAAGTTGCAGGATACAAAATCAACATACAAAAAATCAGTTGCATTTCTATACACTAACAATGATGCAGCAGAAAGAGAAATTAAGAATACAATCCCAGGGCCGGCCCCGTGGCTTAGCGGTTAAGCGCGCGCGCTCCGCTGCTGGCGGCCCGGGTTCGGATCCCGGGCACGCACCGACGGATCGCTTCTCCGGCCATGCTGAGGCCACGTCCCACATACAGCAACTAGAGGGATGTGCAGCTATGACATACAACTATCTACTGGGGCTTTGGGGGGAAAAAAATAAATAAATAAAATTATAAAAAAAAAAAAAAATACAATCCCATTCACAATTGCAAGAAAAAGAATAAAATAAAATCAATGCTGAAAGAAACTGAAGACAACACAAAGAAATGGAAAGATATTCCATGCTCTGAGATTGGAAGAATTAACACAGTTAAGATGTCCATACTTCCTAAAGCAATCTACAGATTCAATGCAATCCCTATCAAAGTTCCACCAACATTTTTCACAGAAACAGAACACAGAATCCTAAAAAGACAACCTAACAACTGGGAGAAGATATTTGCAAACCATATATCTGATAAGGGCTTAATATCCAAAATATATAAAGAACTCATACATCAACAACAAAACAACAACCCAATTAAAAAATGGACAAAAGACCTGAACAGACATTTCTCCAAAGAAGATATATAGATGGCCAACAGGCACATGAAAAGATGTTCAACATCATTAACTATCAGGGAAATGCAAATCAAAACTACAGTGAGATATCACTGCATGCCCCCCAGAAGGGCTATAAGTAACAAGACAGGAAACAAGTGTTGGAGAGGATGTGGAGAGAAGGGAACTCTCACACACTGCTGGTGGGAGTGCAAACTGGTGCAACCACTATGGAAAACAGTATGGCAATTCCTCAAAAAATTAAGGATAGAACTACCATATGATCCAGCTATTCCACTGCTGGGTATTTATCCAAAGAACATGAAAACACCAATGCGTAAACATACACGCACCCCTGTGTTCACTGCAGCATTATTCACAATAGCCAAGACTTGGAAGCAACCTAAGTGCCCATCAAGGGACGAATGGATAAAGATGTGGTATATATACACAATGGAATACTACTCAGCCATAAGAAACGATGAAATCCAGCCATTTGTGACAACATGGATGGACACTGAGGGTATTATGCTAAGCGAAATAAGTCAGAGGGAAAAGGTCAAATACCATATGATCTCACTCATAAGTAGAAGATAAAAACAACAACAAACAAACACAAAGAGACAAAGATTGGATTAGTGGTTACCAGAGGGGAAGAGGGGAGGGAGGAGGGCAAAAGGGATGATTAGGCACATGTGTGGTGATGGATTGTAAGTAGCATTTGGGTGGTGAACATGATATAATCTATGCAGAAATAGAAGTATAATGATGTACACCTGAAATTTATACAATGTTATAAACTAATGTGACCACAATAAAATAAAAAAAAAATAAAATAAAAAAAAGGTCTAGCATAAGAAACATACATGGAAAGAACTGAGCATTATGAGGTTTATTTTTTTAATATCCTTTTCTTCTAGAACTTGACATTTAAACTTCACACTATATAAATATCACCCCTCCTATTCCCTCAACTAAGGGCAGCTGGAATGCCAAACAGTCTTTCAGGTATCAAGGAATTAGTACATTATGCTCAGCCCCAATTTCAAGGGGGAATACTGGAGACCTTGACAACCTGGAGAACTTGTTTACCGTCAATTTTCCTGAGTGTGAAAAGAGGAGTGCCTCCTTCTACTTTTCCCCCATCAGGTACTAAAAGAGCTTCAATGACGCCATTTGCTGGTGATGGAACCTGCACAGATGTCTGGAAAACGAAGACAGAGGGAGAAAGAGTCCAATTTTTACTCAGCATTAGAAAGTTAACTGTACAGAATCTCAAATATGAGTCACAACAGTTGCAACACTGATATACAAAACCCTGCATATAGAAATGCCAAGGCCACACTTTCAGAGTAAGAGTAATGACAAGTCAATGCTACTGTGAGGATTCACCCTTTCCGTCCTTTCTCAGAAACATTAAACCAATATTCAGTTAATCTGCTTCCAAGTGATACATGAAGGACAACGGGAAACAGCTCATGCACCAAAAAAAAAAAGAAGGCTACAAAACTAAAACTACTAAAGTACATAATACATACACCTAGAAGGATCTAAAATTAAACTTCAAAGCTTTCTTTTTTAAATGAGCTCTTCTAACACATTTACAACTGAGGTTAGAGCCAGTTAAAAAATTAGCTTTAAACATTAACAGTCAGCCCCTGTTTCTTTCATTAGGTTAAGAAACCAAGGGGAGACATGAAAAATGGGCACTAATATAGGACAAGCCTACCTTGTCAGTTTCAATCTCACAAACCACTTCATCTTCTGCAACTGTGTCTCCAACAGCTGAAAAGACAGTCAAAGGCTATCTGTTAGGGGGCAGCCTCCAGTAGCCACAAAATCCCTTTTGGCAGGTGTGTTACAAGACCTCTTTCCTATAGGGCCAGGAGACAGCACATGGCATGTAGAGAAAAGGGTGGAGCCATAGGTCCCACTGATTATCACGGTGAGAGAGGGGACTTGTAGAAAGTGTTTAAACTTAAGAAGTGAGAGGCCACTAAATCTTACCTTTCTCCCACCTGACATCCCCCTCTGTGACAGATTCTGCAAATGCTGGGGTTTTGACTGTAATCACATCCTCCTCTAGGAAAAGAGCAAAAAAGAAAATCACAAGTAGTCTATATTTTTCCTTTAAAAATGTTTGTTTTTCTTTAGTTAAACTCAGTGGATTGTTGCTCTTCCTAGTAAAACTCCATTCCCAATAAGGCAGGTACTTACTGCACACCGCCGTAGTTCTGAAGAAGCGAACGCTGAAGACACTACTGCTGTTAATGCTACAAAAGAAACATAAAAGTAAACTCCTTTAGCAGCTGAACCACTCACATTTTAGTCTAGATAAGGCACACCATGGATCTTCCGTTTAAATCAGTGATTCTTGACCAGGGGTGCCCATCAGTGTCACCGGGGAGAACTTTTTCAAAGCATACATGCCCAGGCCCCATCCCCAGAGATTCTGACTCAGCAGGTCTAGAGCAGAGCCTGAATGACTTGGGTACCTTAAGTAGTGAGCTCCTTGGGTGAGTCCAGGACCCTGTGCTGCAGTGAAATGCCGGCTCTCAAAATATAGAGACTTACATCTGGTTCTTTGAAGAAAAAGATAAGCATCTTGGTCCTTTTGCACACCCACCAAAAGGACTTAGCTTCCTGAGTAGGTTTTTTTCCTTAACTAAATCCAAGTGAGATAAATTGCATGCCCTTGGGGTATATGCCATTGTGCCATACAACAGAATTTCTCTACCTAGAATTACAGATTTAGATCAGACAAGGCAGTAAGATGAGATAGTTAACTTGGAAGTAAAACAAAGGTTATATGCAAAAAAACCCCACAAAAACAAACCAAAAAACTCATAGTATCTCCTATTCTGTTCTCTTACTAAGAGGCAGCACATCAGTCCAATCTGGACTCATTCAAGAGGAACCTCAAAAGACCAAGGTATTTTTTGATATGGCACTAACTTCAAATAAGGTAAACGGAGAATGATATCACCTTGTATGCACAAAACCATTAACAGTGGTTACCTCTGGAGAACAGGAGACATGGGTATATACCGTACCTATGGTTATCTGTCACATGCATACACATTTTGGGAGAGTGATTTGGACTGACAGGGAGTTTCTACATTTCAAAATTGTTTGAATATTCTACAACAAGCACCTTTATAATAGAAAAGTAAAACAGATTTAAGTTTCCTTTTGATATTTTAACCTTTATAACATCAAAATAACCATAACATCTATGTAGAATCAAGAGAAAAAACATGTTATAGAAAAAATACAGAACACAAAGTTTTCTGCATAAAGTTTATAACTATGTATGAGTACAAGCTCATGGGCAAGAACTAAGGGGCAAGGTGCAAATGTGGAGACTGCTCTGTGAAGATACTCAAGAAGCCGCAGCACTGGCTGCCTCTGGGAAGAGGAACTTGGTGGCACTGGAGGACAAGGATAAAGTCTTCTCATGGATACTCTTTTTACTTTTGAACTATGTAAATGTATAACCTATTAAATAAAAACATAAAACCAAAAGTAGTTTTACAAGAAAAGATTTTTAAAATAAAGTGGGTACCTTATTCACAGAAAAAAACCAAAACACAGCACAAAAACAGATATTAGGTTAGGGTGATACCCTACTCTACTGTGTGACCTCACCCCTCAAAGTTTAGGTTTTGTTTTTGTCTTAATAATTTACTTTCAAATAGTAATTTGTTGTATTTATTGCATAGAGATTTGTAGTTGCTCCAATTTTCATTTACATGGCAGATAAGGAGTACATTTTGAATCTAAATAATTTTTTAAATTATAAAAAGTATTAGATGTTCACTGTAGAATATTTGGAAACAGCAAAAAGAACATTTATAATAGGATTATACTGTACAGTAGAAAATGGAATCATTTTATAACCTGCTTTTTTCCCACTTACCATACTGCAAACACGTTAACATGGCATAGTTTAACCAATCCCCTGTTTGTCAATTTTGAGAGAAATCTGGGTATACCAGGAGTTCTTCAGTCTAGATTCCTAGAAATGGAACTGCTAGATCAAAAGGTACACAGAGTTCAAAGACTTATGAATGCCAAATTGCCCTCCAAAAATAACGCAGGAATTCATACTTCTAATACAGAGTGCATCATTTTCTCAATAAAAAAAAAATTCCATTGTGATGCACAGAGAAGGAGCTAATCTGCTGACCCTTCATTTTGAAGATTCTCCCTACAGAGAAAGTAGCTTGATAGCTGTTTAACAGGTAACTAGAGAGCATCCTCTTACCACCACCCTGCAAATGCTTGGAATACAAAGTAGCATTAAGCAACATTCATAAGCAGAAGTTAATGTGAAACACACGTGTGGCCTTTCTCCAAATGCTGCATGATGCAATAACAGCATTCCCTCCAAACTAGTCAAAGTCGCAGGACTCAACCGACTAGTCTTTTGCTTTTACTGTTTCTAAAATGAATACGCTACCAAGAGGATGCTCTCAATCTCCACAATAAATATAACCTCCAGCCCTTTGGCTGCACTTGTATCCAACCAGACTATTTAGGAGCACCCTTCTATATCTATTCCCATAAAAAGAGGGTTCCAACTTCACTTTCCTTATAATTAAAACACCTGAGGATAGGCACACTCCTGGTCTAGCACTTGACATGGGGCTGAAGCTCAAGGTCCATCACACATAATAAATTAACATCGAGGTTAGGTCTAGGGACTCAATATAACCACCTCAATTTCCAGGCCTGGAAGCCAGTGAAGAAATCAGATGGTGAAATTTAGAACTGGTATCTTAAATATCCCGTGACCACAAATCTGTGCTCCCCAATGATACTTACACAATCTTCCTGCTGTCAGGGTAACCTGGTCCCTGACATAAGGAGACCCCTGCAAGAAACAAAACAACTCTTAACCAAAGAAGTCTGTTCACCCCCTAACTCTGAGATACAGCAGGATCAAGTGCAAACAACAATACAATCTTCAACACACAGAGTCCTGCTTCTCAAACTTTTCCACCAAAGTAACCATAATGGCAGAGAGCAACGGGTATGTAGGGTTGAGAGTGGGTATGTGTTTGAAGAAGAAAGGTGAGAATTCTAAGGGTAAAGCCAGAGGTAGTTTTATAATCTTATTTACCTTAAAATACATAAACTTTCATTATTCCAATGTTTTCATAATAAAATGTCTCTACTTCCCAAGTCTTCCAGTACAATTGAAGCTTGAGAAAGACACGTGATGGCTTAACCTGTGACCACACATAACCTAATCTTAGAAGCAGGGGGATATTTGGTCTGGGTTTCTGTTTCCCTGGTAACTTAAAATGTACTGAGCTGGAAGTCTTACTGCCTGAACCGTATTAGCAAAGACAGGGCTACTTTAGACCCAGGGTCTCCAGCTTGTTTTGCAACTGAGCAAATCATTATCCCTCTTTCAGTATGGTATTGTCTTCCCACCCTCTTCCTGAGGTCTTCCACTCTGGTCACACTCTACAAGGTGGGAGCCCCTTTTCTGCCCCACCAACTGTCCTTTATCACAGATAACTGCATTTCCCCAACTGACAACTAACTACTACAGCTGCCTCACCTGAAGATATTCTTTCATATGTCTTATTTTTTCAGATCTTTCTGAGCCATGGGCTCAGGAGACACCAAATGGGAGCCAGCTCTTTCTTGCGCCCACCTCCTCAGAGTTTCAGAGTCAAATAAGTCACCTCTTTGTCCAGCAGCCAACAACTCTGCAGCACAAATCCCAAGTTTAGCATGTCTTTGAGCTAGAACAGCCAGCAGCCTATAGTGATTTTTGGAACTCTGAGTCCAACTTAGAATTTATCCTACAGCAAGTTTCATTTGTACAGTCCTTTAGGGTTTATAAAAAGCTTTCACATAATAACCTCATTTTGGTTTTCACGTCTCACAACTCCCTGAAGCGAAACAACCATCTGCCATTATTCCCATTTCACATATAAGTAGGGCTTCCAGAGGTTAAGTGACTAGCCCAAGGTGAAGCCCTGAGCCACGATGCAAACCTCAAGTACAAGGCTCTTGCCATTATCCTGCCAGTCTATAAAATGGAGAAAACGTTTACTGACATTTTTTAGGATTTCCAGTTAAAAAGAATATTTATTGGGCCGGCCCCATGGCTTAGCGGTTAAGTGCGCGTGCTCCGCTGCTGGCGGCCCGGGGTTCAGATCCCGGGCACACACCGATGCACCGCTTCTCTGGCCATGCTGAGGCTGCGTCCCACATACAGCAACTAGAAGGTTGTGCAGCTATGACATACAACTATCTACTGTGGCTTTGGGGGGAAAAATAAATAAATAAAATCTTAAAAAAAAAAAAAGTTTATTATTGAGAGTCCACTATGAGCTAACACTGCACTAGGTGCTATGTTTTCATGACTCTTAGGATAAAGTTCAAAAACTTTACACTTTCCTGTACTGTCAGCTCTCCCTATCTTTCCAGCCAGACAGGCTTCCTTTCCATTTCTATGACCAGTCAAGTCCCTTCCTGCCTGAAAACCTTTGCACAAGTAATTCCCTTTGCCTGGAATATAGTTCTCTTGGCTAACTCCTATGTATTCTTGAAGACTTGGCTTAAATGTCACTTCTTCAAGGAAGCCTTTACTGACATTCCCACCGCACTCTCCACCCTCTCAAGCTGGGCTACATCATCCTACCCTCTCATTACACCCTACACTTCTCTTTCACAGTCATCACAATGTAATTATGTCCTTATGTGTGCATAAATGTATATTTGCTGTCTCCCCAGGTAGCACCTAAGATCCTTAAGAGTAGGAACCATCTGTATCCCTGTCCCTTAGCACAATGCCTGGCATGTAGTAAGAACACAATAAATGATCTGTTGAGTACAGGAGTAAACGATAACATGATGGGTTAAAAGTTTAGGCTGAGGAGTCAGGCAGACCTGGCTTGACCAATAGTTGGCTGAGTGACCCTGGTCAAGGCACTTAACCTCTCTTAGCCTTGGGCTATGCATTTGTAAAACAGAATACCTCTCTTACTGTTTCTTGATGATTAACTGAAAAATTCACAGAAAGTACTCAGAACAATGCTTAGCACACAGAAAGCCCACAATAAGACTGACTCATTCAACAAATATTTATTCCAGCTATATAAAAAATTATTGAGATATAATCTAAATTCCTTCCAATAGTCTCTACACCATCTTCTATCTCATTTAATTAAAATGCTCTGGCCAAATCACCTTTTTCTCCAGTTTTGGAGCACTGACAAGCTTTTTCCTTCCCCAAAGACTTTGTACATGCTATTCCCTTCCTCCTGCTCGTCACTGTGCTGGCTCTGTCACAGCCTCCAGGTCACAGCTTTAATGTCACCTACTAAAAAGGCCTCTTCTGTCCACCTTCATTTGTTTCCTTCTCAGCATTTAACCAAAATTCATGATTGCTCATTTGTTTAGCAATTTACACTTTGTCTTTCCCACTAGACTGTACACTCCAGGAGGGCAAAAATTGTCACCTGCTGTCTCGGGTGAGCGCTTAGCACAGTGCCCGACATGCAGCAGAAACTCAGTAGCCATGTGCTAAATAAATAAATGACAGCTGTTATTATTAAATAACATTTTGTTTCACTCCTATCTATCTGAAAATCATGCGGAGAAACAGAGGCATTCCGATTTCCTCGCATACTGCTCTGCCCTGGAGGAGAACATTTTAGGTGACAGCGAGGGCAGAACTTACCAGGCAGGGAACGTCTCCCTAGAGGGCAGTTCCCCTGTTGAGAAAGAAGACATTATCGACGTCACCCGGGATAAACGCAAGGAATAAACAGCTCTTTAAGTACAGACTCAAAGCTGTTCAGGCGCTGGTGACAGGTGAATCTCATGACTCCAGACGTAAATGCAACAGCCAGGGTTCTCAGTCCCAGGCAGCGCACGGCGCCTGCCAAACGCTCTCAACTTCCCCACCGGACTGACACCCGCTGACTTTAACAGGAGAGGGGACGGCCCCCGGGTCCCGTCGGGGACTCCGTGGCGCCTCCTCCAAACTCCGAGTCTCGTGTCGCGGCGGGCGCTGCTCTGTGCGGCTCCCTGGCCCCGGCGCGGAGGGCGGGGTACGGCAGGGGCCGCAGCGCCGGAGGCCCGGGGAAAGCGAGGGGCCGCGGGGCTCCGCAAGACTGCCCCGAGGGCAACGGCGGCCCCGAGCCGCCCAGCCCGCGGCCTCCGCGTCCCGGTGCCCTTGGTGCCTGGCCGGCGCGCCGCGCCCCTGCCCCCAGGCCGCCCACCTGCCCGCCAGCGGGGTTCTCACCCACGGGGGCCCCCGGCCCGGCCGGACCATACCTTCTGGAAGGCGGAGAGCGAGCGGCTGAACGCCCGGGACACGCAGCGGGACCTAGACAGCATCGCAGCGGTAGCGGGGCCGAGGGCGGGCGGACACCGGATATAGGGCCCGGCAGCAACCGGAAGTGGGGCTGGCCGGGAAACCCGCCGCGCGGGGAGGGGTGTTCGGAGCGAACCACTGGCGGGCGGGGGGGACCGACGGGCCCGCCGAGGAGTCTCCGTCCCAGCCCGGCAGCCCGGGGGTGCTCTCAGAGCTCGCGGCGCTACCTGCCGGCCCGGGCCGGCCCTGCCGAAGGGGCCTACGACTGTCCGGCGACTCCCCGAGTGCAGCCCTCCCCGACCTGTCCGCGGAGCTGGCTCTGAGTTTGGCGCCCTTCACTCCTGGGACCCCGGGGCGCCGCGCGGTTCCTCCTCTGCTCTACTGGAAAAGAGCGATAGGCGGGGGCGGGCTGTGAACTCGGACCTTGGCGGACATGCCTGCCTGATCTTACACTTGTGTGGCTTTGGGCAGGTGACATTGCCTCCCTGAGCCTCGGGTTCCTCAAATGTAAAAAAAAAACCAGGTCATTTCCCTGCCTCCCTAACCCCGGAACAAAGAAACAGAGCCCCAAGGAACCTCTGAAGGGCTGCCTTTGCCCTTTTACCCAGCCGAGGATCTTCACCAAGTAGCCTTACTTCTGCTACATCTCCTGCTCTTCCCTAGTCCCTACTCAAACGCTCTCCAGCCAAGCTAATTGTTCCCCATATATTCTGTGCATTTTGGAGGCTGTTCATTTGTCGCTCCACCCCTAGAATATAAACTCCGTGACATTAGAGACTTTGTCTGTTTTGTTCACTGCTGTATCCCCAGCACTTAGAACAGAGATTGGTGTAGGTTAGGTGCACAATAAATATCGGCAGGCTGAGTTTGGGCCTCCCAGCTTTGGACATAGTTCTGCCTGCTGCCTTCAAAGTGAAAGCACATAGCACCCACCCCCTTCTCTTTAGTTTCCCCTCCCCTTAAGTCGCCAGGCCCTGAGTATTCACCTTTATAGCTCACTTTCCTAATAGAAAAGGTTTTCTGTAAGCCTCTGGCTGGATTAAGAATGAGTGAATGAGCCACTTAGTGCCTGCTCGTGTTGGTTTCTTTAGCTGAGTCATCTTGCTTCGTCCTCAAGACCTTTGTGGTGCCTTCGCTCATCCAAACTCGGAACGGCCTTGCACTGGAATTCTGGAAGGATGGGCAGAAGCCATAACTAGAAATAGAGAAAATATCCTTGCCCTGCTGCTGCTCCTGATCTAGTCTTCAGTATCCTCCACCTGGATTGTTTTAAAATCTTCCTAAGTGGACCTGGGCCTCCACGCTCACTTTCTCTAACCCATCCTCCACACCTGTGTCAAAGATCCCTCTGAAATGCAAATCTAATCCTGTCACTCCCCTGCTTAAAGTCTTTCAATTGCTTCTCCCTGTTGGTGGGATAAATTCCAAACTCTTCTCCTGGATCAGGCACATCTGTTAACCTGGCCCATGGCTATGCTGTGATCCTCCCCCCTTTCTCACAGGTGCTGAGCCCTAGTCCTAGGACACTGCTGGCCGTTGCCCCAATGTGCTATTTTACTCCTTCACAGCTTTGCCAGGTTGTTCCCAACTCCTGTTTGCTTAAGGCCTCAGCTCTTCTGAATCCTTTCCTAATCCCCTCTGGCAGAGTTAACAGATACCTTTTCTGAGCTTCCAAAACATTGTGTCTGTGTCTTTACGTCACATTGTAATGTCCTGTTTACCTGTATGTCTCCTCTCCTGGGCAGAGCAGCAGGAAGAAAGAGATGACTCGAGTCCAAGAAGAGTAATCAGGAGTTATGGCAATCCCTTGCAGGGGTTGATGTTAATATTTCTTAGATAGCTACTTAATTTTTTCAGTTTGAAATAATTAACTTTTAGGATTCTTATCTAAGAAGCTCAGGCCTGGATGATGTGGCAAAGCATTTCTTCTGGAGTTTCAGTGATCATTAAAGTTAATCTTAGGGCCGGCCCCGTGGTTTAGCGGTTAAGTGCGCACGCTCCGCTGTTGGCGGCCCGGGTTCGGATCCCGGGCCTGCACCGACGCACGGCTTCTCCGGCCATGCTGAGGCCGCGTCCCACATACCGCAACTAGAAGGATGTGCAGCTATGACATACAACTATCTACTGGGGCTTTGGGGGGAAAAAAACAAATAAATAAAATTAAAAAAATAAATAAAGTTAATCTTAGATGTTACAGTCTTAGACATCACACACGTGTGCACACATACATGCACAGTAGCGTGCAAAGTCCCTCTCAGAGGATAAAGGTGAAAATTGATTTCCTTGAGATTCACATATGAGCTTCCATAGAATCCAAGGTGCAACCCAATAAGCTCACACCCACTTCTGTATTTAGAGCCTCCCAGGACACAGCATCATCTATTGAGGCAGGAGTTTACGAATACAAGTTCATAAACTTGTGTTTATGGCAGGTTCAAAAGAGAATTAAAAAAAAAAAACTTTTATTGTAACATATATTCAAAAGGATATATAAATATGTATGTATGATTTAAAGAAAAATAATAAAGGGAATACCCACACTCGCCACCCAGCTTAAGGAATGGAGAAGCCCTATGTGGCCCCCTTGCTGGTCCTCCCAGAGTTAACCATTGCTATACTGAATTACATAGTAACCATCCCCTTGCTTTCATTGTAGCTTCAATAAGTATGTACCCTAAACTATACATGTTTTTGCCTATTTTTTAAATTGAGGAAAAGATGTATTTACTTTCAAATTATATAAGAAAAATTTTGTTTCTAGGAAGGATAAATGGCTCAGTTAATGAATAAAAAACACCCCAGAGTGGGCAGTTCACCTTAAATAATACACACAGCATTCTTTTTTCCTTACCAGAAATCCCCCAATATTCGTATGTGTGGTCTGAACCATACACTCAGATCTTTGTTTATATATTTTTGAGTATTACTGACCAGATGGTAGATGGGGCTATTTGCATATTCTTCCACCTCTGGGCTCCTTAAAATAGAGACTATACCCCATATTGACTTTGTTTTGTTCATGATACCTAGATTCCATCTATCTGCCTCTCTCTCCATGCAGTTGTAATAAAAAATAATGGATAGATGAATACTCAGTGAAAATCTAGCATTGTTTGGCCTATTTTTAAACATAACATAAATGGAATCACAGTGCGCATATTATTCTGTGACTTACTTCTTTCACTCAACGTTGTATTTTGAGGATTTTTCCATGTTGAGTTGAGCTGTAATTCATTGATTTTCATTGCTTTATTTCATAACCTTCACTCCACTTCCCAAACTGAAGGAGGAGAAGATGGCAAAATTTGAGTGATGTTCCCAGGTAGGTGATTTGGCCAGTGAGTTCTCCCCAGCTCTGCTAGAGATGGGGGCTTTGGGCCCAGCAAACAGCCTCGCCAGCAGTGTTTGGACCTTTGCTGGAGGAAGAGGCCACACAGCTGCTCATTCCTGCAGAGCTGAGATGCCATATTTTGGTGCTGGGCTGGTTTCAGTATCCTCAGGATGCCTGAAGGACAGGGAGAAAGATGTTCACTTTGGAGCTGCCTCGCTGGGGAATTTGGAAGCAGAGGTCAGGAGCTCCCCACTTGAGGCCCATGCAGTGGGAGAAGGTAGGTAATTCAGCCTCCAAATTTGCAAGGGGCTCTGTGGCTCCTTAGGCAAGGACAGAAGATATGGGATCTCAGGAAGTTCCTCTCTGAGCTGGCTTTTCTGGCATCTGAGTTGGGGTGTGGGTGGGAGATGGCAGGGGGGGGCAGCCAACCAGCTCTGGCCTCTATTTGCATATTCATAAGCCCCCCACACCGGTTGGCTGCGCTATGCAGCCCCCACTGTCCCCACTGCCAGCGGCTGCGTCAGGGCGGGGTCTGTCAGATGGTGCCTTGACTGAGAAGGGGTGGGAGGCCTCCCTCACCCAGCCACAGGCACCAGGCCTGCCCGGGGAGGAAGCAGGGAAACCAAAATCACTTCCTGACTGTGGCTCTGTGTGCCCAAGCTGATGAAGAGCGGGCTGCTCCATCTCCTGGGGTGGCGGGCCCCACCTGGCTTCAGAGCCCAGGACTTGGACCTCCCTGAGGGCATCTTCTCCGTGAGTAACACCATCCCTTCCATTTACCTTCCATTTGCCAGAGCACTTTTTTTAATGGTGAATGTTTATTATGAAAATTTTCAAGTATGCAGAAAAGTGGAGAGATTGGCATAACAATACCTGTCTATATATCCATCACCTAGATTTAACTGTTGTTAATACGTTGCCATATTTGCTTCATCTATTTTTGTTGGCTGAAGTACTTTCAAGTAAATCAGGCAGCAAGACTTTCCACTCCTAAGACCTCACTCCGTAATACTCTGGTATGCATCTCAGGAGCACTCGTGAAGCTCTTCTGTCATTAGGTTCTCACACCAGTCTTGAGTGAGGGGGCAAGATTTTAGAAAAGCGGAAAAGGCAGAAAGTATAGCTCATGAGCAAATGGCTGGGAGTAGAGCCCAGACCTCCTATCTCCCAGCCCAGGGCGCCTGTCTTGGCCACATGAAAGGATCGCTCATGTCCAGGGGTGTTTTTCTAGATAGCAATGAGACATCACAGCTACTGTGTGACCTTGGGCATGTCACTTCACCCCTCTGGGCTTCGCTTGCCTCATCCATAAAGCAAGAACATAATATGAAGATCTAAGGTACCTTAACTCTGGTCTGTGATGCTTTCATTGGTTTTCAGAAAAGACAATGTAAAGAGATTTTTACAAAGCTAAGTTTATTTGGATATTATGCCCTTTTTTAAAAAAAAAACAAGGTGGTTAAGATTCTCTTCTTTTTATGAAATAAAAATGATTGTAGGTTGTAGTCTTTTGTATGCTTATTTTTTATTTTTTGTGCCCTTACCTGCAAATAAAATGTCAGCAACTCTTGAGCTGGTCCAATTTTTTTTTTGTTTTCATTTTATTAACGATTGAAATCTAAAAGTCTAGAAACCGCCCGCTGTACCAGGTGATCTCTAAGTCCCTTCCAGCGCTACAGTTCCAGGGCTGTGGGGCCTCCAAGACCCATCCCTGGGGGAAAGGAAACTGTAATTTAAGGATAACTGCCTGTTATCAGTGCTGGACAGTGCAGGCACTGGGCATATTACCACATGTGATCCTCACCACAACCCTAGGAGATAGCACTGTTATCAACCCCATTTTACAGACAAAGAAACTGAGGGGGAAAAGAGGCAGTTAACTTGCCTCTTGCTGGTGTAAGATCACATCAGAGCTAGCGAGTCCAACACAGGTCCAACACCGGGTAGATCATTCTATAGTTCGTGGGCACCAGTGACACAGACCACCAGGGCCTCTGACTTGGTTGTATCTATGTCTGTCAATGGACAGGGCCATGTGGCCTGGATCTTCAGTCTGACCTCCTCTGCCCATTTCCACCATCAGCCAGTGGGGCAGGGAGAGCTGCTCAGGGCTAGACCAGAGATGGATGGGGCTGCCTCTGGCCCGCAGCCACATGGGGATGACGCAGGAGGCCCCCAGTTGCCTCATCTTAGAGAATGAAACAGAGATGAGGTTGTATATGAAAACACCTTAGTAAAGCGTAAAAATGCTGGGTGACCTTGAGATGTGCCACCCTGAACAAGTTTTACAGTGGCAGCAAAAGTTTGCTGAGCCTGCTAAGTACTTGGATGGGAAGCTGTTCAGGAATACTGTGGGTCAGACAAAAATGTATTCCTATATAAATGTGTGATTAAGTGATCACTATTATGAATCACCAGTGGTGGACCCTTAGATCCCATGATGTCTGCACAGGAGAGGCTGTTTCAGGACAAGGCGGTTTCCTCAATATTTCTCCAACCATATTGTGGATGGTTATCTATTAGGCACAAGGCTGGTCCAGTTGAAATCCAACTGAATCTAGGAAATGAATGAACAAAATCTTGCGAAGAGAAACACTAAATTTTCCCAACAAAAACCTGGCAGGAACTTTATCAAGGAAATAACAATAGACCTTCTTGTATAAATCTGGACGGAGTGTGAACAACAGTGATGAGAATGAGTTGGCATCTCTTGGGCTTTGCATGGTGCCTTTTATCTAAGGACCCCCCATAGCCCACCTTGCTTATTAATTGGTTTCCCAGAGGCCCTGCTGGAGTGTGTCAGAGGTGTTTGCTGTTCCCTGAATGTAGACATACCACAGAAGGGGACACAGAGCCTGTGAGCTGCTGGTCTCACCTCAGCCGGCCCCATGCGCAGCCCTTCCCTTTTGCCTCTTTGGACACACCGACTTGCAGGCAGAAGGGCTCCCACGTTAGGAGGTGAACTGTGCAGTCGATAATGCTGCAGACACTGGCTGTCTTTTCATCTTGTGCCCATGCCTCTAACACTTCGGCCGAAAAGAGACGACATACAGCTTCTTTCTTATGTCTATGATTTACTTTGAAATTCAACCTTACTCTCATTTTATGCTTTCTAGCTATAAAATCCTACATAACTTTGCAGTTATCTCATGAGCCTTGTGTTCTGTGCTCATGTTTGTAGCTAAATTTGCTTCTCCAGTGGGGCTTTTTATGTCTGGTGCCCAGGAACATATATCTGGGAAAGAATCAATGACAGAAAATGCAAGCTTTGTTTGTTTTTTTAATAGACTTTAATTTTTACAGCAGTTTTAGGTTCACAGCAAAATTGAGCAGAAGATACAGAGATTTCCCATATATCCCTTGCCCCCACACATGCATAGCCTCCCCATAAATGCAAGTTTTTAATTATCAAAGGCAAGGGTTGCCTTTTTTTAAAATTACAAAAGTGAAAACATACCCATTGAAAATATAGAAAATACAGAAAAGTAAAAAGAAGAAATAGAGAAAAAATTATCCATGGTTCCATCACCCATAAACAATTGCTGACATTTTAATGTTTCTTCCTCATCTTTTTTCTTTGTATTTTTAATAAGTAATTTTCTCTCCTCCCCACTTATTATAAAATAATGTTCTATAAACTCTTCTTAAACAAGATTTTTTAAAAAATGGCTGCATAATATAGCATCCTATAGATGATACCATACTTTATAATTTATTTAACCAGTCTCTACTCTTAAAGATAATACTAAGATGATCATTTTTAACATAAATCTGTGGTTATAGCATCTTTTTTGTGTGTGTGTGAGGAAGATCAGCCCTGAGCTAACATCCATGCCAATCCGCCTAGGTTTTTTTTTTTTTTTTTCCCTTTTTCTCCCCAAAGCCCCAGTAGATAGTTGTATGTCATAGTTGCACATCCTTCTAGTTGCTGTATGTGGGAGGCCGCTTCAGCATGGCCGGAAAAGCGGTGCGTCAGTGTGCGCTCGGATCCCAACCCGGGCCGCCAATATTGGAGCACACGCACTTAACCGCTAAGCCACAGGGCCGGCCCCCAGCATCATTTTCTTGATTTTACTTCTTAGACATTGAATCATTGACTCAAATGGTATAAACATGTTTACATTTTGTAACATATACCACGTAAGCATTTCCCCAAAAATATATGAGAAATGAACATTACTGAGAAGCAAAGAAAACAAATAATGAGATAACATTTTCACCCATCGTTATCGGCAAAGATTTAAAAGACTGACAATGCCCAGTGTTGATAAGGATGGGGGATACGTGTTCTTTTATAGATATGCTGGTAAGAAAGCAAATGGCTTTCTTGGCTATTTAAAAGTATATATACAAATAATGCATGAATGCATCCTTATAAAAATTCTATTAATATAGAAGTATACAGAGTGATAATTTAAAGTTCTCTTTCAGTCTCTCATCTCCATTCACAATCAGTTGGTATATTTCTGGAGGGCAGTAGGGCAACAAGTAGAAAAGTTTAACAAATGCCTAGTCTTTGGCCCAGAATTTCCACTTCTAGAAATATATCCTAAGGAAATAATAGGATAAGTTCCCAGGAATATAGATAGGATGGTTCATCCCAATATTATTCATAATAACAACAGCTAACCCTTATCAGCATTTTATTATGTGCCAAGAAGTGTTCTAAAAAACATACTGGATCCTCACAACAACCCAGTGCTAACAGTAAGTATAACAGTTATTCCCATTTTATTGATGAGAAAGCTGAGGTACAGAGAGGTCACAAAGCTAGTAAGTGGCTTTAGGAATTCAAATCTAGGCAGCCTGACTCCGAGGTCCACGCTCTCAACCTTCATACATTATTATCTCCCCTGCTATGACAGTGAAAACATAGGAATGCACCTAACTGCCAACAGGGAAAGTAGTAAATAAATTATGGTACACCCACACAATGGAATGTCATCAGCTTTCACAACGTTGCTGTAGATTGATATTCATTGACACGAAAGAGGAAAAAAAAAGGAAGCTATGGAACTATGTATTTATAATTCCATTTTTGTTTTTCACTTATATAATTTTGAGAAATTATGTAAATTTATCTGTACCCAGAGAAAAATGTTTGGAAAAAATGACCAATACCAAAATGTTAACTGTAATTTTTTTGTGTGTGGGAGCCAGCATTATAGGTGTCTTTTTTTCCTCTTAATACATTTCTGTATTTGGGAAGTAAAATGATCTCAGAAAAGCAGTAAAGCTATTTTTAGAGGGTTGTGACAAATGCTACTTCTATCAGTGAATGAGAGTGCTGCTGGTTAATTTTCAAACAGAAAGCGGTGCTGCTTCAGGCCACACCCAGATAAAGGGCTCTGGGCAGCACACTGGCCATGGCACAGCACGGAGGTTTCCTGTTTCTCTGCTGCCCAGAGGCAGGGTTTCCATGGTTGTCCTAAAGAGGTGGGCGTTAACGTCTCTGGGCACCCAACCACAGCAGTCTGGCTGGATTTCCAGTTTCTAGCCTCAAGACATTCCTGCTGGTTGTTGCTTCATTAAGCACACTGAGCCCTGTCTCTTTCCCTGGTAGTTCTGCCTTCTAAAACACACAGACTACCTGGAATCTCAGAAACAATGCCTTAAATAAGCCACAAGGAAGATTTGGCAAACTTGGTGGTTCTATGCCCTTTCTATCTACCTACCTACCTGTCTGTCTGTCTGCCTGCCTGCCTCTCTCTGTATTAATTTGGTTCCATGTAGGTGCTAGAGGGTGCTAAAATAAAGTACCTCTAATGAGGAGACAAAATCAGTCTAAATGAAGTGCATACAGAACAATGTATTCAACTGAGTACATCGATCTGGTGACAATTGGCAGTCAGGCACTACTTGGGGACACATAGAGGGAGCTCACTATCTACAGGGGAAGAGACATTGATGGCTTCAGAGAGGAGGTGACATTTCAGTTTGATTTTGAAAGAGGAGTAGGGGTTTGTCAAGTGGAACAGTGGGAGAAGGGCCTTCCAGGCAGAGGAAACAGTAAGTGCGAAGACATGGAGGTGTGAAGGAGTTTGGCAAGCTCCAGGAACACAAAGCCCAGGACAGCCCAACTGCAATACTTACACCTAGGTAAGTATTGAGGACAGTGGCTCCAGAAGAGTTAGATTAAGACCATGTTGACGAGGAGCTGAGACATCTGAACCGTATGTTCAACAGGAAGCTAGCAAAGACTTTGATTCCATGGAGGCGCATAAGCAGACCACATTTTAGAAAATTAATGTTAATGACAATGTCGCTGAAAAAACTGAAACGACCAAAAGGGAGCTTCCACCAACTCCCATCACTGCATCTCCCACCTGCCAGCACCTGACCATGCGCACTGCCTTCCCCCTGCTACCATGGATGAGCTGAGGGGTCTCCTCTCTAAGTCAGTCCCTCCATGTGTGCACTACAGTTCACCTTCTCCTTCCTCCCCAAGGACTGGCTCCAGAAATTCTCCCCCTCTTGCCCACGTTAACAAATTTTATCTTGCTACAGTATCACTGACATCAGCCTATAAATATGCTGTTACTCCTCCTATCTTGAGAAATCCTCTCTTGACCCCACTTCTTCCAGCCACTGAACCATTTCTCTCTTTACAAAAACCCTTGAAAGAATTGTCATAGTCAGTGTCACCAATTCTTCTTCTTGTCCTCTCCCTTAAATCTACTCCAATCAGGCTTTTTCTCCCTCCATCCACCAAAACTGCTCTGATCAATATCCCGAATGATTCTACATTACTAACTCGGATGGTCAATTCACAATCCTTATGTGACTCCACCTCACCCCCTTCCTAGAAAGCCTTTCTTCACTTGGCACCCAGCACCTCACACACCTAGATTTCTCCCTACTCATTGATGCTCCTTCTGTTTCCTTGATTGACTCCCCACTTACCCCAGCCTCCTCATGTTGCTATGTCCCAGGACTCAGACTTTGGCCCCCCTCTCCTCTCTGTCTACATTCACTCCTTGGTGAGCCCATCCACCTGCATACTGACAACCCTCAATTTTATATTTCTAGCCCAGACCTCTCCACTGAACCCAGACTTATTTATCCAACTGCTTTCTCAACATCTTCATTTGGATGTCTAATAATTACCTCGAACTTAACATGTCCAAAACTGAACTCCCGATATTCCTCCCCAAACCTGCTCCTTCTGCAGCCCTCCCGTCTCAGTTCATGCGATTCTATCCTTCCAGTCACTCAGGCCAAACACTTTGGAGTCACCATCCGTGATATTTTTTTCTCTTGCACCTCACATCCAATCTATTAGCAAATCCCATTGGCTCCAACTTCAACATATATCCAGGATCTGACACAACTTTCCACTTCCATTGCTACAACTCTGCTCCAAGACATCTCATCTAGATTATTATCGTCCAGATTATTGCAAGAGCCTCCTAAGTAGTCTCTTTATTGGAACCCTTGCTCCCCACCCCCAGTCTATTCTCCACTCAGTAAAGAATGATCCTTTTAAAACTAAGTCAGGTCATATTGCTTATAACCTTCCAATGGGTCCTCGTTTATGTCAGAGAAAAGGCCAACATTTTCACGATGGCCCACAAGGCCCTATATAACAGCCTTCCATTACTTACTTAGTATGTTATTACGTCTGTCTCCCTTTGCATGAATATTTGCTCCACATGGGCAGAGGATTTTTGTCTGTCGTCATCACTCAATCCATGTTTGTTGAATGAATGTAGAAGAACGATCAGAGTGAGAGGCTAAAGGATGGGGGACCAGTCGGGAGGTATTGGACTTGTCCAGGTGAAAAGTTATGAAATTCTGAATCAGGAAAGTATAATGGGAAAGGCATGGTGGAATGTAGTTCAGAGACATTTTTGCCGTAAATTTACAAGACATAGTGCCAAATCAATGTTGAGGATGAGGAGTTGGGCAGGTGTCAATGAGACTCCCCAGTTTCCAGCTTGAACAGCAAGGTAGGCAGTATGAAATGTGAGGCAGAGGGACAGCTGTAAAGTTTGGGCTTGGAAATTTTGAGTCGAAGCAGGAAATGTTCACTAAGCAGTTAGAATAACCATAATCAATTCCCTCTTCTTTTTGGAAGCTATTAAACTGAAAATATATATAGTTTGTATTATTATTGTACAGTCCCTCTTGGTTAAAATATCAGTTTTGCCACTTTAGTAACAATTATTAGTTAGAAAGCAGCTAATGTATGCTTAATGATCCAATTATACTTATTAGATAAGATCTGATTTAAAAATAATTTTTTCATATTATACAAACAACATATATTCATTGTCAAATGATCACAGAAAGCTAAATGTTTCTCTCTCCAAGAGGTGGTTAACCATCCAAACTGTGGGTATAAACTTGGTGATAACAAATTCTTTAATTTATATTCATTTGGCAAGTCATCTATTTTTGCACCTGTGTGTGTGAGGAAGATTAGCCCTGAGCTAACACTTGTTGCCAATCCTCCTCTTTCTGCTGAGGAAGATTGGCCCTGGGCTAACACCCATGCCCATCTTCCTCTACTTTATATGGGACACTGCCACAGCATGGCTTGACAAGCAGTGTGTCAGTGTGCGCCTGGGATCCGAACCTGCGAACCCCAGGGCTGCTGAAGCAGATCTTGCACACCCAACTGCTACGCCAATGGGCGGGACCCTGTATTTTTATTTTAGTAATTTACAAATGTCTTACTGACTCAAAGCAAGAACCTTCTTTGAGAACCTGGAGAACCCGAGAACCTAGCCTTCTTTTAGTGGCATTTTCCCCATGATGGCACTGCAGCTGTCACTGCCTCCCACCCTCTGCCCTGGTGCTTAGAGTGACTTTGCTCACCAGGAGCTTATGTTGGGGGTCTCTGCTAGTCACCTGGCAGCTCCAGGTGGAGGCTGTGGCCATGTCTACAGACTAGAACCACCAGCTGCAGAAGATTTGAGATCTGCCCCAGGTAGAGAATTCCAAGTAGGCTTTAGGATGAAAGTGGGGGAGGAAAGCAAACTTTCTCCTGCCAGCATTTGCCACAAGAGAAGCAAAGGAGAGTGGAAATTTGTCAAGGAAAAAAAATTCATTGACTCTTCTAGGAAAGGATGAATTGGCTTAACAGACAGAGAAGTTGGTCTCTCCTGCGGGTCTTTTCATCTTCAGGGAGGCAGCCGGGTTGTGGTTGCATCAAAAGAGTTGGAATCTTAGTAGCTGAGAGTCACTCTTGGCCTCACTGAGCCTCGGTTTCCTCGTCTGTAAAATGGGAGAATCACACTGACTCTCAAGGTTGGAGTGAGTTGCAATGAGGTAACACGGACGAATGTTTCGTCAACTTGAAGTGCCTTATACCTGCTCTCAGAAGCCTCCTGGGTAAGGCGCAATGTATTTTCATACTTTGTGGGAATAAAACAGCTTTCGGCAGCCTTTCCTAAAATAGCTCCCTCCTTCTCCCCACACCCTCATCCCAATTTCCAACCCCTTCTTGTGCTTTTTCTTCATAGCCCATATCATGACCTGAAAATTTACTTGTTTATTCTCTCTTCCCCTGTAGACAGCCAGCTCCAGGAGAGCAGGACTCTGCGATCTTGTTCACCACTGTCTCCCCAAGTGCCCAGAAGGCCTGATGTATACAGTAGGTGCTTAATAAATAGTTGTTGAATGTTGAACGATGAATGCATAATCGGATTCTTCCAGGAGCAGGACAGAGTAGCGGTCAAACAGCTGGTTCTCAGACTTTGGTTTGCTTGTTTCAAGTGCAGGTCCCCTGCCCCAGCACCAGGGGATTCTGCTTCAGCAGGACCAGTGGGGTCTACTGAATTTGCTACTTTTAACACGTTCCCCCAGTGATTCTGTTGCAGGTAGTCACTAAGAAAGTTACTCCAAATCAGACAAATCTTGTTTTGACTCCAGCCTGCCACTTATTAGCTGTATGACCTTAGGGAAGTAATTTAACTTCTCTGAGCCTGTTTTCTTATCTGTGAAATAGGAATGACAACATTCTCACGGAGCTGTTATGAGAATTAAATTAAGTAATGGATGTAAAGTTCTTGACATAATGCCAGTTAGGCAGTTAGCTGCCATTATGATTTTTATTATCATTATTATTTTATTGTTATGCCCTGGCAGGAGGAGGATTGCTCTTGGGAATTCCCTCGAAGTGTGGTCCAGACAGCAGCACAGCAGCACCTGGAGCTGGTTAGAAATGCAGACTCTCTGCCCCACTCCAGACCTGCTGATCAGAGTCTGCATTTTACTAAGAGCCTAGGTGATGTTTGCACATTCAAGTTTGAAAAGCATTGCTCAAAGTCACAGGCACTGTTTTCTTTCTGTCTCTAATTTCAGAGTCTGCCCTGAGGTTCATAAGTCTTGGCAACACAGAGACCACTTGATCCTTGACCCGGCCCACTCTGGGTGCCCCTCCAGCTACAACATTTGGAGGAGGCATTCCCTCACTGAGCCCCAAGTAACCCCACAGGCTCTGAACAAGTGACTGTGGAGCCGGGGGATGGACCCACACTCTGGCTTGCTTTCCCCTCTGTCCCGGGCCTGCTCCCATCTGGCAGAAATCTGTATGGAAGGGGAGAGAAGCCCATCCCCGCAAGAGCAGGGCAGCGACTCCCCCTTTCCCTGGAGCCTGGTCCCCGACTCCAGCCTCGCTGACCCTGACTGGTTTTGGGATGAGCACATCCAAGCAAAGAGGGCCAGAGTGGAGACCATCGTCCGAGGCATGTGCCTCTCCCCTGACCCTCTGGTGCCGGGCAATGTTCGAGCCAGGGACAGCTTGTGCTGCCCAGGGAGGGCCCAGGAGCGGAAGAGGAAGCAGAGCCTTCCCGTGCAGCAAGGCCCTCTGAAGTCTGGCCCAGCCAGGGGCCACGGTAGCAGGAAGGGGGGCCCTCGGGTGAGAGAACAGCTTCATCTGCTGAAGCAACAGCTGAGACATCTGCAGGAGCACATCCTACAGGCTGCCGAGCTCCGGGACACCGCTCAGGGCCCAGGAGGCTCTGAGAAGGGGAGGGGCCCTCTGAGTGTAAAGCAGAAAAATGGCTGCGGGTCTAGGCCCTGGGCTATGGACAGTGACCACCACCAGGTTTCCAGTGGGGACCTCTCCGGGGTGGAAAAACACAGAGTGTCTGAGGTCGAATACCAGTCTGAGGAACCCAGGTTCCTTCGTTCGGCAGCACGGGCTTTGCTGGAGAGTCTGAGGAAAGAATTGACGGGGGCAGTGTCTCAGGCTGTGGACTCAGTATTACAAAAGGTGCTATTGGATCCATCAGGCCACCTAACTCAGCTGGGCAGAAGCTTCCAGGGGCTGGTGCCAGAGAGTAAAAGTGAGCCCTCACCTCCTGACGGAGGTGCCTGTAAAGATCCACTTCCTCTGGCTGCCTTGCCCAGGAGGGCTCAGCCACAGGCTGGGGTCCCATTGGGAAACTTATCACTGGTCAAGCCTCTAGATTCTCCTAGGTACCCTGTCTCTCCAAGAATGATCCCCAAACCCTATCAGGGTCCTCCAGCAAACTGTCCCTTGACTGTGCCTTCCCACATCCAGGAAAATCAGATTCTTAGCCAGCTTCTGGGTCATGGACCCAACGGTCACTGGAGCAGCTGTCTTCCCCAGGACTCATCTTCCCAAAGTCACCCCTCCTCAGAGTCTGCCCTGCAACCTTGGGGCGCTGTGAAACTGCGACCGTCGGTTTTGAGCCGGCAGCAGTACCCGCTGCCCTTCACTTCCACCCGTGTGGAAAGACTGCCCCTTCTTCCCTCGGTGAAGATGGAGCAGGGTGGCCTGCAGGCTGTCACGGATGCACTTCCTTTTCCTTCTGTCCACATATCCTTTACTAGTAATTGAAGTTCTCATTGTCACCGCCCAGAGAAACAGGAGACCTGGAAGCTGAGGGGAGGTGGGGACAAACAACTACATGGCATAGGGAATAGCTTTGCTTTCCCGATGGTCTTAATGTTGCTTCTAGGCCTTCCTTCCCTGTGGCTCCCAGTTATTAGGTTCCTGAAGAGGTGGTGACCACACTCTGGGATTTAAGGATGCTGGGAAGGTTTCTTTACCTTCTTATGTGACACAGATTCTACCGCTACTGACTTATTCCTTTGGGTCTGAAAGAGTTTTATTTGTTTGTTTTTAAACTCAAATGGGCTTCCCAAACACCATAAACACCCTCTGGAAGGAGAAACCCCATCATTTGGTTGTCGGCTGCCCACACACATTGGCAGAGAGGGTCAGAGGAGTGAGCTCATCTGAAGCACGGCTCCTCCAACCTCTTGGCTCCCCGGGGAAAGCCTACACTGTCCAGGTAATTCATGGGGAAGATAGGAGGGACCAGAAACTCCTGGGGCAGATGGGAAAGGGGAAGTTTTCCTCAGGGACTAGATCTGAGCGGCAGCTGGAAGGGATAAGAAGCTGTTAGTTTAAGGAACAGCTTCTAAGCTGCAGCTGAGAGGACTAGAGCCTAGGGGTTGGGCCATGGAGGGAAAGGAGGCCCTCGTGGGGAAAGCTGAGGGGCCCAGGCTGGTCTGCAGGGGTCTGGATCTTATCGCATCATCTTTGCAACTGTTAGGCAGACCCCACTCTCTTAAATAGTGTTTCCCAGTGTCACCCTCCCTCAGGATATTAATAGTTGTTGAATTAGGGGGAAAAAAGCAGTTTGGGTAAATACTGGGTTAGTTTCTTTACTGTGGGACTTCTCAGAGACCTTAACATGCTGAAATCCAATGTGAAGCTCTAAGAGGAGAATGTATGCAGCCCCAAACTCATATGACCAAAGAACCCTCTTCCAACAAGCATCTCGTAGAACTAAAGTTCCTGACAACATATTTTGGATGTTGCTTTTTTAGCGAGCTGAGCTCACACAGCTGCTTCTCCCGGGCAGTCTTTGATCCAGTTTCCACAGGTCAATGTGTCTCTGGAGTCATATATCTAGGTGTGAATAGTTGTGCCCGCTGCCTGGCAAGCTGTAGTGAGGATGGCAGGACGCGCTGGGACCAGCTTACCGCCACACCAGGGCCGGCTCTTGTGTCCTAAATGCTATGAGCGCCCCCTGCTGGTCACAGGTTGGAAAAGCTCAGGCACTGCCGGCCGCTTTCCTTGCAGGCAGTGAGCAACTGTAAAACCAAAGCTAAGAACACCTCACCTGCCACTATTGCCTCTTCAGGTGCTAGGGAGTCTTCTTGGAGGTATAGAGATATCAACACAGATTTTCTAATCAAGCGGTTGCCCTGTGTGAGAAAGGCTACCTGTCCATGCCTTTAATAAAAGGCCCCTGGTTAAGACTCCCTGTTCAAGTCAGGCAGTGGTGGAAGAACCCCAAGAACTCAGTCCCCAGAGATTCTCTGCTGTGCTTTCCTTGGGAGGGGCATGCTGATATTTCTCAGGCACCTATTGTGTGCCTGGCCCCGGCCCGTGAAATGAGGACTGGGCTCAGAGAGCTTCAGGAGGTTTCAGGGCGCATCTGCTGGGCCTGGCTGCATGGGTGAGGTGCTTGGCAACCTTCGGAATGATTTGGGGTCCCCAGACAGCATCCTGGCCCCCCAACTGTTCCCTCATTCCTGCTGCCTATATTCGGGCTTTAGAGATTTGTTCTGTGGGCCATGAAAACCACCTAAGAGCAAGCTGCTTTGAAGTGCAAAAGAACTTGCACATTCACACAACATGCCCGTGAAACAGGTAGAGCAGGTGGGACGATGGGAGAGTAGTGAGGGTGGCATTTGCTGTGCACTTTCTCTGCTGCAGGCACCACTACCAGCCGTTCACACGGACATGCCCACCACCACTTGGCTACAATTCTGAAACTCAAACGCTCTGAAAATCCCTATGATTTCTTTTCTTAAGGATGATGGGAACTTTTTTGGTGGTAAAAGCTGACCTGCATTGATTGGAGGCTATTTATAGACTATCCCACTTAGTGCAAACAGTCATCCCTCTTGCTGTGGGAATATTAATGTATCGAATTACAGGCTGCTGCCATAGCCCCACCCCGGGCGTTAACTAACATATGGCTCACATACCATATTACTGTTATAAAATAACAGAAATTCTGAAATCTGAACCCCATTTGGCCCAGAGTTTCAGATAAGGGGTTGTGGGCCTATGTTACCTCACAATCCTCAAGCACCCATTCTAGATCAGGTATCCAAGTGGCAGGGCCAGAAAAGCAAACTAACTTGCCCAAAGTCATGAGACAGACACATGCAGAGCAGGATTTAAACACAGAATCTGACTGCCAAGCACAAGCTTTAACCACTACACTCTACATTTTAGAGATGAGGCCCAGAGAAGGTCAGTGGCTTGCCCAAGGTCACACAGATAGCAAGTGGTAAAATCAGTATCTAAAACTGGGTCTTTGGACTCCCAAACCCAGGATTCTTTCTACAGCATTTATGAACCTGTAAGAAGGATAAGAAGTAGGGCCACTGAGGTAGGGGCTGGGCTCCTCTGGGTAGCAGCCTGGGTGCCAGGGCCAGCTGTAACTGTAATCAGATGGTTTGGTTTCTTTTGGCTAAACTGATATGTCCCACTGAGAGTCTTAATTGTCCTAAAGCTGCAGCTCTCAGCCCTGAGCTCCAAGGTTACTCTGTACAGTGCTTCTCCTCCAGCCTGAGGATTGCCCCTGGGATGCTGAGTGTTCTTGCATTCCCCTCCCTCCCTGGTACTAGGCAGTCACCCCACAGCTCCCCGCCCTTGTAAAAGGCGAAGGAATCTGTTCCGAGTGAGGGATGGGTCGGAATGTAATTTTTGTATTTGTGTCTAAGGTGGACCATTTAATCACTCACTCATTCCTTCATCCAATGTACATTTATTGAGCACCTACTATGTACCTAGCACTGGGCCAGGCATGTGGAATACAAGATGAAAAGATAAGGTCCTTGCCCTCAGGGAGCTCACAGTCTAAATGGGGAAACACACATGCAGTAAAAATTCCAATAAAGTCATTGCTACAACAGACATTTGTAAAAGAGCCTTGGTAGCCCAGGGTGAGGAAGGCCTAACTCGGCAAGGAAAGGTTTCATGGCGGGAGCATCTCAGCTGAGGCAGGAAAGATGAGGGAAAGTTCTGCCGGGCGAATGGGGAGCAGGTGCAGCCCAGCAGTTCAAGCTTTTTGAGCCAAAGCAAACTGTGATCTGATCCTCAGTCTGGGTAGACGATTGTTGGCTTAAATACTGCAAAGGCAATGATGAGAGCCAGAATGGGGACCACCTGGGCAACTCCTCTCTCTTTACAGATGAGGAAACTGAGGCAGAGAGGGAAGGAAAGCTCTACTTGGAGTTTAGACATGGTTTATCTGGGACAGAGCTGCCATCTCTCCCCATCCTATTCAGACAGCACACACACACAAAGTACAATGAACTGTGTTTGATATCCTAGATGCCACAGAACTTTTACACATTTAAAGGGTTTTTAAATTTTGCAACTTTACTATACATATATGGTATTCAGCATCCAGAAAGAAAAAGCTCATCTGCTCAGACTTGCTAGAGACAGAAAAATGGAGCGAATACACCATTCACCCAGAAAAAAAGAAAATAGAATAGAAACCATAAGGAACAGGACAATTCACTGGATAATTTGATAAAATTGATAAACTGGTGTTGGTTTTCCTTGACGCTGGGATAAATCCAGGAGGGGCTCAACCCTGGTCACTTGAAGAAGGCCAAGCTAATGTTTTTCTTCACACGCTACCCCAGCTCCAACCTCCTGAAGGCTTATTTCCCTGACGTGCAGGTAAAGTGATTCAATTGAGGTTCTGCCTCTGCACAACTCCCAAGTGGCAGGCGGTTTGCCTGGCGTGAGGCAAGTCCAAGGTCCTCATACATGCGCGTTACTCCCCTTCATGTTGTTGGTGGACTCGTGCAATTTCCAGTCTGGGCTGAGACTCTGCCTGGATAATCATGAATAACTTTGGGCTAGGAAGGTCGGGTATTTGAATTTTTAAGTTTTTGAGCTGTAGAAATACCCAGAAACACATGGGGAGGGAGGGAGAACCCTTAGTAAATGCCGTCTTTGGCCTAGTGTTCTCTCTCTGCTGGGGACACTATGAAAAATAAAGAACATATAAAGGGTCGGACACTGTCAAATTGACATTCAAATTGCTGTGTTTCAAAACTGAGTGAAGGTGCATACAGATCAAGAGTGACTATAAGGAAAACCAAGCTCTCATGGTTGGAACCAGACCTTGCCTGTTCCCATAAAAAAAGTTTCTAGGGGCCCCCTTTACCCTACGTGTTGGGTTAGGGCTATTAATACTTTATATCTATATCATTCCTTTGCATTTTCCAGGTCTTTCCCTCATATTCAGTTGCTTGGTTGATCCCTGCACCAAGCTCTGCCTTTGCTTCATTCTGCAACTCCAAGTTGCCACTAAACTGCTCTCTGATCTACACTCTCACCCCTTCCCTTGGCCCTTTACCCGGCAGAAGGCTCCGGGGCTGCCATGCAATCTGCCTGGGTGCAGCAGAAGCTGGTACCACACTGGCCTTGACCCTGGACCCTCCCAAAGTCACACTTAGACACCACGGAAAGCTTTCTGTGGGTAAAAAACCTTCATAAATCTAGTATATCAAAAAACAATTATTTTCTAATGGGCATGAGAGCCAGCTCAGATTTTTCTGTGTATGAGTGAATAGGCTTGGAAAACAGCCATGGCTTCTTTTTTAAAGGAAGTCCTTTTTAATGTTGGTTGAAGCCATTCTTATTAACCCCTATGTTGAACTGGAAGCTGACAGTTCTGAGTTTGAGTACCTCACGGAAAATGTCTGACTTGATGGACCCCTTGTTTGTACAGTTCAACCGCTGCATCATCTCCCAGATGATCAAGTGGTTCAGCAACTTTCGTGAGTTTTATTACATCCAAATGGAGAAATTTGCCCGGCAAGCGATTTCAGATGGTGTCACAAATCCCAAGATGCTGATGGTTCTCCGCGACTCAGAACTTTTTCGAGCTCTCAATACGCACTATAACAAGGGAAATGACTTTGAGGTAAGATCATGTAATTGGGTCCCAGGCGGTCTGATGAGTGCCTTCCCTTTGTGATTGGAGTTTTAGAAAAGATCCTCCTCTGCGTCTGTCCTTAAGTCACTGAGAGCCAGGCCAGCCTAGGGCCAAGCTCTGTATCATCCACAAAGATTACGGCCTCAATATCTTCTCTTAGGCAACAGGTCGATGCTGCAAACAGAATATACAGCCAGTCTTCATTCTGAAACTTAAGCAGAGGTCCGCTAGCTGTAATGCCCTTTTAGACTTAATATTCTGTAATTACCAAGTTACATAACTTGTTGACCTTTTTGCCTCAGCGCCAGGAGGCCCAGGACTAAATGCTGGGCTCGGTTGCAGCACCTAGTCTTGGCCTAGGTTTTCTCTACAACAATTTCTGTTCTTTTCCTCACTTGGGTCTTATCTTTATTCTCACTTGAACAGTTTTATTTGTGGGCCCTTCATGGCAAGTCACCTCAAATCCTTTCTGGAAATAATGAATAAACAGTACTCAAGCTTCTCAGTCCTTTGGGGATCTCTATGAAGGCACACTGGTGGCACCTTGGAGGTTAAGTGTCAGTAAAGGGTGAGCAAGTGGTGTTAAGTGTCACTGGCGAGAACTCCTAATCCAGACACGTTTCCTTGTGTGTGGCTGACAGCTCTGGTAGGCTGTCATCTTGTTCTGCAGGTGCCAGGTGCATCTGGTCACCAACTACACTTCCTTCTTCTTGCCTTTCTCACTTGACCATGATCACAAAGAGCAGTTTATTGATACGTCTAAAAAAGGGAAGAACTGAAGGCATCCACTAGTCAGATATTCCGTCAGAATATATTTGGAAACCTAAGCCTCTTTCTGAGGCTCGTGGGGTCAGGGCATGTGGGAGGGGCAGTGCTGCCACATCTTTCCACGTGTGGGTGGTCATTTGGCATGCAGTGGTGGCAAGCCTCGGGCCAGGCTGGGTCTGGAGGACCTGTGGGACTCCCCACCATTTATGGTGCCAGTCTGGGTGAGGTCCCGGAACATATTCTTGAGCCCCCGTCAACCTCATGGTTCACTTTGGAAGCAGGAATGATTCCAAGTCCTTTGGATCCAGCCCCAAAAGATGATGGAATGAGGTACCACAGTCATAAACTTGGGGGCACTCCTTTCCACATTAGGCACCAAGGAAAAGAATACTAAAAACCTCTTTTGAACCACAGATTTAATATCAATCAGAGTCTGAGTTTCCCACTTGAACATCACCCATTAGTGGAATCAGTTCCTCCTACAAACGGAGTATCCCTAATATGCTTTCTCCCAGGGCTGTCTCATTGGTACCATCATTTTAAGGTTTGTATTTGATGAGGCAGCAGGGGATTCCTAGAGCTGCAAAATTCAGGGTCCAGTAGAGCATGGACGCTCTTATCAGCCCACCACGCAAGGAACAGGCAGCATCAAGCAGTAAGGTCTGTATTGCGCCAGTGTCTCACAGCCTCACGTCTTTTCTTTCTGGTGGGTCTCTTTGGGAATGCAGGTCCCAGATTGCTTCTTGGAAATCGCCAGCTTGACGTTACAGGAGTTCTTCAGGGCTGTCTCCACAGGGAAAGACTCAGATCCTTCCTGGAAGAAACCCATTTATAAAATTATTTCGAAACTGGACAGTGACATCCCAGAGATATTCAAATCTTCCAGCTATCCCCAGGAGCTGTTTCGGAATTAAGATCCTACAAAGTGAGGAGCAACTGGCCAGGGTTTCCTGCGTTTGTCTTAAATGGCAGTTAGTATAGCTGTAGTCATATAAAAAGGGCATAAGGAGAAATCCCCCAAATAGGTACTATTACCACTTCTGATCATTTATTTCCTTTTCCAGAATCATCTAGATGTTAAACCTTAACTATAAAATATATCAACCAAGTGTAATGGTATTGGTAGCACATTGTAAAAGGAACACAACAGTTTGGAAAATTAAATCTCCACTCCACTGATTTCAGGTGTCGTGACTCTGTGAACTTGCAGGGTCTCTGCATCTGTAAAATGAGGTTGTAAGGATTAAAAGGTAATACGTCCTAAAGTACTCTTGTGAAATGTTACTACACAAATGTTAGTTTCTCCCTCCCTTGACTTTCAGGTAAGATTATCTTATTTGGGTTTTTTACAAATTGCTGGTTTTAGTTACCTATTTATCAAGCTTCACCTATTTGCTAGACACTTTCAAATACATTATGTTCAAGCTTTTTATCCTGAAAAGTAGATATTATCTTCATTTAAAAAATAACCAAACAGAGTTTTAGAACTGTGAGGTAAGTCGCCAAAGTATAAGGCTAGGGCATTTGGGTTGGTAGGGATGGGCAGGAGTGTGGAGGAACCCAAGGTTTTCCGGTGCCAGGCTGTATGCTGAACCACCTCATGCTGCCTCTCCACGAGCCCCAGTAAGCATCCAGCACCGATGGGGCACTGTCATCTGATAACCTCTGCCTAGCACTCAGAAGTGCTTCATCACCCAGGATTTCCAGTGGTCATTCCAGCAAGCTCAACATAAACTTTCTGCAGGACTTGAGTGTTGCTGTTCATTCAGATTCATCTGCTGGAAGACTTTATCAGCTGGAGAACCCAAATAATCTCTAGCCGACCACTGCAACTGATACACCCACCTCCTATGTGCAGAAGAAACTGAACTTCAGACTGTGAAAGCCAGAAAGGGCCTTTGGAGATCATCCGGCCCACCCTGCTTAAATCTGGAAGGAGGAAACTGAGACCCAGACAAGAGGCTTGCACAGCCTGTGCACAGCCTCACAAGGAAATCACAGTCCATGGTCAATCTTTCACAGATAAAGAAATTCAGGAAATCAACATTTTTTTTTTCCTACCAGCTCAACACCAATTGTGACTCACTCTGAGCGTACAGGCAAGACGTCTGCAAAGCTGAGTACCTGCATCTGTCTTCTGAGCTAGTCAGAGTCAAGTCTTTGTCAGCCAGAGGTGTGCAGGCTGGGGTGGGGGTCACACAGGACTCTGGATCTGTCGTTCTGATAAGGAGTGTCTGGGACTCCATTAGCTTACTTCTTTCCCACCTACATAAAACAAGTTTCCATATTTGACTACCCCACTTTCTTGACTTTTCGAGTGGGCTGGATCAGATGAGATAAAACCCCTAAACTATTACAAGATGTATCAACATAAAAAGATATGAAATATGACTTTTTAAAAAATTTTTTCTCTTCAAACAGCTGAGAGGAAAAACAAAACAAACACACTCAGCCCAAACCAATCTTTTCAGTTGTTTTAAGGTTATTTTTAAGTGTCCTTCAATACACCCAGTTGCACTCAGATTATCTTTGCCCTATTTTCTCCCACAATGTTCCCTTTACAAAAATAAAGGAATCTGCCAAATCTCAGTTTTAAGAGTAGGCCAGCATTGAGTACCTGGAGCAATGGCAATCAGTTATCTGTCTTTGGAGACGCAGAAGAACCCACTATCCAGAATGATATTACAGAGCTTTTTAGGACACTCATGGGAAACTATTCCAAGTTCACATGACTGTCCGATATGGAGCAGCCGTTTTCTGTCCCGAACCTGAAATTCATTAGTGTGTGTTTTAAAGACTGAGCCAAGCCACCTCCAGGGCAGTGAACCTTGTCCAAGGGACCAATGACATGAAATGCACAAGCTCAAATAGAAAGCATTTGTGTCCTGCAGTCTTTCCAGAAATGTTCTCTAACCACTGAGCTAAACACAGAGGAATGTATAAATACATACACTCTGCCAGCAGAAGAATCCTATTTTATTCTATTTTTCTGTTTCTACCAAGTATATCTCTTTCTCTGTTGGGAACATATTCTGAGAGTAAGCTGAGAAGGTGATTATGTTCTTTCAGCAGTCATAACATTGCCAAAGGTCTGGTCCTTCTCTCCCTTAAGGTATGTGTGGGGGCTATTCTTTCCGAAATTAGACATGTTCAGAGTCTGGTCAAATACTGCATAATTGTCTAATCCTTCAATGGTGGACAAGAAGGCCTGGACTGTGGTTTATGACGATGGCAGTTTTGAGGAGTTAATGCCAATTATCAATTAAAAGCAGGCAGTTAATTGGCATTCCATGCAGGAAAAGGTTCATTAGAAACCTTTATTTCAAACATGGTTTCATATAGTATACACAGCTCCAAACCAGATTCATGCAGTGGAGAGGCCAAAGGCTTCTCCTGGACATATAAGGGGTGCCTGATCCATTTCCTTTCCATCAGAGAAGGGGCAAAGCACACGTGGCAGAGATAACATTCTTTAATAAAGTTCTGCGTCCCAGACCCATCACTATATGGAGGTCCACAGGTCCACTTCTAAAAAGTTGTCTTTGTTTTCAATGACAAAATATAGAATTCTCAGAAAAAGTAGTAATTTAAGATAAGACTTCCACAACACAATTTTTCACATGCCTTTAGAAAATATCTTTTTAGGGCCGGCCCCGTGGCTTAGCGGTTGAGTGCACGCGCTCCGCTGCTGGCGGCCCGGGTTTGGATCCCGGGCGCGCACCGATGCATCGCTTCTCCGGCCATGCTGAGGCCACGTCCCACATACAGCAACTAGAAGGATGTACAACTATGACATACAACTATCTACTGGGGCTTTGGGGGGAAAGTAAATAAATTTTAAAAAATTATTAAAAAAAAAATCTTTTTAAAATTCTTATAAAATTAGCTAAAATTTTATAACCAGTTTCCTGGATGAAGTCCTCTATATTCTAAATTTTCATAATCTTTGATTCTAGCTCTTTTCTTTATAGTTCTGATTCTTTGCTCTGTAAAGCAGATCAAACATAGTTTGATGATACATGCATTCAAAACAAAATAGAAATTTAAAAAATCCTTTGATGTTTTTACACAAACTCTATTAGGCATTTGCATCAATTTCACATAATGCAAGATCCGTTTCTCAGGACTGAGAAAATCAGAAAACATAATGAAACAGTGGTGGGTGGGAAAGAGATAAAGAACATGTTAGCTAAAATAAGTTATAGTTCTATCAAGCTGATGATTAAATTATGTAAATTTGAATTTGAAAAGTACTCTATAATTCTTAACAATTGCTTCAGGGTTTAACGCTATGGGGGGAAAGATAAGCTTGTGACAATATGGCAAATATAATAATACTTCTCATGAAAGTAAAAAAATATTCTTAGTCAGATTTAAGTATAAACAACACACACTGTGAAGAATGAGCTCTTATTACCTATTTGAGAGTATTAATAACGCATGCTGTTATCTTTGAGGTAGATCATGGTACCTACACTTAAAAATATGTATTAAGCGTGCATATGCAGAAAAAGATAATTCACGGAAAGAGTATTTTTGAGGGTGGACAATTCCTATAGACCAAGAAGCAGCTCTTTCAGACTATACAAACCTAAGTAGTGTAACCAAGCGCCCAGGAGTTGAATGCTCAGTCATATTTTAAAAAAAACCAGAGGCCAGCTTCCAGAGGAAGAAGGGAACGTCTGATGAAATGTCAAGGGCAGAGATAGACAATGAAAACAGTAGAGGAACATCCACCCCAAACCTCACGAGTTTTACAGTCTACTTACTGAGGACTCTTTCACCAAGAGTCTTTCAGGGTTATTTTGTTTCTCACAATCTTACCCCTTCACACTCACAAACTCTTGTTTTGCCATTTTCAAATTCTCCAGAGTCACCCCTCAAGCAAACATCAGGTCCTAGTCTTTCCTTAGAAAACCCTTTTACTCTCCATATTTACTGATTTCTGTGGCTCAGACTCCTGTCTCCATGATAACTGCTCCTGGCTTGGAAATCTAGCCTTAGGCAAGATTATTGTCTCTCCCGGTACCTTTCCGCACTTGATCCTTGGTTATCTGATCTGCAGCCAGCTACCCTCACTTTCGCCCTCAACCAATACCTTTCCTAAGTAGAGTACTGTGTGGTTAGGTGCATGAGCTCTGGAGTGTGTTTTCATCCTGGCTCAAGCACCTAACAGCTTTGGATCTCTGCAAGTTATCCTGTGGGCTTCAGCTGTCCCATCTGTAAAAAAGAGATAATAGTACCTACCTCATAGTACTGTTTTAAGGTTTAGGTCAAATAATACACGGGAAATTCTCAGCACACTCCTAGTGCACAGTATGAGCTCAGTAAATGTTAGCCTTGCTTTAACTCAGCAGTCATAAACTGTTAGCAAAGTCATGAATTTGTGCTCCTTTACAGTGAAAAACAATTATTTCTTAGCTTAAGAACAGCACTGATGTGTGACATTACTGATGTAAAACATACTCTGAATTTCGTTTTTACTATAACCATGCAGTCACATACACTAATACCTGTGATGACAGCATAAAATCTAGCTTTAATTTTTTTCCCTCAAAGCCCCAGTAGATAGTATGCCACAGCTGCACATCCTTCTAGTTGCTATATGTGGGACGCGGCCTCAGCATGGCCGGGGAAGCGGTGCGTCGGTGTGCGCCGGGGATCGAACCCGGGCCGCCAGCAGCGGAGCGCGTGCACTTAAACGCTAAGCCACGGGGCCGGCCCATAAACCTAGCTTTAAACTGATGTTAATGTTTTCTGAGAGGTAAAGGAAACCTAGCTTAAAAAAAAAGCCTTGTGCTATAAACTCTATCTGCATTCCCTCATTTATTCTTTATAACAATCCTATGTTGACATGTTTACTTGATACATGATATAACTATTATTGCTATTTGCTAACTGGTTGCTAAGATATCAACCAGCTTGTCTTTTACAGGCCAACACATTGCATTTTTGACACCCTCTTAATTATAAGCTTAGTGACTAATATGACATTTCTAAAATTATTCAACTTGCCACCTTTAACAACTGCTTTTGGGGGCTGTATCAATGTCCATTGAATAGGTTGTTTTTGGCTTGAATATTTTCTTGCCATAAGTATCTTGAATAACTTCTGTATAGTTATTCAAAACATCTTCGTAGTTGTTCCACTTGTTAAAAGAGGCTGGTTCATTGCTTTCTTGATTGGGTGGGTGTTTAGGGGGAGTATATACTGGCACGACCCTGGCTTTCTTCTCCTAACATTTAAAATCTATGTTTAGGACTACATTTCCACAAAGATAAGCTTACTTTTTAATTGAAATTAATCTGGCCTCTTTTCTGGTCCTTTTCATTTTATAGTAATTAATGTGGATTACCTTCCTCCTCTCTTTCATGAATGTGGGTTGGTGATTATCTTTTCCAGAATATTTAAGACTCTCAATGTTTTTCTGGCTACTGTTTCTAAATAAATTGACTTTTTCAAATCAAGCTTCATGAGACAATGGGATTACTGATTTAACGCTTTGCTGAGTTCTCACTATATTAAATCCCTGACAAAAAACCCACAATTATATCTGGCAGATTATATTCTCTATCAAGACCCTAAAGCTGCCTTCGCGCAAGATGACTATCATCGTGCATAGACACTTCATTTCTCATCACATCTCCCATTACTTCATCAGGGCTGAGCTTACTGGCTCTGGACCAACCACAACAAATTCCAGAATTCTTATCTTCTAAAGAACTCATGGGGCCGGCCCCATGGCTTAGCGGTTAAGTGCGCGCGCTCCGCTGCTGGCGACCCGGGTTCGGATCCCGGGCTCGCACTGACGCGCTGCTTCTCCGGCCACGCTGAGGCCGTGTCCCACATACAGCAACTAGAAGGATGTGCAGCTATGACATACAACTATCTGCTGGGGCTTTGGAGGGGGAAAAAAAACAAAAAACAAAAAAACTAAAGAACTCACGGGGGCTGGCCGGTGGCGCAAGGGGTTAAGTGCGCGCGTTCCGTTGCGTCGGCCCGGGGTTCGCCGGTTCCGATCCCAGGCGCGCACCGATGCACTGCTTGGCAAGCCATGCTGTGGTGGCGTCCCATATAAAGTAGAGGAAGATGGGCACGGATGTTAGCCCAGGGCCAGTCTTCCTCAGCAAAAAAAAAAGAGGAGGATTGGCAGATGTTAGCTCAGGGCCAATCTTCCTCACAAAAAAATAAATAAATAAAAATAAAGAACTCTTGCCAAAAATAGTGTCAGAAATAAGACAGTGGGATGCAGGTATTAGACCAGAACACACACACAGTGTTGCTAGATTGTAGATTTATCAGCAAATCCTGGAAACAGAAAGCTTAATAACACTGGACTTACATTCCTAAATACCTTAGTTTTGATATAGCAAGTACAAAGACCTTAGTTTTGATACAAGTACAAAGACAATTAAAATCCTCAAGCCGCGTGAATGGTGGAAATGATTATATATTCTTAAGCTCTGGAGACAGTAAGTGTGGAAGAGTTTAATATGTTGACAACGCTTAGAATATGCTATTAAGCGTTCAACATTCACTTCAAACATACCAGGACGTTTCTCTGGGAGGTTGACAGTCTTCTCACTGTTTCAGGAACTAGAAAGATGCGCTAATTATGGAGCAAGTCTCAGATGCTCTAAAACTCGGCAGAAAAAGAACTTCCTAGCACTCAGTCCATTGCTGTTTTGCCAAAATTGGTAGATTTGCCCCCACAATGAAGATCAACAGCAGATTTTTATGCTTTGGGCTATATACTTATCATTTCCCTTCCTTCAAATAAAGTGACCATGATTTACCTCCCCAAAACATAGTTATTGAGAAACACAACTTTAATGATGATCCCATGTGAAAAAGACTTAAAAAGCCACTGTATGTTGTAAAAGCTATGGGCTACCTACCGCCTCAAAGCAGCAGTCCCCAACAATACAAAGTCCTGAACTGAGGTTGGTGATGGGATTATAAGAAAAGTGACTCATTCCATACCCCTTAACGGATCTTCAAAATCCCATATGGAGTACCATATCTTGATTGTAATGGTTGTTACATGAAAATACACATGATAAAACTAAACAGAACTACACACATACACACTTGAGTCCTGTAAAACCAGTGAAAGCTGAATAAGTTTTGGGAAGTTTACCAATGTCAATTTCTTGGTTGCCATACATAACTCTATTTATATAAGATGTTACCATTGGGGGAGGCTGGGTGGAGGATGCACGAAGACTTCCCTGTAAATTTTTTTGCATTTTCCTACGAATCTATAGTTATTTCAAAATAAAAAGAAAAAAAAACACACTTCATGTAGAATCAGAATCTTTGAGACAGAGTTCTACTGAAGGAGTGATGTCCCCCAAGGAAGAAGCAAATAAAAGTCCACACCACCATAGATTACAGTGCTTTTTATAAGGACACTTAAAACCACAAATACCTAATTATCTTAAATACCAAAGCAGATTAATTTTCATTTTGTTAGGGTTTGTTTGGTTTTGTTCTGTTCCGAGTACACAGATAATCAGAACTATCAGCTAGTTCTGCTCTCCTCGGAATCAGAAACAAGTCATAGAAAAATAAGCAATTTGTCCTTCCTGGCCCCTGCACTTCTCTTTTCCCATCTACAACCTCCTCCACAAATCAGATTTCTCTTCTAAACTTTCAAGTTTAAATAACATTGTACCACAAGTCATTTCTATCTATTGTTAAGAAACTTCACCTCAACTATGAAGGTCTTAGCTTGTTTTCAGACCCTGGGGCACATAAGTGTTTTAGATTAAGAGACACTTTCAATCTTGGCTTTATTTGCTCCCAATAAGCCAGATTCTCCCTGTGCCTAAACTGTTCCTTCGCTATCAAGCACCTTCGGAAACTGCATTAACTCTTCCAGGCTAGGTGGATTTTATTTTGCAGTTAAGGAGTTTGTTATTGACAAGTATCCTTCCAACATCTTCAACATCTTCCAGACCTGCAAAGTTACTAACAAACCAGGGCCTTTGGATATTGTGATTAATGAACCTATCTTTAGATGGAGATGAAATAAAATTTAAAATCTCCTCTAGCCTACCCGTTCTCAAACTTGGCTGCACATTGGCACTATCTGATGGGCTTTAAAAATTATCGATGCCTGAATCCCACCTCTAGATTATGATTTAATTGCTATGAGGTGTAGCCTGAGCTTTGGGAGTTTTTACAAATCCTCAGGTAATTCTTATATGTAAAGTTTAATAACTATTGCTTTAGCACACAGCTCTTCACATGGAGCACTTTTCATATTTCATCCTTCTTCCAAACATGCATACATAAAGACAAGAGTAATCATACGTTCAAGTGCTTAAGGAATCTAAGCACTTATTCAACTAGAACCTTACCAATTCTTTGGTTAAGCCTCCACTGTCGATACCCTTCCCTGACAATAAACTTTGGAAATGCCTTTCAGATCTTGTAGGGGCCCTACAGACTCTCAGATTCATATCTAGTGAAAGCAGAAGGCTCATATGAAAAACAGGAAATCCTCAAAGCATATTTTTTGTTTTTTTTTAAAGCAGACTTTACTTTTTAGAGCAGTTTTGGGTTCATAGCAAAACTGAGCAGAAGGTACAGAGATTTCCCACATACTCCCTGCCTCTATACAAGCACAGCCTCCCCCATTATCAACATCCCTACCAGAGCCGTACATTTGTTACAACTGATGAACCTACATGGATACATCAGCACCACCCCAAGTCCATAGTCTTCATTAGAGTTCAATCTTGGTGTTGTACATTCTGTGGGTTTGGACAAGTGTATAATGACACGTATCCACTGTTATAGTATCTTGCAGAGTAGTTTCACTGCCCTAAAAATTTCTCCCTTCCCTCTAACCCCTAACAACCACTAATCTCTACTGTCCCCACAGTTTTGCTTTTTCTAGAATGTCATATACTTGGAATCATACAGCGTGTAGTGTATGATTCTTCTTTCACTTAGTAATATGTATTTAAGTTTCCTCCTTGTCTTTTGATGGCTTGATAGCTCATTTCTTTTTAGTGCAATAATATTCCATTGTTTGGATGTACCACAGTTTATTTATCCATTCATCTACTGAAGGACATCTTGGTTGCTTCCAAATTTTGGCAATTATGAATAGAGCTGCTATATAAACATTCACATGCAGGTTATTGTGTCGCCATAGTTTACAATGCCTTTGGGTAAACACCAAGGAACATGTCTGCTGGACTGTATGGAAAGTGTATGTTTACTTTTGTAAGAAACTGCCAAACTGTCTTCCAAAGTGCCTGTACCATTTTGCATTCCCACCAGCAATGAATGAGAGTTCCTGTAGCTCTACGTCCTCTCCAGCATTGGTGTTGTCAGTGTTCTTGATTTTGGCCATTCTAATAGGTGTGTAGTGCCATCTTGGTGTTTTAATTTGCATTTCCTTCATGACATAGGATGTGACACATCTTTTCATATGCTTATTTGCTAGCCGCATATCTTCTTTGGTGAGGTGTCTGTTAACATCTTTGGCCCATTTTTAAACTGGGTTGTTTTCTTGTTGTTGAGGTTTAAGACTTCTTTGTTTATTTTGGATAATAGTCCTGTATCAGACATGTTTTGCAAATATTTTCTCGCAGTCTGTGGCCTGTTTTATTCTCTTGAGAGTGTCTTTCACAGAGCAGAAATTTTATTTTGCATGAAGTCCAATTTATCAATTCTTTCTTTCATGAGTTGTGCCTTTGGTGATCTAAAGAGTCATCACCAAAACCAAGGTCATCTAGATTTTCTATGTTATCTTCTAGGAGTTTTAGGTTTTACATTTAGGTTTGTGATCCATTTTCAGTTAATTTTTGTGAAGGATGTAGGGTCTGTGGCTAGATTCACTTATTTGCATGGCGATGTCCACTTGTTCCAGCACCATTTGTTGAAAATACTATCTTTGCTCCATTGTATTGCCTTTGCTCCTTTGTCAAAGATCAGCTGATTATATTTATGTGGGTCTATTTTGGGCTCTCCATTATGTTCCATTTATTTATTTTTGTCTATTCTTTCATGCATACCACACTGTCTTGATTACTGTAGTTCCATGGTAAGTCTTGAAATCAGGTAGTGTCAGTCCTCCAATTTTGTTATTCTCTTTCAATATTGTCTTGGCTATTCTGGGTCTTTTTTGCCTCTCCATATAAATTTTATTTTATTTATTTATTTTTTGTGAGGAAGATCAGCCCTGAACTAACATCCACGCCAATTCTCCTCTTTTTGCTGAGGAAGACCGGCCCTGAGCTAACGTCTATTGCCAATCCTCCTCCTTTTTTTTCCCCCCTTTTTCTCCCCAAAGCCCCAGCAGATAGTTGTATGTCATAGCTGCACAACCTTCTAGTTGCTGTATGTGGGACGCAGCCTCAGCATGGCCAGACAAGCGGTGCGTCAGTGCGCGCCGGGGATCCGAACCTGGGCTGCCAGCAGCGGAGCGCGCACACTTAACTGCTAAGGCACGGGGCCGGCCCCTCTCCATATAAACTTTAGAATCAGTTTGTCGATATCCACAAAAAAACTTGCTGGGATTTTGATTGGGATTACACTGAATCTATAGATCAATTTGGAAAGAATTGACATCTTGACAATATTGAGTCTTCCTATCCATGAACATGTAATATCTCTACATTTATTTAGTTCTTTGATTTCTTTCATCAGAGTTTTGTAGTTTTCCTCACATAGATCTTGTACATATCTTGCTAGATTTATATCTAAGTATTTCATTTTGGGGGGGTGCTGATGTAAATGGTATTGTTTTTAATTTCAAGTTCCACTTGTTTATTGCTGGTATTTATGAAAGCAACTGACTTTTATATATTAACCTTGTATCCTACAACCTTGCTACAATTGCTTATTAGTTCCAGCAGTTTGTCGATTCTTTACGATTTTCTACATAGACAATCATATCTTCTGCAAACAAAGTTTTACTTCTTCCTTCCCAATCTGTATATCTTTTGTTTCCTTTACTTGTGTTACTGCATTAGCCACGACTTCCAATACAATGTTGAAAAGCAGTGGTGAGAGGGGACATCCTTGCCTTGTTCCTTCAAGCTTCAAGTTTCTCATTAAGTATGAAAAAATATGTTTGTTGTAGGTTTTTCTAGATATTCTTTATCAAGTTAAGGAAGTTCCCCTCTATTCCCAGTTTACTGAGGCTTTTTAATCACGAATGAGTGTTGAATTTTGTTAAATGCTTCTTCTATATCTATTGATATGATCATGTGATTTTTCTTCTTTAGCCTCTTGATGTGATGGATTACATTAACTGATTTTTGAATGTTGAACCAGCCTTGCATACCTGGGATAAATCCCACTTGGTTGTGGTGTACAAAACTTTCAATACATTGTTGGATTCAGTTTGCTAATATTTTGTTCAGGATTTTTACATTTATGTTCATAAGAGATCTGTAGTCTGTAGTTTTCTTTTCTTGTAATGTCTTTGGTTTTGATATCAGGATAATGCTGGCCTCATCATATGAGTCAGGAAGTATTCCCTCTGCTTCTATCTTCTGGAAGAGATCATAGAGAACGGGTATAATTTTTTCCTTAAATATTTGGTAGAATTCCAAGTGAACCCATCTGGGCCCGGTGCTTTCTGTTTTGGAAGGCTAATAATTATTGATTCAATTTTTTAACTAGATATAGGCCTATTCAAATAATCCATTTCTTCTTGTGTGAGTTTTGACAGATTGTGTCTTTCAAGTAATTAGTCTGCTTCATCTAGGTTATCAAATTTGTAGGCAAAGAGTTGTTCATTGTATCCCTTTGTTATCCTTTTAATGTCCATGGGATCTGTAGTGATGTCCCCTCTTTCACTTCCAATATTAGTAATTTGTGTAAAGAATATTCTTTTAATAAAAGTTTTAATACTTAAATAAATGAACTAAATCCTCTCAAGAAAAATGAGTATTCTAGACTTCACTAAACTAATACTTTTTTTTTTTGAAAAGCAAGCGTACAATATCAAAACTTATGTTTTTGAGGATTATTCAAACTAGTATTAAAGAAGATGTGTGATGTGAGAAAATATTTTCATTGTACCTGTGGATCTAGTTGTGATAACTCCAAAAGGAGCAGAGAAAGACTTGGAAAAATGAACTTCGTGATTAAGAGAGATTACCTTCTTAATTGAAAATTTAATTTCCCCGCCATTGAAACACAGCACCTATTCCCAAAAGCTTATTAGTTTTGAACTATGGCTACTACTTAGAACCTATTTTGCTTATCCATATCAATTTCAAATTGATTCAAAAGGCAGAATTCAAATAAACAGCGTACAAAACTGGAATTTTAAAATACCAAGAAAATAATTTCTTTTGATATCCTGGACATTTAAGTTAGGACTCTCTCTAAAACACATATTTAGATAATTATTAGGAGGACATAAAAGGAGAAATTGTTTCCCTATGGCCCAGTAATTAAATTATTCTGTATTTTCCCTGGAAAATTTGAAAATATGTCCAAAAGGGGCATTTATAAGGATGTTCAATGCAACAATATTACGACAGTGAAAAACTGTCACAAATAAGGGTAAATAATCTATGTTATATACATGTCATGGAATATACACATATACATAAGTATGTATATTTATATATACATATGTATATGTCACTGTGTGTGTACATATATACACACACAAGACATAATGGGTCTGTAGAACAATATGCAATGAATATCACTCACGTAAAAAAACAATAAAACCATATCCTTGTAGGTACACATATATGTATACAAATGCACAGAAAAAGGTTTGGAAAGTCACAATCCAAAATGATAACAGTAATTACCTCTAAGATTTTAAGGTGTTTGTTGCTCAATAGGGGTTTCAGTATTACCTATAATATTTTAATTTTTTTTTTAATATTGAGAATGAATTCATATTTTATGGCTGAAATAAATCTGAAAAAGATAATGTCCAAAAACATACTTTAAGAAATCAAACATAGCAAAAGTATACCCACCTTGACACTGACAGGTGCCAACAAAGACGCTTTAATGACATGCATCCTCTTTCCCCAGTGGAAATAGTAGAAAGCAATGGAGAGTTAAGAGCAGAACATTCTGGTCAAATTCACACCTGGGTATGGTTGCTCAGCTGCTCCACTTAATCAAAAGGAATTCTTGCTGTCTTCTTTCTCTGGGATAGGTGTGTGCCCATTATTTGTGCACACACAAGGTGCTTACCTGCATCTTGATAAATAGAGGCACTGGAAGGATGTCACCCAAAGGGGGGTAATATACATGCCTCAGTGTGAAAGCAAGCAATGTACAAAAATTAACCCATTGCAAATTCAGCACCAGTATATTATGTATGTATTGCTAACTGGCTCAAGGAAAACAGAATTGCTCATTCCAAGATATCAGTTAAAAGGTGCTGGTCAAATATTTATATACAATCTCTGTAATACGACCTGATGTTTCCTCTCCTATAAATATCTTCTTTGCAACAACTGTCTTTCAGAATTGTCACCATCCTTTCTGGTATATGTCAGAAATCTGAAAATGATGGCCTGCAGGTAATATGTGGCCTCCAGATGTGACTTGTTTTGCCTTTACTCTACTGTCCCCATAGTATTTTGAAAAACAGTATTTTATATTTCCATAAAAATCCAGATTTCCACTTTATCTTCATGTTGTAACACTGGGTCTACCTTGCTTCATGGCAACCACTCCGCATCATCCCAGTCCCCATCATGCCCTATTGCCTCTTCAACAGTGAGGCTGAGTCAGTTGCCATTATCATTCTGCTTTTGCTGTTGTTTTTCTCACAGCAAAGTTGAGAAGAAAATTAATTAATACTTGTACTTACATCTCTACCAAAAGTAGGAAAACTAAAGACACACAGTATCAATGTTTCAAGAAAAATGGGAAAGAGGATATTTTTCCATGATTTTAAGAATATTCCTACACATCTGATTTGCAAATGAAATATGTTTTGATGAAAGAATATAACTTAATATGCCATTATGAAACTACTGGCCAATTCTCTCTCACTTATGATATCTTCCTGTCCATAGCAGGCAGTTGAATTTGGGATGTCTGGTTTATATAATACTTATGAATATGCCACCAGCCACAAGATATATAGGCAGTGAAAAAGCAAACACAAGAATTGGAGTTTTGTGAATTACACAGATATTCATCTATATGAATTAACTTTACATTTAAAATTCATCACATCATCAATTCTAAATATGCTTGTCGGGCACCAACTATACATAGCAGGTATTGCATATTAGGTGTTACATGCATGGAAGCTGAGTAAAATATAGTCCTTACCCTCTAGGAGCTTGCTTTTGGATTAGGGAAGTTATGGAGAAGAAAGAATAGACAGATATACAAGTTACTCTATTAGAAAGGCAAATTAAGAGAGATCACAGGATAAATACAAGCAAAGCCCCGTGAGAGCTGGGAGGAGGGAGCAAGACAGGAAGATCAGGAACAGCTTCAGGGAGAAAGTAGCACGTGAGCTGGACCTTAAGACAGTTACAATTTATAAAAGATGAGATAAAATGGAGGCAGTAAAACAGGAAATTTTAGGCAGTGTTGAGGAACAGTAAGTCACACAGTGCACCTGCAGTGTACTGTACACCTGGTAAGAAGAGTGGAAGAGGAAGCTGGAGAAGTAGTTGGGATCGCGTTATTGACAGACTTCACTGCCAAGTTGATGAATTTGGCCTTAATAAGCTGTGTAACAGGGAACTTCCAAGTGCAGTAGGTAAGATGCTCGTCATCGGAGCTAAAGCAAATATGCTAGTTACATTACATAAGAAATTACAGAAAACAAAATTATTTCTATAAGTTACGTGAACAGCAATACATGAATGATTTTCTCTATTCTGTAGAGAAAATCCCACTGTTCTTGTACAATAATTAATTCAATACTATTGCCAAAATTTTAAGCTTCTGTGATTTAAAAAAAGTATCAAACAATCTAACAAATAATAATGAAATCCTAGGTATACAGCTACCTTATACTTGTGAGAGTTCAAGGAAGATGGTTTCAGAGGTAATCAAGTCAATCACATTGCTCCTGATAGATATATTTAGATCAGAATGTATCTCCAGGTCACAATACTGGAGGATTCACCGTCCTAGAACTTATGAAGGCCCCCATAAAGAAGGTGTTGCAGTTAAGGAAAAGGAAAGTACCGGGTTATGGACCAGAAAACCCAAGTTCTAGCCTTGTTTTGCATCAAGTAACCGTGAGACTTTGAGCGTCACTTCTCTTCTTTCAGCCTCAGAAACTTCATCTGTAAAATGAAAGGACGTGATAGGAATGAGATCTAAGGTCTCTCCAAACTCTTCTCTAAATATCAACAGTTACAAACTGGCAGCCTTCAAGTCTGAAATGGCAGGCAGGCTGTGTGGGCCAAAGCACTTACAAAAAAAACAAACAAAAAACAGAAAAAGTCCCATTCTAAAACATTGAAGATCTGACATAAAAATCCAGATTTCTCACTTTTCTTGAAAACCCAGAAAATCTGGCAACACAAGACCCACATCCCCACATGGCCACAATACACTGTGGCTGACCAGGTACTGCCTCCCCTTTAACCAGACCTACCTTGTTCTCCAGTTCGCCAGTCTCCACCCTCTGCCTCACTCATTTGTTACCTGTCCGACTCTGAATGAGTTTGTGACCACTGCCATACATACAGGAGACATCCCCTCTATTCATTCTACAGATATATGAGGCATGCACTGAGCTAGATGCTGTAAAAGAAATAAACATTAGATATATCTAGTCAAGAAGTAGGAACTCACTGTCAGAAACAATAGATCTGAGAGTGGGATTTCAAGTTACGGTGGAAGAGATTATTTCAATTCTTCAAATATCATAGAAGAGAGATCTGTAATCTAGATCAATATTGTCAAAAACAAGAATATGAATATTTGGTAGAAATTTCAAGCCTCTTAAGTAGAAGAGTTCAAGTCAAGTCTTTCCCTACATAGTAAACCATTAAATCTACAGGCTTTTCATAGGATCACAGGATCCTGCCGGCAGGCAGAGGGCTGTCCATAACTGCAGAAGCTCAGCCCCAGTCGTAAGGATGCTCCTTGACTCTGGTCAAATGTGAAAGCAACGGAGTCTGAGAATTGACATCAGATCAGTCACTGAGGTGCAGGGACATAAATATCCAGGTACGAAGGACAGTGGCCTAAGGTCTTAACTCAGTCATATGTGGACCAGGGAACCATCACAGCCTCTGGCCACTCTGGCCCTCTAAGAGACACCATGGTTCTTTGCTTTGTCAGAATCCTATCACGCAGGATTTTCCAGGAAATAAGATCTGCCTCTGTCATGGCATTATTGTCTTCTCTCTTGATAGTTCACTGCTGTGTTGTGCTGGCCCTTAAGAGCCTGTCATCCTCTGAGGATGTCTATGCAAAGGATGTCATCGGTAGTGTTCCTTCATTGCTAGAAATTAGGTAAGTATAAAGAGTGATGATATATGATCATATATGATCATATATATGATTTCATATATGATATATGAAATTCACAATTTATAAGAGCAAAAAGAGCATGAATACTTGTCAATAGAGACCTAGTAAATTAAATTATGGTAAAGACATAAAATATTCCGCAGCTGTAAAAAAGAATGGGCTGGAATGCTACTGAGCAATAAAAAAGAGCAAACTATTGATACACATAACAACTTGAATGAATGTCACGGAATTACGCCAAGTGAAAAAGGCCGAAAAGCCAATCCCATGAGGTTATATACTATATGATTTCATTTACATAACATTTTTTAAATGACCAAATTATACAAATGGAGAACAGATTAGTAGTTGCCAAGGGTTAGAGATGGGTAGGAGGTCAGAGGAAGATGGGATTGGATACACAAACCTACACATGTGATAAAATTGTATAGAAATATACCCACACCCACACAATATACATTCCATGCCACGAAAAGAATATAGTTGAAGCAATCTCTAAAAATTTTCAGTAAACCTCCTTACAATAAGAAAGTACTTTTGAAAAATTAAAGAGGGAGAGGAGAAGGGGAGGGAGAGAAGGGGAAGAGGGGAGGAGGGAGGGAGAGAAGCCAGTGGGAGAGAATGAGAGAATGAGAATGGGAATGTTCTATACATGATATGAATGACCTCTAAGCCACACTATTAAAAAGAAAAAAAACAAGGTAGTGTGTGTAGCACTCTATCATTTGGGTAAACCAAAACAAAAATGTTAATACTTAATGCTTATCCACAGAATTTTTCTGAAAGGACACAAAAGAAACAGGCAACACTGGTTGCCTTTACAGGTAGGGTAGTGGGAGGCTGAGGGTTAGGATGGAAGGAAGACTTTAATATATATACACTCTTGAACCTTCTGAATTTTATATCATGTATTCATATAAATATTACTTATTCACAAAGTTACTATTTTCTTTTTGAATATGTGAAAATCAAGGCTTCAGTGCCTTCACCTTTGTTCACACCTGTGGTCTGGCAACTTCTTTCCGTTACTACTCAGCCCCTCCTGGGTGTTTATTAATCATCTTTTGCACCTAAGCCTCTTAAGCCTCCATACTAGTTCTGAAGGTCAGATTCACTGATTACCTGAAAATGCTTCTGAATTAGTACTCTTCCCCCAGCACCCTCCCCCGGCACCCTGCACTATTTCATATGGCATAGCTCAGTCCATGTAGCTGACTATAAAAGTGACAATTATCTTCAAGCCAAGGGAAAATTTTGAATTTCAAAAGCACATGAGAACAAGTTAAAAAGTAATAATGATGATGACGACAGCTACCGATTTTTGAGCTTTTACTGCGCCAAACTGCTTACAAGCGTCATCTCAATTGACTCCTCACAGCAACCTTTAATACGTAAGTTTCGTTATTTTCACTTTACAGATGAGGAAACTGAAGCTCAGACAGGTTAAATGATTTGCTTAAGGTCATATAGCTTCCAAGGGAGGAAACTGAACTTGCACTAGGGTCTGTCAATAATAAAAATAGGAATCATTCTTCTATGGCTTAGCAAAACTGATTATCAGTTTTGCTAGCTCTAAACTCTAAACTCTATCTGAAACAGCTGTATGGCCTCTTTGTAGCTGACAACCTGGTGCTTTTACACTCTTAGCAGTAAGCCAGGCTCTAGACACCTATTATTACCAAAATACCTGCAACTTGCACAGTTAGCAGGATGAAACACCAACAAAAAAGCGGAGGCGCCTCCAAAGTAAGAACACTTAGGTTGAAATTTTTAGTCAATCCAATTCAGAATTTAAAACTTGATCTCTAGATGAGAAGGCACTTATTTTGGTTTGCCCAATGAGCAATCAGAATTCTTGCACTAGGGAAATAAATCCAACCAGAAAATTAAAGATTTTATCTTTGCCAATAAACTTATGAATTAATCATTGATATCTGCATCAAATTTGAACTTCTAGAAAATTATGTGAATCAAATAAGTGTCAACAAACAGATTATTTAGTGTATTATGGATGGCTTTTATCTCTGTAATCAGTCAAAACATATTTTGAATATGCCAACTTAAGCCTAAAAAAGTGATTCCCAAATAGAAAAATTTCTGCATCTCATCTACCAAATTACTTGCACAGGGAGTTTACAAGTAGAGTTGAATCACTGAAGTGAGAGGTTTTACGTTTAGTTTAAAAGATCTGAAACGTTAAGGATACCAGGAACTTTCCCCAACATCAGACTATTTTGTGTTAAGACACAAGACACCACAAAAGATTTTAAATAAACTTAACATGATTACAATAAAATTTTAAAACACATACCAAGCAGTTTTCTGAGATCATAAGGAAAACAATGTTAATAAAGTAACAGTAAAATGTTAGCAAATAAAAAGAGGTTTGATCCTCTATATTCCCAGGACATCATCTCTTAATAAACTTAAAATGTGTGTTATCAAGGCATTTTCTACCCACACCAAATTTCTCCAAGATACTCTTGGACTTTCTAATCTATTCTGCTTCTAGTGATGATGCAAAATTCAAGGATTTCTTAACAGCCCCACATCAGACTAGCAAAGTCAAACATCAACTGACAGTCTCCATTACTTTCTTTTTGGTGCCTTATCTTTCTTCATTTATCTCCTTTCATTGAGGTTATTTCTTATTCTAGTACCCCACAGTATGCAACATTTTATGTTCACCCCCTAAAGTCATGTTTATCTCTATCTTCTAAAAATCAGCAGAGGCTATTTCCGACTCCGTTCACTCTTCCCCACCCGCTCTTGGCATAAGATCGCAGACACAAAGCCATGACTGCAAAGCAAAAATATGACGGATTTAAAGTGATTCCTGGGTATTTACCACTTCTTATTTCATTGGCATTCTGAATACTGTCAGCCAGAACATAAAAAGGTTAAGAAAACTGAAGTAAAACATCCTCTAAGAGAACATACATGCCTTCATTTTCTTCTGAACTAAAGGACATATTCTGGAAATTGTATTTTTGATAAGAACAGACATTCAGCAGATTCAGTATCTTGTAAGTGGGTTTTTGTACAAACAATAATTCTATTGGCTATCTTGTGATGTACCATCACTCAACATAATAAAGGCGGCTGAGAAAGATCGACATAAAAATGTATTGTTGGCCAATAAGCAACCAAAGTAGCTTGTTAAATATTACAAACTGTGGAAGTTACTTAATGTAGCAAATTATACATTCAATATCGACTTACTGAACTTAAAGCCTCTTACATGAAAACATTCAGAATTTCAGGGAAGATAAAAGTACAGAAAGTTGTCAGGATTTCCCATTAAATTAGTCTTCAGTACTATACTTTCAAGTTCTTGAACCCAAAGTGACACTATTCGAATGCTAATAAATATTATCTCTATTCACACAGTATTTAATGTAGGTCATAAAACTAAAAGGTTTTTGTTTGTAGCCCAAGTGAACATTTCAAAATATTCAAGGCTTTTGTGAACAAATTTACAAGTTGCTGAGTTGGATTACAAAATGCAAATCGTGTTTGAGGAAGAAGGCTCTTATTTGTCTTCTCTCACGCTAGAAAATGATTTTTTTTTCTTTGCAGAATGAAAAAGGGAAAAGAGCTCCTTTTCTGTTTTTAAATAGGAATGATATTTGGGTTTTAGCTCTGTATGTTTCTAGGTTCCACCTGGTACTATCCACAAGAGAGGAGATTCTGTGCAGAAGGCCATGCTTTCCAATAATGAGCAATCTGGCAAGAACCTGAAAACCTGACAGGCTTAAAGGCTGCCTGCCAGAGGACTCTGCATCTCCATGCTCCTCTGCAATCTTGATTAAAAAAATCAACAATTCAAGTTCAGCAGTAAGGCAACAAGCTCCTGAGTTCCATGCAGTACATCACTTCTATCCACCTGGAGTCAAAGCCAGATCAGAGAAAAATCAAAACATAACACAGCATGAAGGGAGAAAGTGAAAAGAGGAAGGAAAGGAGAGAGGGAGGAACAGAGGGAGGATCAAAAAAAATGAAGCAATAAAACATCATGTTACAGAACAGATGAGCTCCAGGGAACTAATGAATATTCGAAATTACTAGTCTTCAAGATGCAAAGACAGAGAGAAAAATCAGCTGTAAAACAAAGATGAGTGTGTTGAACATCACTGAGCCTTGTGTTTACAACATGCGCTATGGAATCATTGAGCTACATAATATTCCATGGGAAAGAAGTTTTGAGATGTTCAGCTAGCATGTAATTAGAATACACCATATTAAAAAAGCAATAAAAGTAAAATTAAGAAAACAAGAGAAAAGGGCCCATGCTGTATAGCCCATGAATCTCATCGGCTTTATCGTGAAAGTTTATTGTTTTTAATCTTAGTACAATCAGCTACCAGTTACATACAGTAAAAAACAAAAACAGCCACAAAGCAATGATGATAGAGATAGTCTGTGACATTGTACAGTGGAAGAAATATTTTCTGTTGGAATCCTCCAGCAGACCCCCACCTGGCTTCAGCAGTTAAGCTATCACGCCCTCCCCTCCCCAAAAATAGTTAAAAAGAAAAATTAATGTCTTGCTTGGGTACAGCAAGATTCTAATACCTCGTGGGGACACTGGAGAACTTTAAAAAACTAAAGCAGTAGAAACAAAACAAAAACTGAAACGTGGAAGCAAGGTGACACACAACGAAGTTCCATGAGGCCTTGGCTTCAGATCACCTCAAAGCGAACCACCTGGAAAGAAAAGAAAAGGCTGTCATGCCAGGAAAGAACATGCAGAAAGTTCAGTAGACCTTAGTATCTCATCACTCCACTCCTTCCCAAATCTACAGAACCCAAGATTTTCTCAAGTCTCATATTTTTATAAGTGAGCCAGGTTGCAGAAAATTGCTTCCTTTTCACACACTCTGTACTATAAATGTTGGCAACTAGCATATACTTACTCTTTTAGAACCAGAAAATAATACAGGAAGAGAAGCATTTTTAGCAAAGCATGCTGTCTTCTTTATCTCAAACACTTCAAAACAACCACACAGTAGGCTATTTATAGGACTGTGTACCCTTACCTTAGAGGAACAATGACTCCATTCAAAAACTAAGTCTCATATATATTTGGTTCGATTGAGGGCTTTTTCAGCCAGGTGACCACTTTCATCTGTGATCTTCTCCCAATCAGTCTGTCCGACCACAAAACCTATGGCCCTTTTCCTATCTGCGTCCTTCTTCTCTTCCAGGTCTGCCCATCTCACCTAAAAAGAACATAGCGTTAGGCTGGGCTTTAGGAAAAATAAACATGCAAAGGGCCTCTTCCCTCTCTGGATAGTCTAAGGGGCAGGATAACTAATTTGAAACTAGGAATTTAAAAAATTAGAAATTAACTGGGGAGAACTGGAGAAAGCCACAGATAAGTTACAGAAAGAAAACTCTCTAGTCAATCACCAAGTCCTAACCATTCTAGCTCCTGAACAGGTCAGCTCTTGGTTCATCCCCTCCATCTCCTCTGTCCCTCCTTTTTAGTTCACCAACTTCATTTTTTTCCTTTAAGTAAAGCACCAACCTTTACCTAGTCTTCCTGTCTCGTTCTCACTCCCTCCAATCCGTTCTGCTAGAGTGATCTTCCTAAAATACACATAGTTGTGACTCTCATCTGCTTTAAATCCTTCCCCTACCTACCGAATAAAATCCAAGCACACAGGTCCCTCTGGATCTGGCCCTGTCTACTCTCCTGCAGCATCTCTGGGCAGTGCCTATGGCATTTTAAACAAGCAGTACAAAATTACTCTAGCTCTCAGAGCACATTGGGCCATTACCCATCTCTGTAACCTTGCATATACTAGCCTCTCTTTCTGACACATCTTTGCCCTAACCTTGTCCAGCTGGCATGAGTCTGGTCATCAAGCCCTGCTTTATCCCTCTTGTCCTCTGCCAAGCTAATTAATCTTTGCTTCCCTGGAGTTACTTCTGGATTTTGACATGTCTACTTTTGAACTTCCACACTATATTGCAATTATCCATTTATAGATCTGCGTTTCCTAACAGACTATAAACACCCTAGATCAAGGACTGAGTTTTATTTATCTTCACAGAATAAATATTTCTTGAAATTTAATCTTAAAGATTTTATTTATTCATTTTTTCCCCCCCTAAAGCCCCAGTAGATAGTTGTATGTCATAGCTGCACATCCTTCTAGTTGATGTATGTGGGACGCGGCCTCAGCATGGCCGGAGAAGCGGTACGTTGGTGCGCGCCTGGGATCCGAACCTGGGCCGCCAACAGCGGAGCGTGCGCACTTAACCGCTAAGCCACGGGGCCGGCCCTTGAAATTTAATCTTAGAGAGAAAATAGGGAGCTGGTATTATTATGTTCATTCATGAGATAAAGAGACCAAGAAACTGACTTTGATATCATCTATGGCAAGATGACAACTACAAATATATAGATCAGGGATATTTCCTATTGGTATTCTGATGTTTAAAAAATACAGATTCTATATATTAATAATTTAAAAATAGAAGCAGATATATTATAAATTTTAATAATATATATTCTTATAGTAATAATTTAAAAAATATAAGCAGATACATCATATTCTGTAAAAGTTGAAATACTCGAAGAAAGACTATGAAACTGGTTTGCAGTGCACAGTACCAATGTCTGCAGAGACTGTATTTTAAATATGGCTTGTGATTTATTATCTGTGACAAGGAAAGGGAACCAGAGCATGCATACTCCATGGTCTTCACACGGGACCTGGAAATGCATTATTGCTCTCAGAGGTACACTGGCCTTCCCTATTATCATTTACAGGACTACTAATGAAATGACTAGGCTTCTCCAAACAGCAACCACTTGGCCAAAGAGAAGATACATAGTAATAGCAGCGGTGAGAAATTGATAATACCTGATTCTTTTTAAGTAGCTTTTTAGTGTGTAGAAAACCTATTGCTCAATTACCTTCATGGGCCTTAAGAAAGCCTAATAAGTAATAAGCATACAAAGATCTCTGGGCCTTCTGCCCATTAACGGTGAAGTATTTATTTTGATAGATTCATACACACTCTTTCAGTTCCCATTGGGATCAAGCGTACACATTTTAGCAAAAGACCACAATGGGTAAGGGGATGAAGGACAGACAGACAGATTGTGGCCATGAACAAAGAAATGGTAACCAGTCCAGACTACATCCTTAGCACAGAGTTAAACACACTGATTAATCTCTCCCTGAATAAACTAAGAGCTAATTTTTAAATCCACAGTTTAAATTCTAAGTCTTTAAAACTCAGATAAAATAAAGAATATGAGATTAGAAGAAAAAGTACGTAATTATTTTTTAAATAAGCAATATGTTTTAGCACAAATGTCCAAAATTTTAAAGTTGAAATTAAAATATTTTGGAAACTACTGTATTTTGTTCACATCTCTAAGATACACTGATGCTATATCAACATTATTTATCTACATGCTGGACTCCTCCACTAGAGGTGGAGGCTTCATCCACAGACCTGACACACAGACATTCAATGTTGTAGAATGAATGATTACCAAAACACTAAAAATAGAAGGAGCAGAACAATGACTTTCAGCTAGAAATGGCTTCTTAAATGTCAGTGTCCCTCCTAATCCTCCTAGAGGTACTTTTATTGAAATTTACAATCTCAATTTTTTGCCATTTATCTTAACCGTAAAAAAAAATTGTTGCAACAGAAAAATCTTGACTAACACTCAAAGGTTTGAGGTACATATATTTCATCCATTGTCACTACAAATATTTCAAAAATGTATGAGTTCAGCAAACAAAACAAGGGAAATGTTCACTTTCCACAGTCATCAAAGTAAAACAAATTAAAGTCCATTTGAGAGCCAGCCCGGTGGCGCAAGCAGCTAAGTGCATGTGCTCCACTGCGGCGGCCCGGGGTTCGCCGTTTGGGATCCCGGGCAGGCACGGAGGCACTGCTTGTCAAGCCATGCTGTGGCGGCATACCATATAAAGTAGAGGAAGATGGGCATGGATGTTAGCCCAGGGCCAGTCTTCCTCAGCAAAAAGAGGAGGATTGGCTGATGTTAGCTCAGGGGCGATCTTCCTCACATACACACAAAAATGTCCACTTGAGTTACCATTTTATAGCCAAGGTAGGTAAGTGAGATTTCTAAAAACTAAATTTTATTTTCTTTCTTTCTTTTTTTTGTGAGGAGATCAGCCCTGTGCTAACATCTGCCAATCCTCCTCTTTTTTTTGCTGAGGAAGACTGGCCCTGGTCTAACAGCTGTGCCCATCTTCCTCCACTTTATATGGGACGCTGCCACAGCATGGCTTGCCAAGCAGTGCGACAGTGCGTGCCGGCATCCAAACCAGTGAACCCCGGGCCAACCCAGCAGAACGCGCGCACCTAACCGCTTGCGCGACCAGGCTGGCCCCTAAATTATATTTTAAAACCTAGCCAACTTTGTAAAATTCTAATATGATCAACTTTACAGAACTACCTTTTTGTTACAGTGGAAGTTAATCCCAGGAACCCACTTGTAGGATCTGCTTGTGCTCTGATGTTGATTTTGACGAGTGGTTTGAGCACTAAAAACTATTTGAAATGAGGGTGTGAGGCAGGGGAGGAGAGTTAAAGAGGAGCCACTTTAAAGAACTAGACGAGCACAGCTCAGTTCTCTTTGCCCACCCAGCTTACCAAGTAAGCTACATGGGCTCACATACTCCTTATATATTTTTTTTTTATAATTTTATTTATTTATTTATTTTTCCCCCAAAGCCCCAGTAGACAGTTGTATGTCATAGTCGCACATCCTTCTAGTTGCTGTATGTGGGACGTGGCCTCAGCATGGCCGGACAAGCGGTGCGTCGGTGCACGCCTGGGATCCGAACCCGGGCTGCCAGCATTGGAGTGCGATCACTTAACCGATAAGCCACAGGGCCAGCCCTCACATACTCCTTATTGAAGAGAAGTTATCTGACTAAAAATAAACTAGAGAAAAATATTTCTCATTTGAGATTATTCATTGTTACCAAACTACACCAAATTATTATTCCCAAAGAAAAGCTACTTCACTTATGTTGCCCCAAGCTTAGAACTGGAATAAGAGGTATCAGTACAAGTAGTCCCTGAGTGGAGCTGGGCCCATACAGTAATCAGATCTCCCTTCTCCACCTCCTCAAGCCACACAGACAAGGGCGGGCCCAGTGACTGACTGAAGTATTTGCAAGAGCTTTGAAACCTAGAATTCTTTGTAACGGTAGCCACTGTAATGGGAAGTTTTACTGGCATTTTTTTCCACTTACAATAAACTTTTAATATTAAAGTATTAAGGAAATTCCTAAAAAATAAATGATGTGTAAAAGTAAAGAAACATGATATGCAACCTCATTTTTTTTTTTTTAAAGATTTTATTTATTTTATTTTTTTTTCCCCCCAAAGCCCCAGTAGATAGTTGTATGTCATAGCTGCACATCCCTCTAGTTGATGTATGCGGGACTCGGCCTCAGCATGGCCGGAGAAGCGGTGCGTCAGTGCACGCCCGGGATCCGAACCCGGGCCGCCAGCAGCGGAGCGCACGCACTCAACCGCTAAGCCACGGGGCCGGCCCTGCAACCTCATTCTTAATTAAAGAAATCAAAAATGAGATACCATTTTTTTTTCACTTATTAGATTGTCAAAAGTTTAAAAATTTGGTAACAGCACTGCTGGTGCGAGTTTCGAAAAACAGGCACTTATTTACATGAGGGTGTATAAACAGGTGTAACCTTTTGAGAAAACAATCTCACAATATCTGTCAAAATGACAAATCATATTCTATGAGCTTGCAACTTTAGGGCTAAAAATCCACCCTAGGGATATACTTTCAAAAAGATGCCAAGTCATATGCACCATGACTTGCACCATAGCAATAAAATGAAAACAGCAGAAGCATCCACCAATAAGGGACTGGATAAATAACTGATTTTACAACCAAACAATGGCACACTAGGCAGACATTTGAAAAGAACAGGAGGTCTGTATATACTTATATAGAAAGATAAAGACAGATTAGCTGGAAAATTATAAATGCCGATCATATATAATATGATCCATTTTGCTTTGTTATTTTGTTTTAAAGATATACACAAATACCACTTTTATTGAATTTGACAACTGTGTGGAAGAACTATCCAACATCCTGGCTTCATTTCTCTGCTCCCTTTCATAACAAAACGTCTTCAAAAAGTTGTCTACATTTGCTATTCTGTACTTCTTCATTTCCTATTCTTTCCTCAATCTGCTCCAAACTGGCTTCTGCCCTTCAACTCTCTAAGAAAACTTGAATGATTCTTGACCAATCATCAAAGATCCCCATGTTGCCAAATCCAACGGCCATTTCTCTTTTCCCAATTTACTTGTCTTCTTTGTATCATTTAACAATTGACTATTCTTTACTTCTTGAAACATTTATCTCTATCTGAACTTCTAAATTTTGGAGTCCTGAGGCCTATTACCATTTCTAACTTAATTGGTCCCTCACTGAACTTCTGATTTTTCACTCTCAAACCTACGACTCCCCCCCGTTTTCTCTAACTCAGTAAATGGCACTCAGATAAGCACATACATGTCGTGCTTATGGCCAGAACCCTGAAGAGTGACCTTTGATTCCATCCACTCCTGGACCCTCTATATCTAATCCATTAAGAAGTCCCACAGATTTTTCTTCAACATTCTATTCTGCATTCTACTCTGGCTCTTTGCCCCATGACAAAATGGCACAAGTGGCCACTCTAAACTCCTTTCAAGTTGACAGCATGCTAGCCACGTGAGGTTCTGTTCTCCAATTTTTAAGTTACTTGTACATTTTGATCTGATAATTTGCAAGGTCTGACTCTTTTATTGGATGTGTTACTAAATCATTCTAAAAAAATAACATTCATATGATTATCTGCCTAAAGCTTTCTAAAACCAGATGCCTAAATGGGCCCTTCAGCCGTTGGTGGTTATTGACAAAGTCTCTTACCCTCTTCTTCCCAGGCTCAGAAGCACGAGTGTCATAATCATCAGGGAGCTGAAGATAATCCTCCATTCTGCTGGCAATTGCCTCCCAGTCTCGTTTCCTTTTAGTACCAGTTCTCAAGCCATCCAACTTGTCTGAGGGACAAACACAGAGCCGCAGCATTAAGGAAGAGTGTGAGCTTGCACACAACACACAAACAGGGGAAAAGAAGGCTGGAACACTGTGAGAGGGCACATCCACATTTTTGAGAGCAGCATCACTTGCAGATCCAAGCTATCTTCTTGGCTGAGATAATATCAAGTTCTGTGCAATTTCCATCGTTTATCTGGTGTTCATACTGGTAGCCACTACATTACGATGTTGGTTTAAGTAACAAATACGGGCAGAGCAAGAAAGGCACTTGTCTCCTGGCCTCCTTGTCCTCGCACCCCGCCCCAAATCACAACATTTCCGCTCTCATGTTCTGAAGGAAAATGCAAAGTTGAGTTTTTCTAAAAACAATTTCTTCCATTCTTTTTTTGTCTTTAGTACAATATTAACACTGCCCATTTCATCTGCAATCGTGTATGATACTGTGTCATATGAAAAACAGGTAGTACCAAGAACTTAATGAGCCAAGCTAATGTTTAAAAAGGTTTTAGATTAACAGTTTCCTGAGATTTTGACTGCTGTGAGAGGATTTGCCACGAGTTAATGTTTATGAGTAAATTGATTGTACAGATCATCATTTTCTTTGGTTAAACTATGAAGTGCTGTTGACCATCCTGAGACTAAGGGCTCGTCAGCCAAAGTAACCAGATCTGAATTTTCTTTCTGAATCCTCAATCTCAGAGGGGTAGGCTTTCCAAGGGCCCCAAACAGTAATCAATTAAATGAACAGGGATTGCTGATTCAGAAATTATGAGATATGAGTTTAGATGTCTTCAAGAAGAATACGCGATGAAAACGTGTGGTCTTTTTTATTGGTGGTTGTTTATACTGATTTTGAATTCTACATGGGAAATATTATGAGTTATATATATTTTTAGTTACATTGAAGCACTAAATTTTTGAATCATCTGTAGTTATACAGACATACTGATATTAAGCAGGTCAATAAAAGAAAACCTAAAAACTTTAGAAACAGACAATAACCACACTTCATTGAACTCCATAAAGGGTGCAGAGTGTATACAATAGAAATCTTTTAGGCACCAGGTTGGAGAGAACTTGATATGAAAAGAAAAGTACAATGAAAGCAGTAGAAGGAGAGAGGGTGAGTTTATGCTTCATATGTAAAAGTTTCATACACAACTAACTGTAACATAGCATACAGGCTTCAAAAACCAATAAGATTTTGCATACTTGGTGAAGCTTTTTATTTCCTAATCCCCTCCCCGATAAAGCAATATTAGTGAAAAATCAGCAAGGCAAACTACAACACTTTACAAAACTCAAGAAATTTTTATCATATCACAATGGAAAAATTTTAACATGGATGAGTTCAATAGAAACAGTCCTAATCTCCTCTGTAAATCACATGCTGTACCAAATGGCTCTATCTACACGTATATGACAGGCCATATTATACAAGCTCTTAAAGAAGTGACCCCTTGATTGCACAGGGACACGGGACATGGTATTAGAAAAACAAAGTCCCACAAACAATAAAACTGTTCTCAGTTCAACAGTGTACAGTATTACCAGAAGAGCAGGAAGCTCCAACACACTTATTATTAAATAAACCTCAAAGGATTTCTAAACTTAATAAGATCAACTTCGACATTAACATACTTCAAAGGAAAAATTTCATATTTCAATTTCAAGAATAGAGCGTGGCCAGGCATCAATGCAGAAGAGCAGTATGAAAACTGCAAGAACTTTTCCTCATACACTGGGTATATGACAGGAGTTACAAAACCAGGAGTCCCATATTTGCCACACGGACATTCAGAGGAGCATGTATTTCTAGTCTGAACACCCTTGTTTGTAATGTTTAATTTGAAATTTTATTTTGCACAACATGTTTAAAGTTTCTTTCTTGGGGCTGAAGAAAGGTTCATACCTCTTCCACATGGCATCCTGGAAACCCAAACACACAGATGTATCGCGTAAGGTGAGGGAAGAGTAACCTGGGGTGTTAATTACGGAACACGACTGGTGTCCGATACACTCATACTAATGATTTTCAGAGGTCTGAGTTTCAAAAGATGAAGTTTTAAGATGAAGATGACAGTTTATATATTCAACTTGGAAGGTCACAGAATTTTACATCTTCAAAACAGTATATATTACTATAATATAGCACAACAGGAAAATTTTTTAGATACATCTATGTATTTTCTAAACATAAATGGTTACTTCTGAAAATTTGTTCATGGTGAACATACAAGGGTTATGTGTCTATACAAATAATAACTGCATTCCAACCGTGAAGAGATGAAACTGCCCGATGTGTAGAAGGCCAATACACAGTAACTCATAAGCGGAGACAAACGACAGAGATGAGAAAAGCAAAAGTACTCAATATGGAGAAATCTAAATTAGGATGATAACAGTCTCAAACATTGTTTTGGTTTCTCACAGTTTGAGAAACCAAAATCATGTCACTGAAATTTAAGTAGCTTCAATGCTGAATCCCAGCATCTGATGTGGCATGTAACACCCACCCTTGCATTAGGGTGCCTGTGTCCCAGCTGGGAAGGAGCCAGTTAGGTGCAACTGAAGGTGGGCCACAGGCAGTCTTCAACATCCATGACATCCATGCCAGATGTAGCTCAGGCCAGCTCTGAATTTTTCTAAAATTACACCACTTCCAATTTAACCCTCCAACACAGTTTGAACTGTATACTATACTTAATGAACATAGATCAAGAATCTGCAATGAGATTTAACCAGCTGCTTGAAAAATTATAGGTTAAGTGAGTATTTTCTCATTGGCAGACTCACTTGTGAATTAAAATTTCTCAGTTACAGATTCAGCTCTTCTGGCTAAATGTGTAACACTGCTAAAGCTTAATATGTTTCCATCCATCATAATCATGTTACCAAGATTAACTTAAGAATGTAGGTAAAGTACTCAGAAAAATAAATTGTACTTGGTAATCAAATCTATTGAATTTGTTATGATAAGGAAGGCAACATAAACAGGCTAATTCTCAGATGAAGATCCTTATGTTTTAGAGAAGAGTCTTCTTCTCATTTGGCTCCATGGACCAATCTCAAAGAAGCAAGCACTTGTAAGAACGCTCACACTCAATCTGCCTTTCTCCACAGGTGGATTAGCTCTCAAGATAACAGAGTGGTGCAAGATACAAATCATTATATGAAACATCACTGTCACTCTTACTAAAAACAAAAACCCAACTGCAAACATGCTAGAATTTATTTTCTAGATTCATTACTAGATCTTCAGTGCCTTTAACTGAAATGGTTTATTTAACACATCCATTTCTGGAATTCATTGTCTAACATTCTGTCTTTAAAATGGATTGAATCTGTATAAAATGTATTTTCTGAGAAGCAAATGGAAGAAATCAAATACCAAAATTAGTATCATGTTTTCTTGAATACTCATCATAACTAAATTCCATTTTCCTTCCTCTTTAGAAATTAGAAAGGAAAACAGAAAATGGACTGGCTCAAGTCTAAAAAAGCATTATCCTAGAACATATATTACACATAAGGCCTCTGAAGAGTATATGTTCAGCTAAAATATTTATCACTTTTACAATCCCTTTGTCTCTTTATTTATGATCTCTCTTTACCCCAAAAGATAATCATTATTTAGAGAACCAGAGAAGAGGAAAATGATCTTACAGTCTTACAGGTTATTCTAAAAGTACAGAACTTCAGACAGACTTAATCTAACGTCAAAATAAGCAGATCTAAAGCATTAGTATTAAAAAAGTAATTTGTGATTATTATTTTCCTACATATCTAATTGCACTTAAACACTTATAAATGTTTTAAAGGTTTAGGGAAGGAGATAGTTGGTTTTTATTAAGATTTCCCACAGAGGGAAGACTAGTAGAATATGTCAGTAACCACATATAATTTTCACATGACATACACTAGAAAAAAATTCTAGGCTTTACAACAAAGCACCTACCCCAATAATACAGTAATACTACAGTTTATGGAACTATCTTTTAACACAGGACTTTTTAACATAGGTCAACATCAATTGCTAACATGAAGAGTTGGGTACAATGAAAGGCATAGCCTATGCAATTGTATGTAAAATATACCCCCTCTGATGTCAGAATCATAGACAATGTGTCCCAAACAGTGAAGCAGCTAAATGACTCAAATTTGTTCTACAAATTTAAGATATTTAGATGGTTACTTCAGTTTTGCATGATACCAGGAAGAGAAATGCAGAGACCAACAGTCATACTTCATACATTAGTATGATCAATCTTTCAAAAAGTTCTTATCACATTTTCTTAGATGACTTATTAATACATCTTAATCAATATATTAAATGGTTCTCTTTAAGTGAGGGTCAAAAAAAAAAAAACTGAAAACATTTTGCAGTATCACCATGAAATACTGGAGGAAAATCCACTGGATATGTATGATTTTCTGCTTGACAGATAACCTCACATTAAGCAACTCCAATTTTTGATTTAGACAATCATTCTAACCAGTTTACCTTGTAATCTGGCACTAAAGTTGAAGAAAAATTTGAATGAAATCTTAGAAAGCGGGCTCCTCAAAAACCTGAATTATATATGTACCTCCCTCCACACAGAAACTCTAATTTATCATACAAGGAAAATAATTGCCTTTTAATTAACTTTTAAACTTCAATATTTATTATTATTACTAACATGATTGCCCAAAGTATTCATATTCAGGTTTAACTTTGGATCGCAGTTAAATATTCTCTTAAAAAAGCAGAAATCTCCTCAGCGCCAACATTTCTGATTAATATAAAAGAATGGATTTTAGAAGTGACAGTATTTTATTACTAAATTTATCACATATTTCTGCTTACTCTAAAAACCTTAAGTGGATGGAAGGTAGTTCTTTTAAAATACTCTTCTTTCACACTGTCACAAGATATAACTAGTTAAACTGAATGCTAGCAAAACAGACTGAGGATGTAAGGGAGGCCAAAAATCCTGGTTTAAGCAGAAATTTGGGGAAATCTGTTCTTCGTACAGCAGAAAGATCTATGACCATTACCATGAGGTATCACATATAAAAACAGGAAAAAGGAAATACCCACCTAGCTTTGCCTCAGATGTGTCCATCTCCCATTTGCTTTTCGGAATGTAACCCTAAATTGTACACAGAGAGAAGCTCGAAGGGTTAGAAAGAGACACATACATGCATATCACTGTTGAATCGGAAAAGCATTAAAACTGGGAATGGATTCAGTTTCCACTTACTAGTTATCAATATATTCTTAGGGAAAACACAGTCTCATTATTTTTGAAGAAACTGAATTACCAAATCCACCAAACTTCACTGCCCAGATTTCAGAGGAGTCACTTCAGAATAGTATCATGAAGGCGCTGTGAGGCAGCTACAGTTCAGGACAACACAATTGTAGTCTGAACAACAGCTGTATAGCAAATATGGCAAGAATGTACGGTAGTTACTGTGCTAATATTAATATCATTCAGAGTAGCAGAGGACTTATACTACTAGATAGGTTATTTTCTAAATATAACTGCTATTCTCAAGTGATAGTAGCCATGAGCTCCAAAGAGTGTTCTTCAAGACAGTTACTTTATATTCCAGTATAATTTAAATACTCAAAAGAAAGGAGAAAACTTGGTATCACTGAACATAATTATGAAGTTCAACTTCATTTTAAAATGACTCGATCCATTTATCAGTTAGATCTTACAAAAGCTAATTTTATGAATCAATTTCAGAGCATTTCTTTTTCATCAGTTGGAAACTAGATGATTATTTCTATGTCTTTTAAAATTACATTTTCCTATTATATGAAAAACCAGAAATTTCCACAGGCAATTCACATCTTATTTAATAAAATACCTGGGCTTTATTTCAAAGTCCCATAAGATTTTAAAATTTCCCAATGTACGTTAAATAAACTATGTGATAATCCTTTCAGTTTATTCATCTGGCAAGTGTATGCTTTTTCCACGTAATTTAGTATGATTCCCCTTTTCCTTCATTTGGACTCTATTCTCTATTAGGCCCTAACATACAGAACTTTAATATTAGGACTTATTTTACAGGACAGATTCATCAAAGGTGTCAGCATCTTCTTTTAAGAATCAATATATCTCTCTACTATTGGGAATGTTCAAGTTCATAGAATAGACTGACACACAAGTAAGTTGGAAAGTATGTCGAGCATGTCATAATAGCTTTTGTGTAAGAGTTTACTAGAGCATCATCATTCTTCCAGGAAACCTGTAGGTTTTATACATTTCTAGTCTTTAAGCCAGACTAATAATTCAACTTCAACTTATTATAGTATTTCAGGTTATAAATAAATTATACCATCTTTTCCAAATACATTTTTAGAACAAACCAAGACAAAGCTATCTGAAGTGATGGTGCTAAAAGTTAAGTACTGATGAAATTTGTACAAGTTATATCTCAAAAATCATCTGAAAACCTTAAGCATCACTAGAATAATATATTAAAAAATTCTGAGTCATATTTACTAGGTTCACTGAAGCACTAAAGAAGGCAAAATATCATACCAACGATCCCCCAAAAGGATTCTCTTAACCAAGAAAAGTTTGGATTTCATCCAGCTGCAGTAATCAGCACAGAGTAGAAAATGCAAAGTTTATTGAGAATTCCATTAAAATGGTCTAAATGACATGAGACTTGCTCTTAACCCTTTGGTTAAACTTCTCCAAGGATCTTTTACTGTTGGAATAGAACCCAATAGTAGAAGATCTGGATTCTGCATTTTTGAATGGGTTAAGAGAAGTTTTATAACATAAAGATAAGCAAAATGAGTATATTAACATCCCCCTGCTGGAACCACCCAGTTCGTCCTTACAACTATATTATCTTCTCACTGCTTGAAATGTCAGGCCGCTTGGAAATAAAAGAGATAGTCCAGCAGTGTAGAGTGCTAAGTCTTCCTTGCCATTTTTTCTGATGTAAAAATATAGTATTACAGTGTTTCACTTTTAAAAATAATAGTGAATTCAATTAAAAGTTCCAAGTTTTGCCCTACACCTAAGCAAGTGAGATGTTATGAACCGTATCCTGAACTGAAATTTCCACAAAAGGAAGACAGAGCTTCAGAAAGCTAACATTATAGACCTCTCACATGATCACTTTCTAGTACACACGCTGCAAGGAGCTAAAGAGGTCATTAGCCATATTCCAGAACAGCGTGGACCTTCATGTGAATTTCCTGCCTACATTTTAGATCATATATGTCAAACTACAACCTAATTAAGAAAAATACTTCGTTTAAAGAAAAAAAACATACTGAGACTCAAATGTCATTAACTTTAAAGCTTATTTTTTAATCCACATATGAAATCTAAGAATGTAGAGGTTGACACCATCTCTATATGAACACACAATTTCTATCCAGAGTTCTCTATATCACACATGGGTTTGATGAGACCACTCCTTAGAGAGTCTGTATTCTCTAGGGGATAGGAATCAGAGTTCTTGCTTTGTACATTTTCAGAAGATTATAAGAAGCAGCTTTAGCAAGGGCTGAAATATTAAATAAACCGAATAATACTTTGAATTTAAAAAGCAACACTATTATTCCAAGGCATTGCTATTTTCTGTACCTCATTAGCAAACACTGAAAAGTAACATAACTCAATAGGTCGCATATTCTTGAATGACAGGGTAAGGCAAACATTTCTACAGAGGTGTGATCAAAAGCATTTACAGTAGGTACACAGGAGCTTTGAACCCACACTATGAAAGCCTCTAATCAGCCTAAGCAAAATGCATTTCCTACACAGTCAAATCATTTTCCTAATCACTTAATAGGATAAAATGCAGAAGAACAAATCCAGCAGTCAACGCTTTGCCTCCTCACTCAACAAGTTCTTCTGCTTCAGTTGACATAAACTCAATTTTGAGATCTTGTAGCAAAGAAGAGACAATTATGCATATGTTGGGTAGGCTGTACCACATATCTGCTGGAATGTAAGAATGCCCTTTCATATGTAATTGATTTTCTTAAAAAAGTATACTCTCCTAATGCCACCCACAAATAGATGAGTGAGTACAAGGGTAAGTTTCTTAGCATTCTTAAAATTTTCTTGTAACAACACAGTAGAGGGTTCTTTTGGTCAGGGGAAAAATAAAAAGTATCCAAAAGTCTCCTTGAAGATGATTATGGAAACTTTTACCATTAAGGTGCTTATTAACAGAAGTAATCTGACCACAGATCTGAATTTAAACCCTTAAGAATTTTAATAAAGAGACACTTTGTTCAAAGTGGTTGGTCTGTCTCCTACCAGTTCGCTTTCCTCTTCCTCTGCATCTTTCTTTTCTTCCTTCTGTTCTTCGATATTTGCATCAAAATCTTCCATCTCTACCTATACCACCCCAATAACAATTAAAAAAAGAAAAAAAAGATTGAGTTAACATTTAGGAAAATGTTGAGTCCCTCACCGAAATTCGAAATGAGCACAGTTGCCCAGAGCAAGATATCACAGACTCACTGTTACATACAAAGTAATTTTATTTATTTTTTTTGGTGAGGAAGATTAGCCTTGAGCTAACATCTGTTGCCAATCCTCCTCTTTTTGCTGAGGAAGGATTGGCCCTGGGCTAACACCTGTGCCCACCTTCCTCTACTTTGTATTTGGGACGCCTGCCCCAGCACGGCTTGATAAGTAGTACATAGGTTCACACCTGCGATCCGAACTGCAAACCCCAGGCCACCAAAGTGGAGCGCCCAAACTTAACCACTATGCCACCAGATCAGCCCCCATACAAAGTAATTTTTAACACCCTAAACTTTGAAATAGAACTGATAAAAGACAGAATGCCTTTCATTTTCCTGAGATATCCATCTTTATAATTCCATATCAAGTTGAGTATAATGATCTGTTCTAAGTTGATGGTTATCAAGGAGCGGGTGGAGAGTGTGGGGCAGTGGTGGACTGTGGGGGGCTCCCGCTGTGGAGAGACTGGGTCCACTTCGGGAGGTCAGGGCACACACATGGGGCAGGACTGTGTTGACTGTGTGTGAGGACCTGTGGGCAGCAGGGCTTGTCAGCTGCAGAAGACTTGTGCTTCTCAAAGACCCACATAGGGGGTTTGCCCCACCTTCCAAAGTCTGAAACAATTGGGTGCTCCTGTGCCTGAGGCCAGCCCCACCCAGCTGCAATCCTCAGAGAGCTGACAAGAGACCTAAAGGCTGGAGGCTTATAGCAATTGTAAGCCCCTGAGCCTAACAACCTGCCACGCTGGGGGCCTACTCACTTAAAAGAAATACTGCAACACAAATGTGGTATTAGAACTTGCAGCCAACTGAGGTGGGGCTCCCCACACCTGATAAAGAGACTGAAGGGCCCACAACAACTACAAACAGCTGAGCATTACAACAGCTGACCGACCAGGAGCATAACTCGGCCTACCTGGACGCATACAGGGAGAGCAAACAGGCCATAACAGAAGGACACACGTAGCCCACGGAGGGGTCACCCCTTGAACATTGGGAACTGAGGGAAGCACACTGCAGGACTCCTAAGGCATTACTTGTATAAGGTCACCTATCCAAGAGCAGGAGACGTAGCTGACCTACCTAATACGTAGACACAAGCACAGGGAAAGAGGCAAAATGAGGAGGCAAAGGAATACGTTCCAAGTAAGGGAACAGGACAAAACTCCAGAAAAGGAACTAAGTGAAACAGAAATGAGCAACCTACCCGACAGGAAGTTCAAAACTAAGAGTGTTAAGGATGCTCACTGATGTGGGGAGAAGAATAGATGAACTCAGTGAGAATGTCAACAAAGAAATGGAAGATATAAAAAAGAACCAATCAGAAATGAAGAATATGATACTGGAAATGAAAAATTCGCTAGACGGACTCAAAAGCAGAGTAGAGGATACAGAAGAACGGATCTGCGAGCTGGACGAAAGACTAGAAGAAATTACCCAAGCTGAACAGGTAAAAGAGAAAAGAATTAAAAAGAGTGAGGACAGTCTAAGGGACCTCTGGGACAACATCAAGCACACTAACATCCGTGTTATAGGTGTCCCAGAAGGAGAAGAGCAAGACAAAGGGGCAGGGAATCTATTTCAAGAAATAATAGATGAAAACTTCCCTAACCTAAGGAAAGAAACAGACATCCAGGTACAGGAAACACAGATAGCCCCAAACAAGATAAACCCAAAGAGGCCCACACCAAGACACATCATAATCAAAATGTCTAGAATTAAAGATAAAGAGAGAATCCTAAAAGCCGCCAGAGAAAGACAAGTTACATACAAAGGAAACCCCATACGGCTATCAGCTGACTTCTCAGTAGAAACCTTACAGGCTAGAAGAGAGTGGCAAGATATATTTAAAGTGCTAAAAGGAAAAAACTTACAGCCAAGAATACTCTACCCAGCAAGATTATCATTCAAAATGGAAGGAGAGATCAAGAATTTCCCAGACAAGCAAAAATTAAAGGAGTTTGTCACCAAGAAACCAGTGCTACAAGAAATGTTAAAGGGACTGATTTAAGGGGAAAAGAGAAGACCACAAATAGGAAAAATTATCTATTTCCATGATAAGAGGGCAATGGATACAAATGCACAAAAAAGAGGTTAGATATGATATCAAAAACATAAAATGAGGGAGGAGGGGAGTTATAGAGTAGAGCTTTCAGACAGAGGTCAAACTAAAGAGACCATCAATTCTGTATAGAAGGAGAAAGGAACAGAGAAGGACTACTAAAACACTGAGAAAAAAAGTTAAAAAATGGCAGTAAGTACATACTTATCAATAGCTACTTTAAACGTCAATGGACTAAATGCCCCAATTAAAAGGCATAGGGTGGCTGATTGGATAAAACACCAAGACCCATATATATGCTGCATACAAGAGACACATTTCAGACCTAAAGACACTCACAAACTGAAAGTGAAGGGATGGAAAAAGATACTCTACGCAAATGGCAATGAAAAGAAAGCTGGGGTAACAGTACTCATATCAGACAAAATAGACTTTAAAACAAAAACTGTAAAAAGAGACAAAGAAGGGCATTACATAATGATCAAGGGAACAATCCACCAAGAGGATAAAACACTTGTAAATATCTACGCACCCAATGTAGGGGCACCTAAATATATAAAGCAATTATTAACAGACATAAAAAGAGAAATAGACAGCAACACAATAATATGAGGGGACTTTAACACTCCACTTACACCAATCGATAGATCATCCAAACAGAAGATCAATAAGGAAACATTGGCCTTAAATGACACACTAGAACAGATAGACCTAGTAGATATGTACAGAGCATTCCATCCAAAAACCAAAGAATACATGTTCTTTTCAAATGCATATGGAACATTCTCCAGGATTGATCACATATTAGGCCACAAAAGGAGTCTCCATAAATTTAAGAAGATTGAATTAATACCAAGCATCTTTTCTGACCACAATGGTATGAAACTGGAAATCAACTATAGGAAGAAAATCAGAAAAGTCACAAATATGTGGAGATTAAACAAAATGCTACTGAACAACGACTGGGTCAATGAAGAAATCAAAGAAGAAACCAAAAAATACCTGGAGACAAATGAAAATGAAAATATGACATGCTAAGTTGATGGTTATCTGTTGTGAAGGCCTATGGATTACTAGGATTTCTTTTTAAAAACTTTAGTGAGTATTTTTCCAATCAAGTAAAAAACGTCTATGATTCAAATTTCAAAATTTGAGAAAGGGTACGGTGAAAAGTAAGATGATAGTAGCTTGACCCAGAATGGTAGCAATGCAAATAGAGAGTAGACGGATTAGAGAAGTATTTATAAGGTAAAATTACAAAACTTGTAGACTGACTACATGATGGAGGGATAGGGTCGAATGTTGGTTTAACGGAGAGTAAAGAATCAAGGATAATGGAGAGTAAAAAGTAAAGGTTTCAGCAACTAAGTGATTGGTGGATCTAATGACTAAAATACAGAATACTAGAAAAGGAACAGGTTTGGATAAATTATATATTGGATAGGTTGAGTTTGAGGTGTACTAAGGTAATATATGTTTTTTGGTAGAGAATTTGGAAAATAACAGTGGAATTATAAAAATCACCCATAATCCTTCCACTTAGATATAACTGCTATTAAGATATTGACATAATTAATTCCAGACTTTACAATTTAATATTATGGGCACATAAGTGGCAATCCAAGCCACTACCAGAAAGATTAAGATTACCTATATAGAATGTGCAGAATGAAACTGGAGCCTAGGACTGGCAGAGCCCTAAAGGACTCCAACACTTAAGGACTGGGTAGCAAAAGAAGCCAGCAAAGGGGACTGAAAACGGATGGCCAGAGAGGCAAGAGGAAAACTAGAAGGTGGACTTACAGAAGCCAAGAGAAAAATGTTTTCAAGCAGGTGGACAAGGTCAATTGTGTCATATGTGGTTGCGAAATTAAAGCAACAGGAGAAGTGAGAATTGTCTACTGTTATGGAAATCTTCAGTGAGAGGGTCTCTGGAGAATAGCTGGGGCAGAAGCCAGAAAGAAATGGGTTGGGGAGTGGCATGGGAGGTAAAAACACATAAAAATACAATGACAACATTGAGTATTGATAACTCTCATTCATAGGAGGAGAAAAACGAAACAGGAGTACACAACTGATTAAAAGAGAAAAATCTCTCCCTTTCCATGATAAAGATTTACTTTCACCAAATTAATAACTGATTTAGGTAAGAATTATCATTGAGCAAAAATCTGTTGGGGAAAAGGATATTAACAATTTCAGAGTATCTTCCTACAGATTACTTAATTACAAAGGAAAAAGGTAGAAAAATTTAATGGCTACCCCTTGAACCAAGCGATCAACATTTAAATCACCAATAATGAAATAAATTGACGGCATACGGCTCCTGAGGACACAACACCACTTATGTAGCATTCCTGCTAATGTTTAACCTAAAACTAACCATGTGGAAACAATCGGACAAACTCAAATTGACGGTCATTCTACAAAACAACTGGCCTATACTCTTCAAAAATTCTTTACCTTTCATGACAATACATGGCTGAGAAACTATTTTTTTATATTAAAAGGATTGGATCGGGCTGGCCCTGCGGCTTAGCGGTTGGGTGCGCGCGCACGGCTGCTGGTGGCCGGGGTTTGGATCCCGGGCGCGCATCGCTTCTCCGGCCACGCTGAGGCCGCGTCCCGCGTGCAGTGGCTGGAAGGATGTGCGGCTATGACATGCAACTATCTGCTGGGGCTTTGGGGGGAAAAAAATAAATAAATAAAATCTTTAAAAAAAAAAAAAAAAAGGATTGGATCCTGGATTTTTTTTTATTGTCATAAAGCATATCATGGGAACAACTAGTGAAATCTGAATATGGACTATATATGAGATTAATTCAGGAAATTTATATTACTTAATACAGTTTATCAATGTTAAATTTCCCAAATTTGATAATTAAGACTTCTAGTTTCATAAGAGAGTGCCCTTGTTCTTGGGAGATACCTACTGAAATATTTAGGGTTGAACAGTTATGAGTTCTGCAACTTAACTCTCAAATGGGTCCACAATAATATTGATAACAGTAGTAATAATAATAAGAAGAAGAAGATGTATATATCTAAATAGAGAAAAATGTGGCAAAATATTAACGATTGGTGAATCTCAATGAACGCTGTACAGGTGTTCTTACACTATTCATGCAAGTTTTTTGCAGTTTAAAATTTTTTCAAAGTAAAAAAGGTGAAAAAAAGTTCTTTTTCGCGCTACTTTCGAGCCAAAGGACATTCACCTCTTCAATAGCAGCATCTTGCAGCAAGGAACGAATATCCAGACGCATCATATGACGAGGTGCAGTTTCCCAGTGATCAGCCATCTATTGAGAGATTTAGGAGGTCAAGTTATCTCTGGAAACTACTCAAAGAAAGAGCAAATGAGCATCCAAGACAAACTTAACCAATACTTTGTCTAACAGGCTAGTTTTAGGAAGAGCCAGGCCACTTCTTTCACTTAGATACAAAGGATAAGAAACATTTACTAAAGCAGGTAGAAAAGATATTCTGAAAGTAAAGGGGATAAACAAGAACTTTAGACAACAGTGATGATACAGACAAAATGAGGTTTAGAATAAAACACCTTCTATGTTTCCAAAAATCACCTTATTTATTTCTTTAAGCTTCCTTCCATGAATATTTCTCTTGCCACAGGTCTGGTTATCTGCACTCATTTCAGCCAAATACACCTAAGAAAGAGTGAATAATGATTAGGCAAACAAATGCAGCCCTTACATGATAACACAAAGTACTCTCAAGTTCTTTTAAGTCTATACCTCAAATCCCTTGGTTTTTGCTGCACTCCAAAACTGGTCAAAATGTCTAACTCTGTCATTGATGGCATCCAGGATGATGAAGGGGAAAAACCCATCATCCAGAGTCTTTTTGAAAGTTTTGAACATGCTGGTACGGTAGGTCTCCTCCATCTCAGCTTCATATTCATATTCCATTACCTAAGATCCCCCAAAAGAGACAGGGAGTTAGCAAAAGCAAAGAATCATCCTAAACCTCTTCCCTGGTTCGCATCTGGATAGAGACGACTTTGCAGTCTTTCCTTCACACCTGAGTACTACAGTTTGTGTTCAAAAAAGAGAGAAGTCTTTCTTTTTCTTCAAAAAAGCCACATTTTTCTCTGAACATGCTTTCCTTTCAATACTATTAATGAATCAGGATGTACTCTGAGAGGAATATACCATACCTTTTTTTTCACTTTTTTTCCAGAATCTGGATCTTTTTCTTCTTTTTCCACTTCAGTGATGAAGTAATCATCCAGGCTTAGAACTCTGGGTGCAGGTCCTCCAAATTCTACCTCCTTATCCTAAGAATCACACAGTCAAGAAAGTTAAAGAGAATTTATGGAATAAATTAATAAATTTTACACCCAAGTTCCTTCTCATGACTGAATAATATGCAATCTTCTGAGGGTTTCAAGTCAAGCAGAGGCAAAAATATTTGTCTAAGCAGATCAAAATATATATGGGACAGCATCTACCAAATGGGCCAACCAGAATGGATCAAATGGGAAATATCTATATCGGTATCACACTGCTTGCTAAGAAGGTAAGTGTCTAACAAAAGCAACTGATTCTTTGACTTTCCCATACTCACTCGAATAAGTTTTGCAACATGTGTCTTTCCACTGCCAGGCAATCCTCTCATTATAACCACAATCTGAAACACAATGAAAAAGAAAAATCACTCAGAGAGGACTTTTTTACAATGAGATCTTATAGTTAAAAATGACCCATCATTCTCTAGGAGAGACCACATGATAGGCCATGAAACAAACCTTAAATATGAAAGGATAGAAGTAATACAAAGTATGTCTCTGACCACAATGAATTAAAATTAGAAATTAATAGTAAGAAGAAATTTGGGAAATTCACAAGTACGTGGATATTAAACACCATACTCCTAAATAACTAACGGGTCAAAGAAGGAATTAAAAGAAAAATCAGAAAATACTTTGAGATAAATAAAAATAAGGACACAACATACCAAAACTTATGGGATGCAGCTAAAGGAGTGCTTATAAGGAAATTTATAGCTATAAATGCCTATATTAAGAAAGAAGAAAGATCTCAAATCAATAACCTAAACTTCCACCTTAAGACACTGGAAAAAGAAGAACTAAACCTAAAGCAAGCAGAAGGAAGGAAATAATAAATATTAGAGAAGTTAATAAAAAACAGAAAAACAGTAATGAAAAATCAATGGAACCAAAAGCTGGTTCTTTGAAAAGATCAACCAAATTGACAAACTTTTAGCTAGATTGACAAAGAAAAAAGACAGAAGACTCAAATTACTAGAATCAGAAATGAAAAAGGGGACATGACTGCCAACTTTACAAAAATAAAGAGTTATAAAGGAATACTACAAACAATTGTATACCAACAAATTAGATAACTCAGATGAGATGGACAAACCCCTAGAATGACACAGACTCATGAAACTAACTCAAGAAGAAGCAGACAATCTGAATACACCTATGACAAGTGAAGAGACTGAATTAGTGATCAAAACACTACCCGCAAAGAAAAGCCCAAGCCCAGATGGCTTCATCCCTGAATTCTAACAAACAGGTAAAGAATTAATACCAACTCTTCACAAACACTTCCAAAAAACAGAAGAGGAAGGAACAATTCCCAACTTATTTTATTAGGCCAGCATTTCAAATTAAGCAGATACCTTAATACCAAAACCAGACAAAGACATCACAAGAAAACTACAGATATCTCTTATGAATATGGAAGCAAAAATCCTCAACAAAAAACTAGCAAACTGAATCCAGCAACATATAAAAAGAATTACACGCCATGACCAAATGGGATTTATCCCAGTGATGCAGATTAATATCTGAAAATAAATTAATGTAATACATCATATCAATAGAATATCACATACAATAGAAAATCACATACAAGAGAATAAAATCACACACAATACAATAAAAAACAAAAATCTCGATTGACACAGAAAAAGCATTCAACAAAATCCAACATCCTTTCATGATAAAAACATTCAACAAACTAGGAATGGAAGGGAACCTCCTCAACCTGATAAAGAGCATCTATTGAAAACCCACAGCTAACATCACGTAATGGTGAAAGACTGAAAGTTTTCTCTCTATGATCAGGAATAAAACAAGGAAGTCTCTTCTTACCACATCTATTCAATACTGTACTGAAGGTTCTAGCCAGGGCAACTAGGCAAGAAAAAGAAATAAAAGGCATCTAGATTGCAAAGGAAGAAGTAAAACCATCTCTATTTGCAGATGACATGATCGGGTATATAGAAAATCCTAAGGAATCCACTAAAAATCTATTAAAACTAATAAATGAGTTAAGTAATGTTGCAGGATATAAGATCAATATGCAAAAATCAATTGTATTTCTATATAATTTAACAATCCAAATATAGAATTAAGCCAACTATATCAATAATAACATTAAATGTGAATGTATTAATCCAATTAAAAGGCAGAAATTGTCAGACTGCATAAAAAAACACAATCCAACTATATGTTGTCTACAGGAGACATACTTTAGAGTCAAAGACCCAAACAGATTGAAAGAAAAAGGATGGAAAAAGATACATCATGCAAACAGCAACCACAGAAAAGGTGGAGTAGCTAAACTTATAAAAGATGAAATTGACTTTAAAACAATGACATATACATATATGCAGTCAAAGTATCTGATGGAAATCTCCAGTACCAGTTTATTGAAATACAACCTAATTATTTTGTAATATAAGATAAATTTAAGAATGTATGCATTTGGAGGTCACTAGAAAAATAAGCCAAATTAATCAAATCTCCTAATTCTCCCTCTTTTTGTTCCACATACCATAAAACCAAATCCACTTTTCCCCTCTTCAAAATGCAATTAATTGAGCTCTTATGAAGTATTTCCTAAAGTTTTCAACATCTTTTTTGTGAAGCAATTAAGCTCTAACTTCTCAGATTCTACAGGGTAGGCAGTTTATGAGATTATACGATGATTTGGAGATGGTAAGATGCCTTAAATCTGATATTATTACTGTGTCACAGAAAAGTAGAGAAATTCTGTTCAGGATATTAACAAGATCTCTTATTAGCTTCCGATCTGCAAGAAAACTAGTCAACTACACAGGACTACTCACTCTCTCAGGTCTGCTCTCTCGGCCAGGGGATTTCAAAATATCATCCACATTCTTAGATTCTGGCTTCTTCTCAACTCGCGGAGCTGGAGGTGGCTGGTGGCTTAGAGAAGGAGCTGGCAAAGGCATTCGCTCCTCTGGGTAAGTTCTTCGTTCTCCTAGGACGCCAGCAGTTGAATAAAATTATTATTTATATAGTAGTTATTTTAAATTTTAACTCTCTCCACTCCTCCTAAGGTAATAGTATTGCATGAGGATTTACGGGCCACTTTCAATCTTAATTAGAGAAAGTTTAAGGTAATGTAAATCTATTGAGATCAAGAAAATGAAAAGATTTAGGTATGATTTCAGGCAAATAGAATGTTTTGAAAAATACTGAATTCATCCTTGTTTGTATTAAATTTAGGAAAAAGGTTAAGCAACAGGACGTAGAAGAATATAAACTTTGCTGGATGGTCCCAAGTATGACTTACAGTCCATCTATGACTTCTGCTTTACAGTTTTAAGTACAAGAGTCACCAGCTTAGGAAAGCCTGTTCTTATAAATAGGTATGAGTCTCTGGTTTAAGTGTAATTTATAACAGAGAAAAACTAAAAGCCACCTAAACGGTCAACAGTAAGAGTCTTATATTTTATACACTCAATGGAATATCATATACTAGGTTAACATATAGAAAAATGTACATGGTACAATATCAGTGGAACAAGCACAATAAAGAAATTGTATTTACACTTTGATTACAACTTCATTAACATGTATGTGAAGAGAGAATGAGAGGACATATACAAAATTATAATAGTTGTGGTATGGCAGATGGTGAGATTATAAGTGATTTTGTTTCTATTTTCCAAAATTTCTTTAATAATATAAAAAAGCAATTTATGGGGGCCGGCCCGGTGGCGCAAGCGGTTAAGTGCGCGCGCTCCGCTGCGGCGGCCCGGGGTTCGCTGGTTCGGATCCCGGGCGCGCACCGACGCACTGCTTGGTAAGCCATGCTGTGGCGGCGTCCCATATAAAGTGGAGGAAGATAGGCACCGACGTTAGCCCAGGGCCGTCTTCCTCAGCGAAAAAAAAAAGAGGAGGATTGGCGGATGTTAGCTCAGGGCTGATCTCCTCACAAAAAAAAAAAAAAAAAAAAAAAAAAAAAAAAGCAATTTATGTTTTATTTCCTTAATTACACTGCTATTTTTGATGATAATGCTGCCATCTCTGAGAAATTTGCGAGTGCATTTTACTCTGAAAGTTTAAATCCATAGCTACAACAGAAAGCATATCTCATTGTTTACATTCTCAAAATTCTTATAGTTAGTAAGGCACCGCTCTACCTCCAAACATGGATGGTCCTTCGTAGGCTGGTCGGTCAGACTTTCGGTCATAGGATGGCCTATCAAATCCCCCTCTTCTGGATGAGGAATGGTCTTTTTTGTCTCGATATGACTGAGTCCTAGAAGGTATAACAGAAAGTACTTTGGTAAATAAAAAATATTTGGAGGTCTCTGTCTTATAATGCAACATCATTATCTGCCCAATTTTCTCTATGGGTAGTTACTCCACATAGTCAATATTTATATTTTTATTTTGTTTTTCCAGTTAGATCTGCTTTGCATACACACATCTAAAGAGCTCATGAATTGCAAAAATAAATTGCTTGCCTACAGGTTAAGTAATGACTGCACCTTTATCAACAATATTATTTCCTTTCCTTTCTAGCTATCTCCATCTCCCATTTAATTCTCTGGAATTCAAGCTGGCAAAACTCAAGATCTAGTTTCCTGAAAATTGGTCCAGAACTGCTCTTCAAATTACACACACACATACATGAGACGAATATGTCATTTACTAAATTTCCTTTAGAAACACTGACTTTTGCTGAACTTAAGTATATGGTAATTTGCACACCTGGCAAAGATATTTTCCATAGCATACCTATCATCTCGAGGTCGGCGTTCTCTATCAAATCGATCCCGATCATAGTCAATAATACCACGATCCCGATCTCGGTCTCTATGTGTCTCCCGATCTCTTTTGAAATCTCGATGATCTGCCATGACATTACTTTGACGATCAAAATAAGGCTCACGGTCTCTGTCTCTATCATAACGATCACGTTGGCCTGAATGTTCTACAAAAACAATTAGTACAAAATAAGAACTATATCTCTTTTTCTGAAATAAAAGCAGAAATGTACAAATCTAACTTTAGTATAAATTGTTACCCTAAATTCAACTTAATAATCTTTTAGCTATATTAAAGGAAAGCCCAGATAATCTCACCAAAAGGAAAACCATGTGATACTTAGGCCCTAAAAGGTTTAAAAATACTGACCTCTTTAGGACTCCTACCTGTCTCAAAAGTTGACCTTTCAGGTGGTGGATCTGGGCGCAGAGTTATTCTTTCTCCATATGGTATCTGTTCAACTTTATTAGTGGACAGATCTGGTAAACAAAATCAGAGATAAAACACTGTAAGAGTGAAGCTTAAGGAAGCCAAAACTGAAAAGCTAATAATTCCTTTAGAATTCCAAATACAAGCTCACCACCATTACTCACCTCGGCCATGGCCATAATCAACAGTCTGCTGCACTGGTGGTGGTTTGGACATTGGTGGCATACCCATAGGCATTGGGCCAGGAGGGGGAATGGAAGGGTGAATAGGTGGGGGTGGTAACACTGGAGCAGATGGAATTGTTGCAGTTTCTGATTTAAATTCTGAATTCAGTCCTTGTTCATCATTTGTATCCCAGAGGCCATAGAAAGAATCTTCATCCCAGCGTTCCTGTTCCACAGCTGAAGTTTGTGGCTTTATCACTGGAGGAGGAGGCGGAGGTGGAGGGGGAGGTGGTGGGGGTGGCGGTATTGGGATAGGCGGCCTGGTCACAGGAACAGATGACCTTGCTGGTGGAGCAGAGGGTCTTATAATTGAACCTGGTGGTTTACCCATAGGAGGAGGTGGTCTATAGGACCCTGGAGGCTGGAGAACAGAGTAAATGGCTTAGTGGACGAGCATACCACCATGTTTTCACACATCAGTGGAAATTAAAATCTGGTTCTCAATCCATAAAAGCAAAATTCAATAAATTGGACTCATTAAAAATTCAAAACTTTTTGTGCTTTGAAATACACCATTAAGGAGAAAATACATGCAAATCACATATCTAATAAAGGACTTGTATTCAGAATATAAAAAATTCTTATAACTTAATAATAAGACAAATAATTTTTAAAAAATGAGAAAAATATTTAAATAGATATTTCTCCAAAGAAGATATCTGAACGGTCAATAAGCACATGAAAAGATGCTCAACGTCATTAGGAAAATGCAAATTAAAAAACCACAATGAGATACCATTTCATTCCCAGTAGATTGCCTATAATTAACCAAACAGACAATAACAAATGATGGCAAGAACGTAGAGAAACAAAAACCCTCTTAGACTGTTAGTGGAAATGTAAACTGGTGCAGTCACTTTGGAAAATTGTTTAACAGTTTCTCAAAGTTAAACATAAATTTACCATACAACTCAGCAATTCCGTTCCTAGGTATCTATCCAAGAAGAACCCGTCCACTTAACGACTTGCACACAAATACTTATAGCAGCATTATTCAATAACCCAAATGTCCATCAATTGGTGAATGGATAAACAAAGCATAGTATAGCCATACAATAGATTATTACTCGGCAATAAAAAGAAATGAAGTACTGATTCATGCTACAACAGATGAACCTTCAAAATATTATGCTAGGTAAAAGAAGTCAGACACAAAAAGACCACATATTATATGATTCCATGCATTCATTCATTCATTCATTCATTTATTGTGAGGAAGACTGGCCCTGAGCTAACATCTGCCAATCCTCCTCTCCATACCCATCTTCCTCTACTTTATATGGGACGCCGCCACAGCATGGTTTGACAAGCAGTGCGCTGGTGCGCGGCCAGGATCCGAACCGGCAAACCCCGGGCCACTGCAGGGGAGCGCGCGCACTTAACTGCTTGCGCCACCGGGCCAGCCCCTGATTCCATTTAAATGTAATGCCCAGAAAGGCAAATCTATAGAGACAGAAAGTAGATTAGTTGTTATCTAGTACTTGGGGTAGGAATAAGGATTACCTGCTAATTGGCACAAAGGATCTTACTGGGACGATGAAAACGTTCTAAAACTGGATTATAACGATGGCTGCACAATTTAGGAAATTTACTAAAAATCATTGAATTATACACTTTTTAGGGCAAATTATATGGTATGTAAATTATACTTCAATTAGGTTGTTAAAAAAAGGAAGAAAAATTTGCCCTCAACACTATCATCCCCTCCCCCAATGTACCATCCTCTCTTTCTTCTCCTTCCAGAAAAATTAGGGTGTTAGCCACTTAGATACAAATGTCCCAGGCCCACCGCAACCCTACTGAATTTCTGTGGGTGAGGTCCTGGCATTAGTTTAAAACAAAAACAAAACAAAACAAAAACCTCAATGAGTAATTCAGATGCTTACCACTTGGTTAAGAACCTCTGCTATGAACTATCTTCCTGGAGACCTATCTCCTCCAGAAAAAGTGAATTTCCAGTGAAAGAAACAAACTCTACTCACTTCTACTCACTTGTCTGGTTGACAATAGCAGTTTGTGGCAAGGCTGCTACCAACACACATCAGCAATGGGAAATAACAAAACAAAGAAAGCAAATGGGACATTTAGTAATCTCTTCAAGAAGTGCCACTGTAGCGTGCAATGTTTACATTCGTTTTCCCAAAGCAATCACCAAATGTCAACAGAAACATATATGAAGGAGACAGTAGAACCTCTGGGTTGACAGCTCCTATCTATTCAATATTGAAACCCAATTGTCAAATAAATTTAATTTTATTCTTTGCAAGTCTGATTCAAACACTCGTTATCCATTTCTCTTAGTTCATTGTTCCTGCTTTTCTTGTTCTTCATTGACAGCTATTTTTTGTGTGTGTGTGAGGAAGATCAGCCCTGAGCTAACATCCGATGCCAATCCTCCTCTTTTTTTTTTTGCTGAGGAAGACTGGCCCTGGGCTAACATCCATGCCCATCTTCCTCTACTTTATATAGGATGCCACCACAGCACAGCTTGACAAGCGGTGACCTCAGTGCACGCCGGGATCCGAACCCGCAGACCTCGGGCCGCTGAAGCGGAACGGACTCACCTAACCACTTGTGCCACTCGGCTGGCCCCAATTGACAGCTATTTTAGACCTTGAAGAGCCAACAACATACATTACTTACATATTTTCTCATATATAAGCTATGCTTTAAAAACAAACTTTTTGAGTAACAAAACTAATTTGGCTAATACATAAGCAACATTATTTAATTAAAAGCCACTACAAGCTACAGTTCAAGACAAATGGCTATCACCTAAAGGTAAACTTTTAGGTTATAGCACTTGAATCGTTATTAAGAAAATGTCTATATAGGACAAAGCTACTGTATCTGGAGCACAGCTATCCAGACATTTAAATATCTTAAGAACTCTTGGGACTATGTCTACAAATAAAACACAAAGTGTTTTCTTCATACTACATAGTGAAAGTTAACAGATACATTCATAAAAAACGAAACAGAAAACCCCTACAGTATTTACATGAGAAAGGATTAATATCTACATTATATTAAGGATAACATAAATTGGTAAGAAAAACCTTAAGAGTCAAACAGATGAATGGGTAAAGAACAAAAATAGAATTTATACAATAAATATAATGAACAAATATGGAAAATATTCATTTTCACTAATTATCAAAAATGGATATTAAATCATTTTATTGAAACTATTAAATCTACAAAAAATATTAAATATCTGATGCTTGCAAGGCTATAGTATAGATGTTATACAACTATTTTAGAGAGCCATCAGCTATATTACAGGAATCATTAAAAATGTCCTTTTTCTTTAATGGAAATATCCCACTTTGGGAATTTAAAACTACTTTTAAGAAGTTATCTAAAATAAGAACTTGATATAAAAACATTCATTAAAGTTGTGTTAATAAGAGTGAAATATCAGAAACAAATGTCCAACAGAAATTATCTTAATAATTTATTACAATAGTTTATTAAAATAATTTATCATCAAAAATAAAGCATGTAGGTCTGGCCCTGTGGCCTACTGGTTAAGTTTAGCATGTTCTACTTTGGCGGCCCGGATTTGGTTCCTGGGCGTGGACCTACACCACTTGTTGGCGGCCATGCTGTGGCAGTGACCTACATACAAAATAGAGGCAGACTGGCATAGATGTTAGCTCAGGGTGAATCTTCCTAAGCAAAAGAAGAAGACTGGCAATAGATGTTAGCTCAGGGCAAATCTTCCTCAGCAAAAACGTAAATAAATAAATAAGTAAAGCATGTAGCAATATGGACAAATGTTTATGATTTGTTAAGTGAATAAAAGAGAAAGTGGATCTATAATCTAGAGCTTCTACTATTTGCTAAGAGATACAAAGACAAAAGACATAGTTCCTATCCTTAAGAGCTCAGTTTAGAAAGACAGACAGACAAGACAACAATCAAAATACACTATGATAAAGACTATGACAGAGGCCCTTACAAGATGTTACAGTGGTATATGCAAGGGCAATCGTCTTACACACCTGGAAGAGAAGAGAGAGAGCTGAGTTCTGAAAAATGAACAAGAATTAACTAGTTGGAGGAGGAGATAGAAAAAGACAGAAAAGAAACTCTAGGTTTAGAGAACAATATGCACGTGCAAAGGCATGGAGAAGCAAAAGCCTGCACACTGACAGAATTGTAAGAAGCTCTATGTGGAGGGAAATGGAGTATGAGAGAGTGGAGTAGCAAGTAATGGTAAGCAGCGGTCAGGCCAGCTCAGGAAGAACATAAAAGGCTATGCAAAAGAATCTAGATTTTATCCTGAAAGAAATGGGGGAATACTCAAGAGTTTTAAAGCCAGGGCACAACATGGTGAGATTTATGTTTTAAAATGTCCATTTTGGCCAGAAGTCACATTAGTGCTGCCTAAAGTGGAGTACAGGGGTCATCCTGACTACAAAAGGGCATGAGAAAACTTTTTGTGGTAATGGAAATGTTTTAATCTTTTGGTATACATTTGTCAAAACTCAAACTGCAGGCTTAAAATGGGTATGTTATGGTATGTAAATTATACCTCAAAATCTGTTTCAAAAAATAAAATAATCACTCTGGCAGCAGAATGGAGAGTGAATCAGAAGGGAACGAGATGGAGAGAGATGAATTAGGATGTTTCTGAAATAATCTAGGCAAGAACTGATGAAGGCTAGAACTGAAGTAGTAAAATCAATTAATAGAATGACTGGATATGGAAGGGTAGAACAGAGGAAAGAGGTAGGCTGACTTTCAGGTTTTGAGTTTAGGTGACTAGGCGATGGTGAGGAGAAAGAACAAGTTTAATGGAGAATGATAATGAGCTCCATTTTGAATATGCTGAGTTTGACTGGAGACACACCCACAGAGAGAAACCCTGTAGGCAGATGGATGCCTACATAGGTCAGGAGATATGATCTGGGGAGTCAACATCATGGTGGTTGTTGACATCAACAACTACGTATGAGTGTTGAGTGTTATGTGTTAGACCAGGATGGAAGGGAACATTGAGAAATGAAAAGAGTTAATTTGATGAAATCGTTCAATAGTGTTTTCTCTCTCATTGTGTTGTTATAAAGTTATTTGTATAACATTTTTAAAGCCCATCACTGGCTTAAGGGTAAAACAACAAAACAAAAGCAAAACAAAGGGAGAATGTAATCATACAAGTCTTTAACATAAACACCTCTCTTCACTGCCTGAACTGGGGCATGATGTTTGATCCCTTCCCCAGCTGAAGGGCTAGTAGCCTGAAGAGGTGAGGAGACTATGAGACATGAGCAGGGCTCACGGGCAGCCCTTGGACTGCCCAGGTGGAAAACAGGACTATTTGAACAAAAAGGATTATTAGGAAAATTCTACAATTTTGTGAACATGACGCCATATAGTGCAGGTGTGCTTGGTATATGTATCCAAACCTGGAGAAAAAAGCATTTCTGTCACACTTTTGACCATACTTATAAAGATTTTCAAAGGTCAATTACCATTAGCTTTTTAATTTTCCAAAATTTACATTTTTTACAGAGGAAATTTATACTTATGGTAATACAAAAAAAATCAAACAACACACAAACATACAAAGTAGGAACCATTTCATTTTCTGAGCACACATTTTCCCATACCGGATACATTCCAGGTCTTGAAGATGTATTCTGTAATCTTGAATCCTGGGGTGGTAGATGGTCAGGCATCTGTGGCTCAGACCCATAGTCTTTCATCTTTTGAAGCTGTTCTTTCTGTTCTCTGTAAACAAAATCACCAGTGTACATAAGCCATGTCTACTGCATTCCTAAATGACTACAATTAATATCAAAGAACAAAAAAGAGACCTAAAAACCTTGTTCTAAAACCCTCTACAGTGCCCACAGAGCACCTCCGGGGTAACACCCTCTTGCTTTATGTAGCTAACTGATCAGTCATCTACGACCTACAAATAATTAAAAGGTATTGAAAATCTTCAAGGATAGACCTACAACCTGCCTCATTAGCCTATTCTAACATCTCATCTACTTGCCACGTTTTTCTTTCATCCAACCAAAAGCTCTCTTGCTATTTTGTTGTTGTTGTTCAATACTCTTTAGACCAGAGGTTGCAAAATGGTGGCCCACGGGCCAAATATGGCCTAGAAAGGTTTTTTTTATTTGGCTCTCACATCAGTTTTTAAAATCTGAATTAGTTGCCATTATTTACAAAGCAAAATACTTCACATATAAATTCAAATTTTAAAGAGATTTGGTAACACTGGGCCTACATTCCCACATACCAACAATCAGCTGAGTGGTGTAGTGGCTGCCCATCACTGAAGCAGTTTGCCACAATCCTCACCACATTCTGCAGAGTTACACTGGCCCACTTTTGTTCATTTTTGTTACCTGTCTGGTTCTTGTGGGCATTTTAGTTTATGGCCCCTGCTGTATACAGTGAGAACAACTGTCAGTCTATACCTTTAAAAACAACATTTCATATTCCTAAAGAGTAATTATGTAACTCTTCAAGTTTTTCTTTAAATCTCTGGTCAAATTCCTTTTACTTTTCCTTACAATGCTCACCTTAAACATGTGTAACATCTACCACAACCTCTTCAGACCTTTTACAATTTTCTCCCTACATTTTGTAAACGGACACGAAATAAGGGTCAAGTATATAAAAAGATTATTTCCTGCCTCGTGTAACTCATGACTTTACACCAACACAACACAGCTTACTTGTAGTCACCTATGACTACTGTTAACCATCACTTCATTTACTTTGTTTAATTATGTATATTACTTAGAAAGAGCTTAAAAAAAATGGATGAAGAAGAAGTACCTTTTATGCATAGCATTTCTATGCAAAACAATAATAGATGAAAAGGAAATTTTAAAAAGAAAAAGAAAGAAAGTTCGGCAGGTTAGCAACACCAATGAGCTTGGTGTTCTCCATAAACAAAATAGATTTTAGAGTTGGACAGCCTGGGTTCAAATTCTGGATTTGCCACTTATTAGCCAAGTGGACTTAACCTCTCTGAGCCTTAGTGTCATTGTGAGGTGGGGATAATACTACTTCTCTTTGCAGACCTTTGAGATATAAGGACTTGAGATAGGAGGATTGAGATAACATACGCTAAATTATTAGCACAGTGCCCAGCACACAGTAGGTGTTAAATTAAAGGTATCTATAACTTAAAAGTGAATGGTGTAGTACCTAAATGTTCTATGGCGTGCTTTCCACATCTTCATGAGTAATCTGGAAAAGTCAAATCTCTTAAGAGTGTATCTTCTATAGACCACGATCTTCCACAGACCATGGAAATCTGTTTTGCTGCCTGAGGCACCTGATCTTTCATCTGTACCTACAGGTATTTTTCCTTATTATACTTTTCTAGTCATAAAGCTTCAGTCATAATTTCAACTGGTATAATCCACAAACATAGACCAGAATTAAAAAATGAAGGAAACACAATACACTGGAATATATCAAAACCTAATCATTAATTTAATTTCCGGAAACATTGCTAATTCCTAAGAAATCGCTCAAAAAGCTGGCAATTTGTCAATGACTCCTACATTCTTATCTCAGGATATTGCTGGTTTAAGGATTAAATGAATTAATATATACAAAGCACTTAGTACAGTTCCTGGCACAGAGTAAACATGCAATAAATGTTAGCTTTTATTATTGATACTACATGGGAAGCATTATGTAGATACCTATACATAGTTAGGTGATTGTAAGTCAAGAAATCCAAATTCTATTTTCCACCTCACAAAGAAAATACTTGGTTATGTAGAAACAAGCAACATCCTCAAGTAGAGATATCTGCTTCTAATTATTAATGAAAGATAAACCACCCCCAAAAGAAAGTATCAATGGTTAGGACAAATCTGAGGATGCTTCCAGGTAAACCATTCTCAGATTCGACAGAGAAACATGTAAATCCTTACAGCACTTTCCAAAGTTATATCGACGATTAGTGAATGTTAAGTCTATCAGACCTAATACCAGAGAACAAACTGACTCCTGGAAAAATAAACAGGATGTTACGTATAAGCTCTGTGAAATCCAGGGCACTGGAAAGTTGAAGTTTGACACCTGAAACATGCACAGGCATGGCATGTTAGCAACACATCTATAAAAGCCAAGATTGGCTATGAAATTTTCACATTTCAGGACATAAGTTTATAATTAACACAGTTCCTAAACACCCACCCTAACCCTAAAACAGCACTCAAAGACCAGAAATATATATTCAAATTATGTGATAAGAACTGGAAGTAAAATGGTTCCATTTAAATATATCACATCACTTTAAAAAGAGCAGTCTGAAAATGGTCTTGATCAAAAGAAATGATCTTAAGTAGTAAACTTACCGAAGCATTTTCAGTTCTTGTGCAGCTTTCAAAATGATTTCGTGCTGCCTCTGACTGAGAACCATTACCCCTCCAAGGCCTTGATCAGAGTCTAAGTTTGCATCCGACCCCATCATTTCAGAAGAATGATGTGAGGAGGGCATATGTTCTGCCATGGGGGAATGTCTATCCACATCAGATGGGTACCATCTGTCTGACAACCGTTCTCTTTCCCAGTCCATTCTGTCAGGAATATAATCTCGCTTTTCCCGCCACGTATCTCCTCTTTCTGGATACTCTCGGATCCTCAACTCACCCCTATCACGGAAATCTCGATCATACCCATGGTCTCGATTTCTTTCTTCTCTCCATCTATCATCCCGATATCTATCCAAAGGTGGAAGAGGTGGGAGGGGTGGTAAAGGTGGAAGAGATGGAATATCCCGTTCACGAAACTGTGATTCTTGTTCATCCAGTGGTCTCCCATAATCTCTGTCCCACTCATTATCCAAATTTCTATCATACATATCCATGGGTCTTCCAATCCGATCCACATCCCTGTCCAAGTCCCTGTCCATTTCCCTGTTGTAGTCCTCATCCATATCCTGATCTCTCTCCCAATCATCCCACCAAGGGCCTCGTCTATCTCCATCATGAGATCGAGATGGTGGCGCTGAATACCTGTCCTCTCTGTTATACGGATCTAGTGTATCATCTTGATAGTCACGTTCACATTCTCTCCAGTATCTCTCTCTATCCCAATCATCAAGTCTTTCTCGTTCCATTGGAGCATTTCTACCATCTAATGGGAACTCTTCATGCCCTCTCTCTTCTCCATGGTTCCATGGAGCCCTTGGAGGCTCATCTCGGTGATACGGATACATTTTTTCCCCACCATCTCCTGGTTCTGGTCTAAATGGACCTCTATCACGACCAAAATCTGTTCTTCCCAGTCCCCTTTCCCGACTGCCAGGCCCTCGAGGTGGTCCCCTCTCCCTGCTCCCAGCTCTTCGTGGTGGTATTCTCTCTCTACTCCCAGCCCTTCGAGGGGGTCCTCTCTCCTGACTGCCAGCCCTCCGAGGTGGTCCCCTTTCTCGGCTGCCAGCTCTACCCCTGTCCTGGCTGCCTTGCAGACCACCCGGCACTTTCTCCCGACTGCTTCCAGGCCTCACCAACCCTCTGTCCCGGCTGCCTTCTCCTCTGCTCATCTTCTCTCGACTGTCTTCTCTTCTACCCATCATCTTATCACGAAAGTCTTCTTGCTTGACCAACCCTGGGCCACGGCTGACTGCCTGGCCTCGACCTCTATTTATTAGTCCTTTATCCCGCGTGTCTTCTATTCTGCTTTGCCCAGGACCTCTGTAAGATGAGCTGCTGCCTCGATTGCCTTCTAACCTATTATCTCTGTTATCTGGCCGAGGCAGCCCTTTATCTTGGTTGTTTTCTGAATGGGGCAGACCAATACCCAAAGGTTTAAAATCATTATCTGCAGTTAATGATGATGATGTTGCTACTGATGCTCCTCCCTCCATCCCCCCTGTTTTTGAGGAAAAAGCAGATTGAGTAGGTACAGGTTTATTTGCAAGGGGTACAGGCTGAGTAACAGCTTGGGCTTTGTCCATTTGAGTCTCCATACTTTGAGAATTCTGGTCCCAATTAGAAGGCTCTATGCGCCCTTCCGAGACTTCGCTTTTAGGTGGCTCTTGTTGAGAGTCGCTTAGATTCTCATTTGACTGAGCCGCCTTGGCATCCTTTACATCTGCAGCAATGGAAAATGTAGCTGATTGCATTTTAAAATTCTTCTGCTGGTTACTATTGGTGTCTGCTAATGGTTCTTTGTTTCCTGAAAGAGGTTCTGCTTGTGACTTAGGTTGCTGCTGATGTTGCTGTCCAAAAGCTGGTTTGGGGCCTTTCCACTGTGGTCCACTCTGCCGAGGACTTAGGGACGTATTGGGGGTAATATAAAACTGAGATGCTGGCCCCCGGGGTATCATTCCCCATTTGCTCTTAGTGCCCTCTGCTGGGTGACCTTCATATCTGGGTTTTGGCCCATCGGGGCGATTTCCTTCAAAACGAGGCCCTTTGGGTCTCGGTCCTTCACACCTTGACCCTAAATCCTCAAATCTTCGAGGACCATCAAATCTACAAGTAAAACAAAAGATATTACTCAAGACAGTAAAGCAGAAAAAAAAAATTCTCCATGTAAGAATATTTAAGGCAACTTGCCTTAATATCTGTTTACAACAATGACTCTTTCAGTCATTAAACAAATTCTGAGATATCTATATCTTTAGAACCAGTATGCTAAGGAGGCAGTGCTCAGAGGTCTCAGGACAAGCTTCAGAAATCATGTCAGTAATATCTAATTCACTTCGACACATCTTCAGCAAGTCACTGATATAACTGAACTGTTAAAGAGAAATTATAAATATTGTGCCTTAGTAGACAGAAAAGTCCACTCATTTTAAATGGAAAAAAAATACCAAATTCCATAGCTAACTCTGAGAGTACTTTTAGAATTAAAATGTAACTAAAAACTAAATATGAAACAAGATAATATAGGATGATTATAAATATTGTTGGAGCTAGCATTATCATCTTGACTAATTGATAAAAGTTAAAAAAAAAAAACAAAAAACAGCAGCCAGCGATATCTTAAGAATGTGCCCTGACATTTTAAAGTCTGGACAAAAAAATAAAGTCTGGACAGAGATGTTTTTGCTATGGACCCACTCACTCATTTAGTAAATATACAGTGTACATCCCCTGTCTGTCAGGTACTACACCTCAGCCAAGAGCTATAAGAATAAAATGTCATCTGTGCCCTCAAAGGGTTTATAATCAAGGAGAAAGAGATCTAAGTATAAATAAGTGCTAAGAGGTGCAATGACTAAAGTCTATCTGCATATAATAAGGGCAACAGAGGAGAGAATGGTCAATTCTACCAGAGTGGGGTGTGTTGTCCAATAAAAGCTTTATACAACAGAAGATGCTTAAATTAAGTCTTGAAAGACAAATTCTCTGAGCTCAGGCTAACAGAGTGTATTGGAGATGAGGGGAGCATCTAAGGCTAAGGAAGTATTAGCATATTCTGAAGTGCAAATAGTTTAGCATGGCTGCAGCAAAGAGCAGACAGAGTCAGGGAGAGCCGAGAAAGAAGGAGTGGAAAAGCAGCACACTAAGGAGATAAGGTAAAGAGGCAGGCAAGGGTCACTCTCCAGAAGACCTTGTATATCTCATGTGGCAAAGACTACTCGTGCTCCTCCAATATCTGTTCTCCCTTTTTCTACAGTAACTGAGCTTCTCCATTTTTAGCCGGACACAAGGCCAGCCAGACCAAAGACTCTCTTTCCCTGGTGCCAGCCCCGTGGCATAGTGGTTAAGTGCACACGCTCCACTGCTGGCAGCCTGGGTTCGGATCCTGGGTGTGCACCAATGCACGGCTTGTCAGGCCATGCTGTGGCGGCATCCCATATAAAGTGGTGGAAGATAGGCACAGATGTTAGCCCAGGGCCAGTCTTCCTCAGCAAAAAGAGGAGGATTGGCATGGATGTTAGCTCAGGGCTCATCTTCCTCACAAAAAAAAAAAAAAAAAGACTCTCTTTCCCAAACTCTCTTGTGGCCAGAACTTGTAGCCATGTTCTGACCAATGGGCTGAGAGTGAAATGATTTCCACATGCGTCTGTGTTGTATCCTTAAAGGGAAGGGCACATCCTTGTCTTCACCATTTCCTTTTTCATGCGGGCTCTGACATGGTAGTGAAGCATCCTGGACCATGTAGATAAAGGCAACATGCTAAGGGAAGGTGAAGTAACAAATCAGAAGGAACCTGGATTCCTGATACTGTGGAGCCATCACATAAGTCCTGAGAGAGAATAAACCTCTAACTTGTTAAAGCCATATGACTTTGTACCTCTGGTGCAAATAAATTCAGCTGGGTGAAGATTTGGGAATTATAAGCACTTAGAGCCACTAAATATGGTCTGATTGTTAAAAGACTGCTGTAGTAGAAAAGTAGCAGATGGATAGGTGAGACAAGTTTACTGTAGATTGTTTCTACAATTTGGGTAAGTGAATGTGAATCCTGTTCTCAGGCAGTGGCTGATATGAGGACGCAGAGGAGGAGGTAAAAGTGAGAGATGTGAAGGAAAGTGAAACTGATAGGATTTTCTAACAGGTGGGATTAAAATGATAATGGAAAGGGAAGAATTTAGGGTGATTCCAAGGTTTCTGGTTTAGATGACTGAGTGGACAGCAATGCCTGTCACTCCTTTAATGAGAAAAAGAAGAGTTTTTCTTTCATTTGTTTGGGAAATCAATGAAGAGTAATAAATTCGGTTTCAGCAAAATATTTATGTCCTATCCCTGTGACGTCAGGCTTTGCTGGTCTAGAAGTTTTTAGTTTCAAAGGGAGGAATGCTTCCATCAGGGAACACAACGACTCTACTAAACTCAAAGTGAGACTGCCACCTGACCACTTTGGGTTCTGAACCCACAGGCAAAGAAGGGAGTTACTGCACTGTTTGGGAGTGAGTGATCCTGACTTTCAAGGGGAAATTGGGTTACTACTCCACAATGAGGATAAGGAGTATGCCTGGAATACAGGAGAACCTCTAGACCACCTCTTAGTACTTCCAGGTCCTGTGATTAAAGTCAATGGAAAACTACAATGACTCAATTCAGGCAGGACTACGAATAGCCCAGACCACTCAAGAACGAAGGTTTGGGTCACTTCACCAGGCAAGGAATCAGGACCAGGTGAGGTGCTTGCTGAGAGCACAGGGAACATGGAAAGGATAGTGGAAGAAGGCAGTTATAAATACCGACTATGGTTACATGATCAATTGCAGAAATAAGGACTCTGATAGTTATAAGTATCCCTTAATTTGATATTATATGTTTAAATACACATACATATGTATTAGTTAAGTATTGTTGATTTTCTTCCTTATCATCTAACATAAGAATGTATTAATAATAGTCAACTTTATATCTCAGAACAAAAGTTACAGAGTACAAAAGGGAGCATGAACCAGCTAGGAGAAGAATGAAGATTTTCCCCAAAGTCAAAAAAGGGACTTTTTATCCTTTTCTGGGGAAAGGGTTAGAGTGTTTTGGTTGTTCAGGGATAAATGTTTCATGCTAGATGCAAAAATCTCCCTTGTGACCCACCCTAATCAGAAACGTGTAAGAAAGGGAACTCTGGGAAATGTACTTCAGACTAGCCAAGCTGACACTTTACAGAGTCATCAAAAGGAATTAAAAAATACATAAACCCACTATAAACAGAAAGAGGGGACCACCAGCAGATGTGAATTTTGTTTTTAAATTCTGGAAGACAAAGAACAACATGAGTGGGAACATATGGAGCAGGAAGATGCTGCAGTTTAGAGTGCTGGTAGCAGAAAGAGATACAATCAAAATGGGGCTGGCTTGGCCACAGGAACCCAGAGAGGGTCAGGATTCTCAGATACAAGGGGTGCTGAGGAAGAACAGCATAAGACTTGGGGCTAAAAATATGTAAATTAAAACCTATATTCAGAACCATCAACTAGCCTTTCCCTAGGCTGAATGTCTCTAAATTCTCGAAATTGAGGGTCCCCTAGCATTAGCAGACAGTTCTTTGCTCTATCACCTAAAGCAAAGTTGATAAGCCCCCACCCCCATGCACACAGAGCTCCAATTAGCTTGTCAGTGTCTCCAACTCTTAAATATAAAGGGACAACCAAGGATCACATTTGAGGAATGTCTCCAAAATGAAAGGAAGAGACTGAAGATAAACAGGATATGAATCTGGGAAAAACAGAGGTACTGCAAAAAACAGAAGAGAACTTAAAAAGTAAATAACCTCAAATTAGTATCCTTGGAGAGATTCTTCAAGATATTGTATCTATAAATCAAGAACAATTTGCTATATATAAAAAAGGATCAGAACCAGAAACCTGCAGAAATTTTTTTTTAAATTCTCAAATTAAAAAATGGAAAAAAGGATGAGAAGTATCTCAGAAAGTAAAACAAAATGAGAGCGAACAGAGACAAATATAATCAACCCAGCAGGTCCAAAATCCTACTAATGAAAAGTTCCAGAGAGCAAAAAACAGAAAACAAGAGAAAAAATTAATGAAGAAATAGCACAAAGAAATTTCCCAGAGTTGAGAGGCTCTAATCTCCAGATGGAAAGGGCCCAGCTCACTAAGTATCTAGTACAATTAATAAAGTTAAACAAACAAACAAAAAACACTGAAGTTTTAGAATACAAGAAATGAAAAAAAGTTTCTGGCAGTAGGGAGAAGTCATCTAAGAAGGAAAAGAATTAGAACAGCACAACAGCTAGACTAGGTGACAGAAGAAAACAAAACGATGACCCTAAAACCTTAAGGAATAATTATGTTCAGCTTCAGTAAACAGTATGTAAACAGTATTAAACAGTATGGTACTGGCATAAAAAACAGACTCATAGATAATGGAACAGAATAGAGAGCCCAGAAATAAACATAGGTGGTCAATTAACACATATACATGGTCAATTAATTTATGACAAAGGAGCCAAGAATATACAATATGGAAAGGACAGTCTCTTCAATAAATGGTGTTGGGAAAAGTGGACAGCTACACGCAAAAGAATGAAACCAGACCACTATCTTACACCATACACAAAAATTAACTCAAAATGGATTAAAGACTTGAATGTAAGACCTAAAACCATAAAACTCCTACAAGAAAACACAGGCGGCAAGCTCCTTGACATAGGTCTTGGCGATGATTTTTTGAATCTGACACCAAAAGCAAATATAAACAAGCGGGACCATATCAAACTAAAAAGCTTCTACATAGCAAAAGAAATCATCAACCAAATGAAAAGGCAATCTACCGAATGGGAGAAAATATTTGCAAACCATATATCTCATAAGGGGCTATTATCTAAAATACATAAAGAACTCATACAACTCAGTAGCAAAAAACAAACTATCCCAATTAAAAAATGGGCAGAAAATCTGAATAGATATTTTTCCAAAGAAGACATACAGATAGCCAAAAGGTACATGAAAAGTTGCTCAACATCACTAATCATCAGGGAAACGCAAATCAAAACTACAATGAGATATCACCTCATACCTGTTAGAATGGCTATTATCAAAAAGACAACAAATAACAAGTATTGGTGAGGATGTGGAGAAAAGGGAACCCTTGTGCACTGCTGATGAAATGTAAATTGGGCAGCCACTATGGAAAACAATATGGAAGTTCCTCAAAAATTAAAAACAGAACTATCATATGATCCAGCAATTCTACTTCTGGGTATTAATCCAAAGAAAATAAAAACACTAACTCGAAAAGATACAAGCACCTCCATGTTCACTGCAGCATTATTTACAATAGCCAAGATATGGAAATAACCTAAGTGTCCATCAATGGAGGAAAGGATAAAGAAACTATGGTATGTATGTGTGTACATACACATAGGAATATTATTCAGCTATAAAAAGAATGAAATCTTGCCATTTGTGCCAATATGGTTGGACCTTGAGGGCATTATACTAAGTGAAATAAATCAGAGAAAGACAAACACAATATGATCTCTCTTGTATGTGGAATCTAAAAATAAATAAATAAAAAACAAGGTCACAGATACAGAGAACAGACTGGTGGCTGTCAGAGGTGGGGGATGAGGGGGTGGGAGAAATGAGTAAACTGTTTTTGTTTTGTTTTTAATTTAAATAAATTATAATAAAAAATATGTTCAACTTCAAATCTTATATCCAAATAATTAATCAAGTGTGAGGTTAGAATAAAGACATTTTCAGACATGCAAAGACTAAGAAAATTTACCTCCAACCCACAATTTCTTAGTAAGTTATTTGAGCATGCACTCCAGGAAAAGGAGGCACTAAACCACAAATAGGAAGCCATGAGATTCAATAAACAGTGAATCCAATCCAGGAGGACAGTCAAGGGAAATGCAGAGTAACAGCCATATGGCAGATCTTCAGAGCAACCAACCAGCCAACCAGCCCAGGCAAAAGCAAGAGGATGCATGAATTTGGGAGAGAGATCGTCTCAAGAGAAAAAGAAATGGTGCTTTTGGGACTGGGGTTGGAAGATTATTTTAAATTTTGCAAGAAGAAAGACAACTAGAAATTCTACAAAAAAGTTACTACACTAAAGAAAATGTAATCATAGTATACACACTACTTACCTCTACAATGAACAACACTGTTTACTGATTTATCTAAAAATAGTGATATAGGGGCCGGCCCGGTGGCGCAAGCGGTTAAGTGCGCGCGCTCCGCTGCGGCGGCCCGGGGTTCGCTGGTTCGGATCCCGGGCGCGCACCGACGCACTGCTTGGTAAGCCATGCTGTGGCGGCGTCCCATATAAAGTGGAGGAAGATAGGCACCGATGTTAGCCCAGGGCCGTCTTCCTCAGCAAAAAAAAGAGGAGGATTGGCGGATGTTAGCTCAGGGCTGATCTCCTCACAAAAAATAAAAATAAAAAAAAAATAAAATAAAATAAAAATAGTGATATAAATACAATGGGCAATGGGGTTAGAGAGTAATGTAAGAACTAAAACTTATCTATCAGAACAGAAAGTAAACATATATCTAAAACGTACAAGAAAGTAGCAGTATATCATTTAGTGATATGAAGGTCACTACCAAAAGAAACAGCTAAACAATTAAAAGATGTCATTAGGAAACACTTCTAGAGTGGCTTCGGGCAGTGGGTGGTGTTTTTCTTGATTTTCTTTTAATTATGTGTATGTATCACTTTGATAAAAATGTAAAATGTATTTCTTTCAAGGGCACAGAGAGAGGACTAGCCCTAACCAGGAGAAGGGCTTCTTGTGAGACGACAAGAAGGAAGATGAGGATGGTACAGTAAAGAAAAGGTGAGGGCAGGAGGTGAGCTTTCCTGGGCCTGAAGCTTAGATTTCCTCTGTGAAGCAGGAAGCTAAATTAAAGATATGAAGCGAAATAAAAACGTTTGCTGAGACAGAGAAAGCAGCACTAGCGTAGATGGTCTACACAAAGCAGGCAAGGCTTGGCACAGCTATTGTTGGGCAAAGGGAAAAGGAGCCGACCAGAGACTTGTCAAAGGATATCCCACAGTGCTAAGGATGGAGGCCTCACATTTACAGAGAAAAAAAAATACGCTGTTTCAGGGCTTGTGATGGTTTGGTTCCTTTTCTTGAAATTACATTTATTAATTCAAAGTGCCTGGAATAACACCTCAGATCATTAAAGTTGTATAAAATCATTTGCTTTGTATTCAATTCAACAATTATTAGTTCATATAAGTGTGACAAGAGAAGACTATCCTCCACAATGTACAAGTCAGTGAGAGTTCCTGTCATGTTATCTAGTATTATAATCAAATTCTGAACATGAATAAACTGTCTTCATAAGTAAACTGTGAAAGCCTTGAGAATTTTATCCATAACAGACATTTTGGCATAAGCAACACTTATGGAACACCTATTAATTGTCAAGTACTGTGTTAGTGCTGGAAATAAACTGATACCTAGCCTCAAGGAGTTCACAGTCCATAGGAAGAGTGAGACAAGTAAATCAACAATTAAAACAGAATGTTTTGGGGTATTTTTTGCTGAGGAAGATTCGCCCTGAGCTAACATCTGTCACCAATCTTCCTCTATTTTGTATGTGGGTCACTGCCATGGCACGGCCACAAGTGGTGTAGGTCCACACCTGGGAACTGAACCTGGGCCAAAGAAGCGGAGCGCACCGAACTTAACCACTACACCACCAGGGCTGGCCCTAGAACAGAATTTGATAAATATGGGACATGTTGTTCTTGCTTACTGAGTTATCCCCAATGTTTGACTCAGTGAAGGATCTCAATAAGTAATTATTGAAGTGCCACCCCTGGGGTAGGAAAAATAGGAATTAGTAAAGCCAAAAATGACAAGAAAGGGATTCCAGACAAAGAGAAGAACATGTGTAAAGACCAGAGGAAAGGATAAAGGAAGCAGGAGGTACTAATAGGTAGGGACAAGAGAACATGGCGGAAAGGTTGTAAAAGGTAATGAATGCATTACTGCAGGCCTCATGCCTGCACGCATAACACGCAGTTTCCATGAGAGGGTAGGGTGCTTTGCTTTCAGATTAAATTGCTGATCAACAGCCAAGAGTCATCATTTTATTTTTATTGTGGGGGTCAGAAAATGTTAAACCAATTGAAATATACTTTCAATACTACATATAAACGGCACTTACATTTATCAATACTGTACTTTCAAATTTTCAATGTTCAAGAATATTACAAAATGTCAGACTATCAAAATCTTTTTGATTTATAAAAGTAAAGAGTTTTTAGGTCTTTGGAGTAAATATATTAAGAGATACTCATATTAAAAATATGTACAAAAATAAGCCATCCTTACATCAATACAGTGAAATACTATGATCTTTTTAACATATAAAAACATGTATTTGAAATAAGTACAAACATAGTATATACTCACTAAATATAATCACATATAAATGCATGCATTGCACATTGGTTAGATGAAAAGAAAAATAAACAAATATTTGGTGTTTAAATATTTAGAAAATTTTCATTTGTACAGCTAAGTATTTCATAAACCTCTAAAAAATAAAAACCCTAAAACTAGGTATAAAAATTTCAAAATCCGATATAAAAAATATACTCCAAGTTGGGTATAAAAACTTAAGAGATAGGCAGAAATACAAACACCTTTAAACAAAGTAATGTCTGATTATCACAATATTTACATAAATATACTCAAATCAGCAGATCATGGGAATTACAAGATATTAAATTCTGGAATCAAACCCCTGCCCTTTTAGTTTTCATGTGAAATAATACCTATTTTCCAATATGTATAACCAAGATCCTAAAATCAAAATTCCCAAAGTAATTGCTATAAACAGAACAACCATGACAGACGGAAGCATAAAGAAAAACTATAGTGGTCGCAGTCCCTTGCTGATCCTACTAAGAGACCTACAGAACAGAAGAGCCCCACAATTCCAATCCTAAAACCAACCAAAAAATGGATGTGACAGATCAGAAGCCTTGATATTATAAAGATGTCAATTCTTCCCCAAAATGGTCAACAGATTCTATGCAATGCTCCTCAAAATTCCGCAGGTTTTTGAAAGCTGACAAGCTGATGCTAAGCATTATTTGGGAAACAGACAGGACCAAGAATAGTCAAGATAATCTAGACCAAGGGTCAGCAAACTATAGCCCATAGGCCAAATCCAGTTGACTGATTTTTTACATTTTTAAAGGTGAACAAAAAAAAAGAAAGGAAAAGAAAAGGAAGAAAGGAAAATATGTGACAGTGACCAAACATGGCCCGCAAAGCCTAAAAATATTTACCATCTGGCCCTTCACATAAAAAGTTTGCCAACCTCATCTAGAAACACAGAATTGGAGGACTTGCACTAAGAGATATCAAGAGTTATTATAAAACTACAGTAATTAAAACAGTATGACATTGATGCAAGGATAGACAAAGCAAAGGAATAGAGTCCCGTAAAATATCCACAAATATAGTCACTTGACTTATGATAATGGAGACCCCACAAAGTAGTAAGGATGATTTTTTTTCAATAAATTGTGCTGCGGTCAACTGGACAGCCATATGGAAAATGAACCTGGACCCCTACCTCATACCATACATTAACAAAAAAATCAATTCAATATGGATTGTTGATTTAAAAATAACAGGTAAAAGGGCCAGACCGGTGGCGCAAGTGGTTAAGTGCGCGCGCTCTGCTGCGGTGGCCCGGGGTTCACCGGTTCGGATCCCAGGCACGCACCGATGCACCGCTTGTCAAGCCATGCTGTGGCGGCGTCCCATATAAAGTAGAGGAAGATGGGCATGGATGTTAGCCCAGGGCCAGTCCTCCTCAGCAAAAAGAGGACTGGCAGATGTTAGCTCAGGGCCGATCTTCCCCACAAAAAACAAAACAAAACAGGTAAAACAATAAAAGATAGAAGACAAAATAGGATAATGTATTTATGGCCTTGGAGTAAACAAAGATTTCTTAAACAGGACACAAAAAAGCACTAACCATAAAGGAAAAGATCAACAAATTGGACTATTAAATTAAAATCAAGAATTTCTATTAATTGAAAGACACCATTAACCCTTGGGGTTTATCTGGGTTCACTGCATCCAATTATAGTTTTTGAGTTGTTGGTTTTTTAAACAGTTCTATTTGTAAGGATTGATATTTCATGACTTTTTTTTTATAGGCCTTCCCAAGAACAAAAACAAAATTTACTTTTTTAAATATAGGACAAAACTTACATTATCTTGCAATTACCATATGGGTCCACTGGATCCTTTCATAAATTTAAGATTATGGGATGTTAGTGATTTTTTTCCTATATCTTGAAACATTTTGCGATTTCCTTATCCTAGAATTCATTATTACTCATCATTACTTATCAATTATCCCCAACTATGCTAAAGAAGATTAAAATACAAAGAAAATGAAAGAATGATGACATTGCCTAGAGGGATGAAGCAAAGGTGAAATAAGCTGTCACCACCCCCCTTGCATTGCCCAAAATATTGCAGCCTGATTTTAGGCTTCATTAAGCACAATTGAGAATTGAGAAATTTTCATTTCCTGACTATAATGACAAAGAAAAGAAAAGTGACAGAGAAAGCTGTGTCAAAATAACTACATAAATCAAAAGATAAATGCAGAGACAGCCGCACTCTAACCTCTAACAAAGATGTGAAACTGATTATATAAGTGAAATCTCCAACATGAGTCCTCAGATGATAATATCCTAGATGAATGTTCTTAAACTCAAGATTTGATGAGTGAACAACGTATTTCTAAGAACAGAAAGAAAATGTGCTATTGCTATCCACTTAGTTATTAAACAGAAAGGACTTTATCACATAATATTTTGTGGCAAGAACCTGAACCATTCTGTTTTGCTAAAAGTACATGTGACAGAATTATTTCATCTTTTATGATGTTTGTGTGCCAAAATGTACTTGATGCAAAGAGCTTGACTCTCTCTTTTTTTTTTTTTTGGTGAGGAAGACTGGTCCTGAGCTAACACCTGTTGCCAGTCTTCCTCTTTTTGCTGGGGAAGACTGGCCCTCAGCTAACATCTGTGTCCACCTTCCTCTACCGTTTTTTTGTACGTGGGATGCTGCCTCAGCGTGGCTTGATTAGCGGTGCATAGGTCTGCACCGGGGATCCGAACCCACGAACCCCGGCCACCAAACTGTAGCACGCAAACTTAACCACTATGCCACTGCACCAGCCCCGAGCTTTACTCTGTTAAAATTTTTATTAAAATTTCTAATAAGTTGTTTTTCACTATCTCTTTATTCTTACTTCTGTAAATTATTTGTAAAATCACTTTAAAATTTAAAGAATAAAAAAGGTCCATTGGACCTAGATGGTAAATGGTGAAAACTACTTTTCTGGTATACTGAAGGATAAGAAAGTAAAAAGTGCTGCAGAGTGAGAAATAGTCAAGACAATCTAGACATGCAGTGGACAAAGAATTGATATATCTAGTACATATAAAGAACTCCTACAAAGCAATAAGAGAAAAACACAACCCAATAAAAAAACAGGGAAAAGACTTGCATCAGGATCTCATAAAAGAGGAAATTCAACTGAACAATAATCAAATGAAAAGGAAGTCAACCTCATTCATCATCAGGGAAATATAAATTAAAGCTATATTACGATACCACTAGACATACACCAAGACTGCTCAAGTTTAAAAATCTAACAATACCAAGTGTTAATGAGGATACAAAAAAACAGGAACACAGAAACACTGCTGGTGAGAGTGTAAATTGAAACAACCACTTTGGAAAACTGTTTGATAATATCTATCAAAGCAGAACATATACATACCCTATGATCACGCAATTCCAGTCCTTGGTATATATCTAAACAAAATTAAATACACACACACACACACACACACACACACACACACGCATGTATCTAAAGGGATACATAGCACCAAAAGACACATAGCAATGCTTTTCATAATAACCAAAAAAACTTAAATGACCAGCAATATTAGAATGGATAAACAGACTGTGCCATATTCATACAATAAAACACTGTATAGGAATGAGAATGAATAAACTATAGCTAGACACAACATGGATGAATCTCACAAAAAAATAATGTGAAGTGAAAAGATGCCAGGCTCAAAAGAGTACATACAGCATGATTCCATTTACATAAAGTACAAAAATAGCAAAACTAATCCGTGGTGTAAAAAGTCAGTATAGTGGTTATCTTTGGGGTTAGGGAAAAGAGGAAGGGGCATGAGGGGGACTTCTCAGACACTAGTAATTTCTATTTCTTGATCTGAGTAGTGATAACATGGGTGTGTCTACTTTGTGAAAATCGACTAAGCTGTTATGTGTACGATTGTGGACATCTCTGTATGCTACCCTTCAATAAATAAATTTTACTACTGAAAAATAAAGGTTCTGGGAAACCAACATCCACTGATAAGACAGTGCATTGGGGCAGTGGTAGTCTTCTAGAAGACTTGATGAATCCAATAATACACATACACACAGTTTCAAAACAGCTGCCCTTGGTGCTCAACAATGTGGTATGCTATTTACATGTGATGCAGTTATGTCACTCGACTTTTTGGAAACATTCACAGCTTTTAGAAAGCAGCCTAAATCTGGATTTTGCAAAAACTCAAAGTAATTATCAGTACTTTACTTTAATAGTATGCTACTGGTAAATCAGTTGTCTGTGTTCTCAATTCTTGTTTTTCCACACAGCTTTGTTTAAAAACAAAAAACAGAGTGGCTTGCCATATCAGTTAATGTGTTTATAGCAAACTCTGAATTCGACTAATAAAGGAAATTCACAAGTTTCCTTAATAGTGTGGATTATTCTTACCTCAGTCTCTTTCATTTACTAACCAGCTTCCCACTGGTATGTTTTTTTACCAGTTACATGGGAGAAAAAAGAACTATGCCTGGGCAACAGTCACAAACTATACTTTATATGTGCTAAGTGAGCAAAAGAAGTAGAAGGGTAATAGAAATGGCAATGACATAAACTAGATTTGGGAAAGGTTTTTAAAACAAGGTAGAGAATGTGAGTAGGATCCAATTCAAGGACAAAAAAAAGCCACCCTTATCAAAGTTGTAGTTGAAAAGGCTGGGGAGGGATATCTCATACCTAAAAACAATATAATCAACATTTATCAAGACTTCAGTAGACTAGAATGTTGGCCCAAACCTAATCAGATGAAATGTAAAGTCTTAGAAAATGAAAAAAACAAAACGCAACTGTACAAGTTCAAGATGAGATGGACTTCACTTAGTAACAGCTAATGTGAAAAAGACCTGAGAAGTCAAATTGACATTAAGCTCAACGTGAATCAATATGAGAGTGCCGACCAAACAAAAAAGCAATTTGTTCAGCCATATAAACACACTACTTATAATGAAGTTGGTAATAGGGCTATGGTCCTCTGCATCTGAAGTAAGTGTTCGTTCTTAAGGAGACTGACAAACCAAAGGCCCTTCAAAGGACAGTGAGCAATACAGTAGGAGGAGGCTAGGACCAATGTTAGCGTGAAAAGAAGAGAAAAATTTGAGAATATGTGATGGCAGAGCAGAGTAGGTAAGGCAGGGTTGGGGAGACTAGAGGGTGATCTTTAAATAACTGTAGAAACACACTGAAGAAGAGGGATAGGATAACTTATTATGTGTTGCACTACAGAGGCAGATCTAGAATCAACAGTTAGAAGTTGCAGCAACATATTTAGGTTCAATGTAAGAAATCAACTTCGGTAGAAAATTGTCAGCATCCTATACAGCAATGTTCCTTATCACAGTGCCAGTGTTCAAGCAGAGTCCATCAACTGCTTGTCCCAAGAAGTACAACTGACTTAAAAGTAAATCAGAAGGCCTTGGATTCTAACCCCATCTCAGCCATTTAATAGCTATGTTATCTGTGGCAATTTATTTATCACCTCTCCAAAACTCAGCTTCCCTTATCTATTTACCTCATGAGATCACTGAGAGGAACAAATCAGGTAATATGTGAAAGACCCAGGATAACAAACTAAAACACAACACAAACATGAGTTGCTGTAAAGGGGATATTGCACCAGATAGCTGCTAAAAGCCTCGTAACACTGAAGTTATTAACCTTGAGGCAAGAAAAAACGTAAAATAGGTCCTAAATTTACAAAGTCAAGATTTGGTAGGCAAAAGAGAGAAAACATTAATATGATAGAAAAAAAGGGAGCAGGAAATCTATGTTTCATGAGGTGTTAAGAATGTACTTCTCTGATAGCAAATTAGTCACCAGATCTAACAGGCAATGCTCCATCCAGGAGATAAGCAGGAATTCAAATCAAGAAGATACACATGCCAAATAAGTCAAGACTACAAATGTATTTGTAATCACTGACAGTATGAGTGTCATTGAATCATCACATTAAACACAGTGCTTAACTAGTGCTTTTGCTCTGAGGACCCTGTGGACTCAGCTTCCACTGGGTATGGACTCAGGCTCTACTCTCCCAGCTACACGATCCTGAAGTAAGTTACTGAGTCCTCTCAGTCCCAGTTTATAAAGAGTAAATGAGGGTATGAACCTGCCAAGTTCACAGGTTGTTGAGAAGGCTCCACAAGATAACCTATGTAAAGCCTCTGGCAAGGCTTCTGGTACCCAGAGGAATTCATGTTAATTGCCTCTAATTAATTAGCTTTGATTTTGGATGAAGTTTTGTGCCACGTTGTTTTCAGAAGCATAAACTTGAGGAACAAATAAAAGATATTTTGTTTTCAAATGTTGAAATTAGGTTTAAATTAAAAACAATGATGTAGATCCACTGACACTGAGATGGGAAACTAACTAATGTACTGATAAGTGGAAAAGGCAACTTACAAGACAATATACTCAGTATGATCCCATTTTTATGACATATATTTTAAAAATTATCTCCAGATGGTAGCATTAGGTGACTTTTACTTTTTTTAACTACTTTCCTGAACTGTCTAAATTTTGTATAAAGAGTACTCTATTATAATTTCCAATTGGAAAAAAATCTGAAATTGTTTTCCAAAGGAAAATTATCATTTATGTCAACCTGGGGAGAAAAATATAATTTTTACAAACTTGGAAAAATGAATTTAACACTTCTAAAAGGTAAAGAGAAAAAACTTAGACGGTACGAGTAAATTTTTGTGTGTTCTTTTCTAAATAAAAATGTGGTTTGGACAAAAGAAAAATATCTCCCAAATTGAGGAAAATACAAAGGATATATAAGATCTATGGGGGCAGGGATTTTGTCTGTTCTGTTATATTCACTGCTGTAAGCACAGAGCAGGAACTTAATAAATATCTCCTGAACAAATGGATAATATAAAAGTCCTGTTTACCTTTACACTAAATTTCATTGCCTTATTTCACCAGAATATTGGCTTATTCATCTTTATCTCCAACAGCTAGCATATTATCTAATAAAGAGAAGTTACCAATTCAGTCATTTGCCAAATGAAAAGCAAAAAAAGATAAATAAATTTAATCAATATTACTCTTGAAGCTGAAAAGTTAGTAAGAAATTGATAGGTGTTACTTTAAAACACTATGTTCATCCTGGACTATAATCTCTACACATAGGATAAAAGTAGTGACATTAAACAAATGGGCCATGTTACCATTTCTAGATTTCATTATGTCATTCTAATAAGTGAGCAACACTAACATTATTAATCGTATACCAGGAATGCATATAAATTAAAAGTACAAAGAGTATATAGAAATTATATAAATGAAGCTTTTTATACCATCAAGGCCTACTCAGCCTAAATCAACAAAAAAACCAAACCAAACCAAACCAAACCAAAAAAAAAGGCAGACCTACCTTGGGCCTCTTGGACCTTCCAAGTAACTGCTTCTAGGAGGATCTGGAAGCAGTCCACCTGACCTCACTGGCATGTCCTTGACTGCAGTGATTGGCTGAGATGGAGCAGCCGAAGACTCCCCAAGTCCTTGCTCAGATGACAACGAACTATATGGCAGAGTAGACTTGCCCATAGGAGCTTTAGAATTCACTTGTTCTGATGGGCCCATAGCTGATTGCAATGGAGGATGGTAAGTGGAGGGTGGGGCTGAACTAAAAGACACAGGAGTGGGAAGCAGTGCTGGTCTAGGTTTCTCTGGAACTTGTGAGCTCTGAGAACTGGAGGCTGGTGGAACTGGGGTTGTTGTTAACTGAGGAGGTATCCCTTGTGGAACCCCAGGGGGAGGTATTCCTGGAGGAGGTGTGGCTGAAGACAATGGTGGGAGGGGCATGACAGGTGGAGGTGCCGTTGAAGACAGAGATGGTGGAGGAAGAACTGGTGGTGGCCCTGCAGAAGAGAGGGAAGGTGGGGGAAGAACTGGTGGTGGCCCTGCTGAAGAGAGAGATGGAGGCATCACAGGTGGGGGCACAGAGGCTGGTAGAGAAGGTGGCATCACAGGTGGGGGCATGCCAGGTGGTGGCACTGAAGCAGGTAGGGCAGGGGGCATCACTGGTGGTGGCAATGATGGAGGCAATACCGGAGGGGGCATTGTTGGTAGAGGTGGAGGCATTTGAGAATATGGAACAAAAGGAGGTGGCATAGACATGTTCCCCATATACTGGTTCTTCATGTTCTGAAATGAATTAACTTTCTCCTGGAGATAGTTCTGAGTGGCTTTCATATGTCCCTGCCATGTTTTCCACTGTTTCTCATACTCCTGAAGCTGATCTTTATGAGGATAAGAATGGAGCTGTTCCTCCCACAGCTGAAACTCTCTCTCCCATTCTTGGTAGAGATGTTGAAACTGTTGCTGCTGCATCTCATAATGCCGCAGCTGCACATCTATAGACATGGTCTACAAATAAAGGGATAAAAATTATTTCAAGACATTCATATAAGATAATTAATCAATCATAAGTTAAAATATTAATGAATCAAGAGCATTTGAAGTCGTAGAAAATTAAAACACTAAAGACTTTGGGAGGCTAAGGATAAGCTTGTTAAATCCTTTCAATGATGATCCTTCTTCTTTCTTCCTTTGACTTAAGTTATCACAGAGTTGAAAAAAAATCAACCAAACACTAAAGCAAATACCTATCTCAGCAATAAGTATTTTTTCAAGTTTTTAATATTACTACAGATCATTCTAAGAACTTAAAAAATGATCTATTATTATAGATATACAGATACAAGTCTATACCTCAAAGAAGACGAGTATCAAAGTCATTTCATCTTTTATGGTGTATTTGCTTAGGTTTTTTGTGTTGGTTGCTTTGATGTTTTTGGTGGATTTTTGCTTGTCTGTTACTGTGGTGGTTTGTAGTTAAAACACAGGTTAACCTGAAGCTACACGATAAAATCTCTGGTTCTTAAATCCCTTAGCAACAGTATCTAATACCTGCCTGGGCTGACATGATCAGAAGACTCCACTATACCTGACCCTCCCCAAGGGCATTTTCATAATACCAGACTTCCCAAGCCCCCAGGTAATGTGACAGATAACTACTTGGGCACTCCTTGGGAAACACTTAATTGTCAACATTTGATATCTTTCCTCTTCACCCTTAAATCTTTTCCAGGAATAACAAATTCTTTAAACGTCTTGGGGCAACTTCCCATGAGTCAGCTGAGGAGGTACTCGCCTGCATATGTGGTGGCTGCTGTATAATCTGCTGGTACTGTTGTAAGATCTGCTGTAACTGAGTGTGCTTCTGCATTATTCCCTGATACTGGAAGCCAACTCGATGTTGCTGGTGCTGCTGCCAGTGCGCTGCTGCAGCCTGCAACTGTTTTAATCTGGCATCTTCTTCCGGGTCCTCAGACTAAAGATAAAAGAGAAGATAAATTTTTATGTTAAGTCATAAAACAGAAACTAAATTAATAAGAAACCTTAAGAAATAAATAAGAAAGAATTATTTATAAAGTATTGTACTGTATTATAAAGTCCAGAATCCCTACAACCCTGGCTGATTGAGAAAAGCTATTCTACCTTTAAATAAAGCATCTAGCTGTATTTATACCGTGATCATGGATACTAATACAAAGGAGTTTATAAATTCCATAGTCTTCACTGGAATAATAAATCTCACTGTTCCTAAACAGGACACTATTTCCCCAACAAAGTCAATCTACAGTTACTATCCTTTTCACTCTAGGAGAAATCTCTTTTTCACCTTAGTCATTTTTCACCAATGGACTACAGTGTAACTATTATAGTTAAACAGTTTCTGCATAAGGCTCTTGGGGGAACAATGACCTCTGGACCAATGTGAGAACTTCCCTTGTGTCAGTATGCTAAGTGACAAGGATTATCACATTTAATGCATCAACAGCTCTATAAGATAGCAACTACTTGAATATACCCAATTTGCAGATGAGGAAATTGAAGCACAGAATGATTAACTTGCTCCGAGTCACCACCAGCAAGTAGCAGTGCCTGGACTACAGCCTGGGTACTTTGACAATAAAAGCTGAAGCTCTTAACTACTGCCCTCAAGTGCCAATATGAAAACACCCTGGCATCCCTTTAGTGCTTAGAGACACTCAATTCAGAAGAGTGTTTAATTCTATTTTTTTTTTTAAGATTTTATTTATTTATTTTCCCCCCCCAAAGCCCCAGCAGATAGTTGTATGTCATAGCTGCACATCCCTCCAGCCGCTGCACGTGGGACACGGCCTCAGCATGTCCGGAGAAGCGGCGCATCGGCGCGCGCCTGGGGTCCGAACCCGGGCTGCCAGCAGCGGAGCGCGCGCACCCAACCGCCAAGCCACGGGGCCGGCCCAGAGTGTTTAATTATTCACTCTCACTTAAATCATGAAAAAATGCCTTTTCTAAACCTGATAAGGCATACATCTGACTATTTCATAAATGGAATTTTCCATGTACTTAAAAAAACATGAAAATATATATCCATTTATGACAAATATATATACAAATGAATCAGAAAAAAAGCTGAATAATTTAATAAATGCCAAGTAATTAATTTTATGGTTACCTGGGGTTCTTCAGGTGGGAGAGGAGGTGGTACCTCCTCATTAGGAGGTGGTAATGGGGGTTCCTCAGACGGAGGGGCTTCTGGTACTTGACTGGTGGCAGGTACCGTAACTTCTTCTTTTACTGGCTCGGGTGCATCCTTCGTTACAACAGGACCCTTTTTGTGCCCCGGCAAATGCACTTTTGTCCTCTGCTGCAAACTAAGCAGGTGCTGTCGATACCAATACTGCTGCTGTTCCTACAACAGAAACCATTTTTGAGAATTTTACTTGAAAATCCTGTATATCTGCAACTTGGTGTTGACAGAGAGCTACATTTGTGTCTGTGTTCATGTGCCTACAAGTAAGAAAAGCCAAAGAGACACTGAAAAAGGCAAATAAGTAAACAAGATCTTTCAATTCCTCCCCTAAATTTATACATTTAAGCTAAACCATACATGTTAATTCAACATATTTCTCTACTCTCTTAAAACACATGCTTTTGGAGGTGACAGCAGTCTTTCTGATAAATGATCAGAGTAAATCCTTCAGTATTCACAGCTACTTGTTTTTAACCTGTCTTTAGTTGGTTCAGATTTATCCACGGAGGTCTTATAATTAACGAACATAACCAAACAGTCCTACCTCTTCTCTCTCCACCAGTGCTCTTCTCCCTTTTAAACACCTGTTGTATCATTAGTCTAGCCATACCCAGGTATATATGCATAAATGAGAATATACTGTGTTTTAAAATGCTTTCTATTTATCTTAAAAGTCTCATTTTGTCTTCCAAATTATACCGTAATTTAATTTTCTGGAACCTTGTCTTGTGCTTCCACTTCTAAAAAGTCACAACAGGGGCCGGCCTGGTGGTGCAGTGGTTAAGTGCACGAGCTCCGCTTCGACGGCCCAGCGTTCGCAGGTTCAGATCCCGGCACCGACCTATGCGCTGCTTGTCAGGCCATGCTGTGGCAGCGTCCCATATAAAGCAGAGGAAGATGGGCACAGATGTTAGCTCAGGGCCAATCTTCCTCACCAAAAAGGGGAGGATTGGCATTGGATGTTAGCTCAGGGCTGATCTTCCTCACAAAAAATAAAAAATCACAACAATAATAAGTCTAATGTGGAAAAAAATTATAAATATAGCCGATCCTCCTTATTTATGGGATTCTGTATTTGTAAATTTTCCTATTTGCTAAAATTTATTTCTAAGTCCAAGATCAATACTCAAGGAGCTTTGGTGGTCATTTCCAGGTATGTGTACAGCAGTGAAAAATTTGAGTCGCTTGACTTGCAGGTTCCCAGCTGAGGCAGAACACAGCCACGCCCTGCCTTTTTGTGTAGCTGTCATACTGTAAGTGTCCTTTTCATGGTCTATTTAGGGCCACATTTTTCACATTTCTGTCTTTTTTGTTGGTGATAAAATGGCCCCCAAGCATAGTGCTGAAGTGCTATCTAGTTTTCCTAAGTGCAAGAAGGCTATGATGTACCTTACTCAGAAAATATGTGTGATAAGCTTCATTCAGGCATGTGTTACAGTGCTGCTGGCGATGAGTTCAATGTTAGTGAATCAACAATATATATTAAATAAGTTGTCTTTAAATAGAAACACACATAAAACAAGGTTACATATTCATTTGTTGATGAAAATGTGACCAAAGGCTCACAGGACCCTGACTCTGTATTTCCCCTAGGAGCAATGGTTCAGTATTCACTAATTCACTATTCCTGGCAACTTTATAGAACATAAATACCTCAAATAAAGAGAATCAACTGTACAAATAAGCAATAACTAATTAATTAAAATCAATAAAAAAATCTCACCACTCAGAAACAACTACAGGATCTTCATTATCCCAGTATTTATTATATAATCCCCATGGTTGCCAGGTTGCACAAGGAAAAAAAAAGTTGTCATAACACTAAAATATTCACTAATGAACTACCCTATATACTTCTATAATTAACAATAGCATATATTTCTAGTACAATTATAAAAATGTAGGATTTTATGAAAGTGATGTTGGAGAACTTTGGAAGTCATTACTGACAGCTGAGGATCTAGCAGAAGTCCTACCAGTCAATAACCGAAAAGAATTTTTATGAGAGGAACTGCAAGAGAGAATGATATAAATGTCGAAGGTTGAAAAACAGCCCCTGGGAAAATTGATAAATCCCTAAAATATTTTTCAGCATATCCCAAAACAAAATAAAAAATGATATATAATGTTGCCATATAATTCTGTCATAAAAATGATAGTAAAGAAATCCAATCTATACTTTATTTATTCTTTGTTCATTCTAAGACTCAGCTATTCTTTATGATTTTGAGCTTTGTTTTTTCGAGATTGTGTCACAAATCAAAATTTTTTAGTTTTTACAATAAATTTTTGGTCCCTATATTAAATGGATTCATTTTACTTGCATTCACTGGGATTCATCATCTTTGGATAACCAGGATTTCCTATATTGTAAATATTTTATTGTATATCCTCTCCAATTTTCCACATGCAAACAGATGCATAAAATATACCTTATACTCTTTTCTCACTAAAGAGACTGTTCTGTTATCTTTTTTTTTCACTCATAGAATGTAATTTTCTTGGGAGAAAGGTTTTATGCTTTTCTTATATCCTCTTTGGTGCTTAAGCATACTGTTGGAACACAGAGTAGGATGTCAATAAATGGTTGTTGATCAATTGAAGACTTCTCTTCTAGGACACTCATTTCTATGACCTGAAACTGGCTCCAATTCACTGGGAAGAAAAAATTTCATCTAACTAACTCCATCTTGAAGTTTGGGTCATGATCGGGGTTTTTTTGGTCTTAATTATCATACATATAATCATCAGCTCCCGGGACAGAATTACTTTTACTGTTCAACATAAAAAAACAGCACACTGACCATGATAATCAAGAATAATGTAGTATTAAAACATTTTCAACTTTCTTCCATTATTTTATGAAAATAATGAAAACAGCAACAAGTTTATCTTTCAGCTTAAAAAAATTAATAAACTCAATCTCTTTCAAGTAGAAGTTAAACATTTCCGTTCCTTTAGTTGCTTTGAAAGCATCACTAAAAGATACAAAGATGCAAAACTGTCTTTCACAAACTAGAAGCCAATGGCTACAGATATGAAGATCGTACAGGTCTAGATTTTTTATCTATTTGCACCTACCTTATTCTCATACTTCCCATCTTTGTCTTAGACCTAGTCTAGGGTTAAGAATCTTGTTAGGAGCTCAAGCACTTGTTGATTTACTGACAGTATGCATTGTAGGTCTATTTCTATTTACTCTGAACCCAATAAGCAGAAACTAGATCTAATTCAATCCTAGGACTAGGCTTCAGCACATTCTCAAAGCTCTGAAAATGTATAATGATGACATCATTCAGCAATGTCCTCAGTGACCCCAAGAAGGGTGATTTATCTTTATTTTAGAAAGGAATAAAACCCGCCTGGACTTGCTAATAAAACTGAACTAGTACCCAGTTCCTGTGAACGTCCTATCATATCAGACAACTCCAACTCACATGGTTAGTTCATAGGTCGAAGAAAATCATAGCATGTCACATTCAAAAAGAGACTGAATGGAGTTAAAAAGTAAGGATGTAAGAACTATTTGTCACAAATATCATTACCAAAAAAGGTGCTAATTTATTCAGCAAGCACTTACTGACCACTTGCTACAGGTAGAGTCATGAACTAGGTACTAAATGATTTCCCAAGTAGGAAAATATAAAGGAGGAGGGGGCAGAGAGACAAAGAGGGAGAGAGTGTGTGTGTGCACGCATGTGTGGGATGTTTTAAAGATTAATTTTGGAAGGCTGCCTTTCCTACCCAGGTTGACTGTTATAAATGCCTGTAACATTAAATGTTCTAAGTCACATATCCTAAAGCAAAGTGAGGGAGAGGGGGAACCTCTCTTTGGAATAATGCATTAGATTTCCATTTTTAAAGTTTATTTAAAATATGTTTACTTTCAGTATTTTTCAGGTTCACATTCTACTCCAGAAATCATGTCACAGATAATTATGGTGACATAAAAACCATCTTAAAAAAAAAGTTCCTCTACTTCACCTCTTCCTCCAGATCCTGCCCTCATTCTCTCTCTCTCCTTCAGTCAAACTTCTTGAGAGGGTTGTCTATACTCACCATCCCCATCTCCTCACCTTCCATCACTCCTCAAATCAATGCAATATGGCTTCAATCACTATGAAACTGCTCCTGCCAAGGTCAACAATAATCTACATGTCAGTAAATGCAAAAGAGAACTCACAAACTTTATCTTGCTTGACCTCTTAGCAGTACATGACACAGCTGACCACTCCCTCTTTATAGAAAGAGTCTTCTCTTCACTCCTGTGGCACTGCACTGTCCTGATTTTCCACCTATTTGGCCTTTCTTCTGTTGGTTCCCTTAGATACTGTGATTCTGCGGGGCAAGGCTCAATGTCCTTTAACCTCTATTCTTACTCTACACACAATCCTCAGGGGACTTCATCTATTTCTGTGCCTTCAAATACCATTTTTATGCTGATGACTCACAAGTCTATCACGTCTCCCAGATCTCGCTCCTAGACTCCAGACATACACCTAACATCCAATTATATATCTCCATTTGGAATCTTATGTCTCAAGGACCTCAAACTCAGTACACATGCCTAAAATTTAACGCATCATTTTCCCCTCATCCCCAGACCTGTTCTTCCTCCTCCTCTAGGTATTCCTATTTTACTAGTAAATGAGACCACAATCCACCCAGCAGCCTATCCTAGAAAACCCGGAATCATCCTTGACACCTTCCTCTCCACACTACTCAATCTCCAACTGGATCCTAATGCCTAAATATTTCTTCAGTCTTTCCACTTCTCTCCATCCCCACTATCACCAAGTGCAAGCCACTATTCTCTTTGCCTGGATTATTCTATTAACTTTTCTCTCTAAATCATTCTTGCTCGTTTAGATTCCACTTTCCACACTGCAAGCAGAGTGAGTTTTCAAAAATGCCAGTCTGTCACATTCGCCTATGTAAAATCCTTCAATGGCTTCCTACTGCCCTTAGGATAAAGTCCTCATAGACCCTCCCTGATCTAGTTTGCCTACCATTCTCACCCTGAGCTCTCAGTAAGCCTTACTGAACTTAATTCTTTGAATTCTATCTGGTTAATTCCTACCCATTCTTCAGGTTTCACTTAAATATCCCTTACAAAGGGAGTGCTCTTCAATTAGGTTAGAACTCCCAGCTATATTCAATCATTTAAAAAAAATATTTGTTCTTCACCTACTGTGTGCTAGACCCTGAGCAAGGCACTGTGAATACAATGGTGAGCTAAAAAAAGCCTTTCCTTGTTTCCTTGTGGAACAATCTAGTGATATTTTATATTTTATAATCCCATAGCATCCTGTACTTCTCTTAATTACTTACTAAATGTCTATTTCCCCCCATTGGAACAAGTCAGTGAGGGAGGTACCATGTCTACCATGTTCCCCATTTCATCTCCAGTACTAAGCACAGTACTTGGCACATAACTGTGACTCAATAAATACGTGAACATTAAATGACTAAAAACTAATTAAAGTCAACAGCTTTACCTAAATAAGTTTTGAGAATAAAAGGATAAATAAAATCACAATTCATGAAGAAAGGCTACTATGCACTTTACCTAGTCAGTCTTTTAAACACACAGAAAAGTTAATGCTTCAAAAAAGACACATTCCATTAAATCAACAACTCTTTACTCTACAAACTAGAAATTAAACAGAAGAGTATCAAGCATTTATGCTGTCTTTCCTATACTAACTGTATTTCCAATCAAATAGCCCTGGTTCATGAATGAAAGTTTTTCTTTACAGAATTCCAGATAGTAAACGTAGAAGAAATGGCAGAAAAAAATCACCATGGTGCAACCACTTAACGAAGAAATAATTTACTCAAAGACCATCAATGGATGAACCAGTAGATGAAATATGAGATGCAAGATTGATGAGAAGCTTTACAGTGGAGGGACCAGACTGTCAACCCCTGATCAATCTTGGCACCACTAACAGTGGGACAACTAGGCATCGCGTGCCTCCTGATGAGATGCAAATGAAGTACACAGCACTACCCAGGTTATGAAGTACACTTGCCAAAAAAAAAGGTGAACTTAAATCTGAGAAGGTTTTAGAGTTAACTTACAGTTTACAAAAAACATGGAAGAGAGAGGAACAAGTCAAAACGACACCATGAGACAGCAGACAAATCCAGAATGTGGGACATTCTACAGGACAACTGACACACATTTTTCATCAAGTTCAATGGCATGAGGTAGAAAAAGAGAATAGGAGAGACTGATCTAAACCAGGGGTTCTCAACTGAGGATGATTTTACCCCTTGGGGGCTATGTGGCAGTGTCTGGAAACAGTTTTGGTTGTCACAACTGGGGGCACCACTGGCATATAGTAGGCAGAGGTCAGAGTTGCTGCTAAACATCTTACAATGCACAACATAGCCCCCACAACAAAGAATTATTCTGCCCAAAAATGTCTATTTTGGATTGTGGTTGAACAAACCAACAAAACATCACTGACTCCGCTGGGGAATTTTAACATAGAAGATATCAAGGAATTATTTTTAATTCCATTAGTACGATGAGACAATAGGGAAAATCTGAATAGATTGGGTATTAGATGATACAAAGCAACTGTTGCTAATTTTGTTAGGTGTTATAATGTATTTACCTAAGAAAAGATTCTTTTTTTTCCAAAGATGTCTAATTAAGAATGTAGGAATGATATGACATGAGATCTAAGATTTGCTTTAAAATATTTCAGCAGGAACAATAAAAAAGGCCTAGGTGAAGTAAATATGGCAAAATCTTGATAGTTTGGTGTTTGTTTGTTTGTTTTTGCTGAGGAAGATTAGCCCTGAGCTAACATCCGTGCCAATCTTCCTTCACTTTATATGTGGGTTGCCACCTGAGCATGACTGACAAGTGGCATAGATCCATGCCCAGGATCTGAACCCACGAACCCAGGCCGCCAAAGCAGAGCACGCTGAACTTAACCACTACGCCACAGGGTCAGCCCTTGATAGTTGCTGAATCTGAATGATGGGTATGTGGGGGGAATCATCCCATTTTCTCTACTTTTGTGTATGTTTAAAATCTTTCACCATAAAAATTTTTAATGACACACTCCAAAAATAAGATATGAATCAAAGAATAATAAATATGCAAAAGGATTAATTGTCAGAGATTGGCATCAGCATGAAAAAAATGTTTATCATCTAGTAAACTAAGTATCCTAAGTCTGACAACCCTTCTATCTTATTCAACAAATCTTTGTGGAGAGGCTACAATTTGCAAGGCACTGTCCTAGGTGCTACAGGGGATAAAAAGACGAGCGAGATAGTCCTGGTCTGCAAGAGACTTACAATCTGAAGAACAGAACCAAACCAGATAAGTGAGCTCAGGCATGGCTTCATGGAGACCCTGAAATTTGAGATGTGCCTTGAAAGCAATACAACTATAAGAGGGGAGAGTGAGCTGAGGAAGTTGGGATGAATTCTAGACAGAAGTAAGAAAGCCTCAACAGGCTTACAAGACTGTTCCTGATCCGGCCCATTCATACCCTCTAAGCCTCATCTTCCACCACTTTCTTTCCAGCTCTCATCAAAGAATTGGAGGCACTGAATATCCAAAGCATTAAAAGAAGTTCACTATAGACAAGGGTACAAAGGCAGAAAAGCAAAAACAGTGTTCATGGTATTTCTATTAAGGACTGGTCTGATTCCCTCTCCCCCTCAAAAAACAACTCACTTGTCTAAAAGCCAGAAAAACAATCTAGTAGAGATGAGAACATAAATGTCATATTCTGGCTTTGACCAACTGAGAGTGTTTGAAAACAAAAGTGCTGGAAATTTCAGAGTAGGGTGGGAAAGGGAACAGAAATTCTGTCTCTATAACAAAGGAATCTGGGGGAAATAACCCGGTGAGGTGGTACTTTGGTGTAAGCCAACAGAATCACTTATTCTGTTTCACCCCAGCATCTCAAGTGTTTTCCCCTGATGATATGCCAAGCACAACATCTTGCTTACCTAAAACAACTTGCTTCTGTTCTTAATTTCTAATGCCAAACCACTGTAAAATTAGAATACTGCATCCCCTTCTTTTGGAAATATTTTATATGTAAATCTGAGCTTGTAAAGTAAAAGATCCTGTTTTTTTTCATTAGGGAACCTTAGGTAGACTAGTAACTGCTAAAAGTGTCTATTTTAAGAAATTATAACCAATGATTTATTCCACTTTAGTTCTATCTCTTTTTTAAGGCAAAAATTCCTTTTTCACTGCTACTCTCTCAACCTTGATGGTTCTGTGGGAAGTATCACTTCAAATAGAAGTTTAGAGGAATGGCTCTCTCATGAATGAAGAGATAGTAGGAACTTTTTTTTTACCTTGGCCAAATTCCAAGGCTGTTACTCTGGAGTGAATGGTAACAATACAATGCAACAAATTGGTCATGTCTTAAAACTATCTTTAGAGTGATGGGAGAAAAGGATGTATGGGTCAATTTATTAAATGACCCACAGACTCCCAAAAGAGTCAAATGTGTAGAGACTCCTCTGTGTATTGCATATGTATCTATAAGCATAATTAGGATGCTCCTGATAAGAACAAGATTTCCATCCTTCATTTTCTGAGACCTCTTAATTCAGGAAGCTGACAGCTATCAGTGGCCCTTAAATAATTTTTTTAAAGGGCCGGCCCTGTGGCTTAGCGGTTAAGTGCGTGTACTCCGATGCTGGCGGCCCGGGGTTCGGATCCCGGGCACGCACCGATGCACCGCTTCTCCGGCCACGCTGAGGCCGCGTCCCACATACAGCAACTAGAAGAATGTGCAACTATGACATACAACTATCTACTGGGGCTTTGGGGGAAGAAAAAATAAATAAAAATTATAAAAAAAATAAAAATAATTTTTTTAAAGACGCTAACTGCTCATAAGGTTTATATGCATTTCAAGTGTCAGCCCTTTGCGAAGTTTCTTTTTTATGCTGCCTCTCAAATGGAAATTTTAGTTTAAATATAATTTTAAAACAAAGCCCTTTGCACCAGCAACAAAATCTAGGAGGCTAGTCAAAGAAAACCCAGGAATATATCTGAGAAGTCTTGAGCCACCCCACAACTCTGTGGCACCAAGAAACCTCTTCAAACACTGTTTTTTTTTAATAATCCACATTTAGCTAATTAAAAAGTTGGGAATGTCAGACCTCTGATTCTTAAGGAATCCTTTGGAGTGTAAATTAGCTAGTCATTGCGTGTGTTGGAATTAGGCTAAGCACTAGTTAAAGCCCTGAGGCCTGCTCACTTAGGGCCCTCTAGGTGCAAGATGAGGCTCAGGCAGATGCTTTCTTACCTGTGGAGTCATTGTAGAGGGATCCGGCTCAGGGGCAGCTTGCTGCTGTTCAGCACTCTTGTTCTTGGCCCCACTCTCCAAAGGCTCTTGCTGGACAGTTGTCTTATTCCCAGAAGGGACGGACGGTGGTGGTGGAGCAAGTAGTTGGGATTTAGAATGGCCTTGGGAGGGGCGGGAAGGAGATGCCTGAGAAGGGGGCAAGTAAGGCTGGGAATGGCTCAAATAGGATTGCGAGGAGGAAGAGGAAGAATAAGAAGGGGTAGGCGCCAGGTAGGATTGGGAAGGTGGGGACTGAGAAGGGGACGGCTGAGCGGGAGGCAGGTAGGGCTGAGACGAGGCCGGGGGGTAGTACGAAGGTGGCGGCTGAGGAGGGGGCATGTAAGATTGAGACGGGGGCATATAGGACCCCGGCGGTACAGGGGGAGATTCAGGGGGGGAATCCAGCTCCATGGGAACCAAACCAGGAGGCCCGTCTCGCTGGTGGTGGAGCATCTGGTGTTTGTACTGCTGTTGCTTCTGATAGCTGAGGGCCGGCCCAGGTGGCGGGGGCATCGGTGGTGGCGGTGGCTGCCAGTCCCCGTAGCCCCCCCCCGGCATCACCGGCGGGGGTGGCAGGGGGGGCGGAGGAAGGTGATGGGGCTGGAGCACGCACTGCATTTGCTTCTGGTGCATCTGCTGCAGCTGTTGGAGCTGCGCCAGGTGCTGCTCGCGGAAGCTCATGAAGCCCGAGGAGGAGGGGGCCGCGGAAGTCGTCGAGCTCGAGTACCCGGACCCCGGCGAGGCCTCAGGAAGGGCCACCGGAGGCGGCGGCGGGACCGGCGGCGGCGGATAGTGGCTGCTCCCGCCATACCGGCCCCAATTCGGGTACATATCGGAGAAGAAGGCGCACGGCTCGTCCTGGCGCCGTTACTCGTCGCAACCGACCTCCAGGAGCTGCGGCGGCGACGGCGACAACCGGAACTCGCGGCGCCTACAGGCCCCGGAGCGTGTAAACGGAGCGCGCCAGTGCACCGGCGCTACTGAGCTGGGCCCGCGACCGGCAAGGCGGGGACGATACTGGAGCGACTACGCCTGCGCAGTAGCCACCGAGAGGCGAACAAAGGCGAGATAGAGCGGCCCTGTGCTTGGCGACTCTCGGTTGCCATCTTCCTTCAGGTTCGGATAATGTAGGCGCGAGTAGAATGCTCTCATAGAACTCAGGAACCATAGAGTTCACAGCTGAAGGGGGTGGTAGAGATCCTATCGCTCCACGGCTTCATTTTTGAATGAAAAAAAAAAAAGGTTCCATTCACAATAGCAACAATCACAACAGCAACAACAAAAAACATGAAACAAGTAGGAATAACTCTAATAAGAAATATGTAGAATTTATACGACGAAAACTACGGAACCATACAGAATCATATCCAAGTGGGATAAAATTAGACTTGAAATAATGAAGAGGCTTACCATAGTCCGGAATGAAAAAGAGGAAAAATTGTAAAGATGTCAGTTCTTCTCAAATTAAATGAATAAACTTAATTCTACAAAAAAAATCCAATTGGGAACAAATCTGTGAAGAATAGAAATGTATTTTGCAGACAGAATGTAAGACTACACCAATTCCTGCAGGCATATAAAAGGTAACGTCTGCAGTTATTGTAAAAGAGGAGAAATGGAGTTCTTTAAAATAATTCAACACATAAAAACTCATGTTGGAGAATCTCAGCTGAAGGTAAGACAGCAGAAACCAGATGCAAAGATTGTCTAGAGAGGACGACCCAGAAAATAATCCAATCTCTCAGCATAATACTAAACATGAACTCCTTTGGCTTGAGTGAACCACTGAAAAACAAAGCTGATACACACCGAATTCTGAAAAAGCTACCTAACTCTGAGAATATTAATGTTGTATGTCAGTTGTGTACCACTTAAAGATTTGACCTTGCTTCCATCTTAGCAACCCAGATCTTCACCTCTCTGAGGAGATGGATGTGAGTGGAAAGTGGGGCACCTAAGTATCCGCCAGAAGATAGAGCTTCTAGTTCTCAAATAGGAATTTAGTTGTGTTTCTTTTAACTTTTTATTGAAGTATAGCATATATACATAAAATTACACATCGTAAGTGTACAGTTTAGTGAATTTTCACAAACCTATCACAATTGTGTAACCAGCACCCAGATCAAGAAACAGAACATTACCTAACTCAGAACTCCTAGTTACCTGTATTTTTAATATTTTCAATGAAATTCTCTTTTGAAAAATTAAAAAGTAACTTATTATAGTAATAAACTAAAGGGGAAAATCAGGTGATCATCTCATTAGATGCAGAAAACAAATATGATAATTTTCAACATCCATTCATGATTTTTAAAAAGCTTAGCAAACCAGAAATAAAAGGGAACTTCCTTAATCTTATAAAGAGTATCTACTAAAAACACGACAGCAAACATCACATTTTTGTGATTTTGTGAAAAGTTGAAAGTTTTCCCCCTGAGATAAAGAATAGATGTCCACTACCATCACATCTGTTATGGATTAGAGTGTGTCCCCTCAAAAACAATATGTTTAAGTCCTAACCCCCAGTACCTCAGAAGGTGACCTTATTTGAAAATCGGGTTGTTGCAGATGTAATTAGTTAAGATGAGGTCACACTGGAGTAGCGTGGGCCTCAATCCAATATGACTGGTATCCTTATAAGATAGCCATGTGAAGACACAGACACACAGAATGTCATGTGATAGTGAAGGCAGAGATTAGAGTTACACAGGTGCAAGCTAAGGAGTGGAACAAATGGAATTCTCATACATTGCTGGTGGGAGTGTTAATTGGCATGACCATTCTGAAATACTATTTGACAGTTTCCACTAAAGCTCAACAGACTCATAGCCTGTGACCCAGGAATTCACTCCTAGGCATACAACCAACAGAGAGGCATACATATGTTCACCAGAAGACATATACAAGACTGTCCATAGCAGCAGTATTTGTAATGGCTGAAAACTGAAAAACAACCCAAATGTCCACCTATACTAGAATGGATAATCAAATTGCAGTATATTTATATAATGGAATACAAAACAGCAACGAGAATGAACTGTAACTACATGCAACAATAAGATGCATGTCACAAACATAACGTTGAGCAAAAGAAGCTAGACAGAAAAGAATATATATATATATGTTTTCACATATATAAATTCAAAAATGGACAAAACTGATATATAATGTTAGAATTCAGGACAGTAGTTACCCTTGGGTGGAGGGATAGTGACTGAAAGGGGGCACAAAAGGGGCTGCTGGGGATATTCTGTTTCTTGATCTGGGTGCTGGTTACATAGGTATGCTCAGTTTGTGAAAAGTTCATCAAGCTGTACCACTTGTGATTTGTGCACTTTTCTGTTTGCATGGTTCGATCAATGTGCCTTCAAGAAAATTTTGGATGATGGAAGTTCAAAAGAATATTTACTGTGTAATTTATTTTACATATAGTTAAAAAAATAGGCAAAATGAAATTATAATATTAAAAGTGAGGGTAGGGCCAACCCCGTGGCTTAGCCGTTAAGTGCGCGCGCTCCCCTGCTGGCGGCCCGGGTTCGGATCCCGGGCGCACACCGACGCACTGCTTCTCCAGCCATGCTGAGGCCACACCCCACATACAGCAACTAGAAGAATGTGCAGCTATGACATACAACTATCTACTGGGGCTTTGGGGGAAAAATAAGTAAGTAAATAAATAGAATTAAAGCTTTAAAAAAATTGTTCATTAAAAAATAAAAATAATAAAAAAATAAAAGTGAGAGTAGGGCTGGCACCGTGGCTTAGCGGTTGGGTGCGCGCACTCCGCTACTGGCGGCCGGGGTTTGGATCCCGGGCACGCACCGACACACCACTTCTCCAGCCATGCTGAGGCCACGTCCCACATATAGCAACTAGAAGGATGTGCAACTATGACATACAACTATCGACTGGGGCTTTGGGGGAAAAAAAAGGAGGAGGATTGGCAATAGATGTTAGCTCAGAGCCGGTCTTCCTCAGAAAAAAGAGGAGGATTAGCACGGATGTTAGCTCAGGGCTGATCTTCCTCACAAAAAAAAAAGTGAGGGTAAAACAGCATAGGGAATATAGTCAATAATATTGTAATAACTTTGTACAGTGACAGATGGTAACTAGAGTTATCGCGGTGATCATTTCATAATATATATAAATATAGAATTACTAAGATGTACACCTGAAACTAATAGGATATTGTATGTCAATTATACTTCAAGTAAAAAAAAATGAGGATAGTGGCTGAGAGGGGGCACGAGTAGGGTTTCTGAGGTGCCAACATGTTCTGCTTCTTGAACCAAGTGGTAATTACACAAATATTTTGCTTTGTTAAAACTTATTGAGGTGTACGTTTATCCTTTGTACTTTCTTATTTATGTGCTGTACTTCACAATTTTTAAAAAAGTTTTAAAAATCACAAGTGGGGGACTAGCCCGGTGGTGTAGTGGTTAAGTTCGTGCCCTCCACTTTGGCGGCCCACAGTTCACAGGTTCAGATGCCAGGCATGGATCTATGCATGGCTCATGAAGCCATGCTGTGGCAGGCGTCCCACATAGAAAGTAGAGGAAGATGGGCACCGATGTTAGCCCTGGGCCAATCTTCCTCAGCAAAAAGAGGAGGATTGGCAACAAATGTTAGCTCAGGGCTAATCTTCCACACCAAAAACAAACAAACAAACAAAAAACACAGGTGGGAAGGAGAAGAAATGTGATAGTAGTGGAAGACAGAGAAAGATGAGATTGGGTGGAGGAAGGTGGGGATCTTTTTCTTTGCCTTTTTCTTTCCCACCTGCCCGGTAGGTTCTAGCTGTCACGTCTTCTATCCAGAAACTCTCCCTCAACAAGAAGTCTTTCAGCACCTACTTGGGAGACAGCACCGCTGTTGAAGCAGGCCCTTCCACATTCCCCTCATTGTTTCAAGATAAATTTAGGCATTGTTCTAGATGCTATAGGGAATCCTATCCTCTAGGGTCTTACTCTCCGGGAACTAATATATAGCTGGCTGTTCAAATCTAGCCTGCATAATTAATTTTCAAAAATCTCAGCCATCTTCATTATACAGAACCTCTGTCTCCAGAAAATTGTTTAAAAGAAGCCTCCTTGTTTGTGTAATGCTCTCCTCATGACATTTTATTTTTTTATTTTTTTATAATTTTATTTATTTATTTTTCCCCCAAAGCCCCAGTGGATAGTTGTATGTCATAGCTGCACATCCTTCTAGTTGCTCTATGTGGGACGCGGCCTCAGCATGGCCGGGGTAGCAGTGCGTCGGTGCACGCCCGGGATCCGAACCCGGGCCTCCAGTAGCCGAGCGCGAGCACTTAACCGCTAAGCCACGGGGCCGGCCCCTGTCATGACATTTTAGTAACACTGATTTCACAGTATACGACCAACCCCACGCCCATTTTTTAGAGACTAATTTTACTAATCTAGAATGCAAAAAGAACAATAAAAACATAAAGTGTTCTTATTCAAAATGAACTAAGGGATGAATTAGAGCACAAATCACACACAAGCTTTTGTGTGGGAGACTCTAGAGGGGGTCAGCTGTTAATTGTCGGTGCTGTCAAAGCTAACTAGCAGGAGTCTTCTCTGGACTAAGTTTATAAGCCAGCTGCATTTCTCTGGTTATGTTTCATTCTTGCTGTTACTAGGGGGACTAGCATGAGGGCTGGGAGGAGGAAGTGGCGTTTAATTGGTTACTGGTGTGAAGCCATATTTTGATTGGCTGGTGATTTGCATGCTATTTTGTAGAATAAAAATCCCTGCTAGCTCTTGCAGCTTGTACCAGTTCTAAACAACAGGATCTAGAAGCAGATCATCTGCTATTGGGCCTATGCACCCTTAAGATGTTGAATAGATAGTGTCTAGATTCAGGGTGACCTGGTCATACATAACCTTGGAAATGTGAGTGCTTGTTCCCCTTCCTAACACCATGGAGTCACGTTCTCATTTTATCCTAAAGAAACCTATAGGTGCTCATAAGTAATCCCAATTGCATGTGATCAGTCCCTCCAAACATTCCCAATGGATCTGAACAGTTTAGGAGAGCCTAGAACTTGAGCACGGTTGTATCCATTACGGTTCTGTGGATGTTATCCATAGCAACAGCTGAAACTTTAAAAGAAATGTATTGGAAAGATATTGTAAAAGTTACAAAATAGACAAAATGTGTCATAACTAGATCTAGGAACAGGAAAAAAGCCAAGGCAAAAGCTATTCTACCATCAAACCTCTGGAGGGTGTAAGAAACAAAGTAACAAACTCTTTTTTTTCCCTTCAGCCACTCTCAGTGCCTTCTCAGATATATGGTGGTGAGAGGAAGGATCTGGAAGAAGGAGTCTCCAGTGCTCCCTTCAGCTTCTACAGTGAAAGGATTGGGCACACTGATCTAAATTCTAATACAACTGCACACAATTTGGGAAAATTTAAAACTCCAAGAACTGTTAGGAAGGAGGAGTGGATGTTGGCAAGTAAAAACCACAAATATCCACTACCCTGGGCAAGGGCCTCCATTGTGAGGCAAATGTGCCCAAAGACAGGTCATAAAAAGGAGTTTAGCAGTATAGATCAAATGTAAAAAGATCATCCCCAAAAAGATCTTTAGAGAAGACAAACACAGGATTTCTGAGCAAGTGTAAATTGAGAATGACTTTAAAATTTAAGGATTAATGTATTAATTAGGATGCAGTCTAAGCTGCTGTAACAATGAGACAATAAAGTACAATGGCTTAAACAAAAGTTTGTTTCTCACTCATAGTTCAAAGATAAGCAGCCCAAAGTTGTCATCTTCAACATGAAGCTTCCGTCTCTCGGTTCAAGGTGGATGCTCTGGCTCCTGCCATCAAATCTGCATCCTAGCCAGTGGGAAGGTAGAATGGGTTAGGAGAGCATATCTTTTCAGGAGCATGCCTTTTAAGGTCACAACCCACAAGAGATACAGCTACATCCTGTTGGCTACAACTTAGTTGGTTGGCCATGCCTAACTGTAGGAAGGCTGGGAAATAAAGTTTCTACCTGGGCAACACAGATAAAACTCATGAAAACTATTATTAAAAGAAGAAGTGGAGAGTGGATACCAGGGACAACACACAGTATCTGCCACACTGACAATACCAAGTTCTTATGAGGTTGTGGAGCAACAGAAACTCTCACACACTGTTGATGGGAGTACAAATGTACACTTAAAGAGTAATTTAACAATATCCGATATAACTGAAGATACACAATGCCTTATGACACAATTTCACTTCTAAGTATATATCTTGGACTAGAGATACTTTGTACATATATACAAAGAGGCATGTAAAAGAATGCAGCCCTGTTTGTAATAGCAAAAATCAGAAACAACTTAAATGACTATCTATATGAGAATGGATAAACAAATTGTTTAATATTCACACAATGAAATATCATATAGCAATTATAGTGAGTGAACTAGAGCTACACATATTAACTGGATAAATCTCACAAACACAAACATAACTCAGCAAAAAGAGAAAGTTGCAAAAGACTATATACACTGGGTATGACCCAAAAGAATTGAAAGCAGAGACTTGAACAGATATTTGGACACCCATGTTCATAGCAGCATTATTCACAATAGCCAAAAGGTGAAAGCAGCCCAAGGGTCCATTGACAAATAGATAAACAAAATGTGGTACATACATACAATGGAATATTATTCAGCCTTAAAAGGAAGGAAATTCTGATACATGTTACAACATGGATGAATCTTGAACATTATACTAAGTGAAATAAGCCAGTCACAAAAGGAAAATACTGTATAATTTCACTTATATGAGGTACCTAGAGTAGTCAAATTCATGGATGCAAAAAATAGAATCATGATTAACAGGATCTGGGGGAAGGGGGTAATTGGGAGTTATTGTTTAATGGGCAGAGGGTTTCAGTTTGAGAAAATAAAAGAAACTTGGAGTTGGGTAGTGGTGATCGTTGTACAACACTATGAATGTACTTAATGCCACTGAACTGTACACTTGAAAATGGTTAAAATAGTAAATTTTATGTTATGTATATTTTACCACAAGAAAAAGAAAAGAATATATACAGCATGATTTTATTTACAGGTAGCTCAAAAACATACACATTAGAAACATATGGTTAAGGTATACAAGTAATGGGTAAAACTGTAATGAAAATCAAGAGGATAACAAATACAAAATGCAAGACAGTGATTACCTCAGAGGTGGGTGGAAGGATCAAGGGACGGGAATGTAATCAGAGAAGATTACACAGAAAGCGTCAAAGTTATGAGTAATATTATTTTTCTTAAATCAGGTTATGCGTGCAAGGATGTTCATTTTAGAAACATTCTTTATACCCTAAATGTACTCTATAAGGCAATATTTTATATTATCCACATATATTACACAATATTTCATACATTCAAAGGTATACATTTAAATACACACATAATATATATTTAAATATTAATATAAATGTATACTTTTGAACCTATGAAGTATTACATATTTTTACATGGGAAAATCAAAGGAGAATGGAGAAATATTAAAGTGGGTTGGTTGAGGAAAACTTTGAAAAACTACTGTTCAGACACTCTTCCTACATTCTGAAACATAGCTCCAACTTGTATAGTTCCACCTCAGACACTCAGGTTTGAGTGTCTGAGAATAAGGTGTAGTGAATATTATTGTTTGCCTACAGTAAACATTTCCTTCCTTCTTCCTTCTTAATAAAATCCCAATTTTGTTCAGGTGTCCACATCTCCCCTTACATATTCCATGTCACTCAGAAAGAGCCGACCATCTCCTGCTCCAAGAGTAGATCCCAATTAGTTTAAGTCAATCATGGTGATATCATCCCCCTTGTCATTATTGGTTCAGAGATTCTGGCTTGACCTTATCACACGTGGCATTTCTTTGGCCACCCAAAAGTTTGCATCTGCCCAAAGTTGACACAATCACATTGCAAGGAAGGATTTTTATTACATGGTTGGGAAGAGGCCCTCTTTCTCTCCAATGGACATGAAGAAGGAGCATGTTGCTCCAATTGCTGTTTACAGCCAACCAGAAGCCGTGAAGGAAGCCAGCTTGATGACAAAACCAACAGAGGAAGGTCAGAAGTGAGGGATGTGGAGTTTCAGCCCTGCTTGTACTGTGCATAAAGCTGCACCTTTGAAATTTTGGTTATTTGAGATGCATTTCCTTTATTGTTTAAGGTAGACTGAGTTCAAATTTCTGCTACTTGCACTGGAAGCACCATAACTGAAGCCTGTAGATATATTCTAAGGATACGTATAAAAATAGGAATCTCAGACACACAGTTGGGCCCCACAGAAAATCAGAAACCCCACTTGACTCTACAAGAACAGCTGCATATGTAGCCCTCAGAGATTGGAATGTGGTTTAGAAACAGGATGTCCCTTAGGACCCAATGTAGATCTAGCTATCCCTCTCTCAGCATTAGGAAGTTCTTGATCAAATCCTATCCCAGGACTCTGCCATCATGGTACTCGTGTGTCAGGTGCACCCCTGCTTTTCTTTATGTATGGTTTCTACTCTTGCTATACCTACTCAACTCTCCACATCTTGAAATCTAAATTTCTCAAAGAGAGGATCTATTTCCTTAGGACAGAACTTTCTCAACAATCCATGTCATGAGCTTTTGGCCAATTATAGATTGGATGTCTGTGGCTAAGATGCCCTACCCTTGACTCAATTAACAGTAGTCAAGTTTGCTGATTATGAAGTACCAATTTGGCAATTTATATGGAAGGAATCTCTTAGAATTGCCCTGTGGGTGTGCTATTCACGGTAGGCTTCTGTTCAGTATACAGGTGGATGAATCACTTGAACAATATAGGCTCAAAGTTCTTTCATCACAACAATCTCAAAATCTTCATCCACAGTTGGTACTCATAATGCAACATCAGCTTTTATCTTTGCTGGAATAGTGCCACCTCTGATATCTTATTCTAATTACCTATTTCAATCTTTTATTTCTATAGCGCTCTCACTTCCTAATTTTTAATATACCTGTTAATCAATCTTCTTGGGCCTCCAGTCCCTTGACTGATTCCTTTTCCCCCAGTTCACCACTCATCTCATGATTTCACTTTCCTATCAATGCCTGAACCTGTTACGTCAATTCAACCTCTCTTGCTTGCACCTTCAACTCCTTGTTCTACTGTTGTACTTGCCCTGCACCCATCCACTTTCTTTTGTTGAATCGTTCTGGAGAAATGACATAATGTGGAGTTGGTGCCACTAATTCAGGTTCTGCAATCCTGCCTGGGTTCTCAACATTACTTTGCCATCACTTTGTATGTCATTAACCTCTCCCACTCACTACAGTAGCTACTTCAATCCTCCATCACTACCCTAAGCTTTGTCTCTCAATAGATGGTCTTGCTTTCAACTTCACAGAGTTGAGACCAGTAGGCACAAACTCCTTCAACTTCTGCTCACACACCCACACACCAATCTTTACTGGCAGTCACCTCTGCCTCCTATCCTCTCATTTCAGATTGGCTCTTCTCCTGTCCCAAGTTAATCCTGGCCTTCATGCTCTATATTCCATCTTTTGACACTACTATGTCGGTTTTCTTTTCATTCTACTGTATGTTTCATTTATTTTATTTTTTCACCAAACGTTTTATTTTGGAAAATGCCAAACTTATGAAAAGGTTGAAAGAATAGTTAATAAACACCCCTATTACCTTTCATCTAGGCACATCATTTGTTAATGTTTTCCTACATTCTCTCTCTCCCTCTGTCCCTCTTTCACCTATTTATCTATTTATATCTATCTGTCTATCTTTTACCCAAACTATTAAACAGTTACTTGTGTATGTGACCCTTCACACCTAAACATTCAGCATGTATTTCCTAAGAATAAGGATATCCTTACATGTAACTACAGTATAATGTTCACACTAAGTTTAATATAAATATAATTACATATCCAACAATCAATCAATATTTAAATTTCCCCAATTGTCCTAATTATATCCCTTATAGCTTCTTATTTAATTCAGAGTCCAAAGATCATACATTGCATTTAGTTGTCCTGCTTTGTTAGTCTCCTTTAATATAAAAGTTCTCCAGCCTTTTTTTTGTTTTTCATGACACTGACATTTTTAAAGAATCCAAGCCAATTGTTTTGCAGAATGTCCCTCAATTTTGGGTTGACAGTGTCCTTATAATTAGATTCAGGTAAAAAATTTTTAATTTGGGGGGACAAAAATACTACACAGGTAATGTATCTTCCTATACATCACATCATGATATACATTATGTCAGTTTGTCCCCTCAACAGTGATATCAAGTTTGAACATTTGGTTAAGAGTGTCTGCCAAATTTCTCTACTGTAAAGGTGTATGTAGTAATTTGTGGGGTGATACTTTGAGGCTCTGCCAATATCTTGTTCCCCACAGTTTTTCACCAATGGCTATAGCATCCACTAATGATTCTCACCTGAATCGGTTAATACAATGGTGATTGTAAAACAATGATTTTATATTTCTATCATTCCTTCCACATTAGTTGTCATATTCCTATATGTTCCTATATGTTCCCATTTTGTTTATTCTTAGTATTTTATGGACTCATGGGTTCTTTATTAGAAATCAATGTGTATTAACATATTGTACAACCTAAATTTACACAATTTTATATGTCAAATATATATCAATAAAAAATAAATATCAATGTCATAATTCACTACTGTCATGAATTTTGATGCTTAAATTTTCTCAAATGTGGCCAGCATGAGCCTTTTCAAGCTGGCTCCTATTTCTTTTGACAAGTCCCCATCACTTTTTGAGCTCTTCCTTGCATTTTTCTATAATTTAAGAATTTATTATAGATAGGGACCAAGATGATGCCATAGGAGGCTCCTGAGCTTCCTGCCTCCCGTGGACACACAGAATGTATAGCTACACGCAGAGCATTTCCCTCAGAGAAACCCAGAAACTAGTTGAGTGACTCCTACACATCAGGAGAATGAGAAAATACTCACCTCAAAATGGGCAGAAAAGGCTGAGACACTCTTACCATGAACCTCACCCTCAGCATAGGGCCATACAATTGGGAGGGAACCCCTAACTCCCAGCTTCTCCCTGAGGAGCGAGCAGTTTGGACTGCAGATCTAGTGCCCCAACTTTTAAGGCTCACACACCAGGAACAGGTCCCCAAAACATCTACCTCTAAAAGCCAACAGGGCTTGTGTACACAAGTCCCACAGGACTATAGTAAACAAGAAGCAGTTCTTAATGGGTGTGTGACTTCCTTTGATATTTGAGTTAAACTTTCATTTCTCATTGTGCATTACTTTGATCTTGTAATATACGTATTTTTTGTAGTAAAAAACACATCACATTAAATTTACCATCTTTATCTTTTTTAAGTGTATAGTTTATACTATTAAGTATATTTACATTGTTGCACAACAGATCTCTAGAACTTTTTCATCTTGCAAAACTGAAACTCTATATCCACTAAACACTAATTCACCCTCCTTTCTCCCTCTCCACCTGGTAATCACCTTTCTACTCTCTGTCTCTATGATTTAGTTACTTTAGATACTTCGTACGGTTGGAATTATACAGTATTTGTCCTTTTATGACTGGCTTATTTCACTTAGCATAATGTCCTTGAGGTTCATCCATGTTGTAGCATATGACAGAATTTCCTTTGTTTTTTAAGTTTGCATAATATTCCATTGTATGTATATACCACATTTTCTTTATCCATTCATCAACTGATGGATATTTGGGTAGCTTGCACCTCTTGGTTATTGTGAATAATGCTGCAATGAACGTGGGTGTGCAAATATCTCTTTGAGATCCTGCCTTGAATTCTATTGGATATATATACAGAAGTGGGATTGCCAGCCTGCATAGTAATTCTATTTAAAAATTTTTTTTGTGTGAGGAAGATCAGCCCTGAGCTAACATACATGCCAGTCCTCCTCTTTTTGCTGAGGAAGACTGGCCCTGAGCTAAATCCGTGCTGATCTTCTCCGCCTTTATGTGGGACGCCACCACAGCACGGCCTGACAAGCAGTGCGTCGGTGCGCGCCCAGGACCCAAACCCGGGCTGCCAGCAGCAGAGCTCGCGCACTTAACCGCTATGCCTCAAGGCCAGCCCCTATTTTTAACTTTTTGAACCACCATACTGTTTTCCATAGTGGCTGTACCTTTTTACATTCCCACCAACAGTGCACAAGAGTTCCAATTAATATGATATTGGCTACACCCTTGCCAACATTTTTTATTTTTTGTTCTTTTGTTAGTGGCCACGCTAGTGAGTCTGAGGTGACATCTCATGGTTTTGATTTGCATTTCTCTTATGATTAGTGATGCTGAGCATCTTTTCCTGTGCTTGTTGGCTATTTGCATATCTTCTTCAGAGAACTGTCTACTAAAGTCTTTTGCCCATTTTCAAATCAGGTTGTTTTTTTGTTGTTGAGTTGTAGAAGTTCCTTATAAATATAAAAAATGATAAATATGGTAAATTTAATGTGGGGTGTATTTACTACAAAAAATATATGAGATCCAAGCAATGCACAATGACAAATTTTGGACTTGTAGAAGTTCCTTATAAATCCTTATAAGTTCCTTATAAAATCAGATATATGACTTTCAAATATTTTCTCCCATTCCATAGGTTGCCTTTTCACTCTGTTGATCATTTCCTTTGATGCACAGAAGCTTTTAAGTTTGATGTAGTCCCATTTGTCTATTTTGCTTTTGTTGCCTGTGCTTTTGGTGTCATAGCCAAGAAATCATTGCCAAATCCAATGTCCCGAAGTTTTCCCCCTAAGATTTCTAGTTTTAGATCTTATGCTTAGGTCTTTAATCCATTTTGAGTTAATTTTTGTATATGGTGTAAGGAGAGGCTACTGTCATTATCTTCCTTGTGGATATCCAGTTTTCCCAATACCATTGTTGAACAGACTGTCCTTCCCGTCATTGTGTAGTCTTGGCATCCTTGTTGAAAACCATTTGGCAATATATGCAAGGGTTTATTTCTGGGCTCTCTATTCTGTTCCATTGGTCTATATATCTGTCCTTATGTCAGTTCAACGCTCTCTTGATTACTACTGCTTTGTAGTATATTTTGAAATCAGGAAGCATGAGGCCTCTAACTTTTTTCTTCTTTTTCAAGATTGTTTTGATTATTTGGGATCCTTTAAAATTCCATATGAATTTTAGCATATTTTTTTCTATTTCTGCAAACAAATGTCTTTGGGCTTTTGATAGAGATTGCATTGAACCTGTAGATCGCTTTGGGTAGTATGGACACTTTAGTGATATTGAGTCTTCCAACAGGATGTCTTCCCATTTTTTTTTTTTATAATTTTATTTATTTTTTCCCCCAAAGCCCCAGCAGATAGTTGTATGTCATAGCTGCACATCCTTCTAGTTGCTGTATGTGGGACGCGGCCTCAGCATGGCTGGAGAAGCAGTGCCTCAGTTTGTACCTGGGATCCGAACCCGGTCCGCCAGCAGCGGAGCCCGCACACTTAACCGCTAAGCCACAGGGCCGGCCCCCATTTCTTTTTATCTTATTTCTTTTAGCAACGCTTTGTAATTTTCAGTGCACAGGTCTTGCAACCTCCTTAGTTTACCATTTTTGATGCTGTAATAGATTGTTTTCTTAATTTCTTTTTTTTTGGATTGGTCATTGTTAGTGTATTGAAATGCAACTCATTTTTCTGTGTTGATTTTATATCCTGAAACTTTGCTGAAATCATTAATTAGTTGTAAGTTTTAAAAAATGGTTTCTTTAGAGTTTTCTACATATAAGATTTACGCCATCTGTGAACAGAGATAATTTTACTTCTTTTCTAATTTGATGCCTTTTGTCTTTCTTGTCTAACTGTTCTAACCCAAACTTCTTAACATGTGCTTTATTAGTTGGTATAGGCTAAGTTATGCTATAAGTAGTAAAAAAAAAACCAAAAAACAAAAAAACCAACCCAAATCTCAGTGGCTCAAAACAACAAATGCTTATCATTCACCCCAATGTTCTCATCACTAGGTTGGGATGTTCTGTGGGATCTAGGCAAAGCAAGGTTCCATCTGTATGTCTTCATGATTATCAAGGCAGGACACAGGGAATATAGTTAATCACACAATGACTTTTAAAACTTCTGCCTAGAAATGACATATGTCATCTTCACTCATAGTGCCACACCTAGCTCCAAAGGTAGTAGGAAGAGCAATCCTACCCTGGGTCCATAACATGGAGAGCCAGAAATATTTGGTGAACAGCACAAATAACTGCTATACTCCACCCTTCTCATTATCAAATGTTGACCTCATTTTTCCTACCACAGGCCAAGTATACACAACCCCCTCCCCCAAACAGACATTCTTCAAGTCCTGTCGGGTCATGGCATCACGCTCAGAGTCCAGGATATCTAGGCGAAGCACAGCAGTCTCTACAGCAGGGGGTATGTCTAGTAGTACCAGTATCACAAGGTGTGGCTTTTTTTGATCTAGAGATCTATGCACCAAGAGGGTAAATTATCTGCTCTTACAATAAATATACAGTTGGTGCAGTAGGAACAGGACAACCACAGTGAACACGCCCGTTTAGAAAAGGAAAGAAAAAAGGACACACAGAAGTGACTAGTCTCGCCTGCCCCGTGGCATAGGGGTTAAGTGCGCATGCTCCGCTGCTGGGGGCCCCGGGTTCGGATCCCGGGCGCGCACTGACACACCCCTTGTCAGACCATGCTGTGGCGGTGTCCCATATAAAGTGGAGAAAGATGGGCATGGATGTTAGCTCAGGGCCGGTCTTCCTCTGCAAAATGAGGAGGATTGGCAGATGTTAGCTCAGGGCTGATCTTCCTCACACACACACACAAAATAAATAAATAAATTAAAAAAAAAAAAAAAAAAAGAAGTGACTAGTCTCTAGCAATCCTGTCTACAAGATAAACCATGCAAGGGCAGCTTAATTGGGGATAAGAAATTTATAAAAGCTAAAAATAAAAGGATAGGCAAAGGTATATAAGGCAAATGCATGACAAAAAAGAAAAAGAAAGCAGAGATCCTGTTCTTATTATCAGAAAAAGTAAAATTCAGGCCCAAAAGTGTTAAATGAGACAAAAAGGATACCTTATAATGCTGAAGGCTACAATTCACGAGACATACATCAGTTATGAGTATGTAGCAACTTTCATCACATGGAAACTCTAACAAGTGCAAGGAGAAATAGATAAAATATACTAATATTAGGAAACTCTAATGTATTTCTCTCAGTTTGAGACAGACCAGAGTCAAAAAAAGTCTATAGAAGACCTAAACAAACAGGTAGATCTGATGGAGAAATATCAAACCTCTTACCCTGATAATAGAGAATGTAGTTTCTTTTGAAGTGTATATGGATCTTTCATGAAACTGACGATGTTAGGCCACAAGGAAAACGTCAATATTTTCCATATTGCATATTCAAACAGGATATTCTTTTTGCATGCCTTTTCCTGTATTTTAATTTACTGAGATATAATTTATGTACAATAAAATGCACCAATTTTGTGTACATTTCAATGCATTTTGACAAATCAATATAACTAAGTACCATCACAATCAAAATACAGAACCTTTCAATCACCCCCAAACATTCCCTTGTACTCACACACACAATTTCCCATCCCCCTCAGGCAATCAATGATTTACTTTCCTTTCATTATAGATTTGTCTTTTTTAGAGCTTCATATAATTGGAATTATAGTATATATTCTTTTGTGTCTGGCTTCTTTTGCTCAACTTAATGGTTTTAAGATTCATCTAGTTGTTGTAGCAGTTCATTCCTTTTATTGCTAAATAGTATTCCATTATATGAATGCACAATTTGTTTGTCCATTTACTTGTCGATGGATACTTGGGTTGATTCATTTTTACCTATTATGAATAAAGAATATGAACACTCGTGTACAAGTCTGTGTGTGGATGTATGTTTTCATTTCTCTTGGGTAGATTCCCTAGGAGTGGAATTGTTGGCTTGTGTGGTAAGTGTATTTTCCCATTATTTCCAACTGTTTTGTGTCATTCTGTTTTAGGCATGTCTTGTAAATACCGTACAGTCACAAGATTTACAATATATCCAACCTGAGCATTTGTCTTTTAATAAGGCAACTTAATATAGTCACATCCATCATGACTAGTGTGTATTTGGACTTTGCCCTACCATCTTACTTTATGTTTCTATTTATTAACATTATCTCTTCTTTCTTCTCCTTTTGCATTTCTTTTTCTTTTTAAATTTACATATAGTGAAATATACGGATGTCCAGTGGTGCAGTTCAATGGGTTTTGACAAATTCTACTTTTTTTTTTAATTCGGTTTCCCTTTTGCATTTCTTCTTTCTGTTGGTTTAGGAGACGTACATCCTATATTATTTAGAACTAAGTTTAGCTATACATTTAAGGTAAAACTCAGTAGGCCTTTCCAACGTATTGACATATACGGTCACTCACTTTCAAAGCTTACATGTCCTAATAGTTCTCTCACAGAAAAAGAGAGCAACTCTTCAGTAAAAAGCTCTGGTTAAGACTATTTGGCTTGACTTTGATTATCCTGGTTTGAAATATCACAATGGTAAAGCAAATAAGAATATTCTGATTGGTCCACCCAGGAAGATGATCCCATCCAGGTTATGGGCTGGGGGAGAAGTGAGCCACAATCTAGTCCTATGACAATGGTTTTCTCTAAGAGGAATTCTGAACAGAGGAGGGAAAGGAAAGAATTATTTTCAGACCTTTTCCTATCCATTTATATATGTACATTCCTATATAAGCAATTACGTATTTTTGTGGTTTAAAAAAAATGTAAAACAGATATCATATTATACCTAATTGTTCTCACAAGTTGCTTCTTTCTCTTAATAGGTCACAAAGTTATTTCCATGTAAGTAATACAGCTCCACCTTCTTTTATTATTAGTTGTGGTAAAATACACATAACACAAAACAACCATCTTAACCATTTTTTTTTTTTTTGTGAGGAAGATCAGCCCTGCTGATCCATGCTAATCCTCCTCTTTTTGCTGAGGAAGACCGGCTCTGAACTAACATCTATTGCCAATCCTCTTTTTTTCCCCGAAAGCCCCAGTAGATAGTTGTATGTCATAGTTGCACATCCTTCTAGTTGCTGTATGTGGGACGTGGCCTCAGCACGGCTGGAGAAGCAGTGCGTCGGTGTGTGCCCGGGATCCGAACCCGGGCCGCCAGTAGCGGAGTGCACGCACTTAACTGCTAAGCCACGGGGCCGGCCCCCATCTTAACCATTTTTAAGGGTATAGTTCAGTAGTGTTAAGTACATTCACATTGTTGTACAACCAATCTCCACAACTCTTTTTATCTTGCAAAACTGAAACTCGATGCCAATTAAACTCCTCATTCCCCACTCCCTCCAGCCCCTGGCAACCTCCTTCCTATGTTGTCTCTATGAATTTGACTACTCTACGTACCTTATATAAGTGGAATCACAGTATTTGTCTTTTGGTGACCAGCTTATTTCACTTAGCATAATGTTCTCAAGGTTCATTCATGTTGTAGGATATGTCAGAATTCCCTTCCTTTTTAAGGCTGCATAATATTTCATTGTATGTATATACCACATTTTGGTTAGTTATCCGTTGATGGACACATGGGTTGCTTCCACTTCTTGGCTATTGTGAATAATGCTGCTATGAATATGGGCGTGAAAACATCTCTTCAAGATCCTGCTTTCAGTTTTTTTGTAGATATACCCAGAAGTGGAACTGCTGGATCATATGGTAACTCTATTTTTAATTTTTTTAGGAATGACCATGCTGTTCTCCATTGCAGCTGTACCATTTTACATTTCCACCAACAGAGCACAACAGTTCCAATTTCTCCACATCCTTGTCAAAATTCATTATTTGTTTAGTCTTTTTTTTGTATTAGTATTATTTTACTATTAAGGAATCCACTTCTACAACTATCACGAAGCCCAGGCTGTGCTAAAAGTGACAAATTCTGGAGGTAACCGCACTCCACTCTGGGCTTCCTGGTTATAGCCACTGTCCTCTCTCTACTGAACTGAAAACCCAGACTTATGAGGTCTCAATCCCTGCCCTCCTATTCCTGGAAGATGCCAAAGCCAACTATGTAGGAGGATTTTTCAGAGGAGAAGACGACTTTGTCTTCCCAGAAGATAAATCCTCCACTTTGCTTTATGAGGCAGATAGCAACCCCAAACCACAGACTGGTTGGGACCTGCGCAGGCCTCAATGATTTATTCTTAATAGTAGCCATCCTAATAGGTGTGAGGTGGTATCTCATTGTTTTTTTTTTTTTTTTTTTTTTGTGAGGAAGATCTGCCCTGAGCTAACATCCACGCTAATCCTCCTCTTTTTGCTGAGGAAGAGCAGCTCTGAGCTAACATCTATTGCCAATCCTCCTCCTTTTTTTTTTCCCCCAAAGCCCCAGTAGATAGTTGTACGTCATAGTTGTACATCCTTCTAGTTGCTGTATGTGGGACTCGGCCTTAGCATGGCCAGAGAAGCGGTGCGTCGGGGCCCGCCCAGGATCCGAACCCGGGCTGCCAGTAGTGGGGCGCGCGCACTTAACCGCTAAGCCACGGGGCTGGCCCCTCATTGAGGTTTTGATTTGGATTTCCCTAATGATTCATGATGCTGAGCATCTTTTCATGTGTTTGTTGGCCATTTGTATATCTTCTTCAGAAAACTGTCTATTCAAGTCCTTTGCCCATTTTTAGATCTACCTCATTTATTTAAATGCTCACAGTACTGACATAGCATATTTAAGACCCTTTTGATGGACATTTACATTCTTTTCAATTTTTCTCTATTATAAACAGTGGTGCAGTAAACATCCTTCTATACGCTTCCTTGTACACGTGTGAATGTTTCTTTACACATTTATATCACACTAGCATGTATTTATATCACACTAATGATGTATTTTAAAGGAAATTACCTGTATGATATCTACAAATAACTAAAAAATAGAATTGGGCTCACAGGATATCTGCAATTTTTATCTTAATGGATCCTGTCAAACTGCTGTCTAAAATGATTATACCTATTTGTACTCTTGTCAACGTTACATGACTACCCATTTCCTCAGATCCTTGTCGTATATATCGGAAAATCTGGTCAGTCACTTGTCGTAATTTTTGCGGGGGTTGCTTTGCACAGAAATTTATAATTTCAATATATGCACACACTTATCAATCTTTTCTTTTGTGGCTTTTACATTCTTCATCTTATTTAAGAATTCTGCCCAAAGGTTATACACATTTTTCGTGTTTTTTTCCCCCTGATACTTCCATAGCTTAAGAAGAAAAAAAGCTTAGATCTTTGATCTAAGGATATGTTCTAAGGATATGAAGTAGAAATCTAAAATTTTTTTCTAGGTAGGATAGAGAACCTACCATTATAATAATATAATAACCATCATCATTTATTGAACAACACTTACACATGTCAGGTTCTGTTCAATGTAATCCCATCTCTTCAGGGTTGTTTTGAAGATTAAACATTTTAAAGAGGAAACAAGGAAGGCACCAAACAGTTACATGGTTTGCCCAGTTTATACAGATATTAACTGGTAGACTCAGGATTCTAACCCTGGTAGAATGACTCCACACTATTTGGCCTTCTAATATAATTTCCTTTTCCCACAGATCTGAAATACCACCTTTATAATATACAAAATTGCCATAAATATATAGGTTTATGGACTTTTTATTCTGTTTCAACGATCTATTTCTCTATTTTTACGCTACCTTCTGATCATTTAAAATATCTAATCCAATCATGTTATCCACCCTAATTAAAATTTTAATAACTCCCTATTGACCTCAGGACCAAGTCCAAACCCTTTAGCATGTCATGTTAGGCCCCCTTCCTTCCACTTCCTACCTCTGGAGTTTCAGATGTGTGTACAGGGCCCTAGCCCTATGCTCTACTTATAAAAACCTTCTGGTAGTTGTCTGAACAGGCCAAGTACATTCATTTCATAGAACATCCATGTCTCCATGTTTTTGTTCATATGGTTCCTATGTCTTATTTTCTTTCCTTGGGCAAGCACCTATTCATTTGTAAAGATTAACTCAAACATTACTACCTCTAGCCTTTCCTCCCTCCCCATCCCAACCAAGCAGAAAGAAATCATTCTTTCCTCCTATATGTCTACTCCCTCATACTTTTATCCTAGCATCATTATTTTACTGTGTTTATTCATCCACAGGTTTCTCTTTCCCACCATAATATGAGCATCTTTTAGGGCAGGACCATATCTTATTAAGTACCTAGTATAACCTTAATAAATATTTGTTGAGTAAATCAATATAAAACAATGACCATCAAATTGTGTGAGCAGTCACCTGATTTATAAAAAGATGCAACAAATTTTAAAATAATACAAAATATCGTTTCCAAAACAACATCAAAATGTGAGTGTATTTAACCATACTCAGCTCATAACAGAGCAAATGGGTGAGTGGAATAATAATTCATGCTATAGTATGTTTAATGAACTGGCAGCAGAGAAAGTTGGTCGAAAGAAGGTAGAGGAATTTTTGCCTTTTAAGAATTAGAACCGAGGGGCTCCATAATCATCTGGCATCCGCTCAATGTTGTACCTAATCAGAACAAAAGATTAACACTGGTAAGAAAGGTGGGTCCAGAACCATCCTTTACTGATTGCAACACTCTCACCTTCCACTGTGAATCCTTTTTGTCAGTGGGAACATTTTAAAGGGGTATCATAATGAATGATTTACAGCAAATGCTGACTATAATACATTATCTTTATTCTTCAAGTCGAAAGTTAACAAGTAGGTGAGCCAGGCACTGAGCCCAGGTAAGCCCAACTCCTTAGCCCACATTCTTCCCACTACACTGTGTTCTCCCCAGGCTGAAAAGTTGGACACTAATAGTCTGAGGACTGACATGGGAATATCCAAGAAGGATAAAGAACAGCTTTTGTTTTTTTATAAGCTTTTAGTTTCCCAGATGAGGGGCTAATCACATACACAAGGCTTTCAAAAAAGGTATTTCTGGCTAAAAAGATTAGCTTGATTTAAATTACTGCTTTGTATTTAAAGCAACGTATCTACATCTTCTAGTAATCTTATTGTAATAACGTAAATGTCTGCCTCATTCCTAAATCCTAGCTTTATCTTGTGCCCTTGTTCTTGTTACTTTGTCTCATTTCTCCAAATATAACTATGTAAACATTGGATACAACAATCTCTTTCAAATCCTTCTATAACCTGACCTCATATTTAATTGATAACAACTATATATTTTTAATCACTTCTCCATGAGCAAGTTCTCACCTATGGTTGGAAATGTACATGATGGGAACTCCAGGGATCTTCCGGATTCTTCGTTTAAGGTCCCGGTCAACAGTGGCCACAATGTAACACTTGTGCTGTAAGAGACACCAACTGAGTGTTCACATGGAGCTCAATGAGTCTACTTAGTGACACTGGATAATGGTACAACCAGGGGGTAGTCTGAAGAATTATCCATTTTCACGGTAAACAGCAAAGGAAAGGCTATAACAATTTGCTGAGTAGCTACTATGATCTAGGACCTCATATTTATAAAACATATAAGTTGCCTGGGCTGAATGTAGCTCTAAGAATCTTGATGGGGAGAAGATAGAAAAACACTATTTAAAAGCCACAAATTGTTTTTTGTCTCATATGTGGAAGGGACTTTCTTGGTTTTGGGAAAACGCCCCGAGGGACTGTATGCAGAGTAAGTGCCTTAAATTGGAGGGCACAGCTTTTGCCTTTCCCAGGATCTCTGGGCTCGGGTCTACTCTGAGGCCTCCTAGCGTTGGAGGTAGGCTACCTCTTTGGCCACGAAGCCAGAATGGGATCTCCAGGACAAGTCTGAGCCTGGCAGCTCTGAAAGCAGTAACATTTAGCTGCCAGGTGGGAGCTAATTTGTGTTCTATTTTATTTCCACCATACCCAAATCTCTCACTGCGTTTTATAGAGTTGCAGCTTGGTGTCAGCTATGCTGTGGGAAATTAAGAGAAAGGTGGGCCCCACCCAGGGGATGGAGTGGCTAAACGGACAGCAATGTGGTCACCAGATGAAGGTGATTATCCTCAGCAGAGAGAGGCTCTTATAAGGGCAATCTGTAGCAGAAGTTCTTGTGGTGCTTGACAAGGAAGCCAAAACAGAAGAATCAAAAACCTACTTATTCCAGGGTACTTGTGAGACAGCACCCTGGGAGACTCAGATGTAACTGAGAAATACTTCCAGGTTAGGCGTTGTAGAGAGGAACAAAATTCCTGCATGGAGGGTAAATGGAAATGGAACCTTATTTTAAATTCACAGGGAGGTGGAATCTATCTGACATATTATTATATATACACTCACCCACTTAAACCATTTTATAGAGAAGATTTGTAGAATAAAGAATCAGTAAGTGCCCCAAATCATACACGCGATAACGCAGGTGCTGAGATCTGAAACCCATGTCTCCTCCCCAAGCCCATGATCTTTCCATTACGGCTATAGCAAACATTTACAATTCACTTTCTTAAGTAAATGAGGACACCTACGCTTCCTATGAAGGGATTCTAGATAATTTTTTTTTAATTTACATTCCCAGATACTTTACTGACCGTGATCATTCAGGAGATAATAGTTTACCCTTTTTTTTAAAAGCACAAAGTAAATATTTGAAAACTGATGATACCTGAGTTACTCTCTGTACTAAGCAGTCATCTGCATAGGTTCCTTTGTGTGTGCACGGTAATCGTTCAAATCTTGGATCCTTGGCAATTCTACAGGGTTACAAAAGTGAATTAATGAAAACATTCAGGCCATTGGATAACTTTCTGAGTCTCAGTCAGTGAAATAAGAGTAATACGACCTATGTGTAGAAAGGCACCTCTGTCCTCCAGAAGCTTATCTTCTAATTGGAAAGACAACTTATAGAGAAGGGAATTAAAGCTAACTGACAGCTTGTGTGCCTTAGGTCCTGTAATCTTCACAAAACTCTGAATTACTATATTTTCATTTTACAGATGAGGAAGCAGATTCAGAAAGATTAATTTGTTCAAAGCGACACAGCTTGGAAAAGCCAGGATTCAAAATCAAGTCAGTTTTAACCGAACCATTTCACTTTTAGGAAGCTGTCTTACACAAATGTACAAAAATATAGGGACAAGGACAGTGACTACAGCACAGTTTATAATAGTGAAAAACTGGAGGTAATCTGAATATCCATCAGCAAGGTAAAAGTTAAATACATTTTGGTGCCCCTATCCTATTAAAAAAAATGAGGTAGAACTGTGCGTACCAACGTGGAAGGACCTATATTAAACTGAATAAACAAAGCAGGCTATTGAACTACATATACATATATGATTCAATTAAGAAAACACAAATCTCCTTCTCTGATTCCCTTTCTCTAACTTTGCACTTGCTCAGAGAAAGGTCTGGAAAAATATATACTAACCCTTGTCAATTGTCACTCTCTGGGTAGGAGAATGGACAAAGTGTGGATATGGAGGGGGACTTTTACTTTTTATTATACATACATGTCTATATTGTTTGCCATAAACAAATCAAACGTATTATTTTCATACAAATTTGAAAAAAGAAACACCCCAAGTCTGTGATTCCCAGAGCCATGCTCTTTCTATTACACAATGATGATGACTCACAAAATGAATAGAAATACAAGGCAGCACATAGGCACGAAGTGCAACAAAAATACTCCATATATAGCAGTAGTTGAGAGTTAGGTCAATGCGGGTTGGGTATATTTAGAAAACAATTACATAGGGATGATATAAAATGAAGATAAAAGAATGTTCCAAGTAAAGTGGAGGCAGGCACATTCCAAATAGGGCACCAACCATCAGTAAAAAGGTTTGGCGGTGTTCAGGGAAGAGTGAGCACATCTTTCTGGTGGGGAGAAGGGTGTTCGTGCAGAGGAGAGTGAAACAGGGCTGGAAAGCAGGTTGAGGATGGACTGTGAGGAGTGTCCAATGCCAGGCTGAGGAGTGCGAGCTCCATGACACATGTGATGGGGAGTCGTTAAACATTTCTCAGTGACAGAGTGACAGGAGCAAAGCTTTGTCTTAGACTAAGCAGGTTGTGGTGAGGAGCATACACTAGGCGGAAGACAGACTGGCTGCTCGCAGACTAGGTAGGCAGTAGCCTAGGCCCCTGCTCTTCTGGTTATCCCTTCACTCCTGAAATCAATGGTCTCCTCCTTCCTACTGGCTCTTTCCCAGAAACATACCAACATGCGCTAGTATCTTCCCCATCTTAAAAAAGAAAAAAAATCCTTTTTTTTACTTATACTATCCTCCTCCAGTTAACATCCCATTTCTCTGCTTCTCTTTGCAGCCAAACTTGGTGCTTCCACTTGGTACCTCTATTTTCTCCCCTCTCATTCTTTATTATTATTATTATTTTTAAAATAATTGCCTCTTTCCCCCTTTTTATTTGAAGTATTTCAAGTATACAAAAAAGTATAAGGAATGATGAATACCTTGTATCCACCATCTAGATAAAGAAATGAAACAATAAAAATGAAGCCTCTCCTCCAATCCCAATGTCTTTTTACCTTCCCACAAGTAACCATATCCTAAATTTGGTATTTATCAGTCCCACACACATTTTACTATGTATGTAAGGTTACACATGTATATACCTGTAAACAATGAACTATTAGTTTGCATGTTTTTAAACTTTAGATAAACGGTATGCTCCACATATGCTCTTGCTTTTTTTGTTTTACATTGTTTTGGAGATCTATCCACACTGACACATATAACTCTACTTCACTCATTTTCACTCGAGTTTTATTCATGAACATTCCACAATGTATCCATCTTCTTCTTAACGGATCTTTTGGCTGCCTGCAATTTTTTGCTACTATACACATGAGAAAATTCCAACACTTATCTCCAATATTTGTATATGAGCTTCTCTATGGAGGCCTTTTCTTTTATACCAGAACCACAGTATGAAATGCATTTTACCTAGCACAGAGTAAGCACATATATACATAAATGTGAAAGTGAAAAAACTTATGTGATACAATACTCAACCTTTGCTACATACAATGCATGCCAATATTTTATAGTATATTCTATTTCATTAAAAAAAATACTGGTTTTGACCCATTAAACTGATTTCACAACCTATAGACTTGTGATCCTCAGGTTGAAAGACATAGTGCTGTAAGAGTACGAACAATCTCATTTTTACCAGATATTGCCAAACTGCTCTCTAAACTGACTGTCCAATGTACCTCCTTAGCAGTTGAGTATGAGAATTCCCATTGCTCCATAGTCTCAACTATTTTTGGCACTGTCAAGCAGACTTTAATTTTTGCCAACCTGCTGGGTATGAAATGATATCTAATTGTGAAATTTAAGGATTTTGTCTTTTTCGTATAGATTTGTAGTTTTCTATATATTTTGAAAATAAGCCCTTTGTTGATTATATGTGTTACTAATATCTTCTCACTATCTGTGGCTTGTCTTTTCATTTGTTTATGGTATCTTTTGTTATACACAAGTATTCAATTTCAATATAGTGAAATTGATTAGTTTTTCATTATAGTTTGGACTTTTTAAGAAATCCTTGCCTATTTCAAAATCACTAAGATATTCTCTATATTTTCTATAAAGTTTAGATATTTAATCTATCTGGAATTGATTTTTGTGAAGGAAGTGAGCCAATTTTATTTCTTTCCACAGGGATAATCAGTATCTTAATAGTTTTTGACTTTCCCACTGATCTAAACAATGTTACTACTCTTATACATTAGGTTCTCATTTTTCTTTTGCCTCTAAAAAATAGCTTTATTAGGTATAAATGAAATATAATAAAATTCACTGACTATAAATGTAAAATTCGATGAGTTCTGACAAATTTATATATCCGAGTCACAACTTCCACAAGTGATATACAGAACATTTCCATTACTACAAAAAGTTCCCTGTGTCCCTCTGCAGTTAATCCTCTTTTCCCATCCTTAGCTACAGGCAACCATTGATCTGTATTCTATTACTATAGTTTTGCCTTTTCTAGGATTTCATATAAATGGAATCACATTTCTGGAGTGATGGAAATGTTCTATTTCGTGACTGTGATGATGGTTCCACGACTATATACATTTGCCAAACCCATCATACTATACAATTAAACTTGGTGACTTATATAGTACATAAATCACATCTCTATATAGGTAACACACACAAACAAAAATCCATTGGTATATCTTGCACTTTGAATGGGGCTTTTACCCATGCATGATTTTGCAATATCATGCATTGATTATCTGGAAAATACTGATTCACTGCGTTACAAAGATCTTCCAAAGATTGACACATTTCATTATATAACACACAAAAAAATTCATACTCATTAATATCTTCATGGTCTCAACAGAAAGGTCCTTAGTATTGGGAATGTGATAAGCTCATAATTTTCCAAAACTCTAATTTTCACTTGAAAGCTCAAATTTTATCATTGGCAATAGAGTAAGTTGTTTTCCTTGAAGTGACAGGTTCACTGTATAAATTTTTGAGAAAATATCTGCTAAATACCCAAGTCTGAAAAACTCAGTGTTAGTCAGCTGCTCTTCACATAAAAATGATATTCCAGGGGCTGGCCCCGTGGTGTAGCGGTTAAGTGCGCGCGCTCTGCTGCTGGTGGCCCGGGTTTGGATCCTGGGCACGCACCGATGCACCACTTCTTAGGCCATGCTGTGGCGGCGTCCCATATAAAAGTGGAGGAAGATGGGCACAGATGTTAGCCCAGGGCCAGCCTTCCTCAGCAAAAAGAGGAGGACTGGCATGGATGTTAGCTCAGAGCTGATCTTCCTCACAAAAAAAAACAACAAAAAAAGATATTCCATGAAAAAGCAGCTGGTTCAGCTCACAACTCAAGCACACAAATGCTCCTCCTTGAGACAACCTTCCTCCTTTGGTATGCAGCAGAAGTGCTGCATGTGTACTTCATATTTCATCATAAGGAATATTGATGTGTACTCCAGGGTTGAGATTTAACATATTTTACTGCTTCATCAAGGATATTAAGTGACTGGCATTTTTTTTTTTAACTGCCAGTGGGTAGCAGGGAAGAATACAAAGACTACTAGCATTATTTGGGCCCACTACCTTGATTCGTAGCAAGGCACCAGCATTTCTGCCATCAGTTCAAATGTCAGCACAGCGACAAAGGCAATGTCTTGGTGTTATTATGATAACAGTTTTGCAACCTCCCTGCAAAGGTCTCTGGGACTCCTAGGGGTCCACAGACCACTTCGGAAACTGCTACTCTAAACTCAAGAGTACTTTCTAGAGCGAACTCAAAACTTAGAACATGAACCCTTTAAGTGTGAGATTCTGAAAGGGATGTCTAGATTACAAACTAATAGAAAGACACTTTCTAATGGAAAATCTAGAGGAACTTAAAAGGAGACCCACAAGACCAATATGACTAAGTAACTTAGTTCAAAAAGCTTCAACTTAAAAATCTCTAACCTTCAAATGTTTGCTTTCTTAACCATAAATAGTTAACTAGTTTTGTACGATTTTTATTTAAACTAATCAGCCAAGAAATCTTTGGACAGCAAACAGATGGAAGGTCAAAAGAATTTTCAGTACACCAATCTAGAACAAATCTAGACCAGCTCCTCCCTACCTCAGAGCCACTCGATACTTCTGCCCCAATTTCTCAATTTCAGCCATTACACAGTCAGTTATACAAGGGATACCTGCCAAAAAACAAAAAACACACAAAAAAAAACATATCAGTAACAAAACTTATGAAGAAACTAATTTTACTCTCTCTGAATTATATTCTGTTGAGAGTTTTTAAAAGACACATAAGACTTCTGGAATGACAGCAGAATAAGCACACTACAATGAACAATAAGAACTAGAGGAGAATAAAATCCCCATTTATAAAGAAGCTAGGGAACTGTCCCAACCCCACACCACAGATTCCATAAAGTATCTGCCATGAACGTGTCTGGGGGAAAAAATTAAGCTGGATCCCTGTCATTCTTTATATATTACAATAAATTCTAGACGGAAAAAATTTAAATGTGAACCAAAAGAAACTATGGAATTAACCAGAAAATGAAAATTTGATCACATAAAAATATAAACCTTGGGGCCGGCCCGGTGGCACAAGTGGTTAAGTGGGCGCACTCCGCTGCGGTGGCCTGGGGTTCACCGGTTCGGATCCCGGGTGCGCACTGACGCACTGCTTGGCAAGCCATGCTGTGGCGGCGTGCCATATAAAGTGGAGGAAGATGGGCACGAATGTTAGCCCAGGGCCAGTCTTCCTCAGTAAAAAAAGAGGAGGACTGGCAGATGTTAGCACAGGGCTGATCTCCTCACAAAAAAATAAATAAATAAAATTTGTTTGACAACTATCAAACAAAAAGCAATATTAAAGTAAAATAAAGATAAACTGGGGAAAATATAGTTCTACACATTTGTCAAAGGACTAATTTCCTTACTACACAAAGAGCTTATAAGAATAGCTTAGAATTATGTGCTATTTGCCAGACACTGTGCTAAGCACTTTACAAGGACTGTCTCATTTAATTTTCAGAACAATTCCTATCAGGTAGGATTGTTATTATTATTATCCCCATTTGACAGATGAGGAACCTGAGACACAAAGAAGTAACCAGAGAGCAAATGGTAAAGCCAAGATTTGAACTGAGACTATCAGGCTACAGACTGGGTTCTTAAGCACCATGCTACATTTCCATTCACAGAAGAAGACATACAAATGGTCAAAGAGCATAAAGATGCTCAATCTCAATCCTAATTAAAGAGATATAAATTGAAACAAGATTTCATTTTGTATCTATTAGAGTGGCAAAGATTAAACAGATGAATATACCTAATATTGAAGAAACAGGTATTCTCACACTAAGTTAGTAGGTGTACAAATCTGTGTAACTATTTGAGGACAATTTTGCAATATTTTTTAAAATAAAAACATATATATATATCTTTTGATATTATAAGACAGCTTCTAGAAAATGTATCCTAAAGAAATATTCCACCCTAACAGAGATATATTTACAAAGATATTCACTACAGCTTTATTTATAATAGGGTAAAAACTGGAAATAATCCAAATGTCTAGTAGGATATTGGTTTAAAAAAATTATATATTTAAACAATAGAATACTACATAACTTAAAAAAAGAATGAGGTCCATCTATATATACTGGCACAGAAAAATGTTCAAGATATATCTGTTCAATGTAAAAAGCAAGGAGAAATGGATAAATATGATGTGATCTATCCATACAATGGAATATTATTTGGTAAAAAAAACAAATGATGTACGACAATGCTTTAACATGGATGAGCCTTGAACATTACGCTAAATGCAAGAGGACCAAATATTATATAATCCCATTTTAATGAAATGTCCAGAATAGGCATATCTATAGAGACAGAAAACAAATTAAGTGTTGTCTAGGGGTGGGGGGTATGGGAAGGGTTGTGGGATGATGGCTAAGGGGTTCAGAGTTTCTTTTCGGGTAATGAAAATGTTTTAAAATTGACTGGGAATACACTAAAAGCCATTGAATCATACACTTTAAATGGGTGAACTGTATGGTATGTGAATTACATCTTGAAGCTGTTAAAAAAAGCATGAAGATAAACAGTAAACAATGTACAATCCATTTTCATTAATAAACAAAATAATCTCTACCCCACCAAGATTGTATATAAATTTTAAAAAACTGTCCTGAGAAAAGCCATTATAGGGAATTTTCATATTTTTTATGCTAGATTTTCTTTTTACAAGTACATTAATACTTTTGAAAGCAAAGTTAAGAAATTTTAAACTAAAATACAATGCCCAGAAGAAAAAGCGTTGTAAAATGGAGGTATGAAGTCAGTAAGATCAGATAGTCTTGGAATCAGAGGGCAACATGCACCTTAAGAGGATCAATTTCAGAACCACATAGCAGGGAAGCAAGCAAGGGCTTGCACCTGTAGCACGGAAGTAGGCCCAGGAAGATCACTATAAAAAAGAGAAAGTAACAAGAGGACACATGGGCAGCAAAAAACGCTGATGGGAAGCTAACTATCCTCCCTTGTTGGAATATCAGACAGAAACGGAAGGGACCAAGGGAGCTATGAAAAGGTCAAAGGGGCATCTTCAAGGTAAGAGAAAGATAAAGGCCTTCCTTTAGGTATAAAGGCAAGAAAAGTTATCTTTTCTTTTATAAAGAAAAGTTAAATAAGCAGAGCTTAAAACAGTTAAGGAATCTCCTAGGTAACTGAATTTGTACTGTACTTGAATGTTTCTTCAACCTTTGCTTTGAGGTATTGTTACACAGAAGACTGCATAAAAGTGGTATTTTCCTTAACAAGCTTGTTGTTTGTAAAGGCACAGTGAGAGTGTTAGGCTGTATAGCTGTACTCTAAGGTGTCCATATCTAGAGAAAGCCTAACTACAGGACTAAAGCTATCCTAAACAGTCACATCTAGACAATATGGAGCTACAGAGTCAAGGAAACAATTCACCTCCAAGTGGCCATGCTTGCAGCATCCATCCATTTCATTTATAAACAGATCACAGCATTCCTGGAGAAGCAGCTAAGACAACCATAAGAAACACCATGGCAGTACAAAAAGTCTACCAAGTTTAGTGTCTTCCCTCATATAGGACCCAAGTTCCCTCTTATAGGCATGGTAGCGCCCCAACTTCAGACTACTTTTCATTATTTTGAAGAGACTAAAAAAAAATTAAAGTATTACATGTACATAGCTTTAAAAAGAAATATGGAAAGGTCTATATGAAAAAATAACCATCCCCTGATCCTTTCCCACCCCACCAATTCTGATCCTTAGAGATGACTATTTTACTCCATTAGCTGTTTTTCTCACTTGGTGGTTACCTTCACATCTTGAATAATAAACGTACACACTTTTTATATCTATTAATTTTAGGCATTCAAAGAATTTAGCTCTTACCAATCACACATCCCTTACCCCATCTTCCCATCTTGCTAGTTTTTTTTTTTTGTGAGGAAGATTGGCCCTGAACTAACATCTGTTGCCAATCTTCCTCTCTCTGCTTGAGGAAGATGGTCCCTGGGCTAATATCTGTGCCAATTTCCTCTACTTTGTATATGGGACGCCACCACAGCATGGCTTGATAAGCGGTGTGTAGGTCTGCGCGTGGTATCCGAAACCATGAACCCCGGGCTGCTGAAGCGGAGCATGTGAACTTAACCACTACCCTACCGGGGCCAGCCCCCCATTTGGCTAGTTTTAATAAATCAGTAAACAACATTTATACTACTATCACTCTGTAAATGTTGTTCATTATATGGTATCTTTTAAATATTAAAGAAGAGGTGCAGGGGCCGGCCTGGTGGCACAAGGGGTTAAGTGTGCACGCTCTGCTGCGGCAGCCCAGGGTTCGCGGGTTCAGATCCCGGGGGCGCACTGACACACTGCTCGGCAAGCCATGCTGTGACAGCGTCCCAAGAAAAGTGGAGGAAGATGGGCATGGATGTTAGGCCAGGGCCAGTCTTCCTTAGCAAAAAAAACAGGAGGATTGGCAGATGTTAGCACAGGGCTGATATTCCTCAAAAAATAAAATAAAAAAAAAAATAAAGAAGAGGTGCAAATTTTTTCCTTTGATTCCAATAATTTATTCTTTATGGCAAAGTATAAGTCTAATTTTCATTTGTACCTTTAACTAGATGACTAGAAAATATACGAATATAAACCCACCAAAAAATGCAACATATCTCACTATTAGGAAATTATTCCCTTGTACATGGCCTAAATTTTCTTTTTCCTACTCATGGTAGTGAGGGAAGATCATTTGAAGGAGGGGACACCCAAATACACAAGGGAAATCTATTAATAGTAAACTGCATACCTAGGTGTAACTAAACTACCTCAGATCTTCTGTGGTACAAATAATTACAAAACAGAATCAACTTAGAAGTTGTTGACCATTATCACTTCTGGTTCTGTAGTTGTAAATGGCAAAATGTCTTATTTAGCTTTTCCACACTGGAGTGGAATGAAGAATGTTTCCTCCTTGATGTAAAAGAACATATATACTGAGAAATATAATAAATTTTCATTTATCCAGAATTTTGACATCTAGAATTCTAAAATAGAAAATTCCCCTTCTATGTTCAAAAATGATGTCCAAAAAGATGGTCAAAGCACACTGTTTTCTGAATTGTGAAAGTTTAATTATTCCCAGTCACGTCTGCATTATATTCCAATTCATTGAAAATGGTTATTGCTATGGTGAGCAAATTAAATGGGCAGCAATTCAGTTAACTAAAACCTTATTCCTCTCATGTATTTGGATGAATATGACTATTTTGCACAAATGTCACAGAAATGTAAAAGTATGATACTCACATTTGGCATACAGACAGTCCATCATTGACTGCACTAAGTCCAGTTTGGCTTTAATGGAAAAGTTGATAAAGTTGGTATCAACCAGGATGTGGTAAGGTGGGCCCAACTGTGTGTTATATTGGAAGAATAAGCAGGAAGGGTGCTGGGGGCTGAAGGAAAAAGAAACAAAACACAAAATAACGTCTACATTGATACTTTGATATCAACAACAAAAAAGAAGTCTCTGCTTGTATTTTGCTATATAGCTATAGTTTGCTATAGATTAAGCTCCTTTTTTCTTGTTCATTGGAAATAAATTCTGTGATAATATATCCACTATCAATCTAGGGCAAAATAAGAAAAATAAGAAAAATGTGATGAGGTTTCATTGAGTCAAATGTATTTATTTAAAAGGAATGAACTTTATTCTGAAAATATGTCCTTACTATTTTCTTGGTGATACATTCTTTCTCTTATGAAATGCTGCTGTATTAAAGAACACCAATTATTTCTTCTGAAAGATTCTTGGCAAAGAAAAAAAATTAATGATCCTAGATTTAGTCCTCAGGATTTTAGGGGACATTTTACTGCTCCATGAAATCCAAAAACCTTCAAACCATTGGAATTGACATATGCTCATCAATATCACTTTCATTTGCATAGTTGTGCCAGATTAACTCAAAAATGACTGAGCAAATTAGCTCAGGGAAAGCCTGGATTTCTAAGAGGTCTATGGGTTTAGAATGGCTCTTCTAGTTTTGAAGGAAAACTTGAAATTTTTGACTACTCACACTTCTCTTTCCTTGAGTGCAGTGGGATCTTTCTTCTCTTTCTTTTTAGGTTTTAATCTATCCTTTTCTTTGCTAGGAAAAAAAAAAGTAAATTTAATGAAGGGAAGAAGAAAAAACCATAGCAGTTATAAGCTCATTCAAAATTAAAAGTTTCACATCTTTTTTTGTCTATAGAGGAAATCCTATTTTGTGACTTCTTTATGTTAATATCAGCATACATTTTTTGAGCACAAATAACTGGGTGGGAAGTAGCCTGGAATTAACATAACTAATCTGTAAAAGATAATTAAATTAAAAAATTTCTAGCCAGTAATTTATAAAAATTATAAATGGGTAAATAAATATTGGTTATACTATCATTTCTTTTGTAGTCAGAAGCTCTCATATCAAGGATCAAAATCCACCTCCAAGCAGTGGGTCAACAGGCTGATATTGATCTACTGAAGATTCATGTTGTAACAGTAGGGTTCCCTCACGTGCCTCTTAAAAAGGGCTGAAATGTAACAATACATATACAAAATTAAACCCTTACCTAGAATAAAACATTAATAATGGGACAAATTTCCTAAAAATTACATAACAAATATATACTAAAGGCTGAGAATACCATTTAATAACTCTGAAAGCTTTAACAAGCTTTTCTTTGTTCTGAGGCTCTTAAAATGAAGACCAGTCTTTATCTAATAACTTTGACCACTGTTCACTGAAGCAGGGAAGCTGTTTGGGTCCTCCTTATAATAGGCAATATCATTCCACTCTCTTTTTCCGCAGCCACCTGGACTCTTCTAAGATTTATAAAATGGAGACATCTAGGTGTTTTCCCATTCTTTCTTTCAAAAATATTTCAGTGTCAGGTGCTGGAGACACAAGACAACCAGGGTCTCTGACCTCACCGTCTTTCAACTATTACAACAAACATTTTTTTCCTGGGGAATGTAGTAGTGTAATGGGAAGAACATCAAGATAATCCTACCCACCCCACAGAACTGTTAGGAGGCTTAAATGTGATACGGTAGAAAAAGTACAGACAACAGCAGAACAGAGTGAACACTGAGATGATTAATTCATATCCCATTCACCAGTGTACTCGCTCAGCAGCTAAATGACTTTTATACAGTTGACTACTGTCCCATGCTACATAAATCCCAGACACAATATTAAAAGCAAATATAAAATAACAAAAACATTTACTACTTATCCCCTCGTGACTCGCATATCTCTGGGCAGTCTATGAACCCATTTGCCTTCAGACACTCACAGCCTCTGATCTCTGAGACTAAGCATTCGCTTCATGGTCGCATACTTTCTTGCTTTCTTTTGCTTCCCCTTGAAATAGAAATTTTAGAGTTAAAATAGTTGGAAATACATTGCATCTTTTTGAGTTCCTTCTTCCCTCCTCTTATTCTCTTACCCTCCCAGGTCCTCTTATCCTCTCTGACCCAACCCGCCTCTCTCCCCAGCCGCTAGAGCATAACAGGCACCGCTCGGCGCAGTTTAAAAGCTAAAATCAAAATGAGAATAAGCAACGGGAATATGGGAAATTTCGCTAACGCCTGACTCCCTCAATATCCGCCCAAAATGTGGTCCGACGACGTCCCTTCTTCGACCCTCCTCTCTCACCATGCTCATGCCGCACGCTTGTTTCTTCCGGAATCGCCAACCGCGCGACAGTTTGCGTCATCGTACAGTGCTTCCGGCAAAGCATAGCCCGGAAGCGGAAGCCGCATTGGGAAACGGAAAAGCCCGGAGCCGGTTCCCAGCCTGAGTGGAGATCTGTACTGGAGTCTCTGGGGGAGGGTCGAGGGCCGGTGTTCTGCCGGACGGTGCCGCCGCCTCCCAGGACAGCAGAGCTGGGACTTCGCCGCGCCGCACGCCCTAGCTTGGGTAACGTTTCTCTCTTCCACCACTCCACCACGCGGCAGAGCCCAGAGGACGTGCCTGCACCAAAGTTCCAGAGAGAGGGAGGACAAGGGGAGGAGGGATGGGATTCTGGGTTGCCCAGTAGTTTGGGGAAACACATACTCCTCATCCCTCAGCTCTGGGGCGTCAGGTCTCTACCGTGCAACTCGGATGCCCTGGTTCCTACTTGGTTCTCCTAGCCGGCATGGTGCTTCGTGCAGCTAGGTGGACGATTCTAACGGTTCTCCCTGAGTAAATACCGCGTATTCGTCTCGGTGAGGAGAGGGATGAAGCAGCTTTCGAGGGCCTTCTTTAGACTATGTAGAAAATTGGGGCATAAATTTGCATTTGTTACTAGTTACCAAGCCAGGAAAACAGTGGGAAATAATTGACATTTTTTGTGAAGCCATGATGTGTAGTCCTAAATGGAAAAGGGAGAGTTTTTAAGAACAAGAGGGGAAAAATAGCTTACCTGCTCTGTACTGCGGTGGTTCTTAACCTTTGGGAGATCGCATACCCCTTGAAAGTTTGTGGAGAGCCAAGGACAGTTCTTTAAAAAATGGGTACACACGTACGATTTATGAGACTTGTGGACTCTGAAGCCCATCGTGGACCCCCTAGGTGTCTGTGAACTTAAAGTTAAGAACCCGTATCCTGTATACTGTAGTTGGCAGTTGAAGTATATTACCTTGACCTTCACAGTAACTTAAGTACCCTGGTTTTACATATTGGGAAGCTGAGGCTCAGACTTTGTTCAGGGGTTTGCTTGGGCCTGTTTGATTCCAAAGCCTAAACTTTTCTTGTTGCACAAAACTTACTAGTCTTTGAAATCCAAAAAGGTTATTTGATTAAACAACAACAACAAAAATCTGACCATTGTATAACCCTTACTATGAAACATAGTGTATTGGTTAACATGAACTTTGGAGTCTGGCTGATGGGGTTAAAATCCCTCCTCTGCCTCTTACTAGCTGTATGACATTGGGTGAGTTAATCTATCTGTGCCTTGGTTTCCTCATCTGTAAAATGGAAATAATCATAATAGTACCTGTCTTACAGGGATGTTATCAGGACTAAATGAGTTGAAATGTGAATCCCTAGAATAGTGCCCACCACAAGTAAACCTGATTAAAGTGTTTTCTATTATTATCATTGTGTGTCTTCCAACATAGAGTATGTGGTGGTGTTGGAATTTTTTGCCAATTGTATTTTAATATAGTTGCTCTATTTTGGAACTTGAATGTGTTCCATTCACGTGGAACCTTATTATCCATTCACATGTGGGACCTTAAGAACCTTATTATTAAGGTTTCAGTTCTTGGAAAGCTCAATTGAAGGGTGATTTCTTGTGTTGATTTGAGTCTAGACACAGTTTTCTTCCTGCTTCTTTCTCTTTTAGGCATGCATGCATTTAGATAGCTTTGTAGTTCACATATCTGACTTTGTTGGCTCTGAGTTTTTGATGTTGAAATAGTTTTATTATTGAAGCATCTACAGATACTGTATCTGCCTCCTGCTTTACCCCATTTGTGGTCGCTGGGAGTTCCTAATCTTTTCAGAACAGCTTGTCTGCCAAGCTGTCATTCATGGGTAGAGCTGACAGCAACCACTTTTTTGATGCATTAGAACCTCTTGGTGATTAGGCAATAAGCTTTTTAAGTAAACATGGTCAGTTGTTTATTTTAAACATTTAGAGTCTGATTAGTATTATATATAGATTCAGAGGGAAAATTACATATAATTAAAAAGTAACGTGCATTTAAATTCAGGCATTGACAGAAAAACACTTTCCTGGTAATGTGTACCCTGAATTTTGGAATCCATGAACAATAACAAATTTTAAAAAACAAGCAGTTTGTAATATCTATTCTGAGAATTTTCTGATTTGCTTGATTGTTAATACTAGATAGGGAGCTAAATTATGTAGGAACACCATGGGGGATGAGAACATACTTAGAAGAATATGTTTCGTTGCATTGTAATTTTATTGCAATCTGAGATTTTTATAGTGTAAGATTAAAGTACTCAAATTCTATAGCATGTTTTGATGGTGGTGGGAGGGGGGAGATGGTGTTGCTTTGTGTTGGATGGGAGCAGAAAGTAATTGCTTTTGATTACATACTTGTGAGAAAAATAAATGATTTTAGTCCTTCTCAGCAGTCAAGAGGATTGTTTTGTGTTTTTCTGCAGTCTTGAAGAGAATGAATTGCTCAAGGCATTCGACCCACAGTTTGAACACATAATTGGGCTTGGACTTCATTCCATTCACTAATTGGTCTAACTTACTAATTTAAGTTGATAAATTTCTTTATAAAATTGTTGATAATGAAAGATTCCTTAAAAAATATCTTGTATTTCAATGTTAGAAAGTTAAAGATAGATTCACTTTTGTGGCCATCAAGGCAAAAAACAATTCAGATATTTTCTTCATTTTCAAGTCAATTAACTTGACTGCCTCCTAAATGTGGTAGCATGGTATACAGCATGCTCTGCTCCTAAGGTATCGATATTGAATTGGTTTGTAAGGATACCTCAGAGGTACATCACTGCTGCATGTTCATTCATTCAGAAGGTATTTATTGAGGGCCCATTCTGCCCTGGGCAATGTGCTAGTTACTCTTCAAGAGCTCAGGCCTGTATTGGAGAGAGAATTGTGAACAGATAAGTTATTGTAGGTGGTTGAGCAGAGAGAGATATGCACATTGAAATATTTTAAAGGAATCACTACCTGTTCATCTTTCTGGAAATGTTCCAGGTCAGAGTACTATTGTGTAATATTTATTTAATACTATAACACATCATATAACAGATCACATTTTGTGACAGTAATGGATTCTAGTGTATCATTTTACCTTTTAAATGACTTTAGCAATTAAATAGCTTAGGTTTAAATTCCAGTTATTTTCCTTTGGTTTCTTTTTCTTTGAAGGGTTCATGAACATTTAGCCTTCACTAATATTCTTTTGTGTAGTAATTTTCAAACTTTTGAGATTATTTAACCTTATTGCAGTTTGTCTTTGTGTGTGCCTGAGGCCTTTATCTGGTGTTATGTCATCATGATGATGTTTTCCTGGTGGGCCTCTTGAACCCTGTTCTGTAAATTATGGTTTAATAGAGAGAGATGAGTATTTAGTTAGTTATTAGAGACCAAACAGTCATGGTAGATATATGTTTTGTCATGTAGCCTGAATTGGACAGTACCATATGATTCTAATATAAAATTTTGTTACTTTGAATAGTTGAGGAATTTGCAGCATGTTTTTCAGAGCTTGTAGCTGAACATTCATTTCAGTGCAATTTGCCTGTTGGTGTTCAGATGCTAATAGTCAACATCTGTTAATTGTATTTTCTATTCCTTATCCTTTTTGGCCACAGATCAGGTAAAGGTAATCTAATAATATAGAACATACTTTTCCTGTAGTATCCCTTTGCTTTTTCCAGAGGTCTAGCCCAAGTTATTTTAACCCCTCTCTTGTCCACTTAGGGAAGTTCAACTCCAAGGATACCCCCTGGCCTAGGTGGTGAAGCTATTAGTAAGAGAAAGTAGTTAAAACCTCCCCAGTGTGATCTAGTTTTTCATGTCTTGGTGAAGGAGGGAACCCAGCTGAGCTGCATAAATGGTTTCTAGAAAGGAATTGAAAAGGATTTGAAAAAAATGTTTGAACCAAGCATTACCTGAATTGGGGCAGTGACTAGGGAGGCATGATCAGAATCCTGAGGAGGAATGAGAATGTAAAGTGGGGAACCATATGTAATTTTTTAAAAACAAATTTTATTTTGGAATAATTTTAGATTTATAGAAAAGTTGCAAAGATAGTACAGAGAGTTCCTGTATGCCTTTCACTCAGCTCTTCCCCTAATGTTAACATCTTACGTAACTGTGATACGTTTGTCACATCTAAAAAATTAACATTGGTTCAATACTGGTAACTGAACTACAGACTTTATTTGGATTTTACAAATTTTTCCACTAATATCCTTTTTCTGTTCCAGGATCCAATCCAGGATACCACATTGCATTTAGACCATGTGTAATTTTGATAAATAGGTTGGCGTTTCCGATGAGTTTTTTCTGTGCTACGTATGTGGTCCAATAATCTCCTTTGACCAGTGCTGAAGAAAGTCGTTGACCATGAGAATAAGCAGTACTGGCAGTGTTTTGTACCCCTTGATTCCCAATGCATTGTTAACTCAGTGGAAGAGTTGGCTTTGCTCCCAGAAGGGTGATGTAAAGCTAACAGCTGATCCTGATTGGGGGCCCTTCCTGGGGTCCACTGCCACCCTGCGCTCTCCTCATAAGTTTTACTACATGAAGCTGTCGCCAATTATTTACTTATCTGTCTTTACTAAACTGTATGTTTCTAAGGGATGAGGGACTATCTTACTCGTTTTGAAGTCCTCAGGGCCCAATGTATTGCTTGGCATATAGTAGTAGGTTCTTAATACACATTTGAAGAAATTACTAAATCCTTGTTTGCTAACGTTGATTATTAGGTCAACAGAAGTTTTGATTTGAATACCATAAGTGTTGGGCTTCTCCTTCAAATTGAGCCATCTTAGGTTGCCATTTCTGTGGCTAGTTGAGTTTTTTCTCCTGGAATCATAAACAAAGAACTATAAAATGCTCATTTAAGATTGTTCTTCCTTCTGATTGTATAATTTATTTTCCTTTAACTAAGAGTAGAATTAAAAGTAATGGATGGTAGTAGAGTTAGAAATTTTGTTAGCTTTTAAGTATATCTGTGACAATTCCAGTTCCACCCCACTGGGCTGTATATCTGGCTGTTCGCCTGCCACCTCATGCACAGTTAATGAAATAACAACTTCCTAGACTTATTGAGGGAGACGGCTTGTCAGATTCAGAGAATTCGTTTAAAATTTTTCCTGTAATAGCCAAGATTCGGTGGCCCAGGGTCACCTAAGCATAAAAGCTGCCATGGTATGGGAACACAGGGGCCCATCCTAATTCTGTGGATCGGGTACAGTCGAGTCAGTTTGGTAAATAGAAAAAACATCAGGGTAGGAGGGAGTTGTAAATCGAAGCTGCTAGTTGCTTGATTTAGAGTCAAGACTGTGACGGGGCATAGATGCGCTAGTGTCTTATTTTGTTTTTCTCCAGGCATCCCACGAAGTTACAAAATGAGCAGTGATAATTGTCACTTGTCCCTGTTTTGCTCACATTAGCCCTGAATACCTTTCTCGTACTTTCTCTGAACTGTGCTGAGAATGGCAGACTCTATTCCAGGGAGCAGTTGAATCTAAACTATGCCTTTGTATATACTATTCATTTCATTTTGAGTCTGAGGAACTCTGGTTTGTTTCAAAGAGAATGATGCAGTAGAGAGAATCCAAATTGAATTAAGAAGTATAGAATTACTTTTGTCTTGGTCAGCTTCACTTTTATAAGCCTAAATTTTCTTTTAATCAGTGAATGATAAGATAACTTTCTCTAGCCTTCTCCCAGGTTAGAGTGACTCGCTATGGTGAAAATGATCTTATAAAAGCTTCTCTTTAAAACCAGAGAGGTAAGTAGTTCATTGTCCCTGTCTTAACCGAAAGGTGCATGCTCTGGGTTTTTGAATTTTGGTGTTCTTGTTTTAAGAACCAGTATCAGGGGTCCAGAGGTTTTATGTCAATTTGTGGAGAACTGAGGGACTAAAACCTTGTCTACATTTAGAAATGCCATTTATTAGGTTGAAGAAGGGGAAAATGTGTTAAAAGATAAAAATCTTTCCAAATTCTAAAATAGACTGTAACTTTAAATAGTGCTTGGTAATGTGGGAAGTTGAATTTGAAAGAAACAAAGGGATAATAAAACTGAGTGACTAATTATGAGATAAATGGAATGCAGGAGTTTAAAAAAAATCTTGTTAAAAATTTTGATGCAAGATTTTCTCTTGTGAAACTTTTAGATAAAACTTCTAGAAGAAAATCTTTGTGACCTTGAGTTAGGCAAAGATATTTTAAAATAGTACACAAAAAACACAAACTATAAAAGAAAAAGATTGATAAGTTGGATTTCATCAGTTAGAAACTTTTACTCTTTAAACAACACTGTTAAGAGAATGAAAAAGCAAGCCACAGAAAATATTTGCCAAACATATATCTAATAAAGGTCTTACAACTCAGTAGTAAGAAGACAGCTCAATTTTAAAAAATGGCAAGAGATTTGGATACCAAAGAAGCTTTACAGGTAGCCAACAGATACATGAAAAGATACTAAGTATTTTTAGTCCTTAGAGAAATGCAAATTAAAACCACAATAAGATACCACTTCACACCTATTAGAATGGGTACAATTTAAAAGATTGATAATACCAAGTGTTGACGGATGTCAAGCAACTGGAGCTCCTTATACATTGCTGGTGGAAGTGCAAGATGCTACAGCCCCTTTGGAAGCAGTTTGTCAGTTTCTTATAAGTTAAATATATACTTACCATATGACCTCGCAATCCCACTCTTAGCTGTTTACCCAAGAGAAATGAAAATATGTGTCCACACAAGTCTTATACTTGAATGTTCATAGCAGCTTTACATAACAGCCCCAAACTGGATAGAACCCAAACATCCTTCAACTGGTGAATGGATGAACAAATTGTCATACGTCCATATAATGGACTACTACCGAGCAATAAAGAGGAACGAACTACTGATGCATGTAACAACATGTGTGGAGCTCACAAGCATTATGTCACACACAGAAGACCACATTTTCTATATATTGTCATATGGCATTCTGTAAAAGACAAAACTGTAGTGTAAGAAAGCACGTCAGTGGTTGCACAGGGGGTTGGAGGAAAGGGACTGACTGCAAAGGATCATAAGGGAATTTTTTGGGATGATGAAATGTTCTGTATCATGCATGTGTTTTATATCATAACCTTATATAGTTGTCAAAACTCTAATTGTATACTTTAAGTTGGTGACTTTCACTATATATAAATTATACCTCAATTAAGCTGATTTTGACAGGAGATTTTTTTTTGCCAATGATGGATGCAGGATTAGAGAATGGATTCACGTTAGTTTAGATCTGACTTTGTTATAGGCATTAAAATAATTTTGAAATAATGATCAGTATCACTGAATTGAGTTGCTAAGAGCTTACTAGTTATCAATGTTGAGTTAAGTTTAGGTTAATATTAGTAATGAGAATAGATGGAAATAAGATACAAATTTTATTTGAAGAAGTTACTAGATCAGAAAAGGAGAGTTCCAATTAACTAAGGAAAAAAATGGGGGATGATTTTGAATCCCCCATCTGGCCTAAATCTTTACTGGATCTAATACTATTGACCACCAATTTCTAGAAATAATCACTTCCTTTGCCTCCAATAAACTGCTTTTACAATTTTTCTCCTCTTCTCTGATTGTTTCTTCTCATTCTTCTTTGCTGGCTCTTTTCTGGGGGCAGGGGGCTACATTTAAGCTTGATCCCCTCAAGTTTCTGTAATTAATCTTTTTCTGCCTGCTTTCCATGGGAGTCTTTTTTCATCCCCCACGTCTTAGCTGACTTCAGGACACTGGGATCTCTCTAGCTTGAGATCCTTATTTCCATTTGTCCTGTGGGTATAGTCACCTGAATATCCTGTAGACACTTTAAACTTAACATGTTCAGTTCTGTACTCATTATCTTTCCCTCCATATTTGTTCTGCCTTCTTAATTTTCTACCACCATTCATCCAGGCCTCCAAATGTAGAAAATCCCAGTTTGTCCTTGGCTTCTTGCTCTCCTTTATCTTTTTGGCCGCACAGGTCACCAATCCTGTTACTTCTAAAAGAAATAAAGCTTAGTCTAGCCTCTCCCCGTCCTCCACTGTGGCTAGTGCCTACTCCCTTGAACCGATATCGTCTTATCTCTCGGCCATCTTTCTTCCTCTTCAGTCTATCATATTGCCCCAGAGTTAGTTCTTTTAAAATGTGATCCTCGGGGCAGGCCCGGTGGCACAAGCGGTTAAGTGCGCGTGCTCCGCTTCGGCGGTCCAGGGTTTCACAGGTTCAGATCCCGGGTGGCCATGGATGCACTGCTTGTCAAGCCATGCTGTGGTGGCCTCCCGTATAGAAAAGTGGAGGAGGATGGGCACGGATGTTAGCTCAGAGCCAGTCTTCCTCAGCAAAAAAAATAGGAGGATTGGCATCAGATATTAGCTCAGGGCTGATCTTCCTCACAAAACCAAAAAAAAAAAAACAAATGTGATCCTCTTACTCCCTTAGTTAAAAAAAATCTCTTGTTTTTCTGTTGTTGCTTAAAGTCTAAAATGAAGTCATATTCCTTTAAATTTCCAAATTAAGTATTTCTGAGCTGTCATTCTTCCTATCCCAAGAATATCTTTTTTTCCTTTTTGGGAGTTCTTGATACATCAGTATTCCTGATTAAGAGTGTAGGCTCTGGAATCATATTGCCTGGGTCCTTCAGTTGTCAGCTGGGTGACTATAAGCAAGTTATTTCAGCTCTCTGTGTCTCTGCTTCCTAATCTATAAAATATGGATAATAATGTGGTTACCTTATATGGTTTATGTGAGAGTTAAATGAGATAATACATGAAGCACTTTAAACAGTGCTGACATATAGTAAGCTCTCAATAAAGGTGGATTCTTGTTTTTATCATCATACTTGGAAAAAACCCAGAAAACTTAGTGTTTTTGATTGTTGCTGTCATTGTTTCCAAATGGGATTTCTCTGAAAAACCAGTTAGTCCCTCAAGTACACTCATTACCATCTTCCTCATTTATTGTGGTTTGGGCTGCCGTGGCCTGGGCGCAAACCACCATCATAACCTGGCCACCCTGGTTTGCACATAGAGCCATCTCCCCCGAGGCACTCCTGCAGTGCCAAGTCACCTGGGTCTAGTTTCCAGTCTTAGCCAGCCCTCCTTTCCCTTAAACTCCAAATCTTGTTCCCCAAGAGCAGCTGAATTCCTTCCTTTTCTCAGTGTATCTCCATTTTGTATCCAAGGCAACTGCAGAGAAGTTAAGTAGCTTGTCCAGGATCACTCAGTAGGAAGATTCGTGCTCTTGACCACTATACTGTACTGTACTGAGAATCAGTCACCCTAGTTTGGCCCCAGGTGCTCTTTCTAAACACTTTGCTTTCATAATGCTGAACTTCTCATCATTCCCTTTCTTGACTATGCTGTTCTTTCTGCCTAGGATCCTAGTCCTTTTTTTTTCTGCCTTGCAAATGCTTACTCATTCTTAAGTAACACTCTGTTATCTCTCCTGCGAAGACTTCTGTACTCGCTCAGGCAGTTACCTCTCTCCTTCCTTCACCCTCAGCATGTCGTTTATTCCTCATTTGTGGTACTTGCCACATTGTATTGTCCATCTCCCGTGTTGGACAGAGTTCATCCAGGTTAAGAAAAGATCCTGTCTTATTTATCCTTGTGATTTTAGCTTTTAGCACGCAGTCTGGCGTACAGCAGATGCTCAAGTAATATGAAATGAATGAAGAATGAACGATATATAAGAACCTAAAGATGTTGGTAGTCAGTGAATTACATTTCGTTCAATGAAATGAGTACAATGAAAAAAACTTTTTTTTTCAAAACTTTATGTTTTAGCAAATTATTTTAGGCTAAGAGAAAATATAGATATCTAGAAATGGGGGAACATAACAGAAAAAAAAGTTTTATTTAAAATGTGAATATATGGGATGGGGATAATGGGGTAATAGACCAGAAGTTGAGTGAGGGTTGTAGTGCTTTTCAACCTTTTCAGCTCAAGTACCTCTGGTGGTAGAGGATAATGGGTATGTAACCCTTGGGGCTGGGAACAGAGCCCCAAGCAACCTTTCTGCCTCAATTACAAAATATCTATGAATATTTTGAATGTACGCATGTTTCATCTTTAGAAATTCATGCATATTTTACATTATATTTTATTATCTGTGAGTTTGTTTAACATGAAAATACTTTTTTCTCCTCACCCACCTCATCCTCTAGTAACTAGATGCAGCAGGAACATGTGTCATTTATCCTCTGGCTTCTAGCACATTCTGGCATGCCCCAAAGCCCAAATCTGGGAAGCATGGAATGGGATTATAGTCTAATATGGCAGCATTCTAGCTTTCTGTGATTTGGGGGATTGTCTACGCAGGAGTATTATGTCATGGAACTGAGGAGGGTGAGCTCATCCTGTTCTGACCAACAAGGCTGTTTCTGGAAGGCTGGAGTCAGTTGGAGGCACCTCATTACCAGATCGCTGGGGACCAGCTGGAGAGAGTTCACAGAAGACCCACAAGAATGATTAAGAGACTGGAGGGGCTGACTGATGGGGAAAGAATATAAATGAAAATCGTATAACTTGGCTGAACCAAGATAGAAAGAATACACAACTGTATAAATATCTCAAGAGCATAAACTTGATGAGGGAGGGTAATCTTGTATGATGGGATTTTGGAGTGGGGAGAATAAACCAAGGGTGCAATTAAGCAAAGGAAAATGTAAACTAATAATCTAAAGTATCTGAGGGTACACTTTATTTCCTGGAACCTCCTTAGTTAGAACACTCTAACCTTTGGGCCCTTTGCTAATTGAATTATCTTTTTTTTTAATTTGATTTTCCTGGACTTGTGGCTGGTGCTTCTATAGAGAGTCTGGAGACTACCTCTTACAAAGCCAACGTTTTTCTTTTGTCCTGTCTTGTTTTGTGGAACTTGGTGGGTGATATTTGGAACTCCTACGTGCTGCCACTGCCTCTTTATTCACCAGAATTCTGAAGTGGATTCACATCGTTTTTTTCATGGCTTTTTAGGGTAGCACTTTAAAAGTAGAGACTCAGTCAGTAATAGGTATTGTAATAATTTTAGAAATCCGGATGTAGTATTTGGTCTCTGAGGTACTGGTTTTAGGAAATTATAGCCTCGATGAAATGCAAGCATGATTGTATGAAACACATGCTTTGGGAAATGATTGTATAAAATTCCTACTCGGGGTATGGGAGGCATAAAGCTTTTAAATAACGGTTGAAATTAGCTGGGAGAAATATTTGCATAATGTTGCAGGTTTTATAGCTCTTTTCCTAAGAGGGGATAATAGAACTGGAAGAAAATGATTTTATGCTTTTTTTATTTATAAAAAGGAGTTCATTTATACAAGGCGGTTATATAGCTTTAAGACTAAAACCTCTACACCAGAGATTGGTTCACTTTTTTTTGTAAAGGGTCAGATAGGAAAGCTTCGTAGGCCACACATCTCTGCTGCAACTACTCAACCCTGCTGTTGTAGTGCAAAAGCAGTCGTAGACATATGTAAACGAACAAACTTGGCTGTGTTCATTGTTTTTTTACAGAACTTTTTTTTTCTTTTGTTACAAAAACAGGTGGCTGACTGGATTTGGCCTGTAGGCTGTAGTTTGCCAACTCCTGCTCTAGACTCTTATACCTGAAAGCATGGTCTGCAGACCAGCAGCATCAGCATTACCTGTGAGCCTGTTAGAGATGCAGAATATTGAGTCTCTTCTCAGCTGACTGCTCTGGTCTAGACCATGCTTCTCAGACTTTAACGTGCACAGGAATCTTGGGGAGCTTGTGAAAGTACAAACTCTGAGATCGACTCTGAACACCATTCTAGCTACTGGAAGGCAAAGATGAGTAAGACCCAGTCAATCTCCTCAGGGAGCCCACAATCCATTAGGACAGAATATTGTATAAACAAATAATTATAATCCAGACTAATAAATGCTCTAATAGAGGATCTTCAGCATAGGATTACCACAAAGGAAGAACTGATTGGTTCTGCCTGGGATAGGGAGAGCCCTCAGAGGGGCCTGGCATTTGGACCAGGAAAGAGGGTGGTGGTTGAGTTGAGTCTTGAAGCGCACTAGAGACACTGAAATATTGGGGGTGGAATGGTAAGCATGGTAGTTCACAGTGGGACACAGTTAGAACTGTGTGATGATGTTAGAACTAGGAGTTATTTGATTTAATAATCAAATGGCTGATCACAGGATTGGAGACCCACTAAGATCACAATGACTAGAAATAAAAGTTGGATATTCTGTTGTCTTGAGCTAATTTTTAATAGTTTCCTTATTTGAAAAAAGGATAACTTGCCTGTTCTGTCCCTTTTATAGAAAAAAAAATATTTGTTCTTCAGAAATAGAAACTTTTTATATGTTCCTGCATCATTAAGAATTTGGTAAACACTAAAAGGTACAGGTAGAAAATGAAAATTATTTATAATTCCATACACCAAGAGATGACCACTATTAACAGTTTTATATTGTTCCTGCCAGTCTTTTTTTTTTTTTAGGAAGATCAGCCCTGAGCTAACATCAGATGCCCATCCTCCTCTTTTTGCTGAGGAGGATTGGCCCTGGGCTAACATCTGTGCCTGTCTTCCTCTACTTTGTATGGGATGCCACCACAGCATGGCTTGACGAGCGGTGCCTTGGTACACGCCCCACATCTGAACCTGAGAACCCTGGGCTAACAAAGCAGAGCACAGACACTTAACCACTGTGCCACCGGGCCGGCCCCCTTCCAGTCTTTATGTAAAGTAATATTTTAAAAATTGGGCTCATACTGTGTAAATAATTTTGTGCTTGATTTTTCATTTAACATTTTATTTGAGTGTTTCCCTGTGTTATTCTTTAAAAGGGTCATTTTTTAATGCTTATATAACATTCTAATGAATCTCTTATAATTTATGTAACTCTTCTCTTGTTTGTGGATCCTTTAAGCTGGTTCCAGTTGCTAGTTGACCTAGGTTTTGGCTTATGTACTTGGCAAGTCTATCACCATATTTTAAAATAAATACATATACTTATTTGTTTTTAATTATAAAAGTTTGCCAACTTGTTTGATCTGCTGGCCTTTACCCATTCTGCTCTTCTGTTCTTGTTAGCCCTTTGTGTTTTCTTTCTTGGTTTCCCATGTAGAGAGGCAGTAGAGGAATCATTAAAAGGGTGGATTCTGGGTCCAGGTTGTCTGGATTTGACTCAACTCTACTACTTATTGGACATAATCTTGAGAAAGCGCCTCGGTTTCCTCATCTGCAAAATAGGGATAATTGTGTCTGTGTCTTGGGGTTGTGAGTTAAGCACTGGGAACAGTGCCTGCCATGTGGAAAGAGGCTCTCTTTTCCTTTCGTGATTACTAATCTCTTCTCATGTGTCTTATTGTGGCTGTTTGTGTATGCCTTGCCATGACCCCCTTTGTGCTACATTTAGTTGATGAATATCTTTGAGTTACTGCCTGACTTTACTGAACTTTATTACTTAGTGACTTTATCTTGAAAGTTCACAGATTTTTTCCGTCACTCATAGTACAAATTTTACTTTTTTAAAGATAAAATCAGCATTGTTTAACCATGTCTTGGAAATGCATACATGGGCACGAAGGGAGCAGACTGCAAAGGCTGATAGATTCGTTTTTAAAGCTCTTTGGTGGTTTCCCCTTTCCAACTGAATATTATCTTAATTCCTTATCATAGCACACAAGGCACTCTGTAACCTGGCCCCACCTATCCTCTTGGCTCATTTCTCTTCACCTTGTTGCCAGACCCTGTGCTCCAGCCCCATTAGACTGAAACTGAGCATGTGATTGTGGTGAGGCTCACTCGAAATTTGTGCTCTAGTTGGCTTCTACTGAAGGGTTGGAACCGACTGAAATTCTGGAGCTTCTTTCTGGGGAGTGACACAATTAAGGCAGTGAGATTGCCACTTGACTTTTCTTGTGGAGTTTTGATTGGGAAAACTTGGTCGGTTTACCTGCTCTGGGTTATTTTTAGTGTCCCAGGTTTCCACTGCCAGTTCTACCTCTTCTTTGTTGTTTTCTGGGGATTCTATTTGAGAAATAAAAAGCTATTCCACTGACTCTTTTTTCTTTGTAGGGTAGGATCCTGAGACAGCAGAACAGATGCATCCTTTGGCAGTTGATCGTACCCTGCACTAGAGAGAAGTCCAGGGATGATATATTTTTGGGTTATGTTTCTCCACCTTGGAATTCATCTAGTTCATTCCAGAAACACTGACCCTCTGCTTCTGTGACACACTCTCTGTGAAGGTCTGACGGACAGACACTTTCCATTGACCTTGCGGCTATTTTCTTTCATGTGGAAGTTGGAAGACAAGGTGAAAGGGGCCAAAAGTTACCTGCTTTGGTGATTAGGAGTGCTCAACTCCGTCCTCAGAACATGGGCCCTCGTTTAAAGGTAAGGCAATAGACTAGTTAAGACTCACTTGTTATTGGGATGCGGGGAACTTGGACTTAGTAACGAGTTCTTAAGCCTTTTCAGCAAGGGATAGCTGTTGAAGTGCGCAGTTGAGTTAGACTTGATTCCCTTCTCCCCCACCCTACCCCGCCCTGCTGGCCAGCAGGGCAACTCTGAGTATGAAGAAATCAGTTCTTCATTTTTGGGAAATGACTTTTTCACAACTGATCTTCAATGTTAGGGCTGAAATTTTTTTGATATTGTAATAATAAATCTTTATACTCCTAAAAACGCAAAGAATTTTGGAATGTGTATGTCAGTCAGCTTTCTAACATTCCCTTGAAAGAGGTATTTTTAAGTATTTCCACCTCCCTCTTCCCCCTTTTGTAGGCGATGTGAGGCAAAGTGCTGTAGTATTAAGCAGCTTGCCCAGGATCTTGTAGTAAGCAGGTGATATTTCCGCGTTAGATATTGGTACTGCATTCCATTTTCCTTTGTCATGCCTTGTTTTTATTTCAAAAGCTTGAAAAAAGGGCCATAAGCGTTTATCTTTCTAATTTTAGCCTCATGATGCGATTCCTCACAGTAAGATTGGGTAATGTTTTTCATACATGCTTTTACCTCTTTTCTTAAATCTTTTCTCTTCCCAAATACTTCAGTATCCCTATGACTCCATTCTTTTTCATGATTCAGTGTTGTATGAGACTAAGAATACTGGGCTTCAGAGTCAGACACTGGCTTGAGTCTCAGCTCTGTCACTTAACCAGCTGGGGGATGTTCAGCAAGTTAACTTTTCTAAGCCCAGGTTTTTTTGTTTTTTTTTATCTATAAAATGAGAATAATAGTGCTTATTTCACCAAGTTGTTATGGTGACAGTTATATAGGCTAACATATATAAGCACTAAGTGCAGTGTTTTGCCTATCATAAGTGGCTCAAGAAGGAGGTAGTATTACATTACTGCTACTACAGTTATTCTGCTAGCTTAGAGTATCACAATTTGCTGAATTGTATAAGGGCAAGAACACTAAAGAGATGAACTTGAAAACAAACAGAATACTCATGTAGCTGAATTGCATGAAATAGTATGGCAGAGGCTTAACATACTGCTTCTTTGTGCTTGAGTTAGACTCAGGAAGAGTTCCAAAATAATTTTATGAAGAAGTGTGAGCAGCAGAAAGTGGAGGGTGCTATAGAAACTGTTGTAGAAAAATAAAAGCTCAAGATTAGGAAAATAGGACCATAAAACTGGACACCATGCCATGCATGAGAACCCATGACTCTAGTCGTGGGTATATGATACATACTTGTTGAGTTGAAATAAATTGGCAACTTTTGATCTGAAGAGTTTTTAACCCTTGGCTCAAGTGAATGTACTGCTAATTACAGAAGTCTTTAAAAACTGTATCTAAAAGGAAGGTCCCATGTGGAAAATTCCTGATCTGTAAGCATTCTGGACAAAGAAAAGAAGACTTTTGACCGTAACCATTCAGGTATTTTATTCATATTTATTGCAATTACTATATACAATTTTGTTGGATGCTGTGGAGAATTTTTAAGACTAGTTTTTGCCTCATGTTATTTACCACTCTGAAATGGAAAATAAAACAAACAAGGGACTAAAATGAAAGAGATATGAGTGCTATAAGATAAATCGTAACGAAGTGATGTGGGAATACAGAGGAAGGAAGGAATTTCTAAATTGAGGCTCAGGGAAGATTTCAGGGAGGGGAGATAGGATCTTCCCTAGACTTTAGGATTAGGAGATTGTCCGTAGGTAGACACTAAGAGGGCAGAGGATAGTCTAGGCAGAGGAAATGACTTTTATGAAGGTTTGGAGATGGGACATTTCAGAGCTTATGTGTAAAAGTGTAAAGGATCTGATTCAGATAGATCATAGGATGAGTAACAAGGTACTGTGGGAGATGCGGCCAAGGAGAATGCTGTGGCTGGGGATGGGAGCAGAGACAGAGCAGAGAGAGCCCTGACAGGGTCGGTAAGAGGACAAAAAATGCCTACAAAACAGAAGTGAAATCTGGAATAAAAGTGATTTGACTGTCAAAGATAAGGAGGCTTCATGACATCATTCAGGAGGAATAAGAAAGGGGGAAAATGTAGAAGGAAGGCAAGTTCAAAATGTAACCATGGGTAAAATTGAGAGAGGAGTAATATTGTTGAAGAGGTTTTTGAGAGCTATTGTAGAGAAGCAGGATATTTTGTAAAGGTCAAATCACTGAGTGATGAATTGTCAGAGCTAATTCCCTGGTCACAAGGAGGTTTCAAGGAGAAGAGAGGAGAGTTGTTTGGAAAAAAGTAGTAATTGGTATGCTGAGTTTTAAATAATAAAAGGAATTGGAGTAGAAATATAGAATTGACTTAGAAAAGGTTTAGATGATCTAGATCAGTGATGATCATTTGGTTGAGAAATAAGTGAATGGGGAAAAAATGGACAAGGACTCAACAAGGTCAAGCTCGTTACTGCCAGCTTCATGAGGACTGAGACTGTGGCTGTTTGACACTGTTCCTGCAGTACCTGACACATGAAGTAGGTACTCAGTGTTCGTTGGATGAATTATTTTAGGATGATTTTTTTTTTTTTTTTGAGGAAGATCAGCCCTGAGCTAACATCTGATGCCAATCCTCCTCTTTTTTCCTGAGGAAGACTGGCCCTGGGCTAACATCTGTGCCCGCCTTCCTCTACTTTATATGGGACGGCGCCACAGCATGGCTTGACAAGTAGTGCATCGGTGCACGCCTGGGATCCGAACCTGTGAACCCTGGGCCGCCGAAGCTGAGCGTGCTCACTCAACCGCTGTGCCACCGGGCAGCCCCTAGGATGACTTTTAACTCTTCCTTATAAAAATTTTCAGACGTGAAATTAGAATAGTATAAAGAACTATCATATGGGCAGAGATTTTAAGTATGGTAAGAGAAACTATATCTTTTAATTCTGATGCTTTTCCCATTGAAGAAAATGTGGGCCAGTAGACTGATTCCCTGAGTCTCCTTGGCTCTGAAGTGAAGGAGTAGTGATGCTGCTATTACTATTGATAATAATTATAATAATTAAAATGGAACTCACTGTGTGCCAGGCACAGGGCTGTTTACATGTGCTGCCTCATTTAATCCTCACAGCACCTCTATGAGATACACACAGGTATTATCCCCTTTTGACGGATAAGGAAACTGGCACTCTGTAGAGACATTAAACAACTTGTCCAGGGTCACACTGTGCATTGCAGAGGATGGGCTTGAACCCAGCTAGGTAGTCTAGTTCTAGAGTCCATGCTCTTATCCTCTGTATTACACTCTTTGTTATACTGTTTGATTTTAGAGTCTTGATGGCTGTGGGAAGTTATATTGAAGTCCTGTCACACTAAAGGAAATGGTGCCATAGAAATGATTAAATCTCAACTCTTCACAGCAATGAGAATTCTGAAGCCAGACAGGTCACACAGTTAATTGTAGCCCTGGGCCTTACTGCTTGTCAGCTGCCTCTCAGAAAAGGTTGTTGTCATTGTCAGAGGTAGTAGATAGAAATTTTCGCAGCCCTCATGCCATGTGCCATAAATTTGGCATTGCTCTTTTCTCTCCAAGGAGCAAGAGACTTGAGATCACAAGTCCTATAACATCAGCCACATACGTTTCATTTTCTGCTAAATGCTAACTTCGCTGAGGATCAGATTTTCACATCCAGGATCAGATTGGATGGCATCCAACTGAGGGAGTACCTAAGACAGTTAAACTGCGAGTTTTGGTTCTACCAAGTCACCTAGCATATCCTATAAGGTGCAGATAGATGCTTTTTGAGAGATGATAGCAGCTTTTCAGTATAGGGTCCCGGGAGATGAGATACTTGCTTGGGAAGGAGGCTCAGTAGTTGTGATCTCAAATTTGGGGTCTGTATATTGTCTCTTTATAATAGACCCTTTGGGAAGCAGCTTAATCCGTGTGTATTGACAGTGTTAATGTTCCCTGTGTGGATTTCTTTTCTCGTAGGACTTTAGACACCAGGCTAAATAGGGATTTCTATGAAACTTGGCATGGTCATTCCTCAAATTACCTACTCTCTATGGATTCCATTGGGTACATTATCAAAGGAACTAATGGCCATTTTCTGCCTCTCTCTTAAATTTTTCCAGCACAGTTAGACGTAAAAGCACACCTTGTAGGGGCTGGCCCAGTGGTGTAGTGGTTAAGTTTGGCGTACTCTGCTTCGGCGGCCCGGGTTCATGGGTTCGGTTCCCGGTCGTGTATTCACACCACTCATCAAGCCATGCTCTAGCGGTGACCCACATACAAAGTAGAGGAAGACTGGCACAGATGTTAGCTCAAGGCCAATCTTCCTCACCAAAAAAAAAAAAAAAAAAAAGTTGTTTTTGGCCGGCCCCGTGGATTAGCGGTTAAGTGCGCGCGCTCCGCTACTGGCGGCCCGGGTTCGGATCCCGGGTGCACACCGATGCTCTGCTTCTCTGGCCATGCTGAGGCTGCGTCCCACATAGAGCAACTAGAAGGATGTGCAACTATGACATACAACTATCTACTGGGGCTTTGGGGGAAAAAAAAGAGGAGGATTGGCAATAGATGTTAGCTCAGAGCCAGTCTTCCTCAGCAAAAAGAGAAGGATTAGCATGGATGTTAGCTCAGGGCTGATCTTCCTCACACACACACAAAAAAATTGTTTTGGTCCCTCCCAAATCTGAACCTAGAAATTTTCAGTTGTCTTGTCTCTAAGTAATATTCTAGTGCTGATAAAAGGTGCTGGGTTGAGATAACATTGATGACCTTAATGTATATTGACTTGAAAAGAAAGAATCAATTCAGTGCAGCGTAGACTAGAGAGCATATACAGCCTATACTAAGGTCAGAACTCTGATTAGGTATGAACGTCAGTGTACATTGCATTTTTCCTTGGCAGTACCTTGGGTGGTTCATATGGGTAATGAAGATCGAAGTCTCATCCTGGAAACAAGTTTAATAACAGTGAAAGTTTCCCCTCCAACTCTGGCCCCTGTTTGAATTGTTCTGACCTTGGCAGGCATCACTTAGGATGAGAAGTACAGTCTTCTCCTTTTGTTCCTCTCCTTGGCCTTTCTGAGCTCATCTTCCACAGGGCCCATTAGTTTGATTGGTAACAGCAAAAATGACTTCTCCTACATGCCCACTGCTTATTATTGGGATGACCCAGGGTTCATTTTAATTACATAATGCCAACATGATGATAATAATACTGCTTTTAAAAATCCACATTTTATATAACTATTTCTACTTAGATGAATTACTTCCAGAAGGCAAATATGCGGGGAAAGTGACTCCATTATCCTCTTGGCTTGTGTTAATTAGCACCACTTTGTGTGGGGGGAAGGAAACTGTCTTGGGGCCCTGGATCTAAGAAGATGAAAGCCATGTTATTGCATTTTGTAATTAGCAATAAAGCAAGTGGCTGTTTGTGGTATTCCTAGGGTGGTCGGGAGATTGAAAGTCTTTAGGGAGAATGATGCATTCTCTTTCTCTGAAATATGTCGTAGGGCACCTGTCAAGCTAGAGAGAGAGGCCAGGGATAGTAAGGCTGGAGACAGTTGGCTCAAGCCATACGCTCTGCTTTGTCTCTCTCTGAGATGGCTGTAAGGAAGAGTGGGAGGAAAAACTAAATGAAAGTTTTCTTTTGCAGCTGCAGCTGTGATCCTGGGCTGTCTGTCGGCGTTGAAGGGACCTGATGTTTTACGTTATTTGTACGTTATGGAGTGATTTATTATCTTTCTATTAGGGTTGCTTACATCCTTTTTGCCTCTGTCCTCCCCTTTTCCCCCTGAAAATGGACTTAGAAATATTTGCAGTCGTGCCAGAATGTACCTTCACATAGTTGGCAGTGGAATTCATTTATTTGGGAAATATTTATTGAGTAATTATAGTCAGTGACAGACAGTGTTTCCTGCCTAGTCAAAGTCGAATAAGGCAAAAATCTGCCTTCAAGAAGTTCATAACATGAGGGGAGAGATGGTCAAGGGGGAGAAAAGTTATAACAGATGAATGTATAGGAGTTTGAGGGAGCCCAGAAGAGGGAACCCCTACATCTGCTGGGGATTGGGGAGGGCTTTTGCCAAGTGGACAAGGGAGGGGAAGGCTTTCAAATGGAGTGAAGAGAACACACATTCTTTTTACTACCCCTGTGAGGGCCCAGCACATGCAGGAAGGTGGGGGAGGGGCATTATATTTGGTCCATGGTATAGAATGTGCATTGGCAAACTTTTTCTGTAAAGGGCCAAAGAGTAAATATTTTTGGCTTCCCAGGCTGTTAATAGTCTCTGTCAGAACTACTGAACTCTGCCGCTGTAGGGCAAAAGCAGCCCTAGGCAGTATGTAAATAAATGGGCGGGGCTGCGTTCCAATAGAACTTTATTTGCAAAAACAGGCAGTGGGTGGGATTTGGCCCAAGGACTGTAGTTTCTAACCCCTGGTATAGAAGTTCCCCTCTTCACCCACAGAGGTAGTGACCCAGTATCGTGTGTCTTTGGAAGTCTTGCTATCTCATCCTCATTTCTTTTAAGTTTTGAGAGATGGTTAGACTACTCCATATGAGAAGCTGTGATGTGTAATTGGCAGGTGGTATGTGTGTTCTGTCTTTTACATAGGTGGAATCACAGTGTCTGTGGTTGTATTCTTCTTCACAATTAAGTTCCTCTTTGAGCTTGCCGCACGTGTAGTCAGCTTCCTCCAGAATGAGGACCGTGAGCGCCGAGGGGACCGGACTATTTATGACTACGTGCGGGGAAATTACCTGGATCCCCGGTCTTGCAAAGTCTCCTGGGATTGGAAGGACCCCTATGAGGTGGGCCACAGCATGGCCTTCCGAGTGCATGTAAGGGAATGTTTCTGTCTCCATACCCATTGGGGTTTTTGAGTCACTTGCTTTCCAGAGCCTAGATCAGTCTGTTGGTGGTGCTGGCCGGGAATATTAACATCTTCCCTTATTTTTCAGTCTCTCCCAGGGACTTGAGAATTGTTAATATCCGAAGGGTCCCAAATTTCTCTATCGTTTTGGTTTAATGGGTGCTTAGCTTTGAACATGTATGAAGCTTAATGTTGCCTTTTCAAAATAAGAAAAATATTACTGAAAAGAGTTAGGTGTTATAGATTGGGGGTTGGTAAACTGTAGCCCCAGGGCCAAGTCAGGCCCACCTCTTGTTTCTGTAGATACAGTTTTATTGGAACACAGCCACACCCACTCATCTTCCTGTATTGCCTGTGACTGCTTTCACACTTGAGTGGTTAACCACAGTTTGGTAGCTGTGTATGACCCACAAAACCAAAAATATTTACTCTCTGACCCTTTACAGGAAAAGTTTGCTGCCCCTGTGATGTCTTCTCTACAGCATTCTGCTTGGCTCCATAGCCTGAACCCACTTTGCCTTGCCTGGTACTTTAGTTCACTCAGTGCCAGTGGTACCTGCTGACTTAACCTTTATATTTGGATTAGTGATAATGTAATAAAAAGGGCTGGTAAGACAGCCCAAATTTGTTCATGATTTAATGGTTTTCTTTGAACCACTGAGAGGATTTGTTTCTCTCTTTGTGAGCAGGCCTGTCGGAACAGGCAGGTACTAGGTTTGCCAGGTCCTGTCTGCCCACACTCTCTTGAATTAGACAGGAAACAATTTTCTCCACCTGCTCACTAATGGGTGCCCCTCTGCTCCCCACGGCAGTTATTCTACAAGAATGGGCAGCCTTTCCCTGCACATCGGCCTGTGGGACTGAGAGTTCACATCTCTCATGTTGAGCTAGCAGTGGAAATTCCAGTGACCCAGGAAGTCCTCCAGGAGCCCAGTTCCAACGTGATCAAGGTGGCCTTCACTGTGCGGAAGGCTGGGCGTTACGAAATCTCAGTGAAGCTTGGTGGATTAAACGTGGCCTACAGTCCCTACTACAAGATTTTTCAACCTGGTATATTTTTTCTTTCTTTCTTCCTTTCTCTCTCTTTATCCCTTCCTTCCTTTGTCATTTTTTTTTAATTAACGCCTTTATTGAGATTAATTCACATGCCCTGTAATTCATCCATTTAAAATATACAGTTAAATGTTCCTCAAAATTCAGAGTTGTGCAGCCTTCACTACAGTCAATTTTAGAGCATTTTCATCATCCCTGAAAGAAATCCTGTACCCGTTAGCAATCACTCCTCATTTTCCCCAAACCCCCCAGCCCTAGGTAACCATTAATCTACTGCCTCTGTAGATTTACCTACTCCAGACATTTCATGTGAGTGTAATCATAAAATATGTGGCCTTTTGTGACTGGCTTGTTTCACTTAGCATAGTGCTTTTAAGATTTATCCATGCTGTAGCGTGAATCAATACTTGTTTCTTTTTATTGCTAAATAATATTGCATTGTATGGATATACCACATTTTATTTATCCATTCATCAGCTGATGGACATTTGGGTTATTTTCTTTTTCTTTTTTGCTGAGGAAGATTGGCCGTGAACTAACATCCATGCTCCTTTTCCTCTATGGGTTATTTTCATTTTTGACTACTATGAATAATGCTGCTATGAACCTTTGTGTACAAGTTTTTGTGTGGACATATGTTTTTATTTCTCTAGGAGTGGAATTGCTGGGTCATCAGCCTGGTAAGTTCTTAAGGGGTAAGGGTGCCAAAATAGACGAAAGGTAAATTCTGCTGATTTTTGAAACCTTTTGAAGTAGAAGCACCTTTGACCCTAATCCCACCCTCGCTGCCAATACGTATTTTACCTCTAGTTGAAGAATGTCTGCCCAGGCTTCTGGTGTCTGAGAATTGAGGCCTCTAGCTCTACTTTTTTCCCTACTTGTATCCTTTATGCCAGATAATAGATGCTCACTGACTTTGAAGCCTAAAAGTATTAATCTCTGACTTCTGGTTCTGCACCATATCTCTTTAGTGTGTTGAGATCCTGTCTGCTGTATGTGCTTTGCCGTGGCTTCCTTTTGAGGGTGCCATTAGATACTGGCCAGGTTGGTATCCATAGAAATGAGAAGACTTTGGGAACCTTTTGGAGTCAAACCATAATGAGAGGGGCCTTAAGAAGATTTGTGTGTCTTTGGTTGACTGGTCCTCAGTTTTCTTTCTTTTATAACAGAGGAAGGCTCTGGACAAGGTAACTCCTAAGCCATTTCCCTCTTCATGTGTGTCCTCCTTTGCTTCAGTGACTCACTCACAGACTCCTTTCCACATGAACTGTCATCTCCCTACTTTCTTGCCACCATTGGAGAACAATTTGTATCCTTGTACTATGTACCAGCTCTTTTATTTTTAAATTAAAATTAAGTTCTTTGAGATACAGTCATGTGTCAGTAAACAGCGGGGATACTGAGAAATGTGTTGTTAGGCGATTTCGTCATTGTGCGAACATTGTAGAGTGTACTTACACAAACCTAGGTGGTATAGCCTGCTACACACCTAGGCTATATAGTACTAATCTTATGGGACCACCGTCATATACGCGGTCCCTCATTGACTAAAACATCATTATGCGGCGCATGACTGTAATTGTAGATTCTCATGCAGTTGTAAGAAATAATACAGATGGGGCCGGCCCCGTGGCGTAGCGGTTAAGTGCGCGTGCTCCGCTGCTGGCGGCCTGGGTTCAGACCCCAGGCGTGCACTGATGCACCGCTTGGCAGGCCATGCTGTGGCGGCGTCCCATATAAAGTGGAGGAAGATGGGCACAGATGTTAGCCCAGGACTGGTATTCCTCAGCAAAAAAGGAGGAGGATTGGCATGGATGTTAGCTCAGGGCTGATATTCCTTACAAAAAAAAAAAAAAATAGAAATAATAGGTTTGGCATACCCTTGACCCAGTTTCCCCCAACAGTCACATCGTACAGAAGTAAAGTACAATATCACAGCCAAGTTATTGACACTGATACAATCAAGATACAGAACATTTCCATCACCACAGGGATCCTTCATGTTGCCTTTTTTTGTAGTTGTTGTTGTTGAGGAAGATTGGCCCTGAGCTAACATCTGTTGCCAATCTTCCTCTTTTTGCTGGAGGAAGATGCTCACTGAGCTAACATCTGTGGCCATCTTCCTCTATTTTGTATGTGGGTTGCCACCACAGCCTGGCTGCCAACAAGTGGTGTAGGTCTGCGCCTGTGAACCAAACTCGGGCCACCAAAGCAGAGTGCACAGAACTTAACCACTAGGCCATGGGGCTGGCCCCTTTCATGTTGCCTTTTTATAGCTACACCCATTTTCCCTCCTCCACCCACTTGTTAGCCAGCCCTGGTGGTCCAGTGGTTAAGATTCTGTGCTCTCACCCCAGTGGCCCGGGTTCATTTCCCAGTCAGGGAATCATACCCACCCGTCTGTCGGTTGTCATACTGTGGCGGCTGCGTGTTGCTGTGATGCTGAAAGCTCTGCCGCTGGTATTTCAAATATCAGCAGGGTCACCCATGGTGGACAGGTTTCAGTGGAGCTTCCAGGCTAAGACAGACTAGGAAGAAGGACCTGGACACCCACCTCCGAAAAAATTGGCCATCAAAACCCTATGAATAGCAGCAGCGGAGTGTTGTCTGATATAGGGCTGGAAGATGAGAGGATGGTGCAAAAAGACCAGGCAGGGTTCCACTCTGCTGTAGGGGGTGCTAGGAGTCAGATTCGACTTGACAGCACTAACAACAAAATCCCGCCTATTTCTTAACCCCTGGCAGCCCACTAATCTGTTCTCCATTTCTATAATTTTGTCATTTCAAGAATGTTATATAAATGGAATTATACAGTATGTAACCAAAAGATTACATACCCTTTTTTTCCTCAGCATAGTTCTCTGGAGATTCATCCAGGTGGTTGAGTGTATCCATAGTTGATTCCTTTTTATTGCTGCTTAGTATTCCATGCTGTGAATGTACCATAGTTTGTTTAACCATTCAGATTTGCAGGACATCTGGGTTGTTTCCAGTTTTTGGGTATTATGAATAAACCTATGAGCATTCATGTACAGGTTTTTGTGTGAACATAAGTTTTCATTTCTTTGGTATAAATGCCTAGGAATGCAATTGCTGGGTTATATGGTAGTTGCATGCTTAGTATATTTAAGAAACTGCCAAACCCTTTTTCAGAGTGCCTGTAGCATTTTACCTTCCCACCAGCAATGTATGAATGATCCAGTTTATTCACATCCTCACCAACGTTTGATATTGTCATTATTTTTTCTATTAGCCATTCTAAGTGTGTGGTGGTTTTAATTTGCATTTCACTAGTGGTTAACGACGTTGAACATCTTTTCCTGTGCTTATTTGCCATCTGTGTATCCTCTTTGGTAATATGTCTTTTGCCCATTTTCCAATTGGGTTTTTTGTTTTTTACTGTTGAATTTTGAGAGTTCTTTATATATTCTACATACTAGACCTTTGTTACATATGTGTTTTGCAAATATTTTCTCTCAATCTTTAGCTTTCCTTTTCATCCCCTTAATAGGATCTTTTACAAAGCAAAAGTGTTTAATTTTGATGAAGTCAGCTTATTAATTTTTCCTTTTATGGATCATGCTTTTGGTATCTGAGAACTCTTTGACTAGTCCTAGATCCCGAAGATTTTCTCCTATGTTTGTTTTCCTAAAAGTTTCCTAGTTTTACATTTTATATTTAAGGTCGTGATCTATTTTTAGGTAATTTTTGTATATTGGGTTAAGATTCTTTTTTTTTTGCTTACAGATTTCTGGTGTTCCAGCACCGTTTGTTGAAAAAGCTGTCTTTCCACCATTCCATTGCTTTTGTATCTTTGTCAAAGATCAGTTGGGCATATTTGGAGGGGTCTATTTCTGGGTTCTCTGTTCTCTTCCATTGTCTATATGTCTATCCCTCTACCTTTACTGCACAGTCTGGATTACTGTAGCTGTATAATAAGTTTTGAAATTGGATAAACTGACTTTTCTCACTTTACTCTTCTTTTTCAGAATTGTTTTAGCTATTGTAGATCTTTTGCCTTTCCATATGAGTTTTAGAACAATATTGTCTAAATCTACAAAAATCTTGTTGAGACTTTAATAAGAATTGTATTAAACCTGTATATCATTTGGGGAGAATTGACTTCTTTACTATGTTGAGTCTTACAATTCATAAACATGGTATGCCTCTGAATTTATTTAGACATGTTTTATTTCTTTCATCAGCATTTTGTAGTTTTCAGCGTATAATTCTTGTATATGTTTTGTTAGATTTGTATCTAAATATTTTGGGATCTTTGTTTCTTTGTTTTACGATTGTTTAGCACTTGTTTTTAAGACCTGCCTCCCTCGTAGGTTCCCAGTGGGATTCTAGGTACTATATCTGTAACTGTCAGTTCTGTTTTTTCTAAGTTCTTTTCTCATGTTTTTTTAGTGCTTGCAGTGGTTAGGAATTTGTAAAAAATAAGTCCCCCAAGTTCATTTGAATTAATCTCTTTGTTTTCGTTTTCTTTCTTTCTCTCTGCGTCTTTATGGTGTTTTTTTATCCCTAGGAGTTGGGCGGGGGCCCAGCTCTCTAGGACTCACTAAGAGCAGATCTTTGTGCCCTGAAAAGCACCTCTCTAAATGTTAGGTTCATTGTCTTTGTTCCAGGAATGGTGGTTCCTTCCAAGACGAAAATAGTGTGCCATTTTTCTACTCTTGTGTTGACCTGTGGGCAGCCACACACCCTTCAAATAGTGCCCAGAGATGAATATGACAACCCTACCAACAATTCCACATCCTTGAGAGATGAGCACAATTACACTTTGTCCATTCATGAGGTAAGCAGCCTCCCTTGTTTCTCTGTGTGTTCCTTTCTTTGTCATTCTCACCCTTCCTAATTCACTTCCATCTATTGTCTCCTTCTGCCTAACTTCTGTGCTGCTCTTCCTTCAATCTGACAGTACCTATCTCGTTAGTAACTGTGAGACTTAGATTAATGATTCAATTATTTATTTATTTATTTATTTATTTATTTATTTATTGTGAGGAAGATCAGCCCTGAGCTAACATCCGTGCTAATCCTCCTCTTTTTGCTGAGGAAGACCAGCTCTGAGCTAACATCTATTGCCAATCCTCCTCCTTTTTTTCCCCCAAAGTCGCAGTAGATAGTTGTATGTCATAGTTGCACATCCTTCTAGTTGCTGTATGTGGGACGCGGCCTCAGCATGGCCGGAGAAGCGGTGCGTCAGTGCGCACCCGGGATCTGAACCCGGGCCGCCAGTAGCGGAGCGTACGCACTTAACCGCTAAGCCACGACGGGGCCAGCCCGAGACTTAGATTAGCTTATAGATAGGAAAGTTCTTTGTAAAGAGTAAATTGCCATGCAGATAGGGAAAAGTATATATGTTTAGTGATGCTTTGTTTTCCTCTTATAGCTTGGTCCTCAAGAAGAAGAGATCACTGCTGTCTCATTTGAGAAGTCAGTGACATCCAACAGGCAGACCTGCCAGGTGTTTTTGCGACTCACCCTGCATTCTCGAGGCTGTTTCCATGCCTGTATTTCATACCAAAATCAGCCAATCAATAATGGCGAATTTGACATTATTGTCCTAAGTGGTAAGTTGAAAGGAAAGCTGTGATTTAGTCCTATTTCTATCCCAGGCCACTTGTTCTTTGCATGTCTACACTCTTCTGACCAACCTCACAGACATTTGATATTTGATCCAAACTTGGCTTAGAGTCCTGTGGACTAATGGTCTAGTGATGGGCAATTTTTTTTCTCCCCTGACTCCTGCTTTAAACCTTATTCCTTGTTATACTTCAGAGAATGAGAAGAATATTGTCGAACGCAATGTGTCCACCTCAGGAATGAGCATTTACTTTGAGGCTTATCTTTATAATGCTACCAACTGTACCAGCACACCGTGGCATCTTCCACCCATGCACATGAGCTCTTCCCAGCGCCGGCCTTCCACAGCTGTTGAGGAAGAAGATGAAGATTCACCCTCTGAGTGTCACACCCCTGAGAAGGTGAAAAAACCGAAGAAGGTGTACTGCTATGTGTCACCAAAGGTTAGAACTCCCAATCTTGCCTCAAAATCCCCATGCCTGAGCCTGCTTGTAATTGGTATTTGGTAACAAAACCCACAAAGTAACCGTTGAGAATCAGGGCAAGATCATTGACCTGTAGAGTTTCTAGGATGCTAAGAGAGGCTGCTTAAAGTTGAGCAGAAGATCGTGCTACCTTTTCTGCTGCAAATGTTTGGTTTGGACTAGATGAACTCTCTGTCTAGAGATTCTGTGTGCCTTGGTACATTAGAGCATCTGTGGCATTCTGCCCTTTGCTTCTGGGTCCTGGCTCTTAGAGTTTTAAAGTAAGCTAGTTTTAACCATTAAAAATTTCTCACTAGTATAAAAATTACTGTTGGCCCTTTGTGCTGTTTTGAAACAATTTGATCTTTCATTCTGTAATTTGTGAAACCACAGTAAATAGATGTCACCATCAGGCTACAGGATTGGAATAGAGAAATTTTGGCAGAGACAAGGAGGTGAACTTCCCAAGGCCCCTGAGCTAAGAGGCGTTTTGTGTTAGCGATTTTCTTTTTAATATTTGTATTTTGCTTATTCATTCAGACCTCAGAAAAATGAGACTCTTGAAACATCCCATTACATTCCTGTAATCTCATAACCAAAACTGAGTTCTAATTCTATTCTCCTTCAGAACACTTTGCTGTGTACCATTCATCATTTAAAAATCTGTCCTTAATTTGGCCTGGGGGAATGGAAATGAGGGAAATGGTGGGGTATAGATGAAACAAGGTTGGCTATGAATTGATAATTGTTGAAGTTGGTGATGGGTTCATTATATTGTTTTTTCTTCTTTAGTGTTTGAAATTTTCTTTTAATGAAGAGTTTTTAAAAATCAGGGGAACATCTGACCTACTACATGTCCAGATAGTAGTTTTTTAGACTAAAAAATTATTGCGTTGTCTTTTCCTTTTTTGTAGATGGCATAAAGAGACCTTTCTTTGTTCTTACATAAGGGGTTTTTATGAACTTTCTTGTATGAGACTCCACTGCACCCCCTTCACCCTCCTGTCCCCACCCCCTCTTCCCCAGCAAATTCTTGGTACCATTCAAATAGGGATAGAGCAGTGGGTATGGGCCGCTGGTGTTCCCTGTCCATTGACTTGGAGGAAGTCTCTCTGAGTAGCACCCAGCTGAACAGAAGGAGATTTTGAGTATTAAAATTATGAAATGTCTCTGTGTGAAATTGTACTGTCAGAGTAATATTATTAATTTGCCTATTTTAAGGTAGAGTTGATATTATTTATTTGATTTCAGTACTAAATTATCCTCTTTGTCCATAGAGGAAAAAGGTTATTATGAGAAATGTAGATAGGGAGTCTGATACTTAAATTATAATACCCAAATAGAGCTTTTTTATTTGTCGTTACTTCATTTTCTGTCTGTTGGTCCTCCAGCAATTCTCAGTGAAGGAGTTCTACCTGAAAATCATTCCCTGGCGCCTGTATACCTTCCGAGTGTGCCCAGGAACAAAGGTAAGTGGAACCTTACATCTGGTTCATGCTGAGCAGGCTTCAACTCTCAAATGTCTCAGCCATTTTTTTTTCCTAGAAGGGCTTTTGGTGTTTCTAGACGTTCTCATTGTGCACATAGGATTCATTGCCAAATAAAAAAAGAGTTGGTATCTCCTCACAAAATGGCATGAAGAATATAGAAGTTCTAGAAGGACATGTGCCTACGGAAACAGGACTCAGTAGCAAGTTAGAATACTTCAACGGTTATCATTTGCCCCTAAGACTAAGTTAATGCAGAGTGTGTTTGGGAACTTTGGCCCAAGCTTGGTCTCCCAATGTGCTGAAGCTCACTTTTTTAGAATCAGTATTCTCATACATTAAAAAATTTTTTATTTTAACTTTTCTGAACTTTTGGGGTTTAAAGGCAAATCACTTTCCTCCAGCCAGTTTGCCCAACCTCTTCAGGTAGTTGTTTGCTGTTTTATCTATCTTGACTGCTTTCACCCTTCTTATATTTTATGTTGGAAGGTCTTGTTGTATTACCTGTGATCCTTACTAAGGGCAGTTGCTGTTACTCAAATAATTTAAAATAGCATTTGAATTATAGAGCACTGAGATGAAAAACAGGAGATGTGCTCCTGGTACTCACTTGGAGAAAACAGGCTTAGCTCGTTCTGTTGGTTAGGGTAGGGATGTGGAGGGTTTTTGCTGAATGTGAGGGTTTTGTAGATTAACTCCTTTTTTTTTCCCTTTGTTAGTTTTCATACCTTGGCCCTGACCCTGTACATAAGCTCCTCACGCTGGTGGTGGATGATGGCATTCAACCTCCTGTGGAGCTCAGCTGTAAGGAGAGGAACATCCTAGCGGCCACTTTCATCCGCTCCCTCCATAAGAACATAGGTACAGTTGCACAGGGATTCTGATAGGGAAGGCAGCGACTCCAGCTACGCTGGGTGCATGAAGGTGTAGAGGTGGCCTGCACAGATGTCTTGTAATAAGGCTGTAATCATGATGGATCTTATTGTTCCTCAGGAGGCTCTGAGACCTTTCAGGACAAGGTGAACTTTTTCCAGCGAGAGCTACGGCAGGTACATATGAAAAGACCACATTCCAAAGTCACCCTGAAGGTCAGCAGACACGCCTTGTTGGAATCGGTGCGTAAAGGTTCATCTCTGTCAACAGCTGTCAAAATTTTCCAAGTGGAAACCTCTTTGGGATTTGGTTATGTTCTGCAGGTTATCTTTTTATGAAACCCAAATTTCTCTCCTCTTTAATCATATCTATTAAAAACTATTCTTCTCTGTGTGATTATACTAAGTTTGGGGGAGATTTGTTGGAGGTATGTTATTGAGGGAAGAAACTAGTTGACATATTGGCTTTAAAATCTGTACTAAACTGTTCTGAACAATCTCATGGAACTCCTATGTAGGGCAGGTGTAAGTAGTTGTTAGAGAAGAAAGTTCTTGTTATTGAATCCCAGGAATAGAAGAGCTCTTGTTAGATTAAAAGGAAATGATTTTTGTTGTCACTCTGGTCTGATGGAAAAGGAACACCTGATGTGTGTCTGTCTCCACTGCACAGACACTGGCATAGTTCTTACATTCCTCGGGAATGAGAAGGCTTGGTCCCTGTCCAGAAAGTGTTTGTGATGTTTGGCTCTGGTAGATGTGACTGGAAACCCCTTTTCTCAGCCACATTCTCCTTGTGGCATAGTTCCCTGTCTGAATCTAGCCTTATGGATAAAGATTCTAGTGGATAGACTGTACTGAAAACCAGGATTCCTCAGTTCTCTTGCTGACAGCTTACTAATGTGATCCATTTTTACTTCTTTATTTTTTATTTTATTTTGTTCTATTTATTTTATAAATGTTTTATAAATTTTTTTATTTTTTTATTAATGAAAAAATCTCATTAATAAAATGAGGATTGTTTAAAAAAAAGTTTCAACTTTCCAATAAAGCAATGATGTAAAGATGAATTAGATTATTTTTTAAAATCTTAACTTTCTTCTGGAGCTATGTGCATTTAAAATATAAGATGGTATTATTAAAGCTCATTTATGATTAATATATTGCCTTCAAGTACTAGTGGTGAGTTAAATGGACAATGGCAATGTTCTTGTGTTTTTGTCTTTAACACCCAAGAGATGCCAGACCGTGTTCTGATAGTTTCTTTCCTTTCCCTGCTTCTCAGTCTCTGAGAGCCACTCGGAATTTCTCCATCTCAGATTGGAGCAAGAACTTTGAAGTGGTTTTCCAGGATGAAGAAGGTCAGTTTTGAAATTTCATATTCATCTTTTTTTTAACTCTCCTTCCCACCCCGCCCCTCCTCTTTATCCCCGTTCACAAAAAACAAAAGCAATCCCCCTATATAAACCTCCCCCCCAACCAGCTTCCTTTGGAAAAAGAAGTCATGAGGCAAGACAAAAAGTGGTGTTTACTGGCCAGATGGCTTGATGGAGCTTGTCGAGTGCAGAAGGGACTTGGAGGGGGAGCTCTAAGAGTTTGAACCAGGAGGGCAAAGTAACCTTTGTAGAACCAGTAGAAATGTCCATTTCTTGGGATCTCTGATTGCCTGTGTTTCCACACTGGGAGGCATTAGCTTACTGATCAGAATACCTTTAATCCTACAGAAAGGGGTGGGATTTCAGAAAAGATGATTTGGAATGGGGAAACACTAAGGTAGTGGAATGGAGGGAATGTGGAGAGTCTAAAATGATGAATAGGGGCCGGCCCGGTGGCGCAAGCAGTTGGGTGCACGTGCTCTGCTTCAGTGGCCCGGGGTTCGCAGGTTCAGATCCTGGGCGCGCACCCACACACTGCTTGTCAAGCCGTGCTCTGGTGGCGTCCCATATAAAGTAGAGGAGGATGGGCACGATGTTAGCTCAGGGTCAGTCTTCCTCAGCACAAAGAGGAGGATTGACAATGGATGTTAGCTCAGGGCTGATCTTCCTCACCAAAAAAAAAAAAGAAAAGAAAGAAAATGATGAATAAATGAACAAAAGTGATAAGAGCTTGTAGGCCATAGTCACTTTTAATTTTTATTATGCTTTTCAGCTCTGGACTGGGGAGGGCCTCGCAGGGAATGGTTTGAGCTAATCTGCAAAGCACTGTTTGATACCACCAATCAGCTCTTCACCCGATTCAGTGACAACAACCAGGCATTAGTGAGTCTGTGGCTTCCCTGTGGGTGGGTGGAAAATGTGGATTATGTTATAATGTTATAATATAAGACGAACAAGGGTTTGAGGTTATGAAACTATCCTGGGAATCTGACAGCGTGTGCCCTATTCTTAATTTTGATACTTACGATATGGACTAATCAAATTGCCTCCTTCCTCTTTGCCTTCATTATTTCATCGGTAAAATAAGAGAAATTGCAGACAGATGAATATTTGACTAAAAAGTGTTATAATATGGTGGCTCTTCTACTCATTATTATTTTAATAATGAAGCCCCTTTCAAAACATACCTGAAGCAATTGAATTCTGTACTAGCTCTTTGACTAGGCAGAGATGTCAGGAGTAAAGAAGTAGACTTTGGCTGAAAGAAGTTCTGGCTTGGGGAAAAGGCATTACATCATCCACTGGTTAACTTCCGTATGTAGCCAGGGACCACAAACTTCATATAAGTTCTTCAACTTAGTGGAAGTCCATCTTTGCCCTTTATCCTCCAGTCACTTTGAATTGCTCACTGGTGGCTACCAAAAAACTAATGCCATTTGAAGGAGCTCTTTGATCCTAACACTGAAATTCTTGCTCCTTTGGGATAGAGCTGGGGAAGGAGGGTCTTTCCAGAACTAGGCTTGAAGAATAATGGCCCAATCTCTTTCTTTGACAGGTACACCCCAACCCTAGTCGCCCTGCTCATCTGCGCCTGAAGATATATGAGTTTGCGGGGCGGTTGGTGGGCAAGTGTCTTTATGAGTCCTCTCTAGGAGGAGCCTACAAGCAGTTGGTCCGAGCTCGCTTCACCCGTTCTTTCTTGGCCCAAATCATAGGACTACGTATGCATTACAAGGTAACGTCTTACGTGTGCATTTTCTACTAAGGCCCCTGGCCGCTAACTCTGGAATCTTTCCACCCTAAGCTTATTATTGTTAAGATTGAAGGAGTAAGTGGTTCCAAGCAGTTATAAATTTTATTTCTGGGTTGAGTAGTCATATTCTGTTCTGTGTCTCTCTGCCTCCTCAGTACTTTGAAACAGATGACCCAGAATTCTACAAATCTAAAGTTTGTTTCATCCTCAACAATGACATGAGTGAGATGGACCTGGTCTTTGCAGAAGAGAAGTATAACAAATCGGGTCACTTGGATAAGGTGAGAAAGAGGACCTAAGTCTGTGGGTCCCCTGTTTCTCAGCCTCCTCTAGAGCAATGCCGTCTGATAGAACTTTCTGCAGTGATGGAAATGTTCTCTATTTGTATTGACTTTTGAGCACCCAGAATGTGGCTAGTGTGACCAAATAACTGAATTTCTCATTTTATTTTATGGTAATTAATTTTACTGTAAATAACCACCTGTGGCTAGTGGCAACCATATTGGACAGCACAGCTTTACGGCACTGCATCCCACACTTTATGATCTTGGCCCATTTGAGTGGAGCAGAAGACACATGTCCCCGTCTATCCCACCCATTCCTACTTTCCAGTAGAAAAAGAACTAAGAGATAATGAAGTGTCACTGCACAAGCAGCTTTGGAAGGGATGGCAGTGTCAATGTCAACGTTAGTGGTAGTGATATAGATGACTCCTAACACTGTGCCTATATATTTTAAACTTTTTATTAGAAAATTATTGGTGAAAAGTATTTCTGATGCAATTGTGGTTCTGTTTATATTGTGGGGTTAAATAATATCAAGTGATAACAATGAAGCTAAAATTGCAATAATGTATAATTGAAAGCAAAATAGCGATGACTGAAAAATTGTGACCACTGATACTACTGTGCTGATAATCAGATATCCTTTGTGAACACTGTGGGAATCCCAGCTGCTGGGCTTTGTACATGTGTGGGCGGAGCCTATATTCCTGACCCAGTGTGGCAAGGCAGCTAGAGTCAATAGAATACTGAATTAGAGTCTGCAGGCTTAGGGGAATGCTGATTTTAATTGGATTTAATAGGAATACTAAATCTTAGTAATTTACTTTTTAGGCTGTTAGATAGAAATGCTTACACACATAAAATAAATATCAGGAATTGTGCATAATGATAGAAAAAAAGTTTTATATGTTTAGATCCATTGAGAATCCTTGCTCTGGAGCCAAGTTCCATCCCTACCATGCTGTCCTCAAGACTTTAAAATCTGATCTTGTAACTGAATGGAGGCCTTCATTTACCTATGGAGACAATCGTGGTCACTGTGCACAGATTTTCTGGGGTGGTGGTTTTAAACTATGCTTCAGGGCTTCCTGAAAGCTCCCTTAGGAGTTGTTTATTGGGAGAACGGTGCCAATTGTATTTGAGAATCATGCAGCTTGTTCAGCTTTTTCTTTGCAGATAGGAAAATAGGGGCTCCAAATAGCTAAGAGACTAAAGTCTTGTAGCAAGGTAGCCTCAGGTTGGGATTAGCATCCAGAATCTCTGAGTTTTAAGCCGTGGCTTTTTCCGTTGACTCACATTGGAAATAGAAGAATGTAAGGGAACATGTGTCCCCATCTTAGAATTTCTGAGACCTAAAAAGCCTTCTTCACTACTTACCTGGCTTTATTTATTCTCAGTTGGCTCGTGGATTTAAGAGAAGAGGTCAGCAGTGGTTTAATTTTGGATCATAAAGATGTTAAAATATTGTTAACAAGGAACCATAATATCTTCCTGTTTTGTCACCATTATTTGTCCAGATCAGAGAAGATTCACTCAGATACCCACTTCAGAAATAGTAGCTAGGGGCCGGCCCCGTGGCTTAGTGGTTAAGTGCGCGCGCTCCGCTACTGGCGGCCCAGGTTCTGAACCCTGGGTGTGCACCGACGCACCGCTTCTCCGGCCATGCTGAGGCCGCGTCCCACATAGAGCAACTAGAAGGATGTGCAACTATGACATACAACTATCTACTGGGGCTTTGGGGTAAATAAAAGGAGGAGGATTGGCAATAGATGTTAGCGCAGAGCTGGTCTTCCTCAGCAAAAAGAGGAGGATTAGCATGGATGTTAGCTCAGGGCTGATCTTCCTCACAAAAAAAAAATAAATAAAGGAATAGTAGCTAGTAGAATACAGCAATAATGGTGGGAACCCTGAAGCTTAGTAACTAAGTAAAACCAAGTGTGTTGAGAAGCTGAATGCACAGCAGGAACTTGTGACTGTGGTGGAGCTCAGTAATGCTGTGTTTGTGGGACATACCAGACAGGTATCATTTTATAAACTCTCATCCACAGTGTCTCCCTGTCTGTCTTTTGCCTCTTATGTCAGGTTGTAGAACTCATAACAGGTGGAGCTCAAACCCCAGTCACCAATGCAAATAAAATCTTCTATTTAAATTTGTTGGCCCAATATCGGCTGGCCAGTCAAGTGAAAGAGGAGGTGGAACATTTCCTGAAAGGTGAGATCCTGTCTCCTCTTGGCTTTGAGATGAAAATACCTGTATTCACAGTGTGAGTGTGGCTTTAACTTGACTACTTTGTTTCAGGCCTGAATGAGTTGGTCCCTGAGAACCTTTTGGCTATTTTTGATGAGAATGAGCTTGAGGTAAGTGCTTACAATTGCAAACCCCTGTTCTTGACTCAGTGTTTTAGTATGCTCACAGATACCAGCTTATTACATGTTCTGTTATGAGACACGGTAGGAAAGCCCTTTATGCAAGAGTTGCTTTCACTTTTGTCACTCGTCCATGCATTGACCCTTTCTCCAGCTTTTAAAAAATTAGAATATGAAAATGAAAAACAAGCAAATAACTATTTATGAAGAGTAATAATTAATATTCACTTATGCATCAAATATTATTGATATTGGTTAAGTAGAACGTTGGTATTCTTCACATTCTTTGTAAATCCTATGATATTTAAGATTGATGTAAGGGAATAATAGAATTTGTTCGTTCAGGGACTGTTTATTGAGTATCTCCTTGATGCTGTGTATGTTTGAGGCACTGGGGAGATAGCAATGAATAAGACCAAGTCCCTGCCCTAATGGAGCTATGTTCTAGTGAAGAAGACAAACAAAAAGATGTGACATACTTCACAGTTTTGGGCCACAACACCATGCAGTCATGCACTGCGTGATGACATTTCGGTTAACAATGGACTGCACATACGACAGTGGTCCCTTAAGATTAGTACCATAGGGGCTGGCCTGGTGGCGCAGCGGTTAGGTATGCGCGCTCCACTGCGGCGGCCCAGGGTTTGCAGGTTCGGATCCTGGGCGCGCACTGACGCACCGCTTGCTGGGCCATGCTGTGGCGGCATCCCATATAAAGTAGAGGAGGATGGGCATGGATGTTAGCCCAGGGCCAATCTTCCTCAAGAAAAAAAAGGGGAAGATTGGCATCGGATGTTAGCTTAGGGCTAGTCCTCCTCATAAAAAAACAAACAAACAAACAAACAAAAAGATTAGTACCGTATAGGCTAGGTGTATAGTAGGCTGTACCATGTAGGTTTGTGTAAGTACACTCTCTGATGTTCACACAACAAGAAAATCGCCTAATGATGCATTTCTCAGAACATATCCCTGTTGTTAAGCGACACATGACGTATAGTTAATATATTCTTATTTCAGATCTTGTCACAGCCAAAAATGGCTACAAGATGGTAAATACCATTCTATAATTAGCAAAATTGAACTTCATATCAGGTGTGGGCAAGAAATAAAATAAGCTTGTTTTTACTTGCTGCTCACAGATGATATATACAATGCAAATTATTAGTTTTAATTTAATTAATTTAATAGCCTTTATGAGCAGTGTGTTTCTGTAAACTGTTTCCAGTAGGGAGGAAGTTCTTAAAAAATGGGGAAACAAAAAAGTTGTTTTAGGTGGTCTTGTACAATTTTTATTCTTATTAACTAAACTGGCTTCGAGAACAAGAATCAAAGTCCTATGCAATTTTTATCACACTTTGTACCTTCAGATATGAAATCCAAACCAAATGAACTCTCCATCTCTTTTCTCCGAAAGACTTGTCACCCAGTGCTGTTATTTTGGGGGCTGAGGAATAGCTACGGGTGTTTTTTTGTTTTATCATGAAGCAAAGCATTTGTAACAATCTGTAAAAGTGAGTAGGAAGGAAGGACACAGTCTCTTACGGTTGTTCCACAGCCTGCTCTTAGTAACTCGTTAGCTTAGCAAGTTCTTTTTGAAGAAGCCAAGGCTCCTCAGGCTTCATTTGGGCTTTTTCGGTTCTTGATTAGGATGTATCATTCTTTAGAGCTGTTGGATGAGTACTCACAGTCTGCTAAGTAACATGCTGGATCCTGAACCAAAATAGGACATCAACAAGATGTTTAGGGCTCTGATGTCATTAATGTTCTCATTTTTTGGCATACTTTTTAATTTATCTGATCAAGTAGAGGCAGTGCTGAAGGGAAGGTAGTAAAAGTTCAATCCACAAAAGAAGGATGGGTCCTGGGAAAAAGGAAAGACCATCTGAAAAATTCATAAATGGGGCTGGGGGTCTTCATCAAAGGGAAAGGCCTGCTTTTCTCTCGGTATTTCCAGGCCACATCCAGAGCAGACTGGGGAAACACTTGGTTCCCTTTTCGTTTTTTGTTTCAATTCAAAATAATCCGCAGCAGCAGTTCTTAATTAGGGGAGCGCATCAGAAACACTTGGGAAACTTTTTCAAAATTCGCAAGCTTGTAACCCACCCTGGAGATTCTGATTCATTAGGTCTGGGGTAAGGCTGCAGGCATGTCTCTCTATATATCTTAAAAGCTGTGTGATTTTTACCACACTGATTAGGAACCATTGGCCAATCATAATTGATTTTCCTAAAGCAGTATTCTGGCATTATGACCTCACCTCATGTCTTTTTCCTGGTGTTTTCTTTATTCCACGTTTTGCATGATAACATAGGTAACTCTGACCATATGTTGGGTCTTTGTCTCTCTAACTGTCCTAGTAACACCTGACTGTCTTCTCCAGCTGCTGATGTGTGGGACTGGAGACATCAGTGTGTCTGACTTCAAAGCCCATGCAGTGGTAGTTGGCGGCTCCTGGCATTTCAGAGAAAAGGTAAGGGGGCCTGACTTCTTTTAGTTGGATTTGGGCTTTGTGGTAAGGAAAAGGCTTCAGACGAAAAAAGTTGAGGAGTCAGAGAAGCAGACATCTCGACTGGGAAAAAATGATATATGTGGGAAAGACATGTGGTTGTCCAGGCAGCAGGGAGCCCTGGTCTGCAGGGCTGTCATACTGACGCCACAGGAGCAGTACATTGAAAGGCAAAGAACAGAACCAAGCAGTCAACGACTACCCTGCTGACTGTGTGACAATGTCAGTTCCTAAAGAGGTTGTTAACTCTAACCATTCCTACCTGTGTCCTCATAGACTGGTAACTCGGGCACACTCCCACTACAGGGTATCCTGTCCTTCCCCCAGGGGTCAAATCCATGGCTGCAGACCAGGGGTGACCCCAGTCTTGCACTCTCCCTGCCAGGTCATGAGGTGGTTTTGGACCGTGGTTTCCAGTTTGACCCAAGAGGAGTTGGCTCGACTGCTTCAGTTCACAACAGGCTCTTCTCAGCTACCACCCGGAGGCTTTGCTGCCCTCTGTCCCTCATTCCAGATTATTGCCGCCCCAACCCATAGCACGCTACCAACTGCACACACGTGGTAGGTGTCTGACTGCCCCATGCACGCTCTCATGGAGGATTGTCTTTCCAGCCCTTGCCAGTGTTTCTGGTGGTGTGAGTTAATTACCTCTCCCCTTGCCCTTCCAGTTTTAACCAGCTGTGCCTCCCTACGTATGACTCGTATGAAGAAGTGCACAGGATGCTGCAGCTGGCCATCAGCGAGGGCTGTGAGGGCTTTGGCATGCTCTGACCATTCTCCTGCCATCTGCTTGGCTCCCGTGCTTTCTGGAGCATCTGGGTGCACGTAACAGACATAACTACTGACCATAACATGCACATAATCATCAGCCAGAAGCTGCTGCATGCTCCTCAGTTGTCTGGAGTATTTGGTCACCTACGAGTCTTGTCCTTCCCTTGCCCCCTCCCTGCCCATCTCCTCCACAGGCCTCTTTGGCATGGTACGTAATCTGAGCCACGTGCTCAGTCGTGAGAAGAGGACCGTGCTGCTATAATTTCACTTGGTTCTTAGAAGATCTCAGCAGCGGGAGCTGCCTCAGTAGCTGAGGGAGATCACACAGAGGACTCAGCCTTCTTGGGAAGTTGTTTTCCTCACCTTGCTCAGCCTCCTCTGCTGATGCTCCTTAGAGATCCCTTCTGTGGCCCTCACTGCTTAACCGGAGGTGCACGAGTCCTTCTTGAGGGCAGAGTGATTGCCTCTTCTCACCAGGAGCCAGGAGAAGCACAAATAGGAAGCAGCCCACATGAGCGATCTTTGATTTTGTCCCATGGCAGGCACAGGCCCGTGGCACAGGACTACCTCTATTGGGGACTGATAGCACAAAGGATCTTTTTTTTTTGTGGTGTCAGAACTGGAAAAGGAGCTTTCCCTGCAGATGTTTCTGGAAATGATCATTAATCTATAAAGAAAAACTCTCTAAGCTTTTTCTTGAGTTTGAGCCAGTGAGAAGAACAGAACTAAGAATGTGAAAGATAACTGGACTGTAGCCTCCAGTGCTGAATATGATTCTCCTTTAGGGTATGGGGCGTGTCTAGGCACATGGCTGGCTTGAAGACTACTGATGCTTGTCTCTGAGTTTGTTCTTTACACTGAGGTGTGGCTGGGCCTGGCCACTTACCTCCAAGTTATGCTGTCTGCTAAGAGCTGGGATTCTTTAGCTTTCTACTGAAGAAAATTTTGGAGCAAGGAATTGGGACAGTAAGAAAAGCATGCCAATGATCCCTGATTCTCTCTTTTCTTGGTGTTCTCTGGCAGCACTGAGGCAAGGGAAAAGGGATCAGTAGTTCGAGGCCTTATCACAGGTCTTTGAGGTCAAGACACTGGGAACATACATAGAAGAGATACGTCAGACAGTAAATACCCAGCTGCCCCAGTTACTTCTCTTCACTCCATCCGTTACCAGCAAGGAGAACTGAGGAGGAAGATATATCAGGTTCATTATTATGTGATGATTGAAGACAACCTGCAGCTGTCTCTTGGAAGATGACAGCAACCTTTTTCATTAGGATTTGAGTGAAAACATTTTCAAGACTCAGAATCTCATCAACTTCCCAAATTTCTGTTTTTAAGAAGGCTTTGCTACAAGCTACCATTCCCAATGGGGCATTCAACTCTGAGAATATTACAAGCCATCTTTATTGCCAAAACCAGCAAGTACACAGAGTACAGAGATGAGGCGGGACTTGTGGCAATGCCTTGGCCTTCTGGAAGCATGTCTGAGCCCTCCTGTTCCCAGAGATCATGAGGAATAAGCCCTCCTGAGCTGCTACAGTTCCTGCCTGACCTCACTTCTTTGCAGTTGTCATTTGTCCTTCTTGGCATGGGTGCTGACCTCACTCATCCTTAGGGTCCAGGATCCAGCATCAGGGCCTCTATACCCCAGGGTCCTCCATGCCACATGGTCACTGCTCTCCTCAGGGACCAGGACAAGGTGCTGCTGCTTGCCGCAGTGTTTTTCCATAGGATATGTACAGGCAAGTTTCATCATCACCCTGGGAAACACGATGCTGCCCCTCAGGCCCAGAGAGGGGTTTCCAGCTGGGGGCACATGGGCTGGTTCTGCTGTCTTTGGCAGTTGTTCCTCTTCTGGATTCTGCATTCTCCCCTCCAGCAGCCCTCCAGAGACTGGTGCTGCAGCTCGGGTTGATTTTCTTGGCTAGATCTGTCATTTTGAGCTCTAGTCATAGCACTTTTCAGAGCATCCTGGGCAGTGCTGCAGCCCTGCTGCAGCAGCTGCGTCCCCATGGTGGTCCTTAGCCCCAGGGTCTTTGTTGAACAAAACTCTTTGGTACTGTTGTGGTTTTCTATTCTTCCAGTTTACTCTCTCTCCTAACTCTATTCAAAACTATCTTTGCTCTTTTTGGCCTTTCACCTTTTTTTCCTAATCTTGCTTTGGTACTAGCCAGTGTGGGGAAAAAGTACAATATGTTGGAGAGAAGGAAGAGTGGCTTTTACTTCTTGGGCAATTTTCTATTCACATTTCTTATTTTGGCCAGTTCTTTTATTTATGCCCTTGTGGCCCAGGTACTTGGGGGACCAGCTAACCTCCTGGCCTTTTAGTATCTTTGAAGGAGACCAGGCACCAAGTGAACACCAAGGAGAGCCTCAGCATGTTTCTAGAACTTCAGCAGAGACCAAGCCCTACTGCAAATTCATCAGGCCAGGAAAAAGGGCCCGACAGTTGCAGTGATAGTGTAAATATTTTGTACAGTAAATAAATAAATGTTTAAAAGCACTAAGGAGCAAACGACTGCTTTAAGTGGTGATTCAGGGCTTAAATTGGAGGTGGGGAAGGAAAAGAAAAATTTAGAAATGTTTTTGCATTTCCCCAGTAATTCCTTCAGAAGCAGTCAGCTCAGGGTAGAATGAGAATGAGCAGAGGATGTCTGTTCTCATCAATCTTTTAAACATTAATTTGTTGTTGTTTTACTACATAAGAAACTCAGTGTAGAAAATCTGGAAATAAAAAAAGTACAGGGGAAATAAGTCATCTACCATCTAGAGGTAACCACTGTGAACACTTGGATGTATAGCCTTCTGATTTGCATATAATCACACATTTATTTGGCAACATTCCCCCCACCCTCCCACAAGTGCTTTGGATGTGGCAGACAAAAATGCTGCTCCTCAAAAGTTTGTGGGTGGCAGGTGGTACCAATTCTTTTCCAACCAAAGATGAGCTGGGCAGAGAGAAAACCAGACTTCTGGTTTGGGCCTAGAAGGAAAAGTATTAGAGATCTTGGCTTTCTTGGGGAAGTAATCAAGGTGTCTTGTACATTAGTTCCCAATCTGGAAAATCAAAACAACATCCCCTTTGGAATAGTTTTTAAAATACAGATTTTTGCCTCCATCCTGAGACCCAGTAAATTGAAATCTTAGCTTGAAAACTACTCTTTTAGAGTGCATTCATTCTACTCCTACCTCATCAAGCTCCTGAGGGATATGAGATGTCTTAAAAAAACAGAAAAAAATTCTATCCCTCTAACTTTACATTTTCAGGTTATTTAACGGTTCTACGTCTTTTACACTTGCTGCTCTTGTGGCTTTGAATGGGTCACTATGAACATTCATCAGTGAGTGATTTCAGTCCATCGTGAAGTTATTCGTATAACTCAAGAGGTTGGTAGGATTGTTCTTGAATTAACACAGTAAATACTAACTTAAGTCTCTCGTGTACTGTTACCTGTGTGCCACTTCAGATAGAGCTCTCAGACCTCCGCCCAGCCACACTTCTCTTAGGACCACAGTAGATGTTCTTCAGCAGGTGCCTTGAACCAGAGGGCTCCTTACTTCTACTTTGGCTTCACCTAGACCCTCAAGCATAATTGACCAGCTCTAGGTATCTTGTAATACTTTTATTTAAAAATGAATAATTCCTTTTTTCTTTTATGTTGAGATGAACATATATACAAAAAAAAAGGCACACAAGCATGTACAATTTAATAATTATAAAGGAAGTGCTCATGTAACCACTATCCAAGACATGTAACCACCATCTCGGTCAAGAGATAAAACATTGCAGCACTGCAGAGCAAGTCTCATCCCATGCTTCTAGAGGTGACTATTATCCTGACTTTTATGATAATCGTTTCACCAATTCCCTTTTCAAACAGCCTGTCCTAAAAGTCACAGTGGGGAGGAGAAAAAAAGAGCTTATGTGGTCTCTTGATAAGATGCTAACCAAGGTCACTTTCTCCATAGTAATTACTACACCTCACAGTTAGTTAAAAAGGTCTTCTGAGACCATCGCCCCATGAGACTCTGATTCCTGATGCTGAATCTGATGAATCATATTCAAAGACTACAAGATCTCTGCAAAGACTTTTCCCTAGATTTCTAAATTGGATGCTTTTTTGCTTTTATACCCTGAGCATCAGGTTTTGTCGGCTGATCTGACAGGATTGTGATTCTCTTGGGTGGTCAGCAGCAGGTTCTTGAGTGTCGTATAAGTGTAGTAGTATTGAAAATGACTCAGCACTAGATTTGTCTCAGAAATAGTGGAATGAGCTAATATTTCTGACTCAAGAGTACTGAATCTGTGCCCTATCTAACAGAAAGCCATCCCAAAGTTATTGGAGAGCTTCGTGTTTTTTGTTTGTTTGGAATGCAGAGGGGGTGGATTTAGAAATCTGCAGGGGATATTGTGATGATTTTGGTTTCTATAGGATAGAGTAGTGTTGCCTAGAGTTGGGATGTGCTTTGCTATGAGTGCCACCCCCCAACCCCATTCAATTCACTTTAATTTTGCTTAGATAAGAATACTTGGTGGTAGCCACAGCAGGGACCTGGTTCTCTGCAGTGAACTCAGGTGTGGTCTCTACAAGATGGTCAGTGAATTCCTGGAAAAGAGATGTGGAGGACACAGTTTCTTACCAGAAGTCATAGGAATGATAGCTGTAGGTTTTTGATAAGGCATCAGAGGTAGCTTTAACAGAGTTTTCCAGGTTGTCAGTAGAGGCCTGACTTAATACCAACCAGTTGCAGCAGCTTCTTGAACATGAGATGTAACAATGTTGGTACCTCTAGGAGCAGGGATCAAACACATCAGCACAGAACCATAGCATCCAGTCACCTTACAAGAACAGTATGGGGTTCCCCATCTAGTTTCCCTTGTAGCCTTTCTTCAGGGAGATGATGGATCATTTATCCAGGATGAAGCCTGTGGATGTGGTTGCTAGTTTCTCAGAGTACCCAATTAGCAGGCCAACATGGCCCTGTAGTCTCTGATGGCCATGAATGCCTTAGACTGGGTTCAGCTGGCAAACCAGGCAGCTTTCTGAGTGAGCACGGTCTTAGGACTTCATCTTTTAGGGACGACTCTAGGAAGAAGTCAGTCTTAGACAACTTAAGGAGCTAGGTGTGAGGGGATAAATTTCTCTTATAAGCCTCATTGTGTCCTTGACCAGGCAACCCATCCTGATGACAGGAACCTACTTGTATCCTACGTTTCTAACTCCAGGGCCCCTGGGCCTCCAGCCTCCCCTGCAGCACAGGCATCTCCTGTCATTTGACCTTTTCTCAAAGAAGATACCCTTAGACACTTTTGCATCAAGTGTGTGCAGAATGCGGCCCTCAAAGAATAGAGAGCCATGAATTGATGAGCTTAAACATTCATATTTTATTTTTCACTCCAATGGTTCAACTTTAGGCAAGACAATCTTTCAATATCAGTTTCCTGTCTGGCAAAATGATGCTATTAACTAAATAAGAAAATTGGCTAATAACTTGGGACTCTTGGAAAAAAATTTTCCTATATGTAGTGTGTGTGATACCGTATTGACTATGGCTTAGGGTCCTGGTAATTTCCATAGTGGGAGGCTATAAAAATCTGGGGGCAGTAGAGGGTGCTAGAGTGGATGACTGGTATGGGTTGGTGGGTCTTTTCTCACCTTGCCATGTCCAGGCAGGACAGAGAGACTGCATATTGAAGACACTTAGCCCAAACACCTGTGAAGAAGGCCTCAGTTCAGAAGAGACTCCCTCTCCCTCCTTCAAAGGCCAGAGGAGGTATTTGAGGGGACTGCATCTCAGTCCTACGTCATGTGGTAGACAGCCTAGTGATAGGCAACCTAATTACCCTTGACTTTCCTTAACTTACCTGATTTCTGAATCATGCTAATAGCTGCCATTTTTTGAGCTCTAGCCTTATGCTAGAGGCTTTAGTATATATTGTCTCATTGACAGTGACCCTGCAAGGTAAGTCTTATTTTCGCCCTTCTACACAAGATACACTTGAGGCTCTGAGAGGATAAGTAACTGCCAAGGTTCCTTAGCTAGTAAATGGCAGAGCTGCATTTGAACGTGGGTCTGTTTCATGTCAAAGCCCAAACTGTTTCCACATTGCTGGTTTGTCTCAGGCAGATTAGCTTAGACTAAGAAACAGCCCAGGCACTGGGCCACCAGTGCTCACTGACTGCCTCATGTTCGCTTGGTGACTCTGTGTGACAGATGAACACTTTATACCTTTGTTTACCTGTCAGTCACTTGAGGATTTGGAATTTGTGAAGAGAAGGCCCTACTCTAAGAGACAGCTGTTGGTAATGGCTTAAAAATCTTTTGCATGTAGAAAGTTCCATATACCAGTAGAAAGTTCCAGAATACCAACTAATGACTTGAGTGAAGTGACTTCCAAGTTTAAATGAATCCTGCGTAAAGAATGCAAGACACCCTTGAGGATATAACTGAAGAAAAAATCCTAAAATTTTAATATTCTACTTTGGTGGAAAATCCATAGGTCGCATGCAAATGAAATCATTAGAATGAGGTCAGACATGCCACACAATACCCTGATGTTTATCTCTGGTAACTAAGTCTTCAGAAAAAGGCTCATTTAAATAAATCTTTTGTCTCTAAACTCTCCTTACATGAAACACAGCACCATTTGGCAAAGGCCAAATTCCTGGTGGTTATCTCACTGAGGAAGCAAACATTTTGAAGAATGCCAGAGTTAAAGGGAGACACGCACACCTCAAACAAGGCTATGATTCTATTGGAACTATAAGCATAGCATCTTCTCCAGGGTGAGGGGTCCCGTACCTCTCTCGGATGAGGTCACCATTTCTGCAACCCCCGCTTCACCTGTTTTATGGATTTGCACATGAAGGAATCTTTCTGAATCTTCCCATCCTCTTTCCACAGACCAACAATGTTCCCTCTCTCCTCAGAACTCCCACTCGAATGAGTTGCCAAGACATTCCTCTGTTTGCCCATTAGCAGAGTCGGGGATATCAGAGTGTTTGCAAGCCAGCTGGAGAGCCTTTGATGGCTTTTATGTTATGTTGCAAACAAAATGTTGTGTTATTGTGTAAGAGGAAGATTATGTGTGTGTCATCATTTTGTGCTAGTTCTCCGAAGTCCTAGGTCTAATTCTACTCCAAGTTGTCATTTCGTTTCCTATAAATGTACCTCCCTCCCCACCCTACTCCCCCCCAAAATCTGATGTTTCAGTTCCATTCCTGGGTTTGTGGCCTCCCTTTTCTCTTTAGTTCTTTGCAGCTCCGCACTTCAGCAAACATTTCCTGTGTATCAGGCACTGTGCAAGGAGCTAGGGACAGACAAGATAGAATGTGATCCCTGCCTCTGAGCAGCTCAGTCTTGTTGGGGGAGACAGACATAAACAATGCATTCTCCCTAGAGGTTCCTTCCCTCCAGGCTTGAGCACCCAAACCTATCACCACCCACTCCCGTGTTTCTCATTCCTGTTTAATGTGGGGGGAAACATTTCTGTTTATGCATTTGGAGACTTTCCATAGTATAGGGTAACAGCTGCAAGTGAAATTTGTCTAGCACCTTCCACATAAACATAGGGAGGGAAATTACGCTGCATGTTGGTTTTCAGAGTAGCAAGAACCCTTGCAAAGATGGATTTCAACCAAGAGACCCAAGGAGCAAGCCCGTCATTGTGCTATAAATATGCCATCACCTGAGCAGGTCCTGGGAAAGGCTGAGAAAGGGAACTCCGTGATCTTGGGACCCACTCCCTCTTTAACCTATTCTCCCAGACAAAGCAGACCTGAGCTGTTGACTTTGGCAGCCAGAGACTGGCCAGTAACCTGCAGCTTGGTGAATGAAATTAAAATCTTGAGTGGATGGGGAAAAGGAGGTATTTCCAACACTAACAGCAATGAGAAGGGTTCGTATCATGGTCAGAATATCAGGGAGTGGCAGAGGAAAGACAGTAACGTCATCTCCAGTGAACCGAGAGGCATGAAGAGGCAGATCAACTTCATGAACGACCATGAAGTTGGTAGGTAGTGACCACTGTGGGCAGAAACACTGAACTTCGCTCCACTTTTCCTTGATGTTAATCAACCCTCGGAAATTGGAGCTCTTGGTCATCTCTTTGCTGTGGGCTGCAGCTGATGCCTGTTTTTCTCTGGGGTTTAGGCAGATCTTAAAGTTGATTTCCCAAGCTTCTGAGTTGGATCGCAGCTGAATGTTCCCTGGGTGAGGCCATTGCCTTTAGGAAAACCTTCAGCCTCCTTTTCCCAGAGGGATTTCTCCTCCAATGCCTTGTTCATAATGATGCCAGCCTGTGTCTCCTCAAAAAGTCAAAGCAATGGAATAAACTAGGGCCTTCTAGATCTGGCACTTGCTATCCCAGTCAGGCTAGACGGACATGTTGGATCCTGGCAGGCTCGCGTTTGCAGCTCTGAAGATAGAGGTGGGTGAGAGGACAACAGCATGACATCTGCCTGTTCCACAGTGGTTCTGGTTTCAACAGTTCTGACTTACCATCCCCCTACACCTTGAAAATTCTATTGTTTTAACATCCAAGCTGTATCTTCCAGATAGCCTCTTGCACCCAGAAGCAGCACAAAACTCCTCTGTCAGACCATATCTTGAGTTTTGGCTCCAAAAATGTCATTGTGGATTAACTATGGGGGGATAAAAAAAGCAAAACTCGAGTTCTGACTTTTGGGGGTCAGGCTGGGCTTAGGGGCTTGGTGTGGTGGGAAAAAGGAGCCAAGATAGTGGTTGGCAGAAGGATATGGAGACCTTTCGAAGCAAAGCCAGAGACTCTGAGGACTGAGGCCCAGGAAAGTTTGGCATGAGTAAAATCTGGGTATTTAACCAGGAACAGTCACTGTTTTCCTCAGCCTTGGCAGTAGGTCAGAGCAACAAGCAGTTCTAGCAGGCTCCACATCCTTCCTATTGTCTCCACCCCAACCTCACTCATCATCCCAAACATCTGCTTCATATTTGGGCTCTTGCCTTCTCCCTTATTCCTGTACCAGACCGTGGGTGGCAAGGCCGAGGGGGCAGGTCTGCAGGTGTGAGCCACGGAAGAAGAGGAGAAGGGAGGCTCTGGGAAAAGCTGCTAAAGGTTTTGTTTCAGGTGCTGCAGAAGGATTAAGGGTCTGACTATTTTTTAAAAATCTGCATATATGTCGCCAAAATCTAACCAGTAAGTTTTTTCACGTTTTGGGTAAAGGGAACAATCAAGAAAGGGAATTGGGACCAGCTGGAGAAGTCGCCATGCCATCACATCACATGGCTGCTTTTCAAAGGCAGCTCAGAGTCACTCCAGAGGGAGCAAACCGAAGTGATTAGTGCCCACAACAAGCAGTCGCGAGGTGCTAATGCGGTGTTAAACACCTCCTCTCCAGCTAGCAGCTGCAGATAAGCTGAAACAGACACTGTGAGCCAGAGTGGTGCAACTAGCCTGGGTGGGAGAGAAGAAACAAGCTAATGCTGACAGTTAGTCACAGCAGCCTCTGAAGTCTCACTAGGAGGAATTTATACGTCTCTCTAGCACTTGTGCTGAAATCTCAGTCCATTTGAAGTGACAGAAACACCCCAAGGGAAAATACTGGGTAGCCTAAGGGGGTAATCGCAGAACTCTGGTAATAACAGCCAAGGTCTAATGCTGTACTGCTCCCTGCTTTTTTGTGTGTGTGAGGAAGACCAGCCCTGAGCTAACATCCGTGCCAATCCTCCTCTTTTTGCTGAGGAAGACTGGCACTGAGCTAACATCCGTGCCCATCTTACTCCACTTTATGTGGGACGCCACCACAGCATGGCCCAACAAGCAGTGCGTCGTGTGCGCCCAGGATCCGAACCCGGGCCACCAGCAGCGGAGCGCATGCACTTAACCACTATGCCACGGGGCCAGCCGGACCCCCACTCCCTGTTCTAAGCACTGCCTGGGTTAACTCATTCAATCTTCACGTCAGTCTACAAGATAAAGATGATTACTATTCCTATTTTACAGATGAGGAAACTGGGGCACAGAGAAGTAACTTCCCCAGGGTTACATGTCCGTTGATGAGTCTAGGTGTCAAGTTGACCCTGACACCTCATCTCACACAGGCTCAAAGGAGTGGGAGTTTGGGGACAGGACAGTCAAATCCAGAGAACACTGGTAAGAGAGTTGCTAGTGTTCTGTTCATCCAAACCAAAGACAGACTGTGTGGGCGTCTGACTTCTGGGACCAGAGGGAGTCAGTCTGGCAGGCACTCCTCTATCCAGTCCCAGCATTCTGGGCCTCGTGAGGCTTCTGCGGCCACTCAGGGCAGAGCTTGCACTTCCCACCTCCCGCTCCAGGGCAGAAGGTGCCCCTCCATCTCCCGACCCAGACCAGCTGAGGGAGGCGCCTGGTGGGGAATGGAAGAGGAGCTCAAGGGCAAGAGCTGGCCAAGGCCCGCGGGCTGCCAGGAGCCCCAAACCTCACAGCTGGGGAGTGGGAGCCAAGCCCATCACTTAACTGGAAAGTTGGGAGCCTCAGTGACATACCAGCTCACCCTGGCTGGCCCCTGTCTTCAGAGAAGCAACGGTATGGGTAGCAACAAATTGTGGGCCTCTTCCAGCTGCCGCTGCCAGAGCTATGCCACAGCCCACTTTATGTGGGAGCAGCCCCTTCCACCAAGAGAGAAGTGTGTGCTGGGGAGAGGTCCTAGGAGGCCTCCCTGACTGGGCTGGGGGCTTGAGGACAGCGCTTTGCAGGCATGGGGGATGTGGTCTGGACAAGCCCAGTCAACTTACATTTGAGCCTTTGCTTATGTTGTGCAATCCACGAGGAATGTTGCCCATCTTGGTCTGTCCAACCTCCCTATCCTTCAAACCAGCTCAAGTCAGAGGATGTGAGGATTAAATAAGAGAATTTGTGAAAAGTCCTAGTACAGTCTGACACACATTAAGCCTAAAAAAGGATAGATGTTATCATCATTAGTATTTTTGTTTTTTTTCCAAAGGGAGTAAAGTGTAAAGCCAAGGGTATTTTCTTGAGAGGAAAGACTTTTTTTTTTTTAATTAATTAATTTATTTTTTCCCCCAAAGCCCCAGTAGATAGTTGTATGTTATAGCTGCACATCCTTCTAGTTGCTGTATGTGGGACGCAGCCTCAGCATGGCCGGAGAAGCGGTGTGTCGGTGCACGCCCGGGATCCGAACCCCGGGCCGCCAGCAGCGGAGCGCGCGCACTTAACCGCTAAGCCACGGGGCTGGCCCTCATCATTAGTATTTTTAACAGTGGTAAACCAATATCCACAGCTATCTTTGGCTTTATTAGATTTGCCAATATCAATCCAAATAGATTTGAATTTGGAAAATCTGGGTTCAAATTCTGACCTTGCTGTTTCTTAGTTAAATACTCTTGGATAAATTGCTGCATCTCAACTAGAAAAGATTGATTCTAACACCTACACGGTGTACCCCACTGAGGGGGTGTGAAGGTCAAATGAGATAATGAATGTGAAGGATGTTTTGTAAATCACAGAACCTCCTGTGAAAGCTGGCACTGCCTTTCCCACCTCCACTGGCTCACGTGGGGCTCTGGCATTGGCAAAGCTCCTGCCCCCATCATGTCTGCCCCTTGGGGTGATCTGATCCCTGCTGCTGGCCGGGCCTGAATGTAAATCCCTTTGCCCTTCTATTCAGCAAAGACAAGCCTGGAATTTTTTCAGAGGAAACTTTGGTTTGAGATTAAGGGAGTAAATTAAACCAAGAAAATGCAAAAGAAGAGCAGCAATTGGGCTTAGGGATACTGATGTCTCCTGCTATGAAGTCCAACCTCGGGGGCTAAATTCACTGTGAGCTCTGACCACAGGCCTCATCTGCTGTCCTTCCTCAGCCTTGCATGGTGGATTTGGGGTTGAGGGGCACCAAAGAAAAGGAGAGCCCAGAACAATAGTCAGCCACCCTCCTCCCTCTCACATATACACAGGGTGTGGCTGAAACCCACAGACCTTAAAATATTATGTATTTGAGCCTCAGAGGGAGTCCAACCACCAGAGGCAGATGTCCTGGGAAGCTAACAAGGCTTACACTTAGGGATCCTTACTTGCATGAGCCCCTTCCAAGGTCATGTATTTTTCCAAGGTCATTTATTTTATAATATTTGCTAAAGTAAGATTTTTTAACTGGTAGGTCCAGACCACTGTCTCCACCTCAATTTCTCCTCTGTCACACCTCCCTTCATATCATGTGTGGGGAGATGGCTGTGGCATTCGAGGGTGTGATTAAGGGAATTTGAGTTGGGAATACATTCAGTTGGGTTTACTGTCGTATATTCATTTTTTTATGTTGGGAAGACATTCAGTTGGGTTATGTGTAATACATTTATGTCATATAATAAATTTATTGCCAGCTGACCTGGTTAGAATTGCTTTCTGGAATATCCCCCCTGGCACACTGTGGACACTCACCTGACGCAGTGACAGGTACAGGGCCAGAGGCTTATCACTTCTGGCACCAGAAGTATGCAGGTAGGAGAGGAGAAACAAGGGTTGAGATGTACGGAGCCAGAACCCAGTCTGAAAAATTCTTCCACTCATCAGATGGTCAAAGCATATTGAGGTTTTCTGTTGTCTGAAGCTTATAAAATTTTGGGAGCCCACTTTAAGAAAAAGAATACAAAGTTAGGTATGGAGAATATTTATTTGGGATACGAAAAAAAATCACAAGTCACAGAACTTTTAAAAAGCTAGCAAATACCACAAACATCACAAAGTTTAGAAAAATAATCTGTACCACCATCTGGATCTGCCACTGTGTGTCTCTGCCCTATATAGATCTGCCATTTCTCCTCTGATGGGATGTGGGAAGAGGGACAATAAAGGATTAACTTCAAGATAACCATTTGGAGTTCCCAGGTACAGAGAAAGATGGCAATAATTAAATATGAATTTTATGCCATCTTTTGGTGCCCTGTGCGGGTCCTTGGAGGGAGGACACAGAGAGTCCTGAAGCCAGTGGCTCAGATAGTTTCCTGAATTGAGGGCTGAGAGCTCACAAGGCAGGGGCCATCCTGCCATGTTTCTATGACACTGGCCATTGCCCTGTTCAAATACAGGGAGCACAGATTTCCTCAGAGTTAGAAGGCTACTGTGACTGATTCCTTAGGAACTTGGGAGGACCCGCCTTGGCCAGAGGGCAGCGCTGCAGGAAGACGGGGTCACACAGCTTAGGAGACACCTCCTAATGTTTACTTGGCATGTCCCAGTGTCTTCAGTTGTGTTCCTCAGAAGCAGACCCTGTGACAAGGGTTTGTGTGAAAGTGATGATTTCTTAGGAATCTTCCCAGGAGTGGAGGAGGGGGCTGGGAAGAGAAGGAAGACAAGCAAGGATGCAATGTCAAGCAAGAGGCCACAGGGGGAAGTGGCTCAGTGTGCAGGGAGCTTGGGAGATGGAGGTGTTTATACCCCACAGCCAGAGTTGTTGGTTAGGGGCTGCCCATGAGGGCTGAGGGAATTAACTTCCCAGACACTTCCCTAACCTCCATGCAGGTGGCCAAAGCAGGTACCAACAGCTGGGGACAGGTGCTGGCAGGGGTATCCTGAAGTGATACAGAGACCTAAAGACATGGGTAGAGTACTGACAGCATCTGCTACACCCGTGCCCTCTCTGCTGCTGCTAACTGCTTAGCTGCCTGATCCTTACTCGTGGTTTGTTATCACGACTGGTTACTGTGTGTTGATTATCTCACTGAATCCTCAAAACTGCCGTGTTATTGCCCCTATTTCATGGGCAAAGCAGCCAGAAGTCAGAGACACCTGCTGTGAGCTGCTGTGGCTGCAACCTGCTACCACAGGTCCTCCCTGCCCATTACCCCGATCTCACCACCCTGTTTCCTTCCTTCATGAGCCGAGGCACCCTGTCTGGTTTCTCACCAGTCACACCCACTGCCTAGCACAGCGTCGGCACGTAATTGGTACTCAATGCATGAAGGATTCCAGAACCAAGGGCTCAGCTTAGGAGACACACACTAAATGTCACACCTCCAGGGACCACATCTCATGATGCAGCACTGTGATGATGCCCCTACAGTGTCAGCCCAGTGCCAGGGACTGCAGGGTGACCCTGAGTCCTGCTGGGAGGAGAAGGCAACCCTGAGCCGAGACTTGGAGAGCACCAAGGAGACGGGCCCCAGCTGTGTTCTGATGGCATCCTCATTTCACATCCGCAGAAGCATTTATGAAATTGCCCTCTAAACGATCCAGTCTCCTGGGAATGACAGCAGCCTATTTTGAGATGGCTTTCAGTGTCTCCCTCAAGTTCCCCCCGAAAGTTATGTAGCGTTCACAGCCTGCTCATGATTTTAAAGTTAATGTATGAGATCACTAGTGGCCTCTGGAATGTGTCTCGAGGTCTTGCCTAAGAGCTCAGAGGGCTGTGGACAGACCCATAAAGGAAAATAAGACAACTGGATGTGGAGCCCATATCAATTGGATAAAGTATTTAGACTGTACACAAGCCAAAGAAAAAGCACATTTGCCTTTGGAGAGTGTTTGAGGCCCTGCACGGGTTGAAGGGGAAAGGCTGCTCCCAGCTCTTGGGAGAGCAGTGGGGGATACAAAACACACCCCATCCTGTCTTTCCTGCCCTTCACCCGGGCCTCTGTCCTTGGGGGAGACAGTGACCATGGTGCCCAGCAGCGCTGCCTCTCCCTGGTGCTGGAGTTGGCAGGGTCCAGGCCAGGAGGAAAGAGATGTCACACTGAAGGGGACCTCAAGCTGGGGAGGGGCTGCAGCAGAGCTGCTCTTGCAGGCTCCGGAGCTCCAGGCTGGTTGCCACCTGCCCTCCCCAGCTCAGACTAAATATCCAGCCCTGCAGGAAAGTGAGAAATTCTTGGTCTCAGCCTGCCTAGGCTTCTCGGGCTTAAAATCGCCTTCCTTTGTGAAATCAAGGCTGCTGTCTGCCCTCGGCCTGTTCTTCCTGTTCATCACCCCAGGGGCTCAAGCTGATTGGCAGACTTATCCAAGCATGGAGGGTAGGGGCACTGGCCTTGGGCGGCAGCCGGGAAGAGGGAGAGAGTGAGAGCCAGAGGCCGAGGACAGACGTAGAGTCAGAGACCGTCAGAGCAAGAGACAGAGTAAGACAGACGGTGACATGAAGACAGAGAGAGGGAGTGAGAGAAACAGAGACTGGGAGACAGAAAGAGAGAGACAGAGTAGAGGCTGGAAGAACAGACATATCCTACAGGAATGCAAGAGAAAGAGAAAGACAAATGAAAGAAGGGACGACAGCTGAGCAGACTGGGCCCTGAGCTGGGGCTCCCATGGGGTCTGCACCCAGCTTGCCCATCAGCCTTCTGCAGGGAAAGGGACGAGTTCTCCAAGGTGGGCCTTAGGCGCTGAAGCTGGACTTCAACATCCCCCCATCTGCTTCCCATCTGCATCCCACTCATGGCGGATTTGCATCGCCAGGCTTTCTCTCCAGAGCCAGAATCCATTCAAAACAAACCGTGGCTTTTCGTTCGTGGCTGCAAATCCGTGCAGCCACCTCTGGCTCTCTTGGGTTGTGTGGGGCCCCGCAGGCTCCAGCAGTGCCAGTGCAGAACCAGGGGTGGGGGGAGGTGGCAGAGAGTGGAGAAGGGAGGCCTTTGGGAGGGAGACAGCGGCCCTCTGGCTCTGACCTGGAGAGGATTTGGAGTCGTCGCTGAAGGGCTTTCAGGAAGCACCGCAAGTCCACTGGACCTCCCAGGCCATTCCCCAGAGGCTGCACCTGGTGTCCTGGCGACATGGCCAGCTTGTCCTTCCCGCATCTAGGGATATGTCAGAGCAGAGCCCACAGCCATCAAGACTGGCCATATCAAAGCAAGATGCACAATGTCCTTGACAAATGGCACTTGTGTAAAAAAAAAAAATAGTTTTTAAAAGCTAATAAATGAGCTCTGTAGAAGAGCTCAGGCCCAAGCCCCAGGTTTTTATGTAAACACAAGGCTGGGAGATCTGGTGGCATCTGTCTCCCTCCTGCCCCATCCTCCTGCCTATCTCCTTTCTCTGGCCCTCCACTCCCTGGGCCCAAGCCTCACATCCTCTAGGGTGTTTTGGCCCTTCTGCCACTCCACCTTAGTCCTATCACTGCCTCTCCTCATTAGTCTATTCATTTATTCATTCACTCTTTTCACCATTCATTCAGTAATTCATTTCTTCAACCACTGATTTCTTCATTCAGTGTTCACTGAACACTGTGCTCGGCTTACAGTCCAGTTGCTATTGACTAAATGTTTGTGTCCTTCCCCCCCACCAAATTCATATGTTGAAGCCCTAATCCCCAGTGTGATGGTACTTGGAGGTGGGGTTTGAGAGGTAATGAGGTTTAGATTAGATCATGAAGATGGGGGCCCCATAATGGGATTATTGTCCTTATACAAAGAAGAAGAAACCAGAGTTCTCTCTTTCTCTCTCTGCCGTGTGAGAACACAGCAAGAAGGCAGCCCTCTGCAAACCAGGAAGAGGGCTCTCACCAGACACTGAATCTGCTGGCCCCTTGATCTTGGACTTCCCCAGACGGGGAGAAATAAATTTCCATTGTTTAAGCCACACAGTCTGTGGTATTTTGTTATGCTAGCCTGAGCTAACTGAGACCCCAGTCAGTCAAAGAGGCAAGTCTAATACTGAGTGAAAGTTAACATGAGAGAGAGGAGTTAGAGGACAGCGTGATGAAGTAGTTTAGACAGTAAGTTCCCTTGAATTTTGGAGAAGGGAGTTGGAAATCTTCTCAAAGGAAGTGGAAGTTTGGATTCCCCTGGTCTACCTTAGGACGTGGCTTCTACAGGACACAGAGGTGGGAGAGCTCAAACATCCTTGAGTCAGTCCCGAAGCTGCCGGGGCCTGGAGTTATAGGAAGACCCCAGGGACAGGAAATTAGGTAATGAAAGGGGGGTCTTCTAGGGTGTGAGCCTCAGTGTGACTCCTGAGGCTGGGGGAGGCTGGTCAGTGCCCCTCGGTCCGCTGGAGAGGAGGAGGCAGGGCCACAAAAGGCAAGACTGAGGGCTGGGGATTCAGCTGGGCTTGCTTGGAAGGAGAGGCTTGGGCAGAAGAGTTCGCTGGGTGGGACAGCAAGGTGAGCAGGGGGGAGAGGCTCCAGCTGGAGGATGGGGGAGGGGAGGCTCATTGCTGTCCTTGGGTAGGGTTCTCCTCTGGGAGGAAGCAGTTGTGAGTGGGCTAGAGGTGAGAAGTGGGATGGAGTGGTGATGTGTGTGTATGTGTATGAGATGACTTCTACTTGCGGACAAGGCAGGAAACTAAGAAGTGCTCAGAGCAGCGTCCAGCTTCCTGCTCAGGTGTCAGCCTTCTGAGGGACTGAAGTAAGCTCAGGACTCCTTCAGTAATAAGTAGTAACAGGGAATTTATTAGCTTGTATAGCTGAAAAGTCCAGAATAGGACAGAATAGGCCCATTCTTGACTGAGGGGCTTGAAGAATGTCATTCCCAGGACTTGATTTCCCTTTACTCTTGGCTCCGCCCCCAGTGGTGGTGGCTTATTCTCAGGCCTCACCCCCCACCACCTCAGCTCTCAGCTCACAGGTTCTGACCATTCGGAGCCCTAGCACCCTTGTTGGCACTGATTGGGTCATGTGTTGTTGCCTGAACCAATCACTGTGGCAAGGACAATGCCTTGATTGGCTAAGACTTCAATCCCATGATACCATGGTGTAGTTCCCCAGAGGAAAATGAATACTTATCCAGAAATAGTGAATGGTTTTTGTGGATGGCAGCTGTTCCCATCCTCCCACTAATGTCTTAAAAAGTATTGCAGTTTTTTGTAGGGTTGGGCTATTTTTATTTTTTGGGCTATTTTTATTCCAGGAGAATGTAAGCTCCATGAGAGCAGTGACTCCGTCTCTGTTGTTCACTGATAGAACCCACTTACAACAGGGCATTCCACAATGCTCAATAAATAATTGTTTAGTGAATTCAGCAGGCTGACTTAATTGCTACTTGTGCCAGACTCCTGGCTAATGATTATTGAATGTTTACATGTACCACAGACTGTGCTAAGCAATTTAACTCATTTAGTCATTACACAAATCGATGGCAAGTACTGTTATTATCACGTGCATTTTACTGATGGGGAAATTGAGGCTCAGGAGTTACACAGTAAGTGGCAGAACCAGGGGTCAGACCCAGGCGTCTGGCTCCAGCGCGTGTACTCAAGCACTACCTCATACCGCCTGGTAGATGTGGAAGGTCCTTGAGTTGAACTTTCAGGGCAGACCAATTGCCCAGTCTACAGTTTCCATAGATACTGTTTCTTCTGTCTTCATATTAAAAGTTTCTCCAGCTTTCCTTCACCCTCATAGGGCAGTGCAACTGAGTGATTCTGTGGGGCATCAGAACATCTTCTGTTCTTCCTCCCAGCTGAAAATTGAATTGGATACAGCTTCCTATTGGGGATCACAGAGGGACTGAGTTCTATACGTGCACCTTCTTTTTCATGCTGTTAACTCATTCAAAAATATTTACTGAACAAGATGAGTCAGGAACATCTTGTGTTTCCAGAAAATAAGGAAGTGCTGGGAAGGGGATGGGGCATGGTGAAAGGACACGGGTGCCAGTCTATGGGAGCTCCCAATGGATGGAGCAATTTGAACAAAAAAAGAAAAGAATAATATTTGATTATAACCCATAGAATAAAATAAATAGTCATGAGTCCCTACTGAAGTAAAAAAAAAAAATTATTGAAAAAAAATGGGGAAGAAGGAACAGCTCTTCTTTACAGAAGAATTCCAATTGGTAAATACAGAAGTAATGAGGGAAATACAAAATCCTCATTAGGCAAACACAACAGTAATAGTTGTTGTAGGCAAGATCTGCTAGTGATGGATGCTAAAATCAGTGGGAGAAAGTTCTATTTGCATAGTCTCAAAAAATCTCCCCCCATCAAGCTACTTATTTATTACAAAGGGAAGGAGAGTCGTAATTTTATAGTAGAGAAACAGTGGAGAAACCCAGCAGACACAAGCTTAACCAAGTGATCATGGTTAACATCACTAGTAATAAGACATACACATCACGTATCCCCCTAAACTGATGAGATGAGAAGGGTGCAGCATCACTTCTATGGTGTTCTTACTCAAAATGCGTAACCTCAATCTAATCACAAGAAAACATACTCAAGTTGAGAGACAGACTGAAAAATAGTGGAGGAGTACTTATTGAAAGAGTCAAGGTCGTGGAAGATAAGGACGGACTGAAGAGCTGTCACAGATTCGAGGAGACTGAACAGACTCGACAACTAAATGCAACCAGGGATCCTATAACAGAAAAAGGACGTTAGGGGGGGAAATGAAGAAATTTGAAAAGGATCTGCAGTTTAGTTAATAGTCTCATACCTCTGTTAATTTACTCATGTTAATTTGGTCATTGTATTATGGTTATGTAAGCTGTTAACGTCAAGGGAAGCTGGGTAAAGGGTCTATGTGAACACTGTACTCTTTTTGCACCTTTTCTCTAAGTCTAAAATTATTTCAAAATAAAAAGTTAAAACGTATATTTATTGAGCACTTACTTACTGCCAAGCACCTGGGATACAAAAGCTTACTTGTACAAAGATAACTCCCTTCCAAGCAGCAGTGTTTCTCAGACTTGAATGTGCATTCAGATCACTGGGAATCTTGTTAATATACAGATTCTGATGCAATATGTCTGTGATGGGGCCTGAGATTCTGCATTCCTAACAAGCTCCCAGGTGATGCTGATGCTGCTGGTCCATGGACCACACTTTGAATGACAACAACTTGAAGTATAGTAGGAGAGCAAAACATGTATGTACGTGGTCACAATAAAGGTCAGAAAGTGAACTGTGCAGTGAGAGCTAGAGAGCACATGTGACAGGAGCCAGGGAGGATCCTCTAGGCTTTTTGCACCTTTGGGCCTCAGCCTGGTTCTCAGAAGCCTTGGCCATTTCTTTCCAGGCTACCTTGGCTGCAGCCTTGCTGGGCCAGGACAGGCTGGAGCTAAGTGAAAAGGGACAAGTACAGAATCACTGGCGCACTCAGAAATTCTATCAGTGCCTGTGAGAGCCAGGCTTGGATCTGGGGTTGCGTATAGGTTTCCATTCAGACCTCCACTGGCCAGCAGTGGCCCTGTTTCCCTGAAGCTATCCCTCTGACCACCTCCTAGGCGAGGAAGTGCTGGTGTGACACATTAGATTAAATCCTCTCCCCCCTTCCCTGCCCCCGTCCCAAGCTGTTTTTATGGCTTACGTGAAGTTTAAGCTTCTGCCTAAGATTTCTGTCAGCTCTTACAGACTTACAGGCCCATGGGCCCCTCTGTGTCCATACCCACTGGGGCAAACCTGCCACAGTCATAGCAAAGCAAAACAACTTCCTCAAAGCAAATCTTGTGGTCAATGTGGAAATGACAAGGGGTCAATCTTATCTGGCCAACCCTATGTCCGGGGCCTCCCAGGGGATCTATAGCCATTCTCCCTCTCCACAGTTTCCCGTCCAAGCTCTGAGTCCTTTCTTGGACAGCCAAGTTGGCCAAATGACACTGCTTCAGAGCAATCCATCATGGTCCAAGGATGGGACACATCCTAATGTCCTATTTTTGGGTCCCATGAGACTTCTGGGATAATCTTTCAGCCTAAAACTTGTCTCTCTCTTACATCTTGTCCTTCCTTCAGGGTCCAGCAGGGCCCACCCACTCCAGGAAGCTTTCCTTGACTACCCCAGCACACAGCGACATCTTCCTTTTTTGACCCTCTGTAATCTTATTGTCAGACTCATTGTCTGAGGCTGTAGAGTACAGAGGTTACCAGTACCGGTTCTGGACTTAGCTGTCTGGGTTCAAATCCCAGTCCTGCCATTTGGGAGTTCTGTGACCTTGGCCAGGGTACTTAATATTTCCAGGCCTCAGTTTCATCATCTGTAAAAAGGAGATAATAAAAATAATTCCTATCTCTAAAAGAGATAATGTATAGGGGCTGGCCCCGCGGCCTAGTGGTTAAGTTTGGCGTGTTCTGCTTCGGTGGCCCAGATTCGGTTCCCGGGCATGGATCTACAACACTCGTCAGCAGCCATGCTGTGGCAGAGACCCACATACAAAATAGAGGAAGATTGGCACAGATGTTAGCTCAAGGTGAATCTCCCTCAAGCAAAAAAAAGACGAAGGGGCCCAGCCCAGTGGCATAGTGGTTAAGTTCATGCACTCCGCTTCAGCAGCCTGGGGTTCTCGGGTTCAGATCCTGGGTGTGGACATATGCACTGCTCATCAAAAAAAAAAAAAAAAGAGGAAGATTGGCAACAGATGTTAGCTCAGGGGTAATCTTCCTCAGGAAAAAAAAAAAAGAGATAATGTAGGTAAGCTACATAGACTAAAACCTGGGATGCAATAACTGCTCAGTAAATATTACTTATCCATAGCTATTGGTTTCAACTAGTCAATTAATACTTAATTTTATACTGTTTTTTAACCAAAGGAGTCAAGGATTACTTGCTGATGTGGTCACAGGAAGAGTTTTCTCAATAATAATAATCACAAATCAACATGTTGATGCTGATTATGTGTCCGGTGCTGGGTTAAGGGCTTCACCCATGTTATCTCTGGGCTTCAGGAACCATCAGCCCAATGATTAACCAATGAAATATTGTGGTAACTGTAACATGTCCTGAGGGTAATTTGAAATGAAGGGCAAGTGCAAATACAAAGGTTTTAATTTATTGGTTTGTTTTAGCTTTTGCTTTGTTTTGTTTCGGTCTGCACAAGTGGAAACTAGGAAACAGAGAACTGGAAGGTACAGACTTGCCAAGGTTTTCCCAGCCAAGATTTGTCCAGGAGGAAAAGGATTGTGATTCTTTCCTGAGCAAGAGCTGAAAATCTATCAGATGGAGCAGTGGGGCCAACCTGAAACCCATCGGTTTAGGATCTGGGTGGTTTAGTCAGATCCCTCCATCGGACCTAAATGAGGCCTGGAAGCAAGAGGCCTGTCAGCTGGGATGGTTGTACTCACCATGCCCATCTCCTTTATGGTTAAGAGCAAAGGCTGGAGAGAAGGGAACTCGCATACACTGCTGGTGGGAGTGCAAACTGGTGCAGCCACTATGGAAGGTGATATGGAGATTCCTCAAAAAATTAAGGATAGAACTACCATATGATCCAGCTATTCCACTGCTGGGTATTTATCCAAAGAACTTGAAAACACCAATGCGTAAAGATACATGCACCCCTGTGTTCATTGCAGTGTTATTCACAATAGCCAAGACTTGGAAGCAACCTAAGTGCCCATCAAGGGACGAATGGATAAAGAAGCTGTGGTATATATACACAATGGAATACTACTCAGCCATAAGAAACGATGAAATCCAGCCATTTGTGACAACATGGGGGGACATTGAGGGTATTATGCAAAGTGAAATAAGTCAGAGGGAGAAGGTCAAATACCGTATGATTTCCTTCATTAAGTAGTAGATAATAACAACAACAAACAAACACATAGAGACAGAGATTGGATTGGTGGTTACCAGAGGGAAAGGGGGGAGGGAGGAGGGCGAAAGGGATAATTCGGCACGTGTGTGGTGATGGGTTGTAACTAGTATTTGGGTGGTGAACATGATGTAATCTATGCAGAAATAGAAGTATAATGATGTACACCTGAAATTAATACAATGTTGTAAACCAATGTTACTGCAATAAACAAAAAATTAAAAAAAAAAAAAAGAAGAGCAAAGGCTGGTTTGGCTCCCAGCTCCACTCCTTACAAGCTGTGCAACCTAGATAAGTTGCTTAACCTCTCTGAGCATCTGTTTCCTTATTTGTGAAATGAGGATAATAATACTTGTCACATCAGATACCCGTGGGGATTAAACAAGATAACATATATCAAATGCATAGTGTAGTGTCTGATACTTGGCTCAGCCAATAGCTATTATTACTTTCCTTAGGACATAAAAACTGCTTTATAAATTCCTCTCTTCCCAGATTCTTGGATTTTCAAATTTTAATTTTGTTCTATTTTCTTCTAAGTTTTCCAGATAAGCTCCTTTTGAAAAATTCTGACCATGCCTTGGCTGAACTTTGGGAAAATGAGCATGTCCATCCCTAGAACAGTGAGTGAGGGCTGCCGTTTGAGCCTGGCCACGGCAGCCGGAAGTCTGGGGAAACTGAGGCAGATAGTGAAGCGAATCTGAGAAATGGGCTACTTGGGAGGGTGGGGAGCAGTTTGGATTCTGTTCTCTTCTCACAGGGGATATTAACCTATAGTCTTGCCTCCCCAACAAATTATAAGCTTCTTGGTTAAGATTCTTAATTACCCCGTGCCTCAGTTTCTCCAACAGGAGATCATAATGGTATCAACTTCATAAGGCTGGTATGGGGATTAAATGAGAAAATACATAAATGCTTAGCACAAAGCCTGGGAAATAGTGTGTGCTTAACAAATAGTAGCTTTTTCTGTTTTATGGTATCCATGATGCCTGGCATTGCTGGGCACACAGTGAGGTCGCTGGGTCCCAGCTTCCACTACCAGGAGTCAGTGCTTTCTGCCCTGACTCCTTGCAGTCTATCCTAAGTTCAGCCCCACCTTGTTGATCCAATCAGGAGGTGGTGTTGAAGGCAGCTGATGCTGTCTGTTTGGGGACTCTGAATTGTTTCTGGAGCTCTATCAGCAGTGTAAAGGGGGCCAGGTTACAGCTACACTTAACGAGGAAAACAGGACCTAAGAGGCTGCCAGAGGGCAGCGGAGCGGAGAACACCAGCCCTTCCTCTGGAGGAGACGCTGTCTGCTCAGGCTCTTGGCTGACGTGTGCTATGAGATCTGACTTCCCTCTTTCTGTTTTCTCCTTAATAGAGAATAACTTTCCCTACCTCAGGCCCTCACCACCCACTTTCCAGCCCAGCCTCTAGTTTGGAAATGGGATTTAAAACTTTTGGAAGCTCCCCCACTCATCAAGCACCCCATCTTGAAAATTCAAAGGCCCCTTAATACTTCACCATTTCCCCGCTTCTCTCTCCGTGTCCCGTTAGGAGTAGCCATGGGTAACTAAATAAGAGATAAGATCTTCACCTTTATTTTTTCATTCAGTCGTTTGTACAGTCTTACAAGCTGGGTCTTATTCATCCCATTTTTACAGAAGAGGAAGCAGAGTCTCAGAGAGGTTGACATCTTTGCTGAAGATCACACAGCTACAATGGGCAGCAGCTAGGACCTGAATTCAGGCCTTCTGACACCTGCTCACTTGTTCCTGTATACCTGCCTTCCTGTGGGAGAGGATGGCAGATGGGGCGGGTGTCCAGTGCTCACAGAGCAGTGTGCCCAGATGAGGGGCAGGAGGAAGAAGAGCTATTGTGGCACAATTTAGCCCCAGGCCAGCCTTGGCTGATGAAACCACCTTCCAGGCCCCAAGAGACTTCTCTCTCCACTGCTACTCCTGATCTGGCCCAGAGGCAACTACCTCTGCCTCCTCCCACATCTTCAGAACCTTTCCACCAGCCGGACTTGTTAGCCTTTGACCCCTTGTGGGGCTGCAAAGGGGTCTGCAGTGCCTGCACCGCCTGGCCCCTGCTGGGGGCTCTTGGTCCAGTTGCTCTCTCCAGGCTGGCGGCTGCCTTTGGCTTCTGCCCAGGAGCTGCAGACAGAACAGTGAGGGTCTCCAGAGAGGCCAGACCCCGGAGTTAGTTAGATGAGGACCAGCTGGGTCGGGGCAGGGAAACCCCAGCCTCAGCTCAGACACCAGCCATGCACTCCCTTTTCCCATTACCAGCTTCTACTTCCTGGGGCTGAAGTCGGTGTATTTCAGGCCCCTCCTCCCTGCGCCCCTTCCCCTTGCAGCTCTGCTTCCAAAGCCCACTGACTGCTTCCTCTCCAGCCTGTCTTCCCTGGTAGCTGCCCTTCTAGCTGGGGGCAGTAGCTGTAGATGTCAGGAGGCGCCTCTGTTCCCCAGAGCTTGGGAAAATACCCCACTCTTGACCCTGACCCCAGGGTGGAGAGGAATGTTGAGGCCGGAGCTTGAGTGGGATCTGCCGTCCTGGCAGGCGGCCTTCCTGTGCCTCGGGATGAATGATGGGGAGAGGCCAAAGGGGTCAGAGACTCTCCCAGCACGGGGGGAAAGACTGAGAGCCCCAGGGCAGGCAAGGGATGGGCCCATCCCCCATGCTGAATGCTGGCTTTTGAGGCTGCTCCCCTCCTTCTTGAAACATTAAGATGTGCAGTGTCCTTGGAGCCTGCCCCCAGGTCCCACACGGCCAGCCTTCTCCCCAGAGAGGCTGGGTTGGGTGCCCAGAGTTAACAGAGAGGGCACTGGGGATGGATAGCCGTGGTCTCACTCTTCTCATCTGAAAATGAAAAGCGGGGCCGGTTTAGTGGTTTCCAAGCTGTGTTCTGATGAACACTGCGGTTCCCCCGAGATGCCTCAGAGGCTACAAGGCAAGGGGATGTGTGTGTGTTGGGGGGAGTCAGGGGTGGGCCCCTTCTCAGCCACAGCAGCTCCCGTTTCCAGTTTTCATCCTTGAGCTGTTCCATGAGGCCCTAGCAGTCTGGTCCCCGCATCCTTTCACCCTCGTCCCACACCACCCTGCTTGCCTGGCTTCACCACAGCCACTTTCTGCAATTTCCTCCAATGCAATGGCTTTCCGACCTCGGAGACTTTTCTCATATTATCTCCTGCCTGGACCATCCTTCCCCCGTCTCTCTGCTTATTTCCTATGCACCCTTCGCATCTCAGCCCAAATGTCACTTCTTTGAGGATGCCTTCCCCAAGTCCATATTAGGCCACCTAACTGCATAGATGTTTTTCATAGCTCTACTTCAATTGTAACTCATTATTGATCTACTTACCTAATTATTTGTTCAATGTCTGCCTCCTCCGCTAGGCCGTAAGCTCATGAGGGCAGCAATCAGGTCTGTATTACACTGCTGTGTCCCCTAGCACAGTGCTTGGCATACAGTAGGCATTCAATGAATATTTGTTGAATGCTGAAATACTACACAAAGGTTTCTGCTACATTTTTTAAAAGTTTGGAAACCATTGGCCTAGAGGCTCTCTTGAAGCCCCGTCCAGTTCTGCACTCACATCCTTAAAACTTGGATGCAGTTACTTTCACCACTAAAATATTTCTGGCATTCCCCATTAAAGCCTTACCTGGCCTTTTCTTAACTTCCAAGGTGCTCATAAGGGAGTAAGGCGAACAGTAATGGGAAGAAAAACAAAAGAATCTCAAGAAAGACAAGGCAATAGCCCCTCCCCTCAACTGGAGAAGCGAGTGGGTGTGGGAGGATAGGAAGAGGAAGTGCTGGAGGAAGAGGATAGCGCCCAACGTTGAGTCCAGGGGTTTTGCTCATCCCAGGGCACACCTGTCCCACATCCAAGCTGCCTGGTGGAGGAGGGGTGGGCAGCTGCTCAGGCCACAGTGACCATGGCTCTCAGGCCAGCTGTTTCCTTGCCTTTAAATTGGTGGCTGACCCCATGCTGTCCCCAGCTGGTTCCAAGCAGCCTGGGAGACTTCCAAGCATGTCTTTTGCAGGCCAGATGTGTGTCCACTGGCTGTGAATTCTTGCATGGGGAACAGGTGGGTGGTAATTACTCTAGCAGGAGCCGAGCGTGGCTGGAAGCTAAGGAGACGATTCTATCGAGCTGTCGAGAACAGAAAAACGGCCTTCTTTCCCTGAGCTTGCTTTTATAGGGGGAGAGGAAGAGGGAGAGGGAATCCAGGGCTGGAGCAAGAGCCTTGGCCCCCAGGGCAGATTCTGGCGTGTCCTGGAAATTCTCATACCCTGCCCCACATCTCCCTCCTCTCTAAATTGACATGCCATGTGTAGTGAACATCTGTTGTGTGCATATGCCCAGTACTCCTGCCACTTCCTCGGATCACAGAAACTCTCTTTTCCTTTGGGGCACTCCACCTCACCAATTTCTGGTGGGGCTGTCAGCCATGGGGACCCTCCAAGCCCTTCACCCCCAAAGAGTGGGCACAGGACCCCAGGTAAGTCTATCAAACTCTCTCCTGGGGAATTTGAATCTGGGCTGGAGTCACTACTGACTACAGAAGGTGGTTGGCTTGGAATCATCCAGAGCCAGCCAGCCCATGGGTTCTATCCACCCAGACTCCCAGAGCTGCCCTGGCCGCTGGCTTTCCAGGCCTGGTTGTTGAACACCTCCTTCAGTACCCTGTATCTTTCCAATAAATTCTTTTTCCCCACTTAAGTTTGCCAGAGTCAGCTTTTAGAACGTGCAGCCAAAGTTAATGTGTATCCCATATGCTTGTGCCGCTTTCTTCTCCAGCCCTCCCTCTCCTTCCACCTGCAAACCTATTTTCATTTTCCACACCCTGAAAACCTTTATGCTCCCAGCCCTTTTTCTCCTCTCCAGGTCTACCCTCAGGAAAGGGTCTACACCCATCATTTACACTTCAAAGTGAGTGAAAACATTGTCTTGCTCTCCTACATGCATTTCCAGCCCCATGTCTAAGTGTTAACTAAGTGCCTTCGCCCCTTGCTTCGGGAATTAGAAGTATTCATGAAGAGGTGGAACAGATATTTTGGGGACAGAGTGGGCCTTCCCCCAAACACCCTGGAATGAGCCGTGACCACTTCTCCCCGGCACTCATCACTTGCCTGCATTGGGAATTGCCTTGTCCCAGCACTGGTCTGTTGAGTAGCTGTTTATATCTGCCCTTCATGTATTATCCCCTGATGCTTGTTAAGTTTTGTCACCACTGGAGTTACCTGCTTCAAGCTGTAAGATCTTGATTCAGTGCAACTGAGCACCTATAGTGTACAAGACCCTGAACCATCTGTATCTGGGATACAAATGTGCTCAGTTGTTGACGTTCACAGTCTTGTTGAGCAAACCCTACCCCACCATGTCTCCTACATGAGCTGAGTGCTGTTGGAGAGCTGAGCCAATTGCCCTGGGACCCCAAAGGAGAGAGGGCTGCAGAGAGGAGGGGCCCAGCATCTCCTCCACCTGGCCTCTCTCTCTTGGTTTGTGTATAAATTAGGGTTCTTTGGTTGCAAGCAACAAGGACTCTGACTAATTTGTACATAAAAAAAGAGGTTACCAGAAAGATTTTAGGAGTAAATAGAATAGAAATAAGAACCGAACAGGTAGATATCAAGAAGGTCAGGAATCTAGGCAGAGATGGGGCTCTCAGCCCCAAGAACTCCTCGGAGTATGTACTTTTTGAGAGTTGCCTTTGAATGGTCCAGTTATAACTGTATGTCTCTGCTTTAGGGTCAGATCATGGGAGAGAATCTGATTGGCCAGTTTGGGTCGTGTGCCCATGGCAGGTATTGCAATTGGCTGCCCCATCAGAATGATCTAGAAAATGGAGGGACAGTTCCCTAAAGGAAAAGGGATGCTGTTACCAGAATAAGAAAGAGGAAGGATGCTGGGCAGACAAAATGACAAAGCCCAACTTAGTCACAGGCTAGAGGGTGACACCCCTGCCTGCTGGGTCTACCTTTGACTTGGGCTCTTCCCATGGCAACCACAGGCTGAGCAAAAGGCTGTAACCAATGAAAATCACTGTGTACAGAGCAGCCTCAGTCTCCTCATGTTGCAGGTGGATAAACTGAGGCCCCAAGACAGGACATGACTTGTCCCTGGTCACAGCCTCAGTTCTAACCTGCAGCCAGTGCTGAACGAGGAGCACACAGAAGGTCAGACTGGACCCACAGGCTTCTGCTTCTGGTAGAAAATGTCCATACCAGAAATGGAGTAGGGGTGAGGGTCCCTATGGAAGCCACTGGGAGGGGTCCTAGCACCCTGCACATGAAAGGTTAATACAGATGCTCCATAAATATTTGTCCAACTGCCCTGGCTCTACCCTAGTGCTGGGAGGCAGAGTTGACTCCTCATACTTCTAGTACCACACCCAGGGTCCAAACAGAAATGCCAGGATCGAGTCCCTGGATCCTGGGCCCCTGTGGGAGTGACCTGTCTGGGGCTGTGTCCAGCTCCTGGCTCTGGTGGGCCTTTCTGAGCTGGCCCTGGGGCTCCTAGAGTGACCCTTCCTCCAGGGCCTCAGGACGTCCACTGCAGAGAATGCCAGGCTCAGGCCTCCATCTCAGCCCTGCCCCTCCCCTGCCAGGCGTAGCCAGATCCCTGCAGACCCAGACAAGCCCCATCCCTCTTGGTGTTTACAGTCTGTGAATACTTGTGGCCGTTTCTGCTGCACTGGCAGGGCTGGGAGGACTCATCTATTCTGTCTGCCCTTATTAAGTCAGTCTACCGTCCAGACTTTGCCTCTGTTCAGTTTCTCTCCACAGGGCCTTCGGCTACAGCTGACGACCCCCCTGGGGCCTTTTCCCTCCCCAAGCTTGGCAGGGTGCCTCTGCAGCCCCTTAGCTCTCTCTTCCCCTATGCCACTGTCCCTTGGCCTCTTTCTAATCCTCTTTCCCCCATGAGGTCTCATTTCAGCCTCAGCTGATCTGCCCTCACCTCCTAAGTCCCTTCCCCTGGAAGTTCCAGCCTCCAGCTTGAGAATTCAGGGTGTGGAGAGGGGATGGGCCCTGTTCCCATCCCACTCAGTCCTCTCCTGTCCAGCTGGCACGGGGAGGGCCTTCCCTTTGCTGGCCTTCACATGCTGGGCCACTTCTGCCCGCTTCCAGCTCATTAGTGCAGGTACGACAGAAGCCAGACCTGACTCCTGCCCAGCACTGAGCTCACGGCCCCTGCTTGGGCGGGCCCCTTCCCGCTCTCCTGCCCAGCGCCCTGTGTTCCCACCCAGTCTGGAGCATTTGGCACGTGGCATGCAGCCCTCCTCCCTAGCCGGCCCCCCAGAGTCCTCTCTCGCGCGCGCGCGCGTTCCCTGGCCTGGCTCTCTTTCCAGGGTCTGGAAATGGGGAGGCCTTTCTGCTTGGGGATCCTATGGATCTAGCCAACCTTCCTCAGCCAATACTGAGCCAGCGTGAAAGTCCACAGGCAAGTTTTGTTGGGATGAACTGAAGAGGTCATAACTCCTAGGGCTGGACAGGACAGCCTCAAGCCATCTAGCCCTTCCCCTGTCTTCTGGAAAAGACATTAAAACTATCCCAGATGGACAAGAATTTCACTAGCTTTTAGGGACAGCTGCCGTCCCTTTGTCTTTAACAGGGAAATGTCACGTGAACATTGTTTAATGCGTAAACTCTCTTGCTGTCCTTTCTCCTCACACATCCTCACCTTCAAATCCTGTGTTGAACCAAAATCTTCTCCACTGCAGTTTTAGTCAGCTCCCCTTCACACTGTCCTCAGCAAGCACGAAGAATACATGATCACCATTTTCTACCTTAAACAAACACGTTAATATACATGAAGACCTGATGGAATCTTCCTTTGCTTTCTTTTTCTCTGAGCTGAGGCATTTCAAGACCTTTCTTCTGGGGCATGTACACTGACCATCCCAGTCACTTCTTCTTGACTGACCCTCCTGATTTGCCCTGAGTTATCCAACCTCTTCAGAACCCCGGTGGTGGAGCCTGTACCTCTAGCTTAGGTGAACATTGAAATACATTCGTGGGTTATGAAATCAATGTAGTGAGTCACAACCAGCGTTAAAGAAAAAAAAACTGGAAGAGATGTCATAGGGAACATGAGAAGGCATTGCTTGTAGCCAGGGTAGGTCGTTCCAGTTACATATGTACACCCATAAGTAGACAGTCATGTTGTAACATGTGCTTCGTACTGTGAGCTGTGGTTACAAAGTTTGAAAGCCACTGTTCCCAGCTGACCTGTGCTGCTGGTGCCATTTGGTGTGGAAGTAGGGGTCGTGGTCATCTGTGAGACTGCCAGGCCCTAGGACTCCCTTGGGGTCAGGGCACGTGGAAGGAGAGACCAGAGAAGGCGAATCTGGAACCCTGTATCTAATGGAATCTGTGGGAGCAAGATGGGATGGTTGTTGAGGGAATAGAGGGGGAGTGGATGGGCTAGAGGTTAGATGATCCCTGAGGTCCCTTTTGACTGAGATTCTACCGAGGCCCCACCTTTACACTGTATACCTTCACACTCTTCCTTTACTCTTCCCACGTGCTGGAGGAGTGAGCCAGGCCCCTTGGTCCTGATTCCTCATGCCGTGAGCTATGGTGTTAGGAACAGTGGTTCTGGTGACTTGTCACAGGGGATGCCCTGGTGGCTGGGAATGCAGTAATACAGATATCAGTATTGTCATCCATACAATGAGAAGCACAAACTGCTGCTATCTCCTCTTTCTTCCTCTTCACCCCTCCAGCTGTGGTTCTTGTCCAGAGACAAGAAAAAAGACTGTTGGGTTTGACTTCATGAGGCAGACTCAGAAGTGTGCACTTAGCTCTTCTTCCTCCAGCTCTGTTACCCACCTGGGTTGGCATATTCTTGGAACTTTGGGGCAGTTCTCCTTGTACCTCAGAATGAACAGACTCTGTGAGGGGGCCTGGCATGTAGAAGAGGCCCAAAAAATGTTTTCTGGGCAAATGAATTGCCTCTTGAGTGTCTGTTTTGATGACCAGGCATCACCATAGCTTGTGAGGTCCACTCTAGGGTCTGTTGAGAAGGATTCCTTCCCCTTTGCCGTGGAATGAGAGTTCATGCTGGAGCAATGTCAGCAGCTACAGTCATGACCCTTGGCAACTCAGGCTGTGCGGAAGCTCCACACAGCTTTCCGAGTCCTTGAAAATACTCTTGCAACTTCTAGATGTTGGTTTTATTTGTACACCCTGGTGGCCATTCCTGGTAGGTGACTAAGACAGGGCATCAAACAAACAAACAAACAAAAAGTCCCAAGTAAGAAAGCTGCGTTAAATTCTTCTTGAACCCGCTCACGTGATGGGTCTCCAGCTCCATTTTGCCCTCAGGGGATATGCAGATACATTTGTGATTCGTCTCCTCCTCCTCTTCCTATCTCAGGAACCCTCCACACGGTTACCGTGAACTTCATCTTGCATCCTCTCCTTTCCATGTCTTTTCTCTAGGGGGATGTTGGACGAGTGTGAGGCAGAGCCACAAAGGCAGCTGTGGGATTGGCCTTTAGGCACATATTTAAAAATGAGCACTGGTCCTCTCATGCAGTCTCTCTGGCCCTTCAGCCTATTTTCTTCTGGTCTCCCAGGATTACTCAGTTTGCTGCATTGACTTTGGTGAAACTTGCTGTTGTGTGACCGCTGACCCCTCGGCTAGCCTATGGCTCATGAGAGCCCTCAGTGGTGGAAGGACTCCTGGGCAACAGCAATGAGGTCCCTGGGGTGTCAGAAGGCAGAGCCACTCTACCTTCCCAAAGGTCAACTCTCAATGTCTGAGACAAGGAGCCCAAGGCCAAGAGTGAAGAGGAAATCTCGGGCAAAGAGAGGTAATGAAATCTTCGGAAAATCCTGGGCCTTTCGTAGACTTCCTCCCATGTAGAGATCCTTTCTATAATGCCCATCCAGCCTCTGAACACTTCTGCTGTCAGAGAGCTCATTACTCAGGACTGGGATCTGTCCTATTGTTGGACAACTCCAAAAGCTGCATTTTCTGTAAGTGGAAATCTGTATTCTTATGTTCTTTCTTGTTCCTGACCCTGGATCTGGAACAACACTGTGAACCCTACTGTGGCAGAGATAATTTTCAGGTGACATCTCAGTAACTTTGACTAGAGTAGGCCATGCTCTCTCTCCTTCTTTAAATATTCTCTTTCCTTGGATTCTGTGCCACTTCCTCCTTCTGCTTGGGATATTCCTTTATTATTTCCTTTGCAGGATCATTCTTCTTCCCCCAACCTCAAAGTACCAAACCTTTAACTCAAAAAAAAACCCGTTATTGAGGCATATTTTGTTTATTATATAATTCACCATTTTCAAGTGTACAATTCAATTATTTTTTAGTAAATTTACCAAGTTGTGCAACGATCACTGTAAATCAGTTTTAGAAAATTTTTATCACCTCAATATGCTGTCTTGTGTCTGTTTACTGTTAACTCCCTTCCCCCTTACTCCCACCCCGTCCCTTGAATCTACTTTCTGTCTCTATAGCTTAGCCCTTTTTATATATTTCATATAAATGGAATCATACAATACATGGTGTTGTGACTGGCTTCTTTCACTGAGCACAGTGTTATTGAGGTTCATCCATATGGTAGCATATATTAGTAGTTCACTCCTTTTTATTACTGAATAGTATTGCATTATATGGATATACCAGATTTTGTCTGTCCATTCCCCAGTCAATGGGCATTTGGCCAATAGCTAACCTTTGGTTTTTATGATAATACTGCTAAGTCTGCATTATTCATGTGCAAGTTTTTGTGTGGATCTATTAAACCCTTAACTCTTCTCACACCTGAGGCAGTCTCTTCCAAGTCCACAACTCTAAAGCACACACCCACAGGCTTTTTCTTCTGGGCACACAGTTAGATTACATTTTCCAGCCTCCCTTGTTTTAAGGAATGGCCATGTGAGTGAGTTCTAGTCAATGGAATGTGGATAGAGTGATGTCACCTCTTCTAGGCATTGTCCTTTACAAACCTGTGCAATCTTCCATATTTTTTTTTCTCTCTCCATCTATTGGCTGAATGAAAAGGAGGAAGAATCTCTATATTGGAGCTCCATGATAGAAGAATCCTAGGGCCCTGCATGACTATGTGGATCAGAGCTCTGCTTGATGTGAACAAAAACAAACTTACTGTGTTGGGGTTGTTTGTTATTGCAGTTAACCTGTTATGACTAATGCAGACACAAAACAACTGAATCCCTCTCTTATCCAATAATCCTGCAAACAGTCAAAGATTGCCAGACTCTCCTCCACCAAGATTCTCTTCTCCAGTATCTCAACTACTCCTCCTGGATTGTATTTATCTTCATTCAGGTCACCTTCTCCTGGACATGCTTCAGTGTTGTAACAAGCAATTTAAAACATGGTAGCAGAATTAAGCACAAAACTGCCATTGTGTCTTAACAGCTTAGAGTACACTGTTACCCTCTCTGTTCTGAGCCTTGGATTCTATCCAAGATGGCACTAGACCTTTTAGAAGTTCTCTTTGTTAGCTTATTTCAAACCATTGGTTAACTAGCATCTCCCTTATCAACAGTCTCTGCACCTCCTCCCACTCCCAGCTCAAATAAGGTCATTTCACATGAACTACTATCAAAGCAAGTATCCCTCATCCTTTAATTATCACTTTTTTTGGACCAAGATGCAAGACTTTTTCACCTATCTCTATTAAATCTCAACTTATCTAGATCAGTTTACATCTTGCTTCTATCATCCAGTTTTATCATTTATTCCTCCAGTTTTATGTCATGTGAAAATTTGATAAAAATGCCTTTTGTGACTTCATCCAAATTGTGAGAAGTCTTTTACAGGCCACATCCCTGTCTCATGTGCTACTGTAGATCTCAATGAACCTCCGTCCATTCTTCCATGTGGGGAATGGTTGTTTAAACATCTATCATATATCTAACTGTATTACTGTAGGCTCCATATTTTCCTAGCCTATCCACGTTGAATATCATTTGAATTTCTTTTGACTATCATTGAAAAATCTAGCAAAATTTCACTGATCAGGAACCCCATTGAAAAAAGAAATGAAGTAGACCCAGGTGTGATTTAATTTTTGTGAACTTGGCTCTGGTAATCATGGCTGTGCCTCCTTCTCACCATCCTTTTCACCTTCTCCGGGCTGAGACTTGTCCTGCCTTCCAGACACCACTCAGATAGCATCTTCTCTAGAATCTTCCCTGACCAATTGTCCCATATTACCAGGCTGGAGTGCTCTGTCCTTGTATTCACGTTACACCCTGAGCTTATCTCAATCACAGCACTTACCATGACAGATGTTGCTGCCTTCTTACTACACTGGAAGCTCCTTGAGGATAGGGACTAAGCCTTATTCTCTTGGCAACACTGGGGCCTGACAAAGGGGTGCTCAATAACTGATGGCTGAAATGCACCAGGCACTTCCCAACTATCTGTTTGATGTCAACCACATACGGCTTATCTATCTATGGGGCAAAGCTATGTGGGAGGCTGCAGCGTGGGTGGGCTTGGAGATGTATATATTATGATACTTAGGCATGACATAACTTCAACAACATGAGCTTGTGGGATTGGAGAGGAACCTGAGGTCAAGGAAAAAGGAGACTGGGGAACAGGAGCCTGACTAGGGGACTGAGTCTCCAGCGGAAGCCGGGTCCAGAGAGAGTGGGAAATTCAGACAGTGGAGCTCCCTGGGGAAAAGGTTGGGAAAAAAGGGACAATCAGATTGGTGAGTCATGGCAGCAGGAGCCCAGGGAGTAGGCCAGACCTGCCGCATCAGCAGCTCCACAATTTCTATAAAAGGGGAGCCATGTCCAGGGACAGACTGGCTGGAAGCTGGGCTGGGGCATTGTTTTTAAGCAAGGCAAGCTCACTGGCTTTATGTCAATTGGTGTTTATTTGGGGTGGCTTTGGGTGGGTTGATGGAGATTAAGAGCATGCAGCTTCCTCCCCACATAAACGACTCGTTGCTATTGACCAGAGGACATCAGTTTCAGAATTCCAGATAGTTTATCCCCTCCAGGGCCAGCTGGTGGCTTGGATGTGGGGAACAGGTCTGTCTTTCTGAGAAAAGGAACTGACCAGAGCTAAGCCCCCCATAAATTGATCCCAGCCTACTCCTCTAGCCTCATCCCCTTCTACAACCCCCATTCCTATCTAAACTCCAGCCACATAAACTACTTGTAATGCCCCAATAGCCCAGGCTTTGTCTTACGTCCATTTTTCGTATATGCATTTTTTTGCATATGCAGTGCCTCTCCTTGGCACATCCCCCTCCCCTACACGGTAAACTTTCCCTTAGCCTTCAAGATTCAAGTCAAAGTCAGGATTCTGAGAAATGCTCCCTAGCCAACCGCCACCCTGCATGGTTAGCACTTCTTCAGTGAGCCGGAAAGACTGTGTTAATTCCCCTACTGAAGCACTTCCCATCACTCCGGCAGTGAGGATATCCTACCCGTTCCCAGTGCCTGGCACAGTGCCTGGCATGTATTAGGTGCTCAAAAATCATTTGTGGCATGAGAGGGCATCATGATCCCAGCCAAACAGGCTGAGCATTAGAAGGTAGGCAGGTGCTTAGAGGCATCTCAGGCAGCGAGAGGAATTCCAGGCCCCACCAAATAGTGCACCTGAGAATATCAATACACATCTTGAGACTGAGGCTGCAGGTGGCAGGTTTCAGCAGCTAGGCAGGGGCAGATTGTGTGTGTGTGTGTGTGTGTGTGTGTGTGTGTGTGTGTGTGAGAATAAGAGAGAGAGAGAGAGAGAGAGGCCAGCCCTCCGTGGAGCAATGGCTCAATCAGAAATGGGGACTGTTTCCCCTCAATCATCACGGACCCTTCTCTCTTTCTTCTTGCCAACTGGAAGAGGGAGATGCTGACAGCTTATCTCCAATACGCCCTCCCTGGCCCCTGACTGCATCCTTCCCCACCAGCAGCTTTGGCATCTGCACCTACCCTTTCGGAGATGTTCCCAGGCTCCGAGGCCCCGCTGCTGACATGCACAACCACTCTTGGCTTCCATGACCGAAACAGCCAAATGGCTCCCAGCTTCTTAGAGCCGTTGAAAGAGAAAGAGCTGAGAGGTCTGGAAGTCAGGAGACCCTGGTTCAAGTGCTGGTGCTGCCAATAACCAGTCATGTGACCTTGGACAAACATCCCTCTCCCTTTGGGCCTCAGTTTCCTCAACCGTAAATCAAAAGACTGGGCTGGCTGATCTCTCAGGGGGGTCCCCTCCAGTGTTCACATTCTGTGGATCCTGCAGTTCTTGGATCCACGCCCCCCCCTTGTCTGTCTGCTCCTCAAATCAAAATCTGAGTGTTGACAGGGAATTTCAGCTCATCCAGTAAAATCTCTTTTTATAGATGAAGAGACTGAGGTCCCTGGAGGGCAGGGGGCATGATCAGGGAGACCCTGGGGGCACATGTAGACTAGAAGCAGGGTCTGTGCTCCCTGCCGTGATCTGACCTTGTCCTAAACGACGGCCTTGACCTGTGCTGCTGGAAAATGTGTGATTAGTTGTTTACAAGTCTGTTTCTCCTTCTCTGTTGTCTTTGGGTGGAGATGGGGAGGAGTGGAGTGCTGCTGAGGAGGTGCCCGTGACAGCACCATCTTCAGGCAGGGACTTGAGGGGGAGTGAGAAGAAAGTGGGCAGTGGCCAGAGCTTCATGACTGGATGTGGGGGGTGAAGAGGAGGGGAGGAGAGGCAGACGCCTTTCCTTCCTCCCTTGGCCATCAGCCTCCTCCGGCCTGAGGTCTGGTCTGGCGAGGCAAAGCACAGAGCATGCCTCTGCTGTCTGTGTGAGTTCCTGAGGAGTGAGATCTTTAATTTTTGTCTGCTGAGCCCTGATGGGCGAGGGGCCAGCCTATGTTACAACCTCCCTGAGGCCCCTGGGCCAAGGCGCTCAGACCAGAGTGGACGGAAACAAGGAGTGAGTCATGCAGACGGGCTGGGGCCCACTGGGATCTGGCTGCACCTCCTCCCTCCTCCGCCTGCTGTCTGTGCCCTGTCCTGGGGAGTTTTAGGGTCTGGGCCTCTCCCTCAGGGCTTGGGGTCCTAGAGAGAGTGTTGGGGGGCACCAGGGCAAACCTCATTGAGTGTCCTCATTCTCAACATATGACTCAGGGAATGCAGGTCAGGAGATGATGGCAGAAGGTGCCATCCCCCTTTCTTTGCCTTGATGATGAACAGTGACAAGGAGCTGCTTATAGGACTCTCTGGGAAGAGCTTATTCTAGAAAGATCCTACAGCAGCCCCTGTTCTCTGTCCCCACACCTCTATCCCTTGGGGTGTGAGGGATGCCACTGTGTCCCAGCAGGAAGCCAAGGTAGGGACAGACTGGGAGACTCCAGTGACAGCCAAGGGAAGTTGCTTCTGCACACCTTGTCCTGAAATTCCTGCACAGACATTCCAGAATCCAGGATAGGTCTGCACAGTCCTTCAGCCCATAGGGCTTTTGCTGTGGGGATTTTGAAAGGATAATACAGTGTGTGATCCCTCCTCATCCAAATAACCCCCACCCCACCTAGTGGGGCACTTGAAGCCCCTGTGGTCTTAGTGGGGAGAATTAAAAGGAGGAGGACTTCCAGGCTGCTCCCATTGTTTTCCTGCTCAGGTCTTCAGAGACTCTGCTTGGGGAGAAGTTATGCTTCAGCCCCCAGGAATTCTAGAAGATTCCACTCCAGCCAGAGGCTGAAGGAATTTATGCAGGTCAATAGGAAATGTTGTCTGAGCTTTAACTAAATGCATGGAGCTTTCAGATCAACCCACCCATGTATCAGAGACTGGAAATGAAGGGAAATGGGGTGAAATCAGTTATTTTGAAGAGCTGCCCATTTCACATCATTGCAGGACATCCTGGAGCGAGTGCAGTGTGCTGTAGTGGAAACAGCACGGACTTTGGAGCTGTTCAGACTTTTTAGTTGAATCCTGGCTCGACTCCTAGCTGTATGACCTTGAGCTAGAGACTTCACCTCTCTGGGTTTGTGAAATGGAAATTACAATGCCTACCACACAGGGCCACGTAGACGCTCTATCTCTGTCCTTTCTCTTTTCCAGAGAGAAAAGCTGAGGATTGAGATGAGCCTTACTCAGCAACTGAAGACGACTTGACGTAGAGTAATCGTGGCCTCCTTCCTTCTCCTTGGCCAGTGGGAATCAGAGTCGCTGTAACTCACCATGATGACTTTTGTCTGCCCTTGACCTGAAGTGGACCCCTGGCTGTAAATGGGCCTGAGGAGGGTGGGATGTGCTTGGTGGGGGTTGACTCGTGACAGCAATTCCGTGTGGCCGTCAGCACCCCCCACCACACCACAAACAGCGGTAAATGCTTCTGGTTCCCAAAGAAACGCAGCCGGAGGTGCATTTTCAGAGAAATGCTCCTCTGGAAGCTGGTGTTGGTTTAGTGTCTGGAACCAGACAAACCAGAAGTGAATCTTAGTGTGAATCCATACTGGCTTTGTGATTGTGAGTAAGTCATTTTACTTCTCTGAGCCATCATTTCCCCATATGCTACATGGTGAAATAATAGTACTTCCTTCTAGATTATTGTGAGGATTAAATGAGAAAATGTCTGTAAAACACACTGCCTGGTACATTTTAAGTGCTCAAGAAATACCAGTTGCAAATGGAGTCGCAGTAATGGATGCCCTGAAGGTGGGGGTGGCAAGGAAAGCATCATTATCTTTATTTTCAGAAGAGAAAATAGAAGCCAGGCGTAGCTGAGAACTGAGCTCAGTTCACAGAAGACAGAAACAGTCACGCTCAGCCGGAGCAGACGGCACTGGCAGACTAGGGCAGGGTGGTTGTGAGCTCTGGGGGAATGCCAGGCCGTGGTGTCTGAGGTGGAGTGGTCTTGGCAGCCCCTGTGGGCCTTGAAGGCCTCGTACAGGAGGGAGCTGGGGCCTCCATACAGCCTCCACCTTCCAAACTGGAGGCTGAAGCTGCAGAGTGCAGGGGTCCCAGCTGCCCAGCATCAGGACAGGAACATCCAAGCCCATGAGCTGCTCCCATCTGGAAGGCTGGGGGCCCAATCAACCTTCCTTCAGCTTTTCTGCCCACTGATTAACCAGGAAATGTGTTATTTGTTCTGAGCAGGGGAACAAGCTCTCCTGGGGAGAGGAATTCAGGGCTGGAGGTCCAGTCACTTCCAAGGAAGAAAAATCTCTGGAATTCTGTCGAAAGTCTGGGTCTCAGCAAAGGGAGCAGAAATACAGTCCTTGTTTTTGGTCCTTATTTACCAAATTAGTTCAGGTTCTGGTAGCTCTCTGTCTGCCAGCATTATTCCAACAAGACATGGGAAAGCAATTAGGTTGCCTGGGGTGTCCAGCAGACTGCCATCCCCTCTCGTGGTGCACGTGTCCCGGCAAAACTTTCCCTGCTGGAATCTTTTTATCAACCCCTTGGGACTCTCTCTGCAAGGTTTCCAGAGATGACTTCCCTCCCAGACTCAAGAGATGGGTGAGTAGGCTTAGCAGCATTCTGTGCCTCATTAGGGAAGAAGCTGGGACCAAGAGTAAGGAAGTGACACATGGTGAGTCAGGGGCCATGCTGGAAACAGTTAGCCCCCTTTCTTTTACTGAGCAAGGAGGGTAGAGGGGGACAGAAAGTTCTTAAACTCCATGTCCCCAGGGAATGGAGTTGTGGGCTAGCAGGCAGGGAAGAAGGCTGGGGAATGTGCATTGGGGGTACTGGGGTGGTGACAGCAGCAGATGTGGTTGGGAAAGGTACCACTTCAGTTGTGAGGAGGGCCACCGAGGCACAAGCCCAGGGGTAAGGGAAGATGGTGGAAAGTTTGGGCTCAGGTGGGAAATGACCAAAGTTTGAATCCTGCATCTACTGCTTAGCAGCTGTGTGATGTTGGGCAAGCCAGTAGCCATTCCCAGCCTCAGTTTCCTCCTTCGTAAATGTGGAAATCATAACAACTCCTTTATTTGCTTAAATGAGCCAATTTATGGAGCATGCTTAGCACAGTGCTTGGACCACAGTAGGCTCCATAAATTTTGGCAGCTTAAAAAAGAAAAACAAATAAAAAATTCAAGTGTTTATGGGATTGGAGATTCCGAAGAGCTGCATCCACGGGTTCCAACAGTTACAGGGAAAGGGAGTGATGGGCATTAGGGGAAGGCAGGACGAGAGGGTGGCACTGGGATGGAGGATTAGGACATGCCAGTCTTAAAAGTGGATTACCCAGGCTGTGGGCCCCCAGGAGAACAGGGTGAGAATTTCCAAGGACCACTTGTCCTCACCAAGGAGTGGGAGAGGTGCCTAGTGGTGAGGGAAGTGTGTCTGCGTGAGGGTTTTGGCTGAGGTGGAGCAGTGAGAGGCTGAATGGGCGGCAGACTTCCAGAAGTGCAGACGGAGGAGACGGAGCAGTAATAATGACTTGGACACATGGGAGGAAAAAATAGCTCAGGGACGAAGATGATGCCAAGGTTTCTGGCCTTGGGAGGCTCATGGGGATCTGAGGTGAGCATGGAGAGATTCAGTTCTGAAGGAACTGGGCAGGTGCGGGGGAGAGGAAGGGAACCCGGAACTAAAGAGTTGGGTGGATAACGGGGCAAGGAGCAAAGAGTGGGAGCTGAGGCTCTCCATAGCTGTGAAGGAGCAGTGTGTCAGGGAGAGAACCGAGCATTCTGGAAATTGAGATGCCATTTGTCCCAAAACGCAAGGCACAAGATTCAAGAGATCCTTAGGGCCAGCCCTAAAGGCAGCAAGCACATGAACTTGGATCAGTAACGACTATCAGGACCTCAGGGTGCTGGCCCAGTGGCGTAGCAGTTAAGTGTGCACCCTCTGCTGCTGGCGGCCCGGGTTCGGATCCCAGGCATGCACCAATGCACCGCTTGTGAGGCCATGCTGTGGCGGCGTCCCATATAAAGTAGAGGAAGACGGGCACAGATGTTAGCCCAGGGCCAATCTTCCTCAGCAAAAAGAGGATTGGCATGGATGTTAGCTCAGGGCTGATCTTCCTCACAAAAGAAAAAAAAAAAGGAACTCAGTTTTTCTCTCTTAAAATGGGTCTGATGATACAAGTCCTCTCTACTTGATGGGATTATTCTGCCATTCATTCAGTTAGCCATCCAGTGAACACATATTTCTTGGCTGTCTATTAGAGGCAAGCACTGTTCTAGGTTCTGGGGAAACAGTGATGACAACATACCTAGGCAGACAAGATATCTATTCCTTCATAGCTATCATTGTGGCTTGGGAACCTGGACAATAATGATTTTCTAAGTTGTTGAACAGGATTTTTCCTTTGGTCTTCAAATTTATGCTGAAGCCAAAAAAGCTAGAACAATAAGGACTAAATATTCTCATATTCCAAAGAGAAGTACTAGACACCTTCCTAAAGGCAAAACAAGTTCAACCACTATTAAGCCACATCCCTCGATTCAAGTCTATAAATGAAAGGGATTGTTGAAAGTCTTGAGTTGAAGAATGTTGCATCAGTAGGCAGGGCTGAGATTTCCCCTGAGGGTACTCCCCAATGCAAACCAAGTGAACGAGGCCCTAAGAAAACCAGTCATAGAGATGGGGGGCCTCCAAGAAGAGGAAACTAGCATGACTCCCCATAACTCTGCCTCCACTGATGCTGGCTGAGTTGCTGGAAGCTGCAAGCACCCCAGTGCCCCAAAGCACAGCAAGAAAGTTCTTGAGAGAACCAACATACGTCTTTAGGAATTGGGGATGTTCATAAATGAAGAGACTTGTGTGCACTTCCTGTCTGGAGAATTCTGATGGTGGAGCCTAGCTGGAGTGACCTCTACACAGCAGGGTGAGGAGGAGCCCACTCACCATTGGTTTGCTGGCATGGATGGGAAAGTTCCATGGGGGACAGAGTTTACAGGAGTCTGCAAGAGGTTGTCAAGAGGGTGCTTTGATACAGCAGTGCAGGGTGGAGGTCCTGCAGAGCACCTCCCAAGAACCCACAAATGTGCACATGAAAGAGCCACCTGCCAGCCAAGGGCACCTGTCACACAGCACTTTGCCACTTTTTCTCTCACACCTCTCCCCCAACCCTGATATGGAGGAGCCACAGCAGGAAAGGAAAGTCAGAAAAACAGGCCTCATCCCACTCTCCCCGCTACAAGATCTTGAGCCAGGGGCCAAGCCTTTCGGGGGAGGGGAGGAGTATTAAATTGGATACAAGATTGATTAAATTGGATGAGGTTCTGGTTTGGACAGGACCAGACTTTTTAGTGCCTGAAAATTAGTCTTAATTACAGAAATGAGACTGTTCGTGTGATTGGTAGGGATGGAGAAGCCAAGGACTCCACTTGAGATGTCATTAAGGGTAGGGAAGGGAAATTCACCATAATATGGTTGAAGGCAGTGAGGGGAGAAAATTATAGCTGTTTCTGATAGTCCCTTTTCAGGTTCAGCCCATTCAATAAATAAGTTACACAGGTAAACAAATAAATAAGATAATTTCAACTAGTCAGAGCAACGAATGTAAAGTAGGGTGTTGTGTTAGAAAGTGATGACTTGGGAGACTAGGGGCTCTGGGATGGCCACTCCAGGAGGTGATATTTGAGCTGAGAGGAGAGGTGATGAGGAGCTAGTCCTGTAGACATCTTGGAGATGAGTGTTCCAGGCAGAGGGAAGTGGGCATTAACTTGGCTTGTTCAAGAGCAGAGAGGAGGCCAGTGCCTCTGCAGTGTGGTGAGTGACCAGCATGAGGTGAGATAGAGAGGGGGCCAGTCACGCAGGGCTTTGTAGGCCAAGGTCAGGAGTCGAGGCTATATTCCAACAGTAGCTGTTAACTGTGCCGGTCCTTTGTGTAGTGCCGCAAGTTGTAAACGGTGCCCTGCTGCCTGCTCCTCCCCCTGCCTCTCCAGGAAACAGTAGGCGGCAGAAATGAACGCGGGTGGCCGTGGTTGCCAGGCTTCTAGGCCTTAGGGCAGGGCACCCTGGGTCTGAAGGATGAGCTGATTGTTGGGGGTACTCAGATGGGTGGCAGGTGGTATTCTTGCACCCCTGCCCTCTCACTGCCGACACAGGAAGATGTGGGCACAGACACCGGATCAGTCGGAGGCTCGTCGAATCCCTCTCCGGGAAACTCCGGAGAGAGTGAGGGGCTGGGCTGGGAGTCAAGAGGATGGAGCTCTGATCCCGAGGCAGGAGGCCAGGATTTTATTCCCTCCTTGGACACACGCTGTCTCCTTGAGTGACCTTATTCCAGATCCTCCATGTCTAGGCCTCTCTGAGAAAGAGGATACCTCTTCCAGGATCTGCCATCACGGCCTCAGGCCTAGACTCGACCCTGACGCAACTGGAAGGGGATTAAGATCAAGGAGCGAAGGCCATTGGCGGCGGCGGGTCTCGCTACAAGCTGTAGGACAGCCAAGGACGGGGTCAGCTCCACTAGAGGGCGCGCGCCCCCAGGTGACCTGCCAGCGGTCCCGCGTCCGGCCGCGGCGGAGGGAGGCGAGCTCCCCGCGGGGGCCCAGAGCGAGCAGGCACCCGGGGCGGGCGCCCCCCGTGGCCGGGGTGGAAAGCGAAGGGGCCGGGCGCCGGTCCCTCGGGTCCTCTCTCTGTCCCACCGTTCTTGGTACCTCTCCTGGCTTCCTTCAAACCTTCGAGGCTGCAGCCTTGGTCATCCAACCGGGAATTTGTCCCTGAGGTTAGGGGCGGGAGATAAATTTGGGACAGGTCAAGAGTTAGAGCAGCTTGCCTAGGATAGGAGGAAGGTGGCTCAGGTGCCCCTGTCCCGGCAGGCGTCATCTCCCCTACCAGCCCTCGGGTCAGCCCTGCGCCGCTCCTAGCTCCTCACGGGTTAACCCCCCTCGCCGCCCGCTCGCTTCCCGGTGCCAAAGTGGGTGTTGCTGGAATTCCTCTCTCCCTCTCCCGTAATGAGGGGGCTGAGCTGTCCCTCCGAGGAGGGGGCATGGTGGGGATAAAAGAGACGAAAAAACAGGGGGAGATTTCCAAAAATAAAACCCTGCGGTTCCCCTTCAGAAGGCTACAGTGACGGGGAGAAGGCGCGAAGGTGCAGCAGCGGTGCGCGCCCATTGGAGACCCAGCGCGGAGACAGACGAGGCGCAGAGCGCGCAGACCCGGGCCGCTCCCGCCGTCCAGCCCTTGCTCCCGGGAGAGCCGGGCCCCCAGCCTAACTCCGGGGGCCCCTAGACCAGGAGAAGCGGGCCGCCAGCAGGGGTCCGGAGCGCAGCCCGCCGGCGGCCAGGCGTACCGACTGCAAATCCCGGGGCTGTTATCGCCTGCACCCCTCTCCAGCCGCCTCCGGCGCCATGAGGTCACCGACCACCGCCCGCTGTTCCGGGCGCGCCCTGTGGAACCCCTGGAAGAGCTTCCTGCCGCTCATCTTGGCTCTCTTCGTGGGCATGGGTCATGCTCAGAGGGAGCCGGTGGGAAGACAAGAGCCGGCGGGCAGGGACGCAAATCGGCTGCGGCGCCCCGGGGGCAGCCACCCCGCAGCGGCTGCAGCCAAGGTGTACAGTCTGTTCCGAGAGCAAGACGCGCCCGTCCCGGGCTTGCCGCCCACAGAGCGGGCCCATCTCGGCTGGGGGAGCCCCAGGAGGCCCGCCGAGGCGGAGGCCAAGAGGCCGCCCCGCGCGCAGCAGCCGCGGCGAGTCCAGCCACCTGCGCAGACCCGGAGAAGCAGTCCCCCTGGCCAGCAGCAGCCCACACCCCGGGCCCGCGCCGCCCCGGTTCTCCCGCGCCTCGGGACCCTGCAGCGGCCCAGGGCTGCGCCCCCAACCCCGCCGCGAGGGCGGCTGACGGGGTGAGCACTGGAGAGGGAAGCATGGGGGCTAGGGGAGCGAGGGCCGGGTCTTCCGTGTGCTCATTCGTGGCGGGATGTGCAGGCGAGAGGAGAGGGCACCAGGCTCGTGCCCTTCGTCCCTCTGGCCTCAGTACTGCAGGGAAACAGCACCGAGGCCCCGAAGCCGGGGCTCAGAGATGTGACCCGCTTTCCAAGAGTTGAGGGGAAAGAGAAACACTATCCTCACCCTTTCGAACCCGCTCGCCGAGACCCGACGTTAAATCCTTTCCCAAGGCGGCTCTGCATTCGCCCGCCCTCAGCTAACCGGTGCCCGAAGACGCCCGCAGCGCGGTGGGGATCCGAGAGGGAGCCGGAAGGGGGCAGCGGGGTGGGCGTTCCAGGCGCTGGAGGCCCAGCGGAGGTTGAGCGGGCGCAGAGCGCGGGTAGGTGGAGGATGTCGGAAGCTCCCGAGTGCAAAGGCACCTGCATCTTCGGGAAGGGGGCTGGCGGCAAAGCCTGAGCGTGGGACAAGTGTCTAGGTTGGGGCGCAGGTCAGCCTGGGCCCGCGGAGAGCTGGACGTGGAGTGGGCGTGGGCTCCGGGCGCCTTGGGCGGGAAGCCTGTCCCGGATGTAGCTGCGGCACAGTGGGTCGGTGGAGAGTGGGTCTGTGTATGCACCTGTGCAGCTAGGGGTCAACGTGACTCCCGCGCTCTCGCGACTCCCCTCAACCCTGCAGTTTACTTTTTTGCCCCCTCCTCTGGCACCACCCAGGCGCCCTCGCAGCGTGGGGAGACTCGCCAGCAACCCCCACCCCAAGTCGAGGATCATCATGGCTGAGGGGCGCTGCCTTGCCTGGGTATGACAAGTGTTTCCAGAATGGAGGGCACTGGAGCCCCCGGCAGTGCGGGGGTGGGGTGGGGGCACCGTCGGGGAGGCCGGGAAGGGCTCTGGTAGCCCTTCTTGGCCTGGGCCTGATTAACCAGTTGGGTTTAGTCCCGGTGCTCGGCATGAAGGACACCTGCACCCCCAGCTGTACTCCCGAGGACCATCTGCCTCAGGGCCTTTCCACCTGCCATTCTCCTTGACTGCAGCATTCTTCTCCCCTGTGTCAGCAGGATCCTCTCCTTCATTTTTGTCTCTGCTTTCAGAGGCCTTCTCTGACTACTCCTGCCCACCTTCTCTCCCTTCACCCTGCTTTATGGTTCTTCATAGCACTTATTCCCAGCAGACATACTATATTTCTATTTCTGTTTCTCCGTCTCCCAGCCCACACTAATGTAAGTTCTATGAAAACAGAGGCTTTGCTTTGTTCATTGCTGTGTTACCAGTGCCTAGAACAGCGCCTGCATGTAGCTGATGCTCGTTAACCATCTGTTGAACGAGTGAAGCCCAGCGTAAAGCAGGTGGAGAGTAAACCTCTGCTCGGCCAAGTGGCTTACACATAGGATTAGTTAAGTATTAATGGAGCACCTGCCATGTGTCAGTTTTTTCTTGTCCTGTCCAAGTGAATACATGCTTCCCAAGAGCAAGAGTGCAGACCATGGGATAGGGGCTGGGAACTCTGTCTCTTTGCCCAGAGACAAAGGCGTTGTTCCGGCAGGCAGAGCAACTCAGGTGCTTAAAATTGAGTTGGAGAAATGAACAGATATGTACCAGTGAACGTGCTTTCTAGTATCAGCCACTTCGTGTTAAACACAAAGGAACAGGACAGTGGTGGCTGAGGAGCTCAGAGGAGGAGGTTCTAACAGATGGAGCTCCTGGGGCTCAATCGGCAGCTTGTGGGGAAGCAGAGGGGAGGTGGCAGGAGCGGGGTGCAGAAGTGTAGCACTGCCCAAGGGCTTTTCACTGTTGGCACTGGCCTAGGGGCAAGACTGCACCCTGATGTAGGGAAGCCATGGGGGTGAGGCTGGAGGCATAGGTTGGGCCAGACCACGGAGGAGTTTATACGGCAGGCATTTAGGTGGGGGTGGAGGGAAGGTAGGATAGTTGAGGGTAGAGGTAGGAGGGTGCACTATTAGAAGTCGTGAAATGAGGTGGTGATGAGCAAAGCAAATTGTCAGCACAGTAAGGCTGGTAGATGTGCACAGGTGTATAAGGACATAGGCTGGGTGCCACCCAGAGGCACCTGCAGTACACAGGTGCACACATCATATCACATGCTGGGTTTGGCTTCTCCGCCAGATTATCTTCCTCAGCTTTGATAAAGGAGGAGTTCCTCTGGCCCTCCAGCCAGCCACTCCAAGTCAGCTGGGGAGGGGCTAAGTGGCAATCTTGTCCCGCATCTTTCTCTACCCAGGTGGGTTCTAGCTAATGGCTTCTGACCAGGCTGACCTCCCTGGCAATTGCCTTGTAGGTTGCTCAGGGCCAAGGACCACGTGCCATCTGCTGGTGAAGCTTGGAATTGCATCTCTACTACAGGGGATTCTTCATTCATTCATTCAACAAATATTTGGAAGGCCTCCCATATGCCAGGCACTGTGCTGGATGGTGGGGATACAGCAGTGGCCAACACAGCCTCTGTCCTCATGGAACTTGTAATGTAGTGGGGATTTACTGCACACCACGGAGATTTATTAAGCATGTGCCAGGCATAATGCTAGGTGTCTGGGATACAGTGTAACCAGAGCAGACACAGTTCCTGCGCTAATGAAATTTACAGCCTACAGGAGACTTTTTAAGCCATTGTTTCCCAATATTCAGTGTTTCTTGAACTAGCCTCACAGCATAACACCTTCGTAATGTTTTCTTCTCTCTTTTCTCTCTGGTTCTATTATTTTTCTTTAAATTTTTACATTTTTAAAATAACAGGAATTTGTGTTTTATCTATTTCAAAGTATTTTATATTATGAAGTTTTGTACAAGGAAAAAAAGGTACTGGAAATAATATAACTAACTCAGCTTTTTCAAACCTTAATATTTTGGCATATTTTGCTTCTGACGTTTTTAGTTGAAATTTCCTCTATAAATTTGTCTCCCTCTCTCCCCAGAGTTAACCACTACCCTGAATTTACTCGTGATTCCAATGTATGTTTTTATACTATTATTACAGATGCATGCATCCGTAAAATACACAATATTGTTTTGCATATTTTAAACTTAGATAAATCATACCATACTGTATTATCCTTCTACAATTTGCTTTCCCTCCTCCCCATTAGATTTTTGAGATTTTACCATGTGAATATAATCAGCCCAAGTTTATTCATTTTAACTGTTGTATATTATGCCATTGTCTGAATATACCACAGTTTATTTATCCATCTTCCTGTTTTTGGACACTTAGATGAGTTACATTTTTTTGCTATTACAAACAGTGCCTGACTTATTTTTCTACATAAATAAATCCATTTTCATGAACACTTCGTATCACTATCATAAGTTGAAAATAATACCACTTGTCATGAAGAGAAAGTACCTGTTGGAAAATTGAAACGAAAACAGAAAGTTCTCAAATTCTACCCAGACACCATTATCTTAGAAAGCTCAGCCCTGTGGCGTGTTCTCTCTGTTGAAAAGGGGGACTGGCAGGTGTTGGGGGAGGACCTGGCATGAAGACTGTCCTCAGACAGAGAATTTTTTCACTGATCTAATCGGGCTAGAAAGAGCACTGACGGGGGATCGCTTTCCACCATGTGACTCAGCGTTGTTGATGCTGTGATTGTGGAAACTCAAACCCCCCTTCCTACTCTCAGTGCTGGTCATCCACTTTTTGGAAAATGCTAGATTACCTGAAACAAAGAAGTATTACATGTATACCACGTGTCAGGCACTGTGTTATACCCTAATGGCACAAAGAGGAATAAGAAAGAACCCTCAAGATAGTCAAGATGAGGCACATACAACCAACAACCTGAGACAATCAGTACTAAATGATCCAGGTGGATGGAGAATGGAGAAGGCTGGGTAGATGTCAGGGGAGGTTTTACACAAAGGAGGTAACATTTGATCTGGGATCCTTGGAGTAAGCAAAAGATTTCAACTGGCAATGAAGAGAGGGAAGGCATTCTAGGCATAAAGAGCAGCTTAAGCAAAAGCATCAAAATGTGACCATATAGCTTGCAACTGGGGGACGACAAACTTTGTATCCTTGGAGGATCACAGCCTTGGTTGTGGAAGGTCATGGAGAGGAGGGAGGAGTGATGGGGGCAAGTAGACTGCACAGGCGGGTGAGGTCCTGGTTGGCTTTGTAGAGGCCAATGCAGAGCAGTGGGAGGTTTTTTCTACCGAGGACCAGTATGATCAGATTTGTCCCAGGTGGAGCAGTAGCTGTCCCAGGCTGTTAGCCGGATGTGTCCCCAAGGGTTGGACAATGGTTCCGGATATTGGGCTAATGTTTGCTGAGTGGTGTCACCTGGAATGTTGGGCTCATATGATCTCTGAGTGGTGCTTTCCAGGGAGTCAGAACCACTGAGTCGTTTGCCCCAGCTCGTCAGGCTCATTTGCTCTCTCCAGCTGGCCAGAGCCCACTGAACAGTCATCTCCCAGCTGGCCACCTCCCTCGGCCTCTACCCAAGACTCTAATGTTGGCCTAGAAAGGACCCTCAGAGGCCCCCATTGGGTCCCTGAATCCCTCTTGAGTGCCCTCCCAGCCCCTGGCACCCCTGCCCTTGATTCTGGCCAGTCCTCACTGTGGCCCTGATGGCCCTGAGAGCTCCACCATGGGTAGGCAGGGCAGGCCCAGCTGCTACCCCCCCACAGTAAGCTGCAAAGCCATCCTGAGGGCATCTGGGTGACAGCTGGCTCAGGGGGCCTCCTTGAGCTTGGCTCCACGCTGTGACCTCCCAGCCAGGCAGGCCCCTCAGTCTGTGCTATCTGGGCTCCCAAAGACCCTAGTTCCTAGAAAACTCCCAGGGCGTGCAGTCTGTTTCCTCTCGAAGACCTCCCAGACCTCTAAGAGGCCCTGTCACCACCACAATGGGTAATGACTTACAAATGGTGGGTACTTTCCCCCTTCCACCAGGGCACACACAGACCCTGGGTATGAGGACCAGCCCCTTCCCCAGAACCTGGTGACTTGGGCCTTGATGGGAAGGAGGACTTTGTGGACCAAGGAAGCTGCTGAAGGCAGTAGTCCAGAGAGGCTTCCAGGTAGCCGGGATGGCACAGCTCTTGGCCGGGGGGACATTCTGGGAGCTCCCTGGGAGGCAGCTCCCCACAACTTTGGGCCAGAGGGCCAGGAATGGGCCTCAGCTTTTTCAAGCTGCAGGAATTTATTTTGAATGTTTTGGAAGGCTCCAAAAACCACACAAGCTTTGGGGTCCACTCATATGTCAAACAAACTCCTAAGCAGGGCCAGATGCTCACCATACTGGCCACAGAGGTCACAGGAATGGCCCCCTGCTCTGTCCTTCACCCTGTCTCTCCGGCTCCGCACCCCTGCCACCCCACTCACCCTGAGTTTCAGTGAGTGCTCGGTAGACAATTTCTGGTGGTAATGAGGGGGTCCACCAAGCCAGAGCCAGGCCCAGCCTGAGCCAAGGAGTCAGGCCCCCAGAGGTCTTCTTCAAGAAGAGCCCTTCTAGGGAAGTCACCCAGGTCCAGGCACTTGGGTCGTTAGATGGAGAGTCAGGGCTGGTGAAACCTGCTGGTGTTGCAGGGGGCCTCACCAGACACCTGAAACAAAGTCTGGGTGAGTCGGGCGAGTGCCTCAACCACGCAGTGCTCGGTCTCACCATGCTCCAGCCTGCTCGAGGGCTCATGCTCCTCCCGATGTGCATTTGCTGGCAAGTGATGCATATGTATGTCCTTAAGACTGTTCTGTGTGTGTCTTCCAGCTTCCCTTGGGTTGTCAGCATTTGTTGGGCAAGGACCGTGCTGTGTATTTTTGGTGAGGGGCTATGCAGAGTTGGAGCATGGCTTAAAGTCGCACCAGTTCAAGTTTGATCCTGGCTCTGGCGCTCATTTATTGTTCAGCCTTGGCAAGTGACCAAACCTCTCTGAACTTGCTTTCTGATCGTCTTCGTGATCACTGCCATTGTTGTCCCAGTGGAGTGCCTTCTTTGAGTCTGGTGCTGTATATCCCTATCTCGTCTAATCATCACAACAACCCAGTGAGGCAGGTATTATTATTTCCATTGCACAAATGGAGAGAGAGAGATTTCCCAAGGTCACGTGGGGAATGGCAGAGTCAGGATTCCATGTTAGATCTGTGGGACCCCAAAGTGCCTCCCCTGGGCCATGCACTCTCCCTAGATAAGGGGGACAGTCTGCCCAGCCTGGCAGGGTTCCGCCAGGCCCTGCCTGTAGAGGGGCTCTGGGAATAGTCCCCCTCTGAGCACCCTGGTGCTGACCCTGTTTTGCTGACCCCACAGGAGGAACGTCTGCGGGGGACAGTGCTGCCCGGGATGGACGACAGCAAACAGTACCAACTACTGTATCAAACGTGAGTGCCTCCGCCCCATCCACCCCTTTCCCCTCTCTCCCTCCAGGTGGGCTGGGCATGGGGACTCCAGAGCCTGGGGCCGAAGTGTGTTTCCAATCTGCCTCCTGAGGATGCAACCCCTCTCCAGAGCAGAGGCAATGTGCAGTGGAAGGGAGGAGATTTTAAAATGCCTCCAACTGAAAACAACTTCTCAAACAAAACCCCTGCTCATGTTTTTGAAGCTTCCTGCTTTCTCCTCCTGGCCCACTGTGTTGGTGCCCCCCTTGCCCTGCCCACAGGGTCCCTTAGGTGCCCACACAACGCTGTGGTCTGGAGAACATGCCTGGCCCCAGAGCCTCCCCATGGCACATTTCCAGAGGCACAGTTCACAGTGCGTGCTCTGGGAATCCACCTCTGCCCTGGCCTGTCAGGCATCCTAGCAGCATGGTCAGGGGAGGCTCTGATCCCGTGTCTGGCGCAGCCTTCTTTTGGATTGCTCTGAAGCCTGACAGCCTGGCCCGGATGAGAGAAAGGAGAGAGTAGTATCCCAATTACGTGGAAACCAAGGAGTGACCGCGCCCCAGCCCCCACTGGTGGCGTCGGAGGCAGGAACGACAATGACAAGAGCCAGCAGCTATGTGGCACTCACTTTGTGCAAGTGCACTTTACATATTCTATGGGGCAGGTAGTACCACTATCCCTTTGGTGGAGGAGGAAACTGAGGCACAGACTGGTAATTTGCTCAAGATCACATGGCCTGGAAATGGCAGGATTTGAATGCAAGTAACCTGATTCCAGGGTCCCTCTTCTTAATCACTGCACTCTGCTGCCAGATAGCTTACCTTATCTCTCTGGGCCTCATTCTCCACATCTGTGAACTGGGGATGACAGGGTGCTACTGTTACCATAACTGCTACTACCATTACTACTGCTGCCATTACTACCACTACCATTATTGCTACCATCACTACTACCACCACCACCATTACTACTACTATACTACTAGCTAACAGCTGAGGACTTACTATGCACTCAACACTGGCTAAGCTCTTCACACACATTATCTTAGTTAAGGCTCTCAATAATCCTGTAAGGTATTTACTGATCTCCCCACTTACAGATGAGGAAACTGAGGCTCGGGTTGGTTAGGAAACATGGCCAAGGACACACTACCCCAGCGCTGGAGCTGGGCTGGATCCAGGCAGTCTGACTGCAGAACCCCGTACCTCGATCTATGGCCTTTGTTCCCTCCTAAGACCAACGGAGGCTGGGCCTTCTGGAGTGGGGGATCCCCACAGGTGATAACAGATATGTGGGTTTGAGAGAGCCCCTTAGATCTTTCTCCCACACTCCCCAGGACCCCTCTTGAGCCCCTGTCTGCTCCCCAGGTCTGTATGGCAGTCCCAGGAGCTCCACCTAGCTGTCCCTCCTGGAGCTGCCACTACCGTCTGCCAGGCCCTGAGCCAGGCTGCAAAGCCTCAGTCTCCTCAGGACCCCTTCCTGCCCAAGGATGAACCCCCAGGCCCTTTTCAGTGTGAAGGTTTCACAGCTAATGGTCCAGGTGCATGACAAAACCTATGGTGTTCCCAGCCCTGATGGAGGCCTTCATCTGGGTCTGGCGCCTCCCGAGCTGGAGATGAGATGGGGATGAGATGGGGATGCGGGCTCACCAAGCTTTTGGTTCTGCCTCAGACCTCATGGCCCTGACCCTTTCCTTGTCTGACGATGAAGCTCAGGCAGGATCTTGGGTCTCTCTAAGGCTCTCCAGATAAAGAAACCCAAACCCCAAACTCAAAAACAAGCAACAAAGCAGATTGTCTGCCTGAAAATTCTTTCCTTTTCAGGGAACCTGGATTAGTGGGGGCTCTCAGATGACAGGCCCTCTATAGCTGGGGGCAGAGTTGGAGGAGGGACACTGTCCGTCATAATTTTAAGATGAAGATATTGAGACTTGGGTAACTTGCTCAAGATCACACAGCTCATTAGAGGAGGATCTGGGACTCAAAATCAGCCACTCTCCTGAGCAGAGAAGCCAGGGATGTGGGTAGCTGAGTGGTTTTATGCTAACCAGATCTCTGGGGCCGGGGCCTGGGCACTGGTATATTTTTAAAGCACCGTAGGTGATCCTAGCCAGGGCTGAAGACCGCAGAGCCGAGTTTGGGGTCAATTATAGGAAGATCTACCTTGAGGGCCCTAACTCAAATTCAAATGTTCCCAAGAATCCTCTGGGATCTTACTAAAGTGCGGATTCTGATTCAGCAGGTGTGGGGTGGAGCTGAAGGGTCTGTGTTTCTAACAAGCTCCCAGGGGATGCTGCTGGTCCAGGGACCATACTTTGAGTAGCAGGGCCTTGAGGGCCTCTGGAGGCCTGGGAAGGGATTTGGGGTTGGCCATGGGGAGGAAGGTTGGTAAGTTCTAGCAAGCTTAGCAGAGAGTGTTGCTGAGGTTTGAATTGAAGCTGGAGCAGGGAGGTTTCAGAGGGGGTGGGCTTCTCACCAGCTGCCTGAGGGGTCTGGGCGTGGGCCTCACTGGCCCTCCAGCCCTGAAGGTTCTCCGTTTCCTAACTTGCTCATGATTTTCCAGCATTAGTCTCTGCCAAACTAGTTTCAACACTGGAAACTGGAGGTTGGGTGAGTCTGCAGATTGTGAAAACCAGTGTGTGTGTGGACCCTCGTGCCCCAGTCGGGGGCTGCTCAGCGTGCTGCCAATACCCACTCCACCTGGGGGTCCTCAGCCCTTCTTATTTCTCTCCCCAGCCCTCTCATCCTGCTGCTCCTCTGGTTGTCCGCCCTGACCCTTAAACACAGGCTGGCAGCTCTCCTGGAGGCATTGCCAGTGGGCGTTAGCCATCCCCACTTGAAGTCAGCTTGCCCACTGAAGGTCTGTGTGCTAATTAGCTGGGCCCTGTGCTGTTTTGCTGCTAATGAGCCTAAGGAGAACCACGTGGGTGGTGGGGCGTTGGCCCTGGACCGCTGGGTCCGGAGCTCTGTAGAATGTGGGGCTCTTGGCACCACACCCTGTCAGCTGGCTCTCCTGCTTCCCCTAGTGGTTTGCGTCTCCCTCTCCCCTCCCCACAGCTGCCCTCTTGGCTGCAGCCGGGACTGCCAATGCTGGGGAATGCTCATGACTCTATCCTAGCAGCTTTACACATGTGGGGTGCTTCCGCGGCCAGCAGGAGAGGAGGGCTGACAAGGAGGGGTGTGTGACATCCTCCCGCCCCACCAAGAATGAAGTCTAGTCCCAGAACCATGTGGAGACTCAGTCTGTCCCCTGGTCTCTCCCAGACATCTATGGGTTCAACCACTGTCCATGCACAGGGAGTGATGGCCCTTGCCTGCTGGGCCACCCCCGGCCCCTCTCGCCTCCTCTCACAGAATCCTAGGTTGCTGTAACCTGTCAGCCCATCTCTCTGGCAGGCCCCGTCCTTCATCCCTGGCCAGTCACTGGACCTCAGGAAGCCACTGCATCTACAGGTGGCTGTTGCTGGAATCCCAGCTCCTCCCTCCGCCTTGGCAGGGTCAGGAGCTGGGCCCTCGCCACCTCCTCTGGTCTTGGTAACTGCCTTTCCTTCTGTGGCTTTGCCAACTCTGCCACACGATTTACGTGTTTATGTATTTGTGGAGGCAGCTGACTGGGGCCTGTCTGGCCCGCTCAGCTGAGGGGAAGGACTGCAGGGTGACTGGATCCTGTTTATTGTTAGGGCTTTTAGAAGACTGTCCAGTCTTCCCAGATTGGCTTGCTGCCGTCGCCACCCCAGCACACACCGGCTGTGGGGGCTTCTGAAGGCTCACACTGGGGAAGAGGGTTTGAAGAATTCTTTGAATTCTCGTTTTGTTCCAGCCTAGATGCACAGAGGCTGGGGCTGCTCTGGGGAGGGCAGAGAGAGTCCCTGTAGTTAAGAGCATGTGCTTTGGATTCTGGTGCCAGAACCAAGGAGTCATGGGTTTGAGTCCAGCTCTGTGTCGTCAGGCAAGTGACTCACCCTCTTCTAGCCATGGAACCTCATCAATAAAATTAGTATAACAATCTATATAGAGTTGTTGTTGAGGATTAGTAATAATGACACTCTGTAGCTCTTACTGTGGTCAGGTATAATTCAAAGGACTTTGTATTATTATTGTCATTATTATTATTTTTGAGGAAGATCAGCCCTGAGCTAACATCCGCCAATCTTCCTCTTTTTGCTGAGGAAGACTGGCCCTGGGCTAATGTCCATGCCCATCTTCCTCCACTTTATATGGGACACCGCCACAGCATGGTCTAACAAGCGGTGCATCGGTGCGTGCCCGGGATCTGAACCCTGGGCGGCCGCAGCAGACCATGTGCGCTTAACTGCTACGCCACGAGGCCGGCCCCTATATTATTAATTTTTAATCCTCACAACAACCGTATAAGCTAGATTCGATCTCTATCCCCGTTTACAGGTGAGGTTAACTATTTGTCCAAGTCTGGCAGCTGGGAATCAGCAGAGCCTGGATGTGAATCCAGGGAGCCTGGCTTCAGAGCACAGGACTTAACACTATGCTCCTGGTAGACAAGCAAGTGTGTAGACAGCCTGGCACATGGTAAGTGTAGCTGTTATTTAATGCTAGAGCCAGGAGACCGTGCTGCCTGCCTGGGTTTAAATGTCAGCTCCACCACTTAGTGGCTGTGTGACCGTGGGCAAGATGCTTACGCTCTCTGTGCCTCAGTTTCCTCTTCTGTAAAATGTGACTAATATTAGTCCCTGCCTCACTGAATTGCAAGGAAGAAAAGAGATAACTCAGGTTAAATGTTTAGTTCAAGGCCTGGCGTGTTCTATGTGCTCTATCCATGTTTGGCGTTGATGCTGAGGGAAGGGACTGGGTCTCATGGCTCCCAGCAGGCAGCACAAATGTTCACTGGAGACAAGGTAAAGGGTCAATGAGTATGTACTGACCTATACAGGGCCTGTCCCAGGACTGTGCTGAGAGGTCTCTTTCTGCGGCCCCAGTTCTATCATCTCTTCCGGAAAAATCCCCATGGTACTCAGGAGATCCTGGAGGAGGCCTGGGCATTTGCTGTTGCCCTCTTGGTCCAGAGTCTCTGTGTGCATGGGGCCATTAAAATAGCATTCCTTCTGGTCCACATCTCAGTGCTATGAGGACCCTGTCCCCCTGGATCTGTGCCCCTCCTTGGCTTCCCTGAGGGAGCTTACCTGGCCCCACCCATCCCGGCCCTGTAATGACCCCGTCCCATAGGGCAAGACTGTGGCCAGGTGGGGTCAAACTCCAGACTCCCTGGGGTCAAACCTTTCCTCCATCACTTACTAGCATGGTGATCTCAAGCAAGCGGCTTGACTGCTCTCGGCCTCAGTTTCTCCATATGTCAAGTGGGGATGAGAATAGTACGAATAATAGTTATAAGAATGAAGAGAGGTGATACATGTAAAATAGTTAGCCCAGGGCCTCATTATGGTAAGTGCTAAGCAAACGGGCCAGGGCCAGGGGGATGTGCAGGTTCTTCCCTGACTGGTTAGGAACTGCCAGGAGCCAGAGGCTTGAGCCTCCCTGTGGCTCATCTCTGGATGAACCGTCCTATGAGACTCAGTGGTTGGCATGTAGTGGTGGAAAGGAAGGTGGGAGATGGCTAAGGGGAATGATCACATGCCCTCAGTGGAGACCCAACTAACATGGAGGGTACAGTCCTAGGAAGAGACCATCCATTTCTCCCCCCACCGCATCTGGGCACCTTAGATCTTCCTGGCGAGCAGGTGCATGACCCCAAGGCTCTTTGCTCAAATGAGTAATATTTAGGAGATGTTCTGACCCAGGGGATCCTGAAGCCAGGTGCTGTGTCCTATTGATACCAGTGGAGTGCCTATTTGATACACCTTTGTTAGAGGACTGAGAGGGTGAATGATCACATGGGTGGCCTGGTAGTTTCCTTCCGCCATCCCTAGCTGCCTCTTCTCACCTGCTTGGCTGGCTTCCCCTTTTCTACCCAACATCTTAATGTTAGGCTGCCCCAGGACTTTTCCCAGATCTTCCAAATCCCCCACACAAGGAGAGGGGCCATGGGAGCCAAGCCAAGCGTTAGTTGCCCCCCCCTTGTTGAGCACCAGTAGGCACTGTGCCAGACAATTAACATGCAGCAATAATAATAGTGGCAATGCTCTTTCTGTCCCAGGGACCAGGGACGCTAAACCTTCAGCCCACTTCACCCTGTGAGTGACTGTGATGTCCCTTTCTGTCCCGGCCCCCTCCTGTGTCCCTGGCTGCTGCTTCTCCTCTACCCAACATCTAAACATTGGGTTTCCCAGGACTGAGTCCTGGGTCCTCTTCTTTACTTTCTTGCTGCACTGCTCCTGGAATGATCTAATGCATTCCCATGGATGTAAACATTGTCTCTGGGCTGACAATGCCCAGATTTAAATATATCTTCAGCCAGATCTCTCCTCTGACCTCCAGACTCCTTCGTCCCACTGCCTACTCCACATCTGCTCTTGATGCCTCCCAGACATCCCAACCCCAACTTGTCCAAAATGAGTTCGTGGTTTCCCTCCCTCTGAGCCAACTCCTCCGCCCAGGTCTTACCCTCCCTGTAAAAAGGCATCCCATCTACCCGAATGCGCCAGCCAGACACCTGGGGGCCTCCCCAGGACACCTTCCTCTCCCTCAGGCTTTATATCCCATCCATCACTGAGCTTTTTTTTCCTTCATAGATCTCTTGGGAGCCAGTCGGCTTCTCCCTGCCTCCCCTGCTGCCTCTCCAGTCCAGGGCACTGCACGCTCTCCTGGGTGACTGCTGCGGCCCGCTGACTGCTCCCCCTGCCCCCTTCCCCTCCGTTCTTTCTCCATAAATTAGATCATAACGCATCCCTGTTCCAGCCTTCCTGCTGCCGTGTCTCCGAGCCTACCTCGCCCTCCAGCCTTGTCTCTCAGCCTCACCCCCTCACTCACCGAACTCAGCCTGGGTTTCTGGAATGTATGCCTCCAGGCTGTTGCACGTGCTGCTCTCTCTGTTTGCTTTCCTTTGTCTTGATGTGGCTGGCTACTTGTCATCTTTCCAATCTCCGTTTCAAGCTCCCCTCCTCAGAGGAGCCCCCCCACCAACCACTTTGTCTAGAGCTGCCCCCACCAGCCCTGTTATTCTGGATCCCAGCTCCTTGATTGTTTCCTTCATAACTCATATCCCGATTTCTGTTCTTCTACTTGTTCATTTACTTGTTTTGTGACAGTCTCTCTGACTAAGTAGTAAGCCCCGAGAAGAAAGGGACCGTGTCTGTCTTGCTTACCATCCTGGGCAAATAGTAAATATTGGATGCACGACTGTTTTCTAGATGAGGACATTGAGGCTCACAGGGTGAAGAAACTTGCCCGAGGTCACACGGTTGGAATTCAAATGCAGGTCTCTGACCGCAAGGCAGCTCTCTCTTCCACGCTTCTGCCCTGGCCTTGGCTGAGGTGTAAGTGGGAATGGTTACTCCTTCCCTCCTGACCCTCCTGGGTCCTGGGCATGGAGCTGGTGCTGCTGAAGAAGGGTTTGGATGGCTTCCAGGGAGCTGCTCCCCTGGAAAAGACTGGTCCCCAGGCTCGTCCCTGATGAGGGCTGTCCCAGGACCCCATCCCATCCTTCTCTTGTCTCCAGGGACTCTTCTGTCTCTGAGGCCTCCAAAACCCTGCCTCCTCCCAGACAAGGCCCTTGGATCTGTCGAGATGGACAGATGACTATTCTGCTTTGGGGCAGCAGCTGGAGGCAAATCTGGGCCTTAACCCTAGGCCACAAGCCCTGCCCAGTGGTCTCCCTCCTCATGCCTGCTGGAGCCGGTGGGAATTGGGGCTGCTCTCTGCCCCAGCCCCTGGCCCCAGCCCCCAACTGGCCTAGTATCGTGGCATTTGTTAATGCAATTAGCAGGGCGGTCCATGCGAGAGGCTGGGGGCCAAGGTCTGACTCACACCTCCCCTTCCTCCCCTCCAGCCGCCAAACGGTAGAGGCCGGCTCGGCCTGCCAGACAGCGTCTGCAGAGAGTGTGCGAGGGGCCAAGAACGGCATCTTTCTCTCATTAGAGGCTTTTATGTGAACACAACTGCTATTTTGGAGCCGGGCGCTTGGCTGGCCCCTGAGCCCCAGTGCTGTTTCCAGCCATCCCGAGCTGCGGCCCCAGCACAGCTGTGGTGGAAGCGGGGTGAGGCCTTCAGGACCCGACTTCTCCCACAGCCTGGGGGCTCGGGGCCAAGGTCGAGGTCTGGGGGGCACAGCCCTTGGGCAGAGCTGGGGTGTGGAGAGGACTGGTCCCTGGGTGGAGTCTGAGGGTGTGTGGGGGCCAGACAGGGATTTCCTTGGCCTTGGCATCTCTGACATCAGGGTCCCCTTTCTGTGGAAATGAAAGGTAAGGCTGTGGAGAAACAGCTCAGGGCCACAGGTGGGCCCTCCAGTAAGCGAATTCCAGGGGCAAACTGAGGTCTCCAGGTGGGCGTCTGAGGGGTGCCCAGGGAAGAGCTGACTGAGGTCAGTATTGAGGGTGGGTCGGAGACTGTCCTGTCTGCAAAGACCTCTGGGTGCGGGAGGAGACAGGGCCCATCCTGAGGGAGAGATCAGGTAACTCAGTGGGTATCTTCTTAGTGTCCCACTGACACAAATCTTAGGAAAGATGGAGGTTTAATGAGGGAGCAACTGAGTTTCAGGTGTGGGGGTGCTGGGCCCAGAGTCTGATCTGGAGCTGAAGTTCATCTCCCAGATCAGAGGGGATGGCACTGGAGGCCTCAGAGGAGGGCACAGGCTTAAGGGCCCCACCCCAAAGTCTGTGTCTCATCTGATGTGTTATAGATGGAGGGAAGAGATGTCTCTGGGGCCCAGGAGAGACAGCTGATGACAAAAGCCCTACCTGGGGGAGGAGGGGGTCGTAGAGAGGGGACTGGTTGTATATAACACCTGGAAAGCAGCCCTGCCTTGCACCACAGGGCTTAGTCCCTCTCCCTAACCGGGGTCTGTGTTGATGTTGCCTTTTGCTGACAAAAGGGTCATGGCAGAGAAGTTCAGAAGCCCTCTGGCCTCTGCCACTGAGGGTATGGTGTTTTTTTGAAAGCTTTGCGGTGCTGTCCAATAGAATTTTCTGTGATGATGGAAATGTTCTATATCTTGCCGTCCAACATGGTAGCCATGAGCCACATGTGGCTGTTGAGCCCTCGAAATGTGGCTAGTGTGACTGAGGAACGGAATTTTAAATTTTATTTAATTTTAACCAATTTCATTTTAAATAGCCACATATAGCACATGGTTACAGCATGGCTTTAGGGAGTACAAAGTACTTCCACGTCCATAATCTCTGTTAAGACTCACAACAACTCTATGAGGCAGGAATTATCAGATCCATTTCATGGATGAGACAACTGACGCCCTGGCTGAGGCATCTCCATGAGATGAGACATGCCTGAGGTCACACGGCTGGAATGTGGCTGAGCTGGGGTCAAACCAAATCCTTCTGACTCCCAACCCCATGCTCTTTTGGCTACCAAGTGGCTGATCACAGAGGCTCTGAGCGGATGGTGGGAGCAGCCCATGTCGTGGGGCTGAGCAGCCTGCATGGTGGGAGCTGTTTCCAGAATCTCCCCCAGGCCTGCCCATTCTGAGTTTGATCTCCTCCCAAAGGTAGGGGTTTTGTGTGGAAAATCTGAGCAAACCTCTGCTTGCCTGTTTTGAAGCAGAGTGAAAGTAGAAGGGGCACCGCCAGAAGGTCGGGGGTTGGGGGAATGATGCCTTTTATTTCTTACTTTCAAAGCAGTTTCGGGAGTTTTCTTTTTATTCCTCTCACTTTTGGCATCCTGCTAACTCCACAGAGCTGAACTCCCAAAGCTGAAACTTTCCACATCTCCAATCCTCAGTGAGGAAGAGTGTGCCAGGGGAGTTTGGAAAAGTAGGGGTTCAGAAGGAGCCCAGATTAGGAATGTCTAAAGACTGGCATTGGCAAGTGGGCACAGGGAGGCTGGTAACAGCATTGCCTCCAGTGTCTGAGGATGCTGGCCTCCCACAGGGAGGGGCCGGGGTGTGTCTTCCGGGCTAAACATGGACATCGTGGCATCATGCTTGATAACACTTCATCAATAATCAATCAAACGTGGACATCATAGTGTCATGCTTGATAACCCTTCACCAATAATCAATCAAAAGTGGACATCATGATGTCGTGCTTGATAACCCTTCACCAATAATCAATCAATGAAGACTCATTAAAACCATATACCCCATCCTGGGTTGATTTTTTAAGTATAAGGCATGATCTCTGGTCTTGAGGAAAAATGGAGGCTTTGAGGCTCCAAGAGCAATACATGAAGACTTCCCAGCCCTCCTTGGGTGGGAATTTTCTTTCTTAAAATCCTGACAGTGCTGCGTGATGTTGCCTCTCGGAGGACCTGGGCATTTCCTTCTTTGCTTTATGCAACAACCCCTGCCATCGGCAATTCTGAGATGGCTGATTTTCTTTCTGATACCTAAGTTTTGCAATCTGTGCTCATTTGACATAGGAATGTTTGCTTCAGTCTTCTTTAAACAAGAGGACACGTGACCACTGTTGCCTCCTCTTCCCTAAAGGGTCCTAAACTTTTGGATTTCATGGGCCAAGAAAATATCCAAAAACATCTTAGATACCAAAGTACAGTAGCCAGCTTTTCATTTTGCCAAGTGAGGATGTTAGAAAAACAAACCACCATTTGCCATCACTTAATTAAAAAAGAACATTTTAACACCAAAAAAGTAGGAAAGATAATCTCAAAAGACACTTTAAATGGGAAAAAATAGCATTACAAAAAACTCAGGAAACTGTTTTATTTTCCTTATTTTATGACAGACCAGTAAAAACTGTTGTAAGAATGTTCCTTTCATAGACAAGCACTTGGAGCCACCATTGTGGGCCATTTGAGGGGGAGTTTTGGGGGACTGGAGAGAGGAGAGTTTATGCTCCGATCCCGTAATGCGGATGCTCGGCTCAGAAAAAATGCGTCAACACTTTAGTGAGGAAGTCACTTCTTGCTGATACTTGTAAAAACAACACAAGAGAGGATGCAGATGAAGTCCATGAGGGCTGGCTCAAAACCTCTGACAATCTGATACTTGTTGGAGCATCTATCTTAGCAGATCTGGCCTCTACGCTGTTTCATACGTAGTTGATCCACAGAAAGGTTATCTTCCTTAGCCGGTTTTTTCCACCAACAAGCCTGGCTGGTTTGGAAGCCTTTTAGAACTTTTATTTACCAAAATATTATATGCACCTATAAATGCCATTTTTATAGTTTCCGCCCTAACCACCCATTTTCCATGAGCTGCTCATTGTGCCAACCAAAGTTTGCCAACCCTGGTCCTCATTGAGGACCTAAGTCCCTGTGTGGCAAGGTGCTGCTTCCATGGTTATGAGAACCCACCACTGGGCACAGCTTCCTCCACACAGAAACCAGCCTTGCTGTCTTTGTACCCCTGGCACCCAGTCTGACCAAGAGGGGCTGCTCACGAAATGTTTGCAGAATATATTAGCAAATAAGGCAAAACAAGAAGTAAGCGAGCTACAGTGAGGCAGAGGGACTTGGGGTCTTGGGTTTCTAGAGAGTGAAAGATCTTATTGTGAAAGTCAAGGATGGGCCATCCTCGGGGCCCGGGAGGGGAAGGATGGAAGCTAGGTTGGTTTCGAAAGGCTGTCTTAAGGGCAAGGACCGCTCACTCAGAGGTGGAAGGGAGATGGAGGCTGTGTGACCTTCTTCTCATCCATGCCAGGCTTTGGGTCTCTGCCGGCAGAGAGGTGTGGGTCTGAGGGACTAGGAGTGATGGAGTATTCATGGTCCACATGGGAAACCACTCAGGCCTGCCCTTTCTACTCCCTCCCTAAAATAAAACAGGGCCGAGACCTGGCCTAGGCCTACCTGCTTCCCCAGTGTTCACTGGCCCTGGTTTGGCTGTGGGGCTGGCCCCAGCAGACCATGTCTCTGGTGTGGTGGTGATGGGGGGCTGGCAGGTGGTCAGGTAGGCTCTAAGTCTGCCCTTACAGATGGAGAGGTGGCCAGGCGATAGCCCAAAATCCTGCCATGGTGGCAGTTTGTGTTTGGGAAAGTGCTCGGGGCTATAGTTCTCTGACATGGTCTGCTTACCTGGAGGCCTGCTGCCTGCCAGGAAGGGGTGCTAAGGCACTGAGGAAAATGCTCTGGTCTCAGGATCCAGCTCGTGGTTGGAATCCTATAGTGAGACCTGTTATCTCCCTACTCTCCCCGGAGTAGTAAGGCTGCCCTTGGGGGCCCTGGGTGGACACGATGCCCAGTCTACTCATCCTTTGTGTCTCTCGTGAGCATCACCTCCTCCAGGAAGACTTCCCTGACTTTCCCTACTCCTTGCCTCAGCTTAGGTTAGAGGCTTTGGCTGACACTTATTACATGACCTACCTCCTGGCTTCTGTGAGAGACAGTATGCTCCTTGAGAGCGGGACCCTCTCTACCACAAGCTTCACACCTAGTGAGTGCTCTATGAATGTTCATTGAATGAATGCATGAGCTGGTAAACCTCCTCTCTCATCATCTAAAATTTACTGTGTGGGCTTTGGAGAGGGCTGTGGTCCTGAGGCCTCTACCACCAGCAGCTTCCGAGGACAGAGCTCCCAAGGGTGTATTTTGTGGCTGACTTGAAGCCAATAGATCCCTTTTGTTTCATCATCAGCTCCAGGCCAAGGTTCAGAGATGGTAGGGAGGAAGAACCATACCAACCCTGCTGGGAGGCAGTGGGCTGGAAAGAGCTTGGGCTTTTCAGCCAAACAGACCTGGATTTGAATCCTAGATCCACCACTGACTAGCTGGGTGACCTCAGGCAAGTCTTTTAACCTCTCTGAGCCTCAGAGGAATTATTTGTAAAATGAGTCTCATAATCACACTTGCTGCTGAGGATTGTTGTTAGGATTAGATGAGATAGTGTATGCAAAGCACCGTGCCTGGCATATTGTGAGCTCTCAGTAGATAACAGCTGCCATAATAAAAGTAATAATAATTGTGTTATTGTTAGGCATATGCTAGGAGCTAAGGATGCAAAGAAGTGTAAGGGATAGTCACTACGCTTGGAGGGGCTGACCATGTTAGTTGGGGAATTGAGACACATATTTTAAAAAGCTGTCACACTGATGGTGGCACATGGGGCAGCCTGTGGTACTGCCTGAAATGACATTATGCTATTGTTTTCTTGTTTCTTATTGGTCTCCACTTGACTGCAAGCTCCATGTGGGCAAAGACTTTGTCCCCAGTGCCTAGCACACAGTAGGAGCTCAGCAAATATTTGTTGAATGAATGAGTGACAAACGTAGGACACACTGGGTTTAGAATGTCCAGCATGAGCCTGTTACTGAACCAAAGTGGGTCTACTTCCCGGTGAGTTGAAATCAGAGACTTCACCAGAAGTAGTTGTCACACAAAGTAAAATTTATTTGTAGCAAATAGGAGACCACATGGAATCATTTCTGAAGTCGTGGCTCTCCCCAAGCACGGGACAGCAGGGGCCTTTTTTTTCGGATGGGGAATGAATATTCAAAAGGGAAAGGTGGGTAGTCGCTTGCGCAGGCTCAGTTGGCTCATCTGTGTAGGTACTGCTCTTGTGGTGGGGCTCAGTCTGATTCAGGGTGGCTGGTGATTATATCTCTTAATATAATAACAACAAAAAAACCATTGGGAGAAACAGTTAAATGCTTCTGAAACCTCCCTTGAGTTCCTCGGGGCAATTAGTTGGTGACAAACCCAACCTTGTCCTCTGGGGTTCCTACCTGTTCCTCAGGGGAGGTCCTGGGAGGGGGGCAGGGCCCCACACTCCACTGTGTGCCTCTGCGTGTGACTCTCCCTTGGCTGCTGGTCACTGGAGGTGGCTCTGGATTTTGCAAGGTGATGAAGGACAGTGAAGAGAGAAGTCATGGCCCAGTGGCCGGTGGCTGCTGCACAGTGCCAGCTTGGAGGAGGGGGCCCAGTTCCGGTGACTCTTTGCCCCCAGGCTGGACCCAGGGCCCAGGAGACAGAATCCTTCCGGCTCCTGGTCAGGAGTTCTACCACTTGCTAAGGAGAGTGGGAGATTGAGAACAGATGATCTCAGAAATGGGAAAGACTGTCATGCTGAAGATGCCTTTGAGATACCCCTGATCTCCCCTAACCTCTTCAGCCCACCCCTCATGTGATTCTTGAGGAAACTGAGGCTCAGTGAGGTGAAGATCACATGGCTCATGGAAGACGGAAAAAACCGCAACAACTCAAACCTCCTGACTTTCAGGCCATGTTGAGCCCTTTCCCATAAAAGAGACTCATTCTTTTTTTTCACTGAGATAGAATTGAAATATGATATTATCTTAGTTTCAGGTATACAACATAATGATTTAATGTTTGTATATATTGCAAAATGATCACCACAATAAGTCTAGTTAATGTCTGTCACCACACAGTTACCAATTTTTTCTTCTTCTTTTGATGAGAACTTTTAAGATCTATTCTCTTAGCAACTTTCAAATATACAGCACAGTATTATTAAGTATAGTCATCATTGCTGTACATTACATCCCCGGGACTTATTTATTTTATAACTAGAAGTTTGTACCTTTTGACTCCCTTTACCCATTGTGCCCACCTCCCACCCCCACCTCTGGCAACCACCAACCTGTTCTCTGTACCTATGAGTTTTTTTCAGATTCCGCATGTGAGATACAGTATTTGTCTTTCTCTGTTTGACTCAATTCACTTAGCATAATGCCCTGAAGGTCCATCTATGTTGTCGCAATGGCAGAATTTCCTTATTTTTTTATGGCTGAGTAATATTCCATTGGATATATTCCATATATATCCATATTCCATGGATATATAATATTCCATATATATCCATATATATATATATATACATCACATTTTCTTTCTTCTTCTTTTTTTTTTTTTGTGAGGAAGATCAGCCCTGAGCTGATATCTGCCAATCCTCCTCCTTTTGCTGAGGAAGACTGGCCCTGGGCTAACATCCGTGCCCATCTTCCTCCACTTTATATGGGATGCCGCCACAGCACCGCTTGACAAGCAGTGCGACGGCGCGTGCCGGGATCCAAACCGGCGAACCCCAGGCCGCCGCAGCGGAGCGCGCGCACTTAACCGCTTGCACCACCTGCTGGCCCCTACACCACATTTTCTTTATCCGTTCATTCATCATTGGACATTTAGGTTGTTTCCAGAGATTCATTCATTCATTCATTTAGTATTTATTGAGAATCTACTCTACAACAGTCTCTGTCTTAAATTCTGGGGCTAGAGGAGGGAACAAAACAAAACTTCTGAACATCTGACCTCACAGGACTTCCAGTCTAGCAGTAGAGACAGACAACAAAAAGGGAACACTTAAGTGTGTAATGTGACGTCAGGGTGTTCTGCTGGAAGTGGTGGTATGAGCTGCTCCACACCTCTGGTCCTTCAGTCTTTGATTGGTTGTCCAAAGATGACAGGTGAACCTCACCCTGAGGCCTGTGGGTGGAGGGGCGAGACAAATGGGCCCAGGGAGCCTTCGAGGCCAGGAGTTGACTTCCTGTTGAGTGGGGGAGGCCAAGCAGCACGGGCAGGAGGCCCGTCTGATGGGAAGGTGTCAGGGCCCCCTGGCCCTACTCTCACCCCTCTCTCTGTCTCCGCAGCTGTGTGCCAGCCGCCCTGCCAGAACAGGGGCTCCTGCAGCCGGCCCCAGCTCTGCGTGTGCCGCTCTGGCTTCCGCGGAGCCCGCTGCGAGGAGGTCATCCCTGAGGAGGAATTCGACCCCCAGAACTCCAGGCTGGCTCCCCGCCGCTCAGCAGAGGGTTCACCCAACCTGCGCAGGAGCAGCACAGCCAGGGAAAGCACCGTGGCCAGAACACGGCCACCAGCACCACAGCTGCCGCTGGCCAGGTAAGTCCCCTCCTCAGTGGGACCTCGGGTCTGAGACGCAGTCTTTCTCTGGAGGGGCTTGTTCCTTAGGACCACTTGGTGAAGACCTTGGCGGAGAAGGCTGGGGTTGTCCTTCCTTCCCTCCTCCCCACTCTCCTCCCCTTTCCCTGCCCCTACCAGAGGCAGGGAGAGCAGGAGAGCAGGTGTTGGGGTTGCTGCAGGCTTTGCCAGGCTGGGGTGGAGAGGGGAGGTGGGAGGTGAAGTCTTTACCCTCCAGGTCCTGGGAGAAAGCTGAGGAGGGCATATTCCTGGGACCAGCTCTCTTGTTTTTTGTGAGGTTTTTTTGGTGAGGAAGATTAGCCCTGAGCTAACATCTGTTGCCAATCCTCCTTTTTTTGCTGAGGAAGATTAGCCCTGGGCTAACACCCAAGCCCATCTTCCTCTACTTTATATGTGGGACACTGCTACAGCATGGCTTGATAAGTGATGCATAGGTCTGTGCCCGGGATCCGAACCTGCGAGCCCTGGACTGCCGAAGCGGAGCGCAAGAACTTAACTACTATGTCACCGGGCTGGCCCATCAGCTCTCTTGTTTTGAATCCTGGCCTTGCCACTTCCTAGATGGGTGACCTTGGGCAAGTTACTTACCTCTCTGATTCCTTATCGGTAAGGTGGGGACAATGGTGACAATCATAGTCATGGAAGTGTTGTAAAGATTAGGCTAGTTACCATAAGGACAGCACTTAGAACAGTGCCTGGCACATAGTCAACTCTTTACAAATATTCCTGCTCCTCCTCCTCCTCTGCCTGTGGTCTCTGTGATGCAGGAAGGACTCCTCTGCCAGAAAAAGCCTCTTCAGTTCATCACCACCCAGCAGTAACCTCACTCCTTGGAGGAGAAGAGAAGGAGCTTGCGGGGGAAGGAAGTAGCCTAGGAAGTGGGCAGGGGGAGTGTTCGCAGGCAGGATTCCCTGGCCTGCTTGCCAGCCAACCTGGCTAGACTTTTTTGAGGTCAGGACAGGAAATCTGAACTTTGTAAACCGGTCTATTTCTAGGGGGCTGTGTTTTCTTTTTGGTTTTTCAGGTTAGTTTTTCCATTCGCTTCCTACTTAGGAACTTCTTTCTGAAATGTTGCAACATTGTCTTGATGAACTAAGGGGAAAAAGGATTTGCCCTCTCAGAGGCCAGGAGAACCATGAGAGGAGGTTGACTTCGAGGTCATGTCCCCAGCCAGAAAACTCAGGAGAGAAAGGAAAGGAGCTTGAGATTGTCCAGCAACCCTAAAGGGGGATTGCAGTGGGCAGGCAGACCAGGGTCTTGGTAAGGAGGAGTTCCAGGGCCCCGACCACCCAAGCAAGGGGTTTCCAAGGGCAGCTAGGAGCAGGAAGAGCCAAAGGATGAATTCAGGTTGAGGCCTAGGTAGCTCCAAGGTCAAAACCATAAGAGCCAAACTCTTTGGCCAAGGCCCTGGGATGCTGGGGCAGAGAAAGGTGCGGAACTAAGCAGCCTGGTGTACAATGTAGGGGAAGGGTAGACCTCCTGGGATTGGCTGTGAGTAGGTGGGCGGGGCTGAGCCTTGTTCTGATTGCAACTGCAGGTGGGCCTGGTGTGAAGGCACCTGGAGGAGCACCAGAGGTGCCAGCTTCAGGGCCAGCCAGGAGCAGGATGGGAGCAGAGTCCTTCCAGCTGGGCATTCCCTCTGCAAACTCTCTTTTGGCTTGTGGGATTCATTCTGTTTATAATGTGTGGATCCCGTGTGTGTGCTCATGCATGTGAGTGTTGGGGGTGGTCATCCTGCCCCTTGCACCCTTGAGTCGGAGCTGTTTGACATATCCTGCCCCGTCTTCCCAGCCCATCCTACTCCTCTATTCTCCAAAGCCCAGTCCCACTTCCTCCAAAAACCCTCACCTGATCACTTCCACCCAGCTATCTGACCCCTTGCAGCACACACCCCTCTGGGTCTGTGCCTTGCCTCTGCAATTAGATAGTGTGGCCTGCACCCTGGAAGGCGGCGACTCCGCCTTGTGCTCTTTGAATCTCCCCACAGCTCCTCCCACCGTCCTAACTTATAGAAAGTGCTCAGTCTGCGCTTGCTCTCTGTCACTCGGTCCAAACTGAAGCGTTAGCCTAACAAAGGGCCCACTTGGCATTGAACCCCCACCCTGTACCTCGAACCAAGGGCACCACGCCCTGTGCTGTTCGGAGTGCAGGAGGAGGGGAGGCTCCATGCTACCCTAGTGCAGTGCTTTTCCGTCTGCCTTGGGATGCTCTGTTTGTTTGCTCACTGAACCAGGAGCTCCCTGAGAGCAGGGTGTGTGTCCTGCTCATTCATGACTGTGTCCCTGGTACCTAATACTATGGCTGGTACACTGTAAGAGCTCGGTCAACAAAAGTTGGATGAATAAATGAGTGAGGCTCAATGATGGGGAGAGGAGGAGGCTGGGAAGGAAGTAGGACGAGCTATGTGAGCCTTCGATCCCCCAGCAAAGGTTTCGTGTGTACAAGAGGCGGTGGAGGGCCAAGGCCTGGGGTGAGGTCTCCGGCCCACAGCAGGGCTGTCCTCTGTCAGCTTCACAGGCTCCCTGGCCAGGGGCTACTATGATGTTTTTAATGAGCTGCAGCCTCCAGGCCGGCCCAGTCTCTCTCTCTCCCCTGTGGCCTTAATGCCATGAAATCTGGGAAAGTCCGAGTGGCCTGCTGTCGGCCCAGCTGTGTTTTGCTTTAGAAGGCCAAGTCCCACTTGCCTGGTGGTGTCAGACATTTCCTGTGAGCTTGGCCAGGTTTCCCAGGCAGCCGCTAGCCTCTCTCCTGAGAGCAACTTGGACAGGCCCTTGGTGTCCAGATAGAGGGGGTGACATGATGCAGGGGCATTCTAGGAGCCAGAGAGGGCACAAAATGTCCAGGGAGGGGAGATACTGCAGGGCTTGTGGTGGCCAGAGGCCCCCTTTAGGAAAGCGCTAGACAGAGGCCAAGAGACTTGTGTCTCAGAAGGAAGGGCCAGGAGTCTCTGGCAGCAGGCAGCGTGCCCTGCAGAGCCAGACGTGGATTGATGTTGTCCAGCTGCGGCCTGGCTGGCTGCGGGGGCCTGGAGACTCCCTCTGAGGCCCAGGTCCAGGCTTCTTCCCCAAGGCTGGGCAGAGGGCCTGCCCAACCTGGGGAGCAAGAGGCAGGCAGCAGGGGAAGGGCCTTGAGAGATGGGGAGGGGGTGGTTACAAGGACCTGGGACCAGCAGGCCTTGGAAAACAGTGCATTACATCAGTGCTTCTCAAACTGCAACAGGCATGTGAATCACCCTGGAACTTGTTAACACACAGCTTCTGATTCTGCAGGTCTGGGGTGAGCGTCTCTAACATGGTGTCAGGTGATGCTGATGCTGCTGGTCCATGGACCACACTTTGAGTAGTGAGGGTCTGAAGTAGTGGGCTTTTGATTCAGACAATCCTGGGTCCCAATTCTGGTTTTACCAGTCTCCAGCTGTGTGACATTAAGCAAGTGTCTTGACTTCTCTGAGTCAGTAGTCTCCTCCTGGTAGGATTGCAGAGAGGATGAAATGAGACCATGTGAGCAGAGCACTTAGTATGGTGCCTGATATGAGTTCGTGCTCGACACATGTTAGCCATCAGCGGGCTGGTTCTCTTTGCCATGAGGACAGGATGCTGTGCAAAGAGCAGACAGAAAACCAGGGTGCATGAGTGTGTGTGTGTGCGTGCACACAGACTGCTCTGGGGAGAAGTCAGAGCCCAGACCCAGCCTCGGGAGGCGTGACTAGCAGATCCAGCAGTCGCACCAGTAGTGGCTTTGGCTGGCTTGGTTGTTCCACCAGGACCATTCTCCCCACCCCTACTGGAGAGTTGGCTAAAGGGAAGCCTCACGATATTTCTCAGAACAGGAGGGACCTCCACTGGGTTCGCTTCTTAGCCTGACCTAAGGGCCTAACGGCTGGGCCCTGGGGACAGCAGGATGGTCAGTACTTGGGCAACAAGGGGCCTGGAGGACAGTGTAGAGCCGCGCAAGCAGGGGTGGCCGGGAGGTGTCCGGGAAGCTGTGGGCCCCATGTTGGTGGCTCTCAGCAGGCTGCTCCCCCAGAAGGCAGCTGGGGTCAGCCTTCTTTTTATTGACCTGGTCTCTCCCTCTCCTTCTGGATCTCCTCTCTGCATACCCCACCTGTTGATCCACTGTATTAGTTTTCTACGGCTGCTGTGATAAATTATCACAAACTTAGCAGCTTAAAACAATGCAAACTTATTACCCCACAGTTCTATAGGTCAAACATAAGACACCAGTCTCACCAGGCTAAAGTCAAGGGGTCAGCAGGGCAGAGCTCCTGGAGGCTCGAGGGGAGAATCAGATTCCTTGCTCACACAGGTTGTTGGCAGAATTCAGATCCTTGCAGTTGTAGGACTGAGGTCCCCACTTCCTTGCTGACTGTCACTTGAGGGCCATTCCTAGCATCTAGAAGCTGCCCGCATTCCTTGGCTTGTGGCCACCTTCTTATCTTCAAAGCCAGCAACTCTATGTTTTGAGTTTCTACTCTGCCTCCCTCTTCAGCTGAATCTCGCTCACTGACTCTTCTACCTTCGTCCTGTACTTTGAAGGGTTACACTGGGCCCATTTGGAGAAGCCGGGACAATCTCCCTATTTTAAGGTCAGCTGATCAGCAACCTTTATTCCTTCTGCTACCTTAATTTCCTTTGGCCGTTCAATGGACGTGTTCAAAGGTGCAACACTAGGGGACAAAGATCATGGGGGCGAACAACACCCACCCACTGTAGCCCCTTCCAGCTCAACCCTCCATCTGAAGTGTAACAGCCCACTCTTATCAAGGGCTTGCCACAAGGGCAGCCCTACATGATCTGGCCCACAAACCTTTCTGACATCTCCAATGTCAACTCTCGCCACTCACTCCCCTCATCCACCCTGCTTCTGCCACACTGGCCAACTGGTTTTTCCTCCAACAGGCCAGAGATGCTCCCACATCAGGGTCTTTGCACTCGCTGCCCCCTCCACTCCCTGGAATACTGTGTTAGTTTCCTAGGGTGGCCATAACAAATTACGACAAACTGAGTGGCTTCAAACACGAAAAATTTATTCTCTCACAGTTTAGGAGGCCAGAAGTCCAAAATCAAGGTGTCGGTAGGGTTGGTTTCTTCTGGAAGCTCTGTGGGAGAATCTATGCCATGCCTTCCTCCTAGCATCTGATGGATCCCAGCAATCTTTGATGTCCCTTGGCTTGTAGCTGTATCACCCTAATTTCTGCCTCTATTATCACATGGCCTTCTGTGTGTGTGCACGTGTGTGTGTGTGTATGTGTGTGTGGAGTTCTTATAAGGGCACCAGTCATTGGATTTAGGGTCCACCCTCATCCAGTATAACCTCATCTAAACCTAACTAATTACATCTTCCAAGACCCTATTTCCAAACAGGGTCACATTCACAGGTCCGGGGGTTAAGACTTCTTTTGGGGACACAATTCAACCCACATCAGACGCTCCTCCCAGACACTCACATGGCTTGCCTCCTCCCCCTTCAGTCTTTCTTTCTCAGTGGGCCTCTGTGTTCACCAGATTTAAAACTGCACACCCCTGAACGCTCCCACCCCTACCTGGCTATGTTTCTCCACAGCAGGAACATCTGACGTATTTTCCTTATTTACTTGATTTATGGTTTTTCTTACCCCAGTAAAACATCAGGTCCAGGAGGACGGGGTTTGTATCTGTTTTCTTTGTGGATCTGTCTGCAGCCCCTCGAACACGGCTGGCCCATCAGTCCACACATTGAGTGAGTGGGCCCGGCTGTCTACCCGCCTTAACTCGTTTATTTCTCACAACTCCCTACAGCGGGTTCCTAATGTCCCTGTCCCATTGATGAGGCTCAGAGAGGTGCAGTCACTTGTCCCCACTCCCACAGCTGCCTGGGACCCTGGCCTGTGCCAAGCCTCTCTGGGCTTCTGTCTGTGGGGAGAGGGAGGAAGTGCAGCTCCCACCAAAGTCCAGCCTCAGTGGTGAGTGCCGGGGCTACTGGGTATGTGTGGCCATGTGTGTCTGCGTGAGGGTGGTCGTAGAACTTGCTGCCTCAGGGCAAGACCCTGGCATCGTTCAGCCCCCATGTCTCCCCTGGGGCCCCCTGGCCACTTCCTGACGTGTTGCTGGGAGTGAGCCACACACAGGAGTGCAGCCTGCCTTCACCCTCAGGCCTTGCCCAGGCCTCCTGTTGGGGCGTGTGGGGACTCTGCCCCAAAGGGGTGGTCTCTGCCAGTCTGGGGGAGCAGAGCGACCTCTCAGTAGGTCACTGCACCAGGCCTCCTTCCTGACGGAATGGCGAGGGATTTTCCCAGGAGGTTGAGGACCCAGATCAGAAGCAAGATACCTGGAGAGAGGGCAGCTGGGAACAGAAGGGACAATAAGAAGGTGCTAGGAGGCGGCCTCGGTGTGTGGTCGGGGAGCACTGGGATTTGGAGTCTGGCAGAATTTAAACTCTCACCAAAGTTTGTGCCCTCACCAACTAGTTATGCAAGTCAGTTCAACTCACTGAAACTCAGTTTCTTTGACTCTGAAGCAGGAGAACTAATGCTCGTCTCATAGGGCGGTTGAGAGAAGTCATTGAATAATGCACGTAGAGTGAGACACCCCATTTGCCAGGATGGGATTTTCTCCATCCCACTGTCTGGGCTTATAGATGGGGAAACTGAGGCAGGACAAAGGTTGGCAGCCAGATTGTGGCCTATCCTGGGAACCCAGGAGATCCTGACCCTGGGCCAGTCTGAAGGCTTGCTGGGCCCTCTGAGCCTGCCTCTGGTTCCAGCCACCTCCCACCCACCCCTGTCCTCTGCTCTGGGCTTCACCATGCTGCCACGTGCCCACTGCCATCTCCTTTGGGCAACACGACCTCCTGTTTGTCCTCTCTCCTCCTCATTCAAGCCCCTTGGACCCAAGACCATTCTCTGATACACCTGGGACGTGATGAAAGACCAACTTATGCTAGGAGGATTTGGAAAAGTCCCTTGTCCTTCCTGGGCCTCAGTTTCCATGTTTGTAAATCAGAGGGATAGAGTGGATCTTCTCTGAGGTCAAGAGTTAATGGTCTCAGGCGCTGGCCTCCAGCTTGGCTGTTTTCCGTCCCCGATGGTGAAATGTGCTTACTCCTCCTTTACCCCTTTCCAAGGTCGTGACAAGGACGCGTGATGCTTTTCAGTAGGGCAGACCTAAGCTGTCCCTGACAGTCTGGCTTCAAGTCCTCCCTGGCAAGGCTGCAGTGGGGTTGAACAGACTGCATCTTTCGTCCTGTGTCACCCCTTCCTCAGGGCCACAGAGTGGTGCCTCCCTGTTGGTTTGACTCAGCCCTACAATCCTGACTGGGTCAGGCTTCGGGGACCTCTGGGGCTGAGCGCCTTCCTTCTTTTTCTTTTTTTAGCCTTATTTTTTTCTGATTTGTTTTTATAACTCCAAGCGCCAAGCTTGCCCCGTGGAGTTTTTCTGGAATTCCCCAACTCTTAGGATCTTGACTACACTATTTTGAAAAAACTTAGAATCAGGAGACCCAGTTTTGCTTCCAAGCTGGGCCACTAACTAGCCGTATGAGCTTGGGCAAGCCACCTAACTTCCCTAAGCCTTAATGTCTCTATCTGTAAAATGGGAAGGACAATTCTTTCCTCACTGGGATGTTGTGAGGAAATGTGGGTGAAAGATTGCTTTGTGGACTGTAATGTGCCTTGCAGATGCTGGCTATTATTATTTAGCAGTCCTGACGGTGGGCTGGGGTATTTGCTTATGTACGGGGTTACTTTCAGGAGAAGCTCCTCACTCAGGCCCTCCCTGCCCACCTTTTTCAGGTTTTAACCTTAGGGTTAACCTTAGCAGCTGGACACCACACCGAGGGACGTACTTCACATCATAGTCTCTGTGGCAAGTACCCCACCAGTTATGTAGTGCACAGCCTGTGCAGCTCTATGTGGTGACCCTGGACCTGGCTCCTTCCCAGGAGGGAGATGTCTCCCATTTTCCTATATTTAATTATTTAATATTGTAAACCCTCAACTTGAGAGTCCCTTCATCTGGTTCACTTTTTATTTCCATGGTACTTTTTATTTTCCACTTTCTAACAAACGTATAATTTATTTATCTATTGTGTTTATTATTTATCGTCTGTTTTTCCTCAGCTACAGTGTGAGCTTCCCAAGGGCAGGGGTCTTTGTTTTGTTCACTGACATATCCCAAGCTCCTAAAACAGTGCCTAGTATGTAGTAAGCACTCAGTAAATAAATATCTACTGAACGAACATCTCTGCCAACATGCATCCCCTGTTGCTCCCTGGAGCAAGATGGTCTCGGGTCCATTCCCCTCTGAGCTGACGCTCAGCCCATCCCCTGGCGTGTCGTTGATCAGGAAGGGGCTCTCCCACTCCTCCTCAGGGGTCTGCAGTCAGGGCAGGCCAGAGCCATGCTTCTCTCCTAAGTGGGACAAAGCGTAGCCAGAGCAGAGCTTAGCAGACCCTCAGGAAAGCCAGGAGCTGGGTGAGGGGCTGCAGCAGCTGTAAAGGGTCTCCTCCCAGTTTCTTCTGTCCCTTGGGTGCTAGAAGAGCCCCATGAAGCCCCTTTCCTGGGCTGGTGGGTTTGGGAGAGGGAGAGCTCAGAGAGGAACAGTCAGAGGAGATGCTTATTCGTGAGCCTCCAGCCAGAACAAACAGAAAGGGTTTTGTTTTCTCGAGTCTGAAGTCACAGAAGCCCTGCTGCTACTTTCTGAGGAGAGTGGAAGAGAACTGCGCCTCAGCTAACAACTTCCTTCGTTACCCACGCTCCCTCTCCCTGCTGTTTGCAGGGGGTTCTGGAAGTGTGGATGGGCCACATTAAAGTTTGTGCAGGGTCCCTCAGTGCTCAACCCCTGCCAGTCCCACCCGTCGCTGCCCAGCAGAGATTTCTTGGAGGGACTGGGTGGGTCCGAAGACTCAATTCCTGCCGGGGAGAGGAGGGAGGCAGGCTGTTCTGTGCTGGACCTGTCAGTCACTGGACCCAATACCAGGAGATGTCCATCACATCATAATCTCTGTGACAGATACTCCAAGAATTCTGCAGTGTACAGCCTGTGCAGCTGTGTGTGGTGACCCTGGACCTGGCTTCTTCCCAGGAGGGAAATGTCTCCCATTTCCTCTACAAAACATGTTGCTTCAAGGCAGTCCTTTCCAGCTGGGTTTGGCTGCTGAGCCCCTTCTAAGGTTTCTCTGAAAGGGGGGTGGACCTCCGGGGCTTTGCAGAGTGTTAATGTGCACCTCCCCAACCCACACAAATACCTGAGACCCATGGAGCTCACAGCCTGTGCAGGGCCATGGCTGGTCTTGGGGTACCCGTGTGTGAATAACAGACACATGTTCTGGGCGGATGCAGCCCGGGGCATGCATTCTGGCTATGCTTTGACTCTGGGCCTAGAGGTGGTTAGGAAGGTGGGACCAGTGTGCCTTCTCCCCGGGCAGCAGAGCCTGCAAGCCTCCTTCTTCTGCCATACGTGGCCCCATGCAGACACCTCTGGGTTGGTGAAGAGGCCAGGCTCAGTCCTCTGAGTGCTCAGGGGAGAAGGGGGCCCAGGGCTTTCTAAGACCTCTGCCGCTCCCCACATAGGGCAAGTGGGCGATTCAAGGGAAATGATATCTGCTTCCTGCATCTTCCTCTCACCTTCCTCCCACTCCTATTTAAGGTTGAAGGTGGACATCTGACCTGAGATGGCCCAAGGTGGCCCCCAAATCTCTGATGAAGACTGAGTGACTCCCTTTTCCAGGATTTTCCCAGACCTGAGGAGAATTTAGGACCCCTCCCTAGGTTTGGTTCCAAAGAGGGACTCCCTCCCAGCCCAGCCCTGGCCCCAGCCCCCTACAAATCTCTGCGATATGAGCTATTCACCTCCTATCTGCCCACAGCCTGCAGCAAAGTGATGGAGAAAGCTACGGGGCTCCTTCCTCTTCTAATTCTCCTTGATCACACCATCAGCAGGATTTATTGCATCCTGCTGTGTTTCAGGCTCTGTGCTAGATGCTCTACCCTCCTCTCTCCTCTCCTCTCCTTGTCCTCCCCACATGAGCTCAGTGACATGTGGGAAGTGGATGTTGCACAAGTGTCTTTTGGCCAATCGTGTTGAGTCCAGCAGCAGAGTAGAAATGGAGTGGGGTGCAGGGCTGCACCTGCCGCTGGGACGGGGGCGAGCACCCAGGAGCCGAGGGGCAGGGAGACTCCCCAGTGCTCACCATGGCCGTGGCCCTAGCCTGACCCTAATGGGGGGTCTAGAATTGTGGTTACAGTGGTGAATATGTGGGTTAGTCTGGGGTGGGACTAGGGTTGTGGATGAGGTGACATTCCGTTTCACAACAGGGTGGTGGTTAGGGTCGGATTAGAGAACAACTTTAGTGTGGCATGGGGGTGAGCTTTTAACCTTAGGGCTGTGGTTAGGGTTGGGTGAGGGTTATGCTAAAGTATTTAGGACTGTGGGTTTTTTGAGTGTGATGTGGTTGTTATTTTAACCTACCATTTATGGAACCTTATTGAGTCAGCCAGCCCTACTGTGTGAAGCACTTCACAGGCACCACCTAACTTAATACCGAGGACAGTATGGCCGAGTGGTTAAGGGTGAGGGTCATGAGTCAGACTTCAGTTTCATCTGATTCTGTCACTCACCAGCCCTTTGACGCTGTGTGGGTTTCTTCACCTCCCTGAATTTCAGTGTAAAAATGATGATGCTAATACTGACCACACAGGGTTGTGGTCAGAATAAAATAAAAGAAAGTGGATAAAGTGCTGAGTCACATACCTCAGAGCTCAAGACTCGATAGCTGATGATCTTTCTTATCTGTATCAGTCCATCCCAGCAGGAAACAGATGGCACGCTCAATAGGCACCATTTGATACAGGGTCTGTTTGCAAAGGCACTGATAGGGTTAGAAGAAACAACAAAGGATGGGGGGTGGGTAGCTATGTAGGGAAGCCTTCAACCTTCCTAAAGGGGCAAAGGGCCAGTGGTTACTGGGACCCAGAGTAGCTCCAGCCAGAGGACGGGTAGAGGAACACAGCCACCGGCCACCCGCAGCTGCCTGTCAGTAAGGAGCCGGGAGGATCAATACCTCCACTCCCTCTGCTGCCCTCTGCCCTCGTTCTGGGGTCCCACGTGGGCTGAACAGGACTGGAAGGCAGAGGAAGAAGGAGCCTCCCAGGGCCCAGAGTGGGGTGGAGAGGGGTGGGGAAGGGCAAGTGGAAGATGTCCAGCACATTAACCAGTCCTCACATTAATGTCCCTGTGAGGAGGGTACTCTTGTTACCCCCACTCCACAATGAGGAAACAGAGGAAGGGTGATTCCAGCCCAGCTCTGCTCAAGACTCCAGAATGTGTGCTTGCAGCCATTTTGCTAAGCAGCCCCTAGAGCAGGTGAGCACGGGCAAGTGCAGAACAGCAAGCTTGGTGTGGGAGCTGCAGAGGACCGGGTCAGGCAAGACATCCAGTCTTTTCAGAAAACTACAGAAACCTGGCCAGAGCCCGGAGCAGCGTTCCCCACAGCCCTGTGTGGGGACGGAGGGGAGCTGGTTGGGGTCATTAAAACGTTAATGTATGCAGTTTCCAGCATCCCATTTAAAAAAAATAGTAACGACAAACATTTCAAGCTTGTGGCTGTACTCATAGCATTTAACTGACCTAAATCCTCTAGAATTTTTGTTTGAAAGGAAAAGGTTAGGGAGAGATGAAGCAAGAAGGGAATGGAAATACAGTCCATGCTGTTTTCCAGATTCCCCAGGGAAAGTCCGTCCCATCTGGTTGCTTTGTACAGAACTGTGGCTGCTCAGTGAATGTCACCCTCCAGGGTGTGTGTGTGTGTGTGTGTGTGTGTGTGTGTGTGTGTGTGTGTGAGGGGGGAGGGGTGTGGGTGGAAAGCTGGGCTGAGAGAACAAGCCTCAAAAATCATAATGAAGATTTTTTCAGGCCTTGTGAATTCTCCTTTTGAGCTCAAGGTTTTCAAATATATATCAGGTTTCACCCGTTGTCTGGGACGTAGAGGAAGTTTCTGATTTATGGGTCCAGTAGTTTTTCCAGTTACTCGATCTTTAAATCTGCCATCAGTTAATTAATTTGCCACTGTCAGGAACGGCCGGGTAAGCTTCCCAGGTGAAAATACTTTACCAGAGTAAAGCGGTATTGTGATAACAGTAATAAAAAAGGACTCTGCAATGTGTACTTCTTTCCACATGTGGAACTAACTGAATCAATGTCTCAGCGTTCCTACTCCTCCTCCCGCATCACTGGCACATGCTCTTGTGCGAACACACACACACACACACACACACACACACACACACTTGCACACACCCCACCTCTGGTGAGGGGCTAAGCAGGAAGATTTAAGCCTTGCAGGATAATTTCCCAGAAAAGGATTAGAAAGGGAAATGAGTTAAATGCAAAGTCATCTAATGACCGTGGTTGTAAGATTTGCTGCTTGGGACCCAGAGGGGTGTGTGTGCGCGTCTGTCTGTCTGTCTGTCTGCAGATGACATAGTGAAGATTGCTAAATGATTTCCAATAACAAAATGTGAAAACACATAGTTCCTTTGTTAGCCACATAGCTGTGGTTTTGTGTTCGTGATTCATTGTGGAAGTGAGTAGCTGCAACAGGCATTTTGTGGGGGGGTTTTTTCTTTTTTCTCCTAAAAAAATATTTGTGAAAAGTGTAAAATTCAAGGAAGTACAGTGCTTTTTGAAATGAAAAATCCCCATTCCTTGCAAAATGAAGACTGCAAATCAAAACCTCTGAAGCAACCACATTTCTGCTTCCAGCCGGTCGCCTATACTGCATTCTCCTCCAGAACCTCAGCCCCTGACCACTACCTGACATGTGCACCCACGTGTGCACCCAGTGAGGGGTCGAGGGTTGTGTCAGAGGCCTCTCAGGGGAAGCTGGTACTTCTAGGGGTGGGTATCCTCTTGAGACTCCAGCCAAGCCACACCCTTGGGGAACAAATTGATTCCACATTTCCTTCTTTTTTTGAGGTTCTTGGATCGAGGTCAGAGCCCCTACAGCAGGCAGTAGTGTGTGAGGGAGGAATTGTGAAATACTTTATGTCTTATAGTTAGGTAAGTTAGGCTTTGAATCTCAGCTCTAACACTTAACAGCTACACTGCCTAGAGCATGTGCCCTGGGCCTCAGTTTTCTCATCTGTAAGATGGGGACACCCATCACTACCTATGACTTGTCAGGAGGATTACTAATATATGTAAATATGTCTGTCATCTTTTAGGTATTCTATGAATGGCACCCACTCTTATTTGTCCCTAGACTCTGTGGTTATCTAAGCCTCTCTGGGCTTCAGTTTCTCTTCTGTAAAATTGGGGGTGTGATAGTTCCTGTAGCATAGAGTTGTTGCACTAATCCAGCGAGGTATCAAATGTAAAGAGCCTAGCTGAAATAAAAAATGAAATGCCTGTGGCAGACGCCTGACACATCATTGGCTGGTAGCTTTGGGCTGCTACATTGCTGAATGAAGACTTCTCAGGTAGGGGTCCCAGTTCTCGCAGAAGTCTCCTTTTGTCAATGGTCCTGGGATAGACTTTCAGCCCCTGGAAGAGCAGCCTGGCTGCAGGCTCCCGGGACGTTGGCCAGCCCCTGACGAGCGTATCCTTGACCGAGGCCCCCAGCTGTCTTTGTCTACAACAGGCCTGTCCGGGCAGGTCCAGAAGTGGGGTACACTCACCTGAAGTCCTAGGCCTGTGTTTGCTGTCCCCTAAGCAGGCCTGCTAAGCTCTGTGTGTGTGTGCATGTGTTGGGGGGCTCTTTATAGAGGGTAGCGGGGGCCCAAAGGCCACAAGCTGGGAACTCAGGGGTTCAGGAGGAGGGCATCTCTTGGCAATTTGGTGGTGGCGAGATGCCCGTATACCATGTTTTCCGTGGCTTTGGGAAATGGTCCTAGCTCAGTCCCCTCTGCCTAAAGGTCTCTCCTCTCCCTCCTCTTCCTCTAGTCTCCTGGAGCACCTGCCAGGTGCCCACAGGCCCTGATTTGTGTTCTTCGTTTCAATGGCTTCACCTCTCCAACCACTTTCTTTTTCCATGCACTTCTTTGTAGCTCATATAGCACCAGCGTACAGCTTGTGGGGAGAGTTAGGTGCAGTGGTGGGAGGGACGTGACGAGCTTCAGAGTCCAGTAGACCTGGGTTTGAATCCTGGGTTTGGCCATTCATGAGACCTGTGAGCTAGGGCCTGCGACTCGCCTTCTCCACACTGTGACTGTCTCATGGGTGCTGTGGGGCCAGCGGGACCTGCCTCGCAGAGCACTGGGGGCCCTTTCTGAGGTGATGTTTGCTTAGTGCCTGGTGCACAGTAAGCAGAACAGTGATTTGATAAGGTGGGCTATGTGTGGAGTACTGTGGCTCCAGACTTCACCACCTCACCCTGCCACCCCCTCGGGACTGCAAATACCCTGGGATGGCCTCTGAGAGGTGGGTGGGGGAGGGGAGCACTCTCGGCCAGACAGTGTAGGTGATAGAGGCAGGTGGGGGGCCTCCAGGGAGGAGTTTTCCACGATCACCTTCCTAAGAGACCATTTTTAACGCTGTTCCTTCCTAGTGAAAACACTTTCCTTCAAGGCTTCTCTTTATCATGAGATCCACAGGATAAGGCCTGAACTCTTGGCTCCACAGCTCAATCCCAAAGCTTAGTTCTCAAGCCATGATATAGTGTAGAGGTTTCGAGTACAGGCTCTGGAACCAGAATATCTGCAGGCTGTCTGTGTTTAACTCCTAGCTCCGTTAGTCATTGGCTTTGTGAGCTTAGGCAGGTTACCTAGCTTCTCTGTGCCTCATCTGTAAAATGGGAATAATAATAACACCTACTTCCTAATTTTAATGATGATTAAATTAGTTGATATGTGTAAAGTTCTTAGAATAGTGCCTGGAACGTAATAAACACAATGTAGCTATTTGTTACATTTATTTTGTCCTTGGCCCCTCCCATTTTCCCTTTAACCCGACAGGCCTCCTTACTCCTTGAACACCACCACCAGCACATTCCTGAATTTGTCCCTTTGCACTGATGGTTCTCTCTGCCTTGGGTAGACTCTGCACTCCCCACCCCTTCCTCCACTTCACATCACACTTTTTTTTCTAGAAAGCCTTCTCCAGGCATCCAGCCCCAGGGCTGCACCTGCCGAGGGAGGCCTGCAGCATCTTGGCTGGGCAGCTCACCCGGCCGTGAGACTCCTGGCACCTGCGGCTTTTTGCCTCTTGGATTGTTATGAAATGCTCATGTGTCCCAGGGCCGCTGAGTATGGCTGTGTGTGTTGTGCCCTGCACAAAGGTGCTGGTCAGGGGATGAATGAGGCTAAAATGGAGCCTGCGTTCTGCTCGCCCACCTCCTGCCTCCCTGTCTGGATTGTAAGCTCTCGGCAGGCAAGATGCCTTTTCCACAGAGCCCACGTGGGACCATGCATGCACCTTTTGAGGCGCTCAGAAGGGCACCTTGGAAGTGGTTGCATGATGAATTCATGACATCTAGGTTGACAGGTGAGCTGACAGGTCTTCCTGGGGGAACTTGGAGCCAAAGGCTTCAGGCTGCCTGCTGGCCCCGGCTGGCTGTGTGGGGCCCAGCCAGGGCTCGAGGATGGCTCCAGTGAGGCAAGAGAGCTGGGAGAGGCCACAGAGAAGTTCAAAGTTCAATGGGATGAATATTTTGGGGGCAGCAGCTGCGTACCCAGCGCTGTGATGACTCCATGGAGAATATGAAGAGGGTAAGACCCAGTTCCTGCCCTTCCTCTCTGGGGTTCTGTGTTCCTGGCCAAGGTGCAGCCCTTTGGGTGGTCCTGCTGGGCCCAGAAGGGGGCAGAGCAGCTCTTGGAGGAAACTTTTCTCCTGGTGGGAGGGAGAGGGTGATTGCCCCTGCAGGCTGATACTTGGGCAGAAAATGAGGGGCATTTCCTGAGGCCCTGGGCTGCCCCTCAGGGCACTTCTCCTCCGCATCTGCCCCCTGATGCACCCCAGGCATGATCCCAGGGCCTGGCAGCCCACTCTGCCTTCCTGCCCTGCTCCCTTGTCCATCCAGGAGAGAAAAAAGTGAATGCAGAGTTTCAGGGAACAAGGGCTTGGCAACCTGGCAGCCCACAAGGCAGGCAGCTCAGTGGAAAAACGTTTGCAGTCGACCCAGTCGTGAGGAGTCCGGAGGGTGGAGGAGAGAGATGAGGTTCAGAGGGGTCTCCGGACCCTTGGAAGACACGCAGCACCTACTTCAGGGCCACTCTAGAGGCAGGGATTAGGCCTCAGGCCAGGGCTGGGTGCCCCACAGACATTCCCAGGACGTGCACAGCTCCTGTAAACCTCTGCCTCTTATTTACCTGCAAGGAAACAGAAGTGCTATGTTTCCTCCTGAGCCAACTGGGAGAGCAGAGCAGGGTGCGGTTCTGGGCAAAAGAGACTCCCCCAGGGTTCTGCCCCATCCCCGCCTCCCCAGCCTGGTGGGGGCATCCCCTGGGGTCTGTGCCAGAACTCTAGACCTCTCAGACCTGGGTGTGGCCACAGAAAGAGCTAGAGGTGCAGACCTCAGAGCAGGCGGATGTGACTCACAGGCAGCTGAGCAGGGCTGGGTGGGGGCCCCGGGCCAACCAGTGAGGCTGATGGGGTTGGGCAAGTGGGCACAGCAAGATCAGCTGCAGAACAGGTCTTGAGACACTTGGGGGAGGCCTGCTGTTGGCCGTTTCAGGAGGGCACCAGGGAGTGAGGGTGCCCATGTTGACGATGCCACATCAATACCAGGCAGCAGGCGGGGGCTGGGTCCCCCAGGGTGTGGCCCCACTGAGCAGGCCACCCTACTTGTCTCGCAGAAGCCATGGGCCCAGAGCCCCGCCCTGAGCAGGAATGCCTGTTGCTTCCTTTCTGGCACCCGGGGACACAGCTCCACAATTCCAGGGACAGGGCGCTCCTGCCTCTCCAGGGGCCACCATGTCAGTGGTCAACTCCGGCTCTTTAGAAGTCCTTCCTCATGCTGTGCTGAAACCTGCTTCCCTGTGACATGGTCTTGGGTCTGTCCTCTGGAAATCCAGTCTCTTTCCCGCCACAGCCCTCCTGACATCTGATGACAGATAATGCAGTTTGGGGGCAAGACAGCAAGGTTTAAGAAGGTCTGATTCCCGCAGGCCAGGACACTCAGGGAACCCAAGTGCCTGGGGTATGAACGAAGCCTTCAAGGGACAAAGAATGCAGTGAGGGTAACCAGGGGAAACTTCCAACCACATGGTTACAGGCCAAGACAGACTTTCAGGGTTCAAACCCCAATTCTTCCATTTTCTATATTGCATTGTCCACTGCAGTAGCCACCAGCCACATGGGGTTATTTAAATTTAATTTAATGTAAAACTCAGTTGCTTAGTCACACCAGCCGCATTTCCAAGTACTCAAAAGCCACAGGTGGCTAGTAGTTAGTATATGGGATAGCACAGACTATAGAGCATTTCCATCATCAGAGAAAGTTCTATTGGACAGCACGATCCTAGATGAATGACCTTGGACAAGTTCTTTAACCTTTCTGTGCCTCAGTCTCCTTTTCTGAAAAATGGGGTTACTAACAGTACTTAGCTCTTAAGGTGGTTGTGAAGAGTAGATAACATCATGCCAGCATAACAATCAATACACAGCACAGAATTAGTGCTCAGAGAATGCTCATTATTATCGTCTAGCACAAATTGGGGAGGGTTCCAGTCCTCCCCTCCCCACAGTGACACCTGGGAACCCACCATCCTGGCACCTCTGATACCCAGAGGCTGGAGAGTGATGGTTGCTGTCTTAGCCCAGCCTGAGTCTCACCTGCTCAGCCCCCAAGCTACGCGTCACCAAGGCCACAGTGTCTCCTCCCCTTCACCCACCAGGGCTGGGTGCCCTGTTGTTCCCTGCTAGGGCAGGGCATGTTTGTGGCAGGGGCTGGAGCAGGGTGTCTGGAAACACTATCTTGGGTCCTTGGGAGTTCAGCACAACGGCCATCTGACTGTGGGCTGGATGTGAGGCCTGCCTGGCCAGCCGGGAGGAGAGGAACAGAGCCTGCTAGGGCTTCCCCCTGCCTTACCAGCACCCAGATTCTCAGGGGAGACTGAGCCACTTGGAGGTGCCAGGGCATGTTCACCTGTAATGAGCCGGGCCTGCAGTCACAGGAAGGCCCTTTGGCCAGAAGCAGAGATGGAGTTCTGCAAATGCCCTCCTGTCTTGGTGCTCTGTCCCCATTCCCCTCCTACCTCTCTGGCTGCTCCCTCTCTGGCACCGTCACAGCCTCTTCCTCTGTCTGCCCCTCAAGCGTTGGCGCTTCCCAGGCCCCCTCGTCCGCCCTTACTTATTCTCTCTTTACTCCTGTATTTCTCAATGTTTAGGTGTCAGAGCTCCTGGAAGTCTTAAGGAATCCCATGAACTATCAATGTAATTAACTCCATGATTAGAGCTGGGAAGAGTTTTATTAGCAGAAACTATGATGATCGTCTGTGTGTGCAAAACGAGAACCCTGCTATAGGCACACTCACTTATCCATGAAAAGAACAAGCTGTCAAGTGAAGTGTGGTGGGCTGTTGCCACATTTTTCCGTTAATATTCATTTACCGCTTGTTCATTTGTTTTATTGTGTGCTAGCAGACAAGTGGTAGCAGGCGTCAAAGGTTGGAGATGAATTTTTGGGAGCAAAATTTAAAACTGAGACCAGTCTGTTCATTAACACATTTTCCTCCTTGAAATTGGGAAGTGTTCGCAGAGTCAGTGCCTCAGTCCAGCAGTGGAAGGAGCTCTGAAGCGTGGTTTGTTCTGCAGGCTCTCCCTGAGTGATATCATCCCTCCCCTTAACTCTGTAACCCCCACCTCCAGGCTTATGACTCCTTGACTGCAGCCCCGTCTCTCTCCTGAGTGCTGCCTCCTGGGTGTTTCCATCTGGAGAGCCATCATGAGGCACTCACCACCCACCATCACCAAAACTGATCTCTCAGTTGAGATCTTGGCACCTGGAACTCCCTCCACCCATTTGTCTAAGCCACAGCTGGGAATTCTCTATGTCTTAAATATCCCTTGAATCCATGCCTTCTTCTTGGTCCCATCTTTGGTCCCTGCTAGCCCAGACCACAACCAATGCCTTCCAGCTGGCCTCCAGCCCTCCCTTCTCTGGTCCATCCACCACCAGATAATCTTTCACCAGAGTAATAATCATTTGAAAAAGCCCATTCCATCATGTCCTAGACCCACTTGAACACCACAAGCTTCTCAAAGCTAATATGTGGCTCCCCCTGTGCCCTGACACCTTTGCTGGAGTGCTGGTCCCTTTGCCCAGCCTCCATTGGAGCAGAGAGGTAAGGGGGTCTTTGCCCTCCTTGGGCCTCAGTGTCTGGCATGTGGCAGGCACTTGGTAAGAGCTTCTTGAGTGAAAGAGAGTGGGCTGCTGCAAAATCTCCAGGGACTCTCCCTCAGCCATTTAGTACAGCCCAGACACCTCCTGATATTTCAGGCTTTCCACCATATGGACCTGAACCCATTCTTCTTTAATCCCTCAAAGCCTCAGTGTCCTCATCTGTGAAATGGTGATAAAGAAATGATAAATGGTAGGGTGGCTTTAGGATGACTTACCTGGTTTGGTAACCTGGCTTCTGTACTTGGGAGTTCTGCGACCTTCAGCAAGGCATAGAACCTCCCTACTCTCTGTTTTCTTGACTGTAAAATGAGGATAATGAGTAACTCTTAGGGTTATGGAGAGGCCTACATGAAATAATGCATGGATACGAATTGTTGGCACAGGGCCAGCATTCATTAAATTGTAGCACCAGTTGATTCCCCATCCACCCACTTCCCAGTCCCTCCCTACCTTCCCCCCACCACACACACACACACGTAGGTAACCACTGTTATTAATTCTCAGGGTATCCTACCAGGGTTGCTTTATGAATATGCAAATAGGTGCAACATATAGCCTTATTTTCTATTTTTATACAAAAGTTTACATGCCCCACACCAGGAGGCAGCACACTTTTTCCATAAAAGGCCAGATAGTAAATAGTTTAGGCTTTGTGTAACATATGGTTTCTGCAACTACTCAGCCCTGCCATCGTAGAGGAGAAGCAGTTGTAGATGACGAGTGTGGCTGTGTTCCAACTACACTGTATTTATGGAAACTTAAATTTGAATTTTGTATCCCTTTCTCATGTCATGAAATATTATTCTTCTTTTGATTTTTTTCAACCATTTAAAAATATAAAAAACCATTGTTAGGTCACAGTCCATACAAAAACGGTCGGTGGGCCAGATTTGGGCTGTTTTTTCACTTTTCAGTATATCTTAGAGAGCTTTCGCTGTGAATGTGAGGGAAATGTAAAGAGCTATTTCTTTCTGTTTGGAAGGTATATGACTCCATCCTGTGGATGTATCCTGGTTTGTTTAACCAATCCCCTACTGAAGGACACTTAAGTTGTTTCTACTCTTTACAAAATATTTTTCTGTTACAAAATAGTGCTTCTATGAATAATCTTGTTCATCCATCATGTTGGACATTTACAAGTGTCTTAGGTCAGATCTCCCTTGGGGTTGGAGCTGGGACATGGGTTTGGGTGTATGTGTGATTTATTGGGGAGTGCCAAGGGAGGCACGGAAGCAGAAGGGAAAGGTGGAAAGAGCCAAGAAAGGGTTGGTTCCCAGGAAATCAAGCCAAGGCCTGACTGAGGGTGGAGCTTGCAGAATTGTCCCACCTTGAGGCAAGGGGCTGGGCTTTTCAACTTCCGCTCAGGCAGTCACTGGCTTCATGGTCCTGGTGGTGGGAGGAGCTTGTCAGGTGGTTGCCATCAGCCAAGAGCACGACTCAGAAGCAGCCAGCGAGGGTGCATCGGCTGCAAAGGGGACCTGGGCAGGTGGCAGCAGCGCCCACCACAGCGGGTTTATTGGCAGCATAGTCTCTGAAGTGGAACTGCACAGCATAGATGCGTTGTGCTGTGGATAGACGTGGCCAAATTGCTCTCCATAAGGGCTGTTTGCATGTCTACTAACATCTGTGCCTGTTTCAGCACAATCTCAACAAATTAGTCTATTATTAAACTTTCGGATTTTTGATGGATTGAAAAATGCTGGGCCGGCCCCGTGGCTTAGCGGTTAAGTGCATGCGCTCCGCTGCTGGCGGCCCGGGTTCGGATCTCGGGCGCGCACCGACGTACCGCTTCTCCGGCCATGCTGAGGCCGCGTCCCACATACAGCAACTAGAAGGATGTGCAACTATGACATAAACTATCTGCTGGGGCTTTGGGGGAAAAATAAATAAAATTATTAAAAAAAAATGCTTTCTCAGAATAGTTTTCATTTGCACATCTCTTAGGATGGGAAGTGTTGAGCATATTTTCATGTGTTTAAGAAACATTTGCATTTTTTTCCTGTGAACTGTTCGTATTCCTTTGCTAATTTTTCTTTTAGAGCTGTTGGTCTGTCTTTTCCATTTCTAAGAGCTCTTGATATATTATGAAGATTGCTCCTTTGTCTGTGATATGAGTTGCACATATTTTTCACATTTTGTCATTTGCCTTTTTACTTTGTTTAAGGTGGTTTGGGCCAAGCAGAGGTATTTGATTGTAGGGTTGTTCGCACAAGTAAATGATATATTATGTAAAACACCTAATATGGTGCCCACTGCCTGGTAGGCACTGAATGGATATTATTTCCCTTCCCTCCGCTCCCCTCGATTCTGTGCTATAATCAACTGTACTCATTATTCTTCCTGAAATGTGGCCCATGCTTCCCACCTCCATGCATTTTCTTATGTTATTTTTCTTATCTGGAATGTCTTCCTCCTCGTTTTGGACTGTGAAAATTCTACCCATCTCTTAAGCTCTGCCTCAAATGTCATGGTCTTTCTTACATCTGAACTCTGTTAGCCGTCATAGTCCACCTTGGATCTTATTTATTTGCACACGTTTACCATGCTTTTCCTGAGCCTCAGTTTCCTTATCTATAAAGTGGAGTAGCTGGGAAGAATAGAGATTTATTTTTGTTACAAAATGATGCATATATACTGTAAAAATTTTTCCTGAAAATATTCCAAAAATATAGAAACACATAAAGTTCAACATGGTAGTTACACATACATAGACACTCTCATTCCCAAGGGGAGCTACTGTTTACAGATCCTTCCAAACTTTTCCTATGCTGTATAAATATCTATAGGAGGAGAGAGAGAGAGAAATTTTTCTTAAAACGCAAAACTGGAAGCATACTATTCATATTATTCTGCAACTTACTTTTTCATTTAATAGAATAATGTGAATAAGATGATGCATTTAAAGCACCTGGCTCCATGCTCAGTAAGTGGCAGCTATAACTACTCTATGTACCTCGTAGTGATGTTTTTAAACTTTCTTTTAGCAGCAGAACCCTTTTCAAACAAAATTGTATTTGGAAGCCCAATTTATAAGTTAGAGTGAAGCCACCAGGCTAGGGTGCAAATAGATGGAGTGGAGGGCATGGAACCCTTCACCCACTTGTCTCCCCCTCACTGTTTGAAAACCTTAGTGTGTTGGGCAGGATGTGGGCTCACCACACTTAACTGAGTGGCATCATTATGGGTATGCACTGTCTAGGCAGTTTTCCCTTGGGTCTGAAGATCCCAGCCAGCTGGGATGGGAAGTTTTTCTTCCCATATTGGTTGAAAGAGCCAAGGAGTCCTCCTGGCAGAGGAGCAGACTTTGGTGGATCATGTGGCCCAGTGACTCCTCCTTGGCTCCACACTGGTCTGTGGTGGAGTTTTTATGGTCTATGAAGAAATGAAGAAAATAAAGTCAATGTGGTGAGATTCCATAAAATTAAGCTTATTCGAATGCTTCTTTTGGGCACTGAAATGCCTTTCCTTTCATGAAATTATGGTGGCAATAATTGGTAGCTGTGTGTGTTTTAATGTCTTAGCTAAATAAAAAGTTGGCGACTTTATGCTGTTCCCTTAAATTTGTTTCAAAATTTTACTGATCCATGAAATCCTGAAGTCTAGAGATGGCTGTTCTGGTCCATCGTGGTAGCTTTGCCAGGACTTCCCTGGAACAATCCCAAGAGATAGCAAGTTCTCTTCTTGTGCCAGATGAGTCTGAGAACCACTGTCATTTGATGAAATCACAGCAGCTCTTCCAAGGCTGAGAGTGGATGGAGCCTCTTCCCCGGGGGGCTGTGGCCCAAGTCCCCTTCTCAGTGAAGCTCTTGCTTGCCTCTGTTAGCACCACTCTCTAGGGGCCAGAGCTGAGCTGAGAGCCTGCAGCCCTCCACACATGGAAGGCCTTCCTCTCTGCCTACCTCCAAAGACTGGGCTGGGTTTATGAAGGGAGATAGCTGTCTCTTTAAAGGGATGCTTTCATCATAAGAGATAGGACCTATCAAAAACTGGGGGCTTCATCCTTTACTCTGCTGTGAGCGTCTCAGAAGGCAGGACTTTTTTATATCTGTCATTTAACCCAAAATCCCCATCATAGCAATAGATGACAATGGATGGGGCTCAGAAGACTCCAGTTGTTAGAAATGTGTTGATGCCAGATTAGGCACTGGCCCTTTATATGTAAGGATGCTTGGAAGTATAACTAGATTTTTGGGGGGAGTCTTTTATTTCCCTTAGAGGAAGAAGAATTTTTAGTGGCTTGAGGAGAAGTATTTTGTCTGAACTGTATCTAGCACTGTTTTTTCTTTGTTTGTGAGATTTTAAAAGTCTGGCATAGTTTTCAATCTGTGATCATTTACTTACATTTGCAAAGTAATCACATGGCCTCTCTGTTCCTCTCAGTCCTCACAACAGCCCACCGAGGTGGGTGTTGCTAGTCCCATTTTACTGATGCGGAATCTGAAGCTCAGGGGAGCTAAGTGACTTGCTCAAGACCATTCTGCTAGTAAGAGGCAGAACTGACATCTGCCTGGTGCAAATCCTGTCCTCTCTCCTCTGTACAGCCAGGCCCTATCTACAACTAGTGGGTACTTGGGATTCTGTTTTTGTTTTTTTTTTTCTTCTCTGCAAAGTTAATCACTGGCCCTTAAGGGATTTGAACTCAGGAATCTTGGGCAATTAGCATTGAGTTCCAATTAGAAAAACAAGTGACAGCAACAATAACAACAATGATAACAAACCACCAACAAAGAACTCTTTGAGTTTCCATCTTGACCAGATTGGAGAGCTCTTTGTCAGGGTCAAGTTCCAAAAAAGTACCAGGTGGTCTGGGCAGAACATGAGCGACTCCCTTCACCTCTCTCTGGTGCTTTGTGGGGCTGGCACTAAGCTGAGCTATGGCACCAGTCCGGTACCACCAGGAGGAGACTCCCACCGACCCACCAGCTCACCCCGCTCTCTCCGGCACACTCTTGGAAGCCGTTGAAAGGATTGTGTTTTCTGCTGCAGCTGGCTATGCTGACCTTCTCCTGGGAATGAGGAACAGATGCTTGAGGTTTGGGTTCTCAATGCTGGTCCATTACAGCTCCCAGAGCTTCCGGGGTGGCTGACAGGGACTCTCTCCAACTCCAGCCCCTAAACTTGGGAAGCAGGGTGAGGCGTGGTTGGGGCCTGTTAGGGTGAGGATTTGCTCCTGCTAGTGCCAGAAGGAAGAGCAGCATTGAAGCTCTTGGGAGCCAAGTCCTGAGCTAACAGGGCTGGAGGGTGCTGAGCTCTGACATCTCTCCTGGTTCGACTTCTGCCAGCAAAGGATAAGAGGGAGCTTGCTCACGGCCCGGGCACCCAGGGCCAACAGAACTGGAGTAGGGACGGTAGAGGGAGAGGGTCCCAGGACCTTATCCCACTTGGGCAAGAAATCCAGTGGAGAAGCTAGGGGTGGGACCACCTGGGGGGAGGAGCCGGAGCAGAGGCTCTAGGCTGAGCTTCCATCCTAGTCTGGGCTGGTTTGTTGGGTGGCAGAGGAGTCAGGCAGCCCAGGGTTGGAATCCCAGGGCCCTGATTTACCTGTTGTATAACCTTGGGCAAGTAATCACTCTCTCAGCTTCAATGTCTACAGTGTGTTCATGCCCACCACATGACACTGTCATGTGTACAGTGGTTCATATACGTTGTGACAGTGACAGAGTATTTACTGCCTGGTAGAACGGCCTGCCTGATAATAAACACATAAAGAACGTGGTCAAATTTATGAGACAACTCAAATAGTTAAGATATCAAAGGACAGGAGCAGAAAATTTTCATAAGTGGTAAATAAACTATGAAAAAAATTTCAACCGCAGAAGTCATAAAAATGGGAGATAAAAGCAACATTGAAGTATCATTTTATGCTTATTTAATTAGCAAAGTATAAAAAAATTAATAATGTGCTATGCTGGGGAAGTTGTGCTCTAAGTGATACATTTTTACATTTGTATGCAACCCTTTTAGAAAGCAATACACCAGTGTGTGCTTAGAGCTGTAAATGTTTGTAACCTTTGATACCATCACTCTAGTCCGCAGAATTAATCCTAAAATAATAATCCTTTTCAAAATGTTTATTATAAGAATTTTTCAAATATACAGAATAAAATAGAATAGTATGATGCATCCCCCTATACTAAAGGAATATTTTTACAGAAGAAAACAAGCTGAATGAGTAAGGATGTCCACAGTTAAAAACAATCTAAATACGTAACAGGAGAATGTCTGAATAAATTGTGATTCATCTTCAGATAGACTGTCATGTAGCAATTAAGGTGATAAATATGAAAATTATAGAATTGTATAAAGTATGATCCAATATTAAGTGAAAAATCAGATTTTAAATTGTATCTACCAGTGATAATAGTGTAAGAACATACACTTGAGCAAATGTTAAATGTGCAAAAATATTTGCGGGGTTGGGGGAGATGATGAATTCATTTTTTTCTCCTTGAATATTGTTGTTATATTATTTTTCCAATAAAATAAGTGAAAGAGATATTCTAGGCTCCACCCATAAATCAATCTGTGAACGTGTATTTATTGGGCATCTATTCCACAGGTAATTTGTGTGAATAGGTGTGTTAAGAAGTGGCAGGGAGTAGGCACAGGACTTGGTCTGGGGGCAGGGACTGGTCCATAAGAGTCTCAAAGACCCTTAGAATGTCAGAGCTACATGCGACCAGTCCAACACCTTCATTTTGCAGTCGAGGGCCCTGAGGCCTTGGCAATTCCACATAGAGGTAGGCACTCCCACTGAACTGGTTAGCTGGCCTTAGCTCAGTCCCCCTGCCTCAGGACACCTCCATTTCCCAGGAGTTGGCAAGAAATCAGAGAGCACTCTTCCAGTGCATAGGTGGTGGGGGAGTACCTTGAACAGAGAGGGCACAGAGACGCTGCTCCCGGGATGCAAACCCCCATGTCACGGTTGTCTCCACAGGACCCTGAGTGGGCTCAGCCAGACCCAGCCCTCCCAGCAGCACGTGGGGCTGTCCCGGACCGTCCGACTTTACCCGGCCACTGCGGCTAGTGCCCAGCTGACTTCCAACGCCCTGCCCGCGGGGCTAGGCCTTGAGAGGAGGGATGGTGCCCAGCAGGCAGCCTATCAGGACCACCAGTCATCCCTCTGGGGTAAGGACAACCTGTCTCAGGGTCTTGGAAGAGCAGGACATCTAAATCTCTGACCTTCTTCTCCCCACCTTTGCTTCTCCCTCCACTTTCACAGAGGGGCCGAGTTGTCACCTTGTCCCTCATCCTTTCAGCCATCAACAGTTGTCGAGTGCCTGCTTTGTGCCAAGCTCCAAGGGTCCCAAAGCAGCTGTCAGCCCCCTTGAGACCCTTAGACCTGAATTGCTCCATTTCTGCCCCATCTGTCATCCATCCTGCTTTTGCTTCCTTCCCTTGCAGCCATGAACGTCACCTTCCTGACCCTGGTCCTTCCGCTTCATCCTTCCTGCAAACCCCAACCCTTGTGGACCAACCCCAGCAGTTGCTTCCTTAGCAGCTACAACTGGGCCTCTGCTTCCTAAAGGAGAGAACCGAGCATCCCTTGGATTCACGCCGCTGCACATTCTGGTCACTGCCCAACAATCCTTCCCTGCACGCCTGGAAGCTTGCTCTCTCATTCTTCAGAGCAGCTACTCCAGCTGCCCCCACTTTCCCATCAGCACATGGACATGCCTGCCACCTCCTGGGGAGCCCCTCACCTTGCTGCCCGCCTGTCCCACCATGCACGCGGCTCCCTCACCTAACCCATGCCTGAGCTGACCTCCTTTCTCTTTTTCTGTTTAAAATTGAAGTGAAATTCACATAATATAAAACTCACCATTTTAAAGTATACATTCAGTGGTTTTTAGTATATTCACAATTTTATGCAACCATCACCACTGTCTAATTCCAGAACATTTCATCACTCCTAAAAGAAACCTCATACCCATTAAGCAGTCACTCGCTATTCCCCTCTCCCCCAAGCCTCCGGCCCCACTAATCTTTCTGTCTCTATAGATTTGCATATCCTGGACATGTCATGTAAACGGAATCAGACAATATGTGGCCTTTTGTGTCTGATACAACTTAATATAATGTTTTTGAGGTTTATCCATGTTGTAGCACACATCAGTACTTCGTTCCTTTTTATAGTTGATGACCTTTCTTGTCATCTTGAAAAGGAGGTGTCCCTCTTCTTGTCTAAGGCACACCCTCTTCTTGTTTCTGTGGATCGCTCGGCCATGGCTTGTCCTCTCCCTGCCCCGTCTCTCTTCACCCTTCAACCTGTCCCCTCTCTCAGCCCCTTCCTGTCAGCATAGACACTTGCTTACAGCTCTCCGATTCTCACGCACAGTCTCTCTCTCTCTCTCTCTCTCTCACACACACACACACACACACACACACACCCCGAGTTATTTCTCCACTTCCCTCTGGCTTCCTCTCCATCTCTCCCCGCTTCACAGTTTAGCTTCTTGAATGCGTGGTCTGCATAGACTTTTTATACTTCCCTCCTCAAGCCCTCTGCCTTCTGGCTTTGCTCCCCGGGCTCCCCACACTGAATGTACCCCCTCTTTATATTTCCACCATCACCGCCCGTGTTAAGTGAAGTGACCTTAGCTCGCACTGTTGCACTGCCCCCGCATCCACCTGCACCCCCAGCTGGGAGGGCATCAGGCCCCCAAACTTCCTCTTTGATCTCTTACCGAAAACTTGCAATGACTTCCCGCTACCAACCAAATGAAGTGCCGAATCCTTGTTCTGGCAATCGGGGCCCCCAAACCTGCCTCTTATCATTCTTTCAGGCTTTATCTTCCTCCACTTTTCTTAGAAAACTTAGAAAACTTCACTCTCGCAAGTCTGAGCTCCATTCAGTTCTCTGCCCTGGTGTTGGAAGCCCCGCTGCAGACTTGCTGGCTGTGTGACTTGGGGCAAGGCAACCTTCTCTGGGCCTCATTTCCTTAATTGTAAAATAGGAATATTATGTTAGATATAGGAATATTGCCAATATTCAACCATTTCAACCTACAAAAGTGGCAATATCTAATGGTTCAACCTAAAATAATGCTCACTCAGAGGGTTGAGAGTTCATGTGCGTAAAGCATGAGCTTAGTGGCCGGCACGCTAGCATCGCTCAATAAATGTTGGACTGTGAGTTTCTCAAAGATATGACCCTGTCCCCACCATGGGACCTGGCATCCAGTAGGTACTTAGCAAATGCCCTGGGTGTGGATTCCCCCTGTTCCCATGGGCCTTTCTAACCAGCCTTTGGAGGTCACGGCTGTGCCTCTCAGCCCTGCCCCCTGGACCCAAGCCCTCTCTCTGCAGGGCTGAACCTCACTGAGAAAATCAAGAAGATCAAGATTGTCTTCACTCCCACCATCTGCAAGCAGACCTGTGCCCGGGGGCACTGTGCCAACAGCTGTGAGCGTGGTGACACCACCACCCTGTATAGCCAGGGCGGCCATGGGCATGACCCTAAGTCTGGCTTCCGCATCTGTGAGTCCCTTCCTCCCTCAGATGGTTCCTGGCTGCCCCTGGGGTGGGCCAGGGTGGGGCGGGGGTAGTGGCTGGAGGGACAGGCCTGCCTTGGGCAGGAGCGCAGCTCTTCTGCAGGAAGGAAGCCCATTGCTCTCACACTGCGGCTTCTGTAAGTTGTCCCCAGTCACCCGGAAAGCTGAGTCCTCATCCAGCTATTTCATGGCCTAGCTGTGTGACTCTGGGCAAGTCACATAACCTCTCTGAGTCCAAGTTTCCTCCACAGAGATATGAGGGAGTTAATAGCGCCTCTGCCCTCCCGTCCCCAGGTTATTGTGGGGTCGAGGAAAGGCATGGAAGGCCTGTTTAGAAAGGCAAAGCTGGTCATTATCTACCCTTCTTTCTCCCGGGCCTCCTGGAGAGTCCTGCCTTTCAGGGCGTGCTGGGCTCCCCAAGCCTCCAGATTTGGGGTCCTGCTCTCCCTGCTCCTCTGTCGTCACCCACTAGCCACATGGTGGGTACTGCTATGTTCTTCTACCACCGGTCACCTTGAGATTGCTGTCATAGATTTCTGCCAGATCCCCTGCCTGAACGGAGGCCGCTGCATCGGCAGGGACGAGTGCTGGTGCCCCACCAACTCCACCGGGAAGTTCTGCCACCTGCCCGCCCCAAAGCTGGACAGGGAGCCTTCAGAGAGGGGCTCCCACCACAGGGCCCCGCTGGGGGGCCCCTTGAGGCAGTCCACCTTCACCTTGCCTCTCTCCAACCAGCTGGGTGAGTGCGGGGCGGGGGCAGGGCGGGCTGGGAGGCACCCTGGGTGCCGGGGTACGGTGGGCACTGGCACCATGGTGGGAAGGATGGGAAGTTGGCTCTAGTGCTTCCTTCACAGTCAGACCTCCCTCATTCTCCTCCGCCCTCAGGGCTCAGTTTCATTCCATAAACTTCTCTTTGCCCTTTCTTCTGAATTCATCAATATTTTTTTGCCCTTACCCCCGACGGGGTGCTATGGGTGAGACAACAGAGGATGAGGGCAGAGTCCTGCACTCAAGGAATCCACGATTCTGGACAATAGAGGGACGATGGACAGCAAAGAGAATATCATCATAAAACATTTCATTTCCCTTGCCTTCTGTTATTAGGTGCCAAATAAAGGGTACAGAAAAACAGAATTCTACAGGAGGTCAGGGGGTGGAGAGCTCTGTGCCCAGGGTGCTCAGGGAAGGCTGCCTGGGGGAGGAGGACTTCAGTTAGGCCTTAAGCAATGGGTAGCCTTTGGTTAAACAGAGGGCAGTGGGAAGGGCTCCTCTGCAGAGGGACTGGCTGAGCAAAGGCGTGGAGGTGGGACCGTGCAGGGTTGCAGGGTCCACTGGGCTGGAGCTCAGGGGTGGTATAGCATCGTGGCAGGAGGTGGAATCAGGAATGTAGTGTGAAAGTTAATAATGCAGATCCCTCATTGACAGGTGGGGAGTGAAGGAGTTTGAGCTTTGTTCTGTCCTCATTGGGATATTGTTCTGGGTTAGAGTACAGAGTGAAGAAATGGAAGGAGAGTTTGGGGGAGATACACAGCTAGTGGCCTCCTGGCCCAGGGCTGGGGGGCACTCTTCAGAGGGTGGGGCCCTGTTTCCCCGACTCTGACCCCAGCCCCTGTGCCCAGCCTCTGTGAACCCCTCCTTGGTGAAAGTGCACATTCGCCACCCGCCCGAGGCTTCCGTGCAGGTCCACCAGGTGGCACGGGTGCGGGGCGAGGCCGAGGAGGCCCCGGAGGAGAACAGCGTGGAGACCAGACCCTCATCCCGGCTCCCCGCCAGCCCTGGCCACAGCCACTGGGACAGCAACAGTATCCCTGCTCGGTCTGGAGAGGCCCCTCGGCCATTGCCTCCAGCGGTGCCCAGGCCTCGGGGGCTGCTGGGCCGGTGTTACCTGAGTGCTGTGAATGGCCAGGTGAGAACGTAGCTCCTGCCTCAGCCCTGGGGGCTTCCAGAATAGCAGTTGTTCCCCACTCTGCCCCTTCTTCTCTCTCTCCTGCTTGTTCTTACGGAATGTGTCTGCCGAGTCTCAGGGCATAAAAGTGCCTGAGTGGGGAGAGGCTGGGCCTCTACCTGGGCTCCACTGGGTACCTGTCAGTGCCAGGCACGCTGAAGGGGACCCAAAAGAGTCCCCCTCTGGAGGGGCACCAATATCCTCAGGTCCCAGTAAATCCTGAGCTCTCCTGGAGCTGAGTCCAGGACCCCCAGTACAGGGACAGTGGGACTGTTAGATCTGGCGAGAAGGACTTCAGTATTCAGTTGAGATTGGGGTCACAGAGATGTGGAATTAGCAAATGCAGGTTAAATCCCAAAGCCTTGGGGGTGCAAAGATGAGAGACACTCCATCCCTTCTGGAGGCATCCACAGCTGGTGATGGGAAATCAGGTGAGCTCTTCTGAGTCCAGGCACCTAAGACTAGAGGCTAAGCCAGGGGGCTAAGCCAGACCCAGGAAGGTTTTTCTCAGGATTGCAGTTTGGTGTTTCCAGAAATCCCTCCTGAGGTTAGGGAACTGGAGGCGGTGGGAGGGGAGCCAAGGGATAGGGACTCTGAGTCCCCGGATCCTCCCTGGCCTCTGGGGGTGTCTTGTGGTGTCCCTGAGCCTGGACCCTGCCCCTGGAGAAGGCCTGCACCATGGGTCACCCTGGAGTTTGACAAAGGAAAGCTCATGCTTTGGGACCCTCTGTCTGTGGGCTGGGGACATGGTAGGGGGCAGTAGGGGCAGACCTGCACAGAGATCTTGTCTTGCCTGGGATATGTCCCCACTCCCCAAGTTTCGGGTCTGGTGGAGTGGCCCACAGGTTTCTCTGCTTCCTTCTGGGACGGCTGACTCTCTCCTACCCTCCCTGGGTAGGGGTGTCCTCTGGTAAGGTGTGGGGGGTGAGCTCTTGTCTCAGGCTTTCCTGGGACATCCCTGTGTATAGCATGGGAAGGCGGAGGCGGTGACGAGTGTCCACGGCCTCTTTTCCAGTGTGCCAACCCCCTGCTGGAGCTGACTGCCCAGGAGGACTGCTGTGGCAGTGTGGGAGCCTTCTGGGGGGTGACATCATGTACCCCATGCCCACGCAGACCAGGTGAGTGCTGGGTGCCAGGGTCCAGGGTTGTAGGGGAAGTTCTCCCAGGGCCTGGCCTCTGCTGGGGGGCACCCCCCTCCATCTCCCATCAGGGTCTCGGAGGCCAGACAGGTAGAACAGGCTGTAAACCAGGTAGGCTTTCCCGATCTGCCTTGAGGGTGCTCCTGGCTGGAGGCCGAGGCTCCTGGCGGCTCAGACAGCTCAGCCCCTCTGCTGGATGCAGCCTGGCCTACCTGCTCCTTCTGGTTGCCGGGGAGAGGTTCCTTCCTCTTGCCAGTTGTTCTTGCTCAGATTTTAGGGGTCCCATCCCATGCTGGGCCCTCTTCTACCCCTCAGCCTCCTTCCACAACCCCCCTGCCCAGGTACCAGGGGCCCAGAGGTCTTGATTTGGTGACTTAGTGTTTCCCTCATTCTCCCCCTGAAGGGCCCCCCAGATGTCCTTCTCACTTCCTGTTTCCTGCCTCTCAGTCTTTGAATCAGGGTTGTCCCAGAATGTCGTCAGCCTTACTGGGGAACCCAGTTCCCTCCCTCTTTGGGATGGTGGGAAAACCCAACATGTAGTCATTCATTCATTCATTCACTCAGCAAATACTCATCAGGTGCCTTGTGTGCGCCAAGCACTGAGAATTCAGGAAGGAGCAAAACGCTGCTCTTGTAAGCATTGATCTTACAGCCAGGAGGTGGTGACATGCTGCCCGTGCCTGAGTTTGGCTTCTGCCGGCTCAGCCTGATTCCCCGCTCCAGGCCTCACTCCTGGCCTGGGCCTGGCATGTATTTCTTTGGCCTGTCAGCAGTCGACTCGGTAAGTCGGCTTTGTGGGGGGCCTGGACTGGAGCCCAAAGGTGGGAGGAGCAGAGCTGTTCCTCACTTCAGACTCGGCTGTGGAGCAGTGGCCATATTTTCCAAACTAAAAATAAGTGTGGACAGTTTCACAGTGTGATGGAATTTTTGGTGCAGCAGCAAAGGGCAGTGTGAAGCTCCCAGGCTTGAGCCTCCAACACAGCAGGTACCAGTCCCAGCTCTGCCCGCTGACCTCTCTGCTCCGTCTCTGATCTGCAAAGTGGAGACAGAAATAGTGCTAGCCTTGCCTCGTGGGGCTGCTGTGGAGAGTACACGAGATGATGCCTGTGCTTAGTGTTCGGTCGATAACTGTAGCTGTTACTATTATTATTAGAAAATATCCCCCCAAAAAGGGAAAAGGGAATGGACCTACTGCCCCTCCAGGAGGAGGGCTCCCAACTACTCAGTGCCTCCCCCTGCAGGCCAGAGATGTTTTTGCCACTTTTCTTTTTTCCTTGTTTTCCTTCCTCCTCCTGGGTCAGGTGCACTCTTGAGACTTCATATCGCATGTTCCATCCAGTCAACAAATATTTACATTGATGAGGCAACAATTGACAGTGCCCTTCGTGTGCAGGCCCTGGACAGACAGTGGAGAATGAGATAAAAACAGTGCCTCCCCTCTCCAAGCTTACAGTCTAGTGGGGGAGGAGGGACACAGACAGGTAGTGGGCATCCGAAAAAGAGAGCTAGTGCAGTGACAAGACGCGTGCCAAATGCTGTGGGAATACAGACAGCAGAACTGGGGCCACTGATAGGTCCTGTAGCACCTTTGTGCAAATTAGAGAAAGGTGCCCCTTCCATTTGTTCAAAACAGTCTTTATCAATGTACAAATCTGGGATGCCAATAATTCCCTTAGGTGTGGTGCCTTTGTGCAGTGCACAGCCTGCACATCTATACACTGTGGGGTAGGGGATCCTAGCTCAGACTGGTGGATCAGAGAAAGCTTTTTATAGGAGGTGACATCCAGGGAAAGATCTAAAGAATTATTAGAGTAGGCCATTCAGAGATGGGGAAGAGCTTAACAAGCCAGGGAAATTGCATATGTGGCTGAGCCAAGAGAGTGAGCAACATTTCCTGGAGCACAGCACACCCAAGGCTGAGCCCCCCCACCACACCCCCGTCCCAGGTGGCACCTCCCACCACCCCTCCCCTGCCGTGTTCAGCACATCTCAGCAAGCTGGGCACCAGGGTGCAGACTCTGGAGTGTCAAGCATTCCAGCACCCCGAGCAAGAAATAACAAAGACCAGGGCAACGGAAACATTTAAAACACAAGTGCAGCTGGGCGTTGTATAGAGAAGGGACAAGATGCTGGGGAAACTTGTTTGTGTTGACAGGATGCCAGACACCTAGCTCCACACCCGAGCCTGGGGCCGGGGTGGGGGATGTTTCTTTAAGTAGGCATGACAAGCTAGCTACTATGCAAGAGTCAGAGGAAGAAAAGGCGAGCTGCTAGGTGGGTTTGGGAATGATGGGCAAGACAAGCAGGACTTCTGGGTTCTAGAACATTCTCAGGCCTCATGGCTCTGCCCCTCTGAGCCTCTGTTTCTCCTCTGATAAAATAAGGTTGTGCCCCTCAAGGAAGGGCTTTGTCATCCCCAGCAAGGTGGTCTAGCAGGATCAGGGGGTGAGGGGAGTAATAAAGCCAGTAGCTGGGGTTACCCCTAAATCACCTTTTGGCTTCTGAGGCTCCGTGCTGGACTGTCGAAGAAGGTCCCTGCAGAATGCTGCTATTTCTAACATGGAAAGGGACTGTCTTGAAGCCTCAGTTAGATAGCACAGACAAATCCCTTTTCTTCCAGAAAAATTCCTCAGTGCCCTCTTTCTCAGGGAGATGGCTCAGGGAGTCAATCTAGGCCGGCCTGTGGTCCCCCTTCTCCCTTCACTCCGAGTGACAGATGCAGCTGACCTTCCAGGACTCAGCCTGAGCCATGTCTTCCTGACCGCTTGGGAGTTAGCAAAGCCCTCAGCTCAGGGCTTCTGCAGTCGCCCTGCCAGGGACTGGGAGCACCCGGCTCTCAAAAACCACTTTGATTGAAGCCACATTTTTGAGTTTTTGTCCGAGAAAGACAGACATCTGGGCTGACTGGAAAGTTGGCCGCTGCCCCATCTGGCTTGGCACTGGCTATGTCAACCCCAAGGCCCCTTTTCTGGGGCAGGCGGGGCTGGCACATGGCTCGCAGCCCGCAGTGGTGGGCTCCAGCTGTCTGCCACGAGATCGTCTTTCTGTCTGCCTGGTGTGGGATGAGTGCACTTCAGAACCCAGGCCCCTCCCTGTATCTCCGGGGACAGCTGATTCTCTTGCTCTGCCCCTTCAAAGAATTCTGCATCTTTCCCTCTTAAAAACAAGAGTAGCTGCCAGTTACTGAACTTGTACACAATGCTGGGCTTGTCACCTGCATTATTTCATGTCATTGTCACAACTACCTGCAAGCTAAGGATCCTTACTCCCATTTGATAGATAAGGAAAATGAAGTTGAGGGAAGGCTGAGGAACTTGTGAAGGTCACCCAGCTAGGACAAGTGGAGCTAGGATTCAAACCATAGTGTGTCTGATTCTCAGCTGACCAGGATGTCCCTAATCATTCTGGGGAGGCTGGGACCTACCTGAAGACAACAAAAATCAGGACATTTCACAGCCAGAAGGAAGCACCCGGATTGTATTTCATGAATTATGTGTGCATGAAGGACAACGTCCCTCAAGAAGATTGGGGTTGAATAGACAGGCTGGGCAGCAACCTGCAGCCCAGGCCTGAGTTAACAGAGATGTGCTCAAAGAATTGTCCCAGGGAGAAGCGGGTAGGCTTGTTCCGTGGTCCAGGAGGGCAAAAGCCAACATGTGGATGTTTCCGGTAAGCAGAGCTCAACTTGAAACTGAGCACAAGGAACAGCTTATTAAAAACTGCAGCTGGCCAGCAAATAAGGGGGTGTGCCCAGAAATACTGAGCTCCCTGCCATGAGGTGTGGCAGCTAAGAACAGGTTTGTAGAAGCAGTTGGGGAAGGAAATTGATTTTTGAGGGAATGGAGGTTTATATATGTGTCTGAAAATTTACTTGAAACCCTCGATAGAAAGGAAGCTTTGGTTTGGCTTGGTTTTGTCATGGCGCTTGCCCACACGGAGAGCTACAGGCGTAGGTCTGTGATGGGGAGGCCCCTGGGGAGGGTGAGTGTGTGAGGTGATGTGGGCACGAGGCAAGGTTTGGAGGAGAGAACGCTGGGGCAAGTCACAGCAGCAACATCATTATCATCATTAGCAACCCTTTTTTCAGAACCCTCATAAGTGCCAGGCACCATGCTTTCTCACGTTGTTGTATCCTAACAACATCTCCAGGAGTTGGGTGTTACTGTCTTCATTTTACAAATGAGGCAGTTGGGCCTGAAACTCCAGGTCTGTGTGACCCCAAACCCCTACTTCTAACCACTCTGTCATCTGCCTTCTGTGCTGCTTCGTGCGCGCTTGGCTTGGGCATTTGCGAAACTAGAGGACACCGGCTTGGGGAACAGCTGTGCTGGGGTGGGGCTCCTGTTCTCAGGGTTCTGGGTGAGACGCCCAGTCTCCTGCCCTAAAGAAATGGGATTTTCAGAATTCTAGTTGTGGGGCTGAAAAAAGCAGCGTCTCTCTTGCTTGAGGATGTTCTGAGAGCTTCTTCCAAGGACCTCAAAGCCTCCTGGGAATTGTGCCTCAGCTCAGCACCCTCCCTACCCCAGAGGGGATGTCATGGACACATGGCATGTCTGACCTGGAGAGCTCCAGGGTTCTGAGTAGACCCCTCTCCACCTCACTGTTTGTGGTGACCAAGATGCCCACTTTGGCTCTAGTGCTGCCCTGAGGAAGCGGTCAGAGCCCATCTTTGGGTGGAATTTCTAATTCATTGTGGGAGTCCTTTAGGAGTTCACCAAAGAGGAAAATCTGGAATAATGGACATTATGATAATTACCAATATGTGACAAGGATTGTGCTCAGAGTTTTGCATGCTTGTTTAGTGTTTAAAATAGTCTCCTGAGAAAGGAATTGTCATCCCCATTTTACTGATAAGAAAATAGAGGCTCCGAGAGGCTGAGTAACTTGCCCAAGCCTCTCCAGCCAGTGAGGGGCAGCAGACCAGCTTGCTGTCCTCGAGACTGTGTTGCTGGAAGGAAGGAAGGAAGGAAGGAAGGAAGGAAGCAGGAGGGGGAACTAAGCCTTGGGGAGCATCTATCTATAGGGGCTGTGCCAGGCCTTCTGCGAGCTTCAGTCTGATGTTGATTGTTTCAGTAAAGTTAATCTTCACAACAACCCATGAACCGAGTAGCTGTCCCCACTTCTACAGATGAAAAAAGGAAGACTGAAAGAAGTTAAGAAATGTGCCACAGGTCACACAGCTAGTCAGAGTGGAGCCAGGAATTAGACGCGGGTCTGGCTGCTCTGGCACCCACACTTTTTCCACTGCTCTGGGGGAGTGGAAGTTTCTCTCGAGCTTACCCACCTGAGGTCTGCAAATCGGGGGTTCAGCTTCAGCCTGCTCACATGCCCCTGTGCATCGAGCTGAGCCTCATCCGGGGTGTGTGTGTGTGTCTGTCCTCTGTGGGGAGGAGTGTATGGCGGGGCACCCTCCACATCGTCCTGGTACAGCCATCTGTCATCACAGGCTGAGATCAGCATGGCTTGTAAACAGCCCTGTGGCCAAATATATGTCTCCACCATCTCCTCCCTGAGCTCTGTCGTGAAGTCAGGGCCAAAACTGTCTCCAGCAATTAGTTTGCCCTTGCTGAGGCCTCCTTGGGAGTCCCAGAAGCCAAAGGGGAGAATTATCAGGGCAGGGGCAGGCTGCAGCCAGGGGCCACTCTGCTTCCCCCCCCTCTGTGAGCAGGCCGACGGGCAGCAGTGTGTGGGTAGGGCTGGGCTCAGGGCAGAGACCTGAGTTCCAGGCCCACATGGCCCAGGTCTCCTTACCAGGAAAGTCACCCGTATCCACCCTCCCTGCTTCAGGGGCATTTTGTGACGTGCAGACTCCTTGGAGCTCAGGTTGATCCCAGCTGGCCCTCAGCAGCTGCTTTGGCTTTCTCGGGTCTGAGTCCCAACTGCAAGGTCACCAGCAGCTCCCCAAGTGTCTCCTTGAAGTGCCTGTGGGAATCAAGGCTTAGTCATTCTCTCTCCAGATCTCACAGTCCTCTTTTCTCTACTCTCCAATCTCTTGTTTTATCCTTGGTCTGGCTAAGGGCCAGGAGGGGTAGTACAGGTTCTTCACCATTTCCTTTGTCGATCTTGCATGGCGCTTTGGTTGTATCCGTTGTGGAGCATTTACTCAGCATCTTAGTTCTTCTGATCTCTTTCTGGGTATCCCCACCTTTTTTTTTTTTTTTTTCCGTTCACTCTCTTGATCCCTTGTAAAAAAAAGGGAGGGAAGGGTTCCCAGTCAGGGTGATACACTTCCTGCTGGGCAGGCATCTCCCCATGGCCTCCAGACTCTAGGATTCTTGGCCTAGACCACTCCTAAGGCTTGTCATGAATTCATTCATTTATGTATTTGGAGGCAGTAGAGAGGAATGGTTCAGAATTTATCCTCTGGAGGCAGACTGCCTGGGTTCTTAGTCCCAGCTCCATCTACCAGCTGGTGACCTTGGCACATTTCCTAACCTCTCTGTGCCTCAGTTTGCTCATCTGTAAAATGGGAATGATGTTAGTAAGTACCTCCAAGGGCTGTTATAAGGATTAAATAAGTTAATATATGTAAAGCCTTTATAACAGGGCCTGGCCCATAGTCAGTGCAGTTTTAGTGTTTGCTATTATTATTCATTCCATTTAGACTGAGTGCTTCTACTGTTCCATAGCAACAATAAAGAAGACAAGGTCCCTGTCTCCCCGGAGCTTACGCTTTAGCGGGGAAGATGGACAAGGAAATGGCAGTCACAGCACAGCGTGTTAAGCTCTATGACAAGGGAAGGCCTGTGTGTGTTGGGAGCATCTGAGAGGCACGCCGGATGTGAGGTGGCAGGGGCGGTGACAGCTGCCCTCTCCCATCACTGTGACTCATGGCTCACTGGCTGTCCAAATCTCACCCAGAGCCGTGGGTGGGTGCTGAGTCCTCACCCCGAGCCAGGGTGTCTCCCTTCCACATGGCCGTCCAAACTTGGGCTTTCTTTCCCCCAAAGAGATTGAAGCTGATTTCTGGATTGGATGCTGCCCTTGGTCTTACAGAAGCTGGGAACCAGCCCCTATAGACAGCCGCTGTGAGGTGTGAGGAGAGGCACTGAGGGCCCTGGTTTGGGCTGGGAGTAGGACTTGTGGGCAAAAGTGGGAATTTCACAGGACAGTGGCCTTGAAATTTGTTTCTAGAAGCTGCCTTCATGAAGCTGCCTTTCTCTTCAGGCCAGCAAGAGGACAGAGTCCTCTCAGGAGGAAATCACTTTATAGAGAAAGCACATGTGTCCAGACCAATGAATGAACGCAGCTCCTCTCAGCTGATGCATTCCGCGGGTTCTCACGAGTTCTTGCAGGTGCCAGCAGCTGGTTCCACCCTTGCTCTCGGCGCTAATCCCAGCTCTCCACCACTCCGCTCCTGCTCATTAAAGAAGCAAGGCCCTTCTGCCTAATTTCTCCCTCCTGACATCACTATGCTGCCCTGGCCTCCTGGCTCCCCCTCTCTCCCTCTCTCTCTCGGCAGCAGGGTGGCACGGAAGGGATGTGGCCTTTGCAGCAAGAGGCTTGAATTCAACTCTGACTTGGCCCCCTCTGAGCTTCACTTTCCTGATCTGTAAAATGGGGATAATGATCCCTGCTTTACAGGGTTATTGTTGTGGGAAACAGACAGGATAATATCTACCAAACGCCTTGCAGCTCCCAGCACTGCACAGATGTCCCCTCGTTAACGTTCCTCGACCCTCTGGCATCAGCCTCGCATTATTCTTTCCTATTTCTGCTCCTCATAATGTTCCAGGGCTGCATCTAATCAGCTTGCTGTCCCCATTTCTCCAAACAACTTCTCCTCTTTCTTTCCTCCTCCCTGTTCTCTGTTCATACCCCCAAGCCTCGTGCCAAGGGCGCTCACATTTCCCAGCCTCACTCCCATCCTTCCGCTTCACTGTCAGCACCTTCAGAAGCCTCGCTTATCTCCACGCAGCGGCCTTTTAGGCTGGAGCCTAGTCCCCACGGTGAAGCAACATGCCAGCCCTGAGCAAAACTGTCCATGGCCGGAAAAATATTACAACTTCAATGTGCATTTTTTTAATCTTAAGAAAATTAAGCCTTACTAATTTATGTCCTCACTTGATCCATATGTCAAACTGTCACATGTCATGTTTGGCATGCAACGTGTCCTCAGGGAAGGGTGGGAGTTCCAAGACAATGTGGCACCTCCTCACACTTGTCTTTGGGACGTCACAACATGTGACATACAACATGCTCAATTTAGGGGATTTTTCAATTATGTTGTCTAGTTTTAACTAAAGCAACCCTCACCAAGTGGAGAAGTGACTCTAAAAAATTCCCAAGAGGAAACAGGATTCAAACTAATACTAATAACATAATTGCAAGTAAGCATTAAAAAATACAATGCTGACACTTCTTCTTTAACACATAATCAGCTGTATTCCAAGGTAAAAACAATGATGACCTCTCAGAGTGACCCCAAATGGACCCCAGGATCCAAATGATTAAGAAGGCTAAATGAAATATAGTTTATATCTACTATCATTAATAACAAACCCTGCCTTACGTGTATAATGTGCCCAGAGGTAGCAGCTAATGATAAAGTAAAAGCTATCTTGATTAGAAAAACATTTAAAACCACTGAGACACTCAAACTTTGCTATACAATTGGATGACAGTATAAATATTTCTAATAGGTCTCTTGGTATTTGCAAGAATCTATTTCAACAATAAAATATAGGAAGAACTAACTTTTTTTTTTATTGATATTTTAATGGTTTCTAACATTGTGAAATTTTGGGTTGTACATTTTTGTTTGTCCATCACCCCATATATGACTCCCTTCACCCCTTGTGCCCACCCCCCACCCCCACTTCCCGGGTAACCACAGTCCAGTTTTCTCTGTCCATGTGTTGGTTTATATTCCACATATGAGTGAGATCATACAGTGTTTGTCTTTCTCTTTCTGGCTTATTTCACTTAACATAATACGCTCCAGGCCCATCCATGTTGTTGCAAATGGGACGATTTTGTCTTTTTTTATGGCTGAGTAGTATTCCATTGTATATATATACCACATTTTCTTAATCCAATCGTCAGTCGAGGGACACTTAGGTTGCTTCCACTTCTGGGCTATGGTGAATAATGCTGCAATGAACATAGGGGTGCATAAGCCTCTTTGGATTGTTGATTTCAGGTGCGTTGGATAGATTCCCAGTAGTGGGATGGCTGGATCATAGGGCATCTCTATTTTTAATTCTTTGAGGAATCTCCATACCGTTTTCCATAGAGGCTGCACCAATTTGCATTCCCACCAGCTGTGTATGAGGGTTCCTGTTTCTCCACATCCTCTCCAACATTTGTTGTTTTTTGTCTTGGTGATTATAGCCATTCTAACGGGCGTGAGGTGGTATCTTAGTGTTGTTTTGATTTGCATTTCCCTGATGATTAGTGATGTTGAGCATCTTTTCATGTGCCTATTGGCCATCTGTATATCTTCCTTGGAGAAGTGTCTGTTCATTTCCTCTGCCCATTTTTTGATCGGGTTGTTTGTTTTTTTGTTGTTCAATTGTGTGAGTTCTTTATATATTATGGAGATCAACCCCTTGTCAGATGTATTTTTTGCAAATATTCTCTCCCAGCTGGTTGGTTGTTTGTTCATCTTGATTCTGGTTTCATTTGTCTTATAAAAGCTCTTTAGTCTGATAAAGTCCCACTTGTTTATTTTTTCTTTAGTTTCCCTAGTCTGGGAGGCATGTCATCTGAAAAGATTCCTTTAAACCCAATGTCAAATAGTGTGTTGCCTATATTTTCTTCTATGAGTTTTATAGTTTCAGGTCTCACCTTCAGGTCTTTGATCCATTTTGAGTTAATTTTTGTGAATGGCGATAGCACATGGTCCACTTTCATTCTTTTGCATGTGGCTGTCCAGTTTTCCCAACACCATTTATTGAAGAGACTTTCCTTTCTCCATTGCATGTCCTTAGCACCTTTGTCGAAAATTAGCTGTCCGTATATGTGTGGTTTTATTTCTGGGCTTTCAATTCTGTTACATTGATCTGTGTGTCTGTTTTTGTACCAGTACCATGCTGTTTTGATTACTATTGCTTTGTAGTATGTTTTGAAGTCAGGAATTGTGATGCCTCCTGCTTTGTTCTTTTTCTTTAGGATTTCTTTAGCTATTCGGGGTCTTTTGTTGCCCCATATAAATTTTAGTATTCTTTTTTCTATTTCTGTGAAGAATGTCATTGGGATTCTGATTGGGATTGCATTGAATCTGTAGATTGCTTTAGGTAATATAGACATTTTAACTATGTTTATTCTTCCAATCCACGTGCATGGGATATCTTTCCATTTCTTTATGTCATCGTAGATTTCCCTCAATAATGTCTTGTAGTTCTCATTGTATAGGTCCTTCACCTCCTTGGTAAGATTTATTCCTAGGTATTTTATTCTTTTTGATGCAATTGTAAATGGTATTATCTTTTTGAGCTCTCTTTCTGTTAGTTCATTATTAGCATATAGAAATGCAACTGATTTTTGTAGATTGATTTTGTACCCTGCAACTTTGCTGTAGTTGTTGATTGTTTCTAACAGTTTTCCAACAGATTCTTTAGGGTTTTCTATATATACAATCATGTCATCTGCAAATAGTGAGAGTTTCACTTCTTCGTTACCTATTTGGATTCCTTTTATTCCTTTTTCTTGCCTAATTGCTCTGGCCAAAACCTCCAGTACTATGTTGAACAGGAGTGGTGAGAGTGGGCAGCCCTGCCTCGTTCCTGTTCTCAGAGGAATGGCTTTCAGTCTTTCCCCGTTGAGTATGATGTTAGCTGTGGGTTTGTCATATATGGCCTTTATTATGTTGAGGTACTTTCCTTCTATTCCCATTTTATTGAGAGTTTTTATCATAAATGGATGTTGTATCTTGTCAAATGCCTTCTCTGCGTCTATTGAGACGATCATGTGGTTTTTATTCTTTGTTTTGTTGATGTGATGTATCACGTTGATTGATTTGCGGATGTTGAACCATCCCTGCGTCTCTGGTATAAATCCCACTTGATCATGGTGTATGATCTTTTTAATATATTGTTGTATTCGGTTTGCCAATATTTTGTTGAGGATTTTTGCATCAATGTTCATCAGCGATATTGGCCTGTAATTTTCTTTCTTTGTATTGTCTTTGTCTGGTTTTGGTATCAGGGTGATGTTGGCCTCATAGAATGATTCAGGAAGTGTTCCATCTTCCTCTATTTTTTGGAATAGTTTGAGGAGGATGGGTATTAAATCTTCTTTGAATGTTTGGTAAAATTCACTGGAGAAGCCATCTGGTCCTGGACTTTTATTTTTTGGGAGGTTTTTGATTACTATTTCAATCTCTTTACTTGTGATTGGGCTATTCAGATTCTCCATTTCTTCTTGGTTCAATTTTGGGAGGTTGTATAAGTCTAAGAATTTATCCATTTCTTCTAGATTGTCCAATTTGTTGGCATATAATTTCTCATAGTATTCTCTTATAATCCTCTGTATTTCCATGGTATCCGTTGTAATTTCTCCTCTTTCATTTCTAATTTTATTTACTTGAGCCTTTTCTCTTTTTTTCTTAGTTAGCCTGGCTAAGGGTTTGTCTATTTTGTTTATCTTCTCGAAGAACCAACTCTTTGTTTCATTAATCCTTTCTACTGTTTTTTTGGTCTCAATATCATTTATTTCTGCTCTGATTTTTATTATTTCTCTCCTTCTGCTGGCTTTGGGCTTTGTTTGTTCTTCTTTTTCTATTTCTGTTAGGTGTAATTTAAGGTTGCCTATTAGGGCTTTTTCTTGTTTGTTAAGGTGGGCTTGTATCGCTATGAGTTTCCCTCTCAGGACCGCTTTTGCTGCGTCCCATATGGTTTGATATGGCATGTTATCATTTTCGTTTGTTTCCAGATAGTTTTTGATTTCTCCTTTAATTTCATCAATGATCCATTGGTTGTTCAGTAGCATGTTGTTTAATCTCCACATTTTTGTCACTTTCCCAGTTTTTTTTTCCTGGTTCATTTCCAGTTTCATAGCCTTATGGTCTGAAAAGATGCTTGTTATGATTTCAATCTTCTTAAATTTATTGAGGCTTGCTTTGTTTCCCAACATATGGTCTATCCTAGAGAATGTTCCATGCGCGCTTGAGAAGAATGTGTAGTCAGCTGTTTTTGGGTGGAGTGCTCTGTATATGTCTACTAGGTCCATCTCGTCCAGTTTTTCATTTAAGTCTAATATTTCTTTATTAACTTTTTGTCTGGATGATCTATCCATTGCTGTAAGTGGGGTGTTAAGATCCCCTACTATTATTGTGTTGTTGTTGATTTCTCCTTTTAGGTTTGTTAATAGTTGTTTTATGTACATCGGTGCTCCTATGTTGGGTGCATATATATTTATAAGTGATATGTCTTCTTGATGGAGTGTCCCTTTTATCATTATATATTTCCCTTCTTTGTCTTTCTTAACCTGTTTTATCTTGAAGTCTACTTTGTCTGATATGAGTATGGCAACACCTGCTTTCTTTTGTTTGCCATTAGCTTGGAGTATTGTCTTCCATCCTTTCACTCTGAGCCTGTGCTTGTCTTTAGTGCTAAGATGTGTTTCCTGAAGGCAGCATATTGTTGGGTCTTGCTTTTTAATCCATCCTGCCACTCTGTATCTTTTGATTGGAGAGTTCAATCCATTTACATTTAGGGTAATTATTGAAATATGAGGGTTGAATGTTGCTGTTTTGTCACTTATTTTCTGGTTCTTTTGCATTTCCTTTGTTTCTTGTCCCATTTGTTTTGGACTGCCAATTCAGTTTGGTTGTTCTGTCTTATGATTCTTCTAGTTTTCTCTTTGTTTATCATATGTGGTTTTAATTTGATTATTTGTTTAGTGGTTACCTTGAGGTTTGGGCGAAAAATCTTCTGTATGAGATAGTCCATTATCTGATAGCCTCCTATTTCCTTATACTAAGTCAATTCAGTCACTTTCCTCTTCCCCTTCTAAGTTGCTCTTGTTATACCTTATTCTATCTTGTGTTGTGGCTGTGTGTTTACAGTGATGAGGTTAAATTTATTTTTTGGTGAATTTCTTCCTTTGATCTTTGAGTTTAGTATTTAAGTGGTTGCTAACCTATTCCGGTAAAGATCTACTATTTCTCTGATTTTGTCTACCTACTTTTCTCCTTACTCCAAGCTTTGTGTTCCCTTTCTCTTCTTGTTTTCAGGCCTGAGGGCCTTCTTGAGTATTTCTTGTAGTGGCGGTCTCGTGGCCATGAACTCCCTTAGCTTTTGTTTATCTGGGAGAGTTACTATTTCTCCATCATATTTGAAGGATATTTTTGCTGGATAGAGTATTCTTGGCTGAAAGTTTTTGTCTTTTAGTATTTTGAATATATCATTCCAGTTTCTTCTAGCCTGAAAAGTTTCTGTTGAGAAATCCGCTGAGAGCCTGATGGGAGTTCCTTTGTACGTTATTTTTTGTTTTTGTCTAGCTGCCCTTAATATTGTTTCTTTGTAGGAAGAACTAACTTTTTGTAGACCACTAAAGAAAGGATCAACCAGAGGACATATGTTCTTCACAGTAAATGACTTCTTGAATAAAAATAAGCTTTACCAAACAACTCTGTAAGTGTCCACTGATGCTATGGCTGGTAAAGTAATGGAGATTGAGAAAGCAATGCATGTACAATTTCCTCACCACAGCATTCATAGGCAAGCTATTGGCACAAAGAAGTCAAGCTAGAAGAACACAAATTGCTGCCAGAAGTTATCATGTGCTTAGCTTTATAAAATGAGACCTTTAAAGTGTCATGGTATCTTTACGGAACTTTGTATTGGTATAGTGTCCGTGACAATCCCTTGAACCCCTTGAGAATTGCTGGCTATGACTTAGCCAAGGAATTGTCAAACTTAAAGATGAGTTCTTTTTTTCCTAAACAAAAATATGGGTGTTCCACACTTGCTGCCTTTTTCTGTGACGACAGATGGCTGTCAGTAATATGCAACCTGCTGGAGCTTTTCAAGAAAAAAAAAAACCTTCGGAAAAAAAAACCCTTCAAAGCATTACTTTGGAGGTTGACATACTAGTTTGTCCCTCCAAAGTAATGGAGATGTTTTCCTTGTTTTTATTTAATGTGAGTAGTTTTTTTTAAGCACATTTTTTTTTCTCTGTAATGTAAGAGGAAATGTTGTGAAATCAAGGTAGGATGTGTGTCAGCACCAAAATACTGAGAATTATTTCCTTGTTGGTCCATCTGGATTCAGACATCTGCCCAGTTTTGTCTGCTACAAACCTCCAACAGGGCTGCTTTTCAAGAGACTAGTGCTCCAGAGAAAGCTTTTTGAAAATGGATGTTTGGGAACAGTTCCATCATTACATGATTTGTTGCTGTAAACCATATCTATTTGTACACTTAAAAAACTTAAAACTGGAATTTTATAGCTTATTTTAAATTTCTAAGAACAACTAACTGACCTCAGGGAAGATGGAAATTTACTAGCCAAACTTCAACAACAGCATCACACAGTGGGTGAATGTGAGCGAAAAATGAATATCACGGTTTTATAAGTGAAATCAACGATGAGCTTCTTCCATCTTGATCTAAGATACCTTGTCAGCTACAGCAGCATTAAAACCAAGTATCAAAATAAACTGCATTTAGAACCAGACTGTGAATTGTTGTATCCAGATGTTTAAAAACCAATAAAACAGCTATAATTATGTCAGATGTAACCATTAGGAGAAATTGTGTGATAGACACAGGGGACCTCTGTGTATTATTTTTTGCAACTTCCTGCCAATCAATAGTTACTTCAAAAACAAAAAGTTAAATAAATAAATAAAACTTGTACAATCACATGTTATATTGTATAACATTGATAAAATATATATTGTATATAATATTATATTTATACACAAGATATATAGTCACTTAGTATCGTTTTTAGTAAGAGCAAGGAGGGCTGAGAGTAGCCTGGTAAGATCCAGGGAAGGGATTTCAGCTAAGGAGACACAGCTACCCAGGGTGATGGCTTGGGAGAATGGGGCCTCATAGCTGCAGAATGGGCTGGATGTCCAGACTGGACCCCACTTCCCAGCATGAGTGACAGAGGAGCTCAAGGGCCCTCCAGTGAGACCTGTCTATATCTTCATTCCTCAGCCTCCCCAGTGATTGAAAATGGCCTGCTGGAGTGTCCCAAGGGATACAAGAGACTGAACCTCACTCACTGCCAAGGTAAGGATGCCTGGAGCGAGGGCTGGGCCTGGGGAGGGGAAATGACGGAGTCCTGGTGATGCAGGGACACCAACCCCATCCCCAGACAGACGAAGCGGCTGTCACTGTCTTGGTGGTCTCTGCTGGGCACCTCTAAGCCCCAGCCTGGGGGAGCTGTGGGGGCTGCTGGTTCCAGGGGCCTAAGGAAGTCAGGGATAGTGATTGAGTGAGCTGAGAAAGCTCATCCCCTCCTCCTCATCTCTACACACCCCCTCCTGGACCTGGGCCAGGTGCCTCTCTAGGGCTGTGTGGGCCGTGTCTGAAGGTGCCGCCTCAGTCCCTGCACATCCACTCACCTCCTGGGCCCATTTCCTTGGAATGGGGGGACTTTTGACTCCAAGGTGGGAGATCAAGTCAACCTGAGTTGATGGGGACCTCTGTGGACTTTCCCCAACAAAGCACCTTCAGCTGCTCAGACCTCCCTCCCACAGGTCTGGGAAGGGGGAGCTCTGTAAGGCCATCTGGGGCCTGAGGTGCTCTGCATTAGAGAGCTCCCAGAGGGGCAAGGCCCAGGGGCACCTTGGGACAGAAGGGTGGGTGGTAGGGCTCAGCTATGGCTTTGTCACCACAGGGGATTCCAGTGGGGGTAGGGAGTGGGACCAGGATGACTGAGGGGTCCAGAAGCTTTCACTGAGGGGCAGCTGCTGCCACTGGGCAAACTTAGGCTCTGAGCAGGGAGCCCCTGTTGGCTGTGGGCCTGGCAACAGGTGTGATATGCACAGGGCCTTCCAGCCAGTGGGAGAGGTCAATGGAAGCTAAGGCAGCTTCCCCTTTAGAGAGCTTTGAGAACTGGACAAATCGCTCTCTGTGTGGTTTGCTTTGGGTGAAGCTGAGTTAGAGACAGAGGATTGACCCAGATGGCCTCCTAGGTACCCTCCCCCTGGAGGCTCCTTCAGGAGGTAGGAGTCTGAGGAACCCCTGAGATGGCTTGATTATCTGCCTATGGGGTGCCAGGCCCCAGGGGGGATTTCTGGCCCATGAATAAGGTGCTTGGACCAGGCAAAAGGGCATGCCTCTGACCCAGCCAGCCCGGGGTCAGCCTCCCCCAGGGGCAATGGGCTAAGGGCCTAGTGGATAGTTACTGTCGAGAGAAGTCTGTAGTTTTGCCCTTGGAGGATACAGTAGGGCTGTTCATATCTAAACTGTCCCCAAGGGCCTCTCCTCCTGGCAGGTTTCCCAGTCTGGAGCATTACAGTTATTCCCAGGATCTCAAATGAGCTCTCTGCCCCACCTCCATTGAGCCCTTGTGATACAGGGTGCCAAGGGGCCCTCCCAGGAGTCTCTGCCTCTGAAACCTCCCTCTCCCCATGTCTGTGGCCGTGGTCTCCACATGTGGGAAGGGACCCACTCACCTCTGCACCCATGTGCGCCATCCCTTCTCTCTCTCTCCATCCTTCTCTCCTACTTCCACAGGGTAACTTTGGGGGTATTGCCATGAGTTGCATACATTGTGCTAGGTGCTAGTACACAGGGATGGGTAAGATGTGGTCACTGCCCCGGGTGAAGACAGACACCTAAACAATTAGCCACAATGAGAGAAGTGCTCTTGGTGGTATGGGGTGCCACAGTGGGGGCCCTTCCCAGACTAGAGGATCGGGAAAAGCTTCAGGTGATACCTGATCTAGACTTAAAGAATGAGTAAAGTTGGCCTGCTAAAGGGGATGCGGGCATTCCAGGCAGAGGGAACAGCATAAGCAAAGGGACAGTTTGGGCTGGCTGGAGTACAGCCTGTGTACACACAGAAGATTACCCAGGCATCCCGGAGTCTCATCAGAGCCACCAGCTCACCATTTGAGGAAATGGTGGAGGGTCTTGGATACCATGGGTGGGTTTAGGGCTCCCTCTAGGAGGTGATGGGGAACCCAGATGCTTCTCAAGCAGAGGGGATGCAAGTCAGATTGTATTTAGACATATCGCTCTGGTCACAGTCCAGAGGCAAATGGATCAGTTCCTCTTCCCAGATTTCAGTGGCATTTCCCCAGGCACCTCCCTCCCCACAGGGTGTCCTGCCAAGGAATAGTGGGGTCATCTGTCAGCCCCTTCATTCCTGTGCTCAGTGCCAGTTTCCCCAAAGCCTGTGGGTAAGCAGGTGGCTCTGATGACACTGGGATGCTGTGTGTCATCTCCTACCCTGGAGTGGGTGCCCTCGCAAATCTTTCATGCTCACCATCATTGCTGCCGCCACGATCATCAGCAAAGGTGCCGTCACCAAAAGGCCCCTGACTTTTGGAACTTAGAGTGTGAGAGTTGGGATTTCCCCTTGACAGGAAGAAGTTTCCAGCATGAAAAGTTTTTGAGATCACAAAGGAAGCTAATGTAGGTAGCTCCTTGTTGGAAGAACATCAAGAACATCCACTGGTCTGAGGGCATGATGTGGCCTGCCTAAGGCAGGGGTGTTTGGAGGACCTGGAGACATGCTTCCTGACCCTCTGCCCCCAGCGCCTGCCTCCTGCCCCCTCTTCTTTGCAGGAGTCCCTCTATCCTGCAGCTCAGTGTGGACATGTTCCCCAGATCTTGGGTCCTGCAGAGATGCTTCAGGGTCTCTCAAGGAAGGCTGAATAGGAGGGACTGGGCAGCCCATTCTCCACTCCCCAACCCAAACTGTCCCCTTATCTGCTTCCCCTGTTTGCCTCTCAGCGTGCCACTTACCAGCTGAGTAACTTTGGGCAAGTTCCCCCTGGAGCCTCAGTTTCCTCGCCTATAAAATGAGGTTATGTGGACCAACTTGATACAATTATTTGTGAGAATTAAATGAGGTATTGTATGTAAAGCACTTGGCATGGTACCTGGCACTCAGTAAACATTAGCTCTTAATATTGTGATCATTATTACCTGCAAGTTATTGGACCAAGTGATTTGCAATTTTATCTCATTTTATCCTCCTAACAAGACAGTATCATTATCCTCATTTTACAAATGAGGAAACTGAGAGGGGCCGCACTTAGTAAATGGCAGCTCTCTTATTGTTGTCCTGTTTTTTGGAGAAAGTATTTGGAAATCTCTGGCCCGGCCCCTCCCCTCCATCAGGCCTCGGAGGGGTGGGCGCTTGGTCATCTCCTCCAACCCTGCAGACATCAACGAGTGCTTGACCCTGGGCCTGTGCAAGGACTCGGAGTGCGTGAACACCAGGGGCAGCTACCTGTGCACCTGCAGACCTGGCCTCATGCTGGATCCGTCGAGGAGCCGCTGTGTGTGTGAGTACTGGCAGGGACCGGGGATGGGGGACACTGGGAGGCAAGAAGGGATCTCAGGGTCCATGTGCCAGACCTGGAGCAGAAATTTTGCCCAGGGCAAGTGGTTGGGTGCTCGCGCTCTGCTGCTGCAACCTGGGGTTCGCCGGTTCGGATCCCCGGCACGCACTGACACACTGCTTGGAGAGCCATGCTGTGGCGGTGTCTCATATCAAGTGGAGGAATATGGGCACGGATGTTAGCCCAGGGCCAGTCTTCCTCAGCAAAAAAAAAAAAAAAAAAGAGGAAGATTGGCAGATGTTACCACAGGGCTGATCTCCTCACAAAAAAAAAAAAAGAAGAAATTTTGCCCAGGCCCCGTCCCAGGGCGCAATGTCTGCTACTTAACCCGGAATGGGGCCCAACATACAAAAACTGATCTGTCTCCTCCTGCTAAAAAAAGAGACAGTTACTCCTTCACTTTTGGCTTTAGGCGTTTCTTTGGAGGCTTCACAGTTGGGGATTAATATTTTCTACTTTTTCTGTTTTTTCTCTAATCATTTCTGTCCCATCTGTTGCCTCATTTACTTTGGGGCGGGGTGGGGGTGTTGTCTCTGGCCTAATGTCTGGCTCTCTCAGCACCTGAGCTTAGCAGCCTGGCCACTTAGCAGCAGACTTTTCTTAAAGGGCCTGTCCGTAGCATTAATGGCACTCCTGCCTGGCCCCAGGGCCTTCCCATAAGCTATGGTCCCTTGTGGTTCTGAATGTGTCTCTGCGTTCATGAACACATGTGTGTCATGAGTCATATTAGCATTCTGTCCGTGTGTGTGCATGCGTACACACCCAGGCAGCTGTTTCCAGCTGGGAGAGGCCCAGGCTGGCAGTCCCCCCAGATGGCAGAGCTGACGCCACAGCCCACACAGGGCTTTCTTTGCGCAGGGAGGCCTGACCAGAGCTGAATAAAACCAGTCCCATCTGGCCTCTGCAAAGCGCCAGCCCAGGTCAGGTCAGCCACCGCCAGCTCAGCAGAGCTCTCTGCGGCTGGCTAAGCCCTCAGTCTGCAAACTGCCAGGTACTGGGTCTGAGGAGGCCGTGGGATGAGCAAGACTCCAGCACCACCCAGAGGGCGCACCCCATGTATTGGCGAGGCTGGACCTGGTGTGTGTCTCCAGGGAGAGGCGACAGTAAGAGCCTTAAGAGGGGACACCCAGAGAGTGAGGGGAACGCATCAGGCTGCTCTCAGGAAACTTCATGGTGACACAGATACTTAATCAAGGCCGTGAGTTATATATAGCACTTCCTTCTCCCCACCCCACCCCCGACTTAGAAGTCTTTTATCAGGTGGGCTTGTTTACATCTGAGGTGACTTTTATTTATTAGTGCCTAAAAGAGACTCAATACAGGGAGGCAGAGATGGCCTTTGGCTGTTCTTTATTTTTTCTCCCTCCCTGGTGTTACCCTCCTCCAGCCTCCTCTGATGATTCATCTCCCCGTAGGTGGGAGGGGGCAGGCATGAAGTTTCTTTTCACTTCATTTCTGAGCTTTGCCCTTCTCCTTGCCACCTGACCGGGGCCAGTAGAGCAGCCTACAAGGGCCCCTCTGTGATGGGGCAGCCTCCTGATATTCTCAACTGGGTCACTTCCACCCTGGGGCTCAAAAGGACGGAGCCATTCCCTACAGTATCGCAAGGGAAGTGGCTGCGGAAGGCAGAGATTTGACCTGGAGCCCCAGGCTCATGGACTGACTGATAATTGACCTGTGTATAGCACATGACCTTTGAAAAGGCACTTTCACATACATCACTGTGAAGAAGGTGTATTAGTCAAGAGTCTTTGGGTTGCAAGTGACAGAAACCCAACTCAAACCACCGTAAGCAAAAATAATTAATTGGTCCACACAACTAGGAAGTCCGGGGGTAGGTGTGCCTCAGTCTTGGCTGGATCCAGGCACTCACATTGTCTTTAGATGTCTCTTGCTCTTTTCCTCTGTGTTGATTTCATAGTTCCTTCAAAGTCGGCTGACAGACACTCTAGGCCTACATCTCCCAGCCTCACAAACTCAATCAAAAAAAAATAGAAAGGGGCCAGCCCAGTGGCGCAGCGGTTAAGTGCGCACACTCCCCTTCAGTGGCCCAGGGTTCACAGGTTTGGATCCCGGGCATGCATGGACGCACCATTTGTCAAGCCATGCTGTGGTGGTGTCCCATATAAAGTAGAGGAAGATGGGCACGGATGTTAGCCCAGGGCCAATCTTCCTCAGAAAAAAACAGAAGAGGATTGGCATCGGATGTTAGCTCAGGGCTAATCTTCCTCCTAAAAAGAAAAAAAAAAATAGAAAAATAAAAAGCGACTCTTTTCTAATAATCTAGGGAAAGTCCCAAAGCTGATTATTATCATTGGGGCTACTTGGTTAAGTGCCCATCCCTGACCCAATCACTGTGACCGGGGGTTCTTCCTACAGTCCTTCAGCTAGGAAGTGGTGTCATTCTCCACTTCAATCACATGGACCAAGACTGGAGGAAGGGGTGGATCCCATAGGAAAACCAGGGTGCTGTTACCAGAATATGGGGGCATAGATACCAGATAGGCAGAAATACAGGTGTCCACTACTCATGGAATTACCATCATCCTTACACATGAAGAAGATAAAGCCCAGGGAGGCCATGTGAGCAGGGATTTGAACTTGGTCTGCTAAGTCCTGGGCCCTGACCAGGACTTCCCCAGGGTCATCAATTCCTCAGCTTTAAGTGTTGTCCTCTTCACCCCATCCCTCGTCCCCTCATCCAGCCCTCTAAGGATTTCAATCTCTTCCAATGTGGCATGGCTTCATCTTCCATTGAGATAATTTACAAGAGAATAGTCTTTAATATTTACTATCAAAGCACAAGAAAGGGGACAATGGTAGTGGTGTTATTATCTAAACCCAGCATAGCTCACACTCACTGTGGTCCACAGGATTTTTGGTTCCTGGATCTAACCATCCATCCATTGATCCAACGAGCATTTACTGAGCATCCGCATGCACCAGACACTGTGCTGCATGCCTGGGTTACAAAGATGACCAAGACAGGGTCCCTGTCCTGAAAGCTCCTCATCAAGCCTTTGGTTCTCACCTCATCTCATCTCCCCAAGGAGACTGTGGCCCCCAGAGCACAGTGCTCCACACTCAACCCTAGGCTCATGTTGGGTTTTGTAAACACTTGTAAACTCAGCATCTGGACACAAGCAGGTACATCCCCGTTTCCTGCTCTCAGGTTCTCCATGTGGGCGTGGGAGTCAAGGGTCCCCTCAAACAGGTAACGTGAGGAGGTGCTGAAGCATTCCACTGCAGCTGTTTCTCCTAACGTTCTTGTGAGCGTTTTCAGGGCCCCAGACACCCAGATTGAGACAGGGGCCAGGCCAATTTGAATGCACACAGCCAGCCACTCCTCCATTCACTGCCCTCCCACCTATGCTTTCCCCTCCCGCTGGCCACCTGCCCATCCCCGCCTGCCGTGTCTGTTGCAGCGGACAAGGCCGTCTCCATGCAGCAGGGGCTGTGCTACCGGTCGCTGGGGCCTGGCACCTGTGCCCTGCCTTTGGCCCAGAGGATCACCAAGCAGATATGCTGCTGCAGCCGCGTGGGCAAAGCATGGGGCAGCAAGTGTGAGAAATGCCCTTTGCTTGGCACAGGTAACCCTCTGTCCCCATGTCAGCTCTGGCCACGAAGGGGCTTCCTCCAAGCCAGTGGCCATTTTCCACGCCTGGACCTAACCTCTAGCCAGAAGACCCTTAGTCTTCCTTCCTGCCCAACTTACCCCAACCTGGGGTCCCCCTCTCCTTGCTGCCACAATTGTCTTGTTCCCCAGTGGGAGGGAAGGGAGAGTCCTGGGTTCCTGCAGGATCGGCATCTCCTAGCTTGTCCTCTGACCGCTGACCTTGCAGAGGCGTTCAAGGAGATCTGCCCTGCCGGCCATGGCTACACCTACTCGAGCTCAGACATCCGCCTGTCCATGAGGAAGGCCGAGGAGGAGGAACTGGCCAGGCCCCCAAGGGAGCAAGAGCCGAGGAGCAATGGGACCCTGCCCAGGACAGCAGAGAGGCAGCCACTTCGGGCGGCCACCGACACCTGGCTGGAGGCTGAGACCATCCCTGACAAGGGTATCTGGGCTGGGGGGATGCCTGAGGGATTCCCCTTCCCCCTCAGGTTACAGCACCTCATAAGGCCACTGGGTGTTTATCCTGGACCCATGGCCTCCCATCTGTGAGGCATTAAGAAAGGGAGTTTGGGGCAGCAGCTCCCAGCCCTGAGAACCTGCTCTCAAGGCCTGGCATGACGGAAAGACCACACTCCCTTCCTCTTTCATTTGGGGTTAAGAGGTACCCATACGCTGGGAAGTTGTTGTGGAGGTGGGAGAGGTCAGCAGCAGCCCCCACTTCAGCTGATCGGGTCTTTCCTTCCCCTGTCCCCAGCCATCAGCGTGTGGTGCTCGCTGCAAGGCCTGAAGAGCTGACAGGTGGATCCTGGGGAGTCTGGGTGCTTTAGGTCTCTTCCCCTGGCCTTAGAGTCAGAGCACTAACTCCAGCTCAGCTGCCTTGGGCCAGGAGGCATGGGGCTAGAAAGAGACTAGGCTTGAGGCACCCCTGGCAGGTGCCCTGGGAAACCATGCAGAAGGCGTGCCCAGGTTACTGGTAGCACGGAGTGCAGGAGGCCAAGGACATACTAGGACCAGGACAACTAGGTGATGGCCAAAGTTGCTCCAGAATCTGGAACAGGGAAGTCTGGACAGAGCCCCAGTCATCACGGAAACTGGACACTAGCCAAGCCAGGAGCAACTCCTCTCCTTCCTAGAACTGTTCCCCTGGCCCATAGCCCAGGGCGGGGATGGAGTGACCAGTGTGGCTGGGAGGTTTGGGAGGGAGGAGGTGGCAGTGCAAGGAGGATGGTGACTGGCCCAGCAGGAGGTTTCCTCTCACCACATGAGCCACCCCTCGGCCCTCCAGACCTGGGGTTCTGGGATCTGTGCTGGGCAGTCCCAGCAGGGTGGGAGGACAGAGGCAGGTAGGAAGAGTCCAGACTCTCTCTGCTGCTGACTGCTGCTCTGGGCACAAGGTCGGGGGGTTGCAGACTGGACCAGGCTCGGCCATGGTGGGAGGGAAGAAGGCAGCTAGCTCATTCTCTCACTTTTCCTTCCCAGGTGACTCTCAGACCAGCCAGGTGAGTGAGTCCTCCCACCAGGAAACTGGGCAAGCGTGGCAGAGAGCGGGACCTGGTAGCCACGGAGGCCACGGGGCAGTGTCCCATGAGGGAGGAAAGGGAGAAGGATGGAGTATATGTAGGATTTTACTTGGAGAGATGCTGAAGTGGGAGGGTTGATCCAAAGACCCTGTTTTACCCTAAAGGAAGGAACAACAACAGCTCCTGTTTCTCAAGCAGCTAGGGCGCAAGCGTCTTCTCATGTGGGATGGTCAGGGGCCTCTTCAGAAAGGAAGTAGGAATGTGTCCTGTTAGTCCTGGCTGTCACTCAGGCACTGCGGACGAAATCTAGAAGTGGTTCCAGGTTAATTCCAGATTCGGCATCTTCTGAGCCTAATTTGCTCACACCTCAGGGTCCCCTCTGTGAGTGGCTCATGGGGAAGTAGAAGCAGAGCTATGAACCACGTCACTGAGAAAGGGGGATCCCACTCCCTCCCCCGTGCCCAGGATTCCTCTGTAAAGAACTGAGTGTCCTCCTAGAAAAACATTCCAGAAGAGTGAATCTGCTTCTTCCCTCTCCAGTCTGCCAATCCCTACCCTGTCTCCTATCCCTCCAACCTGCATAGCTGACTGTCCCCAAACACCGTTTCTCCAGTGAGCTTCTTCTCTCCCTGGAGAACCACAGGTTGCCCTCCCAGATCAAAGTTCTACTTCTGTGTCCTCATGGTGCCAGGCTGTGCTCCTGGCCCTGTCACCCTCTGCCTACTCTCCTCCCGGGTCCTCTCGCTCATCTACCTCTGTCCGTGGACTGTGGTGATAGACACCAGGTGTGGCCTGGGAGCCTGGCTTCACCACTTGCCCTGTGACCCTCAGTAGGCTAGTTAACCTCTGGAGCTTCTGTTGCTTTATCTGAGATCATAGCATTGATATACACTACTTGCTGGTATGACACCGAGCTGGCACATTACATACATTGGCTCATTTAATTATTACAACCTACTATCATAGGATAGTTGAGCAGATTAATTGAGACAGTGGACATAAAGTGCCTGGCAGAGCATAGTAAGAACTCATCAATACCTGGAATGAATGAAGAAGTGAATGAATGAGTTAGATGGGAAGCCTGGACACAGGGGTGAGTGTGGCAGAGAAAGCGCGTCATGGGGGCAACAAAGGAGCCAAGAGTGACTTCTCCTGTTTCTGTGCAGGTCACAACCAGTGTTACTCAAGTACCTGCCTGGGTCCCAGGTGAGTCCTTCCTCCTAGCGGCTCCCAGGAGGCAGAGAAGGGAGGGAAGGAGAGACCTTTAATCCAGTCATGGAGTTAGTACACGTGAGCCGATGCATGGGGCTCAAGTCAGAAGAGGTCGGGGATGACGTGACAGGTGAATGCTTTTTCCGGGAGCCCTATACACCTAAGGTGCTGTAACGTCAGCGAAAGACACCGTGATGCTTTGTGAACATCCCCTAGCCACAGCACTCGTTCTGCATTCCATGGTGCCGCTTGGCATATAAGTGAGACCAAAGAGGAAGTGCGAGATGAAGCAGGGGCTGGTCAGGTCCCCGGAGCCTTTCCTCCAGTGGCCTGTCTTCCCTCGGGAGAAGGTTCCGGCTCTGCAGCGCCCAGCTTGCTGGTCACTACGGTGAGGGACAGGGCACTGTTCAGAAGTCAGAAAGCTGGTGGGGCTGGCCCGGTGGCGCAAGCAGTTAAGTGCGCGCGCTCCGCTGCGATGGCCCGGGGTTCGCCGGTTTCGATCCCGGGTGCGCACCGACGCACCGCTTGTCGAGCCATGCTGTGGCGGCATCCCATATAAAGTGGAGGAAGATGGGCACGGATGTTAGCCCAGGGCCAGTCTTCCTCAGCAAAAAAGAGAGGAGGATTGGCAGATGTGAGCTCAGGGCTGCTCTTCCTCACACACACACACAAAAGTCAGAAAGCTGAGCTTCAGCTTCCTCTACTAAAACATGCACACTAATGCCTGCCCTGCTGCCTCTGAAGCCAGAGGAGATGTTGATGGTCATGGCAGAGCTCTGTAAACTGTAAAGCGCTTTGCAGACAGAAGGAGAAGCATACTGAAGAGGGAATCAGGAGACCTGGGCTTCGGCTCTGTCTCCAACAAGCTAGCTGGCCTCGGACAAGTGGCCATTTCTGCGAGCCTCAGTCTCCTCGCCTGTGAAATGGACGGTGAGACTGGATACACGCTAAGACCCGCTAGAGCTCTCAGATTCTCTGACTCTGTCTGGAGCCAGGTTAAGTTTCAGGAGACTAGGAGGCAGAAGGCGTGACCGGCCCTAGGCTCCACCCATGGTTCTCAGAGTCAGAACAGCAGGGAGGAGGGAAGGGCTGCTCCCAGCATCTCTGGAGCGAACACTGCCCAGGAGTGGGTAGGCAGCAGCCAAGGGGCTGTGGCCCACCTGCTCCCTCTCCCCTTTCCCCTCTGCAGGAGATGCCACAGGAAGACCAACACCACCACTGCCTGGACAGGGTACTCCAGAAACCCAGGGAGAAGAGCAAGTGACCACCCCTTCCAATGTGCTGGTGACCCCCCGCCCCTCAGGTACCTGCGGCCAGCCCTGTGAGGTGTGGCTGGTGAGAGCCGAGTCCAGAGCCTCTCCAACCAGTGAACAGTCTCCGGTGAACTCTTACTCAGGCTCAGCGCCCCTGGCTTCATCTCACAGAGAGCACAGGGTGCCCTAGTGAACACAGGAGTCCTGCCCAGAGCACTGGTCAAGCCAGGAAGGAGAAAGAGAAGGGATGAGAAGGGACGCCTTGGTGGAGGGTCTTACTGAGAGGCCTCTCAGGAGAATCCAGGGGGCCCTCTTGAGGAAGGGGAGCATGTGGAGCCTCCGGGAGCCTGGCTCCTCCAGGCTGTTGACCTTGAGTCGGCTGAGTGCCCTGGCAGTGGGCAGCCTCCTGCCCACAGGGAGGGCCGACTTTCGGGAAGAAAAACAGTCCTAGTTCTCAAGGTTGTTTAACTGCCTGGGAGCCTGCCTTCCCTGCCCCTGGCCGGCTACAATGGTGAGGGGGTGTGGTATGGAGGAGATGCCTGGCAAATCCACCTTGTTCTGGAATGTGCCCTCCTCAAAGGCTCATTGTTTGGGGACTTGGTTCAAGAGAAGCAAGGCCAGTATTGCCGCTGCTGCTCTCTGCACATGTGTGCTCACGTGTGTGGGCTCACGTGGGCTCATGTGTGCGCCCTCGTGCCTGCCCTTGTCAGGGGCTTGCTAATCTCTGAACATCACAGACTGAGGTCACCTTGGGGAAGAGGGGTATTTCCGGATTTCCTGTGGCAAAGGAGAGACCCTGCAGCCTGGTGGAACAGTACAGAGAGTGTGGGGTGAGGCTGGGGGTTTGGACTTCCCAGGCCTGAACCACAGTGTCCTCTCCTGGGACCTCTCTCCCCTGGGCTCAGTGCACTCTCCAGGGAGCGTCCTCGTCTCCACTCTGCTCGGCAGGCAAGATGAGCTGGGTTAAGGGGCTTAGTTGGGGATTCTGAGTCTCTGATGAGGAAAAGAGGCCTGGAGGCAGGGACAGAGGGGCAAGAGGAGGGGCCCAGGCCAGGCTCAGCAGCTGCTCTCAGCTATGTGGAGGGACAGAATCCCCCCCAACCACCACCCACAGCATTTTGCCTGATCCCCCTTCTCCCCTGCCATCCCCAACCTCACCCCTCTGGGAGGACATTTAGAACCTGGCTAGGGGTCCCCACAAGCCCCCAGGCTGACACAAACTTGGAGCCCAGGCCAGGGACAGGGTGGCCTTGCAAACAGGCCAGTGTGCGTGTTCAGTTCAGTCCAAGGACCAAATGCTGTGAAGGCCCCCTGGGTACCAACACAGGCCGCATCCCTGCCCATTCCATTGGGTCTCCAGGGCTTGCTCAGTGCTGTGGGGCGGGGCGGGGGAGCCCTGGGTATGACCCCAGGGCGGACAAAGAGGCTGAAAGCATCATTCATCCCATCGGTTATTTGTTTATTCAGCGTGTTCTAAGTGCCAGGTACTTTTCTAGTACTAAGGACACAGTTCCCGAAAGCTAGAGTCTGCTCTCTGTGCAGCCCTAGCCCTGAGTCCTCGTGAGTCTCCAAACTGTTTCTGAATTCAGCATCTGTTTCCCCATTTCTTACCCCATTACCCCCACTCAAGGTAGTCCTCCTCTAAATTATTCCAGCAGGTTTCTAAGGGCTCCCTGTGTTTCCCCTTTCATCTGCTGCCTTGTTGCCTTTCTGAGGAAGATGAGTGGTCTTTCTGAGACAGCTCTGATCATACCCCACCTTGCATGACCCCTTGCTTACAGGCCTATCTCAACACGGCATTCAAGGCCCTGCTCAGGTGGCCCCAGCCCACCTCTCCTTTCTTCCCCTGGCAGTTCTTCCCAAGCACCCTACTCTCCAGATCTGTCTGTCTGTCTAGGGGAAACTGGGCTGGAGTTGCCAGGGTGGGGAAGCACTGGGTACTGTGGGTGAGGGCTGTGCCTGTATTCAGGCTGAGGTCAGGCTGGAGGCCTCAGAGGGGAGGCCCTTTGCTAGGACATAGGACACGGGTTACTGGACCCCACTGGGTCTTGGTCAGAGGGATGCACTACTGTAAGCTCAATTCCAGCAGAGCTCAGGGAGGAGGTGCCAAGGGTGTCTCATGTGAGGCCATGCTGTACACGGATGTGGGAGGGCCCAGCTAAGGGTGAGGTGAGGCTTCTACAGGTCCTCTGAGGCCCCTGGGCCCTGCCCCCACATTCTCCCCACCCAACTCCACTGCCTTTGCCCATCACCCACCCCGCCATAACCTCTGCTTTGCGCTGTCTCCTACAGGCATTGACAGATGTGCTGCTGGAGGCACCCACATCTGTGGCCCTGGAACCTGCGTGAACCTCCCAGATGGATACAGATGCATCTGCAGCCCCGGCTACCGGCTGCACCCCAGCCAGGCCTACTGCACGGGTACTCACTCCAGCATCTTGGGCCCACTCAGGGGCTGGGGTGGATGGGAGCAGGGCTGGAGGACAGAGGCAGCAGAAGGTCTGGGCAGTGCTTTGGGTTGGGGAGCTAAGGAAGAGTGCAGTTGCTGTGGACAAAGCTAACCTTAACCTTGAGGAGACCAGTCTCTGGGAGCACCATCTGGTGAGTCTCCAGGACTCGAGGAGAGTGGGAAGTCACCCCAGGGCACCCGACTGGTGCCTGGAGCCCTCAGCTCTGACGTCAGCTCACCCCTCAAACTGGCCATCTTGCTGCCTGCAGAGCAGACAGAGGTCTGCCCTAGGTGTACATGTCTCCACCAGGGCCACCCTGGGGAGAGATTTGGGGCCAAGAAAAACAAATCATTAAGTGTGGGCCTGATCCCCTCCCCAAAATTTTATACAAGGGAAACACATCCACTGTGGTCTTAAAGGAGAAAGGAAGTGATCACGGGGCCACTGGGAGAGGGGGCCATGGGGCAGGGAGGAGGTGCTGGGCAGCCGCTCGAGGCCCTCGGTGCCTGAGTGGACCAAATGGGCCAACTTTGTGGCTCCCAGCTTTAGAGATTTTTCATCTCCCCGGCCTCCTCTGCTCCTTCATCCCCTCCTTGCCCCACAGCACCATCCCCTGTCCAGCCCTTAGCGTGGGCAGATTGCTGGCAGGTGCCCAAAGAAAGGCACCGCTGGCCTCCCTGACCTCCCTTCCCTTCCCTCTGCTCAGACGACAACGAGTGTCTGAGGGACCCTTGCGTAGGAAAAGGGCGCTGTGTCAACCGCGTGGGCTCCTACTCCTGCTTCTGCTACCCTGGCTACACGCTGGCCACCTCAGGGGCCACGCAGGAATGCCAAGGTAAGCCGAGCCCCCCCTTGCTGCTGGGATGGGCACAGAATCCCACAGATAGTGTTGGGGTGGAAGAGGATCCAGGCATTCACAGCACCCAGCCACAGCACTGCAGTGTGGGGAGTGTGGGGGCCACAGGAACAGAGACCTGGGCTCTGACCTGGACCTGGGAGGAAGCTACCCCTAAGAATCTGAAAAGAAGTCACATCCACAAAGGCTTCAAAGAACTGTGGCTGGAGCCAGGAGTGTGAGGGGGTCCGGGGACATGGCTGGAGATGAGGACCCAAATTCTGAGTGACAAGGAGCTGCTTTCATTTGGGGTAAGGAGGGGACTCTTGGCAGGCTGAGGAGCAGGCATGCCTTTGCAGAGGAACTTGGGTCCTCAGCAGCTCAGAGACGCCTGCAAGGCTTTGAGCTTCCCTGGGAAGCTCTGCATGGGACCTCTGGGTAAAGATGCTTCCAACGCAAATCCTTTAATACGCAGCATCTGTACTGTTGTATAATACACTCCACACACACGTTTACGAGTGAGCTCACAGGGAACGTGATGCAGTGCCTTCCAAGCAGTGCGTTAAGACTCGTAACCCCTGGAAACCCTTCCCCTGGAGAACGACACTGCTGTTCTTGGGGCTCACACTGCTGGTTCGGGCCAGGGCAGCGGCAGTCACTCACAGGCCCCTCCTGGAGGCTGGGGAAGCTGTGTATGCTCCCATTGCCAGGGTCCCCTCAGGTTCTAATCCCCCAAGGATCAGGTCTGCTGAGACCAAAGCCACCCATGTCCCCTTGCCTGATTATGGGAGGAAGGAGAGTGGAGGAGACCAGCAACCTAAAAACCGAGGAGTGGGAGATCTGCATGCATCATTCATTCCGCACTCAAGCCTCGAGCAGCCGTATGCCAGGCGCAGTGTAAGCTATGGGGGTCCTGCGATGAGCGTGGCCTGAATGGTGGCTCTGTGGGACGAGGAGGCAACTGGTTCTGTATAGAGGAATGTGGGAAGGTTTCCCCAGAGGCTGTGTGGGCTGGGACGGAATAATAATAACTACCATTTAATGGGCACTTCCTCTATGCCAGCACTGTCCTAGCACTTTATTTTATGATGTTCATCATCCCTACCCTATACAGTAAAAATCCTTATCCCCATTTTATGGTTTAGCAAACTGAGGCTCAGAGAGGTGAACTGAAATACTCAGGGACCTCACATCTTGCTGTGGCAGAGCTGGAAACAGAATCAAAGTCATTCCGGCCCCAAAGCATGGTTTGCTTCCAACAACATACTCCCTTACACACAGGGCGAAGGAAGGGAGGGGGCAGAGGGTGTTCCAGGGAAAGGGAACCGTTTCTGCAAACAGCAGAGGAATGAACAAGCCCGGCAGGCTCTGGGAATAATGATAAATCCAGTGTGAGTGGAGCGTGGGGTATGTGGAGGAAGTGGCAGGGGCTGAGCCAGTTTCTGAAGTGTCTTGAGTGCCAGGCTGAAGCGCTTGGACGCCGTCCCGCAGGCAGTGGCAGCCAGTAGAGGTTTGTAATCAGAGGGTGGCGATGCGGTCAGCTGGCCTTCAGAGAGGTGACTCCGGCAGCAGTGCTCAGAACAGGCTGGAGTTAACGAGACGAATGGCTGGGGGCACGGGGCTTCTCTGAGCTTCGCAGCTTTGGCAAGTGTTGTGGGCCAGAGGCACGGCTCCCTGCAGGCCCAGCCCGGGGCGCTGGCCGGCACAAGCAGTGGCTGCTGCAGGGAACGGTGTTGCCAGGGCTGGCCCAGACAAGGGGTTCCGATGAGTGCCAGCCTGGGTGTCTGGGATGTCTCTGCCAGACCCGACAGCTGGGGGAGGCGGGAGGGAGCTCAAGGTCAGTTGTCAGTGCTTCGTGGGGCCTGGCTGCTGCTTAATGAGGGCTTATCAGGAGAACATCCACTTTCTAAATTTCACCAGTCTCGTAAAACAATCTCTCATTATTTTAATTATTTATGAATTATTTCATTAATTTATATAATTAATAGAATTCATTATAGTTTCTAGAATTCAAATTAATGTCAATGTAAATAATTGATTGATATAAATTATTTGACTATTAAATATTTAACATTTACCTAACTAATAAGTATGAGTATCTCTTCATATGTTAGCCATTAGGTTTCCTTATCTGGAAATCGTTTATTCCTATCTTTTGCTCAGTTTCCAGTGGTGGTTGCTGTTTTTTCTTGTGGCTTTTTAGAAGTTCCTTATATATTCCAGATACTTGGCTGGGCTTAGATATTACAACTCTCCCATTTTGTCCTCTGCCTGTTAACCTTATCCACATGTCCTTCTTTTAACAGAAATCCTTAATTCTGATGTATTAAAATTCACCTTTTTGCCTTGTTTTTTATGCTTTTGGGGCTTTATTTAAGAAGTCCTTCCCCACCCTTAAGTCACAAAGATATTCTCCTATACTTTCTGTCATTGAAGTTATAGTTCACCTTTCACGGCATGCTTTAATCCATCTGGAGTCCATCTTTTTGTGGGTGTTAAGGGCCCATTTTTTTCCATTTCCATTTTTCTCTGTAAAGCAGCTTAGTTTTCCCAGCCTCATCTACCAGGCAATCATCCTGATCCCACTGGTTTGTGGGTCCTTTATCAAGTTCCTATACACGGCTCTGCCTCTGACTTCCCTTTTCTCTTCCATTGGGATTAGAGCTTCTCGAAGGGAGTGCCAGTTATTTCAGAATTGCCTGGAAAGTTATTAAAATGCAGGTGCCTGGGCCTGCATGGTACTGCTAGGTCAGAATCCCTGGATGTGGACCTAGGAGTGTGCATTTTATACCTTCTGTCAGCGACTCCCTGTGCAGTAAGTTTTATGAAGTATTGCTCAGATGAAAACCTGTCCATAGACAAATGATTATTCTATTAATGCAATAAGTACTTTTGGGGGTTCTGTGCTCGGCATTAGGGACACTCGGTTAATAAGGCACAGTCTCAGCAGTCAGGGAGAAAAAAGCAAGTAAATGAATAGTCACTATAGGGCTGGGTCCTATGGGAACACTGGAAAGGGGCAGATGGGTTGGAGGGGAGAGGTCAGCCTCACCTGAGAGATGAATAGGAGACAGCCAAGCTGATGGGTGAGAAGCCACTCCAGGCAAGGGAACAGCATGTGCAGAAGCTCAGAAGCAGGTCCTGTGTGGCGGAGGCTAGGAGGTGTGTGGGAGGCAGGAGCCACGCTGAGAGAAGCAGGCAGGGGCCAGGTCATGAAAGATCTCACATGCCAAGCTGAGGAGCTTGGATTTTATGGGATAGGTTTAATGCCAGAATAATAGTAATAACAGCTAACATTTCTTCAGTGCTTACCTTGTGGCAGGCAGGCACTGTGCTAGGCCCTTTGCCTGGATTATCTCATTTAACCTGCACCAGGACTCTGTGAAGTGTTTGAACGAGTGCTGGGGGTGGGGGGCAAAGAGAATCCTCCATCAATTTGACTGTGGGGGCAGGGAATGGGGAGTGGCCAGAGCAACCTAGAGTTGATCAATTGAACCAGTCTTTGAAATGGGAGTAGGACTTTGCTGGCCATCAAACCAAGCAGAGGCCTTTATGTGAACAAAAGCTTGGAGGCTGGACCAGTGGAGATCAGCCAATACAGCAAGGCTGGGGTCAGGTGGCAGTGGCCTTGTGGGCCCAGCTGAGCAGCAGGGAACCCTGGTAGGAGTTAAGAAGGGGAGTGCTGTGACCAGAGTTGGGCTTTTGAGCCATCGTGGAGCACCAGCAGGCTTTGGGACAATGGAATAAACCACATCGATAGATCCACAGCTGCCTAAAATGCTGTCTCTCACTGGCTGCTTAATTCCTAACCTTTAAGAAGGCCCTTAAGAACTCTACGAGCAGACTTCTGGGGGATGTACTGGGCTCAGGAGGGGGACTTTGTTCGCCTCCTCAGATCATGCTATATGGACCACCACCTGACCTCAAGATCAGCCCTTGTATCGGGGTGAGGAGACAGCAGTGAGGGTCCCCAGGGGCCCCAAAAGTAGCCTCTCCTGGGAGAAAGGGACTCAGGGTTTGCAGGGCCTGAGCGAGATCAGTCTCGGACCTGGCATAGGAGCCCCCTGCCAATCATAGCTGCAGCAAGGATGCCTTCCCTGCCTGGGCCTCAGCATGGGCATCCTTGTCCTCGGCCTCTGAAGGGATGCTGCAGGACCCCCTGCAGGGCTGGCCCCAACTCAGGACTTTTCTCTGTGTTCGCAGACATAGACGAGTGTGAGCAGCCAGAGGTGTGCAGTGGAGGGCGGTGCACCAATACAGAGGGTTCGTACCACTGCGAGTGTGACCAGGGCTACATCATGGTCAGGAAGGGACACTGCCAAGGTAAGGAATGGGATGCCCCCCACCGTCTCCTGCTCCCTCCCCACCATCTCCTGCTCCATTCCCACGGGCTGCCCACCACCGACTCCCCTTCCAGCTTATCCCAGCCTGGACCCCTGGATGCCAAGCCCACTCCTATGGACAGAGGCCTGTCTGGGAATTCCAGAGCCCTTTTGTCCTCTTAGTGAGATTTTTGTCATCCTGTCTGCCCCTGCAGCAGGGGACCACAAGTAACTTTATGTACATAAGACCCTGGGAACATGCCCTCTGTACACCTCTGCCCCTCAGCCGGAATCTCACTGCTCAGGAAGAGTCAGTCTATCTGGGATGTGCCTGGGCCTTGGCCTATTGCTAAAGCTTGTTAGGCTGTGAGCTACTCAGGGCTGGACCGTATCCTTAGATGACCCATGCATGGACACCTAATAAATGTCCATGTGTTGGACACACCAACAAATGCTAGTTGAATAAATGAATGAATGCGCCCTGATCCTTGCCCCCTTTCCGAGGCCCCGTCACAAGGTGGCTGTGACATTGCCATCTGATCTCCTCGCAGACTGGCTTCAACCTGCCACTATCAGGCCAGCTCCTGGCAGCTCTGCCACTACCACCTCCCTGCCAGTTTGGGGTGTCAAATGCTTACAGGAGGTCTGGGTCATGTGCTCCCAAGACTGGCTGAGACAGGAATAAATGAGGGCAAATCAAGGCTTTCTCTGGAAAGAAATCTTGCCCCAGATCTGAGGTTAGGCCAGACTCCTGCCAGCCTCCAGGTTTTTCCTGGCCAGGACTTGCCTGGATTCAGAGGGTCCTGGAGGTTAGGGATGAGCTCGTGTGCCTTGTGAAGGGAGAGCCCCCCTTCCCAATGCCACTGCCACAGAAGCAAAGTCCAGAGTCCAAGGAGGTCTTACAATGCGGAGAGGAGGCTGGGGGTATAGGACAGACAACTCTCTGTCTGTACCCACAGCATGTCACCTTCCCCTCTCAGTGCCTCTCCCTTTAAAACTCAGACCTCCACAGGATCAAAGCGAGAGCCCCCTCCCCTTGCCCTCACGAGCATGATGGAGACAGAGAGCCTGGCTTTTTCCAGGAGAATGGAGAGTGAAGGACTTCGCATTTGATGGTGCCTGCTAATGCCGTGTGCTGTGCTAGGAACTTGGTAGATTACTTCATTTAGCATCACAACAACATGAGTTTGACTTTATTTTTTAAAAAAGCAAAACTAAAGGAAATGAACCAAGAGAAGACCAGGACATTGAAAAGATCAGACTTACACTAACTACTGTCTGTGTTTAGGGCACATGCTCTGGCGGAGACAGGCTTGGGTTTGGCTCTTGTCTCGACGTCTGAAAATGGAAACCATAATGCCCATCTCAGATGCTCTTGTGAGGACCAAATAACCTAACACTCACACAGCGCACAGACAGCCCCTCAGTGAATAGGGTCAGTGTTACTATCTGAGGGGCCCGTTCTTTTCCACGTCTAGATTGCCCCCACACCCTGGTCCATGCCTGTGGATTGCCCCCTTCCCTTCCGGAGGAAGGTTCCAGACACACACCTTGGCTGGAAGGTCAGGCTGAGTTCCTGGCCCAGGGCAGACACTCTGAGTCTGTTGAAAGAAAGACTGATGTAGCCTGCACACTTCTCCAGGTTTCCATGGGTAACCACAAACCCGGCCCATCACCCTGGGAGCCCAGTCAATTTCCTCTCCCTCTTTCTTCTTTCTCCAACTACGAAACCACTCTCTCCACTTAAACTCAAAGTCTCTAGTGCAAGGCCTGAGTGGTCTGGACAGCGGCCCATCCAAAGGCTCAACGGCATTTCCGTCGTACCAGGACTCTGGGTTCCCACGGAAAGCGGTTAGATTCCCCTGCAGACTGCCAGGGCTTTGCTCTCCCCACCCACATCCAAGGTCACCTGAGCTTCTGGCCCCTGATGTTCTCACATGGGCCAGACACGGCGCCCTTACATTCCTCATAGAAAGACTGAAGTGCTGGTCAGAGAAGCTCCAGGATCCTCCTGTCTACAGACAGCAGGGCGGCACTCTGCTCCCCAGGGTGGCTGTTTCCATGGGTCTTCTGGGGTTTCTTCCGCAGCCTCATACCAAGAGCGGGTGAAGTTTTCATCACATGGTCTCATTCCTCGGTCAGCAAACATTTGTTGAGTGCAGCTGTGTCCCAGCCATGGCCTAGGAATATAGCAATAAAGAAGACAGATAGCTCCTGCCCCTGACCACAGGGTAAAACCTACGAGAACATACCATAATCTCAGATTAAAATTCAAACCCTAGACTAGGCAGAAAAATTTGGCTCAAGTCCAGGCACCAAGAGGTTGGTGGAACAGCCTCAGGATATCTAGTGACATTAGAGCCTGTGCCCTTAACAGAGACTGGTTAGAAGTGGAATCCACTTTATCCAGAATCTTTATCTGGCTCCTTTTGATTGGCTTGGCTAATGGCTCCATTATATCCACTCCCGTTTAGAAGAGGCCTTCCCTGGCTCAGGTGGAGACTAAGGGCTGCTTTGATCTTCTCCCCTCCCTCTCCCACTTGCTAACAGACCTCTCATGTATGACAGTTGCTGGCTGGGGCTCTGGTCTGAGGAAGGAAGCCAGCAGGGGTGTGCCAGGATAGACCAGGTTATGTTTCATTAACAAACAACTCCAATCTTAGTGACTTAGAACTCAGCAAAGTTTCTCCACATGTCCATCATGGGTCAGCTAGGGGGCCTGCCCCATATTTCCTCATTCTAGAACCAGGCTAAAGGAGTAGCCAGCATCTTGAATGTAACCAGCCTCCAAGGAAGAAAGGAAGAACACTCTGCAGGGTTGCACACAATTAAATGCTTTGGTCCAAAAATTATACACATCATATCCACTCATAGCTCATTGGCCAGTACTAGTCCCCTGGCCCCACTCAACCACAAGGGACCAGGGGGCACAAGCCCACCCTGGAGAGCTGGAATATTTAGTGAACAGCATTAGCACCACAAGTCTTCCAATGCCCAGCATAAGACACTTCATGGACCACCTCCACAGATGTGCCCAGAACATTTGGGACAGGACAGACCTCAGGGCTCTTTGCTCCTGGTAAATCTAATCCCCTTCCTACACTGCGTGATCCCTGTGGGACAGGTGCAGAGACTTCATTTTTTCTCAGTGTGGTCTTAGAGGAGGATGCTTGCTTCATTCTCTTTCTCTTCATGCCCGAAGTTTCGCATCCCTGAAGCAGAGATTGCTTATCATTCCCAATGGCTTTGCCCACCCTCCTTCTGGTGCCTCAGCCAAGGCCAGCAGCCCATGGTGCTGGCTGCTCTCTCCTGGGTGGCCAAAGCTGGTGGTCCTAGATCCTTCGTTCCCTCCATCTCTGTCTTTATAGAAACTCTTAGAATAGTCTAGCCTGGTGTCGCCACAACCAAGCTAGGGGCTCTTGGCTGCCCTCGTCCAGAGATGAGCCTTATCTCAGTGTCCCCAAGATTACCAGGGAGTTCTGGGTATCTCCTTGCAGATACTCACCTGAATAACCACCTGCCCTGTATATGTTTTCCTCTTCCGGACCCTCAGGGTGAAGTTCTGGCCTTGAGAGGGCCCGTTCCCAGGGACAGGGGGCTTTGATGTGTCCTGTCTTCTGCAGACCAAACAACCTCAGGGCAGACTCATTTTCACCCTCCACTTCAGGGCCCATGTCCTATTCCGTAACAACAGCTGCCTGCTTTAGTCCCTTTGCAGAAAGCCTATGTTCTGACCCTTGGCCCTGCCTCCTGCATTTCCTCCTAGATGCTAAGTAGGTCTTCCTCCCAGGCAGTAGGGCCTCTGAGTCTGTGTAAGCTGGTAGACTTCCTCTAGAAGAATGACAGTTACTCACTTAGGAAGAGTAAATCCTCCTGTTTCCTCTGGAGCTCGGTCAATCTCTCTGTCATGAGTGGTGACTGGGAGCCTCAACACTGGGCTGGAGGAGCATAATGTCCTCCTGCAGTCCCGACCCAGAGTTCAGTCCCTGCGATATGACCTCCCTAACTCAGCCCAGATCCCCTGGATGCCTTGGATGATGGACTCCCTGATATGCCAGGTCATATGGGGAAGAACCCTGCCAGCAGTTCCTGGGAGCAAGATCTCCTCCTCCTCCTTGTTGTCACTCTCCCAGGACTGGCTCCTCCTCTCCCTCCATGGGTCCCTTCTTCCCCTGCTCATCCGTTTGGTGCTCAGGCTCTTCCTTTCTTGCTGATTTCCTGGATCTCACCAGAGTGGGTGCTGGGAGCCCTACATGGTTCTTGGCTGGAAGGAAAGTCTCCTGTCCAGCAGAGAAGCCTTGCCAGCCTCCACCCTTAACTCTGCATCAGCCTCAGGGCTGGTCTTGGCTTCATCCAAGATTGCAGTCACCCTCAGCGCCCATTCCTGGTGCAGGGAAGCCCCTTTTGCTGTCATTGCCCAGCCAGTGATCAATGCTGGGCCTCTGGGGCCTGCTGTAAAGGAATCTCAGTAATTGCCACCACTTGTACAGGAACAGGAGTTCACCAAGGGAGGTATGAACACCCTTCTCAACAGTCCACAGTAGAGCTCTTTCACCCTCCCACAGCTAGTGGTAACCACAGCCTCTTGCACCCACTCAGGGAGTCTCCCTGTCTAAAGTTCTTCCATCTCTCTCTTGTCCAGGACAGTGGGCGGGAGGTGGAGTTGGGAACACAGGACAACACTCACTTTTTCCTAGTTTCCATCTGCAGAGAAATTGACATCCCTCCCTCTCCCCAACCAAGGGCAGGGTCAAGGATTTGCTTCCTCACAGACCTACCCATGTGCTGTGGTTCCCAGGGATGACCAAGGGAGGGGCTGTTATTTTGCAGATATCGACGAATGCCGTCACCCTGGCACCTGCCCTGATGGGAGATGCGTCAACTCCCCCGGCTCCTACACTTGCCTGGCCTGTGAAGAGGGCTACAGGGGCCAGAGCGGGAGCTGTGTAGGTGAGGGCTGCTTGCCAAGGCACAGAGAGGGCTGTTTGGCCTTGGGACCTCTGGATGAGCCCTCACACAGGGAGGGAAAGAGGTGGGCAGAGGAAATGGCTTGGAGACTATTGTCCCCCATGATCGGGCTGGGTTCCCAGATGACGCTGGGCATGAGATGGGTGTGCTTCAGTTACTGCTGCTCTGCCCTCTGAATCAGCTAGGGTGGGGGCCCCTTTGGCTCCTTGGCCATATCCGTCCCAGAGCTATAGCCCAAGGTCCCAGAAACTTCCGTGGCTGGATCCTGCTGGGTAGAGAGAGGTGCTAAGCACCTTAAGAAGTGGCTGACTCTCAGGGGCTGGCCCCGTGGCTTAGCGGTTAAGTGCACGCGCTCCACTACTGGTGGCCCAGGTTCGGATCCCGGGCGCGCACCGACGCACTGCTTGTCCAGCCATGCTGAGGCGGCGTCCCACATACAGCAACTAGAAGGATGTGCTGCAACTATGACATACAAGTATCTTCTGGGGCTTTGGGGCGAAAAAGAGGAAAAATAAAGGAGGAGGATTGGCAACAGATGTTAGCTCAGAGCCGGTCTTCCTCAGCAAAAAGAGGAGGATTGGCATGGATGTTAGCTCAGGGCTGATCTTCCTCACAAAAAAAAACAAGAAGAGGCTGACTCTGGTGGTGTGAGCCGGCAGCCAGGCCCTGCTGTGGTTCCCAGGGAGGAGGGGTCTTCTGCTCTTGTGCATCTCCACAGCAATGTCTAAACAGCAATGCCTAACTGAGCAGTGGGTGCTCTTCTCCCTCCAGAGTGGGCTACATGTCAGCTGTAGGAGGAATGTTCTTTTCCCTTAGCCCCCGCAGGAAGAAGGGCCTGGGGTTCAGAATGCCAGCAGGGACTGAGTTGTGAATAGATGCTTTGAGGCTCTGGAGAGGGCAGACATTTCCCAGGCCTTTGAGACTGCCACTCAGCCACCCAGGCATAGCTTGGCCTCTCTCTGCATTGCCCACTCACCTACTGAAACTGGTTGTTGGGCTGGGAACATGGTATCATACCAGTTTGGTTGGCAGATGGGGAACCAGAGATGTTCAGACCCACTGTAAGGTGAGTCACGGGTCTTGAACACTTCACTCCACGTGTCTTCAGATGGGCCAAACCAGCCGCAGGGCTGGGGGACCTAGCCCCCTTTTCCAGGACATATGTAACCTGTGTTACTAGATAGAGCTGAAGTGAGCTCAGGGGGGAAGGGCACCCTGACCTGCCCAGGTGGGTGGGGCCAGGAGCAGGAATGACCTCATGGCCTTCCCAGGGTGGCCTATGGCTCCCCTGAATGCTGATTCCCTGGCCTCATAAATGAGATGCTCTAAGCCTGACAGTGTAGGCTGCTTGCAGGAGAGGAGGCCAGCCCGCCATCTTGGACTTTTCTCCCACAGATGTGAATGAGTGTCTGACCCCGGGGGTCTGCGCCCATGGAAAGTGCATCAACCTGGAGGGCTCCTTTAGATGCTCTTGTGAGCAGGGCTACAAGGTCACCTCAGATGAGAAGGGCTGCCAAGGTATAAGATGCTGAACCACCCTTCCTCCACAGGCAAATCAGCTTGTAGCTTCTTCCCTCTGCAGACACACTCCTAATCCACCTCTGGTCCCACATCCCTAACCATACTGACCCAACACATCGCTGCCAAGACCTGTCCTTTCCCCTACCCTGCCCACCTGTCAGTCTCTGGCTGTCCTGCCATGTCTGTCCTGCAGAGTGCCACACAGAACTCAATGGCCTGTTTCAGATGTCGACGAGTGTGCCAGCCGGGCCTCATGCCCTGCGGGCCTCTGCCTCAACACCGAGGGCTCCTTTGCCTGCTCGGCCTGTGAGAGTGGGTACTGGGTGAATGAAGATGGCACTGCTTGTGAAGGTAACCCTGGGTTTGGCAGAGTGGGACTGAGAATATAGGCCTTCTTACCTCCCGAAGAACACATTTGTCCCCCAGCTTTGGGCTGATGCTGAGGATCTCCAGCCTAGGCTAGAGGATCCTATAAATGGACTTGGCCCCAAGGAGAGCTTCTATTGTCATAACCCCCAAGTTTGGAGGTGAGGACAGGAGGAAAAGGGAGTTTCACAAAAACAAAAGGGAAGCTGATGGTAGAGCTGCCCAGGAGCATTCTGGGAACAGGTGCTGGGATTGCCCTGTAGAAGGCCCACAGCCAGGGCCTGCCCTTCCCCAGGAAGCCGGAGAGAGTCCTACAAGCTCAGAGGTATGGGGAGGCTCCTGCCTTGCCAGGTGGAGGGAGCCCTCCAGAGCCCCCCGGTTACTGGCTGTCTGTCTGCCCCAGACCTAGACGAGTGTGCCTTTCCGGGAGTCTGCCCCTCAGGAGTCTGCACCAACACTGCTGGCTCCTTCTCCTGCAAGGACTGCGAGGAGGGCTACCGGCCCAGCCCCCTGGGCCACACCTGTGAAGGTGAGAGCCCCCCGTCAGGGAGGAGAGCACACAGGATGCAGGAGACTAACACATCACCCTTAGAGGAGGGAGCAACCAGGACACAGCAGGGGCTGTTTCCAGACAAGAGGTCCCTCTGTCCACCTCGGATGGAGGGCTAGCTGGGGACACCTACTCTCATCCCTCCCCCAGCAGGAGTCAGAAAGGTGACTGCAGATCTGGGTCTGGGGGGCCAATGAGCCACTGGCTCACAAGCTTCAGTGTGTGTCAGCGTTGCTGGGAGAGTTTGTTTGACATGCGACATGCAGCTTCCTGCGCCTCGTCCCAGACCTATTAAATCAGCTCTTGGGATCTGTTTTCGAAAAACTCTGCAAGAGTTCCTCGTAAGAGTGGGTGCTGGGACCATATTTGGAAAAACATCGGCCTGTACCAGGCAATCCGTAGGTCAACTTGAAGAATCTCGTTTCTGTTACCTTCTCAGGTTCTCTGAATCTGTTTCCTTGGTTTATTTCTCATTTGTTTTCCCATTGCTTCTCAGTAAAATTTAAGCCATCTCAGCCACGATAAGGACAGTGGGGTTTGGCCACCCTAGGCCAGGGTTGCTGGGAGAGGCCGAGTGTCCCCAAGGTGGGCATTGTGTGGGAGAAGCCCAGCTGGAGAAGCCCAGCCAGAGGCAGGGGGGCGCCTCCTGGGCTGGGGCAAAAGTGGAGGGAGCTGCAGTCATCCTGCTCCCCGAAGCCTCCCTCACCAGCTTCTCCCAGCTCTGGTGCTTTATAAGGGTATGATGCCCCTATGGGTCCAGTCTCCTCAGGCAGGTGACAGGCCCTCTGGAGACCTCTCCATTGGTTTCTGTCCTTGGGAGGTGCTGCCATCGGCTGCCTTCCTCCGTGTGTGACCCGCAGATGTGGATGAGTGTGAAGACCTCCAGAGCAGCTGCCTGGGAGGCGAGTGCAAGAACATGGCTGGCTCCTACCAGTGCCTCTGTCCCCAGGGCTTCCAGCTGGCCAATGGCACCGTGTGTGAGGGTGAGTGGCTCAGGTCTCCGCACCGGGGACTGAGGGCAGTGAGTGTGTGGGGAGGTGGGAACATCCCAGGAGACACCACTGCCTATCTCCTCCCCGCAGATGTGGACGAGTGCGTGGCAGAGGAGTACTGCGCACCCCGCGGCGAGTGCCTCAACAGCCATGGGTCCTTCTTCTGTCTCTGCGCTCCGGGCTTTGCCAGCGCAGACGGGGGCACCAGCTGCCAGGGTGAGAAGCCAGCTTGGCCCTGTCCACTTACCAGCAGCAGGGGGCGCTAGAAGCTATGTCTAGAGTACTGAAATAAAAATGCTCATGGTCCCACCCAGGGATGGGAAGAAGGGAGGCTGAGAGTGATGAAAGGAAGCCAAGTGTCAGGGAGGGACTCGGAATCTTTCCCCAGGGCTTCTCCATGACGTCTATGGCAGCCATGCACCCTGAGAACTCTCAGAGTGTCACCCTTCTCCCCTTGACAGAGCCCCAGTTCCAAGCATCCTCCCCCCAGCATGGCCTCTGGCTTCCAGCTCTCGCTTCTCTCGGATCTTCCAGCCGTTTCCTACTCTGCGCCACTCCTTGGCCCTCCTGTGGGCTCCTCGGGGCCCAGAGGAAGCTGCACAGAGCCCTAGGGACCCATGGCTGCGTCTGCTGACAAACGTCTCTATTCTAGATGTGGACGAGTGTGCAGTCACAGACCGGTGTCTGGGAGGACACTGTGTCAACACCGAGGGCTCCTTCAACTGTCTGTGCGAGACCGGCTTCCAGGCCTCCCCAGAGAGCGGGGAGTGTGTGGGTAAGGACTCCGGGGGGAGTGGACAGGGCTCTGCCCCACCTCAGCCCACCTCCACGCCTGCCTGGTCCTCAGCTCCCTGGGACCAAGAACTGTAGCTTCCAGGAAGCAGAACTCTTTCCACAGATTAATTATCCAATGGATAATGCATTTATTGAGCCTCTGCTAATTCAGGGACTGTCTGAGGATGACAAAATGAAGACAATCATAATCCTTGTGCTAGCAGGGCACACAATCAAGTTTTTAAAGCCAAACTGATTCAATAGACATTTACTAAACAGCTGCTAGGTTCAATGTCTTTTGCTAGGACAGACAGACAGTTATGGACAATCTTGAAATTGAGCAAGGGAGACATATGAAGACAACTCTCTATAGTAATACACTTTAGTGAAGGTTTTGTATAAAGTGTTCTGCTGTAGGGAGAAGGGGGGGAGCGTCACAGAAGGCTAAGAGCTCAGTGCTTTCCTGAACAGCATCTAGCTCTCTTCCTAGACGCTCATCCCTGCTGGGTCAGGGGAAATGATTCTGAACGTGATGTTTTGGGATTGAGATGAGCACAGTAATTTAGAACAGATCAAGGACCCCAGAGGTTGTGGGGCATGACCTTGTAATGCCAGAGAGGTGGGGCCAGGCAGTGACCTGGCCAATTCTGTCCCCTCTCATGGCTCTGGGGACAGATATTGACGAGTGTGAGGACTCCGGAGACTCGGTGTGTGGGGCCTGGAGGTGTGAGAACAGCCCTGGCTCCTACCGCTGTGTCCTGGGCTGCCAGCCTGGCTTCCACAAGGCCCCGACTGGAGACTGCATTGGTGAGTAGGGAAGGGTTGTTGGAGGTGAGAAACTGAGGACATCCATTTTTCATGTATCCAGCTAGAAACTATTTTCTCCTGAGGACACTATTTTGCGGCTGTTTGCAGTCTGTATATTTTCCATAGACAAATACTGAAGAGGAATGTTAATGTTAGAGTTTTCTTGTCCCGGGTTTAGAAGTTACTTTTCACAGATCTTGGTGTTCATAGACCAAATAATTAAGTATTCTCAGCAAATAAAGAGAGCGCGAGAGCACACCCTATACTCTGGTCCCCACTGTCCCACAGACATAGACGAGTGTGCCAACGACACTCTGTGTGGGAGCCACGGCTTCTGTGACAACACTGACGGCTCCTTCCGCTGTCTCTGTGACCAGGGCTTCGAGACCTCGTCCTCCGGCTGGGACTGCGTTGGTGAGAAGCGTACAGGGCTTGGGTCCTTTATGCCATCTCCACAGATCTTGGCCATCCTGGATAGAGGCCCTAGGGCCCTCTTCCTGAAATGTTTAGGGTCACATGGCTCCATAATAGGTCCTCATAGAGTGAGCGAGGAAAGGAGATTTCAGCTCCACCCTACAGCTGGCACCTTGGCCAGGCTGTAGCGGAAGCGTGGCCACGTTCTACCAGCAGGGGGAGCAAGCACATTAATGAAGGCGCCACCCTTCTCCAGAGACCTCAGGGTCTCAAGAGGCACGTTTGGAGAATGTGCACAGAGGGAGGAACCCTTCCTCTTTGTCCACTTAGTGACTCTTTTCTGCCACCCTTCTCCCCTCGCCCTTCTCATGTCCTCTGTTCATCTGTTCCTCCTTCCTGCTAACTCATACCCACTTCTGCCCTTCCCCAAGGCCTAGCCTGTTTCTTTTGGGGGATTTAATAAGGATCTGCCCACTGGGCTGGAGGCAGGGGCAGGGGGCCTGGGTTGCCTCTTCTCTGCCCATGATCCTGTCCTCCTGCCTGGCAGACGTGAATGAGTGTGAGCTCATGCTGGCCGTGTGTGGGGAGGCACTCTGTGAGAATGTGGAGGGCTCCTTTCTGTGCCTCTGTGCCAGTGACCTGGAGGAGTATGACGCTCAGGAGGGACACTGCCGCCCACGGGTGGCTGGAGGTGAGCACACCCCATACTCCACCCTGTCATTATGCATAACCACTCTATGGCTGACAAAGCGCTTCCAGTGCTCCAGCTCTTGAGAGGGAGCCTGGGCTGGGATTAGGGCAGTGTGGGCAGGGGTGCAGCTTAGGAATGGAGTGTGGAGAGGCAAGGAGTCTGACTGTAGCAAATGTCAAGACAAGAGGGGGGTCTGCTCCAGGTCAGGGAATATGGAAGAGGCCGCAGGGCTGTGACGACCCTACAGGCAGCTCAGGAAGCTCTGATGCCACTTAGGTTGGCCCCAGGGATCTCAGATTGAGCCTTGGAGGGACCCTCAATCCAACCTCAGGGAGCCCTCTGGGTGAGGGAGGCCTTGAAGCTGAGCTAAGCTTGACTATCCCTCCCCACTGCACCCCAAAGCTGCTGGGTTCAGCCTCTCACCCCAGGCTGGGCTAGGACTCAGCTGGCCTTCTCTGACTCGGGGAAAAGAAAGCAGGACCTAGACCAAGGAAGGGTGGGAGGGGCTGAGGTATGGTGTGAATACAGGAATGGGCAGAGGGCTACATGTATGGTATGCAGGGACTGGGGACACCACACTAGAGTGGAGGAAGGCAGAGTAAAATGCTGCAGAGAAGAAGTGGGGTCAACGCTCTGCTATGCCACTTAATAGCTGGTGGCTGTGTCAAGTCACCTAGCTTCTCTAAGCCTCAATTGCCTCCTCTGTAAAAGGGAGCTGATGATGATAATACCCACCTCATAAGGTTACTGAGAGCATCAAGTGAGCTAACATAGGTAAAAGCATTTTGTACACTGAAAAGTGCTATATAAATGTTAAATTTTAAAAATAAATTCAAAGGTTAGGGTGCCCCAGAGGGCCATGAAGAGACAATAATAAGGGGGATCTATCACACATAGGTCAGAGCATCCCTGAGGCCCCGCCAGGGGACCACCTCCCAGGCCCCATCCGCAGGGGATGCTACTCTGGACAGAACGGCCAGCCAGCCTGCTCCAGCCTCCTGGGCCGGAACACCACGCAGGCGGAGTGCTGCTGTACCCAGGGCGCCAGCTGGGGAGACACCTGTGACCCCTGCCCGGCCGAGGACTCAGGTAAGGCCCCTGAGGGTCCCAAATCCTCTCAGGGTCAGCTCTTCACGGTGACACTGAAAGGAGAGAGAGGAAGGGGGCAGAGCCCTTCTCTCTCTGAGCTCGGATGCCTCCCTGCAGTTGAATTCAGTGACATCTGCCCCAGTGGTAAAGGCTACATCCCCGTGGAAGGAGCCTGGATGTTTGGACAGACTACGTACACAGGTAACCTCCCTATGGACCCTCCAAACTCCACTCACCGGAGTGGGCCCAGCCTGGTCCTCCGGGAGGTCCCTGGGGAAGCTCTGCATGCAGCTGTGACCTCCCAGGTCACATCCACCCTTCCTGTGCCAGGGCTGGCTACCTGCAGGTTTTTAGCCCGCAGTTCTGACCTGAGCTCCTCCTGCAGTGTCCATACAACCCCACCTCAGGTTCTCTGCTTCCCTGAGGCTAAACTCTCCAGGAACAAACTGTGATGCCTTGTACTAACCCGGGCACAGGGACAGAGTGGGGAGTACTGCTGCATAGAGGTCAGAGGCAGCTGCTTATCTCCCTAGCCCCACTTACAAGGCCAGAAACTTTGGGGAACCCATATCAAAGTGGTAGTTCCGGTAGAAGCCCTTCAGCACCCTAGTCCTGAAGCTGGAGAAGGAAATAACAGAAACAGAAGTAGCTTTTCTTGAGTGCTTGCTATGTGGCAAGCACTATTTTAAGTACCCTTCCTGTATTAACCTTTTAATCCTCACAACAATTGTGAGAGCTTAGTAGTAGTGTCCATGTTTGTTGGGCAGGAACTGAGGCAAGGAGAAGTGAAGCAACTTGCCCAAAGTCACCCAACTAGCAGGTGGCAGGGTCAGGATTCAAACCCAGCAAGTCTGGCTCTGGAGCCCCCAGTCTTAGGTACCACTCATACTGCCTCTCACCTCCCCCTCACCTCAGCCCTGCCCCCCACAGATGCTGACGAGTGTGTGATGTTCGGGCCTGGTCTCTGCCAGAACGGCCGGTGCCTCAACACGGTGCCTGGCTACATCTGCCTGTGCAACCCTGGTTACCACTACAATGCCGCCCGCAGGAAGTGCGAGGGTGAGGACACACACCACCCCTCCCCACCCCCTGGCCCACAGCTGAATGCTCACCCAGCCCCTGCCAGCCAGCCCCATTCTTGCTGGGAGTTCCCCATCCTGGGGAAGATGCCCACTGCAGCAGACAGGTCTGAGGTGAGGGGAGCTCAGGGGCTGTCAGGGATTGCACAAGGGGACCTGTTGGTGCTACATGTGCACAATGAAGCAGGGTGCTACCTCTTCATTATCGGTTACGGGAAAACCCCCTTCCATGAAGGTGGTCTGTGGGCATGCCGCCGTGGCACTGCCCCACATGTTCCTCCCGTCTTCCTGGCACCACAGATCACAACGAGTGCCAGGACATGGCCTGTGAGAATGGCGAGTGTGTGAACACGGAAGGCTCTTTCCACTGCTTCTGCAGCCCTCCTCTCACCCTGGACCTCAGCCAGCAGCGCTGTGTGAACAGCACCAGTGGCGCAGGTCAGTGGGCCTGGGGCGGCAGGGCAGCAGGGGCCGTGGACCTGGGCTGAGGGTGTTCACGTGCCTCTGTGCCCTGCGCCACCAGAGGATCTGCCTGACCACGACATCCACATGGACATCTGCTGGAAAAAAGTCACCAATTATGTGTGCAGCCAACCCCTGCACGGGCGCCGCACCACCTACACAGAATGCTGCTGCCAGGACGGAGAGGCCTGGAGCCAGCAGTGTGCTCTGTGTCCCCCCAGGAGCTCTGGTAAGGGGCGGCCGGTGCCTGCTTAGAGGGAGGGGGAGACACCTGCAGAGGTGGGCTGGGCGCCAGGGTAGGGATGCCCTCACCTTGGAAGGGGGGATTTAGAAAGGAGTAGGGCAATCAGAGTAGTGGCCCTGTCTTCCAACCCTGCTATTTGGGGACAAAGTGGGGCAGGGGGTGGGGTGGACAGAGGAGCACTGCCAGGACCTCTCAGAGGGCACCAGTCCCAGCATGTTCCCTTTCTCTGAGGGGCAGTGAGCTGGGGGAAATAGCACAGCATGCTAGCTAGCAGGAGGTGTGTCCAGCTCCCTCTCTCCTTCTTCCCTGACAGAAGTCTATGCTCAGCTGTGCAACGTGGCCCGGATTGAAGCAGAGCGGGAGGCCGGGGTCCACTTCCGGCCCGGTTATGAGTATGGCCCCGGGCCTGAGGACCTGCATTACAGCCTCTACGGCCCAGATGCGGCCCCCTTCTACAACTATCTGGGCCCCGAGGACAGCATCCCTGAGCCACCCTTCCCCAACACAGCCAGCCGCCTAGGGGACCGCACACTGGTCCCTGAGTCTCCCCTGCAGCCCTCAGAACTCCAGCCCCACTATGTGGCCAGCCATCCAGGTCTGTGTTGCTGCAAAAATGGGGAAGAGGTGGGCACCGAAGCTGTTTCACTTCCATCTCCTCCACCTGCTGATCACTGCCAGCAGGGTGAGGATGGGGAAGGGAAAAGACACGCCAAGCCCTCTCATGGGTCACTCAAGGGACAACTCCAAATGCCTGGGTCAGATCCCAATAACCCCCTCTGGTGAAATAGCACAGGGGACACAATGAAGTACAGGACACTGTCCCAACCTCAAAGGCTTCCCCGTGGGAGAGAACGAGAGAAAGTGCAGAATAACCTGCTCTACAAGTGACCTGAAATGTGAATTAAGGATTTCTAATCCCTTTAAAGGCCCACTGTGGTGACTCGGTTTGTAAGTGGCAATGACCCCAGTACTCAGGACTTGGATTCTAATGAGGACGTCAGGTGTGGCATCTGTGCAATGGACGCCGTACCTGCCACAGCCAAAGCCACCGTGTCAGACTGATTAAGACTGCACTGAGATTAGGGAGGGTCTTTTTCAAGGGTAGGGGGTTGCATAGAGAGAGAAGAGGGTTAGACAGATCTCGTAGAAGTTTTGCTTTGTGTCGAGTAAGGGTAAGCCCCTTTAGCTGTCAATCCCTCCCCCCAAAAAAACTATGTAAAGATTTTAACAAAACATCCTACCACCAACCACAACAAAACCAAAACTACAGAGATACCTAACTGCTCGAGCCCAGCATTGTGAAGGCAGGGAATGCCTTCGGCCTTACTGGAGGCTTCATTTAAAGGTCTCCCCCACCTACAATGATACATACTTATTTTTTAAGAGTATTGCCTTTTGTTTTAGCATCTTTCTGTGCGAGTTTTACAACCCGCCCCACCCCCACAGCAGAGTTCAATAGGGGCGCCCCCTTGTAGCAGGGGGTGAGGCTCCCAGGGTTGGGTAGGAAGCCTCAGCTTCCTTCTCTCTCTGACTTCCTCGCACCAGAGCACCAGGCCGGCTTCGAAGGGCTTCAGGCAGAGGAGTGTGGCATCCTGAATGGCTGTGAGAACGGCCGCTGTGTGCGCGTGCGGGAGGGCTACACCTGCGACTGCTTTGAAGGCTTCCAGCTGGACACGGCCCACATGGCCTGTGTGGGTAAGTTTAGAATCAGAGTGGCAATGCCCAGAGAGCAGGATGGCCCTGATGGCTCCGTGTGGAAAAGTCAGACTGGCCTACCTTTCGCTTAGGGATGTCAGACTGAACTTAGGATAACTGGAAAATCCACTGCTGCCCCCTAGTGGGGCTGCCCGCTGCCAGGCTGAGTGGTATAAAAGCTCCAAAGGTCTAACGCTGTATTTAGAAAGCCCTTTCCATGGAGGTCCTTAGAAGAAAAGCAGGGACAAGAGAGCATGGTCACTCTCCTGGGCACAGTATGGGCTCACTACCACCTGCTTTGTGTTCTGGAGTTGCTTAGTTTGGGGCTGTGACTTCAGCCTCTGGCACCCACACCTAGGATTCCACTGCAGGGCAGGGGCCAGGGCTTAGTGACCAGAGAGGCAGAGGTAGCAGGCCAGAGGCACTTGGGTTCCCTACAGCTCTCTCCTCCTTCCCTTCCTCTTAGATGTGAATGAGTGTGATGACTTGAACGGGCCTGCTGCACTCTGTGTCCACGGTACCTGTGAGAACATAGAGGGCTCCTACCGCTGCCACTGCTCCCCAGGTTATGTGGCTGAGGCAGGCCCCCCACACTGCATCGCCAAGGAGTAGCAGTGAGGGGTCAGTGTGGGCAACTACCTGGAAATGGCCCCAGCCACAGGCGGGGGCCTTGAGGAAGATTTCCTAGCTGGGAAGACACCATGAAGACATCAGGCAGGCCCTGCAGCCCAGCTCCCAGCCAGCCTTGCCTGCTATCCGTCTCTCCCAGCTTAGGCTCTGGCTGTGAGCTTCTGTCATTGCCGCCATGCTGCCATGCCCTTGCTTGGCTCGAACACCACCAAATGCTTTAATGCTTCAGCCACTGGCCATGAGGCCCAGTCCGCCATCTCTCCTGGCCTTGCCATGGGATGCTTACCAAAGGATGGCCCTCATCCACCCCCTCAAGCTATACAAACATGTAAGGTCCTCCAGCCTCACACTGCAGACACCCTTTTCTAGCCATGATCCACATATCATACTGATGATTCCACAACTGGGTCAGAGGCTACATCTGTCCTTGGATGGTCCTTCAGAATCTATGGAGTAAAAAAGGATTGGGGGAAGTTTAGGAAGTGACTCCAATGCCTCCTCCCAAGAACCATCACTGCCACTCAGCCAATCTGGTCTGGGTCAGATTTTGCCACATCTCCATCCTGTAGCCAGTTCTGTGGCCCCATGGAGGGGCAGAAGATCCCCTCATCTCAGAGAAGCAAGACTGCTACCAGCTTGCTGAGTGTAAGAGACACAAATGAAGGGGGCAAGGAGCCTGAGAAAGCAGCAAGAGGGCAATATGAAAAATATGAGGAGTTGATAAGAAAGGGGAGCCAGGGCTTTATGCAAGTCTAAAGAAAATATTCAGTAGCTTCAGGTAAATAAACACTCAAAATCTACCCAGCAATAGCTCTCATGCACCACAGCACGGGCTGCCACAAGGCAGTGTGCCCATCTCTGAACACCTGTATTCAATACACATTGCTTCTTACAGGAGACAGATCTCTCCTGGGCTCTCCTTTTGTGGACACCAGTTTGATGTACTAAAAATAAAGAGGTCTATTTTTTAGCTTGTGAAATACAGTGTAGTCTTGTTTAGGGGGAGCCAGATTTCCCACATTGTTTCTTCTCTCTACTCAGAAGCCTCTGCCTTCCCCCCCTTCAAAAAAGGATGGCTGGCATCCCTCTGAGTTTACAAGTAGAGACCCACTCCAACCTCGGCTAGCTGGGAGTTTAGAACCATGGTGGAATAAAGAACTGTACATCTGGGTTCTTCTGTTTTTATTTCATAGTAAACCAAATTTCTTTACCATGTGGGTTAAGTCTAAAGATTAGAGATGAGGCTGTGCCCACCGCCTTGCCAGCTCTGCCAATAGCCTATGATTGGGTTCCAATGAGAAATGGTTCTTTACTCTGCTGAGAGAAGGGAAGCTCTGACTTTGCATTTCTCTAAGGAATGGCAATGTAAATGAACAAGGCTTCATGCCGGAAGACATGGAGATGAATGCTATTTTCTTAATTTAATCAGTCCTGTCCTACCTGCTGCTCTGATTGTCAGCCATCACATACTAACTTATTGAATGCTTGCTATGTGCCAGGCACCATGTTGAGTCCTGTACACAAATTTCATTTAATCATCCAACAATCCTACTTACTATTTTTATTCCCAATTTACAGATGAAGAAATTGACAGAGCTTCAATAATTTGCTCTAGGTCACTATACAAGTTGAGATGTTTTCAGTAGACAAAAATATATAGTTCTTAAACATATGAAAGTATTCTGACTTCATTCATAATAAAAGAAATGCGAGTTAAAAGCACACTGAGATACTTTTTTAAAATTGTCAGATTTGCAAAGATCAAAAAGTTTGTTAAGGCTCCTAGTTGGCAAGCATCTGGAGAAAGAGGCACTCAGATACAAAGCTGACAGGAGTATAAATTGATACAACTTCTGAAGAGGATAATATGGCAATGCCTTTCAAAATTACAAAAGCACTTACTCTTTGAATCAGTAATTCCACTTCTAGGAATTTAACCTTCAGATATATTCTCACCAAATGTGAAATGACATACGTAAGAGGTTATTTATTATAGCATTATTTGTAATAGCAAAAGACTAGAAACAATTAATTGCTACGGAGCCCTGAAAAGAAAAAAAAAAAAAGCGGCTCTAAATGCCTTGATAAGATATCCAAAAAAAATTACAGGAAAAAGGAAGGTTGTATAACAAAGTGCAACATATGCTGCTATTTGTCTAAAGGGGAAAGAGAATTGGATATCTGCTTACCTCATCCTTGCCACTCCACCTTACACCCCTTATTTCAGAGAACTTACCATTCCTCAACGTACCCTGCTGGCACTGCCCCTCCTCCCAACCCTTGCCTTCCTGCTCACCCTTCCAGAGACATTTCATGCATATACACATATTTCCTTGTATTAAAGACACAAAAAGCATACTATGCATGCTCTTCTGCACTTTGCTTTTTTCACTTACTACATACTGGCACATAAAGAGCTGTCTCATTCTATTTTATGACTGTATACTATTCCAGTGAATGGATAAATCATAATTTATTTAACCAGTCCCCCTACTGATGGACATTTCCATTGTTTCCTATCTTTTGCTATTATAAATAATGCTGTAATGAATATTCTTGTGCTTATTTTATTTCACATTATATCTATGGGATTATACCTGTGGGGTAAATTCTTAGAACAATGGTGGTTCGTGGGGAGGGGGACAAGGTGGACGGGTAGAGGATTGGGAGACTTTTCACTGTATCCCCTTTTGTGTCTCTTTGTATTTTGTACTATTACCTATGCAAAAAAATAAAATATTTTTAAATACAGCTGCTGGCCATAGACTGCTTAAATGTTCCCTCTTTATATATTTATCTGACATATTTTACAATGAAAGCCAGATGATATTTCAAAATTTCTAAAGCAAACTTCCTTTAAGCAGCCCTGTGGCACTTCTGTGGAGAAATGGCAAACAAGGATTTTAAAAGAGCAATCATAAACATCAATGTTAGATACCTAGAAAAGTAGAGGAGCTTCCTGCCTTTGAGACAAACATGCAAAACCATAGTAATGTTGCATCGGACAGTGTTAGGCCCTGCTCACTGCATGACATCAGCTCATGGCCAGAGTTCAAGGGAGGGCTACACCATGATGACCAGTGCTGCTCACTTCTCTATATAGGATGCTCCTGCCAAATGTCAACCCTGTACTTGGGTGCTCTCTAACAAAAGACGAAAAGAATAGAGCTCAACTCTCAGAAGAAAGTTAGAGAAAGAAGAGTGTTTTTGGACACCAACTAGTAGTCCTTCCTAATCTCTTACCTCTGAAACTATTTTCTCCTAATCCCTCGTCATCAGGCAACATGCCGACACAAAGAAACTCAGGATGGGTGGAACACAGTTTATGTGTCACTAGTCACTCTCAAGCACTTAACTGAAGAGTGTGATTCCACAAGAAGATAACATACAACATACAGCAGATTCAGGGCTCCCTGGCCTCTGGTTCTTGCACTATCAGGTTTTGCTAAAGCAGAGGTGGGGCATGCTGCCCCAGGCACTCACCAGCTTGCAGATGCAGTTAAATAAAACCAATTCTGCAACAAATAGCGCCTTGATAACCTCCCCTAGGAAGTAACAGAGGCAAAAAAAAATCTTCCAATTGATACTGGAAGAGTATAAGTTCTCCTAAATGAATCTGCACAGTGAGCAAAATTTGTGAAAATATCTGCTGACTTTTACGGCCTGCCAGGAAGAGGGCATCTGGTCAGAAAGGGCCTGTAAAAGATCCTAAAGCTGTTTTACTATGCTTAACGTTTATTCCAAGCAAACTGCCCACTGTCCTGTTGATGCTATCATTTCCCCAGTCCCTGTGTTCTTAAAATTTACATCACCTCCCTTCAACAGAGACTTCTTGTTACCATTTCAGGTTTCCCCATGAAGCTTTCTCAGTGCGATGAAGTAAGGTGATTTCTCCTAATTCCATCCTTTCTAAACACAAAATTCCAATTCTTCTATTAACAGTAGGTACTTACATATAGGCATTCGAAGGGACCCTATTTCTGCTTAACTGACTACTGCAATTTAATGGTTTATTGAGCAACTAAAGCTCTTATGCTTGTGCTCAGTATGAGTTTTAAAATCCCAAATCAATGTAGAATCCACAAAAATATTCTGGAAGAATAGGTTCTAACACCTAAAACGTAGCAAAATCTCTTTTTAAGGAGGATGGAAGGACTTAGGCTGAGTTGAAAATCTTATTAGGCCCAGGTATTGGCAGCAACTTTCAACGTCTTAGTAAAGTTACACACAGACCCTTCCATGGTATGTTGCTTTCTGCCTCGTTCCATGGAAATCTGCTAAATCTGCTCAGGTTCCTGAGTGTCCCCCTTTTTCCTCTTTGTACATACTACACACAGGATGGGTTTGTTTACTCTAAGTCCTAGGTTTTCCCATACTGAAAATGTTAAGTATCTAAGTTTGTCTCAGATATTTTCTGTCTCTAAACTCTGTATTTCCATTTTTTTAAATTAAATTCTTTCACTGAACAAGCTTAATTCCAATCCAGTCTAGAAATGTTCCAATCCAGTCCAGAAATGCAAGTTTCTGCTGTAACAAACTTTTAGGCTCTTGAGGAAAAGATGGGCTTAGCCAATAATTCTTCCAGAATCAACTTGGTTGTGGTTTCCCCAATATTAATAAATCATTTGTTGTGGTGGAGGTGTTTTTGTCTTTTTTCAGTTGTCTGTCCATGCAGTTCTGGCTCCCTCAGCACTGTCATAAACATATCGTGACTATTTCTAGCTCTGTAGCCTATTTCAGTGCCATACCCAAGCAAGTACTTTAAAATTCATTGGAATTTGTGGCTTAAAAAGCTTTTTTTTCAGTAACCCTAAAGTAGGGTTGCCAGGTTAAACAAATAATAATACAAGAAGCCCAGTCAAATCTGAATTTCAGATAAATAATTTTTAGTATAAGTATGTCTCATGCAATATTTCAGATACACTTATACTAAAAGTTATTTGTTATTTATCCGAAATTCAAATTTAACTGAGCATCCTGCATTTTATCTGATAATCCAACCTAAAAGAAAATCTCTAAGTACCTATTATCTATACCAACAAAGGGACCACTTCCTGCAATGCATGAGACCAGAGACATTTTACACTGTAAGGTAAGTGAAGCAACATATCATAAAAAGATTCAATCACCAAATGATCACTGAATCTTGAAATGTCTATGTGAGTATGGAGGCTATTTTTCACATCATTCAGTTATCAGTAGGGGTTAGATCCAAGTTTTCTGGGTGATGCGCTATTGGTTTTGTGAATCTAGCAGACTCACAAGTATGAGAGGAAAATGTATTTGCCCTAACAAATGGGAAGTGCAGAATGGGCTGCATAGAAAATAAGGATAAGTCAACTAGCGTATTTAGGAAGGGTAAGATGAAAAAGAGAACATTTCATTTGCCTTTCTCATCCTCTCTGGCCTAGTAACCAGTGTTTAAGCTACCCAATCTGTGACCCTGATCCAAAACACAATGACTTTCTTTAAAATGAAGGTTTTATACATAGTTTTACACATATGTACAAGCAGCTCTGAAGGCCAGAGAAGTAATTCCAAATTTTGGGACCTTGGAGGCTCTACAGGTTATACTGGGTTACAACCAGTTATTAAATCTTAGGGAACAGCATCTAGAGGCTTGGACTTAGAATTGTACAGGAGAAATTAAAAGTAAAAGCTTCATATTCTGAAAATAATAGTGGCAAAATATAACACTCCTGGATTGAAGGAAATACAATTGAGAGAGGAACATGATCGGAAGGAAACCTCTCGAATTCTACTAATCCCAGGTTCCTCAAATTAGTACAAATGGTAGCAATCTCTGGGTCACCTGTTATTGCATCAAAGTTTGACAGAGAAGGATGACCCACAGGAGCAGCCTTGCTGCGCTTGAGGATTGTTCAGCACTTGAAATGAGCTTCGGATCAGTTCTTGGCTGAAGTCCACCTGGGCCCCTTTCACGAAGGCCAAGCTATCAGAGTCAACCACCACTCTTGCCCCACCCTGTTCAAATACCCTGAAAAGACAGGAGGAAGGCATTAATGAATACCATAAACACCAAACACATGACATCCTCTGAGCCCAGAGATGCACATCCTCTGTTTTCTGAAATATAGAGGAAGCATCTCTTATCACCTCTAATAGGTGCTGATTTTCTTTGACGCAAAAACAGTCAATGGAATGAATACTGGGAAATGTTTAGAGATTTAGGCCTGGAATCTACTCCAGCCTGACTCTCCACCAACTACCCTGTGGACCTAGGCAGGCCAATTTTCCTCCTATAACTTAGTTATTTTGAATCAAGACAACAAATCTTTACTGTACCCCCCCTGTGTGAGAAGGGTGGTGGAAAGCATCCTTAGCAAACCTTTCAAATTTGGAATAAAAGTGCACCTTAAACTGGAGACACTTTTATCCCTCCTGCACAGCCTCTGACGACCCACCCCTTCCTCCTTGCCTGTCGTCGGGGTTGATAACTGTATCCAGGGAAAATTTGTACTGGAATCCGGAGCATCCACCTCCCTCCACCTCCAGCCTGAGGAATTCTGACCCTTCGGTGATTTCCAGAAGCCTCTGAAATGCAGGAAGGGGGATCAAGAATGTCGGGAAAGGGGAGGAAGAAGGGTGGGCCAAGAGGAGGTCCCCTACTCCTGGCCCTCCCCCAGGCACCGCCGCCCCGCGTCCGACATCCTACCTGGACGCAGCTGTCGGTGAGGTGGATCTGGCCTTCATCAGTCTCGGGGCTGGAGGACGACGCTTCCCGAAGCGCCTTAGGTCTGTAGGAGGCCGCGAGGAGCCTGCTGAGCAAGGGACGAGGATGAGCCCGGGAGCAGAGGGGCACCTAGCGACCTCCACCTGCACAGCCTCACGCCAAACCTGACGACCTCCACCTGGACAGCCTCACACCAAAACCTCACCTCCCCAACGGGCCTTAGTTTCCCCTTAGGCCTGGAGGCGCAGAACCTAATACCCTTGCCAGGTGCCTTTCTAGGCTTGGTACCTGCCCCTTGGCCACGGGGTGACTGCTCTCAGCGCCGCGGCCGTTAGGGACAACCCCCAAGTGGCCGCCATCTTCCTCCACAAGCTCCGCCCCTCGCACCGCCCCAAGCCCCTCTCCGCCTGGGCCTCGGGAGGCGGGGCGCACGGAGACCCCGCCTCCAATCACACCTATTGGGTGGTGCGGGAGAAAAAGGGATTTGATTGGCTAGAAATGCTCCCATTGCGGCAGCGGGGACGCACCAACGAAGCCGGGGCGGAGCGCTGAAGAGAGGGGCGGGGCGGGGCGGAGATGGATCCTAGCCCGGGGGGCAGCCGAGCGGAAAAGATGGGCGGGGATAGTGGGCGTCTGGGCCGGACCGAGCCGAGCCCGGCTCCCAGGAGCCGGGGGCGGGGCGCGGGCAGGCCTCGGCGTTGTTTGCTCGTGCCGGGTCGCCTGACTGGGCTCCTCCCCCGGCCCGCCCCGGCAGGTTTATCTTGTGACCGCGGCGGTCTCGGTTTCCTTCTTCGCGCTTGGAGCCTCGTTAGCTGCGATGCATTTCTTGGCCGCCGCGTTCCTGCTCCTGGCGCTCAGCGCCTCCACCCTGGCTGAGCCGGTGTTTTTCAAGGACTGCGGTGAGCCCCGGGCCAGTCCGAGGTTCCCGCGCCCTCTACGGCAGCCCCCGCCGGAACCCCGTGCTGAGACACCCGGGCTGGGTTGGGGCGGGGGGGCCCGCGGGTCGCCAGGCTCAGCCTCGGACCCCTGGTGGAGGGGGCTGGAGTGGGCTGCGGTGGGGGACTCGATGAGCTGACTGACCCCTCACAACTTTGTCTCTTTCCTTGGAATGCGTGTTTGGGGGTCCCTGGACATTCCTGGAAGTGGGCCTTTTGCTGAAGCTTGCTCAAGTTTGTAGGGCAGACAACCGGGGGTCTATATGCAGCGTGAGGAGTGAGGGGTGGGACGCAGAACTTCGTTTTTATTTATGCCTTCTGTCTTGGATGACTCCTCACTCCCCACTCCGTTTGCTTTTCCTTTTAATTTCCCTTTTGCTGACAAGTCAAAAATCAGTTCTCCTTTTCATGATTTGTTCCGTTAGCGCTTTCTTTGGGCTATGGAATTTTGTGATTCTTAATCAGTTTTTCCTGTCTATAAAACTCGTGTTTCTGGTCACAGCTTGTGACACATAACCCCCTGTTGCCACTGTGATTGGAATCTTTGTTGGGAAGCACAAGGGGTAGAGGGGAAGGTAGAAATTGTGAGTTCGTTCAGTCAAGTCCATAGAATTAATTGTTCGAGCAGAACTTTTCTGAAGTGGAGAGGTGTAATGATAAATGAAAGAGGCATGAAACTGAGTTTTATAAAGTCCGTAAGCTGAAAGGAAACATGGAGCTCGTGTAGTCAATCATTGAATTCCAGAGATGTTAGGCATCTTACCCAAAGTCACCCAACGAAATGGGAACCAGAATAAATTTGCTCCTTTATATTCAGTGCCCAGGTAATAGTAACTGCTCAATAAATATTTGTTGAAAAACTAAATGAAGGAGTAAATACTCTTTCCACTATGTCATCAAAATTCATGTTGAGGCAGAAGCAAAGTTGGGGGCTAGGGGACAGGATTGGTTAAGGAATAAAGATTCCTGGCCTATTAATACTTAACAAATGCTCTTCCACTGAACTAGGAGACTGGCTCCTGAAAGATGCTATTATCACCTCAAATTACTGCCTTTCTCTCCATCAAACTTAGTGGCCACATTTGGATGAAGACACTATTAACTTTATCAACTCGTTCAACCCTCGCAACCTCTTTTACAGATGAGGAAACAAGCACATGGAGTAATTTGCCCAAGTTCTCCCAGCTAGTAAGCGGTAGGAAACCAGTGGGTGTTGGTGAGCCACTTTGCGTTTCAAGGGTAACATTAACATTTAAAAAACAAAAACAAAACACTAAGAAAACTAAATCTGGACATTGTTCTACTCATTTGAAAAAAAAAAAGCAGGTGTACACCTTATGACAAGAACTTCTTAAGGGAAGGAGGGTTTCAGTTACAGATTTTCAGTTTACTTTTGAATTGGGAAATACAGTGTAAAAACTTTAGGGCCCACATGAAAAGGCGTTTGAGTTCCACTCTCTGCCTCCTTTCTCCTGGAGTGGGCATTTCCTCAAGTGAGAAATAGGGCAAGCAAACTAGTTTTGTAATTTTTGTGGGTTAGAACTGAGGAGTTTGTTCCATTGAATTGGAAGTCCGAGAACCTCTTGTCAGCAAAAAAGAGGATGAAGGAGCTACAAGTACTACCCTTTACTCAGTTCCTGCTAGATCAAGTGACCCAGCCTTGCATGAAGCAAGCAGGGGTCAGCCCAGTGGCACAAGCGGTTAAGTGCGCACTCCACTTCAGCAGCCCAGGGTTCGCAGGTTCAGATCCTGGGCGTGCACCGACGCACCGCTTGTCAGGCCATGCTGTGGCAGCGTCCCATATAAAGTGGAGGAAGATGGGCACGGATGTTAGCCCAGGGCCAGTCTTCCTCAGCAAAAAAAGAGGAGGATTGGCATCAGATGTTAGCTCAGGGCTGATCTCACAAAAAAAAAAGCAAGTAGAAGCTGGATGTTGAAAGCTTTAGCATAAGCATTGATTTTCAATAGCTTGTTGTTTAAAGTTCCGGATATTTTTTTTCCTGTCCATAGAGGATAGGACAGAGTGGAAGAGAGTGCTTAGAGAAGAGAATTCTTGCATGTATAGTTTAAGAACTTTGCCATGATGGAGAAGCAAGCTGGGGATAAGGAACTACAGACCTAGCTGGAGCAGTGTTTGTCAATATGATGAAACTGTTCCACCCAAGAGCAGGCACAGGCTGAGAAAGCAAAGTGCATCTGCATGAGCTTCTTGGTTCATAGCCTGCAGTACTGAGCTACCTGATAACTACAAAGCAGATAATACGCTCTCAGCCTGCAGTTTGCTGTCTTCGTGTGTTCTACTGTTGAGACAGAAAGAGCCCATTCTATTGGCTGGATCCATAATTTCTACATACAAAGTATATTTGAAGTGAGAGGCCGACCTTTTGTGTCAAAAGGGAACTTGCTAACCCACCCAGGAGCAGCTATTTTAGATTAAATTCATGGGCTGAATCTTGAGGCAATGATAATAATAGTAAACACGGAGCATTACTCTTTCCCAACACTTATCTAAAAGCTCCATGTATGTTAGCTCACCCACCCTATGAAGTAGATGCTATCATTATCCCCAAAAAGGTTAAGTATCTTGCCTTGGGGTTATACAGTAAGTAATGGAGCTGGTGAGATTTCAAGCCCAGGTATCAGATCGCAGTCTACCTCGTAACAATATTGGCTGACTGGCAGAGCTTAGCTTACTCTCTTACAGGCAGTGTTAACAGGTAGTTCGTTTGCAGTCTCTCCCATTCAGCTGTCTGGTTTTAGGGGCCTGGATGAGGTAACAGGATTTTTAAAGATTTGTACTTAACCTTTTCTGGTCAAGCTTTTTTTTTTTTTTTTTGTGAACAAACAGCACTTTTGTCCTTGTTTAGACTGAAATTTTTTTAAAAAGACACACACACGTCCTGCCTCAAAGACACTTATTTTGAAGAACACAGGTTTCCAAAGTGGCCTATACATCTGTATATTGCAGATGTGTGCTTAAAATTGCTCTCATCGGTAGGGGTATGCAAAGCCTGGAGACCACTGATTTGGAGAGAGACCAGGGCAAGATTGAAAGATGGTGGGGGAGGGCAGTTTGGGAGCAGCCAGTCTCAAGATTCCAAACGGCATCAGTAACACAGCGACTTGAGCCATATATGTGCTGCTTTAAAATCCTGTGTTAGGATGGCAGGAGGGATGGAGATGCTTTTCCCTGGCATAGCCCTCCCACGATATAGAACAGGGGAGCTGGCTATGTATGTATACTTAATAATTTCCTCAATTTCCCTTCACCCGTCAAATATGAACAGTGTCCTGGAGACCACGGATGGTCAGAGGAGAATGAGCTCGCCCTCAGTGGGAGAGCAGAGCAGCTTCCCATTAGGTAGGAGACAGCCTAGGTGGTTTATTTTCCCTCCTATTCCAATTCATTTTCCTTCTTTTGTAGGTTCTGGGGTCGGAGTTACAAAGGAAGTAAATGTGAACCCATGCCCCACCCAACCCTGCCAACTGCACAAAGGACAGTCTTACAGTGTCAATGTCACCTTCACCAGTAGTGAGTAACAGTGGCTCTTACCTTCAAATTCATCTTAAAGCACAACATCAGTCTCAAGTATTGGAATGAGCCTGGGAATGTGGGGGAGGGGAATTGCAGTCAGGAATTCTGTGACTCCCTTCCAACTTGTGCAAAGCTAGGATTCACTACGCCCTTAGACACACTTCTCATGCTGGGCTCTCATATGCCTGTTTCCCGGAGTCCATAGCTGCCAGACTCCCTTTGAGTAAACAGAGACACTTCCATGTGTTCACAGGTCAGAGAAGACAAGTTGGCTTCTCTGTCCTATTTTGGTCCATATTGCATAGCAGGCTTTTATGGGAATGTCAGCTCTGTTTCACTATAGACTACAGAGTGTTAGTACAAACCCCAATTCTGTAGACTTTGGAACTCCTCTAAAATGTTATTCAAGCAATATACCTTCCAGCTATTAAGTCTGTGTTTTGCCTGAAAATACTGGAGCAATTAGTACTAGCTTCTGTAAAGTTTACAGAACTCACTGGGGACCCAAGAAACAATCAAGAAATCTGAGCTTTTGCAGAAATATTATTGGAACTTGTTGCTTTCTGTTACCACAGTCATCACCTTCAGATTCCCAGGAATCTAGACAAATGCAAAATCTTTATTTCCAGAGAGGGCGTCTATCTTGACTCTTTCTCTTATGTTCTATCCTCTGGAACTAGACTAGACAGTCTAATAAGAAATCTCCAAGTTTCTGTCATCTTTTGTTCTTAAGCCCAAAGACAGCTCTAAGTACTAGAGTTGTTTTTCCCCTGGATGATACCCTGGCCCCTCTGTTGTTCCAAACCAAAAAAGTACCTTCCAAAAAAATTGATCCCCAACCCAGATAGAAAGAAAGAAATAGAGCCAATACTGTGGGTCTCCAGAATAACCTAACAGCTCATAACTCTGGTTGCCCTAATTTTGTTGTATTTATTCCTCTTGCCCATCTTGTGATATGGAGGGTAAAGGTTAGCAAAAAATGTACCTCTTTCTAATCTTACCCAGTCTCTGAAGGGGTACCTCTTTCACTACTGTTACAGCCCATGGCCTTTCTACGGAGAGTCCTTATTCCCTCTTTCCACATTGCCGTCCATTAGATTCTTAATTTCTAATGGAATCCTTTGGGCTGGGTATTTGAGAATTCGGAGACCAGTCTCCTAAAACTCTTTAAGATACACAATACACTTTGACAGACGCTGATGTAAATAGCAAACAGAAAGTTTACTACCAAAGATGAGTTATCTTGTTGGATAAGGTTATTTATCCAGGTGGCTCTGATTCTCTTGAGAAACTATGAAAGGCAGTGAAGAGTGAGGTGGGGTTAAGAGCAAAGAAAACAACCCCTGCTGATTGCTTTTTTTGTGCATAATTCAGTAATGTTTTCAGTTTTGGAGTGAGTGCTTTCTCTGTAGCATTCACAGAGGTGCTAAGCATAACTACAAAGAGAAATAGACCCTAGAAATTAAGAGGTAGAGACTTGATGATTTGCTATCATAGCAATGCTGTTGCTTGAGAATATATCTGGATTTTGTATTTAGAGTTTGGAAATAGGCTGTTTCCTTCACTCTCTGATTCTCTGTGTTTTCTCGTAGGTACTGAGTCTCAAGGTAGCAAAGCCGTGGTGCATGGCATCGTGATGGGTGTCCCCGTTCCCTTTCCCATCCCTGAGTCTGATGGTTGTAAGAGTGGAGTCAACTGCCCCATCCAAAAAGACAAGACCTATAACTACCTGAATAAACTGCCAGTGAAGAGTGAATACCCTTCTGTAAGTGACGACGAGGACACTGGAGGCCTTGGGACTAGATTAGAAATCTGAGGAGAGGGGGCAGGAGGAAAAGATTGGAGTAGGAGTCCTCCAGCTCTGTGATGAAGAGGCAGAAGCCTGAAGGATAGGAGATAAGTTTGAGTGTAGAAATCATGAGGTAGGACGGGTATTTTTCATTGTGTCTCTTTGTTCTTTGTAGCCTAATGGTTAGCCTGGGCCTAATGACGCCATTTTTATATACAGTATTTCGCTGGGTTCTCGTGAATCTCTGTGTAGAGGTGATATTATACCTATTTTACAGATGAAGAAATTTGAGCCTCCAATGTTATGCAATATGGAACAGAGTCCACTCTACTAAGAAATACTACAGCCTAGATTTAGAGCCGGGTCTTGTGACTCCAAAACTTGTGCAATGGTAACAGATTTTTGCCAGGTAGCAAATAGTTCAAGATTTCAAGTTGTTGTAGCTTTGTCGTCAGAAAATCCTGGTTTCTCCAATAATCTCTTAACAAGAAAGCAGTAGTTTCTTAGCTGCATAGCAGGGAAGTAGCTTTTTCCACTCTTCTTTCTCCCCTCCACACCTCTCCTCCTTCACCTCTGACTCGCCCTGCTTACCTACTTGTTTTTCTACCAAACATTTGTGAGATAGAGCCTGCTGGAATGGGCCGCTGTTAAAGATATGAATCTGTGTGTGTGTGTATAAGGAAGATCAGCCCTGAGCTAACATCCATGCCAATCCTCTTTTTTTTTTTTTTTTTTTTTTGCTGAGGAAGACTGGCCCTGGGCTAACATCCGTGCCCATCTTCCCCCACTTTATATGGGACGCCACTACAGCATGGCCTGACAAGCGGTGTGTCGGTGCGCACCCGGGATCCAAACTCTGGGCAGCCAGCAGCGGAGCGCGCACACTTAACTGCTATGCCACGAGGCCGGCCCCTAAAGATATGAATCTTGATAAGAATGGAGGAAGTAAAGGGATTCCTTTTTTCCATGAAGAAAAAGAGCTGCATTTTTTGAAGGGAAATCAAGTAGAACCCAGGAGCAATCTGGCCATTTATTTTCTAGAAACAGCAAATAATTAAAGAACATTCTAAAGAGTCTCTAATATAGAGAGTCTGTGCTTAAGGAATGTCAGAGACCCTAAAGTCTCTGGGGACAAATTTGTAGGTTAATCTGCAGAATACCATATAATTCTGGGCATTTCTGAGCCCCTGTTACTTATACAGAGTGTCTAGTTAGGGCCTGATACATAGTAGGCACTTAATATATAGTAGTTATTGTTAACTGAATTACATTTCATTTGAGAAACAGCTTAAAGTGTGTGTAATTTAAGCACTAAGTGAAACAGTGGTTAATGTGTACTCTTCTTGAAAAACTTAGAAAACAAGTTTCAAAAAGCTGGGTATTACTGTCATTCAAATGTTGCGTTGTGAAGAAACATTCCAGTGCAAAAGAGAGATAGCAACTAATAATAAGTAAGCTGATGTCCACATAAGAAAGGACTGGCAAAGTGTCTGTGATTTATTAAGAATTAGAAGGGACAGCTCACAGCATGAGTGTAACAAGTCAAGACGGAGATCTCTAATGAGGTATATTATCAAAAAACAGTTTAAGGAAGTTAACTGAAACTATATTACTACAAATTATTCATATAACCCTAAACTTCTGTGGACATCCTTTGTGCGTTGACATTTCCATTTCCAGCAAACAAGTTTCCTTATACTTACTCTCTGCCCTTCATGGTTACAAAAAGTTGGCAAAAAGCTAGATCAGATTACCAAATACATTAGAAATTGTTTAAATGTAAAATTATTTCGTGTCAGGCTTCATCTGTGTACCATTGATCTATGAGGGAGAAGAATGTTTTAGAAATTATATTACATGTTATAGAAGTTAACTAGGTTAGTATGTGGTGTTGCTAATACTAATGTGGTGTTGCACCAAATCATAGGTGTAACTTGGTTTGCTCTTCTAAGTTCTAGGCTGTGCCCACATCTCAAGCAGCCTTCATGATGGCATGATTTAAAAAGAAAAGTATGAGGAATTATATAGTTTGCTAGAATTTACATCTAGAATTCATAGTTAAACCAATTCTGAATTGAGGTAAGGTCCTAGTTTCATTTTTCCCAATTCTTTTTCTCTTTCTCCAGATAAAACTGGTGGTGCAGTGGGAACTTCAGGATGACAAAGGCCAACGTCTCTTCTGCTGGAAAATCCCAGTACAGATTGCAGATTAGAGTCATTTGATGCCAATATGTCCCTCTGGGTGTGAGAGCACAGGTGGAGGGAGGTGAGGAGAAATCAGGTCTAAACTAAATCAGTGCCATAAGATGAAAGGAATTTCCAGACTGCTATTTTATGCCTCTCAACCTCTAAAAGCATCTAAGACCCTGTTACCTGAGAGCTCAGAACTGTTGTCCCTGTGATATCCTTTGCAAAAGGGTTGAAGGAAAAGAGAGAGTGAAACTGTAGGGATTGATTTGATTGTCTTCAGTGTTTTTTGCTGTTGGAATAAGAAGGGTCCAACCAGACAGGACCCGAATGAGGCTGCTTAGGGGTAGTGGATAACTTGCCCTAGGGTTATTGGCCCTTGCAGCGGAGGACAGGTTCCAAACCACATTGTCTAGCTGGGATATTACATCTGCAAGTGCCTCATTGAGTTCAGTGCATCTGGCCAACGAGCCTGCTGCCTCTTGACAGCACCTCCAGCTCCGCTGCTTCAACCATAGTGACTTGCCCTTTGGAGGTATCCAGCATTTAATGGAGGGGGCGTGTTCTACAACAGAAATTCAACTCTAGCTGGTTCTCTGTGGTTATCTCATGTCTCCTTTTCTGTCTTAGGTGGTTTTCATTAAACAGCACTTGATTAGCAGATGTTTGATTTTTTTTTAACATTAACTTTTGATCTCTTTATGCACCTAGAAGTGTCTCTTTGAATAAATAAAAACTTGGCAGTCTTGGAGCCAGCTGGGTGACGTAGCAGTTAAGTTCGCTTATTCTGCTTTGGCAACCCAGAGTTTGCTGGTTCCGATCCTGGGCACGGACCTACTCACCGCTCATCAAGCCATGCTGAGGCGGCATCCCACATAGAAGAACTAGAAAGACCTACAACTAGGATATACAACTATGTACTGAGGCTTTAGGGAGAAAAAAGAAAAAGAGGAAGATTGGCAACAGATGTTAGCTCAGGGCTAATCTTCTTCTTCAAAAAAAAACTTTGGGGTCGGCCCCGTGACGTAGTGGTTAAGTACGCGTGCTCCGCTGCTGGCAGCCTGGGTTCGGATCCCGGGATCCTGGGCGCGCACCGAGGCACCTCTTGTCAGCCCGTGCTATGGCAGCATCCCATATAAAGTGGAGGAAGATGAGCACAGATGTTAGCCCAGGGCCAGTCTTCCTCAGCAAAAAGAGGAAGATTGGCATGGTTGTTAGCTCAGGGCTGATCTTCCTCACAAAAAAAAACAAAAAACAAAAAAACTTGGCAGTCTTGTCTTCTGCGTTCGGGCTGTGGTCACCTGCTTCTTTCAGACAGAGTATGCTCCCCTAGATCTGGGGAAGGTGGACACCCAGTCCCATGGTCCCAGAGTGCAATAGAGACATGACTTTCAGAACTGCCTTTTCTCCTCTTTTTTCCCGGTTAGACATTACCTAGCTATTTTATATGAAATGACCTTCTTGTTTTGCTTTATTTTGCACAATCTTATACCACCAATTGTGCTTGAAAGAAGCAGTGAAAGCAAACATCACCCAGCTGAATAATAACAACGTCTGAAAGGTCCAGGGAACTGAATTTGGGGGGGTGGGGAGTAAGGTTACAAGTTGGTGTGAAGCATAGTAATCTTTGGGAACCATCTGCCATGAGGAAAGCCTGGAAGCTTGAAAATGAAATATGAAGTTGTAGCAAGTAAATGCTAAGTTAATTGAATCTTGGAGGTTCCTGTTTTTGAAGTACAAGTATAATCACGAGGCGTATATTTTGCTGCCTGTTTTAATCAGTGTACTCAATCAGCTTTTAGCTGACACAGGGCTTAAAACCCTAGTCACAAGTGAGTTGGACAACAAGGACCTTGAAAGGCCATCTGTTGTAGGTTGGGGTGCTTATGCAGCAAATAAGTCATTTGGTCCAGTTCTTTTCATCCCACTAATTTCACAAACCCTTGCATTTCTTAGGCTTGTGAGTTTCCCAGGAAAACCACCAGGGGACAGCCATAGATCAGGAATAAAGTTATCAACAGACAAGATTTACTAGTTCATTCCAGAGGCCATTCAACCATTGGACTCTTAAGATCTTTTGTGTATGACACGTTGCGTGTAGAGGGACAGCTCCCTCTTGTCTCGCCATGCTGGACCCTAGGTATATCAGAATTGTATGAATTCCAAAGGTGGACTGCTGTGGTGTCTGGCTTCAGACTCCTGGGAGTTGGATTCTGGCTTCGTCAGTTAATAGGACTCCCAGTGCAATCTTGAAATCCCTTACCCTCTGTACGCTTCTGTTCCCTTATTAAGAGATAGGGAGAATAACAGTAGGGCTGTGAGGATTAAATGAGATGAAGCTTGTAAACCTAGAATGACCCCTGGCACATGGTACACAATCAGTAAATATTAGCTATTTCCTCATCTAGAAATACTAGCAAGAAAGTCAAAATTCAATCTGAATGTGTCCTATGTTGCCTCAGAAAAATGAGGCTCTCCTCTGTGCATGGAACTTTTTGAGGTGCCTGGAAAAGCTCAGTTCTCGTGTGTCTTCTCTTTCCCTGTTCCCAGAAGACTCCTCCTGTCATTGAGCTCCTTTGGGACTAACAGCTACCTGCCCTGCATTTCACACTCCTGCCCTCATATGTTAAAAGCAGACAGAAGAAAAGCAGTTCAGCTAGTGTGTACCCTTCGTCAGAGCAGAAGGGTAACACAACAGCTTATAACTGTTTCCCAGCCATTGTGAGGCTCGGGGAGCCTGCAGCAGTGAGCTGGATAGGGTTCCCGTGGGGGGATTAGTTTGAAAGGTCATCTTCTGTACAGATGGTTCACAGGCGCCCCCAAGTCATTAAAACATTGAGAAACACTGCATCTTAGGCTCTATAAAAAAGGTCATGCTTGGGGGCTGGCCCAGTGGTGCAAATGGTTAAGTGTGCGTTCCGCTTCCGTGGCCCGAGGGTCACAGGTTGGGATCCCAGGCGTGCACCGTCGCACCGCTTGTCAAAGCCATGCTGTGGCGGCGTCCCATATAAAGTGGAGGAAGATGGGCATGGATGTTAGCTCAGGACCAACCTTCCTCAGCAAAGGAAAAAAAAAATGAGGAGGATTGGCATCGGATGTTAGCTTAGTGCTGATCTTCCTCACCAAAAAAAACAAAAAAAAAAGGTGGTGCTCTTTGCAATGACGGTCTCACACTTTTCTAGTGCACCAAGCAAGGCACGAAGGCCTAAACACAGCTCCCGTTGCATGAATTCCAGGATTGGAAGATCCCAGACTCCAGTTGTTAAAAAAAAGATCCCCTGCTTCTGATACCTAGTATCCCCAGTTTGGGAGTGTTAGGTGGGAGGCCCGGCATTAAGTCAAATCTTCAGGCTAATAAAAAGCAGTAAGCATGGAGTAACTTTCAATCCTGTATGCTTGGTTTTGAAATCTTGGTTGATTTTTTTTAAAGAAACAGATTGATCTTAATTATGCTTTGCAAAAGTTAATGAAACAGTCTGTTCTGAGAACACCCACAGATGTAGGAAGAGTGGCTTGACATAGGTGAGGTCTGGGCTAGGGGAAGATGATCTGGAATTAGCCATTCACGTCAGATAATCGAAAAAGCAAACAGTGCTTAAGACAGGAAATAGAGCTTGGGGGATTTAAAGGCCTGGGATATTCAGTTGAAGGGTGTGTGTGTGTGTGTTGGGAATGGGAGGGACAGTATTGTGTGACATGAGGTAGAAAGTGGCGCTGGACCTCCACAGATGTTGCCTAAAAGAGTCTTTAGAGGAGTTGAGTCATTTTGGGTGGTTGTATCTTTTTCTATGAAGAGAATCCCATGGCCTATCCCTCAGATTCCAAACTGAATCCTATTCACTTACAGCTGTCAGTTGACTAGCAACTAAATGGTCTGGGTGTTGGTTGCCATGGAAACATCTAAAAAGCCCATTGCTATGGGAACCTACCATGCTTTCCAAACCAGGGGTTTGGTTCCTAAAAAGCAGTGGAGGGGAGGATGGAGGGCCAGGAAATGGGCTGCACAGGTGGCTTGGGAGTCCTAGATGAGGTGAGCAATGTGGGTGAGCGGGCCTGACTAGCTGCTTATGACTGGGGCAGAAGAAGAGCAGTGACTTCGTCCACTTTCTGCACGCATTCCCCACCTATTCTCTGTGTGGTAGCCACAGAGCACAGACGTTTCCTGTCCCAAATGAGGAGTAAGGTCCTGGGGCAGACCTAGTGTGTCAGTGCTGCTACCCTCATCTGCAGGGGCTCTGAGAGGGAAAGTCTTGGCTCCTGTCTGCATGGCAGGCTGTTCTCCATACATCATGTGTCCCAGATAAGCAGCCAGCAGGTCAAAGGATCAGCTTAGCTCTGATTGCCAGTGGGTCAGGTTGATAAGGAGCCTGGCAGACAAAATGGATGGCTGCTGGCCTGGAACATGGCAGAGATGCTGGGGGTTCCAGGTGAGGAAGCAGAAGGCAGGCCAGCAACAGTAGTCTCTGCTCTCAGTGTTAGAGAAATGCATTACTCTGCTCTACCCCCTACCTACCCACATGCCTCTACCACAAGGCAGGGTGGGGCAGTGGGGAGGATGGGGGTACTGCAAATGCAGCAAAATATTAAAGGCGAGATTTGACAGATTCTCAATGGATGCGCACAACAGTTGTAAGATTCTTTTCTGTGTTTTGCAATTAGGGGAAATAACTCACATCAGTGTTTAGTAGTAAGATGACCTTTTACTGAAACAAAAGAAAACATCCTCTCAAGATGTGGCTCTGCCATTAACTACTGTTGATACGTAATATATAAATTGAAGGGATTGGGCTAGATAATTTCTAAAGTCTGTCAGAACTAACAGCTTACAATTCATTGAGACGCTGAGGGGAAGATTGAGTGCCACGGGCAAGTGGACACAGACTAATCATACCTGTGAGAGCAAGGAAACTCCCTGGAGTCCAGAGGGGCCAGGATTGAGACTAAGGCCAAGACATTTGATTGAAAGACCATCTCAGATAGATTTGGCCCAGAGGACTTTCACCTGATTGTCTGCAATTCTGAGATGTGTGGTCTTTTCTCTCCTGATCTTGCCTTCTCCTGCCTGGAGTTGCTGGTCTCAGCCAATCCCAGGGAGCTTTAGAGTCTAGGAGCCTGGCATCAGAGAGACAGATGCCACCCAGAATTTGGACTGCTCCACAGGACAACTGAGCATTTCCTAGGATCTGTGGGGAGGTTTTCACTTTTGGAACACAGTAGTTGTTTATAGATTTCTAAATATTTAAACTTTTAAATACAAGCTGGGTTTATATCCCACCTCCAACTCTTTCCAGCTGATTGACTTTGGATAAATTTTTTAACTTACCCTTAAGATCTCAGTTTCCTCAGCTGTAAAATAGGATAATAAGAATACCCACCTCGGGCGGTTCTAATGATGACCTGAGGTGGTGTATGCAAGTGCTCAGTGCAAGGCCTAACTCTAATAAGTACCTGATTATTATTATCCACCTAGATAAAAAAAGAAGGTTGCAGCCATGGAAACTTCTCAACGGCCTAGAATCATAGGCATTTGCCAAGGATTTGTCTTTCAAATCTAATTCCAGGTGCCATTCAAGAAAGGCGGCCTCCCTGATGGCCTTCCCTGTGGTTTGCCTTCGTTAAGGCAGATTCTAATCCTCTCTTTGTGACACTCACCACATTCTTTTCCACGTATAATTTTTGCGTGTCAGCTTCCCTTCCTACTAGGCTGTCAACATCTTGAGAATAGAGACTGCCTTTCATCTTTAAGTAAATGCCTAGAACTCAGCACTCAGCAATTATTTAGTGAATTTTTTTAATGTTGAAGAATGTCATGATTCTTTAGGTTTTGCATCTGACCACTTAACCCTATAGTAGCCTTGGTCTCCAAAGAGGAGGGAAGAGTAACCGTTGATTTGGTTTCATTCTCCTGAAGAAAGGCACATAGTGCTCTATCCTGGGTGGGTAGTTCTAGATCAGGACTCTGGGTCACATCTTGTAGAAGCCAGCTGTCGTCTGTGTCCAGGACTCATTGACAACACTAGCTTGTCTCCAGCCTGCAGGCTCCCTGGTCCTGGGCTCCAGAGGAAATGGCTCCCCCTCCCCTCCTGGCTGCTGTCTGTCTTCAGTTCAGTTCGGCAAGCCTCCTGACTGCTCCTGGCTGCTCCTGTCTGGGCCGTAATGATGGCTCTGTGGCTGCACCTTGTATCAGCTTGCCTCTGAGAGAGTGAGAGAAAGCGGATCCGGCTTAACCAACTCTCTCCCCTCTCGGGTACGCTGAATCTCTGCAGCCCCTGGAGAATCTCCCTTGGCTTCCCACCAGAGCTTGCAGGTGCTTGGCTCAGCAGGATCAAGGCCCTAAGTGCTCTCCGGAGCATCTCCCAGACTGTGGCTGCTGAGAACCTTCTCCTTGCAAGGTAGGTAACAGGGAAAGCGCTGGGGTAGGGAGTGAAGCAGTGGAATGAATGCAGATGAAAAAGCCTCTAGGCTTGATGTGTGGTGTGACCTTGGATGAATCATTTAACCTCTTTCAGTTAAATACTTAATAGAGGTATTGTATGGACAAAAGGAAACAATAGGTATGCACATGTAGCTTGGAAATACGAAGGCTATTCATACTCAGAAAACTAATATCATAGGCTAGTGGAAAAGATTGGCACTTCATCCTTTGGATTTTCCTGCCTAGTTCCTGTTGACTTAGTGAGCTGGAAAAACCCACAAGAAAAACAAGGTCTTGGATTTGATCACTATCAAAATGAGTTTAGGATTTGGCCACAAAACGGATGTCTAATACAGCTGGATCTCCAGGAATGTTTGCTGTTAGTCCTGAGGGTATAGAAGGCTTAGGCCACTGCTCGCTTCCGTCATCCCCATCACCATGCCGTCTAGTGCAATTTATACGAGCAGGACAGTGTGACTTCCTTCAGCCAACACTTCCTGAGCATCTATCTTGTGCCAGGCACTGTGCTGGGCCCTGGGGCTGAAAAAATGAGTAAGGCAAGCCCCCTGCCTTCAAGGAGCTCAGAGTCTAGTGGGAGAGGCAAGCAGCAAACCATCACTGCGATACGGTGGGACAATGCCATGACAGTCACAGGTACAGAATGCCATGGCAACCAGAAAGAAGAGCACGGTGGGCGCTGTGCTCTGGAAGAGGCAGAGCCAGGTCTGCTGGGAGCATGGCTGGAAGTGATGTCTAATGCTATATTAGATCTTTATTCATCCATCCATCATTTATCCTTCTTTCATTCGTTCAACAAACATATCCCTGCCCTTTGTCTTCTGAGATTTTGTGTGTGTGTGTGTGTGAGGAAGATCAGCCCTGAGTTAACATCCATTGCCAATCCTCCTCTTTTTGATGAGGAAGATTGGCCCTGGGCTAACATCTGTGCCCATCTTCCTCTAATTTATATGGCACTCCGCCACAGTATGGCTTGACAAGTGGTACATCGGTGCGCACCTGGGATCCAAGCCTGCGAACCACTAGCTGCCGAAGCAGAGCTCACGCACTTAACTGCTACACTACCGGGCTAGCCCATCTTCTGAGATTTTTTACAGTATTTATTGTAGTGAATTTACCTCCTCCTGAACCACTGGTCTTGGTTTATTTATTTTTATCTAAAGTTCCTCCTACTTAATTTACTCTGGAACTAAGTAAGAATATTTGGTTTATGTCCTGACTATGTACCCAGTATACGTATACCCAGCTAAAATTATCTATTTGGAGTTTAGAATTCTGGCCCCACCTACCTAGCCCATCTGACCCACTTCTCCTTTCTCCATCTATCCTCCAGCCACATTGGTCTCCTTTTGGTTCCTCAAGTTGGCTGTGCTCCCTTCCCCCAGCCACAGGACTCTCACACATGCTGTTCCCTCTGCCTGGAATGCTCCTCCTCACTTAGTTCACTTTCATTTAGTTAACTCCTACTCATTCTCCGTGTTTCTGCTGAAGTGTCTCTTCCTCAGGGAAGCCTTCCCTGACCACATCCCCCAGATCAGATCAAGTCCTTTGCTACACATTCTCACAGGCCCCTATTGCCTCCCTTCACAGCACAACTCAGAATTACAGGCTGGTAGGATTATTTGATTAATGTCTCTCTCTCCCAGGAACTTGTAACCATCATTGGGGTAGAAAGCATTTCTATTTTGCTCATCACTGTATTCCCAGTGTCTAGCACAGCTCTTAGTATGAGGAGCAGGTGGCCAATAAATATTTTTTGGATGACTTAATTAATAGAATGATTAATGATTTTTTGGGCACTATTTGCCTTGGGCCTAAATGGTCGTGTGTCCAAAACCAAAAACAATACCAAACATAAAAACAAGAGCCAAAACTGAACAGGGAGCCTCCCCTAAGAGAGGCACGAAAAAAAGATAAGCCAGGGGCAAGATGTCCCAGAACTAGGAGGCTCCTGGCTTGTAGGAGTGGAGGACCAGCATAGGAAAACTGGAGAGACTGGAGCCACCTGGCAGGGTCAGACCTGGTAGGTGGCCTGGGAAGAAGAGAGAATCAATAAATAGGTATCGAGTATCTGTCACCCTGATTCTCAGGGGGTACTTGTGTCCCGTGGGTGTAAGATAACGTGCCAGGGTACAAAAGACTGGATGACTGTCCCATTTTCCCACTGCTTCAGTTATAACTAGACTTGGAGGAGTGTGGGATTGGGGGAGAGAAGGATCATTCTATATGAAAACCAATACTGATACAGAGTAGAATATAAATTTCAGATGATTGTAAAAACTCACGAGATTTTAAAGACAATGACTTTAGCGGTAGTTCAGTGAAAGAGTCTGAGAAGCATTAAGACCTCAAAGTTTGTTGTTAGTGCTGTCGAGTCGATTCCAACTCTTAGCAACCCTGTGTACAGCGGAGCAGAACTCTGCCCAGTCTTTTTGCACCATCCTCTCACCTTCCAACGTTATGTCAGACAGTGCTTCACTGCTGTTCATAGGGTTTTCATGGCCAATTTTATTGGAAGTGGATGGCCAGGTCCTTCTTCCTAGTCTGTCTTAGTCGGGAAGCTCCTGAGACTTGTCCACCATGGGTGACCCTGCTGGTATGAGAAATACCAGTGGCATAGCTTTCAGCATCACAGCAACACGCAGCTGCCACAGAAAGACAACCGAAGGACAGGTAATGTGGTTCTCTGACTGGGAAACGAACCCGGACTGTGGTGGTGAAAGCACCGAATCTTAACCATTAGACCACCACTAACACCTCAAAGTACAATATTTCAAAGGATTCTGTATGATTGAAGTTTTGTAAAGCAAATATTATTAGAAATGCATGGAGGTCATGCTCTTTAGCGGCAAGACTTTTCTTGTTCATTTTTGTACCACTCTCTACTCCCACGAACACCTAGCACTATGTCCTGTAGGCAGAATAGTTGTGCGTTAAGTGTTGAACTGAATGCATGGCAAACAACTCACTCTTATTCTGGTCTGTAAATCATTAATTGGATTTTATTATCAAGATTGCTCTGCCTTCCCACTCCATCAGAGAGAGTTAGGGCCACTTCTGTGTCTCTCTGGAGAGGATGTAAATAAAGAGGGCCCCAGGAGGTGTTGTGTCCAAACTATTCCAGGACGGAATTGTGGGGGAGACAATGGGGAGGGAGCAAGAGTGAGCTGAAAGCAGAAAGTTTGAAGAGAATTTAACTTCCTGCCGTTGCCTGTAAGGAAATGATTCTCTAGTTTCTCTGCATGTTTCCATTGTTATCTGTGTTTACCTTGACCCCAGGAGAAACTGTGAGCTCCTTGAAGTCAGGGCTTTGTCTGTTTTTAACGCTAGGCACCTTGAAACCGTGCACCACAAATACTTGCCCACTGTCAGGCCCAGGGAATCCCCAGGATCAGAGAGGGTAGAATCTTGGGAAAGAAAACCATCCAAATTGCAAAGCCATGAAGAGCAAAGTTCTCAGAGGTAGGCGGCGGGAAGGTGGAAGAGTATGTGCGTGAGGAAGGCTGGTGGGTCCTTGGGGGTGAACAGAGCCCCAGAGAGCAGCAGTGGGGATGGGAGTGGTGATTACTGGGATTGAGTCTCAGCAGGGGCTGAGAGGAAGGAGACAATGTTCTCAGACTTAATCACTGCTTTTAACTCCCCCAGCATAATCTCTAATGGTCCCAGGCTGGTGCCACTCAGAGCCTCCACCCCCAGCCCCCCCCCCCCCCCCCCCCGACTCTGCCTACCTGAGCAAATTCTTCCCGGCTTCTCTGCAACTCTGTATCTCAGATCCATGCCTGCCTCTCCCTTTCCAATGCATGTGTCCCTATTCATCAGTGTTCAGGGAGGGGGAAGGAGTGAGGTTGCATCTCTGCAGTCTGGGTACTGTTTCTAGAGCGTATCAGATCAACCACCCCAGAAGCAACTCTCTGATGAAGGGACCAGACCCACCGCAAAATATAGCAAGACAGGGTCCTGGACAGCGATGCATGGGAGGTGCCAGCAGGCAGTGATGTGGTTTGGAAGCAGCGGGCCAGGCTGCGCCCTTGTCTGGAAAGGGCTGGAAATAAGCCAAATAGAACAGAATGGGTTCGTCTGTGGTTAAAAAAAAAAGAAGCTAGAGAATCAAGGGCACGAGACTTGTTGCCAGAGAAGTTAGAGACGAGCACAAGAACCAGGCAACACTTCCCCAATCCCTCTTGACTGCATTTTCTCCTTTTCTCATAACCTCCAGGATAAATCACCTGCAAATTGTAACCGCGCTGGCTGCACCCACTTGAAATTGCAATCTGGCAGCCCTAAGATTGGCATTCAGGGACTGTCTTTGTCACGAAAGGCAGAATTCTTGTTTATTTTCGTAAATTAATTGCTGGCAGAGAGGGCTTTTCATTTTCTAGCCAGAACAATAAATAAAGAAATTGCAGGGTTGGAAAGCACCTAAAGGTTACTCTGGGTGGACTTGCCAGACCTAGCAGCAAAAAACACACTGTTCTTGGCATCTCTGAATTTAAAACCACAAAATAGGCCAGGACTGTGTGCTGAGCCAAATCTGGGGACATAAGTAGCCCCTGGCCTTTACATGCAGGGGCTTTGCACAGGTGGCAGAAACAAACCATCCTGCTGTTCTGGGGCAGGGTGACCATGTCGGTGCCTCATCTATAAACCTTGCCACAGCTTGCACGTGATGAGTGCTGCAGAGTGGCATTAGGGGAGGACACCCTGTGGCTACGTCTTAGTGAAAAGGCGCTGGGAGGTCTCTCTGTCATAAACGTCACTGCAGCCTCTGCACCTGACGCTGTCCTGCCATCATCCCCAACACCATACCTGCCCTGGTCATCATCCTACATAATGAGTCTGCCAGGCAGTCAGCAGCCTGTGTACCGATCACACCATGGGAATCCACACCATGGGTGTGGTGCCTTTGGGAAGCATGACCCTCACAGAACTTACCAGAACTCACAGACACACCTCACATATGCACACACTACAGAGATGCCAATCCTGTTCTATTCTAGAAAGTGTTCAAGTGAAAGGAAGTCAAGATTTCAGTGAGGTTATTTGTGGAATTTTTCCTGGAGGGGAGGAGATGTTTGACCAATTATTCAAAGCGTATTTTCTTGATTTAGCAGAGAGAAAGGGGAGGGCATTTCAGGGGGTGGGTGAGGGGATGGTTTGGAGGCAGGGGGAAGTAGAAAGCAGATTGTCTACAGAGGGGCCATGTCAGGGCTGGTGCCTGGAGTGGCCCAGTCAGTGAGAAGCAGGTGGGCCCAGCGAGTCCTCGATGAGTAACTCGGGCTTGTTGCGGGCTGCACACCTGAATACGCAGCAGGTTTCCAAGCAGGGAAGATAACGACTCCAGGGGAAGTGTGTGGGATGAGCTGGAGCTGGGAGGTTGGAGCAGGGGGTCCAAACAGGAAGTTTGCCTTATTGGGAGCTCAGCTCCAGAGGCTGGACCAGGGTAAAGGCTTGGGAAAGAAAGGGGGTAGGAGGAGAATGCCTTTGAGAAGGAAGGTGGAAGGAAGTTCAAAGGAGGGAGAGAAGTGGGCCCTGGACTTCACTGGAGCAAGTTTACAAGAGCAGGAGGAAGAAGAGCCAGCCTAGAGGAAGCAAGGACCTGCCAGAGAGACCCCAGCTCTCTGGCCATTGAATCATACCTGTAAAGCAATTTTTTTCTCTGTTTTTTTTTCTCTTGCTGAGGCAGATTCGCCCTGAGCTAATGTCTGTTGCCAATATTCCTCTTTTTGTATGTGAGCCACCACCACAGCGTGGCCACTGAGTGGTCTAGGTCCATGCCTGGGAACCGGACCCAGGCCACCAAAGTGGAAGGCACCAAACTTAACCACTAGGCCACTGGGGCTGGCCCAGCAGTTTTTTTTTTTTTCCCCAAAGCCCCAGTAGATAGTTGTATGTCATAGTTGCACATCCTTCTAGTTGCTGTATGTGGGACGCGGCCTCAGCACGGCCAGAGAAGCAGTGCGTCGAGAGAAGCAGTGCGTCGGTGCGCGCCCAGGATCCGAACCCAGGCCGCCAGTAGCGGAGGGCGTGCACTTAACCGCTAAGCCAGGGGGCCAGCCCATGGCCCAGCAGTTTTTTTTTTTTTTTTTTTTTTTTTGTGAGGAGATCAGCCCTGAGCTAACATCCGCCAATCCTCCTCTTTTTTTTGCTGAGGAAGACGGCCCTGGGCTAACATCTGTGCCTATCTTCCTCCACTTTATATGGGACGCCGCCACTGCATGGCTTACCAAGCAGTGCGTCGGTGCGCGCCCGGGATCCCAACCAGCGAACCCCGGGCCGCCGCAGCGGAGCGCGCGCACTTAACCGCTTGCGCCACCGGGCCGGCCCCCATGGCCCAGCAGTTTTAATAATTAAAAAGAAAAACCTTCACATCTGTAATCTGATTTGATCAGAATATCTCTGTGATGTAGGCAGGGTCAAAGGTCATCTCCATATAAAAGAAAGGAAATGGAAGCATATAATGCTTAAAGTAACTTGCCCAAGGTCCCAGTCACACCCCATTCCTTTCATAAGGCATGCCCAGAGGAAGAAGGAGGAGTTCCATGGGCCTGGCTTTCCTTTCCACAGGGTGTGTTCTTGCCTTGCCGATAACCTTGTTCCCTGGGCTCCACTGGGTCAGCACCCTTAAGCTGGCATCCAGGTCCCAGGACCCTAGGCCGCTAGATCCTCCTTGGGACATCAGACAAAGGCCTACCGTGCCCTCCCACTTCAGGATGGACAGAGGAGGATGGATCCTGACTCCACTTTCTCTCCTGTCATTTTTCTCCAAACTCTCCCTGCTTCAGGTCTCCTTGCCAGCTCCGTGTCAGCTTGTGTCTCCCCCGGGTCCAGCTGTGGGTCTGGATCGGGTCAGCCCCTTCCAATCCACTCTCCTACTCCCCTGCAAGGGCCTCCCTTCGGTCCCTCCTCATCCCTTCTTGGGCACTTTACTTTCTCTTATTGGAGAAGACAGTTGGCTGGCTGGGAGCTGGCCATGTTTTATTGCTCAGATAAGAGATTGTCATATCAGTCCTGATGAGAGGCAGTTGAGGGCTATTCCTTCACCTGCTGCAAGAGGCGATTTCATTCTGGCTTCTTAAGTCTGCATGCACTTGGGGAACTGAGCTGCCCTTTGTCTAAAAGAATTCTTTCCAGGAAGCTCAATATCCAGAATTGATAAAAATGACTCAAGCCAGATGGAAGGGGTAGGAGAGCCCTGTCATTCCATCATCTCCCTTCCTTCCAACTCAAGCCCAGCTGCAACGCCTTGTTTATGGGAGGAGGGGTAGTGAGAGGCGGTGGTGGAGGTAATGGTAGTGGTCCATGGAGGTGGTCTCAAAACTGATTATCTTGTCTCCTTTTACAAATGAAGAAACTGAGGCCAGGAAGGGAAGTCACTTGCCCAAGATCACTCAGAGTTCCTTCAGGGTCCATGACTTGGTCTATGGACCAGTTGGCCCTACTCTCATCCTCTCCTCTGGGGGCCTTTGCTCCATCTGTGCTTGCAAGCTTCCACCCATCCGTTCAACCAGTATTGGTAGAGCGCCGTGCCCGCCACAGCACCGGCCACAGATACAGCAATGAATATGACCTGGGCCCTGCTCCTTGCAGTTGTGCCACCTTCTCAGCAAAACTGGTAGCTGCAAATTTTTCCCAACCCAGCATAAGCCCCCACCCTGCCTGTCATTCAGGCTCCCAGCAGCTAGAGCTAAAGATAGAATTGAGGGCAGCGTTTTAAGTCAGCAGCGAGCAGACTTGGCTGGCCTAATGGGGAGGGGGACCTAAACTGAGTTAGGAGACCTCCTCAGAGCAGCTGGGCTGTGTTTCTCTGATAATGGCACATTCCCATGAGCCTGGCAATCACTGCTGCTGGTCTTCCTCCTCCTGTGGACACAGCCCAGGACAGGGCGGGTGGAGCCTCAGTCCGACACCTCACACCAAATGCCAGCCTTCCCTGGACCTCAGATATGTTCTCCTGGTTTTCTCTCCTGTACCTACTGCTTCGCTGACCCTGGGGCTTTGATTATTCCCAAAGCCAGTGAAGATCCCACTTCTACAGCTCTGTTCTGCCCTCATGCTGTCATTCAGAGGTTAATGTTAGGCCCAGGGTCTGGGAGGTCAGGCCCTCTGCTGGGAGCCCACATGGCTTACATCCTGGGGGATCCTCCTGGCTGGTTGTTGAAACTGCATGTTGCCTCCAGAACTTTATAGAGGATCCACTCATCTGGATTTCCGCTTCCTATCTTCAGGCCACCTGTTTCTCTTTGCTGCTCCCTAGTCGTGGGCCAGCTGATGTACACAGCATCACACTTCCATGGCAGGGAAGTGAGTGGTGTGGAGGAGGAGAGAAACCTGGATATATTCCCACTCCCAGGCTTAGCTCTCCTCTCTCCAGGCATGGTGGCTTCAGGCAGTAGAGGAGCCATGGGGAGAAAAGTAGGAAAAGAGATAGGACGAGCCGTCTTGATCTGCTCACCCTTCCTCAGAAAAGCAGAAGAGGAATGAAAGTTGCTTCCCCTTGTACCTGGGCCTAATTGGGGGGTTACCCCAGCACCTCACCAGCACCACCACGGCATCAAATGAAATGACAGAGAAAAGATGCCACCTACAACCCTCTGGATGGCTGGTGTGCCAGTGTCGGCCATGCTTTCTAAATCAAAGGGTTTGGTAAGAGCCCCCCAGCAGGGGCAGGCTGGAGAGCTAGAGGGTTGCAGCTCTGCCTGACATTCACCCCCTTCTCCCCACAGTGGCAAAGCGGGAACTACCCCTCCAAGAACCTGCTTTCCAGGGACAGAAATAGTAAGAAAGGGTGGGGTGCGGGGGCTGGGGCTGCCACATGCTGCTTTTCCATGGGCATTCTGGGTAAGAATAATAATGAGGCTATTAATAGCTTCTTACCTCTGTATAAGTCTTAAAGACCTTTCTCTAGATGTTTTCACCGCCTGCACACCCATTATCTCATTTGATTTTCAAGGCACCTCTGTGGATCTGTGGGGTCATCAGCCCCATTTGACAGATGAGGAACCTGAGGCATGGGAAAGGGATTGTCATGTGCTAATCAGGTCATGGTGTTAATAAGTGGCTGAGTGGGGACCAGAGCTCAGTTTTCCTTGGGTCATCTCTTCAGTTGTCCTGTTGGAATGTGGTTCCAAAAAGACAAGTCTTTCTCCTGAGCTATACTGAAGTCACCTCTGGGGACAAGGTAGTACAAAGTCCCCCGAGACTTTTGTCCCCTCCGTCAATTAGTCAAGACCAATTTACCCAGCACTTCCAAGGTCTACGCCCTGTGCCAGGTCCCAGACACAGCCATCAACAAAACATGGTTCTTGCCATCAAGGAGCTCACGGTTTGATGAGGAGAAAGACAAACGCTTAGATCATTTCAGTGCCACAGGGTTCCTTTAATGACCAAAGTAATCCAGGGCATTGTGGGAGCACAGAGGAGGAACCCTAAGCCAGCCTGGGGGTATCAGAGAGGGCTTCCTGAAGGAGGTGATGCACCAACCAGCTCCTTCACCAAGGTTACTCTCTCTGTGCTCCTTTTCTAAATCCTAACCCATGCCTGTCCTCACCCCTCTACTCCCTTACCTGTATCCCCAGCCTGTGGCCTCTTCAGGATGGTGCAACCAAACAGCAGATGCTAGACTGCCCTGAATCTGTAGGCCAGGACCCATTCAACATCCATGGGGTTGCCACGATCACATTCCACCAATGGAAATGGACAAGAGATTGGGCTCTGAGCTTAGCTCCACCTCAGACTTGCCCCTCATGCACCTATGGAAGGTGTGGATCCTGGGGTGGGGCAAGTTACCCAATCCACCTGCTGACCCTTGGCTCTGTCTACCCAGGAATCATCTCAGATATGCAAAAACCTTACCTACTTTAAAAAATCTGCTGATCACATTCCTCATTGCTCTAGCTAATTCCTGGTGTTTAACGCTTCTCTATCTCTAACCTGAGTCTGTCATTGTTAAAACTTTTAACCTTTTCCTAGTTGGTCTTTGGAGGAGATGGGGCAGTTGGTCATATTTCTCAAAGCAAGGGGCCTCTGTAGACTTGAAAACAATAACCAAATCACCCCTCAGCCTTCTCCACTTGAGGTTGTTGAATCTCAGTTACTGCCCACATTAATTTGTCACCTTATCCTTGCTTCCTTCAGGCCTCTCTCCTCTTCCTTCAGTTGAGGAATCTAAGACTGGGCAAAGAATAGCCCCAAGATGCTGATCTGAACTGATGACAGTGGGAAGAGGTCAGGAGCTGTGGCACATTCTGTAAGGTTGGCAGGTAGAGTGTGGGGGTGCAGGGAGTGTTAGGAGATGAGGTTAGCAGAGGCCAGATGATGTTCAAAGAAGGGAAACCCAGCAGAACCCTGAGGTGCAGCAACCCTAAGGGATGGACAGATGGGTGAAGAGAAGCTTGTGAATACAACCGAAAAGGGGCCAAAAGGTAAAGGAAATCCAGGAGCCTGTCATGTCACAGGAGCAAAGGAGGAAAGTGTTTGCGAAGGAGGAAGGGCTTGGTGTGATGGAGTGTTGCAGAGAGGCCACGTAAGATAAGGACTGAGAAGTAGCCATTGGATTTCAAAACTCACTAGGGACTCAGTGAGAACAATCTGAGTGAAGAGGTGAGAGCAAAATGTGGAAACAGCCAGTGTGCACAACTCTTTAAATTAGTCTGGCTGTGAAGTGGGATGTGGTAGCCAGCCTCCAAGATGGCCCCCGATGATCCCCACCTCTTGGTATTCTCACCCTTGTCAGTCCCTCTCACATCATATTAGAGTTGGTCAGTTTGACCAATGGAATATAGCAGATATAATGGAAATTGCTTCCAAGATTCTAGTCTAAAAGACATTGCAGCTTCCATTTTAGCTGCTTTCTCTCTGATCACTCCCTCTGGGGGAGGCTAGCTGCCACGTCATGAGGCCAACGTGACAAGGAAAGAAGGCCACCTGCCAATAGCTGTATGATTCAGCCATAATGGAAGCAGATCCTCCAGCCCTGCAAACCTTCAAATAATTGCTGCCCCATCTTGACTGCAGCCTCATGAGAGATGAGAACAATCTTACTTAGCTGATCCCAGATTCCTGACCCTCAGAAACTGTGTGAGATAATAAACGTTTATTGGTTTGTGTTTGTTGTTTTCAGCTTCGAAATGTTGGGGTAAATTTGTTAAACGAGCAATAGATAATGAATTCAGGGGGATTGAGATAAGGATGTGGGGATACAGGAGAGGATGTTTTTGTTTTGTTTTGTTTTTAAAGAGTGAATCTCAAACATGTTTAAACATGCTAATGAGAAGAAGCCAGTAGAGAGGAAGAAATGTAAAATAAGAAAAAGCACATGGAAAATCGATGGCATGAGGTTTTCAAAGAGGTGGAAAGGGAGAGGATCCAAAGGACTTGAAGGGATCAGCCTAAGTTCTTAGGAGGGATATCTGGACCCCTACCTCTTCCATTGCAACCAGAGAGCAAAGGAGGAAAGGATAAAGTCTGTTTGATGACAGGATGTTGACGGAATTTCTGCCAAATGACTCCTACTTTCTCTTAAGGTTATCTGCTGACAATGTGGAGGCAGACGTTGGGGAAGGTAGCATCTTGAGAAGATTGGAGAAGGTCTAAAATAGCTGATGACAAGCTCTAGAGAGAGAGCTGACCAAGGAAAAGGAAGAAAATTCTGGGCCACTTTGAAAGCCTGGTTGTGATGGAAGCGATGATTGTGTCATCCCCTGAGTCTGTGCAGCTGTGTGATTTTTCTCCCACTGCGCCTGGTATCCTAGATAGAGGTGCCGAGAAGGCGAATAGTTGAATTAACTTCTGGCTGGGGCTTTGCCAAAAGGGTGTCATGAGAAGACAAGGGGGCAGCGGAGGGGGCTATCAGTATAAGAGCAATTAGAAGAAATGGGATATGGACCCCAAGCTGGCCCAGGATGGAAGGGAAAACAGGAGGGGCTGATACAGCGAGAAAATAAAAAGCCACGGAATCAGAGGACCAATGATACCATAGGACAGTTGCAGGAAAGACTGAGGAGAGCACAAAGGGGTGGGATTGTGGCCTGCCCAGAGGACCTTCGGATTTAACATCGGGGGCAGTTCCAAGATGACTAGTTCAGGGGGTGGCTCTGGAGTGGGGGGCCTGCAGCAAGAGACCAAGTTGTTGAGGGAGTGGCCCATGCAGATGCAATATCATCCCAGATGATGAAGACATTTAGGCTCGCAGCTGTTAAGTCATTCCCAGAAGAGGGAGAGCAATGTCTTCCGTGAATGAGGTGGGCCCATGACCGCACCAAGAAAGAGAGGAGTACAAAGCAGTTGATAGGAACCCACTGGAGCCAGTTTTCACAAGAGAGGGCAGGGCTTAATGGTTTGAGCCAGGGGCCACCATCCTATCTCCTGAGCCCAAGGGCTGAGAGAGAAGGGCAGCTTCCACCTGAGATGGCCCAAAGGGAAACCGTGCCCTTAGAGAGAGCCACAGTGAAGCAGGCCATGGAGGGGAGGGAGAGGGGGAGCCCAGGGGCCCAGAGGCAATTCTGGAGGGAAGGAGGCCATGGGAGGTGAGGAGGGGAAGTTCAGAGGGATATGAGGGTAAGAGTAAAGAAGAGCCTGACTGGCAGAAGGGGCTACACCCTGGGGCCCAGTGGCTTCAGCTGGCGGCAATTTTTAAAGGAATTCCCCTGAGCAGCGAGTTATTGAGGTTGGGAGAACTGGAGCCTCTCTGAAGGGGTCAGCTACAGCCTGGGTTATTCGTCATACTTCTTCAGGAGCCCTGGTCCACGTGCGCAGGCTGGTGCCCTGACTCAGCCTGTGTAGAAATTAGCAGTGGCCTCTGATGGCTGGAGGTAAAGAGTTAGCGGAGGCTTGATAATTACACCGGCTGCCTGGAAGGGGCTGCAGTTTCATACACAGGCGCCTGGACCAGAGTCTGGCCTTGTGGCCTGAGGATGTGGAATTCCAGGCGTGGTTTGGGAGGTGATCTCTTTGGTCCTAGGTTAGCAGAGAGTAAGAACAAGTCCTTGCTAGACTGTTGGGCTCAACAGCCAGTTTGCCAACCTCTGACTCTGGGAGATTTCCCCACCATGCACCCTTCCCTCTGGAGACAATGCTGTCTGTGCCACCCTGGCCAGCTGGGGGCGGTCTGCTGCTCTCAGAGCTCCATCCTGACTTCCAAAGAACTTCTCCACCTGGCATTTCATTCCATCTCTCAAGATGCTGCCCATGCCACATGCACACCCACACGCTGCACACCCCGCTCACTCTCAGGTAAGATGGAACAGCTACACTCCCCAGCCCACTGCGGAGGGGTGGGGGGCAGGGAGGACAGGAGAGTGCAGGGGAAAGTGGAGAAAACAGGCAGAGTTCCCCTGACTCCGTTTTCTGGGTCTTGGCCTCCTTATCCATAGAATGAGGCTAGTCATCTTTGCTTTCCTACTTTGGAGCAGTCAAGTGAAGATCAATGACATAGTGCACGTATACAATTTTTTGTTAGCAGAACTGTTGAAAAGTGCCTATTTAATAATTTTCTGGGTACCAAGGAGAGCCACATGGATACCATAGTGGCTTTCTGGGTTTCTCTATAATAACTGGCTTTTGCACAGCACTTTCTAAGTTACAAAGCAGTTTTACAAACACGCTTAAATGCAATCATACTCGAAAGTCCCTAGCATGGAGCCTGACATACAGAATATACTCGGTAAATGATAGCTATTATTTTCTCACTCAGTCATCACAGCTCCGTCCTTTTTTTTTTTTTTTTGGTGGGGAAGATTAGCCCTGAGCTAACATCGGTTGCCAATCCTCCTCTTTTTGCTGAGGAAGACTGGCTCTGGGCTAACGTCCATGCCCATCTTCCTCTACTTTATATGGGACACTGCCATAGCATGGCTTGACAAGCGGTGCATTGGTGTGCGCCTGGGATCCGAACCTGCGAACCCTGGGCCGCCAAAGCGGAGTGCACGCACTTAACCACTGTGCCACCAGGCTGGCCCCACAGCTCCGTTTTATAAATGAGAGAACTGAGGCTTAGAGAGGTTCATGAACCTACCCAAATTTCTCTCAGAATTAGTGCCGAAACTAAAGTCTTCTGATTCCAAATCATGGGCCCTTTAAATTGTATCACGTGCCTCTGCAGGAAACTGTAGCCCACTTTCCAGGAAGATCCTAAATTTTGGAGAGAGGAAAGGGTCACCTGGGGAGGGAAATGAGTGCATTGCTTTTGGCCCCTTTCTGCCCCTTTCTGCAGGGCAAACCTGGTAAGCATCCTACAGAAAACCCAAATCCAGGACCAGTGGAGGAAGACAGAGTAGGCAAAGGGGAGAGGAAGAAAATAAACAACCAAGCTGAAGACAGCCAGAGAAAGTAACTGTGACCAGTGAGGCAGAGAGCTGATGGATAGCAATGTCTCTGGAGGAGGAAAAGCAGGGCCCAGAGGAGGGAGAGAAAGTGCCAGAGGCCCAGGGAGGGGCTGCGAGAGCAGTTTGTGGTGAATCAGGCGTGCAAGAAGCTGTGTGTTCCTTCTCCGTGCAGGATATTGATGACTTATTGACCCAAGGCTGGGGGGAAGAGGGACTGCGGGAGGAGCTCTGCTCTAGGGGGAGAGCAGGAAGCAGGGCTATGGGCGAGGGTGGACGTGAGGGGGGAGGGGTGGCAGAGGGGTGTGGGGATGACTCCTTGTGGAGCAGGAGAGGGCCTTGACTTAACACCCAGCTCAGTGGCCTGAGGTTAGCTGGCATCTTTCGGGCAACTAGAAACGACCAGCAACTCTGCCCTGCCCTCCCCGTGCCACATCTCCCTTTAGGCCTTGGACGCTCTGGCCCTACTCACAAGCCCACGCTGGCCCTAGATGCTTAGAATGCATTGAACAACATCCAGATGATTGTGACAAAATTAGCCAATTTCCAAAACCCATTAAATACTCCTCCTGATAGCATCTCTCTCAGGGCCATTTTCAAAAGTGTGAAACGCCTGGGGAGGCTTCACAGTGACTAGTTCTGGGCTGTCCTGTCCTCCCCCAGCCTCATTCCATGGACTGAGTGGTCTCTCTTGGTGGCTCACGCAGGGGCACGGCCCTGGCTTCTGGAATCCTGCGGCCAGGACTCTCCGTGCCTCCCTGGGAAGTCTAATTGCACTCAGCCAGCCCTGACTGATGAGCACTGCAGTGTACCAGGCTGCTGGACTGTGGGTTCCAGCTCCAGCTTGGCAGGAAACTGACCGCATGACCATCCCTGCTCTGAGCTCCAGTGACCTTTCGTGTAAGATGGAAGTAAAATGAATATACAACTGACTGGGAAAAGGAAAGGGAATCAAGAAAATCATAGAACTGAAACGGATCTTTAAAATTACCTACTCTACCCCCCTCACTTTATATGTAAGACAACCAAGGCCCAGAGAGGGGATGTGACTGTCCAGTGTCACACAGCTAGTTAGCAGCAGAGCCAGAACCAGACGCCAGGCCTCCAACTCTGGGGTTTCTTCTCTCCCCACAGCTCAGTCTGGTGAAGAGTGCTGGGTCAGATGTGGTATAACCATCAGACTCCTAGAAAGTGCTAGAACTGGAGTCTAAAGACCTGGGTCCAAATCCTGACTTTAATAGCTATATAACCTTTGGCAAGTTAGTTAACCTTGTTTGCCTCAGTTTCCTCATTTATAATGGGAGAAACAGTACCTTCTACGTGGAGTTTTGTGATCATTTGAGAAGACGGCATTTGCCTGGCACGTAATATGTACTAATATTCGTTTTTTCCCCACCCCACTCTTGCCCTCCTTTCTCTCCTGTTCCATAAGAAATTCTACCTTTTATTTGATTATAAATTCCTTGAGGGAGGGCCAGCCCCGTGGCTTAGTGGTTAAGTGCGCGCGCTCCGCTGCTCGCTGCCCGGGTTCAGATCCCGGGCGTGCACTGACGCACCGCTTCTCCGGCCTGCGTCCCACATACAGCAACCAGAAGGATGTGCAGCTATGACGTACAACTATCTACTGGGGCTTAGGGGGAAAGTAAATAAATAAAATTATAAATAAATAAATAAATAAATAAATTCCTTGAGGGAGAGGACTGCTTTATTCATCTTCGTTATCCTAGTGCCTGGCACATGGGAGGGCCTCAAGAGAAGATTCTGAGATACTGGAAAACACCACAAAGCAGTCCTCCATCTGTCTGTGTGGCTAGTGCTGCAGTTTCCTCATCAGGAATTTTCTCGGGCAGTGCGGGGAAGGAAGAGAAGAGGGAGCTTGGGCTGGATTGTGGCGTGTGAGGTGGTTGCACCTCCCTGCTTGTGGTCTGAAGTCAACCACACGCAGACATCTGGGGAGCCACTCCCTGCAGGCGTGGGGTTGGGGCAGCCAGGGCATCTGCTGAGGGAGTCGTATCCCTCTCCTGGAGGAAGTCCCACAGAGGGACTCAATTCAGCCCCTGACACAGGAGGCAGAACAGCACAGTTCGGGGGAAGGGCACCGAGAAGCGGGCTCAGAACTTGTGGTAAAGAAGGACTGAGAAAGGAGGTGGTTGGAGATCTGCAGGGAGGGGATGAGAGGCTGAAGAGAGAGCAGGAAGTCTTAGAGGCCAGGTCAGACTGGCGAAGAGGGAGGGGGACTAGCAATTCTGTGTCAGTGGGGCAGCAGCTCCGGATGGGATGGCGTCGGGCTGGGTGAGGTGTGCCAGATTCCAGGGCGGTGCAGGGGCAGAAAGGTGTTCTCAGCAGACTAGCCTCCTCCCTGGTTCTTTCCTCCCTTTCTAGGCAGAGCACAAAGAATAATGAGAACAGACAGTCTCCGAGTAGGGATGGGGGATAGTAAAATGTGAAGCAAAATGCAGCAGTTGGGCTATCCCTGTGCTCTGTCTAGACCCAGAGCTCTCGGCTCAGCTGCACATTAGAATCACCTGGGGGAGCTTTCAAAAAATACTGATGCTCAAGCCTGTCCCCCAGGGATCCTGATAAAATTGGTCTAGGGTAGGTCTCAGACATTGGAATTTTGTAAAAGCTCGCCAGGGGTTTCTAATGTGCAGCCAGGGCTGAGAGAGGATGTGGGGGACAGACGGGTCCTTTGTGTTCCCTGGTTCACTGGTGTGGCCATCCATAGGAACCATGAGAGCGGGTGGAGTGTGTCACCGTGGACAGCTCCAGGATCCCTGACTGGAGTGCAGAGGAGCTTCGCAGCTAGACTGGGAATCAGGTGGCTCTGCCCCTCACTTGCTGTGTGTCCTTGGGCAGGTGACTTTGTTGCCTAGGCTTCGTCTGTTTAAAGAGGAAGTGGACTAGTGGGGGATGATCCCCAATGGCCTTGGACATTCTTGGGCTCTGATTCTAGGAACGATCTACCTCATGGGGACTGCTTTGCTTCCCTTTCTTGTTGGCCCCCCCACCAGGTTGATAGATGAGTCCCAGAGAGGTGAAGAGGCTTGCCCATGCTTCTTCCTGCATTTCTATTCCTCATATCACAGAGGGAGGCTCATTCTTTTGGCCTCACTTGGCCCACCACTTCCCACTCCCCTCCTCCCCAAACACTTCTTTCCTTCTCACCTTGCTTGAAGAAGAAGAGTGGAAGAAATGGGTAATACCTGGGTGTATCAGTCAGGGTCCTCCAGAGAAACAGAACAAGAGGATACATATACATTAAGAGATTTGTTTTTATTTATTTATTTCAAGGAATTGGTTCTCGCGATTGTGCGAGCTGGCATGTGCAAAATCCGTAGGGAAGGTTGGAGACTGGCAAGTCTCAGGCAGGAGCTGATGCTTCAGTCTTGAAGCAGAATTTCTTCTTCCTCACAGAAACCTCACTTTTGCTTTTAAGGCCTTCCTACTGATTGGATGAGGACCCCCCACGTTATCAAGGATAATCTCCTTTACTTAAAGTCAGCTGATTGTGATGTCAGCCACATCTACAGAATATCTTCATGGCAACACCTAGGTTAGTGATTGGATGAGTAACTGGGTACTGTAGTCTAGCCGTATTGACACATAAAACTAACCATCAGGAGTGAATTTTTTTCCTTTGAATTGATATGTATTATTTATTTATTTATTTATTTGTGTGTGTGTGTGTGTGTGTGTGTGTGTGTGTGTGTGAGTGTGAGCAAGATTAGCCCTGGGCTAACATCCATGCCCATCTTCCTCTACTTTATATGGGGCACCACCACAGCATGGCTTGACAAGCAGGTCATAGATCTGCACCCGGGATCCGAACCTGCGAACCCCAGGCCGCGGAAGCTGAGCGTGCGAACTCAACCGCTATGCCACTGGGCCAGCCCCCATATGTGTTTATTTTAACGTGTGTTAGGAAAATTCTAACTTCTTATCAAAACCTTGATTTCACAGCTATTATCGCCTAGATGAAGCTAAGCTTAAAATGTGAGTCGTTTTAATGAAAAATATTAAGTGAACAATAGTAGGTGTTACTTGACAGGACAAAAATCATAAAGGTGATACCTCATGACCAAAATCTGGAAAACAATGATGATGTTTAACTTATGTTAAGAACGTAGGTTTTAGAGTCAGACAAATGGGAATTTGGATCAATTCTGCCATTCTCTAACTGCATGACCTGGAATAAGTTACTTATTTTATTTCATTAACTTATTTGTTAATTTCTTCTTTCTTTTTCTAACTTCTTTTTTGAACAGCTTTATTGAGATATAGTTGACATACAATAAACTGCATATATTTAAAGTGTACAATTTGGTGAGTTTGTATATATACACCCATGAAACCATTCAAAATAGTGAACATTCCCATCAGTCCTGAAAGTTTCCTCCTATTCCTTTGTAAACCCTCCTTTTTGTTCTTCCCTGTCCTTCTCTCCCCACCCAGGCAACAAATGATCTGCTTCCTGTCACTATAGATTAGTTTGCATTTTCTAGAGTTTTATATCGATGGAGTAATACAGAATATACTCTTTCTTCATCTGGTTCTTCCACTCAGCATAATTATTTTGAAATTCATCCATGTTGTGTGTATCTATACTTCATTCCATCTTATTGCTAGGTACTACTCATGGTATGGATATACCACATTTCATTCATCCATTCATCAGTCGGTGGATTTGGGGTTGTTTCTGGTTTGGAGCTATTACAAATCAAGCTGCTTTGAACATTAATGTACAAGTCTTTGTGTGGACTTATGCTTTATTTTCTCATAGGTAAATACCTAGGAGTGGAATGGCTAGATCATATGATAGGTGTATATTTAACGTTTGAGAAACTGCCAAGCTGTATTCCAAAGTGCACGTGCCGTGTTATATACCACCAACAGTGTATGAAATTCCAGTTTACCCATGTCATCATCAACATTTTCTGTAGTCAGTTTTTTTTAAAATTTAGCGATAGTAGTGGGAGCATAGTGGTAACTCATTATATTTTTTAACTCATTTAACTTGTGTTTCCCTAATGACTAGTGATATTGAGCATCTTTTTATGTGCTTACTTGCCATCTCCATATTTTCTTTGGTAAAGTGTCTATTAAAATCTTTTGCCCATTTTTTTTAGTTGTTTATTTTCTTATTATTGAGTAACAGTTCCTTATTTTCCATATACAAGTACTTTATTAGAAATATGATTTGAAAATATTTTCTCCCAGTCTGTACCTTGTATTTTCATTCTTTTTACAGTGTCTTTCAAAGAGCAAATATTTTCATATATGAAGTAAACTTATCATTTTTTTCTTCTATAGATCATGTGTTGATGTTGTATCTGAGAAATATTTGTCTAGCACAATATCACAAAGTTTTTTCCTGTTTTCTTTTTGAAGTTTATCATTTTAACTTTTATAAATTAGGTCTTGATCCACTTTGAGTTAATTTTTGTATAATTTATAGGTATAGATTGAAATTTTATCTATTTATTTTACATATGAATATACAATTGTTCTAGCACTATTTGTTAAAAAGACTATTCTTTCTCCACTTAATTACGTTTACATCTTTGTTAAAAATCAGTTGTGCATATGTATATATATACGGGTATAGATAGATAGATAGATACATAGATAGATAGACAGATAGATAGATATAGATATATTTTTGGACTCTGTATTCTGTTCTACTGATCTATTTTTTGATGCCAACACGACACTGTCTTGATTACTATAGCTTTATAAGCCTTGAAATCAGATAGTGCTAGCCCTCCAAGTTTGTTCTTTTTTTTTCAAAGTTGTTTTGGCTATTCTAGGCCTTTTGTATTTCCATATGAATTTTAGAATCAGATTTTCAATTTCTAGAAAAAACAGGGTGAGATTTTCATTGGAAAGCCAGTGAATCTATAGATCGATTTGGGGAGAATTGACATCTAAACAATGAGTCTTCTGACCCATGAATAAGGCATAAGTTTCCATTTACTTAAGTCTTCTTTAATTTCCCTCAGTAACATTTTGTAACTTCCAGTGTACAGATCTTGCACATCTTTTGTCAAATTTACCCCTAAGAACTTCATATTTTTGATGCTATTGTAAATAGTATCGGTTTTTTTTTTAATTTTCAATTTCCATTTGTTCACTGGTGGTATATAGAAATACCATTGCTTTTTGTATATTGATCTTATATCCTACTATCTTGCTAAGATCACTTGAATGTACATTTTTATAGATTCTATCAGATTTTCTAAATAGACAGTCATGTTGTCTGTAAATAAAGACAGTTTTACTTCTTTTCTGATATAAATGTCTTTTATTTCTTTTTCTTGCCTTATTGCACTGGCTAGAACCTTAGTACAATGTTGAATAGAAGTGGTAAGAGCAGATATTTTTTTCTTATTCCTGATCTTTGGGGAAAAATGTTCAGTTTTTCACTATTAAGTGTGATGTTGCTCTAGATTTTTTATAGATGCTTTTTTTTTTTTTTTTTCAGGTAGAGGGAGTTCCCTTTTATTCCTTGTTTGCTGAGAGTTTTTATCAGGAGTGGGTGTTGGATTTTGTTAAATGTCTTTTTCCTGCATCTATTAAGAAGATCTTATGGTTTTTCTTTTTTTAATTATTAATATGATGAATTGCATTGATTGATTTTTGAAAGTTAAATCAACTTTGCATTCCTGGGATAAACTCTACTTGGTCATGATGTATTATCTTGTTTACATTTTGTTGAATTTGATTTGCTAAAATTTTATTTAGAATTTTTGCATCTGTATTCATGTGGGACATTGATCTTTAGTTTTATTTTCTTATAATGTCTCTTTTGATTTTGGTACCAGAGTAATTCTGGCCTCATAAAATGAATAGGTAAGTGTTTCCTCTTATTGCACATTCTGGAAGAGTTTGTGTAGAATCAGTATTGTTTCTCCATTAAATATTTGATGAAATTCACCAGTGAAGCCATCTGGGCCTGGAGTTTTCTTTGTGGAAAGATTTTTAAATACAAACTCAATTTCTCTAATAGATATAAGGATATTCATGTTATCTATTTCTTCTCATGTGAACTTTGGTATTTGCATCTTTTATGGAAATTGTCCATTTCATTTAAGTTGTCAAAATTATTGGCATAACATTATTCATAATATTTCCTTGCTATCCTTTTAATATCTGTAGAATTTGTAGTAATGTCATCTCTTTCATTCCTAATATTGGTCATTTGAGTCTTCTCTCTTTTTTTCTGGTCAGTCTGGCTAGAGGTTTATCAATTTTATTGATGTTCTCAAAGCACCAGCATTTTGTTTCATTGATTTTCTCTTTTGTTTTTCTGTTTTCTATTTCACTGATTTCTGCTCTGATCTTTATTATTTCCTTTCCTCTGCTTAATTTGGGTTTAATTTGCTCTTTTTTTTCTAGGTGAAATCTAAGGTCATCATGTTGAGACCTTTGTTCATTTCTAATATAGGTGTTCATTGCTATAAATTTGCTTCTAAGTACTGTTTTAGTGGCATTCCACAAGTTTTGATATGTTCTGTTGGCATTTACATTCAGCTCAAAATATTTTATTATTTCCCTTTTATTTTTGAAATCAAAATTTCTTTTCACCTATCAATTATTAGAAGTGTGTTATTTAGCTTTCAAATATTCACTGATTTTCCAGATATATTTCTGTTGTTGATTTCTATCTTCCATTCCATAATAATCATTCCATTATGGTAAAGAACATAATTCTTATGACTTGAATTCTTTTAAATTTATTAAGACCATTTTATGGCCCAGAAGTTGGTCTTTCTTGGTAAATGGTCTGTGTGCACTCAAAAAGAATGGATGTAGAAAAAGGTATTACAATTTCCAACCATGATTATGAGTTTGTCTATTTCTCATTGAAATTCTATCAGTTTTTGCCTCATGTGTCTTGAAGCTCTATTGTTAGGTGTATAAATGTCTAGAATTGTTATGTCCTCTTGATGAATTATCCCCTTTATCATTATGAAATAACCTTCTTTATCACTGGTAATATTCTTTGCTCTGAAATCTACTTAATATGGCCACTTACCTATCTTTTGACTAATGGTAGCATGGTACGTCTTTTTCCATCCTTTGGCTTTTAACTCATGTGTGGCTTTATATTTTAAGTGTGTTTCTTTCTTTTTTTTTTTGTGAGGAAGATTAGCCCTGAGCTAGCATCCAATGCCAATCCTCCTCTTTTTGCTGAGGAAGATTGGTCCTGTGCTAACATCCATGCCCATCTTCCTCTACTTTATATGGGACGCCGCCACAGCATGGCTTGACAAGCAGTGCATAGGTCTGCACCCAGGATCCAAACCTGCGAACCCCGGTCCGCCGAAGTGGAGCATGCGAACTTAACCGCTACACCACCAGGCTGGCCCCTTAAGTGTGTTTCTTGTAAGCATCATTTAGTTGGGTCTTGGGTTTTTTTGTTGTTGTTCCACTCTAACAGCTCTGCCTTTTTTTTTTTAAGTACATATATTTATATATAATCTGTGGCTCACCTTTTCATTTGCTTAATAATGCCTTTTTTGTTGTTGTTTGCTTGAGGATGATTGTCACTGAGCTAACATCTGTGTCAATCCTCCTCTATTTTGTGTATGAGGTGCCACCATAGCATGGCTTGATGAGTGATGTAGGTCCACGCCCAGGATCCGAACCTGCGAACCCCAGGCTGCCAAAGTGGAGCACGCGAACTTAACCACTATGCCACTGGGCTGACCCTCAGCCTCTGCCTTTTAATTGCAGTGTTTAGATCATTTACATTTAATATGATTATTGGTATGATTAGGTTTAAACTATTATCTTAGTTTTCTATTTTTCCTGTCTCTTCTGTGTTTCCAGAAGAGTTTCCAGAAACTCTTTTCTGTCTTCTTTTGGATTAATTGAATATTTTTATGATTCTATTTTGTCTCTTTGTTGGCTTATTAGCTATAACTATTTGTTCTGTCACTTTGGTTCTTTGTTTTGTTTTGTTGTATTTTGTTTTGTTTTGTTTTTTGTTTTTTTGTTTTTGTGAGGAAGGTCAGCCCTGAGCTAACATACGATGCCAATCCTCCTTATTTTTTGCTGAGGAAGACTGGCCCTGGGCTAACACCCGTGCCCATCTTCCTCTACTTTATATGGGACACCTACCACAACATGGCTTGACAAGCGGTGCGTCAGTGTGTGCCCAGGATCCAAACCTGCGAACCCCGGGCCGCTGAAGCGGAGCACACACACTTAACTGCTATGCCACCAGGCTGGCCCCACTTTGGTTCTTGCTTTAGGGTTTATAGCTTACATTCTAAATCTATCATAGTCTACCTCCAAGTGATATTATACCACTTCACATAGAGCATAAGAACCTTACAATAGAGTCTGGCCCTGTGGCTTAGCGGTTAAGTGCGTGCGCTCCGCTACTGGTGACCTGGGTTTGGATCCCGGGCATGCACCGAGGCACCGCTTCTCCGGCCATGCTGAGGCGGCATCCCACATACAGCAACTAGAAGGATGTGCAACTATGACATACAACTATCTACTGGGGCTTGGGGAGATAAAGGGAAAAAAAAGGAGGAGGACTGGCAATAGATATTAGCTCAGAGCTGGTCTTCCTTAGCAAAGAGGAGGATTAGCATGGATGTTAGCTCAGGGCTGATCTTCCTCACAAAAAAAAGAAAGAACCTTATAGTAGTTTATTTCCCAACCCTGGCCTTTGTACTACTATTGTCATATATTTTATTTATACATATGTTATAAATCACACAATATCTTTTTATTATGGTTGTATTCACCACTTTTGGGTGTGATCTATATTTTACCATTAGACCAAGCTTGTTACTAGTGTTTTTCAAATTTCCTAGACTCTCATGACCTTTTTGTCTGCTTAATTTATAAGTCATTGAAAGAAGTATTAAAATCCTCCACTATGATAGTGAATTTGTCTGTTTTTTTCCCGTAATTTTGCAAATTTTTTTGAGGCTATGTTATTAGGAACATATAACTTTAGAACTTTTGCTGTTCTTGTTTGACTAGTGAATTAAACTTTTAATCATTATGCAGTGACACCCTTTATCTATGATTATGCTGTTTTTTCTTTTTGCCTTAAATTTTATTTTGACTGTTATTAATATAGCTACAACAGAATTTGTTAGTATTTGCCTAGTATATTATTTTCCATTTGTTTTTATAGTTTTATGTTTTGATTGTGTCTCTTTTAATAGCATATAGCTGGGTTTTATTTTTTAATCTAGCTTGAGAATATTTTTTGTAGCATTTAATCCATGTATATTTATCATAATTACAATAAACAATAGTTGAATTAATTTATACATCATATTTTGTACATTTCATTTGTCTCATCCTTTCTATGCCCCCACCTTTTTTTTGTGAGGAAGATTGGCCCTGGGCTAACATTCGTGCCAATCTTCCTCTTTTTGCCTGAGGAAGATTATCCCTGAGCTAACATCTGTGCCAATCTTCCTTTATTTTGTATGTGGGACGCCGCCACAGCATGACTTGACGAGTGGTGTATAGGTCCGCGCCTGGGATCCAAACCTGCGAACCCCGGGCCACTGCAGCAGAGTGCGCGAACTTAACCACTACACCACCGGGCCAACCTCTTTTTTTATTTTTTTTTACTTCTTTTGCATTAATTGAATTTTTTTCCCCCTCCATTTTTTTCTGTTTGGAAGATATGTTCTCTATCATAATTCTTTTGGTAATTATCTTAGAAAAATTCTATATGCTTAAATTATTGACGTCTAAAGTACATTAGTATTTTTACCCTCTTCTCAAACATTACAGGAAACTTGGAACACTTAAGCTCTCTTCCTGAGCCCAGGGAGTCTGTAAAATCTCAGGCTTTAGTTTACTAAGTTTGAGAAGACATCCTCAGGGTGATAGCCAACTTCAGTAGTCTGCTCAATTATTTGAATTCCTTCTTTCACTCTGTAGATTCCTTACTTTCTTGCCAGATCATTGAGGCGTTAAAAATATTTTATCTGGAAGTTTTAGTTGTTTTCAGTGGAAGAGTTGTTTAGTGTATCTAGTCTTTCGTGTTTCCAGAAATAGAAGTCTGCCTACTCTCTCTTAGCCTCAGTTTTCTTGTACATTAAATGGGGATAATAATAATTACCTCATAGGGTTGTTTTGAGGAATAAATAAAAAAATAATAAATCAGTTAATACAGTACTCATAAAATAGTTTAACTCAAATTTACATATACTGTATATATACATATATACATACACACACACAATGTATGTGTGTGTTTATATATTAAACACATTGCAAGCCAGCTTGTTCTCTGGACTAGCTCATTTTTGTGCAGACCTTAGAATAAATGTCCTCCTGCCATCTTTGATTAATTAAAGAACATCCTGACATTGTAAGGTAAAATTATTATTTGCAGCTACTGATCTGAATGAATCAGGATTTGGAGGTTCTTTTGCAATCAAAACAAAATAAAGAAACAAGTTGGGGGCCGGCCCCATGGCTTAGCGGTTAAGTGCGCGCGCTCCGCTGCTGGCGGCCTGGGTTCGGATCCCGGGCGCGCACTGACGCACCGCTTCTCCGGCCATGCTGTGGCCGCGTCCCATGTACAGCAACTAGAAGGATGTGCATCTATGACATACAACTATCCACTGGGGCTTTGGGGGAAAAAAATAAATAAATAAAAAATTAAAAAAAAGAAAGAAACAAGTTGGTTTCTGAGGCCAGTAGAACTCCTGATTTCCTTTTTTTTTTTTTACATTATCAGAATAGCTTCATTTTTCTCATTTACTGATCTTATACTAAGTAAATAAAAATTGAACTTATAAAATAAATTCCTTCTAATAAATATCATTTTATCTGTCTGATTTATTAGAATCTCATATAAACAATTGTTAGGGGCTGGCCCGGTGACATAGTGGTTAAGTTCATGCACTCCAGTGGCCCAGGGTTTGAGGATTCGGATCCTGGGCGCAGACCTACACACCGCTTATCAAGCCATGCTGTCGTGGCCTCCCACACACAAAATAGAGGAAGATTGGCACAGATGTTAGCTCAGGGACAATCTTCCTCACCAAAAAAACAAAAAACAAAAAACAATTGATAAGTATATAGGGCCTTAAGTCCTATAGGAGTTGAAAGAAGTCAGTGAGTTAAAGTAGTTGATGAAAGCTTCATGGATTTTGACTGAATTGTGCTGAAGGAGAGATGTCCTGGAGGTTTGGACCTTCATAGGGAAATCATCCCTTCCCATCTCTCACCCCTAACCACAGTTATTGATTCTGCTTGCCCTCCCTGACCCTGGGACCATGTGATTCCTGGAGGAAGTAGCTTTAATCTCTTCCCTTCCCAGCTGTCCTCCAGGTCTCCCTTTCAAGAGGGCTGAGTCCGTTTTGTAGTTCTAGAATGTAAGCTTCACTAATGTCATGTACTTGGTCTTTCAAAGAAGTCATATCTTTTTCTCTAAGGCAAACACCCTCAGTCACAGTTTACTCTGAGTGAAGCATTGTCCTAAGCATTTTACACCCATCATATAATTTACACCTTCCAAGAATCTCAGGCTGCTTGCTGCCCAGTCTCTCTCCTCCCCTTCTGAATTGTGAAACACTGTTCTATATTCACTGTGATAATTTCCTCACTTCCCACTCTCTCCTCAACCCTGGCTTCCACCCCATCACTCCATATCTACAGCTCTGGCTAAGGTCGCCAATGATTTCTGTGTTGTTAAATGCAATGAGCATCTTTCAGTCCTCACTTTACTTGACCTTTCATCATCTTTCCACATGGCTGAGCACTCTTTCTTTCATGAATCATTCTTCCCTTCACTTCTGTGACCTGTAATTTCTAGGCTTGGTTTCACCTCCCTCTCCCCCTTGTCATCTTTTCAGTTTCTTTCTTCTTACCCAGCAATTAAATGTTGAGTTTCCTTGAGGTTGAGACCCAGGCCCTCTCCTCTCTTTGCACTATACAGGATTCCTGGGCCATCTCATTCACATGCACAGCTTCGACTGCTGCCTCTGCCAATTTTCCCCAAGTTTGTATTTCCGGTTCAGACCCACATATCCAGCTGCCTGCTGGACAACTCAACTTGAATGTCTCAAGGGCACCATAAGCCAATGGGCCCCAAGTCACTCAGGCTCTTTCTCCTACAGCTGCTAATTCTCTTGGAGTCCTTCTCCTGGAGAATGGCTCCGTTAACCACCCAATTGCTCAAACCAGAACCTGGGCATCGTTCCTGACAAATTCCTCTTCTTACTACCCCACCCCACCCCATCTAATCTATTACCACGTCCTGTCAATTTTATCTCTTAAATAGCTCTCTGATCCGTTCACTTCTCTCTAACTCCCTCTATTCCCACCCCATTCCAAGCTAACATCTTATTTCACCTGGACCACAGTAGTAGCCTCCTAACTGGTGTACCTAAACTCATTTTACCACCTTCCCCCAAATCTATTTTTAGTTAGAGATCTCTTCTAAAAGCAAATCTTATAATAGCGGGTCCCTGCTTAAACTCTCAATGGCCTCCCACTGATTTTAGGATAAAAATAAAACATGTGAGACCCCACGTATCTCTCTACTCTCACCTGGTCCCTGGTTCCCTTTTATTCTGTTCCCTCCAGCCTCACTGGCTTTCTTCGTTATCTGCCACCACAGGACTTTTGCACATCCTGTTTCCTCTTTTATCTAGTTAGCTATCTTCATTCTTTAGTGCTCAATGCAAGCATCACCTTCCCAGGAAAATCTTACCTGAAATTCCTTATCACATCAGATCCCTCAGTTCTTATAACACCATGTTGCCACACTTAGCCATATTCGCCACAGTTGCAATTTTATATTTGTTAGTATGATTATTTGGTCATTGTCTGTGTTTCACACTAGACTGTAAGTTCCATCTGGTATTTCTCATAATTGCATCCCAGTACCTGACACAGTGCCTGGTTCACAGTGAGCACTCAACAAACATTTGTAGAATGAAGGATCAAAAAAGATAGGCACTATTTTTAAGATAGGTACTATTATTAACCTTATGTTACATATTGAGGAAATTGAGTCTCAAAGAGGTTAAGTAATGTGCCCAGCTAAGAAGTGGCTGAACCAAATTTGGAGCTGTCGTTCTGATTCCAGAGCCTGCAATGCTTAAGCAGCACTCTGCTTTCCCAAGTGGACCAAACACCAAAACCAGACTAACTGGCAGCTTTTTAAGGACATCAGTTCCCTGTAGCCACATCTGCATAGTTCTGGAAATCAAAAGCAGAAGACTGGAAATCAGAGCAGAATCCTAGAATCTTGGAGCTGGATGGGATTTAGAAATCCTCTGGTGGGAAGAAAAAATCTGTCCAGAGTCACCCCGCAAGTTGGTGGCAGACTTAGGGTTAGAACTTCTAACTCCAAACTCAACACTTTACACCCTGAATTCCATATATCCACCCTGCCTCCTTTCCCAGGACAGGAGCTTAGTTCAAGGTCACAGGTTCAATCTGCCAAGAGCAGTGACCTCTGAACATTTTTGACTGTGGTCAGTTTGTGTTAAGGAAGAGGGGAATGGAGAGCAAGAGATCTCTGCATCCACCTATTACCACTTTCCAGAACAAAAGAACTCTGTGCTATCAATTAGGGGCTATTCCACAAGCAAATTTAGAGGGATCCCTATACATCTGCTCTAGCAGGAGTGTGGCTGCTTCAGATTTGAACCTCACAACTTGTTCTTCCGCAGGCACAGATCTAAACTGCTAAATCCATTAAGTGCATTATCTTTTCTAGTGTATACAACTCCACGAGGGAGGTTGTATTAAGCCCACTTTACAAATAAAGAAATTGAGGCTTAGAGAGATTGAGTAATTTATCCAAAGTTACAGCATCTATAACGGACAGAGTGGAGACCAAAATGCTCTAGGTGTAGCCTCTTAACTACTATACTAAGCTCCTCCAAAGACAAACGAACAGCCATGCATAAACGTCCGAAAGTCTAGTAATTGGAAATTCGTTCCTTTCACTACTGTTTGCCTAGTACATTTTTCATTTCATTTTAAAAACTAGTTTAATAAAAACAAACATGAAGTATTCTGTATGTTCAGATATGGAAAGATACATAAATAAGGCAAAAAAAAAAAAAAAGCTTGGTAGACTATATATGATCCCCTATATGTACTAAGAAGTACATATGTACCTCTGGAAGGATACATAATAAACCATTAATCTGTTGGGAGTGGGCCTGGGGAGGCCATAAGTAGGAAGCAGCCTTTTACTCTTCTTGCCTCTACTTCATGAGCAATTATTACTTGTATAGTTTTCTGAAACTTGAAACATATACTATAAATGTAAATATACATCAATTCACAGTGTAGTTAACCAAAAACCCACCACAAACTAATCTGATTCAACACTAGCAGCAATTTAATCCCCATATTCATACTCAAACCGACACCCATGACAATGAAAGCAAAGTAAGAGTGGTAAAGCAATGCAGACCCTGGAATCTGATCAGGTTTCAAATCCCTGGTTCCACCATTTACCAGCTTATGATTTCAAGTAGGTTATTTAACCTCTATGAACCTCAGTTTCCTCATCTGTGAAATGGAGACAACCCTGCCTCACAGGATAGTGGTAAGGATAAGAGACATAATGCATGTCAAGCACTTAGTGCACAGCTTGGAAGATAGTCGCAGTCAATAGGGCTGGTAGCCATTATTATGCACTGATAACAATGGTGCATTGTTTCCCCATCACAGGATTTCCAACTATGCTCATGCTTGTGTGATTGGAGATGTGAGTTGCCCTGAGTCAAGGGTCAGTCAGGTTTGTGGGTAGAAAAAAGGGCTAATGGCCTTTTATTTTTTCAATCTGTTTGCCATCCATGAGGCTTCCAAGATTTCCAGCTATACTTTAAGAATTATTAGCTATTTGTCCTGAGGAGAAAATTAGGCTTGTGAATCTTTGGGGGTGGGGAGGCTTGAGGACTAGATGGTTCAAGCTGCTTTTCTTTGGTTTAGTTTCATTCTTCATCCATCCCCCACCTCCAACCCCCAGTCAGGAAGCTTACAGAGCTTACAAAGTTTGATCAACCACAGGAATTTTTGCAGGTCGGGTTGACCCAAGGTAGAACCCAAGGGCTGGAACCACTGTGGGACCACAATCCCTTAACCAAAATTCTGAAATCCAAAACACTCTAAAACCAAAAGCTTTTTTGTAAGTCTAAGGTGAACAAACTCATTTGGAGGAAGACCTTGAACTGCCATGAGGCTATTTAATGTCTTTATTGATGACACTTGGGATGACTAGTCATACACTTTTCTGAGGAAATATTGATGTGCTTGATTATGTGGTGCTGCCCTAGACCTCACTAAGGATTTTACATAATATGCAGTAGATGCACCATATTACCTTGTTATCATCTGAAAAATTTTGAATTCTGAAAAAATCTGGCTCCAAGGGTTTCAAATAATGTACTGTGAGCCTGTCTTTCCACACAGTCTCTTGAGTCTCCGTTGTCCACAGCCCAGCTTCTTTCTATCATTCATTGGTTGGGTCATCTGTGAGGGCAGACAAACCCAGCTAAGACTCAGGCCTCAGGGCCCTATTGGAAACTCAGCACCACGGACAGCAACACATCCTGGGGAACTGCCAAACAAATTTGCTAACATCTTGGATTTGGTTTTCCTGCATGTAGAGAGAGGTTGACACAATGCAGCTTGCCTGAGAAATGCAACCATAGTTTTCTAACAGTAAAACACAAAGTATAGTGGTGGGGGTGGGGGGACAGTTTCCTCTGTCTAGGCAGAGGAAATAAATGTGTTTCTTATCTTTTTCCTCCAGCTGGTTCCAGGCTCTACTCCTCTGACATTACTAAAAGCCTGGCAGGTACTTTGAATGTTTGTTTCCATCAAGTTTTCTTGCCTTTCTAATCTGCAAACACTTCTGGCTGGTTTCCTTTCCTTAATGTTCTGTGTTGCCTAGCCACTGGATTTTCCCAGCCTCCCTTGCCCAGCAACGAGGTAACTAGGAGGAGACCTTGTTAGAAGTGGACAGAAAGTTCCCAATGGACTCCTGCCAGCCCTGGTCACTCTAATAAAAGGGAGGCGAAGTAAGCCACAGGTTCTCACTGTTGTTCGTGCTCAGCTTATCATTAGGTCCCTGAGGAGGAAAAGAAGGGCAACAATGAGGTGGTTTCCTTCACTAGTAAGTGAAGTTATATCCAGGCTTAATGAAAACAATGCCTCAACTGGTGAGCAAAAGGTCACAGTATGTTAGAGCTGCAGGGGACGTTACAGCTTATATGCTGGAGGCAGTAGAAGCAGAACGGTTGCTTTTCTTTATTCAGCAAATATCTATCAAGTGTCTACTTATGTCAGGCACAGGCTAGATACTAGGGATAAAAAATAGAGCCCCATCCTCCTCCCTGAAGCTCAGAGTTGGGTGGGAGACAGAGACAAGGAAGATTTAAAAGTACAGTGTGCTGAGTACTGTGGTAGGGAAAATACAGGATATTACAGGAAGCCAGTGGAGAGGAATCCAACCCAGGCTAAGGAGTCTAGAAGACGTCCAAGGAGGAAACCCCTGAGCTGAGATTTTAAGGATGTGTGGGTAGGTGCAGTAGAGTATTTCAGGGAAGCAGAACAGCACATGAAGTGGCAGGGTACTGTGAGACAACTCAGACTTGTCACCTTTTTGTATTTAGATGTACTCGGCCTTATTCCACAACTAAAATAATCCTGTCTCTGATGACCAGGTCCATGTCTTATATCTCCATGTACCCCCAGAACCTATTCTGTTGCCTGAATACAATTAGTGCTTGATCAATGGTTATCAGTGATAATGGTTGTAAGGCCTCACATCAGAACACATGCAGATGTTTTCACAGGAGAAACCAGAATGGTACAGTGGAAACTTAGATACTCTCACTCTCTGCCTGTAATACTTGATGGGCTGCCCTAAGCAGGAACTTTGGCCTGAGGGCTCCAGCAAACTGCAGAAATTGAAATTGCTCCTGACTTCCCATGGTTGAAAGTTCTAGGGGAAAGTGTGTGGCCAAGCCCTCATTTTCTTGAGAAGATTTAGTTAGAGTCCCAGCACCTTATTTAGTCAGCTCATTGACACTGGGAGAATTCTGTGGCCTCTGTGAGCTGCTGCTCTTCTACCCACAAAAATAGAGCTTGTTCCTGGTTACCTACCTCAGGGGCATATTATGAGCGTAAAAGAAGGGTAATTAGATTCACAGCAAGCCCTTTGAAAACACGAAACATTGCTCATATTATAAGCATCATTCTACTGGATCAAGAATCAGAGAGTTCAGACTCCCCTACCAACCAGCTGTTGGCCTTGACCAACTCTTCTCTCATTTCTTGCCTTGGGTAGATTCAGTGGGGTAGAGGATAGACTCCACAGATGACCCTCACAGATCGCACATTGTTCCATGATTTTTTTTTTAATGCTTTGGTTTATAAACTGGAAGCCTTAGGCAGACTTTGTAAACTGTGTTCTGGGTGTTAATCTCATGTTTATGTCATAACTCATCTCCATTGGTACCAAAGCTCCCAGCATTGGCTGATGAATTGCAGCAGACATAGATCTAGTTGTCCCTGGCAAATTGCAGTGGCTTCAGTCCAGAGAGGTCCTTCTTGGCTGGAGCCTTGAGGACTGGGGAGTGGCCAGGCGGCTGGGAGAGAGATTCAAGTTGCAAGCCCAGGGAAAGGCTTTCCCTAGATGTAAGCATCATTAACTGCAGAAAATGGTTTCTGTAACAGTGGGGCAATCCACTTCAGCTTAACAGGAACCTTGGTGAGTGAAAAGAATTAATTTCTTACCAGGTTGCTGTGTTGTCTCTCTCTCTCTTTCTCTCTTCTTCATCCTCTCTTCTGCCCACTCTTTATCTTGCCTCATTACTCATTCACTTTCTCCTCTCACAGCTCCCTGACCATTCTCGGGGCTCCAGTTCTCCTGCATCACTTCCCCTTTCCTCCCCAAGCTGTCTCCTCCACCTCTTCCTTCTGTCTCGCCATCCCGACATTATGTTTCCCACTCTCTGCATCCTCCCTGCTGCTTTCTTCTTTACCCTCCTTTTTTCCGTGAGGGCTTCAGTCCACCCAGCTGTAAGGAGAACATAACCCTTTAGAAATGTGACCTCATTTACTAGAATTCTCCCACTGCAGGAGGCCAGGGGTAGAAGTCACCCCCCAACCCTACCATTATTCCTGCTGGGAGTGATGAGATTGAGAGAAGAGATGAGTCTTCAAAGGGCACCTAACATACCAATAGCTCATTCAGTAAACACTTATTTAAGTTTTAAAATAATTTTAAGGTAATGCATGTACCTGGCAGAGAATTTAGAAAATACAGGAAAGAAAAAAGAGGAACATTTAAATGAACCATAGTGGCCTCTGCCCAGAGGAAACTCTTAATACAGTTTTGCTTTAATTCTTCCTAGGATGTTTTTCTGGGCTTTTTTGTGTACTCGTGGTTATATTGTATGTACAATCTTATAACCTACTTTTTTCCACTTCATATTATAACATAAGCAGTTCCCTCATGGTATTGTAAAGTCTAAAAACATTATTTAAATTTTCTTACTCTTTGCCTGCCCCGTTTTTTGGACATTTATAGGTGTTCAAAATTTTCTGTAACAATAATTAATACTGTGATGGCCAGTTTTATGCGCAAAGCTTATATGGTCAGCGTGGTGCAGGGTCGAAGAGTGAGGCCTTGGAGCCTGGCTGGAATCTGGGTTTACAAGCCATATAACCTGGGGTAAATTTTGTGTCTCGGTTTTCACATCAGTACAATAGGGATGAAAATAGTACCTCCTCACAGGTTGTTGTTGGAATTAAATAAGACGATTCATCCAAAGCAGTTAGAATAGTGCTTGGCACATGGTAGTTACTCAGTAAATGTTACCTATTAGTGTTGCCTTAGGATAGATTCCCAGGTGTGTATTTACTTTGGCCCTTTATACTTGGTGCCAAATTGCTTTCCCACAAAGAACAAACCTGTATTGACACACCTACCATGATTGAACTCGGGCCTGCCTGATGCCAAGGGTCGTGCTCTTTCTCCTGGCCTCCCCCACAACACCTCCTCAGGCAAGGGCTAGGAATCCCTGCAATAATTGTTTTCTTAATGTAGAAGAAATGGATTATCGTTAAGACTAAGCGAAACAGTAGAGAAAGCATCTAGCATAATGCCTGGCACCTATTAAATTATTTGAGAATGAATACAAATTATATTGTGTAGTGAATGCCTACTTCACAGATTTAGTAGATGATTCATTGAGATGATACTTATAAAACTCTTAGCCCAGTTCCTGGCATATGGCAGGCACTCAAAAAAGTCTATCGTCTATCTATCCATCTATCCATCTGTTTATCTCTCTTTCTGTCATCTATTGTACTTCTGTCTCATTAATTCTCCAGTACCCAACCTGGCATGATGTGCCTTCACTACCCTCCTTGTTAACATTCTTTGTGTGTGTGTGAGGAAGATCAGCCTTGAGCTAACATCCGTGCTAATCCTCCTCTTTTTGCTGAGGAAGACTGGCTCTGAGCTAACATCCATTGCCAATCCTCCTCCTTTTTTTACCCCCAAAGCCCCAGTAGATAGTTGTATGTCATAGCTGCACATCCTTCTAGTTGCTGTATGCGGGATGCGGCCTCAGCATGGCCGGAGAAGCGGTGTGTCGGCGGGCGCCCAGGATCCGAACCCCGGGCCACCAGTAGTGGAGCGCGCGCACTTAACCGCTAAGCCACAGGGCCGGCCCCCTTGTTAACATTCTTATTGACACAGGAGAGCCCTGTCGTTACAGTGTGATCAGGGCACAAGGTTTGTGCTGGACTACCAGTTTTGGGAGCTAGAGGGAGAGGATTGAATACCAAGATGTGAAAGAGAGATGGGACATAGGCTGCAGTGGAACCAAACGTGTACTTGCTATGAGCCAGGGCCTTATGTGGGTGCCCCAGATGCTGCTGGGACCACAGGTACCAGGGATCAAGAAGCTGATAATTGCAAGTAGCTTGGCCCCTGAGGACTTATCCCTTGTCCCTTTTGTGTGTGTGTGTATGTGTGTGTGTGTGAGGAAGATCAGCCTTGAGCTAACATCCCTGCCAATCCTCCTCTTTTTGCTGAGGAAGACTGGCCCTGGGCTAACATCTGTGCCTATCTTCCTCCACTTTATATGGGACGCCGCCACAGCATGGCCTGACCAGTGGTGCATTGGTGCACGCCCGGGATCCAAACCCAGGTCACCAGCAGCGGAGCACGCGCACTTAACCACTACGCCCAGGGGCCGGCCGCCCTTGCCCCTTTCTCACACACACACACACACACACACACACACACACACGCACACATCCCTTCCAAGGCAGAAGAGAAGAGCTCTTGGCAGTGGGAAACAGCAGCCTGAGTGTCTCATCTTCTCCCTGGAGTATGTCATTTTCCTCTCTGCTGGCACACCCTGCCAGTGCTGCATCACCACAGCTCTTCCCTCCCCTCGCCCCTTTCACTCTCGGATCCCCTTATCCCAGCTGAGTCAGGCCAGGATCTTCAAAAGGAACGTCAGAAAAAGTAAGGAAAAACAAAAGGGAAATAAACAAAGAAAGCACGTGAAAATCCTCAGCCTTTGAGTTAGGCAAGTACAGGTTTCTGACCCGCTAGAAAATTTGGGGCCCTGAGTCTTTCCAATTCCACCTGAGTGGGGATGTACATCCAGAGAGGCTTTTTTTACATTTTGAGGATGTTTCCCCTTGTTGCTTTTTCTGCTCTCCATTAAATGTCCCAAACCCTTGGACAATGACGGAGATGAGTAGGGTTGCTGGGAAGAAAGTGGAAAAGACTCAGCTTTGGCATCAGACAGACCTGGCTTCAAATCTTGCCTGTTAATTGCTGAATGTATGAATCTGGCACATGAACTTAACCTCCATGAGCCTTGATTAAAAACAACCTAATTGAATTGTTTTGAGGATCGAAAGATAAAAGTGTTTGACATAGAGTAGGCACCCTGAATGGGTTTCTCTTGCTTCTCCTGAGCTGGAGAATATAAAAAGAACTCCAGTTTCTCTAGGAACATTTTCTTAGCATCAATAGCCCTTTTGCCTTCCAGCTTCCTGCCTCCCCAGACTCTGATCTGGGGAGGAGTGAAGGGTCATCTCTCTCATCTGCACATCAGACACACAGACACATGCAGCAGGGAGGCATAAGGCAAGTGTCTTCCTACACACAGAGGGAGAAAAGTCTTTTCTTCTCTAACTCAGAAAGTCACCCGGGGGACAAGCACACACTACCCTACACACACACACACACACACATGCAGGTGGGAGCAGACCCTGGCTCCTGGATGGCAGCTCCTCAGAGGGCTCCAGGACAGGGCCTTGCAGGAGTTTGGGACCCACTCTGCAGTCTCAATTCAGGGTGAAGGTAAGGAAGACCTCACCCTGCAGACCCCACCTGGCTGCAGCTTCAAGGGCAGGAAAAAGGCAGGATCATGCCTCAGTGTCATTTCTTTTTCCTTTGGCTTTGATTTTCTTTGGTGTTGATCTCTTCCAACTATTTTTTCCAAGTTGGACCTTACATAACTTCTCTGGGACTCATTTTCCTCATCTGTAACCTGGGAATGATACACACGTATGAGAATCAAATGAGATAATGGCTGAGCAAATGCTTCAAAAGCTGTAGAGTACAAGGCAGATATAAAGCATCCTTGGTCTTCCACTCATTTTCATTTCATCATTGCATCTGGTGAAAGACCTGGTCAGTCTGCTTGCCACTGCTGATAATTCCCTCCCCCACACCCTCACACATATCCCTGCTCTGGAAAAGTGAGAAAGTGCCAACAGTACAGTTTCCTCCGCCAGTGAGCAAATGCTCACATTGCCCTGAGGCAGCCTGTGGATGCCAGAGTTGATACTGATGGAGTTCCGAGCTGTGCAGTCTGCGGTTGCTGTGTTCCTCCACCTTATGCTCTGGTTCTGCCTCTCCAAGTTGCAGTAACTCACCCATTCCCGGGCTTTAGTGAGCCTGTGCCTGGCGAGAAAGAGGAAAATTGGGCAGGACTGGTGCTGAGAATGCTCCTCATCTTCTTTCCCTGGCATGAATCGATGTGTTGCTAAAGAAATTGCCTTTGCGATTCAGTTTTGCAATCTCCTATGGAGAGAAGTGGGCAGCTGTGGTAATGTACTTCCAAAGCCTCCAAAGATGCTCCTATGGGGAGCATCTCTTCCAACGTGTGGCCTATTGATACAGCAAGTGAAGCAGATCTCCCCACATTTGATGCTGATTTACATTCTCTGGGGAACACTGTGAGCAAATCAACCTCTTGTAGAAAGAGCTAAGAGTTTGTTCATGAAAGAGCTTATGAAGGGAAGTCCCCAGGTGGAAAGAGATTAGCAACTGGAGCTGACTCCAATGAAAACAGAGCCCACCATGTTAGATTCTGCTTGGGGGATGCCAGAGAAGTAGAAGCAGAAGAAGACACGAAGGCATCTCCTCCAAGGTTTTCACCCAGTGCCTTCTCTGTCCCTTCTCTATGGACCTTGCTCTAGTTCCAGCTAGGACATCTGCAGCCTCCTCTAGGAAGGCTTCCAGGGCTGCTCTGCCCTGCTGAGCTCTCCTGGCCCAAGCCTGGACCTTTCCCTTTTCCATTCAGGCAATCAAGATAAGATGGAAGGTTTTTTTTGGCTTAAGAAAATTTCCTAGGAACTAAAGAAAGAATAAAATTGAAATGAAAAGCCTATAATCTGATGGATTTATGGCACCCAGCAGCATTACCCAGGGTTAGCAGAGTTCACTCCCCTCCAGATGCCCTCTTGTAGGTAGCATCAGCCTCCCAGAAGCAGGAGGCCCCAACAGTATCCTTGACACCCTCTTCCCCACAACCAATCACTCCACTCTGTTCTCCCCTAGAAGTGTCTCAAACCCATCCTCTGTTCCCCATCCTGCTGACTCTGCCTTCTTCAGGTTCTCACCATTTCTTCCCTGGACTCTGCTGTAGCTTCCTCACCAGTCCTCCAGCCTTGTCTCTTCACTCCAGTCTTTCTACCCATGATTTCCTCCTCTCCTGGTGGATCTCCATCATTTCTGGTGAGTGTCTCATCCTTTAATAAAACTCAGCTCAAATGGCACCTCCTCCAGAAAGCCTCCTGGGACTTCCCCAGGCAGAACTAATTGTTTCCTTCTCTGTGCGCTTTTCACTTATCCTATGATAGCATTTATCTCAATGTGTTGGAATTGCTGGTTAGCGTGTCTGTTTACCCCACCACCCTTTATGGCAGCTGCTTCAAGGACACAGACTATGGCTTATAATTTGTATTCTCAGGGTCTGGCAGGGGGGCTGAACTTCATTACACAGCAGGAAATACTTGATGGAGAAAGGAAGGGAGGGAATGAAAAATGGAATGGAAACTTTACATAGTTATAGATTATGCAGTCCCTGAGCCACCTCCTATATTTTGTGAAGGAAAAAAGGTAATTTTCCTAAAAGAAACTCTTACTGCTGCATTAGCATTAGCGCCCCCCCCCACCCCGTTCTCTGTCACATATTTTACATGGTGTTGATTGCCCAACAGTTTCTTCAAAGCTACTGAGGAAGCATAGAATCCTAAGGAAGCAAAGGCCCAGGGAGATGAGACGACTGCCTAAGGCCCCACAGCCAATTAATGACAAAGACCAGATTAGAACCCAGGTTTCTCGGTGCCAAGGCCAGGGCCCTTGACACAATACCCATGACCTCTCTTCAAGTTTTCCCTCCAGGCAACAGCATATAATTATCAACATTAGTATTTGGAATTTATATGCGGCTTTTGCTTCACTGGCTTTTTTATTATCCTTTTGATTAGTAATTCGGTATGCAGCCTAGGCGTGGAGCAAAGCCAGGGTAGGGAGGGGAGAAGCAGAGGGAGGCCAAGGCCAAGTACGGGGCTGTGAGCCTCAGTGAGAGGGAGGCCAGAGGGCAGCAAATATGCAAGAGGGCCCATAGACTCAAGGGACGGTGTCTCGTGTATGTGTTGGAGGTGGGGCGGGGGGTGTCTGTGCAGATGCTGTATGGGCCTTGGATGAGTGCTCCAGGAGTCTTCCTTGCATCAGGGCTTACATTCTAACGGGGCAGGAGCAAGAAGAGCAAGAATTTTTTTTTTTTTTTTGTGAGGAAGATCAGCCCTGAGCTAACATCCATGCCAATCCTCCTCTTTTTGCTGAGGAAGACTGGCCCTGAGCTAACACTGTGCCCATCTTCCTCCACTTTATGTGGGACACCACCACGGCATGGCTGGAGAAGCGGTGCTTTGGTGCGCGCCCGGGATCTGAACCTGGGCCGCCAGCAGCGGAGCGCGCGCACTAAACCACTACGTACGCCACGAGGCCGACCCCACAAGAATATATTTAATACCCAACAAGTTAAACACCAATGCCAGCCCTGAGACAGACCGCAAGGCTTAGGGAGTTCTCTGCCCAGCCTTGAAGAGGAGGAGACCCAAACTCCAAGACAGGGGCTTCTGGCTCCTACCGTGCATGCGAGGTGCTAAACGGAAAGCCTCCAGATGCCCCATGTCATGTGAGAGTGAGGGGGTCCCAGAGCCCACCATTCAGTGTGCTACGGCATCCTTGGATGGGGCGAGGGAGGACTTCCACTGCCAAAGCCTGGTTCCCAGTGCCTCCTTCCATCCCCAGCCCCAGCTTCAGCTTGCTCTGGGGTTTACTTTGCAGGCCCCTAATTTGCCTTCAGAAAACGAGAGTACTCTCCCCTCCCGACCTCCTGGTACTGTGGTAAGACTCCAGACCTTGTGGGAGGCTTGAAAAATAGCTTCATCCACTTGTAACACTCAAGATGAGGATACCCCATGCTGAAAAAGGTAACTGGGGTAACATCATGAGCAGCACAGCAGAGGGGACAAAGCAGCTGGAACCCCTGGGCTCAGATCCGAGGTCTCCTTCTGCGAGAACACTCACCTGCTAAGGGCCTATTTGGGGCCTATGTGTCACACATGTCATCTCACCTTGTCCTCATGTGATGCCTATGAAGAGGATACAGCTCCCCCATTTTGCTGATGAAAAACCAGGGGCTTTGAGAGGTTAGACAGGTAATAAGTCAGACACCAGGACCAAAACTTAGGCCCATGGTCTTTAAAGCCTGTCCACTGCCCAGCACAGCAGTGTTATCTCCAAATCAAGAGATTTAATCTCTGTGAGCCCAGCGTCTTCATGTGTAAAATGGGGGGGGGGAGGAGATACATATATATACATATATGTATATGCCTCATAGAGTTGTTAAGAAAATTAAATAAGATTATATTGGTTAAAAACAAAAACCTGGCACCGTGTCTGGTATATAGTAGGTGCTCAATAAATGCTTTTTGTTTGCTTGTTTTTCTTTTTAGAGCAAATCAGTACTAAAACTTAGGGCTTGGGAACCTGGGGGCTCCAACCTGGGGGCTCCAAAATGCTTCAAGAAGCCCGAGGGCCGCCCATCGCTTCTGGGGGAGCGTGGGAGTACAGCAGGGAAGAAGGGCTGAGAGAGGAGACTCGGCTCCAGGAACCAGAGAAACCGGTTCCAGCTGCGCGCCCCTCGCTCTGCCGCCTCCTCTGGGCTCCTCCGACTTTCCGCCCCGCCCCGCCCCGCCCCGCCCCGGAGCTGGGTCCGGAGTGCCTGGTGGGCTGAATCCGGAGCGTGGAAGGGAACACGGAGCACGGAGGCGAGAGGGAGGCGGCGGCGGCGGGAGTGGGGAGGAGGGGGACCCTCCTCGCTGCTCTCCCAAGTCGGCGCGGAGCCGCCTCCGGCCGGGCTGAGGGCTGTGCGGCGGCGGCGGGGCCCGGCCAGGATGCGGGGCTCCCGGGACCTCGCCGGGCAGGGCGGGCGGCGGCGGGCGGCGGGCGGGAGCTGTCCGCGGTGCTGAAGCGGCGGCGGCGGCGGTGGCAGGGGCCCGGGGCGGGGAGCAGAGGCGCCCGCCTGGGAGCTCCACCGCGGCCGCAAGGCGCCGGTGCCGCCGTCGTTCGCCGGCCCATGCCGGGCCCCCAAACCCCGCGGAGAAGGCGGGACCGTCCTCGGCGGGACAGGTAAGGGGCCGTCTGGGGCGTAGCGGGATCGCAGAGCTAGGCGCCGAGCCGGAATTGAGCTGGGGAGGGCGGTGGGACCTCTCTCAGGGATGGGAGGCACTGACTCCCTGCTGGCCTCACCTTACGCGCTGCCAGAGATCGCGCCAAGTCCATCCCTACCCCTCACCCTACAGGCTGGGGATGCTGGGAAGGGCCTGAGAGACTGGGGCCCAGACAGGCATCTGGGCACTCTGACCCCACACCACCAGGCCTTGACCCGGACCTCAGCAAGCTCTGAGACACCCTGCCCACAAGGAACGTTGATGAGACTCTGGTACCCCAGTCCCCATCAGGGCTCTGCTACACTAGGGAAATCTGAGCCAGCTTCACTAAGCTCCCCCTCTCCTCCCCTAAGACTGTTCATCTGTGGGCTGTGGCCCACTCCCCTCAAGATTTCTTTGCACTGGAAATGGCCCTTGGGCCAAGAGATGTGCCAGGCCCGTTAGGACGGATTAATCCATTTCTCCAGGGAAGGAAGGAGGTACCAGAAAATACCTCCATTTTTTCCTGTGGCCCTCTTGACTCTCATGGAAGGAGGCTGGTTTTGCATCACACTACTTGGTGCATGAGGGCAAAGAGTGGGGAAGCTGCGTCCTGTTTTCTATTTTGTGCCTGAATGCTGTTGACCCTAGACAGAGCGTCCATTTGGAGTTCTTCCTCTTTTTGGCAAGAGTGTGGTGAATGAGCTCATTCAGGCCTGCAAAGTGCTTCCAGTTCTTTGGAGCAGAGTTCTCTGAGTGGCAGAATGTAGCAATCAAAGTAAAACTGCATAGAGGAAAACTGGCCTCTCGCTGTGGCTGACCACTGCTTTATCCCCATCCTCTCAACCCAGCACAACTTCCCCACCGCCAGTGGTAGAAAGAGCACTAGACTAGGAGTTCCTGGTTGGGCATTTATTGGCTTTAGGCCAGTTATCCGAGCTCTCTGAACCTCGATTTCCTCATCCCTAAAGCGGGGATAAGGTAGCTGCTCTGCTCACCTCAGGGAATTGCCTTGGGACTCAATGAAACAACGTTTGTCAACTGTCAAGGTTTGTCAACTGTACGTCACCATACCAGTGTGAGCTGCTGTCACTGTTCCCATCCACCAGCCAGGCCTGCCGACAGTGACTTGATCATTGTCACCCCTACCCCCTTTTCTCCCAGCCATGGCTCACTTTGTCCTGGCCTCCCTGGGGTTCCAGTGTCAGTGAAGGCCAACTTACAAATCTTGAGGGGCCAAAAGGGTTCCCTTCCCCCTTCTCCTCTCCCATCATCACCTATGGAAGACAGTATAGGGTGCGAGTCTGACTCACAGTTTTTATTTTTATTTTTTTCCCCAAGGATCACAGATGTGGGGAAACAGCTCCTTGAAGGCAAGGATTGTGTGGTTTTCATCTCTTTGCCTCCCTCCACACCCCCCTTCCCCCATAGCACCTGGAAGATAGTAAGGACTCAGTAATTGGGTGTAAAATAAGAGAATGAAGTGTTAAAATATCTCAGAATAAAAGCATTTGACTGCAAGTCAAGAGCCCTGTGTTCTGGTCTCAGATCTGCCACTGAGTGTCTTAAGCAGGTCACTTCCCCTCTGATGGTTCAGTTTTCTCGTGTGTAAAAGAAGAGGGTTGGACTAGGTGAGTTTTAACATTCCAAGCCCTGATGTTCTGTGGGGCCTTCTGAGTGCTGTCCTGAGCCCACAAATCCCTCAGTTCTCCTTGAGCACAGGATAGCAGTTTCATTAACCTGGTTAGAAGAGTAAGTTAATGTCCTTTTAGTAAAGAACTGGATTTTATGAATGGAGAAGAAGGGAGCAATATGAACCAGAAAAAGCCATTTATATTTCTAGTGTTTTCTTAAGATCCCCCTCTTGTCCTTATTTCCCTGGGAAAGCCATGAGTGTGTACAGAGTTGCTGAGCAGGGAGGGCCCCTGCCTCCAAGACAAGAAGCCAGGAAAGCACTCCATCCTAAGATCCCTTGTGAGTAGCCAAGGGCCCGGGACCCAGTCCTTGGCCATCTCCTCCCAAGGACCCTGCCTGGCAAGATCCCCCTCCTAAGAAGACTGGAGGAGGGGACAGTCAAGAAAGATCCATCCCCAAGGAAAGCTTTTTCTATATAAAAACAAAATGAGCTCTAACAATAATTTTCCTCAACTGTGGCAGGCCAAGCCGATGTTCAGAAAAACCTTAGCTAATTGGTAGAGCTGGGTAGAGCTGAATAAGCCACGCCAGTGACTTCTCCGACTTACCCCGCAAGCGCCCAGGCAGGGTGGGGGACCAACACCCCCACCCTATGTCAGCACTTTCTGGTTCCCAGCTGTTGGTGCAGCACTGGCGAGAATCAGCTCTCCAGAGTTAATGGACAGTCACTAACCCTCATAACAAAGTGATGGCAGCAGCGGCGGCAGCAAGCATAGAGAGGGGCGTTATTTTCTGCCAGACTGGTCTGTGGGGATGCTGGCCTGCTGCTGGGACTAGAACAATGCACCATTCCTCCTTCTGCAGCTGTCTGGGTGAAAACCTCACCCCCAGAGCTCTCAGGGTGCAGGGCATCTCTGGTCACCCAGTTAAACACATCTGGCTCCTCTCCCAACCAGGGAAAACTACCCATGGGCTACTTCTTGTGTTCCCCTCCTGCCCCCCCTGCTGAGGCTCCTACTCTGACCCTCTCTGCAAGGCCTTAAAGGGAAGAAGGGAGTCAACCCTGGCAAATGATTGGCTGATCTTGGTTATCTGGGGCTGGGGGCGGGGAGGATCTGAGGAAGAGGAAGAGAGAAATGTGACACGGCCTGTGTGTGTGTGTGTGTGTGTGTGTGTGTGTGTGTGTGTGTCAGAGAGAAATTGAAACATTGAAATACACACATGCATGTCCCTTCCCCTGGGTGGCACACACAAAATGACAGAGGCAGAGAATAAGAGAATATCTGGAGACATCTACACATTATTAATTACCTTCAAGTTCAAAGGCCAATTCATCTGTGCATCCTAGAGGGACTTCCAGTCCCAAAGTACACCACTCCAGGGAGAAAGAAGCAGAAGGAACAGCCTTCATTTTGAGAAGGAGAAACATCCCAGTTCTCTAAACCTTTGGCATTTTCCAACCCCTCCCCTTCTCAGGGGCTCGGTGGGCATCCTGCCTGGAGCAGACTCCCCTCTACTGCAAGTCAGGGGACAATAAAAACTGATCTCATCCCTGCTCTTTGTATCCAGGTCCTCTCTCCTCTTGCCTGCTCCCTATTCTCTCTTCTCCCTCCTCGCTGCAGCGGCCACCACCACCACCCTCCCAAGCAAACCAAGCAGGGAGTGAGGGCCCGATGCTCTACCTCTACATTCGGTGTGTTATCTTCCACCATTAGATGCGCTGTTTGCTTCTAAGTGGAAATGAGCTGCTTCAGTGGAGAGACAGGTTGTTTCAGCAAGAATAGAGATTTGATTTCCACTTGAAAATGGACTAATTTGAGTAGTGGTGCCACCATCCCAATCTTCCCAGCGGTTTTCACATTTGTCAGCCACAAGCCCATCCTCTAGGAGGTGGATTATGCTGTGAGGGAGAGGCCAGTCCAGCAACAGCCCATGGGAGCCCAGGGTGGCAGTGGATAGAAAAGAGGGTAGACTGATGTTCGCAGGAAGACAGCAGCTTAGAAGCTTCCCCGGGCAGCAGAGAAGTATTCTAGCTGTTTCTCTCTCTTTCCTGGGTTCCCTCCTCAGCCGTCTTCTCTCCTCTGCTCTTCTCTTCTCCTTCCTCTCCATAGGTCCTTTGATAATTCTCAAATCTATCTTCAGCCCTGACCACTACCCAGGGCTTCAACTCCATACACCTAATGGCCAGACAGAGTTTCCACTCTAGTATCCCAAAGACACTTTAAGACCAAACTCATCCACTTCTCCTTCCCATCCTGCTCTTCCGTGTGTGTGTGTGTGCGCCTGCGCGCGCGCGCGCGCGCGCGCATGCGTGATTTCTCCAGTTTGGTACTTGCTGGGACTTTTCAATCTAAATATTCTTTTTTTTCTTTCCAGCTCAGGAAACACTTTCTGCTTCTGCTCCTTTAATATTATTCTCCTCGAGTCTCTCTGTTGTCTTTCTGAAACTCCTATTGGATGGATGTTGGACCTCTGCAACTCTCTTCCATGTCTCAACTTTCTTTCATATGCTCCATCTTTTTGTCTTTTTGCTCTATGTCATGAGGAATTTCATTAACTTTTTCTTTTACATTAAGAAGTTAGTCTTTGTGTCCATTCTATTATCCAGTCTCTCCACCGAAGTTTTGAAAATGTAGACAATTATTTTCAATTTCCAAAACTCTTTCATGTTCTTTGATTGCTCCTTTTTTGTGGCAGCCTATTCTTGTTTTATGGATGCAATGTCCTCTTATATCTCTCTGAGGATGTAAGTTCAAAAAAATTTTAAAGATCTTTTCTATAACTTGAATGATTTTGGAATCTTATTGGGTCAATTATTCTATTTGTTTATGTAGTCCGTCTCTTTTATTTTCGTGTGGTTGTTTTTCATTATCCTTTGTGGTCCAGTCAGATTTATGAGTAAGGGAATGTATTGGCTAGCATAGGCAGCTGGTGTGGATTTCCTCTGAAGTTGGGTAAGTTTGTTTCCCTAACAGGCCTGTCTTCTGAATGGAAATTGTTCCTACCTCTGGTGTTTGGGCTGCGGGTTTCTCTGTACTGATTTCTTCACCAGGAATTTCATCTGTTCTTTATCTGCCAGAAATTCCTCAATGTTTCTGGTCCACTGATATCATTCTTTTTGTTTTCCAATTTTGTTATGATTTCATTCTTTTAAAAATATATGCCCTGTCATTTTAATAGAACCTTAGGGAGAAGAGGAAGAGGTGGTCATTTGTGCTCAGGCCACCTTCTTGAACCAGCAGCCTCCCCTAGATTTTCTGTCTCAGCTGGCACTGTCTTCTGTTTGGTTGACAAAGCCAGAAACCTGGGAGTCACTCTTGGTTCCTCCCTCTCCCTCACTTCTAGTTAACCATGAGGTCCTATTCATTTAGCCTCCTAACTGCTCCTCAGGCAGGACACTTCCTCTCCACCCATTTTGCCAGAGGGCATGTTCAAGTCCTCATCCTCTCCTTCCTGCACTTTTAAGATGGGCTCCTAACAGGACTTCCAGCCTCCATTCTCTCTCACCTCAAATCTCTTCTATCCACTGTTCTAAAACACAACTGTGACCATGTCACTTCCTTGCTACAACTGTCATTGACTCCCCACTGCCCACAGGAAAAAGCTTCTCTGTATGGAAGAGGAGGCCTTCCCACCTCTCCTGCCTGATTCCATCAATACCAAACCCCCCAGACTTCCCCTGCATACCACTACCCCATGCTTCTGTGCTGTTTCCTCTGCTGGAATTGCCCTTCTCTCATTGTCTCACCTACATGACTCATCTTCTTCCCTCAAGACTCCATTCAGATGTCACCTGCTCTGAAAGCCTATTCCTAGCTCCTACCATCGCCTCCACTCCCATCCCAGGATAGGAGCCCCTTACCAGTGCACCTGTAGCATTCCGCGTGCTGCTAGCGCAACTCACTCCACCGTATTGAAATTTTGTATTTGCTCGTCTGTATTCCCCACGCCTCCTCAAAGCCATGACCATTTCTTGTTTATTTTTGCATTCCAAGAACTGGTCTGAAGTAACTGATCAGGAACGTTCATCGTACAGAACTAAATGTGCCCCAGCCAGGTGTGCTCCATCCATCCCAGACCCTGGAAAGTCTTTTCTTACAGGGGAGCCTCGGCACACCTATCTGACTCACTCACTAATTCACTCATTCATTCATGATATCAACTGTTTATTGTGTGCCTACTGTATGCCAGGCAAGGGACTGTAGGCATGAGGAAGACAGACACAGTCCCCACCTTCTTGAAGCTCACAATCTGGTGAGGGAGAAAGATACTAATCAATGAATCACACATACATAAATAGAGACTGTGATAAGCTCTTTGAGAGGAAGAGCTGGACCCTGGAGAACAAATAACCAGGGAACCTAAATCTAGACTGAGGATGTAGGGACGACCTCCCTGAGGAAGTGACTTTTGAGCTGAGAGCTGAAGTATTCTGATGTGAGTGGAGACAAGGCTTCTGAGAAACGCTGCTGTAAAGTGAGGGAGAGAGAGGACAGGAGCTGAAGGAGGGAAATGGCACTGAGGAAAGATGTTCCGGTTATCTGTTGCTGCCTAACTACCCCAAAACTTAGTGGCTAAAACAGCAGACGTTTTATTATACCTCATGACCTTAGGCGTCAGAAATTCATGCAGGGTTGAGCTGTGGCATTATGTGGATTATTCCACTCCATGTGGCATGGACAAAGGTCACCCAGTGGTATTCGACTGACAGATGGGCTGGTTTTAAGAGTCCAAGATGGCTTCACTCACATGTCTGGCATCTTGGGGATTACCAGAAGCATGGGCTCAGCAGGATCCATCAACCGGAACATCTACACACACGGGCTCTCCAGCATGGCAGCCTCAGAGTAGTCCAACTACGACGGAGCAGCTCAGGGTTCCAAGAGTAAGCACTCCAGCGAGCAAGGTGAAAGAAGCATGGCCTTTTATAACCTGGCCTCTGAAGTCACATAACATCACTTTTCCTGTGCTCTGTGGTTGAAGCAGTCACAAGCCCACTCAGATTAGAGAGGAGGGACATAGGCCCCCGCCCCACCTCTCGATGGGAGGAGTGTCTAAGTATTGGCAGCCAGGTTTTACAATCATCACAATTTTTTTTTTCAACATTTTTACTCTTTTTTTTTTTTTTTTTTTTTTGGTGAGGAAGCTTGTTGCTGAGCTAACATCTGTTGCCAATCTTCCTTTTTTTGCTTGAGGAAGGTTGTCACAGAGCTAACATCTGTGTCAGTCTTCCTCTATTTTGTATGTGGGAAGCTGCCACAGCATGGCTTGATGAGCAGTGTGTAGGTCCACGCCTGGGATCCAAATCCGTGAACCCTGGGCCTCCGAAGTGGAGTGCACAAACTTAACTGCTACACCACCGGGCTGGCCCCACAATTTATTTTTTAAGCAAGAGAGACTACAATCTGTTTAAGTGCCATTAGGAAGGATCAGGAGTTAGGAGCAGTTGAAGACAGAGGAGAGAGAAAGGATAACCAATGGTGTTAGCCTCCTGAGGAGGCAAACTGAAGCAAAGAAGCCTAAGTTCCCCATTTTCCTTCAACACTGCTGGCCTCCTCCCTACTCCTGACCCCTGACTCTTTCTCTCTTTACTGTCAGATGCAACAAGCTGCAGCTGTGACTCCAAGCTGGCTTGGTGGTTATCTTGCTTACAGGCCAGAAATCATCAAACCCAGCCCCAAGTCATCTACAAACAGCCACCATAGTCACAGCACTTCACAGTTTGCAGAACAGTTTACATATTATCTGATTATGGATGGTCTAATGCCTATTCTTAAAGATTTCACCTCTTCCCTGGATTTTAATCACCTGTATTTAATCTTCTGCCCTACTAGAAAGTTCTGGCTTTTATCTTTCAATTTAGAAGCAATCCTTCTTGTATTGAGAGATAGTGCTCAACAGCTAAACTTCCTCACAATGGCTCTGTATTTATTTGAATCCAGACCTGAAGGTTATCTAGGCAGCCGCCCCTGGGCTGCTAAATCACCCCATTCTTTTAAAGCTCCCATTTCCCATTCCCTTCGCTAAGGCCCCTGATTTTAACCCATTCAAGACCAAGTCCTCACCACTCTCATGCCCACACCATTTATCACAACCCGCTACACACAGGTAGGCTCTGCAAGGCCTAGTAAATGAGAGCCCAGGCTTTGGACTCAATTAGACGTGGGTTCAAATCCAGTCACTGTTTAATCTTACGCAAGCTACTTAACTTTTCTGATCCTGTTTCCTCATCTGAAAAATGGGAAATAATAATAGCCAGCTTCATCAGTTGTTATGTTTTGAGATAAAGTATATGAAATACCTGGCTCATGTGAGGATGCAGTAAATAGCAGCTGTTATAATTTTACAGGGTTCTGGTAAGGGCTGGACCTACCCCAAGGATATGACCCAACTCTTGGTCACACATCATGCTGTCCGTTTAGCCTCTTTTTAACAGTGCCCATGATGCCTCTACCCAGGCACTTCAGAGCCACCAGGCAGTGTGTGCAACAAACCTCCTCTGGGCCCGACCCCTGCAGATGATCCTGGAGGACTTGTTGCTGTTCAGGCCAGCATGAGCTGTGGTTAAATGGGGCTCTGCCACTCTCCAGCTGTGTGATCTGGGAAAACCTTTTTAACCTCTCTGAGCCCCCAGTTCCCCTACATGTGAAGGAGGATAGAGTAAATGAGATACTGCATTTGAAGCACTTGGCATGGTATTCAGAACAAAGCAAGTACTCAGTAAGTGGTAGCCAACACATAGTGGCACTAGAGTTCAGTGACTCTGGGGTCAGACTTCCAGAGTTTGTGTCTAGCTCGCCACCCACCAGCTGTGTGCTGGTGGGCACTCACAGCTTTCTTATGCCTCAGTGTCTTTATCTGTAAAATGGAGATAATGACAGCATAGACTTCATAGGGTTAGTGTAAAAATTAAATGAGATAATACATAGCATTTAAAACAGTGCCTGGAACACATAGGAACTTAAGTGTGAGGTGTTATTACTATTTAATCCTTTTACTTTGAACTTTTTTGTACTTTTATATTTAAAGTGCATTGCTTATATGCAGCGTACAGTTGGATTTTATTGTTTAAAAAATCCAATCTTTGTCTTTTAAATAAATCAGCTTTGAGATAGGATATCCATACAATAAAAGTCACTAATTATTTTTGGGGGGGGGTTGGCGTGGTGAGGAAGATTGGCCCTGAGCCAACATCCGCTGCCAATCCTCCCCTCTCTGCCTGAGGAAGATTGTTGCTGAGCTAACATCTGTGCCAATCTTCCTCCACTCTATATATGGGACGCCGCCGCAGCATGGCTTGATGAGGGGCGTGGAGGTCCGCGCCCAGGATCCAAACCCATCAGCCTTGGGCCACCAAAGCGGAATGAGCGCACTTAACTACCACACCATTGGGCTGGCCCCTAAAAGTCACTAATTTTAAGTGTACAATTCAGTGAGTTTTGTGAACTACGTACAGTCATGTAATCACTACCACAATCAAGGTATAGAACAGTTCCCCCATTCCAAAAAGTCCTCATGCCCCTTTGCAGTCAATCCCTGCCCATACCCCGGGCCCTTAGCAACCACCGATCTGCTTTCTGTAACTATAGTTTTGCCTCTTCTAGAATTTCATACAAATGGAGTAATACATGATGGGATTATCTTTGTCTTCTTATGGGCAATTTTATTCCATTTACATTCAATGTAATTACTGACATACTTGGGTGCAAGTCTAACATCTTACTGTTTGTTTTTTCTTTGTCTCATCTGTTCTATATTCCTTTTTCCACCTTGTCTTGCCTCATTTTGGATAAATCGAGTAGTTTTATTATTTCGTATTCCCCATCTATTAGCTTGCTGCTTATACATTGTTTTACTCTTCTTTCAGTGATTATCAGAGCAGCGGTTCTTAAAGTGTGGCCCTTGGACCAGCAGCATCAACATCACCTGGGAACTTGTTAGAAATGCAAATTCTCAGGCCAGTCCCAGAATCATAAACTATGAGGGTGGAATCCAGCATCTGGGTGTAACAAGTCCTCCAGGTGATGCTGATGCTCACTAGTCTGAGAACCGATGCCCTGAGACAACTTTCACTTCTGGCGGGCAGCAAGGCTCTGTGCAGATCACCTGAATCCAGTTAGGGGTGGAGCTGATGCAAAGCATGGATTCTGTCCTTGTGAGGGCTGATCTGTTTCTAGTTTGCTCCTAGTCCTAGAGGGTAGCCCTAAAGAGGTCCCAGCTGAAAACCAGGGGTGTTTCCTGAGGACCTTCTGCCTTAATAGGCCCTGAACTCCAATTTTTCTCCACAGCCCCTTGGCAAGTGATGCCGGGTGTCAGGCTCACCTCCCCATGCTTCTTTCCTCTGGGATCTTGGCACCTTGACCCCACCAAGTTCTTGCTCCCTTGCTGATTCTTCGATGCCTTCATATGTCCCCCTAGCTTTTCCTAGCTATTATCAGCAGGTTTGGTGTGACACAAGCTAGTCTGCAACAGCTGGAAGAGGAAGCCCCGATTCTATTGTTGCTCTCCCACTAGAATTACAGAGTCAAAATGAGCATTCAGAACAGTTCCGTTCCCGGCACTTGGCAAAACGCTCAATAAGTGTAAATTATTATTATTTTTCTCCCAATAGAATCCTAGGGTCATACTGAGCTGAGCTGTTAAAAATCAACCCCTGCTATCTCTTCCATACGTTTGCTAGGTAAGCAAACTGATGTTACATAGCACGACTGAACTCCGGTGCAGTTGGACTCCAGTGGGTTCCTGGATGGTTTCCTGTCCCTGGTCTGGGAGGTGGCAGTGTGCTCTCCTTCCCCAAAGCAAGCAGTGGAAAACCTTAGGGCCCAGCTCAGTTCTCAGCTCAAAAGGAATCAAGCCAGGGGCTGTGGCCTTACAGATCCACCTTCTCTCCCTCTCCTCTGTGGGGCCCAGACCTTTACCTCCCACTGCACAGTTTGGATCAATCTTCTTAGCTTCAGAATCTCAGACATCTCATGTCTTTTCTCTGGAGCAGAGTGCACATGTGCACACACACACAGAGGCATGCTCACCAGCAAGTGCACAGGCACACAGTACCACACGCACAGTAGGCACACACAGTCCAGCTGAGACCAGGCCACAAAGGGGGAGAAGAAAATTTCTTTGCTTTGAATACTGGGCCCTTACTCCAGGGAACAGGGAGAGGCAGACCTAAGCAACAGGTCAAAAGTTCAGACCAGGTCAAGTGCAGAGAAGGCCAGGCCTAGGGACCTGCCACCTCTCCCTCTGGCCAGGACTCACTGCTGGGTCCCCGGGATCAGCTCAGTGAACTGCTGTGTGGCCCGAGCAGGTTATGGGGAGAACGTGACTTGTTAGAGAACCGTGACCCTCAGCTGGACTGTGAGCATGTGCTGCAGCCCCTAACATGGGTTGCTTTCTGGAAGTGATGTGTGTGTGTGTTTGTGTGTGTGTGTGCGTGCCTATCTGTGTGTGTCAGGGGAGGGGGGCAGCTTTTGATGCTGTGCTCAGCCTCCAAATCCAGAAGGAACACCTTGAGCCTGGGGAGGTTTTAAACTGATTTTAGATAATTTGGCTCAGAAGAAATCTATACACGTACTTTTTTTTCTGGTTCAAAAGTAGTACATGCTCATTGTAAAAAATAAATGTGGAAAATAAAAAAAACATGGTGTAAAAGAGAAAATGAAAAGCACCTGTGCTCCCACCCCTGGTGCTAATCACTGCTGACATTTTGGCGGAGTTGAGATTACACACACATCCCACTGTCTTCTCTTCCTTCTCACCGAATCTGCAACGAGCATTTCTCATGTCATTCCTCTTCGTAAAGCTGTTCAAAGGCCTTGTACCACTTTATTGTTGGACCATAATTTATTTAACTTGTCCCTACTTGTTGGACATTCAGGTGGCTTCCAGTTTGTACCTATTGGGGAAAACCTAGGGTCGTATATCTTCGTGTCTGAAGAGCTGAGAACCTCTGCCCAAAGGCAGAATCAGAGTGTGTGTGCGTGTGGGGGGCGTAATCCAGGAAAGGCTGTGTGGTTTGGATTTTGGAGGCTCAGCTGGGTGTACTCTGACCAAAAGAGGGTGGCTGGCAGGAGCAGGGGGATGAGCTGGGACCCTGCTGCCCCTCCCTGCCCTGGGCCAGTGCCCTGCAAATGCCCCTACAGTCTCCAGAGCTCCAGGGCCTGATTCCTTCCTTTCCTTCTGGAGGATTGGACAGGTAACTTGCCACGGCCTCCTGGTGAGGCAAGGCAAAGGGCAGGGGCAAGTTTGATGCATCAATCTGCCTTGAGGGCCCTGAGGCCAGTCCCCCCCACCCCGACCCCCGCAGAAAGGCCCCGTCATATCTCTGCCCACGTGGATGGCAACAGGGACCCTTGAGGCTATAAGTAGAGGGGCATAAATTAAAACCAGCTGGTGGAGAGGCTGGGGAATCTTGGGGAGCCATGTCCGAGAATCCCAGAGGGTGGGTGAGATGGGCAGGGGGCAGGGCTGGGACAGGGGCAGCGCAGGGGGAGTTGGGAAGCTGGGCGATGACTCCATGGCTCCACTGCCCACCTGGCAAAGAGGCGTCTTGCCTTTTCTTTGCCTCCCTCAACCTGCTCAAGGGGCCATGGTAGGGAAGGTGATGACTCTGCACCTTACTGGGCTCTGAGCTGCTCATCTATCCCTGACTTTTGAAAGAGGGCAGGGAGTGGGGTGATTTCACTTCTGTGGGGCTCCTTAAAGCTATAGGATCGTGGAATGTTAGTGCCACCATCAATATCAGTGACCATTTAACCCAACCGCTCTTGTTATAGATGGGCAAACTGAGGTGCCAGGTCAAAAAGCTAATGGGGGTGGATCAGGAATGGAAAGTCAGTGTACCTGACTCCCAAACCCATGAGCTTTATGGCCACATGCCCTTCAGCTCCACATCTGTGGGTCACATCTGCTGGTGCAGGGAAGCTGTGACAGGGGCTCAGAAGCTGCCCTTGGGAGTCAGAAGAGACCAGTTGTGCTGGGAATCTGGGGGCCCTCTGCCCTGGGCACTCCCAGCTCCTCACCTGCAGGAAGGAGCCCCTCCATGTGACTGTAGTCCGAGGGGCTCCCTGCGTTTTTGACGCCTGGAGAGGAAGGAGGAGGGAGAAGCAGTAAGGCCCCTGCCTTTGTGAGCAGACAGCAGTGACCTCAGATAAACCCCCTCTCAAGCCTTCGTGCGTCTCTGAACGTGGAGAAGCTTCAGCCACAGCTGGTGACAGCCCAAGGGAAATTTGCACTGGTTAATGTGCCAACAGGGTCTCGAGGGGCATGGCAGCCCGGCATCTCCAGCACTATCTGTGCCCTCCCTGAGTGAAGAGTTGGGCACCTGTGCCACATGCCCTTCTTCGCACCCCTCCAGGATTCTGTGTTAGACATTCTTGGAGCCCCAGCTCCAGACTCCACACTTCTCAGGGGCTCAGAGCCTCTGAGCCACAGGCAGCCTCTTCTTGCTCCTTTGCCCCCAGGCAGGCCGCAGCCCACCCTCCTCTCTCCCCGCAGGCCAGCCAGGGGAGCCTGGCGCCCCACGGGCCCACCCTCCATGACCTCCCCAGTCTTGCCTGGCCCTCCTCCTCCCCTTGCTCTCTCCCACTCCCTGGGCGTTATTCATGGGGAAACCTGAAGGCAGGTTTCCCAAGAACGAGCTTTCTAGAATCCAGCCATTTCTCTTGTGGCAGAAGTAGAAATGGCCCTTTGTCAGGCTTTGGCTGTGAATTCCTGATGGGGAGTAGGACTAGGAAGGGAGCCTAGATAAACCCAGCTCTGAGGCAGGAACCTCTCCTCACACTTTTCCCTTTCCCACTAACAGACACCTGATGGGGGTGGGAAATGGCCCTGGGTGGGTGAAGACGAGTTCGGAAGCCCAGAAATAAGCATAGCAGCCCCTCCCAAGTGTCATCTGCAACACACCTGCATCTCAGCCATCTCTTTGGATCCTTAAAACTACCCTGTGGGGTGCAGATTATCATCTGCATTTTACAGATGAGGAAACCCAAAAGGGCATGAAAATTTGCCCAAAGAATCAAGGCCAGGACTGCCTCTCCGATCTTCGGATTATAAATCCATGACCCTATCACCCTCCAGCTTCATGATGGGCCTGGGAGGGGGACAGCAGTGTCCCTGGGGCCACCTGGCCTGCCCTTCCTCTCTCTCCACAGCACACCTCTACCTGCCATCCCCCAGAATGTGTGTGGGTTTGTTGCAGACACCCTCAAGGGCTGCCTTTCCCTCCTTCAGCCAGCCCTCAGCGCCTACTATGCTCCCTTCCCAGGTGCACAGTAGGTGCTCAGGGCTAGCCAAAGGAGGGAGAGGCAGCCCTTGAGGGTGTCTGTGCTCCAGCCCTTGAGCGTGTCTACACTTGCAGCTGGGATGTGCAAGTCCAGACCTCAGTGCCCAGGAGGCCCTGCCCTAGACCCCACAGGAACTTTCAAAAGTCACAATTTGCCTTAGAGAGGAGATCAGCCTAAAGTGCCTCCTCTACACCATACCTGCCCCAGGAAGAGCTGACAGCTGTGAGCATGTGGCATGTGCCCAGCTCTGAGCTAAGTGTGGTCATACCCAACCCTAGAACAAATCCTCCCTCACCCCAACATCCCACCTGCCACCAATCCTGTCACTATCTCCCAGGGCACGTCCCCTTTTCTCCATCTCCCCACCGTTAGTCCCTGTTGTCCTCAGCTTACCTGAAGCCATGGCAAAGCCTCCTAATGGTGTCACAGTTGGCCAAGCCCTCTCCAAGCCACTCCACACCCACAGCCATGGGGAAGGCTTCAGGACCCAAATCTCATCCTGTCAGCCCTGCCGACACCCCTGAAGCTCCCTTGGACCTAAACAGAGCTTCATGGTCTGGCCCCATACCCTATCTCACACCTCCGTCTGTACCCTGAGCCACACCAGCCTTCTCCCAGCCTCTCAGACCGACCATCCTTTATTTGGAGTCTGCATGGAATGTGCTCCCCGTCCCCTTGCCTTGTGAACTTGTCCTCTTCCTTCAGATCTCAGCTCCAAAGCCTTCTCTGCGCCCTGTGTCAGTTCTGTCCATTGTGCATTCCTACACCCTCTGCTGCGCTTCTTCAGGGCAGGCGTATTTTCCACCAGACCGTAAGCTCCGTGAAGACAAAGTGTCCATCCTCTTCCTTCTCCCTGCTTCCCGCCTTTCTCACCATCGGATCCCCAGCATCTGTACAGTGCCTGGCATAGAGCTGATGCTCAACAAATGTGTTGATTGGATCAATGAATGAACCAACCGTATGAGGTAAGTACTGCTGCTATCCCCAATTCACAGGCAAAGAAACGGAGGCTCTGAGAATTAAGTAGGAGTCAAGGTCCCAGAGCCGGCCAGTGGCACAGGCAGGGTTTGAGGCCTCAGTGTGTCTGTCTGTCTTGCCCTCCCAGCAGGCTTTCTGAGGACTGCTCCCCTTCCTGGAGCTGCTCCCAGAACCATGGAGAGTCTGAGCGAAGTAGAGAACCCGCTGCTGCCTCGGAGCCCCGCTCACCTCCACGGCCCCTACCCCTACCCTGAGGCTTCGCCCAGCTGGTCATGCCAGGAGAAGCTCTACTCCTACCTCCTGGGTGGTGCTGGCCCTGCTCGCGCCCACCAGCTCCTCGACCCGGGGTCCCTGCAGTTGGCTGTGGAGGCCTGGTACAGGCCCAGCTTCCTCCTGGGGAGGGACAAGGTCAAGGAGCCCAGGACAGGCAGCTGCGAGACCAGCTTCACAGAGAGCAGGGAGCCCCAGGCTGGGCCCACGGAGCAGTCCACAGAACCTGGACAAGTGGAAGAGGATGTCACCATCCAGACTGTGTCCTATGGGGTTCAAGAGGAGCTGCAGGGCCAGGAGGACGACCAGGAGGAGGAGGAGGTGAGTGCATGAGTTTAAAATGCAGATTTCTGGGCCCACGTCCAGGTGTTGCTTTCAGTAGGCCTGGATTGGGGCCCAGGAATCTGTACGTTACCAAAGAAAAGGTACTTCTGACACAGCTGCTGTCCACACTTTGAGAAACAGTAGCTAGGGTTGACTATTTAATTTTTTAATAGCATTTATTGTTCTTGCTTTCTTAATAATATAAGTAATTTAAACTTAATACAGAAAACCACTGGAAGATAATACTATTATTTTAGTTGATGATCTTCTAGTCTTTTCTTATTCCTTTTTTCCCACCCTACTCCCCAAAAGAGATCTTGCTCTACATAGTTTTATAACCTGATTTTTCTCTCTAAGCAACCTATTTGAGTATTGCTCCACATAATTTCATATTCTTCTACAAGGTGATTTTTAAAAGTTACATAGTATTCCATTGTAAGTTCTTCCGTCTCTCATTAACTCAATTTCCTGGTCATTGGGTATTGAGATTGTTTCTAATCTTTCATAATTACTATCCGATGATGACCATGCCTGTATATATATACTTGCATTCTTTCCTTGTGATAAATTCCTAAAGATGGAATCATTGGGTCATTGTTAAGGCTTTCCATAGAGAGTGCCAAGCCCAACCCATGCTCTCACCAACAGCAGATGAGACTGCCTGTAGTCCCACATCATTGCCACTGGGTGATCCTGGGCCTGGTCACAAAACCGTACTCGTGTTTGCAGAGTGATGCAACCTCAACAGAGAGTGAAAGTGAAGACAATTTCCTCACGCTGCCTCCCAGGGACCACCTGGGTCTCACCATCTTCTCCATGCTCTGCTGCTTCTGGCCCCTGGGCATCGCCGCCTTCTACTTCTCCCAGGGGGTAAGAGCACGTGGGGCCCAGGGCTTCCACTGCCATCTCCCTCCACTGGAGGGCTTGGCAGAGCGTTTGCAGGATGGGGTCAGGGGCTGGCCAGGCTGGGGCTGTTTTGCTGGGCGTGGGGACGCTCCCTTTCATCAGCACATCTCTCTCCCTAGACCAGCAAGGCCATCTCCAAGGGAGACTTCCGCCTGGCCAGCACCACCTCCCGCCGAGCCCTCTTCCTGGCCACACTCTCCATCGCCGTGGGGACTGGTATCTATGTGGCCGTGGTGGTGGCTCTGGCAGCTTACATGTCCCAGAATGGCCACGGCTAGTGCCCAATAGGACCTGGCATCCTGACTCCCCTACTCCACCTGAGGAGGCAGTGGGGCTTGGGGTTGCAGACTCTCTGGAGAGCCCTGACCCCTGAAGACAACCTGTGAGGGTGGCTTGTGGTAGGGAGGCCTCCCAAGCTGCAGCCTGCGGGAGGCCTCACAACCTTCACTTCTTCTTGCCCATTGCAACCAGCCCCAGAGCAGGTTCAGGGAACACCACTCTCCAGCCCAGGCTGTGTTGGGAAGCAGGAGAGGGTAGGGCTGCCCACCAGGCCATCCAGGCAGGGCCTATCTCTGGCTTGAGGCCGGCTGGGAGCTCAGCCCATTCTGCCCATTCCCTAGATGGTCTCCTGCCCTGCAGGCAGCCCTCTGCCCAACTCTGCCAACCTCTCCACAGAGAATAGCAGATCACAGGGACAGAAGGGATGCTGGGGAGGCAGGGGACCTGACCCAGTCCTTTCAGCCCATAGGAGTCTCCATCCTGGGGATAGCTGAGCTTCCCCAACTCCAATCTCTGGCCCCATGATGCCCAGACCCCAGCCAGCCAGGAGACGCAGGGACCCCTTGGTCTTTCTGATTATGAAAGGCGCTTATCTCATTGTGGGCTTGTAAGATGCTATAGATTCTAGATAGAGAAGAGGAGTCTCAGGCATGTAAACTCTGCACCAAGGGCAGGTTCTTGGAGCTTCTCTGGGCAGGAACAAAAAGCAGATGCAATGACAGAGAGACTGGAGGGCCCTGAAATATTGCCAGATGACATGGGCCTCCCCAGCCTGCCCCTGTTCCCTGCCCCCATCATCATTTTCTGGGCTCCTCCTGGGGGACCCTGAGCTGGTGCCATCCCAGGTAGATGGAGAGAGAGTGCCGTCAGCCCACCAGCCACTGAGTACAGGGCCCTAGATCCAGCCCCGCAGGAAAGCAGCGAGGAGAGGCCCTGGGGAGCAGTGAGTGTAGATGAGGGGAGGGAGCCAGGGCTGGCATGGCTGCTGAGCAGTCTGCAGCGCTCGAGAGGCTTCCTGAAGGAGGTGAGCAAGGTTTAGAAAGATGAGGAGAATGTTTCTAAGGGATTTGTTTTCCCATGGCCCCTAGTGTTTGCGGGCGGGGTGGGGCAGGGGCAGGAGCCTCCCAAGGCAGATTCCAAGCTGTTTGGATTATGCCTAGAGCATCTGGGCTGGAGCCGAACTGCAGCCATTCCTGAGGGCTCCACCAACTTAAAGAAGAAGGTCGAGCCTGTCTGTCAAAGGCCAGTGATGTTTTCCCGCCTCTGAATGCTGGGGGGGGGTCAGTGGTGGGCCCCTAGTCAGCCTTGGGGCTTCTTCACTGATGCCCCCACTCAGAGCTGCTCTCAACACCCCCAGCCACTAGGGAACATCCAGAATGTTCGAGACATCTGGGCAGTCAGGAGTGCAGCACATTGGGAAGGCAGGCCTGTCGGCATCGTGCACCATTTGGGGACCTGGTCATCTCTGGGCCCCATCTAGAGCCTGGGGCTGTGGATCCACCACTGACCCACCTTGTCCTACTGTCCTCCCCCACCCCATGCGTTGGCCAGCCCTCCACTCCCTGCATCCCATGAAGTTCCACAGGCCCAGGATCAGCAGTTTTAATGTCCCAGTATTGTAAATATTTATCCTTGTAATAAACATTTCTGTAACACCCGGTGCCCGCTGGGCCTCTTGCTGTCCTCGCCTGCCTCCTCTTTTACCTGCGTCCCATTCTTCCCCAAGACTGACCTCCATCCCTACGTCTGCTGCTCCTGGCCTCCAGTAGCCTTCTCAAGAGGATAGGCCCACATCTGGGCCTTCAGAGGAGGGGTAGCCAGAGTGCCCACCCCATCCCAGGACCACTCTGCTTGGAGTTGCGTGGATATAGGGTGACAGCTTGCATTTGAGTCTGTGCAAGACATGCCAAGGTCCATGTCTGAAGAAAAATCCCCTGTAGGCTCAAGAGTCTTTAGCTCAGGAGGAAGAGATGTGAGCCAGGATGACTGAGGCTCCACTGGGCTGCCTGGAGCTATCAAGGATGGATGCAGAATGAGGGGTGAGGAGGGCACCAAGGAGCCCTACTCCCCTGATGCCCGCTCTCAAGTCCCACACACCTCCTTCCTGGGGGCTGCTCCCAGGTGGTATGGGGAGGAAGCCATCTCTGCCTGCCTCAGGCCCTAGCCTCAGCACCAAATCCCCAATATGCTCTCAGTCCCAGGCCCCCAGGAGCCTGCCTGGGCCTGCAGAAAGACCAACCTGGCCTCTAGGCCACTGCATGCAGGTACCTGGCACACCCACACCTGTATGTGCCTACTTGCAAGACACAGCTGTGCATGCACACACACATGCTGCATGGGCTGGAGATTAATGCGGGACGTAGATTAGGGACTGCTCTTGGGATAACGTATGAGGAAGGGAGGAGAAGGAGGCAGATCTGAACGGTGAGGAGGTCAGGCCTTGATGCAGGCCTGAATGACAGTCTGAGCCAACCCAAGGTGGAGTCTGGAGCCAGGATGCCCTTCAGAGTTGAACCAAGTTGGGACGAAGGGCCAGGCCTTTATACTTGCTCATCATCAGTGATTGGATGTGGGCCACCCAAAAAAGAGGTGTGACCTCAAGCCAGGCAGCTTTCTTCAGCTGGGGCAGCCCTCAGAGGGGACTTGCCCTGAAGACTGGTGCTGACAGTACCCGCAGCAGCTGGAGGACTAAACCTGTCATTCCTGCAGGGCCTGAGCAGCACGTCACCACACCAGCCACACAGCAGCAGCCCCGGTGGTGCTACCCAGATCCCCTTGGCATCTACCTCCACACCAAAGGCTGCTTCCTGGAAACTCTGTGACACTTGGCCCACAGGCAGGACAAGACAAAAGTGCTGGAGAGCTAACAGCCTGTTGGCAGCTTTCAACCAATGACAGATGGGAGCTGGTGGACAAACACCCCAGATTTCCTGCCCTCTGGCTGAAAGATCACTGGTCATGTTCCACACTGGCTCTCAGGGTTCCCCAGCCGGGTTGAGGCTCAGTGGTCTGCAGCAGCAATTTGCCTTGAGAGCATGTGCCTCACTGGCTGCCTTCCTCTCCCCATCTTCTTCCTCACTCCCCCACGGTGCTTCCTGGGATCATCACCTAAAAAACTACCTGCAATTCAACACTTGTCTCAGGGTGGGCTTCTGGGGGAACCCAAACCAAGACACATACATGCACCTACACACATGTGTAGCACATAAATGCATGCACACACAGGTACCTGCACCTACCTACATGCATATACATATATGCAGGCCCAGGCATGCAGCCATGAACACGCACACACATCGCCACAGCCCACACATGCACAAATACTGCATGCACACACTCACATGTGCACCCACACATACAGCACATGCACAGGCAAGGGGTAAGAAGGAGATACAGTGGCTGAGGACTCTCACCTGGCCTTCCACTCTGCAGTCTCACCCCATCACCAGCCTGGCTGGGCCCCGGAATGGGCAATGGACAGCACACTCTCCAGTCCAGGCCCTGCTCCTGCTGGGCAGGCTGCCTCACAGCCCAAACAATTCCCACCTCCTTCCCAGCCCTCCAGAATGCTGCTCTAGGCCTTGAGACAGGGGAGAAGAAGCCAGATGATTTCCCATGTTCAACTCTGGTCCTGCTCTCTCTGCCTTTTCACCCTCCCCCATCCCCTCCCCCCAGCTGCAAAATTCAGGCTCTGCAGGAGAAAATGGAATCAGAAATCTAGCCCCTAGGGGCTTCCCTCCCGCAGCCCCCTAGGAAGGGCCCATCCTGTGGAGCCTGGGCTCATCCTGATCAGTCCCAGCAACACGGGGCAGGGCACCCCCCCCTCCTGTCATAGCAAGGCCTGCCTCTGGGCATGCCTGGGGCGCTTTAGGCCTCCTGCTTCCCAGCTCTGCCTGTGCCTCACTGCCTAAGGCTCCTAGGAGGCTCAGGGCTTGCGGTTATCCCCCTTCAGTTTGCCTCCTCAGGTTGGCAGAGAGAGGCTGGGGCAGGGAGAGTCCCTTGGGTAAAGGTGCCTGTGACGAGCTGCAGTGCCAGCACATCTGTGCAAATATTACCAATTATTTTCCTCACTATAAACACCCAGCAGGAAGGCAGGGAAGCAACTAACCCAAACTGTTTAAAATAGAAACCGAAATTGCTGCACAGGGAAGTTGGGGTAGCCGGCAGAGCAGGGGCCCTGCACGGGGAATCCGGGCTCTCCCCCCATCAGCTGCCCTTAAATTGCACCTGCTCCCGCTACCCCCAGCCTGCAACCCCACCTCAACATCCTCCTCCACTGACCAGGCAGAATGAGATGAGAAAGGTCCCTGCCTGGGGGGTGGGGGGTTTGAGGGTGGGTGCCAAACGGGCCCTGAGTGGGGGAGGGAAGTTGGCTGAGTGCAAGTTCCTACCCCAGCTGGGTGCTGTGTGGAAAGGAGTGGGGGTGGAGCCTTCCTTCAGTGTACCCCAGTGTAGGGGAGGAGGGCTACCCTGGGGGCGGCAGGCCAGGGGCCTTGGGAAGAGTAACCTGCTACCCACTCTGAGTGAAGGAATTTTTCTGATGGTGGAAATGGCTAGAAAGTGGTTCCCAGGGCCCCAGCAGCCTTCCCGTCCCTCCCTCCCCCAAACAGAGCTGATAGACAGCAGGTCACCAACAGTCACATGAATTGTCAAAATGTTGAAACACTTCCATACCAGCTGCTAAATAGGCCCTGCCCCAAGACCCCCAAATGTTTCACTTTCCTGCCTCCCTGGCCCCTCCCCCGGGACCCCACCCACCCCCCAGGATCTAAAGAGTTAACAGCTGGCACAGCAGCCCCCCTCGCCCAAGTGCATTAGTCCATGCCTGGGCAGCCCTGACCGTTAAATATCTCAAATGTCTCCACTGCTCACAAAGACATCATCTGTGTGCCCACAGCCTCTCTCCTCCCTAAGGATGCTGCAGGGAGGGGGCTCTAGGCAAACCCACCACTGCTCAGTCTGCCCTTGCATCCCTGCTGCTTTCCACAGACAGTCTCAGCACATTTCCTGGGCCCACCCAGGCCTGAGCCCCACCCAGAGGATGGGAAGGGGGTGTGTTGAGTCAGGGGTCAGTGGCCAAGTTGTCAAGGATGTGAATCCTGAATGTTGCAGCAGGACGGAACCTGGGAGGTGATCTAGTCACAGTCCCTCAAGCTACAGATGGGACAACCAAGGCCCAGAGAGGGAAGTGAGTTGCTCAATGTCACCCAGCAATCTGTGAGTCAAGCCCAGGCCTTGCCTCCCAGGCCCTGGAGTTGCTGAGCGAGGCTGGTATGTTCCTGCCTCCTGTGGATTCACAGAAAACCCAAGGACGACCGCTGTCTCCACTGTGAATATTAACAAACTTGCTTCCCTCGGCCTTCCCTTCCAGGCTGCTTCCTGCTTCAAAGGCTTCCTGGGCCAACCCCTCTCTGGGGCATGGGAGGGGTGGGGCTGGAGGGGGAGAGCTTTGCCGAGCCTTGCCTGCCCCCCACAGGTGCTCTCACATCCTCTCTGCTACAGGGGGAGGCGCCACTCCGGAGGGGTGGGGGGCCCACAGAGACATTCAGATGTTCTGAACAAAAATAAAAGATGCTCGTGCGGCCCATCTGCGTTTCCCAACATTTCCAACCTACACCCCTTGAACTGCTTTCACCTCTCTCCCTCTAAGGAGCCAGGCCACTTCAAAGCCACTTCTAGCTCCATGAGGAAATGACAGAGAAAGAAATTCCCAGAGGGCAGGGTGACCCAGGACGGGGCCAGGAAGGGGCCAGAGGGGCCAGAGGGCATGTTTGCACCAGCCGGCAGGGCCAGGGGTGAGGCAGCAGGGGCAGGCTACATTGACAGAGCTCCTTCAGGGCACAAAGGACCTTCACACCGGCTCTCTCACCACAGGTGGGTGTTCCTGTCCCCATTTTACAGATAGGGAAACCGAGGCCGGCAAGGCCCAACTCCTGGCCACTTTCCCTCCTTAATTCCCTCCAGCCCTGCCCCAGCTGCCTGGAAAACACAGCCTATCATAGTACTACAAGTCCGGAGTCTGGAGCCAGACACCCAGTTCAAATCCTATCCCCTGCTTCTGAGCAACCTTGGGTGTTTTCCCGTCTGGAAAACTGGATCATGATGGTGAGTACGGCACAGGGTGACCGTGACTGTTACACAAGTTAATACTTGTACGTTGGCTCCTACCACAGCACCGGGTGTCTGGGAAGTGCTCTGTGGAAAATGTTTTTCCATATCTCCAGTTGACCACCCCCCTGCCAAAAGTTCCTCACCCCGCCCCACCCCTTCCACAGCCCGAGAGATTAAAGCCCAAGTCCTGGTGTTTCGAGACCCTGCTGACCTCTCAGCAGGTCTCGGCTGGTAACAAGCTGAAAACATAGGCCTGTTTCCCATGTTCACCCTGCCTGGAATTCCCTTATCTGCCTCCACTCCCTGACCTTTTCCTCCAAACTGACAAAAATCTTCCAAGGTACAGTTCTAGAAAATCTCATCTTCTCTAGTCCTGTCTGACAACTTTCCCCCACGACCCCAAAACCAAGTAGAACTAACCGCCCCCTTTCCTGAGCTACCACCACACCCGTTCAAATCGACATCGCTGCCACATCTACAACCCATTTGCCCCTCTGGGGCGGGGCTCGTGTCTGATCTCGGCATTGCTGGGTCTGGTTCAGGGCCCACTTGCCGTAGACGCTCAGCACATGCTCACTGAGCATATCACTGGGAAAGAAGTGACTTGCCACACAGCTGGAGAGGGTTGGGGTCAGGGTTCTTTCCACTGTGACTTCTCTCTCAGAGGGGAAAATTGCCTACTTCTTGGGGGAGATAAGAGCAGGGAGGGGGTTTCTAGGTGGAAGGGGCTTTAAAATTCCAAAGAGGATGAAACAGACCAGAGACAGCAGGGTGGACCCCTGCAGTGCCCAGCCTGGCGGTATCCCAATAGGGACAATACGCAGAACTCTTACACACGTGCCACCTCCTCCTGCCTTTCATCTGGGATGACATAAAGACCCATCCTTTCGGTACAGAGAGGTCTGCTCTCTGTAAGAAGATATAAACAAGGGGGCAAAGAAGCCAGAGTGGCTGCTTGCTCCTCTTCCCCTCTGGTCTCCACAAGGCTCTGGGCTGAGGACAGAGAAGAGGTTCTTTTTCAGTTTCCTCTGCTCCCAACTCAGCCCCACCCCCACCCTCCAAAGGAGCCCACAAGTCTGAGTGCCACTGGCCTGTCCACAGCCCCCTCTGAAGGCCAAGGCCAGAGACAGGAGCACAGACTCACTCGACCTTGCCAGTCACTAAATCCCATGATTCTACCTCTCCCAAACCTCCCTGATCCCGCCTATGTCTCCCCCTCTCTGTCACCAAGCCCTAGTTCAAGCCCTCATCAGCTCTAACTCAACTCCCGCGAAAGCCTCCTACATGTCCTGACCGAGGTTACCACAGGGGTGAACCTTGAGGACAACATGCTGAGTGAAATAAACCAGCCACCAAAAGACAAACTCTGTATGATTCCAATTCTCCGAGGTTCCTAGGGTTGTCAAATTCACAGAAACAGAAAGTAGAATGGTGGTTGCCAGGGGCTAGGGAAAAGGGGAAATGGGAAGTTACTGTTTAATGGGACAGAGTTTCAGTTTTGCAAGATGAAAAAGCTCTGGAGATCAGTCGCACAACATTGTGAATATATTTAACCCTACTGAACCATACACTTAAAAATGGATACCACGGTAAATTTTGTGTTTTTTTACCATAATTTAAAAAGAGACTGGGGCCAATTATTATTGTAAAGAAATACTCTAATGCTATTATAAATCGGTTTAGTCTCTTTTCAAAGATGGTTTCAGTGGAAAAAAAAGACTCCTAAATAGCCTCTTGCCTCCCTTTGGCTAAAGCGAACTTTTCTTTTTTTTTTTTTTTTTGAAGATTTTATTTATTTATTTTCCCTCCAAAGCCCCAGTGGATAGTTGTATGTCATAGCTGCACATCCTTCTAGTTGCTATATGTGGGACGCGGCCTCAGCATGGCAGGGGGAAGCAGTGTGTTGGTGCGCACCCGGGGTTCCCAACCAGGGCTGCCAGCAGCGGGGAGCGAGCACTGAACAGCTAAGCCACCGGGCCGGCCCTAAAGTGAACTTTTCTAAAGGCAGATCTGATGGAGTTACCCTCCCTGATTAAAGCCTTCAAAGGATGGCCATTTCTCTTAGATAACAACACAAGATGGTGGCCGCACGGCGAGGTGAGGGGCTCCAGCGCCGCCTGGGGGGGGGTGCAGGGGACTTGGGGGGTCCACCTCCACGCAGCTCTGCTGGGCCCGCTGCTTGGGAAGGGGCCCCAGGCGGGGATGATCCCGGGAAAGGGGCTCCATTCGGTTTGGTTTGGTTCTTTCTGGTGGCGAAAGGCCGACCAGTCTGGGGTGATTCGTTGCAGCACATTCACATGGGGAGGGCCCAAGCCCAGTCTCTCCGCCTGGATCCGCCCTGGAGCGCTGAGGTTTCCTGGATGTAAACGGAAGCAGCGCTGCCCTCCCTGGCTGCCCTGGTTTTGCAACATGCTTTCCCCGTGGGGAGACCCGTCCCTCTTCAGGGACGAATAGTGCTCCACTGTGTGCACAGACCTGTTTTGCGTGTCCTTCCACCTGTCGGAGGACACCTGGGGTGTTTTCACGTTTTGTGTGACTGTTGCTGCTGTGAGCACGTGGGCAAAGTTTTCTGTATTGACGCACGCTTTCATTTCTCGTGGGCACAGGCCAGCTCAGCATCTCCCAGGCGGCAGTGCAGCTGACACCCCCACCCACAGGGGACAGGTTCCTGTGGCTCCACTGTGCTCCTGCTCCCAGGACTCTGAGCGGAGAATGAAGGGGGTTTATATGCGGAGTGGCTCTGTTGAGAATTCCTGCAGGGGCATGCGAGAAGGAGGTGGTCGCAGGGTCCAGGGAGCTGGTGCGGCCGGAGGAGGGGAGGGGGCGCCCTGTCACGGTCAACAGCAGCTTCGTGTCTGGGAAATCAGTGCTGGGGTGGCATGGCAAACCCCTTGTTTGAAAGCTGGTCACAGCCAGGGTATGTTTCAGTTGTGCAGTTCTCCCAAATGTTGGTTCTTGGGACAAATTTCCAGCTTTTTTAATTCACACTGTGAAACACGCCCAGCTCACAAGCCATAGGCACACCTTATCTTGGAATGTGCCCTGCTCTGGTTACGAGGGTGCCATGCCGTCACTGTCTCATTTAAAGTACTGATCACTCAATCTCGTGACAGCTCTTATGTGCACAACTTGTGTAATAAAAAGAAAGTATGAGGGTGGGATGGAGTGTTACTCAAGCCTCCGAATCATCTTTGTCTATTTTAGCGTTCACTCAAAGTCCAATTTCCATACCTCAGCTGTCATGCTGAAATCACCTCCTGCGAAGAGAAGGAGAGAATAAAGTAAAGCAGTTGGTAGGACACCCTACAAGGAAGCAGGCTCTGTTGTCTGCTTTATTCAGAGCTCTCTGAACAGGAGGGTTCCAAATGGCCAGAGCTTTGTCCCTATGAGGCCACTGGGAATTAGGTTTGTTTGTGTATTTTCATTTGGTGAAAAATCAGGTTTATCCCAGAACAGGATCTCTTCGCTCATCTTGTATATCACCTAAGGGAAAACATTTGTTCTCTTTACTTCACATTTAAGTTCTGTTCTGACACACCTGCTCGTAGCCACATTGTTATCGCAGTAAATCATTGACGAAAAATGCCAAGTCCTAAAAGCCACAGCTATCTTTAGTCAGAATGAGCTCCTGTAGGTCTGAAATCATTAGAATAGTATATCTGATTATAGCTACCCGTAAAGTTAATTATTTAAATCCTATATTGCTCAAGGTTTTTTTTTGTGTGTGTGAGGATGATCAGCTCTGAGCTAACATCCATGCCAATCCTCCTCTTTTTTTTTTTTTTTTTTGCTGAGGAAGACTGGCCCTAGGCTAACATCTGTTCTCATCTTCCTCCACTTTATATGGGACGCCGCCACAGCGTGGTCTGACAAGTAGTGCATCAGTGCGAGTGTGGGATCCGAACCCCGGGCCGCCAGCAGTGAAGCGTGAGCACTTAACCACTACACCACGGGGTGGCCCCTGCTTAAGGTTTTTATATAGTTATTTTTCCTGAGCCCCATAATTTCAGTCTGTAACAATGGGCAACTGGCAAATAGATTTGAAGTGTGTCTGAAGCTAACCTTCAAGAGAAGGATCAGAAAGGAAGAAAACCCCAATTAATGTGAAATCCACCCAAACAGTAACAGGTGTCTAGGCAGCCTAGTTGAGCAAGGGCCTGGAAAATAGCAGATCGGGTTTAAAGAGCACCCTGGGGCCAGCCCAGTGGCGCAGCGGTTACGTGCGCGCACTCTGCTCTGGTGGCCCGGGGTTTGCAGGTTCGGATCCTGGGCACGAAACTGACGCACCGCTTGTCAAGCCATGCTGTGGCGGCGTCCGCTTGTCAAGCCATGCCGTGGCGGCGTCCTATATAAAGTAGAGGAAGATGGGCACGGATGCTACCCCAGGGCTAGTCCTCCTCACACACAAAAAAAATAAAGAACACCCTGCCTGTAATACGATGCGAGTTTATAAATGATCCGTATTCTGTTAGCCCTCACTTGGCTTCCCGTTCTCAGCATGTACCGCCTCTGCTCGAAGCCCAGTTCTGCATCTCTGTCACTAATGTCCTGTAATGACCCATTCAAGACCCCCCAAGTGAGACTCCTCAGTGGGCCCGAATCTGCCCAAGGAGACATGAGATCGCCTTTTGACATCCACCAAGGCCGAGAGTTTCTCTCCTGCCCCCTGGGGACACAGGAAGGAAGAACAGGCAGACAGGTTCACATCGCTGTCCTTGCTGCCAGCAACAGCTCGAGCCTCCTTCTATAGAGGGTGTTGGCCAAATTCTAAATTTTTATTGATGTATCTACATATCATGAATGTGCAACTAGTGTGAGCCTCTTCAGACGGAAAACCTGACCCAGGACACAAACTATCCTAGGATGAGTCAAAGATATCTTCAAAACCTCTAATTCAGCAGACCATTTCATGTCGCTCCAGGATCTCTGTTATCTGGATGACATGATGATGGAAAAATGTATGACAGCTGTAGGGGTGGGAGATGGTCGAAGATATGCACGATTAAAAGAGATTGGATTGCTGGCTTAGGAAATTCTTATTTCTTTGAAGAGATATTTGGGGCAAAGAATAAAATTCCAGAGGAAAAAACAAAGATAACAACCAAACCCTTAATCTGCTTACAAGCCCTGCCTTCCTCCAGCTCCTTCTCACACCACAGTCCCCCAAGCTCTCTGAACCCTACCATGTCTGCCTGCCTTCAGCCCTTCACACTTGCAAGGTCTTTGCATATGCTATTCCCTCTGCCTGAAATACTTTTCCCTCCCTTCTTGAACTAATTAACTCTTATTCACCCTCAAATCTTAGTTCCAAGGTCACTAAGCCCTCCCCAACCAGCCTGGCTGGGTCTATTCCCATCATTATGCATTCTCTGAGCCCAGTGTTCCTATTTCACAGCTCAGATCTCAGTTGCAATTGTACATTTATTTCTTTGAGTGTTGAATTAACAGCTGTCTCCCCCCATTGCAACTCCAATGCCCAGGTAGATGACAACTTAAGCCAACAAAGACAAATTCACTGTTAAAGATCTATAAAATCAACTACATAAATTGAAACATAATAATAAAAAGATATTGAGTACTTACTCTGTGCCACGCCTTTTCCTGAGCACTTTACAAATATTAATGAATGAATCCTTGCAACATCCTTAGGAGGCTGGTTCTATTAGTACTTCTGTTTTAGGGATAAAGAAACCGAGGTCCAGAGAGGTAAAGTAACCTGCCCTTGGTCACACAGCTAGTAGGTGGAAAGCTGGAATTTGAACCCAGGCTTTCTGGCTCCACTGTCCACATGCCTTGGCCATTACTCTATCCTGCCCGAGTCTGATGCCACCAGAGTCACAAATATACCTCTGTCTGCTCCCTTCTTCCATTGTTTCTTTCCTCTTGCCTTCACTCTATGACCTTGGGCAGGGGTAAGGGTCATGGAGAGAAGACCACATGTTTTACCTTCCATGTATTTTAAGGAATATTTGCTCCGTGTAGCCCAAGAAGCCCAGCAAACCTGCCCAGCACCTGGCAAGCCACCTGGTGGACAGTGAAGGCCAAAAGTAGCCTCTGGCCTTCTTCCAAGTGCCAAAAAGAGGCGAGGAGGACAGGGCCACAGCAGCCCACAGCCCATTTAGGTGGGATCCAGAACAGATCCCTGGAGAAGGAACAGGAATTTGGGAAAACAAGACCACTAAGACCTGGGGAGGGGGGTTGTGTATAGGGGTGGGGGTGGCAGCTGGTATCCAGCCAGGACACATGCCTCAGTGGCGTGAGGGCCAGTCCTTGCTGCCATACCCTTCCCCAAAATGCTGCCCCATGCCAAAGTGACAGGTCAACTGCCACCCTGCCCATGCAGGGGACCTGTGTGTTGCTCAGGGGAGCTGGGAGGGACAGTGCTGGAGTCAGAGGTCCCCCTGGAGAGCTGCCTGCTCAGGTGGGATGCAGTAGGGACCTTCTCAACCACAGACAGGAAGTGAAAAGCAATTTCAGGGTTTTAGACTTGGCTTATTGAGTGCCACAATATGCCAGCTATAGGGGTTCATTCTTTTTGTATTAACCCACATTTTTTGGCAGGGAAACTGAGGCTCAGAGAAGTAAGGTAAATCAGGTTTACCCAAAGTTGGGGAGCCTTAAAATTCATTGCTGGGTCTTCAGTCTCCAAATTAACCCCCTGTCCCTCAAACTCCATCGACCCAGCAAGGGTGAGTCGGAAAGTGACATAAAAAGGAGGGAGCAGGAATCAGCCTACATTCTTGCCTGAAACAATTCTTCATTTTCTCCTTTACCTGAATCTGAACAGGAGCTGTCTGTTCATTCAAGCAGGGAAACCTCTCAGAACTCACCAGCCCTCTGCCCTGCACAGCCACTGACCTTAACTCAAAGCTCCCTCCAGTCCTCTACCAGCTCCGGTCCCCCTCTTTCCACACACCCTCAAGGGATGGCCCATGGCAGAGTCCGCACTCAGAGAAGCCAATTAAGGATCGTCATCCTGGCAGAGCTGCCAGACTCAGGGCTACTTGAACGCATCCCCCCGGAGTCAGCCAGGAAGCCTCAGGGAGCCAGCCGCCCCACCAGGAGCTCCCCACGTGGGGCTGAGGCCAGGCTAAGTAGGTGGGAGCTGCCCTGACCTCGCCACCAGCGGGGAAACCTGTGTAGCTCCAACCCCTGCCCTAGACTCTGCTTATCCTCCCTACTTCCTTCCATCATTGAGCTTCAATTAAATATTAACTGAGCATCTATTAAGCATAGAACAGTCTACTAAGTTCTCCAGGGCAGAACAAGTCTCTTTTCTTCAGAAGTGAGGCAAAGAGAGACGGCCTCCTCTCTGGTCCTTGAACACACCAAGCATGCTCCTGCCTCGCTCAGCCTTTGCACCTGCTGGTCCTGGTCCTTCTGCCAGAAACATCTTCTCCCCATATCTGCTGTGCATTGCTTGTTCAAATGTCACCTATCTGAGAGGCCCTCCCTTGTCACCTCACCCCCACTATTTACACTGTTTATGTGCTTTCTTCATAGCTCTGTCCCTGCCTGACATTTTATTACCAGTGTGTTTGTCAGCCTTCCCCCATTGGAATGCAATCTCCATGAGAAAGGGGCTCCTGTATCTTATTCATGGCTGGCTGAATCCTCAGTGCTTAGAACAAGGGCGGGTTCTCAACAAAGATCTGTTCTGTGAATGGGACCTGTGTTCTGGCTCTATTCCAGCTGGGACCAGCTCTGTGACCACCCCCCCATAGTCCCCCCCCCCAAGGCTTCCCCTTTAAAATGTGAAAGGATTGATGGTTTCTAACTAGGGGCTTAATTAGAGTCCCTAAGGGTCATTAAAGAGAGAATTGGGGGAAGGGATCCATGAGCTATTTTTTTTAATTGAGGTGAAATTCTCACAACATAAACAATTCAGTGGCATTTAGTGCATTTACAATGTTGTGCAACCACTACCTCTATCTAGTTCCAAATCATTGTCATCACCTCAAAAAGAAACCCTGTGCCCATTAAGCAGCTGTTCCCCTTTCCCCCAGCCTCTGGCAACCAGCAATCTGAGTTCTGTCTCAATGGATTTACCTATTATGAATATTTCATATAAATGGAATCATACAGTACCTGACCTTTTGTGTCTGGCTTCTTTCACTTAGCATAATGGTTTCAAGGTTCATCCACATTGTAGCATGTGTCAGTACTTATTTCTTTTTATGGCTGAATAATATTCCATTGTATGGATATACCACAATTTGTTTATCCATTCATCCATTGATGCCATGTGGTATTTTTAAAAGCTTTTCCAAATCTGCGGTAAGACCATACCATCTGACTAACGCGTAGTTGGTAGATAAGAGCTGATAAAATATGGGCAATATAACAAAAGAGTGCTTGAAGATTCCAGGGCCTGATTGTATCACGCTACATAAAATAATCTAGCTGGCCCCACAAATACAGCCTCCATCTCCGGACACCTACAGTGGCCCAGGCACCAGTCTAAGCATTATATGTGTTTATCTTCTCACTCTTCACCCTCAAGCTCTCTGAGGTAGGGACTCTCATTATGATAGTCCTCATTTGGATACCTCATATTGATGTGGAGCTGCTGAGTCACGAGAAGAAAAAGAATTTTCAGACACAAGCAGCTCATTCATTCGCACCTTTATTTTGTGTTCAGCATGGGGACAGGACCCATGGGCGGTAAAGAGCTGCTGTGTGGAAGTGTCTGTGCGGGGCCAATATATACCATTTTGGGCTATTTTACTATTCTATAGAGATGTCAAAAGAGAAAGTATTAGGTGGTCTGGTTAGCCTCAAAGATTAGGGCATGGGGGTGGCTGAATGAGACACGACCTTGCATTCCAAGGTAAAGTGTGCCTCAAGGAACACATAGGCAGGAGATTAAAGTCATTGATTACCTCCTGAGGTAAATTTCTTCGCTCCTAGCCAGAGGCGATTGAGTAATTTGAGACTAAATGAAGTCTCATGGAAAGAATTGGAAATTGTAAAACAGGTCATAAAAAGGTTTCGACCATGTCAATATGATACCTGATTCAGATAGCTCATACCTCATTCAGATGAGGCAGCTGAGACGAAATACGCTAAAGATCGCACAGGTAGTAGTAGTAGAGTTGGCATCTGAGCCCAGATTCTGCATCCAGAGGACGAACCTTTAACCACCCCACACTCAGGCTGGCTTCCTGGTCACACCTCACCAAGCTTCACTGCCGGCTAGGGGCCAGATGAATGGAGCAGACATGGGCTCCAAGAGAAGGCAGTAGAGTTGAGTTGGGGGGGTGAGGGTGGGGGACAGGACATTGATGTCAGGTGGTAAAAACCTACCTCAAGGATTGTTGGGATATTTAAATGAGATGGGTGTGAAAATGCACTTCTCAGTGCCTGTTACATCGTAACTACTATACATTGACTGCAGAGGGAGGGATGCTCAAGCTTACAACAGATGTAAAGCAGATACGATAGATCCTGACTCTCAAAAAGCTTATACTCTACAGAGTGAAAGAGATCCACACCAGTGACCACAGTAAAGTCACTGCAGTGTGTGGGCTTCAGTTGCATCATCTATAAAATGCTGCCACTGTGTTTCACCCGTACCCTCGTTAAAGCACCTGACTTTAATCATTTGTTTGGCACACCTGTCTCCTTATTCTACTGTGAGCTCCTCAAAGGCAGAGGCCCCATCTATTCATCTGTGAGCCCATCATAGACCCATGGGAGTTCAGAAAATGTTTGTGAAATAAATAAATAGTGAACTCTGAGGCCCTTTCTGGCTCAGAACTTCTCCACATCTGAGATTTCTGTTCAACAAATAATCCACAAAGTACTGGCCTGGGCTCTGCAGGACACAAAGAGATAAACCATCAGCAGTACTCCAAGAACACTCACTTCTAGTGAATCCACTTTTAGGAATTCACGCTACAGATATCCTTACCCACATGCCCAAAGATGTAGGTTCAAGGATACTCTGATTCTTCGTGTTATTGTAGCATTAAAAGATTAGAAACAGCCTAAATGCCCATCAGTAGAGGGCGGGCTCCAGAAATGCTGGTACAGTCATCCATGGGGCTACACAGACATTACAAAGAATGAGCCAGGCTTAGATAAACTCATATAATCTCTGAGATTGTACTCAATCGCTGAGATGGTTGAGTGCAAAAAGAAATTTACAGAAGTCTGCACATACTATGCTATTTGTATATTGTATTTTTAAAGGAATACAGACATACACATATAAATGCAAAGACTAACTCTTGAATCATGCTGTCCAATAAATTATGTTAACCACAAATGCAAGCCGTATATGTGTAATTTAAATTTTTTCAGTATTCCCATTAAAAGATAAAAAGAAACAGGTGAAATTAATTTTACTATATTTAACCCAATATATCCAAAATAGTATCATTTAACATTTAATCAACATTTTAAAATTATATTTTTCCAGCTTCATTGAAGTATAGTGGTATATTTTTAAATTATAAATGAGATATCTTATATTCTTTTTTTTTTGTAGTAAGGCTTTGAAATCTGGCATGTATCTTATACTTACAACATGTTTCAATTCAAAGTAGCCACATTTTAAGTGCTCAGTAGTCACATACAGCTAGTGGCTACTATATGGGACAGCGAAGTTCTAGAAGGACTTCAAAGGATGGTAATGACAGTTGCCCCTGGGAAGAGGTTTTGAGGAACTGAAAATCAGGGCACAAAGAAGTAACTTTCACTATATGCTCCTCTGTTCTGTTTGACTTTTTTGTCCGTGTGCACACATTGCCTTTTTTTTTTTTTTGGTGAGGAAGATTGGCCCTGAGCTAACATCTGTTGCCAATCCTCCTCTTTTTTGGTGAGGAAGATTGGCCCTGGAATAACATCTGTGCCCATCTTCCTCTACTTTATGTGGGATGCCTGCCACAGCATGGCTGGATAAGCGGTGAGTAGGTCTGCGCCCGGGATCCAGACCTGCGAACCCTGGGCTGCTGAAGCGGAGCGCGCAAACTTAACCACTACACCACCAGGCTGGCCCCAATACATTGCCTATTTTTTAAAACTCACAATTCTAAAGGTAAGGAAAAACACAGAAAAGCCAGAAGGAGAAACAGAAAAGCAATGATGTTAGAAGTAGGAGGAGATTCCAGACATGCAGGGGCAGTGTTAGGGAGGTCAAGAGAGCAGAGTTTTTCAGAAGATAAGGAGGAGGAGGAGGTGGGGGAAGAGGCAGTACCCTGGGGTGACTTCAGATTTGGCACCTGGGACGTTGCTCATCACTCATCAGTGACATCTGAGAGCTGTGTCAGGAGAGGATAGGATTGGAACAAGACTGTAGCAGGTCAGGAGTGGGAGGCAATAGGTTTGGTCCCCCATGCGGAGAAGACCCACAGATGCAAACACGGGAGCCAAACAATGGTGACTAACTCACAGGTGGCCCAGGTGGTAAGGGCTGCTGGGGACGGCTCCTGGAAGCCGTGAGTGGGGAGGGTATGATAGGAGGCAGGTGGGTCAGGCAGTAAACATGGGCCTGGAACCAGCATTGTGCTGGAGAGTAGAGAGGAGTCGGGCCTGGCTGGAACCGAGTCCACTGGCGGAGAGCAACAATAATCAGCCTGGCTAACAATTGTCTTCTTAACCTCTTTGGAGACACAGACCCCTTTGAGAATGTGATGGCAGCTGACCCTCCCCAGAAAAATGCACACATGCACACACAATTTTATACACAACTTCAAGGCATGCCCAGAGCCCCTGAGAGCCACCCCAGATCACAAAGCTTGCTCTAACAGTCCCCTGTGGACAGCACGATGTGGCCCAGGTTCCTCAACCCGCCCTTCACAGTCTGGCCCCATCACCTGCTCTGGCCTCATCCTCTGCCCACCTCATCCCCATTCCCAGAGTCATATGCGGTGGCCCTTTGTTCTGAGTGTTTTTGATCCTAGAATACCCTTTCCCTCTCAGGAATTCTTCCTCCTCCTCCTCACCATTCCAAAGCTCCCTCTCTCCCCCAGACACGTTTAATTACATCTTCCACTTAGTACAGACATCCAGGGTAAATGTTGCATGTCATTACAGTTTGTTTGTGTAACTGCTCTGTTCCCATCTCCTTTCCCACGCAGATTTTGTGCACCCTGAGGGCCAGGACCTAATCTAATCCATACCAGGTACCTGATGAATGAATGAACCCAAATATCACTGAATTAAGGAAGAGCCCCCGGGAGGTCCTGTTTCCCTGAGGACCCAGAGAAGGGTTTTTAGGGGCTGTGGTTGGATGTTGGGCCATATTCCCGCCTGATAGGAATGTCATCTTTTGCTTGGCAAGTGAGATGGACTCTTACCCCGTAGCTCCCAGACAGAAGTCCCAGACTGTGGACCAAGGGAGGATGAGGCACAGGGTTGGGGAAGAGCTGTTTGGGTAGGGTTGCCAGATTTTTTAAAATTGAGGTATAATTGACATCACAGTAGTTTCAGATGTACAACATAATCTTTCAGTATTTGTATGATTGCAAAATGATCACCACAATAAGTCTAGTTAACATCCGTCACCATACATAGTTACAAAAATTTTTTTCTTGTGATGAGAACTTCCAAGATTCACTCTCCCATGGTAACTGTAGTCATCATGCTGTGCATTTCATCCCCATGACTTATTCATTTTATAACTGGAAATTTGTATATTTTGATCCCCTGCACCCATTTTACCCACCTCCCATCCCCCACTTCAGGCAACCAACAATCTGTTCTCAATATCCATGACCTCAGGGGTTTTTTTGTTTGTTTTTTGGTTCTGTTTTTGTTTAGATTCCACATATAAGTGAGATCATACAGTATTTATCTTTTTCTGTTTGGCTTATCTCACTTAGCATAATGCCCTCAACGTCCATCCAGGTTGTTGCAAATGGCAAGATTACATTCTTTTTAACAGCTGAATAATATTCCATTATATATATATATATAATGGAATATATATATATATATATATATATATATACACACACCTCTTTTTCTTTATCCATTCATCTGTTGATGGACATTTAGGTTCTTTCCACGTCTTGGTTATTGTGAATAATGCTGCAATGAACATAATGGTGCACATATCTTTTCAAATTAGTGTTTTTGTTTTCTTTGGATAAATACCCAGAAGTGGATTGGATCAGATTTCTTTTTCTTTTTCTTTTTCTTTTTTTTTTGTGAGGAAGATCAGCCCTGAGCTAACATCCATGCTAATCCTCCTCTTTTTGCTGAGGAAGACCGGCTCTGAGCTAACATCTATTCCCAATCCTCCTCCTTTTTGTCCCCCAAAGCCCCAGTAGATAGTATGTCGTAGTTGCACATCCTTGTAGTTGCTGTATGTGGGACGTGGCCTCAGCGTGGCCGGAGAAGCGGTGCGTCAGTGCGCGCCCGGGATCCGAACCCGGGCCGCCAGTAGTGGAGCGCGCGCACTTAACCGCTAAGCCATGGGGCCGACCCCAGATTTCTTTTTAATGGAGGTGAAATTCACATAACATACAATTGACCATTTTAAAGTGTACAATCTAGCCCTCCAGAATGGAAGGGAGTGGGACTTGGACTCCCCATCCAAGCCTACTAACCACAAGGCTGCAGGAAGACCAGCTCCCCCCACCCCACGGGCCTGCCCGGTGGGGCAAGCGGTTAAGTGCGTACGCTCTGCTGCGGCAGCCCAGGGTTCACCAGTTCGGATCCCGGGCACACACCGCCGATCTGCTTGGCAAGCCATGCTGTGGTGGCATCCCATATAAAGTGGAGGAAGATGGGCACAGATGTTAGCCCAGGGCCAGTCTTCCTCAGCAAAAAGAGGAGGATTGGCAGACGTTAGCACAGGGCTGGTCTCCTCACAAAAAAAATAAAATGAAAAAAGGAAGACCAGCCCCCCAACTTGCTCTGGACCATATCAGACTCCTTCCTTCATCACAGGACCTGCTGGAGCTTCCCATGTCACCCCATCCACCTCCTCACCCCTGTCCCAGGGTTACTAGAGAGACAGAGAAAAGTCTACTTGCATCTAATCGGAAAATGAGCCTTATTACCTCTTGTGCCCCCACCTTCAATCCAGTTTATCTATCCTTCACCTCAAGGGACTCTATTTTTGCCTCCCTCCTCATCCTAAAACTTAACACCAGTGATGCCTATTTTATTGTTTTCATTTTTTATATTGTTAGCCTCATTATTATTATTATTGTTATTGTTTTTTTGTGAGGAAGATCAGCCCTAAGCTAACATCCATGCCAATCCTCCTCTTTTTGCTGAGGAAGACTGGCCCTGACCTAACATCTGTGCCCATCTTCCTCCACCTTATATGGGATGCCGCCACAGCATACCCTGACAAGCCGTGCGTCAGTGCACGCCTGGGATCCCAACCCTGGCCGCCAGCAGCAGAACGAGAGCACTTAACCACTATGCCATGGAGCCAGCCCCTGAAATAATTTTAAACCTATAGAAAAGTTGCAAAAATAGTACAGAGAATTCCTGTCTACGCTTCACCCAACTTCCCCTAAGATTAACAACTCACATAATGCATATTTATGTACAATTATCATAACCAGGAAAATAACATTGGTACAATACTTAAACTGAACTACAGTTCTTATTCAAATTTCACCCAGTTTTTCCCCTAATATCCTTTTTCTGTTCCAGGACCCAATCCAGGGTCCACATCGCATTTGTTGTTGTGTCTCCTTAGCCTCCTCCAGTCTGTAACTGTTCCCCAGTTTCGTCTTTCATGACCTTCAGGCTTTTGAAGAGTACTGGTCATTTATTATGTAGAATGTCTCTCAATTTTAGCTTGTCTGATGTTTTTTCATGATTACATCAAGGTTATAAATTTCTGGTAAGAATTCCACAGAAGTTATATGTCTTATTACTGGTATTGTTAACCTCACTTAGGTTCATTGGTGTCTGCCAGGTTTCTCCACTGTAAAGTTGCTATTTTTATCTTTTTCCTAAGAAAAAAGGGATGGCATTGAAAGATTTTAAGCAAGGGAAGTGACTTGTCTAGATTTGGGGGCCTTAATTATTATTAAGATAATCCGAATATATTGGATTAAGCCTCACCCTCAGGCTGGCCTGGCCAAGAGCAAGCCAGTATCCAGCACCAGCCTTTCCACGTCAACCCACACAGGGGGTCCCTGGCACAGGGCCCAGGAGGAAACACTCGACCTCCCAGTCCAAATCCACTCATATCTTAATCCAATAAATATTTTCGCACACCTACCATGTGCCAGGCCCTGTTCTAGTCAGAGGGATAAAGCATTGAACAAGTCAGATGAGTTCCTGCTCTCTGAGGGTTTGCATTCCAGTGGGGGGAGACAGACAACAATCCAGAAAACAGCTGTTACAGATGGGGATGACAGCTGTGAAGGGATGTGGTAGTAGTAACACACTGAGGTGTTACTCAGCACAACTGAGGTGAGGGGTCAGGGAAGGCCTCTCTGAGTGCATGACTTGACTTTGATTTGAAGGACTGACTAGAGCCAGCTGCGTGAAGACCTAGGGAAGAGTGTTCCAGGAACCACAAGGGATGTCACAAGCACATCTGGGGGCACTCAAGTGCATCTGGTTGATTTGCAGGATTTGCTGATTTCTGTGGTATAAACACTCCATCGTGGCCAGTTTCAAGCTACCAATATGACAGGGTAATGTTTAGGAAGCTAACATTTTAAATGGTTTGGGGCCTCATCACAGTGCCGGGACCAAATGGCTGTATCAAAATCCTGCTCTCTTGGGGTTTTTCCCAGCTCTGGGCCTTTCGTTATCCTCATTCCATCCTCCCCCACTCACCCTCCTCTTGCCCCCGCCAGGGTGTGCGTAGGAGTCTTCTACAAGGCTCTTCCAGAAATCCTTCCCCAATCCTCAGGCGGAGGCGGCCTTGCTCCTTCGTGCCCCATAGCATCGTTGCCTCCCTCTGTGACAGCTCATAACATATGTCAAGGCCCTGGTTTGAGAGACTGACTTTGAAAACCAAAGTCTCATTGCATAAAAATGTCTTTCAATGGCAATTTATCATTGTAAAAGAGTTCTGTCTTTATCTCTTTAATAAAATAAATTAAGATTATCATCTAAAATTCTGAATGAAGACGTAAAATTACAAACTACACTTACTGGACCTCTGAGAATCCTCGTACCTAGGTTTCTATTTTTTTGTTTGTGTGTGTGTGTGTGTGTGTGTGTGAGGAAGATCAGCCCTGAGCTAACATCCATGCCAATCCTCTTCTTTTTGCTAAGGAAGACTGGCCCTGAGCTAACATCCGTGCCCATCTTCCTCCACTTTATATGGGATGCCGCCACAGCATGGCCTGACAAGCCGGGCATCGGTGCGCACCTGGGATCTGAACCCGGGCCACCAGCAGCGGAGCGCGTGCACTTAACCGCTAGTCCATGGGGCTGGCCCCTCCTTGTACCTAGGATTGAGAACTAGTTATATAGTCAATGTTTATAAACAACTCCAAGGGGCACTAGGTCTTCCCGAGCTTTGTAACCTTCCTCTCCCTCACCTCCAGGCCTCAGCAAATGTGGACTGAATGAATGAATGAAGTACCAAGTATCTTGCAGCTATCAGCCTCCCTCCTGTCCCCATGAAGGTGAGGTCTGAGGACCAGTGGACTCCACAGCCATCAACACCTGTCTTGGGCACTGCAATGCAGCCTAGCTATGCCCCCCTCACTGTCCCCCAGTTCTGCCTTAAATCACAACAGATAACTCTGCCCAAAGTCAGGGGGCCTAGAAACAGAGCTTCAACAGGCTGGCTGGCTGTCAACACACACAAGCCATGAAACTGCATTGGCACCCCTTCTGAGCCAGGCTGAGCTGTGGGCAAGTGGAACACAAACCCACTCAGGCCCAGGTGCTCTCTGAGTATCTCCCTGACACCGAGCAGCCCATGCTTCTCCTCCTCCCCGAGTCTGGCCTCCCACCAGCCGGCTTCCTGGGGGCTGCAGTCTGGAACAGGTGAGGCAGCCCTCCTTCCTCTGCCGTCCCATGGTCTCCTCAGGCAGAGGGTGATACATGAGCAGCTGCCTGCCCAGTCTCCTCCTGGCTATCCTCCTATCTAGGTCCCCCCAGCTCTCTCTGCCTGGTAGGGAGGAGCCGCTAGAGTTAAGCGGATTTCATGCTATTTTCAAAGTCATTTTCCACGGAAATTTTTTTTATATTGTTAAACCTACTTTCTGCTGCTTCTCATCTCCCTGAAAGCTTCCTCCTCCTCTTCTGTGAGATAAACCAGAAATGGGAACATTTAGGAACCTGGTAGTGACACCCTACAGCCATCCTGGGGTGTCACTAGCCAGGGTTGGGGTGAGGAAATCACTCTAGAACCTTCCTGTTAGAAGTCAGGCCAGTGAGCTGGGCAGACAGCACCCGGGGCCGGAGCAGGATCCCCCTGCACACAGACCCTGAGCTTTGCTTCTCGGCCTTCCAGCCCTGTCCTAACAACTGCCTGTGTCAGATGTCTGTCCCTCAGCTTCCCATCCTCCTGTGACAGCCACCAAACTGGGATGAGAGTTTTACCACCAATGACCAGGGTCATCTGAGGAACAATTGAGGCATGTCCCTGAGATCCCCCTTGCAAGCTACATTTCTCAGAGAAGAGCTGGCCCTAAGGGTGTCAGGATGAGCTATGAGATGCCGAAGCCAGCATATGCTTCCTCGCGACCCCACTGCACTTTTTTGTGCATTCCACGTGGAAGCCTCTATCATATTGTGTCAGACCACAGCTGCCAGTAAACCGACGCCTTTTCGAGGACAAGAGTTGAGGCCAAATGGCTCTGTTTCCTCAGCTTACAGAACAGGGCTCAGCCTACCATGGGTTGCTGGAGAGGAGCCTATTACGTCTGCCAGAACCTTTTGTGAGCAAGGCTGATCCAGCACTTCGGCCACAGACAGCTGAACCAGACTTGGGCCAGTGTGTGGCCTCAGATGTGACCTGGCATGAGAGCTACGCTCAGAGGAAAGGATGAGGATGGCCTGGGCCGATCAGCTTCTCTTCTCTGTGATAATCCTGCAGTGTGGAACCATGTGAGGCCCACAATGTTCCTAGGGGCCTGCTGGGATGGAATGTGGGAGAGAGAAAACTCTAGGACGGCACTCAGCTTTCTGGACAAACTGATAACCTGATGCTGGCAGCAATCAGGGTAAAAATTACTCAGAGAAGAGCAGGTTGGTGGGGAATGGGGATGAGCCCAGATTGGCGGGTGGTGAGACTGGGGTGCTGGTGGAACATCCAGGAGAGGCAGTTGAGATATGAGGTAGATGCTCAGGGCCCAAGAGCCACCCAAGGGCCTGAGTGCTGCACTCCAGAGAATATTTGAGGAGCAACCTCATGCATCAAGGTAGACAAGATGATTACCAAAACACAGGGCCCCTGCCCCCAGGGGATAAATATATAGATATAAAAATTTTCTAATTATTCACATTTCACCTGATTGCTTTTTTTAGGGTAAAGCTTTATATTCAAAATTTTTAGAACCAGTTGTTACTTTACAATAGCACAGAACGTGGAAGATGTACAGCTAACCTTACATATTCTGTTGTTTTCTCTCTTTATTCAGTGTTCATTTCACTGGAATTTGTCTACATCTGCATCTGAGATAGAAAGTGGTGCAAAGAGATACAAATAATTTCAACAATTGTCAACTTCAAAATCAGCATGACATATTCTTGGCAAATACGGTCACTGCTCAGGTATTTCTGCCTTTCTAAGCAGATTATAAAGGAAACAGCTTTTCTACACAAGAATAATTTGACCATACTTATAAAACCTTTTCCAAATCGATAAATATTGACATTTTTATCTTATTTTTTTTCCAACAGAAACTAAAGTATTTCCCTGTGGGTTTGGGACTCAGTGCTGGCCTCTGACAAAAGGACCTTTCAGTCTTGGGACAGAAGTGTCTGTAATCTAGAGAGAAACCTTGAGCAAGAGTCTCCTTGGGCATTAGCTTCCTCCTAGAAAACAGGAATTAGATTCCCAGGGGCTCTCAAACTGGACATTTTTAACAATAGCAAATGCTCTTCTAGCATTTACTATGAGCAAGGTACTATATTATAGGCATTACTGTAATACCCATTTTACAGATGGAGAAAGTGAGTCACGGCAAGGTTAAATAACTCACCCATGTATATATACTGCCCCTCCAATGTCTAAGTTTAGAATCAGTAGGTCTGGGTGGGGGCCTGGAATCCACACTCCTAACAAGCTCCCCTGATGGACTCCCATCTAGGTGATTTTTACACCCCATTATGAGACACTGCTCCAGGCATCAGAAGATTTGCTCTGGTTCTGAGTGCAGGGGAGCATATAGGAGAATCCGGACCCCAACCAGGACAGTTCTCAGGAAGAGGTTGGTGCCACCCTCTGACAGACAAGGCAGTAAAGGGGGTAGACTGGAGATTGGAAATAGCTAGATAGGGCTGTGCCTACAGGGAACCCAGATGTTGTCTCTTGCTGCACCGCATTGCCACCTGCTGGCTGCAGGTGGCCATCGCAGGCCAGGTAGGAACACCATTTGTCCAATCCTTTGACAAATGTTAAGGGACTACCAAGTAACTGCATTGCTTGGGGGTTCAGTGGAGACCCCACAGAGCATAAGACAAGCCATGACAATGCTGCATGGTTAGCACTACGGGAGGGGGAAAGGTCAGTCTGGATGAGGGGTACAGCGTGAGGGGTCAGTGGGGAAAAATGAGCTAGAGGTAGGTAGGGACTAGACTAGTGGACCACCTTCGAGTTTGGATTTTGTGCTAAGGGCAATGGGAAATCCAGAATGGGTCAGATTTAGGTTTTAGTAAGACCATCCCGGCCTTTGTTGGGAGGATGGAGTCAATCTGAAAACCATTCCCGTATCAGAGATGAGAGGAGCCACTGGCCTAGATTAGGGGGTGGCTGCGGGGATGGAGAAAAACAGGCAATGAGAAATATTTAGGAAGTGGGATTGATTAGGTCTGATAAAACTGAATCCCAAAGGATAACAGGAAGAAAAGCCTAGTGGCTCCATTTCATTCATTCCTTTTTCAACAAATTACAGCACCTACTATGTGCCAGGAACTAATCTGCCTGCTGGGAATGCAATGGTGTAAGCCAGTCAGGAAAAAGTCCTGCTTTTCACGGAGCTTATGTTTTACTGGGGGTGGGTGGTGGTGGTTAATAAGCAAATAAACAAAAAAAAACATCAAATGGGAATAAATGCCATGTAGAGAATTTTAAAGGGTGATGCAATAGTGACTCTGAGAGCTCTGAACGGTAAGGAGCCTGCCCTTAAAGACGACAGGGAAAAGCATTCTAGACCAAAGGAACAACGCAAAGGCCCTGATAGCAGGAGTTAAGTGTAGCATGTTCTCGATCAGAGGCAGCCAGTAGGGCTGGGGCTGGGACACGAGGCAGGAGAGAGAGTCAGGGGCCAGGTTAGGAAGGCCTTTGTGAGACAGCACAAGGGATTCTAAGAGTGAAAGGAAGCTGCCAGCACATTTTAGACAGGTAAGTGGTAGAATCAGGTCTCGCTTCAAGATCTCTCTGGCTGCTCTACAGAGAATGGATTGTATGGGGCAAGAGTGGAAGCAGGGAGACAGGAAGCTGAGATGTGGGCCAGGAGAGATGATGATGGCAGCAGCATGATGGGGAGGATTCTGGGCATACTATAGGGTCAGAGTCAACAGGACTTCCGACGATTGGATGTGGGGGTGAAAAAACAGCAGAACCAAGAATGACTCCCCAAGACCATGGGGATGAGAGAGACTGCAGGAAACTTAGGAGGAGAAAGGGCCTAGGAGAACTCCTTCCCCAATGATACCACATCCCAATAAGCAAAGGCCTGGCCTTAAAGAACAGCCCCACTGGAGGGGACATGCAAGTTAACCACTCTAGAGCTCAGTTTCCTTACCTGTGACTGGGCCTCACCTGCCTGGATGCCTGGCAAGGAGTAAACAGAATGAATACCTGATACAGACTTGACCCTCGTGCTGGCCTGGCCTCTGAGCACACTTAGTGAGCCAGTTTTCTACCATTGGTGGGAGCTATCTTTCCAGGCAGCCACAGCCCAGCCCCCAGCTGGAAGAACACCTAAGGTCACTTCTAGATCCAATTCTAAGCAGAATTCCCAGAGTAACCCCCTCTACCCCTCAAGCCCTGGACCTGGGAATGTCCCATCAAAAGAGAGAAATGGTCACTCTCAGTCTCCTTAAACCAAAAGGAAATGTGGGAATGGGCAGTCACATCCTGACAAAACAAATACCAGACACCAAGGGCTGTGGGCACCACATCACTTTATTTCTTTGGTTTTCCAGCTTCACTCTTGGACAATGCAAATTCAGTCTCTCATCTGCCTGGCTGCTGTATGGTCCCTCACGGAAGATGGGGCAGTCTCTGAGGAGATGCTCTGCAGAAAGATGCCCCCGTTTTGGTCCCCAAGAGCCAGCCAGGCTGGCAGAGGACTGCAGGGTCCACAGCACATGGCCAAGCACCAGTAAGCAGAGACTCGAGGCCCTCTCCCCCCGCCCCTTACCATACTCCTTGCAAGGGACAGGCCAGCCCCTCAGTGATCCAGCTCACGGTCTTCTCTTAGAGGCCATCCTTGATTCTGCCTATACATCCCTGCTTCTGCTCATGCCAAGCCTGGCACCCTCTCCCTTGGGAGTGTCAGACAGAAGCCACTGACCCGCTCCACACTTGATGTCTAATGTTCCTTTAGGCACCATCTTGAGTAAGGACAGTGCCAACCGCCAAAAGGAACTGAATATATATATTCTGCCCACTGGGACAGATGGCCATGCTATAATACTCTTTTTGTCCCCAGGAATAGCTGAAAGCAGCATTAGCTAACCAACCCCCCTCCAGACCCCCACACACGTACAGCTTCCAACACCAGCAAGGGGGCCCAGCCAACCCCCTTAAATCAAAACAAAAAACTAAAACCAAGACACAACAATAAAAATAAGAACGGCAAACAACTGAAGTGAACATCTCTGGTCCTGCAGCTCTCTGCAGAGGACCAGATGGCTGATTTCTGGCTCTCTCTGCCCTGGAGCCATAAAACACAAATCTCCCCTTGCATTCAGGATAGATACTGTGGGAGCCGGAACAAAGGACATCCTGGCCAAGCCAGGGAGCAACTCAGGTCCCCGACCCTCTCTAAACTGGCCCCCCTTTCTCCCCGCCCCATTCACACCTCCCTGTCAGCCATCAACCAAGGTTAGGCCATCATAGAGGGCGCGCTTCCACATGTAGTAGGTGGAGCGGGCAGTGAAGGGGAAGAGGGCACTGAACTCCTTGTAGGAGGGGAAGCTCTTGGACTGGAAGCGCTTCTGCAGGAACAGCTTGGCCTGGGCCTTGAACTTCGTGGTGGCAAGCATGTCCATCACCAGCATTTGGCCGTCCCTGCCACTTGCCGCTGCCACCACAGGACGGCTGGACAGGGACCCACTGTGGGGCCGGCTCTGGGCCACGGCCCCCCCTGGCAGGACCCCGTCTCTGGAAGGCCCTCCCTGGACCTTCCCTGGATCCTCTCCTGGAGAAGCCCCCACCTGCAGGGTCCCTGCAGGTGGGGCCATGGCAGCTGTCACATTCCTACCAGATTCTTTCTCCTGCTTCTCCCCTGCCCCATGCACCCCCGCTTTGCCCAAGGTCAGGGCCTGTACCTGAAGCTTAGACATGCTTCTGCGCCAGCCCCGGGCAAGACTCTTCCAAACCCAAAAGGTGGAGGGTGACAAGCTAGGGTAGCGGAGGCGAAAGCGACAGAAGGGGAGATGCCCACTCAGCACCTGTTTGCGGGCAGCCCTGCGCAGACGCCTCTGCCAACGGGACAGGGGCATCCTCAGGGGCAGGAACTCCCGGGGGGCAGGTGGCCCCCCACCTGCTGCTTTCCCTGCCCTGTCTTCCACCTCACCCTTCCAAGGGAGTAGGGCCTCTTCCCCAACAGATGCAGGCTGGGGAACCCCGGCCACCAAGAGGGCTGGTGGCGGCTTGAAGCTGGGGTTCCTTCGGAGGGCCTTTCGGCGCCAGTTGTAGTAGGTGGACCGGGAGATGCCAGGGAACCTGCGTTTGAAGCAGCGGTAGGGTACCAGTGTGTTCAGGGAGATGCAGTGCTCCAGGTACAACTTGGCCCGCTGCATTAAGACCATTCCAGGGCTGGACACCGCCAGTGACGAGCATCCGAGCCCCTCGGTGACCTGTTCCTCCGGCAGCGTCTCCAGCTCCTCCATCGCCAGTGCCTCCTTGGGGGCCAGGGCCTGGCAGGTGCCAGAGCCCAGCAGCTCGTGCTTCCAGGCATAATAGGTGGAGCGTGAGATCTCGGGGAACCTCTGGAGGAACTGCTGCAGGGGCACGACACCCCCACGGTGGAAGCTGTCCTGCAGGAAGTGCTTGGCCGAGAAGCGGGCAGCCACCTTCTGCCGGTGCTCCTGGGACTGCCGCCGCCAGCGGTAGAAGGTACTCTTGGTGACACTGTAGCGCTCACAGAGGTGGGAGTAGCTGAGGCCAGGCTCCCGGTTGAGCAGCTCCAGGGTCTTGGCTGGTGGTGGCAGCGGGGCCAGGGCTGGGCCAGTTGCACCTTCAGCCTCCACCTCCTCCAGCCCCACCACAGGGGCAAAGTACTGGTGGCGGAAGAGGTGGCTGGTGAGGGGCTGGCCAGCCCACATGATGTGCAGCGTGGCAGGTGTGTGGTCACAGCGACGGGGCCGGATGATGCGGTTAAAGTAGGGCCGGATCTTGAGGTTGCGCATGGGGTAGATGGAGTAGATGTTGCGCTGCAGGACAGAGGCGAGGGCATACAAGTGCCACACATTGGAGAAGCTGCTAGGAAAGCAGGTGGCCTTGACATCCGCATCGAAGATGGCCTCCAGCGTGGCGGACGGCAGGCTGGTCATCTCCGGGGACTCCTCGGAGCACAGGGAATAGCGCACGGCCTGCAGCATCACCTTGGACTCGATCATGCCCTGGAGGTAGTAGTGTCTGTGCAGCAGCATCTCCACCACAGTCCGGGCCCGCAGTTCCAGGCTGAGGCCTGCGTCACCCCACAGCAGCATGCTGGCCGCCTCAAACAGCAGGCTGCCCTCGCCCTTGCACAGCAGCGGCAGCATGTTCCGGGGAGCATCCTCTGGGTACAGGCTCAAGGCCACCGAGTCCACCTCCAGCATCTGGGGGCCGGGGCCCCCCTCCCGGCAGGTGGGGAGGGTGAAGGAAAACAGGACCTGTTTGGCCTCAAGGGCCGCACCCACAAGACCCTCCAGGCCCTCGGACTCCACTGCCTCTTGCAACTCCTGTAGCACCTGCTGCACCAGCTGCTCCCGAGATTTCATCCTGCCAGGGCAAAGGATAGAGAGCAAAGGTCAGGACACAGTACCCAGACGATACCCAGCAATGGCGCCTTGTCCACTCCTGCACTTTCCCCCTCAAGATAATGTCCATCCATTCCCATTCCCCCAGAGCAAATAATGGCTAAGTGCCGCCTGGGGTTTGTTTAATCGCTCAATGGTATTGAGGAAAGAGCTTGTCTCCAGAGCCTGGCTTTTGGTTTTGTTTTATTTTTGGTGCCTGGACAGGGACTTGAACCCTAGACCTTCAGAATAAAAGTAGAGCATAGCTTTGAACCCTGGCTCTGATATTAGCTTGGGCAAGTCACTTAACCTTTCCTTGCTTCTGGTTCCTTTTCTGTAAAATGGGGATGATGATAAAAGTATCTACCTTATAGGGCTGTTGTGGGTATAAATGAGACAATGAGAATCAAGGATGGAGATATATAGGCATATACACACACACACATATATATAAATCCATCCTTAGACTAGTGCCTGGCACATCGTGAAGTACTGCAGAAGCATTAGCTATTATGGTGTATTATCTAATACTATCCATATTATATAATACAGTTGTAAAAGCGGTACCTCTGTACCTGTAAAGGCTTACAATCACATAGAGCCAAAACTGGTCTGCCTTTCCCTAGTATAGTGATTCTCAAAGTACGGTCCGTGGACCCGTGGAGTTCCATGAGACTTTTTCAAGGGGTCTGCAAGTTAAACTATTTTCATAATAATATTCAGACAATTTAATAGTAAGATATTATTTGTCTTTTTCACTGTATTAACATTTGAGTAAAACTGTGGCGCCTTAGCATGAACTGAGGCAATGGCATCAAACTGTGATAGAAGTCCTTATGTTCTTCACTCCCACATACCTGCAGTTAAAAAAAAAAAAAAAAAAAAGCTAGTTTCACTCAAGAATGTCCTTGATGAAGCAGTAAAGATTATTATTTTTATGAAATCACAACCCGTAAATACACAACTTTCCAGTATTGGGAGTGACAAAATGGGGAGTACTCCAGCATTTCTGCTACACAGAAGCATGACGATGTCTCACATGGGCGACTGTTTGGGTTGTATGATGAACTAATCGTTCTTACCATGGAATACCATTTTTACTTGAAAGAAAGATTGAGAGACATTCATCATTTAGACTTGGGTATATTTGGCAGACATTTTCTCAAAAATGAATAAGGTGGCCTGTCACTTCAAGGAAAACTACTAACTATTTGCCACCAGTGAAAAATTTTGAGCTTTCATTTGAAAATTAGAATTTTGGAAAACCTGTATCCACTACAGTGAGCTTGACAGCTTCCTGTTGCCTAAAGACTTTTCTGATGGGATGAGTGGTGACACTAACAAATGTAACGTTTTATGCTGTATAACGGAATTGTCAACATTTGGAGATCTGCAACACGCAATGAACTGTATTTCCCAAATAACCAATGGGTGATGTTACAAAGTCATGCATGGGTAAAAGATCCATTCAAAGTATAAAAGAAAGCAATGGATTTTAATAATAATAGGGTACAAAAAGTTCATGGATATTGTTTCAGATTCTACATTATAACTAAGCTTTGAGAAACTGCTACTTGTTGAGTTTTGGGGTAGCTATCAAATAATATCCACTAAAAACACTACCAAAATACTCTTCCTTTTTCCATCTATGTTACTTGGATGAAGTTAGATTTTCTTCATATCCATGTATCACAATAGATTGAATGTAGAGACAGATCCGAGAATCTACCTATCTTCTATTAAACTAGATATTACAGAGATTTTTAAAAATGTAAAAGAACACACTCTTCTCACTAAATTTTTTTTTGTTCTGGAAAAGTTATTTTTCACAAAAACCACTATTTGTTACTATGTAACGAGTTTCTCATTTTTAATAAATATTTTCAAAATTTCTATTTTAGTTTTGAATACAATATACATTGATAGAGGTAACCTATACAAACAAAAGCTCTTCAGGTTTCTCAAGTTTTAAGAACATACCAGTTTGAGACCTGCTGCCCTGGAACAAAGAGTCTTTTCAAAGGGGGTCGGTAGCCCAGCCACCGTGCTGGCGTAGATCTAAGAACTAAGATTTACCGAGCTTTTGCTATTTGCCATGCACTGTCATCCTGACAGGCACCCTTAAAGGTAGGTACTATGGTTATTCCCCCATTTACAGGTGAGAAAACTAAGTCGATGGAAGTTAGGCTAATTTGCCCAAGGTCACACAAGTGGTGCAACCAGTAGTTGAAACCAGATCTTCCCTAGGGCCTATGGTTCATCTACTCCAGTTTAAACTGCCAGCCACCTTTTCAACACAAACATCATTCTAATTACTGGTACATTTTCAGTGTTGTATTGCAAAGCAAAGTAATATTCCTTTATGGACACTGCTTTCAAATGAAAAAGGAGACCATTATCCTTTCTCAGATCTTTGTTCTCAGAGTTCGATAAATTGCTTTATATTAGCCTTAGGTTTAAAAATTGTGTTTGGGTGTAAACATTTGTCAACTCACCTAACTGCACATTTAAAAGCACATTTTGCACACTTAAAAGGGATGTGTTTGAGTGTAAATTATGGTTCAATAAAGTTGAAACAATTTTTAAAACACCAAAGGAATACCGCCAGAATTTTACTTGATAGTCCTAAAAAAGAAAGCTTTTTAAAAACTGGTCATCCAAATCACCTTTGGATAAAATTTCTGGCTATAAATTTTTGTTTTAATGTGTATATTATGACAAATCCGGTCTAACCTCTCACCTAATTTCTATTTGTATCATATTATTTGACCCTGGAATTGGGCTTTTAATCTGTTCTTCTTTTATGTACTTTGTATTTACTTTTTAAAAAACTGTTGGTTTTCTTTGGACTCAGGAGAGAAACTTCTATCAGTTCTTGGTAAAGAGAGCACTCCCGTATGCAATAAAAAATTGAGCCCTGAAGAACAAACTGTACACACAGAAGAGCTTTTTCATTCTGGCAGACAACAGAGACGCTAGGTTCTTGTTTGTCTTGCAAGTTGCTTGTTGAACGCTGCTATACAGCTGCATATAAATGAGCACTCTGCTAGATACTTTGCAAACAAAATTAACGAAAACAGCTACCACTCACCTACTCCTTCTTATACGTTTAATTTAGGTTCAACCAAAATCTCAGAAAAAATAAGAGGGGACAATTAATCTAAATTGTGTGGGTGATTCTTCCTGCCCTTGCCTTCAAGGAGCCTCTTTCCTGAGGAGAGCACGATGTTCCCTCGGGTCATTACAAGTCTCTGTGGGCTTTACAAGGGGTGAGCGTTTGGATTTCAGGCTTTTTAGAGGTAATTTTGTTTATATGTGGTTCTCACCTTCCCTCCACGTGAACTACAACTTCATCACACCTGCACCATTGCTCCTATATCACACCTGGAGAAACGGAGGCTTAGGGGTTAAATTAAATAACTTTCCCAAGACCACACAGCTATTAAAGCTACAAAACCTAAGCATTCACTCCAGAGCTCCCTCCTAACCACTGTAATTCCACCACCCAGGGGAATACATCACCCAAAATGCTCATCAGCCAAACGATCCAGAAACAGAGGGATTCTTGGAGCTTTGAGACACACCTGGCCATTCTACAGATAAGGAAATTGAGATCCAGAAAGGGAAGATTGACTTGCCTGAATTCATGCAGCAGTATCCAGATACCTTCCAACACAAGGTCCAGATACACACTTCCTCCTGCACAGACGCCACCCCTCCCTACCCTACCTGTCCCACCCAACCCCTTCCCTGTCCCAGTCACACCCCGCTCCACCCTATCTCATTCCTTTCTCTTCCCCAAAGACGTAAGAGGAGGTGTGAGCAGGTAATACCCTACTTCTGTTTTCCTCAAAAGCTTGCTGAGAAAAAGGAGCTCCCTGGAGAGGCTCTGCACCCCACATCCGCTCAAGTGGCTCTGGACCATCAGACATCGGGGCAGTGGGGAAAGGCCAGAGGCTGTACCAAGAAGCCAATCATCCTTAAGTAGACAATTGATTGATGGGGCTCAGGTGCAACAGTCTTTCCAACAGTGGCTCCCTGGAAGTGCAATGCAATGCAGAGCAGGCGATTGCCAGGTGCATTCATGGAATGAGGTGCAGAAAGTGAGAGCTAATCTATGGGCTTTGCCCAGCTGGCCTCACCTGCCCCCCGCAACTCTTGGAGGGATCTGAAAAGACATGAAACCAGAGAGGCGCAGCTCCCTCAGATTACACAGGCCTCCTGGCTTGAGGTTGGGAGGAAGGTAGTAAAACAAGACATCCAGAAAGTGTCTTAGCACCTAGGAAGGGCTCTGGAGCCAAGGAATGAATGAATAGACATGGGCAACTCTGCAGGAGACTCAAAGCCTCACCTTCACCATGGCCAGCTTTCCTCCACCCCTAGTCTCCCTGTTTCAAGCAGACGGGGTCTCGGATCCCAGGTCTGGCCTCTGTCCCTTGCATTTTAGGAGTGAGCCAGGGCTCTGTGTAGGGTGAGGGAAGGAAGAGCGAGGGGTCTGCTGACATGAGGCTGGTAAGTCTCCTCTGGCCTCTAGAACAAACTCCCTCCCTGCCAGCCTCAGCCTGGGCTCTGCATTTGCTCACCAAGCACCCCGTGTTCTCCCATCCCTTTTCTCCCCGTCCCTCATAAAGTGGGCCCTGCAGTCTCTATAGCTGACCCGGCCCAACAAGCATGAGGGAGTGCCACACAGGCCTCAGCCCTTGGTGAGATCAATTAAGACCGTGGTAAACCGGCTGGTACTTCACCCGGCCTGGCTCCACTCCCCTAGTCACGCTGGCCCGATTGCCCAGGCTGCGCCCTCGGCTCGAGGGAGCACCAGCCATCTTGGCTCCCTCCCCGGTGGCCAGGAGGCCCAGTAGGGCATGGGTGTGAGTTCCCAAGGAACCCCCCACCACCAAGGGCAGCGAGAGCGCCAGGGGGCACCAAGGTAGGCACAAGCCCACCAAGTCAACCGTGCCTCGGGCGTTCCAAGTTCAGCTGCTCTAGCGGACCACGTGTCTAGAAGGTAGGAGACGGGAGAGTACGGCCCACGAAAGGATTCAGCACAGGCCACCAGTCGCCACTGAGGGTGCCAGGAGGCAATGGTTGGCATGGGAGAAAGCTGGCTGATCAGGGGCATCTGAGACAAGGGACCCAACCTGGAAATCTCCGGGTGTCTGTGGGGAGGGGCCGAAGCCAGACCATTGTGTAAGGTGGGGAGAGGAGATAGGCCTGCGGGTGGGGGTGGGGAAGGGGCTGGAGGTGGGGGTGGGGAGAAAGGGAACTTGAAACAATGCCTCACCTCCCCTTCACACACACACACACACACACACACACACACACACACGCAGCATCCTTCACGGAGTCACTCCATGACCCTTGGGCCCTTTAGTGTCCCAAGGCCATTTCCCATTCCCCTGGGGCTCCAAGCTGTAGGAGGCACCCACGCTTCCTAATTTTGAGGAAATTTACTAGTTTACTGACCTCGAGGGTGGCCCAGAGCCCTGGGGGCATCCACTTCTCTCTCCTCCTTCCAGTTTGGGACATTTAAGTCACCCTGCGGGCAGCGTCCCCAGCTGAGCGCCACTCTCACTCCAGAACTGGTTTCATATCTGTAGTGGACCACTGAGCATGGACCGTCTACAGCCAACTGGCCGGTGGAGAAGCGACTTAAGCCACTCCCCCCAGGAAATCGCCCACCCTCAAGTGCTCTGGTCTTAAGATGAAAGAAGTGCAAATTCGGGGGTCACTTCCAATGGTAAAGTGATAGCAGCTATTGTCTCGTCCACTCTACCCAGCTGGGGGTGTTAAAGCGTCCGGACCTAGCTCTGAAACAGACCCCAAACTGCTCAGGGAAAACTTAAAAGAAAGTTGAAAGATTTCCAAAGAGTTTGGGGGGAGGGGAGGGGAGGAGAAGGTTTTAGATAGAAAGACCTAAGGAAAGAAAGTCTGTGGCCAGGCTAAGAGGGGGAGGGGGTAAGAGCGAAGCTGGAAACTGGCCTTGCATGATTGGTGAGGCTTTGGACCCCTCTGTACCCTCAAGATGCATCTCTTCCTGAGGCAGGGCCCCATCTCTGGCCCTGCAAGACAAGGAGGCTGGAGAACTCACTGCCCCCAACTTGGCGCAGGCCCCCTTTTCTTCCAAGAAAGCCCCACTTTCTCCAAGGCCTCCATCCCCACCTTTCTCTGAGCATCCCTCAGGTTAGGGGCTCAAAGTGTGCCTGGGCCAGAGCTGCTTCTGTCAGGGACCAGAGCGCCTATCCCAGGACACCTGGTTGTCTGAGCTCAGCCAGAAAGTGGGAGTGTGCGGTACCTGGGGCTTCCGTCCCTCCCCACAGCTCACCTCAGCCCGGGGGCCTCAGATAATCCCGGAGGAACCAGTCCTATCCGCCCGTCTAGTCCCCACTGGTGGGGGAGGTGAAGGCCGCCAGATTGCAGCCTTTGGTGGTAGCTCCCCCCAGGGGCTTTCCTGCCCGGCTTTAACCCTTTGCAGTGCTGGGGCTAGCTGCTTCTCTCCCGGGCTCCAAGTTCCACCCTCCAATTCTCTTTATCGCCTTACCCCTGGGGACCACTGTAGAATGCTCCCCAGTGTCGGTTCTGTCCCAGCTCTATTATAATATTCTATTATCATTCTCTCCTCTGCCAATCATAAACTCTGTATTTATCATCTAAGTCAAAGATCCTTTATCAACCACCATTCCCAGGAGCACTGGACATGGTGGGGGGCACCAGATGTGAACTCAAGTCAGAATCCCACCAGCCCCACCCACCATGATGGCAGTCGCCTGAGGCAGTGGTTTAGTGGTCTCCTGGACTTGGATTTGAATGCCAACCCTGCCCTTACTAGAGCATGGCCTTAGGCAAATTGTTTAAACCTTCCGGAGCCCGCATTTAGTGCTTACAGGGGCATAACATTTACCCCAGAGAGTTATTGGGTAGGTTCAATGAGATGATAAATTTCAAGCATGTAGGCCTGTGCCCAATGCAAAGCCAGTATATTTCAGTTCTCAGCCTCTCCAGTTAATTTGAAATTATTTTTAAGTTCTTAATATAAATGCGGTATTAAAAAAGTTTCAGAGAATAGTGATTATCTTGTAGAAGGAGATGGAATTACGAGATACTTTTTCTTTCCACATTGTATCTTTCTGTGTCGTTTGACATTTTATAAGGAGTCTGAATTACTTGCTATTATTTTAAAAAGCAATGAAGATCATTTAAATTTCTTAAAAAGCTAATGGAATCTTTAAAAGTATTTTTTAGAAAGGAACAATAGTGGGGAGAAAAAGGTTTGTTGGTGCTTCCATTACCAAGGTAAGAGTCTTATTTATAGACTAATTAGGAAAACTTAGAATAATTGGGAAAATTTTAAAAGTAAAGTAGAAGGAAGAAAAAAATTACCTATAATCTCATCGTCTAAAGACAGCTATTGTGAACATCTTGATATATTTCTTTCTAATCTAGTTTTGTTCTTAGACTTACACAAATTAAACATTCTCTTTACAAAAGATCCAAATAGTACAGAGTAAAAAATAGAGGAAATTGAGCAAGTCCTCTCTTTGGGTCCCTAACACATTCTGCTCACTGTGCTGATCTGCCAGTTCTTTTTCTGTGCATTTTCATCTTTTTCTGTGCATCTACACATGTATATTTTTCTAGTCTCTCTATGCATATTTTGTTCTGTTAAACATTTTTAAAACACTTTTGACTAAATATATATCATTTATGTACATAATACATATTATGTATTATGTACATAAATGATATATTATTCAAAATGCTTGTAAATTTTGGTTCAGGAATTTATGAAAGGATTTAGGATTCAAATTTCTGCCCTGTTCCCTATCTACGGTCTCTCTTTCTCCAGAAGCAGCCAATATTGTTTCTAGGGTATCATTCCAGAAATATGTTATATATAAACAAGCAAATCTCTGAGAGGGTGCTTTTTTCCTCTCTCTAACACACAATTGATAGTATACCAAACACTCTGATGTACCTAGCCTTTTCACTTTCTTTCTTTTTTTTTTTTTTTTTTGCTGAGGAAGATTCACCCTGAGCTAACATCTGTGGCAAATCTTCCCCTCTATTTTGTTATATGGGCCGCCACCACAGCATGGCCACCGACCAGCAGTGTAGGTCCGAACCTGGGAACCGAACCTGGGCCTCCAAAGCAGAGCACAACAAACTTAACCACTAGGCCACTGGGGCTGGCCCCTCATTTTCTTTTTTTATCTAGAACCACCATTGTCCCATGAAATGTAACGAGAGCCACAAGCGTACTTTTACATTTTCTAGTAGCCATATTAAAAAAAAATTAAAAGGAACAACTGAAATGAACTTTAACAATATATTTTATTTAAACCAATATATCTGAAATATTATCATTTTGACAGGAAATCAGTATAAAAAATTAATTAACAAGATATTTTACATTCCTTTTTTGTACCAGCTCTTTAAAATCCAGTATGCATTTTCCATGGAAAGCACATCTCAAGTAGAACCTGCCGCATTTCAAATGTTCTGTAGCTACATGTGCTGGTGGCAAATGTATTAGCAGATGTCCAGACTTAGCATGAACTCCATTTCATGAATGAACATGATGTACTATCCTTTCTCTATTGATGAACATTAAGATCATTTCCAGCTTTTACTCTTAAACCATGCTACAGTGGGTAACCCTACACATAACGTAATTTTGCACATGTGTAGGTGTAACTATACTTTCAAAGTACATGTGTGGTAGCAATTTGTACATATTTTGCCAAATTCCCCTCCTTAGAAGTTGTACCAGTTTATTTCCCCAAAAACATAATATGAGAGTGCGGTCTCCCTACCTCTTGGCCAGCACAGTTCGTTATCACATTTTTTTATCTTTGCCAATCTAATAGAAAAATTAGACCCTCAGTATGGTTTTAACTTACATTTTTTCATTATGAGTAAGGGAGAGCATTGTTCATATATTTAAGAGCCATCTAGGGCCGGCCCCGTGGCTTAGCGGTTAAGGGTGCGCACTCTGCTGCTGGCGGCCCGGGTTTGGATCCCGGGCGTGCACCGGCGCACCCCTTCTCCAGCCATGCTGAGGCCGCGTCCCACATACAGCAACTAGAAGGCTGTGCAACTATGACATACAACTATCTACTGGGGCTTTGGGGGAAAAAATAAACAAATAAAAATTATAAAAAAAAAAAAAGAGCCATCTATGTTTCCTTTCCTGTGAAGATCCTTTGCCCGTTTTGCCATTGGGCTATAGACCTTTTTCTTACTGATTAGAGTTTTGTATAAAGACAGCCCTTGGTCTATGACAGGAATTAGAAATATTTTTTCTGAGTTTGTGGTTTATAATTGGACTTTGCTTATGGTGGTGGTAAATTTTAATTTACCTTTATTTAAACTATTAAGATGAAGTGTCACAAAATTAAGGGCCTAGTCATAGGTGTCCAAACACCAAAAATCCCAGATTCCCAGCAATAGTTAAACCAACTCCTGCAAGTAGACATCTTTAGTTAATATGTACCTTGCTTTGAACAAAATTCAGATTTAGGAAGCTGATGAGTTGGAGGTAATCCTTCACTTATAAAAGGACATACAATAGAAAAGCTTCGTTTAAATAATGAGCTGAGATAAGCAATTAACTGTGTTTAAATTTACAGCTTTCCAGCGGTTCTATAAGTGGAGGTTCACCTTTATTTGCATCAGCTATAAAAAACAAGTCCTGTATTGAGTGAAGTGTTTATTGAACACTGACCGGGTAGAGAAGTGTCTGAGCTTTGGAGTGGAATGGCAGGGTTGAAATTCCAGCTCTGCCCCTGTGTGCTGTTGAACAAATTTCCTCACATCTCCAGACCTAATTCCTCATTTAAAAAAGTGATGATAATAATACTGGAGAGGTGGCTGTAAGGATTAAATGAAAAACCACTTATGAAGTTCTTAGCACAGGTCTAATAAAACACTTAGTAAGCAACACTGCTATTAGACTTAACTCTCTTTCCTACTCATCCTCTTTCTAGAGAGATTTAAGGAATTCAGCCATCTGTCCATTCAGTTAATTCATCCACTCAATGCCTTATTGAATAATTTATATATTAGTCCACCATTCATTCAATCATTTGTTTATTCAGTTATCCATTCACTCAGGCACTGTCATTCATTCAACAGATGTTTGAGCTCCTAATATGTGCCAGGTCCTGGGCAAGCCCTGAGGACACAGTAATGTCTACAGACCTGACTCTAGAGTCTGAGGATTGAGGCTCCAAATGTTTCTAATTTATTCCTCAACACGACAAACACCTATTGTGTTTACTGTACACAAGGGCCCAACATTCAACGGCTGCTGGTTTTACTTCCATGACATCATAATCTCCTGGCTTCCTTTCTTTGTTCCTTTTTCTCCTTTCTTCTTTTCCCTCCTCTCCAACTCTTCTTTTTTACCCTCTCTTTGCCTCTACCTAGGACTCAGGCCTTTACTACCCCTACCAGAGTCCCTGTGCGATTACCAAGAGACAGATGACCACTCAGACTCTGGAGTCAGACCAACCTGAGTTGAATCTCAACTCCTCTACTTCCTAGTTGAGAGAATTTAGGCAAATCTGACCCTCAGTTTCCTCATCTGTAAAATGGGGATAACGATATCCACTTTATTTGAATGATTGAATAGAACAATGATGTCACTCTTTGGCTGTGAAGAAACATTGAATACTAGGGAGACATGATTATCAATTCAACTCACAATTAGTAGAGCATCTACTCTATGTAGGCATTGTGTTTAGTGCTGTGGAAGGCACAAAAGGAGCTAATGTAGTCTCTTCTAGTCGGAAGCCATAGCCCAGATGCGTACACAGTAAGTGCTCAATAAGAGCTACCGTTACCTGCCATTACCAAGGAAAGGAACAAGTGTTTCTTGAGCCCCTCACTCCTGGTATTTCTCAGAGACCTGGCGTTTCTCAGGGACCTGTGCTAAGAGGACTGTCAGACTGATGCTGGCTTCCCTGGTTTCATTTGCAACTCTAATCTGGCATTATTGATGGCTTTAAAGTCACTTAACTTTGCGGTAAATTTGAATCTAGACTGGAATCTAGACTAGTATCAGCATATACTAAGGAATTAAAGTTAAATTTGTTAGAAGTGATAATAGTAAGAAAATGTCCTAAATTTTCAGATATACATGTAAGAATTTAGGGATGTTTAGGGATGAAATGATAGGACCTCAGGTATTTGCTTTTTAAAAATCAAATACCTGAAAAGAAGAAAGGGTAAAGTGTATATGGCAAAATGTCAATAATTAACTCAGGGGTTCATTTTACCATATTCATTCAGAGTGGTCCATTATGCCATTCTCTCAAATTTGGTATGTGTAATAAGTTGTAGAAGAGAAAGTTTAGGGGCTGGGTACACGGCATAGTGGTTAAGTTTGGCACGCTCTGCTTCGGCGGCCCGGGTTCGCTGGCCTGGATCCCAGGCACAGACCTACACCACTCATCAGCTATGCTGTGGCGGCGACCCACATACAAAATAGAGGAAGACACAGGTTCCGCACTAAGGAAACAGCCAGGCCTCACACAAAGTTTCAAGTGTTGTGGTCCTCTCCTCACAAGTTCATTATGTTTCTTCTGTTGCCTCTATTTCATCCATAAAGAGGAGGCAAGGGCCGGCCCCATGGCTTAGTGGTTAAGTGTGCATGCTCCACTACTGGCGGCCCTGGTCCGGATTCCAGGCGTGCACTGACACACTGCTTGTCCCGCCATGCTGAGGCGGTGTCCCACATACAGCAACTAGAAGGATGTGCAACTATGACATACAACTATCTACTGGGGCTTTGGGGAGAAAAAGGGGAAAAAAAAGGAGGAGGATTGGCAATAGATGTTAGCTCAGGGCTGGTATTCCTCAGCAAAAAGAGGAGGATTGGCATGGATGTTAGCTCAGGGCTGATCTTCCTCACAAAAAAAATTTTTTTTAAAAAGAGGAGACAAGACCACAGGCCAGCCCTGAGGTCTGCCAGTCACTGTTCTTAATCTCAGGCTTGATGCCCTTGACGTTGGTTAATTTATTCCCAATTCCCTCCACTCCCCACCACCACACACAAGTCATCACTTTTATTCAGTTTCCTTCTAGAGTTTCTTTTTGCAAATACCAATATACATTCTCCAAGTATGTTTTGAATAGGCTTAGCACTAACAACAGAGCAAATTGAAAAGACAGAAAATTGCAAAGAGTTCCAGGTAAAGAGTGAAGGAAGCCTGGGAGTTGTTAGCATGGAGATAAGATCTGAAGCGATGGGAGTGGAAGAGATAACAGAGAAGGGGGGAGGAAAAAGAGGAGATAAAGAAAAGGGACCACCCTTTAGAGTCAGCTGGAGGAAAAAACAAAGCAGCAGAAGAAAAATCCATAGAGAATACTTTAAGAAGGAGTCAGAAGTCAATTGTGTTACTTGCTCCCAACGTGTGATGAACCAAGGAATGTCTGCATGAACCAACCTGGAAAGACAGCCAGGTCAAAGAGGGAGTTCAGAGGAAAATATACCTTATGATCCCACCTTTACAAAAATAATCGGTGAGTGTATACACGTGTTCAGTGAGTAGAAATTTGTCTGGAAGACTTTAAAAACAGCAAACTACTGGGAAACCCTGGTGAGCGTGTTTGTGGGAAGAAGTGGCTTTTTTGCTTTGCACACTTCAGTTTTGTTTGCATTTTTTACCACAAGACTACATTCTTTTTGTGAAAAAACAAACAGATTTGTAAAAGGGAGGAAACTACTCCCTTTTACAGTAGTCTGTAAGACTACTCTATGTTCAAAATTTCTGAGGCCATAGAAAATGATGGTTAAGAGCACTAGCTTCAGAATCTAATAAACATGAGTTTAAACTCTGGCTCTATCCCCAGAACAAATTAACCTCTCTGAGCCTCAGTTTCCTCATCTGTAAAGTGTGATTATAATGATAATGACCTCATAAGATTGTTATAAGGATTAAATGAGGAAATGCAAGTAAAACATTTAGTACAGTGACTGTCATATAGAAAAGGTTCAATTAGGGCCGGCCCCGTGGCTTGGTGGTTAAGTACGCTCGCTCCACTACTGGCCCCCCAGGTTTGGATCCCCGGCGCGCACCGACACACTGCTTCTCCGGCCATGCTGAGGACGCGTCCCACATACAGCAACTAGAAGGATGTGCAGCTATGACATACAACTATCTACTGGGGCTTTGGGGGAAAAATAAATAAATAAATTAATTAATTTAAAAAAAAAGGGTTCAATTAATATTAGTCGGCCTTTAAAATAGTTATTAAAAGCTCAGGAGGGACCTGCGTCTTCCCAAGGGAGTATGCAAGATGATCCTCAGCAGAATTTCCACGTATATTTATATTTTCTCTCATTCTTTTCAATGTCTATTTTTGTGTTTTACAGTGCACATATTAGTTCATCAGTGCATATTTACAGTTTATAAACAAATATACCTATATTGAGGAGTTTAACAATTTTTACCATGGAATGTTAACCTATAAAGTTGGGCAAGCAGTGTCTTCTTTATGAGTTCTCTCAGATTCAAGGTCACAAAAAGCTGCATTTCTCCCAAGAGTTGGTTTATTTTTTCTGATGAATACAATCACTCCTGTCATTGAATGCCTTTCCTTCTTGGCTTTGGCTGCTAGGAACCTCAGAGCCAAATTCATAACCCAGCTCTACATACAGAATACTTGTTGTTGGTATCCCGAGGGCTGTGGGTATGAGCACAGCTTCTAGAACCACACTGCCTGTGTTCAATTCCCACATATTACTTGTGTGAACTTGGGCAAGTTACTTAACCTCTCTGTGCCTCAGTGTCCTATTATAACTGATAATTATAATAGTAATTTCCTCATGGGATTATTATAAAGATTAAATCAGATGATGCATGTAAAGCAATTAGAACAGTGCTGGGCATATAATAAGCACTCAAATATTATTTATGTTGTGAGGCTTATTAATTATTCTCATTATTGTTATTATTGGCTCTCATTTTATGATTTCTTTACTCTTGCTTTTCTTCAGCCCATGTCTGCTACTCTTTATGTATTTTATTTTATTTTTTTGGTGAGGAAGATTAGCCCTGAGCTAATGTCCGTTGCCAATCCTCCTCTTTTTGCTGAGGAAGATTGGCCTTGGGCTAACATCCGTGCCCATCTTCCTCTACTTTACATGGGACGCCGCCACAGCATGGCTTGACAAGTGGTGCGTATGTCCACACCCGGGATCTGAACTTGCAAACCCCAGGCCACAAGTGAAGTGGAGCACAGGAGTTTAACCACTACGCCACTGGGCTGGTCCCTCTTTATGTATTTTAGAAGGTACTTCAAATCCCTTTTTGGAAAAAGTATAAGCAAACAACCATATAAATATTTTTTAGTATGCCAGGCACTATGTCGGGTGCTTGAAGAATACAGAAATAAAGAAAAGATTGTTTCTGCCTGCAAGGAAATGCTCAGTCTAGTGGGGGAGACATACATACAAATAGCCGTAACCCAAGTACAGAATATGTGAAGCCATACAGTAGAGGCGCCCAGGTGCCATGAGGAGACGGAGCAGCTGAGATCTGTGAAGGCTTCCCGGAGAAGGTGGCATGGGAGCCACGCTGCCCAGGAGACAAGGATGATGGAGGAGGGATTCCAGGTGGAGGGAGCAATGGATGATCCAAGACAGACTTTCCAGGACTGATGTGCTACCCACACTGCTGGGTATGGTGGGTGCCCAAGAAATCCCTGGTTTTGACTATTTGATTCAAGTGGTGTGAAAAGGGGTAGGAAAAGACAACAGGACAATGCCCAAGGACACCTTCCTTCTTTTTTCTTTTCTGTTTTTTTTTGGTGAGGAAGATTGGCCCTGAGCTAACATCTCTGCCAATCTTCCTCCATTTTATATGTCAGGCGCCTGCCACACCATGGCTTAATGAGAGGTGCTTAGGTCCGGCCCAGGATCCAAACCTGTGAACTCCGGGCTGCCGAAGCAGAGCAGGCGAACTTAACCACTACACCACCAGGCCGGCCCCACACACCTTCCTTTTTCAAGGGAAATGAGAAGGAATAGGAGCCAGAACCAAATCTTCTGAGGTGGGAAGATAACCTTACCTGCCAGGCCAGGAAACAGGTGTGAAAACCAGGTAAGCAGCAGTCTCTTTGAGGGATGAGGGAATGGAGGGTGTGGGGGTGGGAGATGGGAGGGTCCTCTGCCCAGATCTATCTGCAGTGCGGAGCAAATGCCCAAAGCCCCTAACATTTCCCTTTGGGCTCAGAGAGAGAACTTTCCTTTTCTTTCATGTGTAGCTTCAACTTCAGGCCTTCCAGAATCACATTTGGGCACAGTCTTATTTTTTTTCAGTTTGTTTTTTTTAATTATTTTATTGAGGTCATATTGGCTTATAACCTTGTGTAAATTTCAGGTTTACATTATTATAAATCAGTTTTTGTATAGACTGCATCGTGCTTACCACCAATAGCCTAGTTTTTATCGGTCACCATACATATGTGCCCCTTTACCCCTTTTACCCTCCCCCACCCCCTTTCCCCTCTGGTAACCACTAATCTGTTCTTATCTATGTATTTGTTTATCTTCCACATATGAGTGAAATCACACGGTGTTTGTCTTTCTCTGTCTAACGTATTTCACTTAGCATAATATCCTTAAGTTCCATCTGTGTTGTCACAAATGGCACAATTTCAACTTTTTATGGCTGAGTAGTATTCCATTGTACACCACATCTTCTTTATCCATTCATCCCTTGATGGGCACTTGGGTCATCCCTTGATGGGCACTTGGGTTGCTTCTAGGTCTTGGCTATTGTGAATAATGCTGCAATGAACATAGGGGTACATAAATCTTTTTGAATTATTGATTACATGTTCTTTGGATAAGTACCCAGTAGTGGGATAGCTAGACTGTATGGTATTGTTTTTTCAATAATTTTATTTATTTATTTTTCCCCCCAAAGCCCCAGTAGATAGTTGTATGTCATAGCTGCACATCCTTCTCTTTGCTGTATGTGGGACGCGGCCTCAGCATGGCCGGACAAGCGGTGCGTCGCGTCGGTGCGCGCCCGGGGTTCTGAACCCGGGCCGCTAGCAGCAGAGTGCGCGCACTTAACCACTAAGCCGTGGGACCGGCCCCTGTATGGTATTTCTATTTTTAATTTTTTGAGAAATCTCCATACTATTTTCCATAGTGGAAACTGGCTACACCAGTTTGCATTCCCACCAGCAGTGAAATAACAAATAACACTTGTTATTTCTTGTCTTGTTAATTGTAGCCATTCTGACGTGTGTGAGGTGATATCTCATTGTGGTTTTGATTTGCATTTCCCTAATAATTAGTGATGTCGAACACCTTTTCATATGCCTATTGGTCATCTGTATATCTTCTTTGGAAAATGTCTGTTCATATTCTCTGCCCATTTTTTGATTGGGTTCTTCCTTTTTTTGTTGTTGAGTTATATGAGTTCTTTATATATTTTGGAAATTAACAGTTTGTCGGATATATGATTTGAAAATATTTTCTCCCAGTTTGGGGGTTGTCTTTTCATTTTGTTGATGGTTTCCTATGCCATATGGAAGCTTTTTAGTCTGATGTAGTCTCATTTGTTTATTTTTTCTTTTGTTTCCCTTGCATGAGTAAACATGATATTCAAAAAGATACTGCTAAGGCTGATGTCAGAGAGTGTACTGCCTATATTTGGGCACAGTCTTTTAAGGTGTCCTATGATCTCTAAGCAGAGTAATCCAGATAACTTCAGTCATACACTCCCTTCCTTTGGAGGTATATGAAGAGTGAGTATGAAAAGGAGAGTCCTGATCACAGTTAACTCCCTGCCCCAGATGTCCCTAAGAAGGGACAGAGTGTGGTAAACAAAGTACAAAATTTGGAGTTGAAGAGAACTGGCCTTTAATTCTAGCTTCTGACAAGAGGCAAACCCAGGTAAGCTCTAGATTCCTCATCTGTAAAATGGGGGCATCACTGTTTGCTCAAAGGCTTGTTTGAGAGGATTACACAGCATAACATATACGTGCCTGGTACTCTGCAGACACTGAGATCATCTCTGAGTTCCCTCCATTCCTGAGCATGAATAAACTACTGCCTATAGAGTGCCTCTCCTGCATCAGGCACTGTGTGAGGTGCTGTATCTGTGTTCCTGGTTTACTAATAAGGTGGTGGCCCATGTCCTCCACGGCAGCAACATGGCCTCTTTCCCTTCTTTCTGCCCTTGAAGACTTGATCTCCTGAAGTGAAGTGGTCAACTTCTAGAACACCTTAGGTGTTGTCAAAAAGTTCAGTATCACTCAGTGCTTACATAAGTCTAGTAGTCCTTTGAGGTGACCTCAGGCCCTTTCTTTTCCCAGAAAGAGCAGAGCAGGTAATATCAGCTTAGATTTCACGTCAAGTAAAGAGGTTACAACCTCATTTTCCCTTTTTTTTTTGGTGAGGAAGATCAGCCCTGTGCTAACATCTGCCAATCCTCCTCCTTTTGCTGAGGAAGACTGGCCCTGGGCTAACATCTGTGCCCATCTTCCTCTATTTATATGGGACGCTGCCACCACATGGCTTGACAAGCGGTGCATCAGTGCACGCCCGGGATCCGAACCCAGGCCACCAGCAACAGAGCACGCGCACTTAACCGCTATGCCACGGGACTGGCCCCCTCATTTTCCTTTCTGAATCAGCCTTTTCTTCCTTCTGTTTCTTCAAGGTAGTGTCACCTAAGGTGGCTGCTCATTGCAATCATCTGGAGGGGTTAAAAAAATGTCTCCCTCCCACCCCATGAGATTGTGATAGAATTGGTCTAGAGTGTGGCCTGGGCCTCTGGATTTTTTTAAAATTCCCAGATATTTTCATGTGCAATTAAGGGGAGTACCACTGCCCCAAGTCCTCAGTTTAAAAAATTATTTATCTCCCTGCTACCTTAATAAATACATTTTTTATTATGCAATGACCTACTGGAATGACATTTATATATTGGAATGACATTTATATATTGTTCTGTTCCTTGCTTCTTTTCTCCCAACAATATGTCATGGATCTCTTTCTTTGTCAGTACCTATAAAATTGCCTCACACCTTTTAGCAGCTGCAGAATATTTTATTGTAGGGATGTACAATAATGTATTTAAGCAGTCCCTTGCAATTGGACATTTAGGTTGTTTCCAGTTTGTCACTATTACAATAAACGTGCAAAAGACATGTTTGTACGTATTGGGTGGATATTTCTGTAAGATTCATGAAGTGCAATTGCTTAGTCAAAGAACATAATATGTAGATAAGTATTTATATACTTATGTATTTATTTTTGTATTTTGGTAAATGAACTAAAGAAACACTTTGTATTGTCCTTTGCTGGGTACAGGCATGGAATTATTGTGATTGAAGTGGCTCCTGAACCCTTCAAAGGACGGTATCTGCTGGGCCCTTTGAGGTGGAGGGCTGGCGGGGCTGACTGGAACCATGACCACTTCCGTGGCGGTATTTCAGCTTTTCTATCTAAGGTAGGAGGTAGCCAGTGCAGGCTTTTCCTTCCTTTCCCCACAGGGTGCCTTTTGATGTGTTGGCCCATAACCTAGGAAGTTGGAGACGTGATAGGAGGCTATCAGAAGAGATGGAACATGCCAGTTAGAAGCTACCAGCACTTGTTTTGTCTGAAGCTAGGCCCAGTCCACGGGGGCAGGCCTTGCAAGAGACAGAGGAAAGTGGAGGGAGCAGCAAATCCAAGCCAGGCCTGAATCTTGACAGGGCTTCTCACAGAGGTGAAGAATAACTGTCCCTTTCCCTGGCCTGCCCTGCTGAACTAGTATTTGAAATAAAACGTGGGCTTCTGCGGGAGGCTGCTTAGGAGGGCAAGGGGAGCCCAGGTGGGGCCAGCCCGAAGGACTGGGAAAGGTCAGGATGATGGCCTGTCTGATTTTGGAGCCAGTTTGTAAACAGGTTAATAGCAGGGACTCAGGAATTGTGCAAGAGAGATTGAGGAAGGAGTTGCCCAATTGGTCCTCAGACTCACACTCAAGGTGGGGGTGGGGGAGACCTGGGTTCACGTCCCAGCACTACTGCTGACGGCTGATTGCCAGCTGACTGTGTGGAGGCCTAGAGCCAGCCTCTCCTCTCTGAGGCCTTTTCCTCATCTGGAAAATGGGGTCCAAACTTAATTCACCTTGAGTTGTTGTGAGAATTAAATGATGGAACAGGTGCAAAGGCATTTTGCCCTGTCCCTGGCACACAGTATGTGCTCAATAAATAGTAGGTGCATTTATCAGTGGATTAAGGAGCCACTGGAGAAAGATAGGGACCAATAGCCTCCAGGGCAGCCACCATGTGAGGCCTGGAATCAGGATCACAAGTAACAGGGAAGCAACTTCCGGTTGCTGCTGCTGGGTGGGTGGGATGTATGGGCCTGGACAAAGGGCCCGCCCCTTCAGCCCAGGATTCCAGGATGTGGACCCCAGCATGGAGCCCCTATCGGTATTCCTACTGCCCTGGCTGTTTCACAGGCAGCTGCCCTCACCCTCCAGGGAACTATGAGGAGGGTCCTGGGGTCTAGTGGACACATGGCCCTGGCCGTGGCCACAAGGGAGAGAGGGGAATGGTTGGGGGGCTGTAAAAAATGTAAATGGTGCGGCGTGGAGCTCGGCTCCAGCTGTCTGGCACTCACCGCAGCGGGCAGGAGCCTGAGGAAGGAGCCCTAGACCCAGGGCGCCTTTTGTCCCAGGGCTTGGCTATGTAAAAGGTGGGGGAAGGGGCAAGAATTCATGGAACTTGTCCGTTCATTGGAGCCCCCGCTGCCAGCAGGTGCGAGAATGGGGGAGGGAGTTGCAGACTCCGGGCTGGAAGGTTTAGAAATGAGAATTGCAACTCAGCATGCAGTGGACCGACAAACAGATTCCTTGGGTTCCAGTATCTAAGGTTGTGAGCCTTCAGGCCAGCCAGACTCCATCCAGCTTAGAAGGCAGCGTGAACTGGTTCCCCGCCCCCCAATTGGCCTTCCAAACTCCCATCTGGTCAGTCCCCAAATCCCCGCTTTCCAGCTTTCCACACTCTGCCAAAGCACGTTGCTTGCCCAGGCCTAGCCACAAGGCTGTTTGATTTTCTGAGGTTTTTGTTTGTTCTTATTTTTCCATTCCTCTTCGGCTGCTTGGGGTTCACAGCTTCCAGGGCCTTCTCCAAAGCACCATATTAAACATTAGATGTTGCTTGGACTAAAGTCCTAGAAATACCAGTGTGGAGAGAGGAATGTCTTGAAACCAGGCAAACCTGGTCTGAACCCTGCTCTGTTCTTCCCAGCTCGGTGAATTCCAGGCAAGTTACTAACCTTTCTGAGCCTCAGCTTTCTATAGGTAAAATGGGAATACCGTTTGTTCCTACTTCTCAAGGTTTTTGCACAGATTAAATACTGATTTAATGTTTAGAAAGCTCTTAGCACAATGTCTGGCACAGAATAGGTGCTCAGTGAATATTAGGTTATTCCACTTGATAATCATAGGAAAATAAGGCAGAAACTCCCTGCACTTCTTTCAATTTGTATTTCCCTGTTGCTAGAGAGATTAATATTTTTTTTCATGTTTATTAGCCATTTGTATTTCTTATGTGAATTGTCTTCATATTTGCCATCTATTTTTCTTTTAGTTTTTTTTTTTTTGGTCTTTGGTTTAATGAATGTTGAGACGTCTTTATACATTCTGAAATTCTTATACAATTTGCAAATTTTTTCTCTTGATCTGTCACTTGCTTTTAGCTTTTTGGTGTCTTTCAACGTATAAAAGTCTCTTTTTCTTTCAATATAGTGCGTGCCCAAATCTGCATCAGTTTCTCATTTTCCAAACCTTCCTCCCATCGATGGTCCATAGGGGCTGGTCCTCTACAGACTGATTTACTTGGTGAGTTGGGGGCCTCACTGACCCTCCCCTTGACCAGTGCACTCCCAGGGCTTTCTTAGGCCCTCCATTGTTCTCTAAATGTGAAAAACCTGCAGCTGATGCTGTTTGATCCTGTAGTATCCCAGTTCTATCCTAAAATGCACACACTCCCCCCTACTGGTTTCTGGAAGGATCACATCCTTCTTTGACTAGGTTGCTGATTTGAGGAAACTCCAAGATCTGACTGAGAAATTAGTGGCCGAAGGAGAATTTGGATGTCCTCCATCAACCCTCTCTTTGGGGCCCAGGACTGACTCAAGCTCTCCAGACCTCCCCATCCTAGCCAGCCGCCCAGACTCACATTAACTGACCGCTTAACTCATGCATTTCTGAGCAGCTGCGCATAAATCTAATTTGATGGATTGTATTTTAATGCTCTAGGAGAGAATGAAATTAAAATAAATGTTATGAAGTCTACTAGCTCATTTATCGGGCACTTACCATGCGCCATTCGCTGTGTTAAGTACTGTACACGAAGACCTTATTTAATCCTCATGACAATAAGGAAAGCTCAAATTTCTCTGTTTTATAGATAAGGAGACTGAAGCTCAAAGGGGTTATAATCAGCTTAGCCAAGGTCATCCAGCTGGAAGGTTGCCAGATCGAGCAATAAATATTTAGGAGCCCAGTTAAATTTGAATTTCATATAAATAATGAATAATTTTTGAGTATGGCATGTCTTAAATATTGCATGCAGTATTTTATCTGGCAACCCTGTGCAGATGGCAAGTGGAGAACGTGGACTGGAATCCAAGTCTCCTGATGTCTTGGCCTTGCAGTGGTAAGACCATGGAGTACTTGCATGGAATTCTTTGGAAATGGAAGAAATCTGTACTAACTCTTGGACTTCACCTCAGATACACTGAATAGTATGGGGGTGGAGCCTTCTTAACAAGCACCCTCACCCTCAAACCCCCACCCCTCAGGATTCCTTTGCACTCTGAATTTTGAGAGCGCTTTTAATGTATCTAGCTTGTAAATTTGGAGGCCCATATTCAGCTGTCTTGTGGCTTCCAATATTCCTAGTAACTCTTTACATTCATTCAATCATCCATCCATTCAACTTCTTGACAGATATTTATTGTTTGAGGGCTTGACCTGTCAGCCAGGGATAGAAAGATGAATTCACATCCCAGCCCCTGCCCTTGAGCTCCTGCTCCACTGCAGGAGACTGACAAGTAAACAGACACATTAAGGTGGGTGGCCGGTTGGGTGGGCTGTGATAGAGACCCTGATAGAGGTTTGCTCCGGAAGAGAGGGAGTGGGGGTGGGAGGGGTCAGATACAAATTCCAGGAGGTTAGCTTCAGCTGAGTCCTGAAGGGTCAATAGTTTTCTTTTCCTCTGAAGGGGGGAACAAATGATAATGGATATAAATTTTAGCCAGTGGTTACATGCAATAAAAAATGAATTCAGATGAAGAAGAAAGTGAAAAGGTGGGCTCCAGAGCCAGGCATCCTGGTTCCATCCAAGTTCCCCCATTTGCTAGCCATATGACCATATGACCATGGCCGTGTGACCAACCAATCCTCTCCATGCCTCAGTTTTGTCTTCTGTGAAATTAAATAACAATATTATCTACCTCATTGGTTTGGCGTACAGGTTAAACTAAATAATCCATATAAAATGCCTAACGCAGCTCCTGAGACGTAGTAAGTATGCAACGGAGGATCATATCAACAATTTCCCCCTCTCTACCAGATCTTCCCTTCAGCTACAACTGTGCTGTAATATCTTTCTAACTTTGACCCCATGTCCTTCTCTATTTACTGGTATATTACCTATTCCCCTTTTATGGTAACAATTCTTTGAAAGAATTGCCTATAACCCCATTTCCACTTTCTCATCTCCTCCTCTCTCCTGAACCCACTCCATGGAACCTGCTCTTGTCAAGGTCACTGATAAACTCCACGATGCCACCCCAGTGGGCAATTCTTAGTTTCATCTGCAGCCCCTCAGCAGTATTCGGACAGTGGATCCAGCCATGCTTCTTGAAGTGCTTGCTTCCAGGATACCACATTCACCTCCTCCCTCTGTGCTGTTCCTCCATCTCCTTCACTGGCTCTTCCTCCTCTTCTCCTGGTCCTGCCACTAGATATTGGTCTCCTGCAGGGCTCAGTCCTCTGATCTCTTCTCCTCTATCTACATTCACTCCTTAGGTGATCTCTTGCAATCTACTGATTTAAAATCTCGCTTGTCTTCTAATGAGTCCCACATTTACAGCTCCAGCTCAGACATCTCTCCTGAACTCTAGACTCAAACAGCCGAATACCTATGTAACATCACCATTGGGTATCCACTAGGCACGTCAGATTTAACCTGTCCATAAAAAAACTCTTGACTTACCACCTGCCCCCACCCAGAATCTGTTCTTCCCCCAGAGTTCCCCATCTCAGTAAATGGTACCATCATTCACGTAGTTGATCAGGCCAAAAAGCCTTAGAATCACTCTTGATTCCTCTTTCTCTCATTCCCCACATCCCAACTCAAATCCTGTTGGCTCTAGTTTCAAAATACATCCCAAATCCAATACTTCTCACTTCCTCTAAAACAAGGTTTCTCAGCTTCAGCACTTTGGACATTTTAACCAGGTAATTCTTTGTTGTGGGGAGCTGTCCTGTGCATTATTGTAGGATGCTTAGCAGCATCCCTGGCCCCTACCCACTAGATGCTGGTAGCATCCCCCTGGTTGTGACAACCAAAAACATCTCCAGATATTGCCACGTGTCCCTGGCCGGGGTGATGGCGGGGAGAGGGTGGGGCAAAAGCACCCTGGTTGAGAATCACTTCTCTACAGCTCCCATTCCATAGTCTCAACAACTATCATCTCTTACCTTAGCTGTCAGAATAGCCTCCTAACTAGTTTCCCTACGTCCGTTCTAGCTCCCCCTTCTCCATATAGCAGCAACCAGAGTGATCCTTTTAAAACAAACCAAATCTTGTAACTCTCCTATTTTCAGCCTTCCAATGGCTTCCTATAACATTAAACATAAAACCCCAAGTCCTTATGACGGTGTGCAAGACCCTACATGATCTGGCCCTTGCTCATCCCTACCCCTCTCCTCTTGCTCGTTGCAGTCCAGCCATGCTGACTTCTTTGCTGTTTGCATTTGCTGTTCCCTTTATTTAGAATGCTTTTCCCTCAGAAGCTGCATGGCTCTTTCCTTCACTTCATTCAGGGTTGCTGTTTAAACTTGCTCAGAGAGGCCCTCCCTGATCACCCAGTCACAAGGAGCACTACCACCCCATCCGTCTCTCCCCACACCCTGTGTGATGGACGTGGAGATGTGCAGCCCAGATCTCCTTCCCTGAGGAAGCCTTACCCCAGCTGCTGGGAGTGCAGGCAGCAGACAGCCTCCAGCTGTCAGCCCCTTTGAGGATTGCCTCAGCCACTGAGCAGACTTGCCCAAGGTTGTGACCTTCCCTAGCTAGCCCACAACCAAGGAGTGATTGGGGCTAAGTAGAAAGTAGGCAACTCAGATGGGCCATTTTAGCTCTGGAGCTCCCCATGGAGTGGGTAAGGCTGTCATCAGACCTGCCTCTCTGGTTGATTTCTCCCTCTGGCCAGTCTTGCTTCCTCCCCCTACCTTCCCCAGATGTATCCAAGAGCATTCTCACCCAACTGCAAGTGTGCTAAACATCTCAAACTGTGCGTCCCAGAGGACTCACCCTCTATCATCTTCTTAGCACTATGACTTATATTTAATATCATTTTATTTGTTTATGGTATGTATCTGCTTAAGGTCTGTGAAGGCAGAGATTTTGTTTTGAAACTGCTGTATCTTCAGCACCTGGAACAATGCCTGGCATATGCAGAGCAGGGCTCAGTAAACACTAATTGAATGTTGAATGAATTATCATTGTCACCACCCTCAGCTCCTCACCGCCCTAAGATTACTCCGTGGTCAGGGAGTCCTTGAGTGCTTTCTAATATGAAAGCTCCAACTTTTTTTTTTTTTTTTTGGTGAGGAAGATTGGCCCTGAGCTAACATCTGTGCCCATCTTCCTCTATTTTATGTGGGATGCCTGCCACAGCATGGCTTGATAAGCAGTGCATAGGTCCACTCCCAGGATCTGAACCTGTGAACCCCAGGCTGCTGAAGTGGAGTGCGCGAGCTGAAGCGGAGTGCGTGAGCTTAACCACTATGCCACCAGGCTGGCCCAAAAGCTCCAACTTTTTAATAGACATGCAGCTCAGGGGGCGTAATCTTTCCAAAATGATTTACTTCTGGAGTGGGAATAGGCCCAGATGGTTTCAGATCTAGAAGACTTGACAACGGGGCTCTGCTCAGCTAGCAACTTTATCCTCCCTGCTCCGTCCTCCTTCTGTTTGGAAACAAATTTAACAGGCTGGTCTCATATGGGGAAGCTGCCACAGGTCTTTGAACCAGCTACACTGCAGGTGTTTTGACCTGGTCAGCTCATAGGATAAATTTCAGATTAAGTGGTTATTCTTGAGTATTTTTACACACTGGTTCATCTTTTTCAAGGGCATTCATGTTGCTCGGTAATTTCTCATGATGGCCATGAGCTGTGGGTCCACTTTACCATTCTAATTTTATATACAGGGAAACAGGTGTCAAAGGAGTAGCTTCATTTATTCCAAACGTGTTTAATGAACATCTTCTGAGTGCTAGGCACTGGGCTGTGTGTTGCAGGATATGAGGATGACTAGGCAGGCAAGCAGGGGAGACAGAGGGAACAACTCTGTCTGTAACTGGGGTGTGAACCAAGAGCTCGGATGGCTGGAAGATGAAGTCATTGTTTCTGTATTATGGGATAATCTCTGGGAAGGTTTTACTGTGTAGGTAACATTTAAAAAAAACAAAACCCCCACTTTAAACATACTGGCTCTTTCATTCAAACTATCTTTTGCTCTCTCCATTCCTTGCATTCCTAATTCCTACAGATGCCAATCATTTTCAATGGGTGCACAGTCATGCACACACAAACATGCTTTTTTTAAAAAAAAATATGGAGTATGCCTTCTTTTAAAACTAACCATGTTTGGGCTATATCTGAGGATATTCTTTGCAGCATTCTATGTAATAGCAAGAGACAATAATCCACTAAAATGCCCATCAATAGGGAACTGGATAAATAGGTCCTTTATATAGTGGATTACTATGCAATGGGAAAGAATGAGGTAGGTCTGTATGATATGGAACAACCTCCAAGATATACTATAAAGTGTAAAAGGCAAACTGCAAGACATAATGTTTAAAATAAAAAAATAAGGGTGTGTGTGGGTGAAAAATAATCATACATATAAGTTTGCACATACATAAATCATTTCTGGAAAGATTCCTAAGAAACTGAACAGTAGTTGCCTCTGGGGTGGGGAAACAGACTTATTTTTCAATACATGCCCTATTATCCTGTGTGAATTTTTTTACCATGTGTTTTTAAATTTTTCAATTAAAAAACTAGTTAATTAAAAACAAGCCAAATAGGGGCCGGCCTGGTGGCACAAGTGGTTAAGGGCCTGCGCTCTGCTGCGGTGGCCCGGGGTTTGCAGATTCGGATCCCGGGCGTGCACTGACACACCGCTTGTTAAGCCGTGCTGTGGCAGCATCCCATATAAAGTAGAGGAAGATGGCCACGGATGTTAGCTCAGGGCCAATCTTCCTCAATAAAAAAGGGGAGGATTGTCATCAGATGTTAGCTCAGGGCTAGTCCTCCTCACAAAAAAAAAAAAAAAAAAACAAGCCAAATAACATAGCATGGAAATTTTTTCCCTGCTGCTGTATAACACAACATTTAGCTCTCCTATCATTGCCAGGTACTGTTTAGATACTTAACATGTATATTTATTTCCTGCAACAATCCTCTGATGTAGCAACAATTATGACTCCATTTCACAGATAAGGAAACTGAGGCAACTGGCCCAAGCTCATATAGATATTAAGCAGTAGAGCAAGGATTTGAACCCATGTAACCTGGCTCTGAAGTCCATGCTCTTCAACACTATGGTGACGCTGCCTCTCTCTCTCGTTAACGGCTGAGAAGTGTATTTCACAAAGTGATTGTGTCATTCTTGTTTAACCACTCCTCCTATGATAGGCATTCTGGTTGCTTCTAGGGTTTTGCTATTACCTACTATGCTACAGAAACATCCTTGTGATTAACCTTTTGTGCTCTTGGATAAACAGATCTATAAGAGAAGTCCTGGAAATGAAACTACTCTGTCATCTAAAATTTGATAGTTATTTCTTTTTTTAGCCAATTTGTTCTCCCCTTGTCTGTGTATGAGAGTGAGGAAATAGCCCCAAAGTCCAGGAGCTGGAAAAGGGGAAGTTCAGTCCTAGTAGAAAGCAGTCCGAGCAGAGACAGCGGCCTGTGTGTTTTGTGAGGTTAGGGATTGTCTGGCTCATCTTTGTTCAACAAATATTTATTGTGCCCTTACTAAGTGCTTATGGAGCATGGGGACACACTAGTGGTGAACACAACAGACATGGTCCCTGCCCTCATAGAGCTGACAGTCTGTGGAGAGAGAGGCATTAACGAAGTAAACACACAAAATGCAAATATAATAACAAGTTGCAATAAGTGTCATAAGGAGGAAAAATGGGATGCTCTGGGAGGGAATAATAGAGTCCTTCTTTAGAGAGGGTGGTCAGGAAAAGACTTTTGGGGGAAGGGACATTACCATGGGGACAGAAAGAAGAGTGGAAATTAATAGAAGAGTGGAGGGGAACAAGGTTCCTTTCCTGGCCCCTAAAGGGGGTGGCATGGTAGGCAGGGCCAAGGCATTAGAGCCTTCTGTACCACTGAAGGGTTTTAAGTGAGGTGTTGATCTGGTGTACATTTTTGCAGATTCCCCTGGCTGCTATGTAGGAACTGGATTAGAGCAGGAGCAAGAATTCAAGCTGGGAAACCAGTTAGAAGGTTTTTATGGAAGGACAGGAGAGAGATGACAGTGATTGGTCCAAGATGGTGGAAGAGGAACCTACAGATTAAAAGAGTCTCAAAAGACGTATCGATCAGCTGCAATGTATGGACCTTATTTGGATCCTGATTTATTTTTTCAATTGTAAAAAAAAAAAGAAATATCACTTATGAGACAATTGGAAATTTGAACACAGGGTATTATTAAGGAATTATTTTTAAAATTTTTAGGTGTTTCGGTAGGTTTCCCACTATCCTCACTTCAGGAGTAAAGAGTTGGAAATTATCCAAAAGATAATTTAGAAATATAAACTGAGATATTAACGAATGATTATATATGTATAGCATTTTGTTATATTTCATTATAGTTTTTGCTGTACAGATATTTACATCTGTATTTTCATAGTTGGGATCATACTTTAAGTCCAGTTTGGTATTGGAGCAATACTTTTTAAAAGTTTAAAGTAACACAGTATACAGTGTTGAGGGGCCCTGGGACAGTAATGCCACCAAACACAAGGACACTTTAGAGAGTTAAAGGCAACAAGAGCTGTAAACCTGGATTGCTCTAGAGAGGTGAGGTAGCCGGCCTTAATACTTTGGTTGCCTTATTAATTTTTCAGAAATTGCATCTTGACACATTTGTTTGATTTTCAAAGTAACAAAGACTTACTCGGGAAATCATACTTGGGAGTAAGGTTCTTGCCATCTCCACAATCACTCAGTTATCTCTTCTTCCACAAGGGCTGAACTCCCCTTTTTCCCATCCTGAGTTGGATGGCTCTCTCTGTGGCTCTGAGGCAGTGGTTCTCAAGGCTGTGGGGTGGGGCAAGGTTGAGATTTTGCTTCTCGATACCCCTCTCCCCCAAGGGACATTTGGCAATGTCTGGAGACATTTTTGGTTGGCACAACTGGGTTGGGGGATGTGCTGCTGGAATCTAGTGAGTAGAAGCCAGGGATACTGCTCAACATCCTACAATGCACAGGACAGCCTCCCTTTGGGCACTGTACTCAATCAGTTGATAAGCATGTCATTCATTCAACATTTAACAAATATTTGTTAAGCACTTATTATGTACTAGCAGTGTTCTATAGTTACTAGGAATGCAGCAATGAGCAAGGCAGACTCCCTGCTAAAATGAAATTTATTCTCATAGGGGAAGACAAACAATAAGCAAGGATACAAGATGATTTCAGACAGTGATAAATATGAAGAAAATACAAGTGTAATGCAATAGGGAATATGATGGGGCAGGATGACATTAGGTAAGGCGAGCAGGTGACAGTGGAACTAATAATGAGAATGAGGCAGCCACGGAAAGCTCCAGGCTCGGGGGAAGAGTGATCCAGACCTAGACAGCTGTGACTGCAAAGATCCTGTGGCCAAAACAGAGTGGCCCTTCAACGAAGACCAAGGGGAGGGCCCGATCACTTATGCCATGGAAAAGTTTGGATTTTATTCTAACCGCAATCGGAAGCTTGGTAAAGCTTATGTTGTTAAAAAATCCCTCTGGCTTCTTTGGGAGAATGTATGAAACATCTACTGTATTCAGAATCTAAAATACTTGTTATAAAAAACTTTCGTCACATTCTCGGCTCTCTGTTGTCAATGGGGAAACCTTCAACTCCACAAGGGGGCGCTCAAGGCGCCGGGTCGACAGACTGTAACGCTCAGCACTCTTTGGTTCTTTTAGAGAGGTCGGTCGCTTCCGGGAGCGGCCTCGTGGCCCGGCGCCTTCCTCTCTATCCGTCCGTGTCTGTGGTCGCCGGGCGCCGGGGCCCCGCCCCTCTCCGGCTGGCCGCGCGCTCTTTGGACTCTGCCCAGCGCGGACGCGAGGGCAGCGGGGCTCACGCCGGGGTCGGATCCCGGGGCATGGCGGTCTCGGGGCTCGCGCCCCGGGCTGGCGCCAGGTGAGCAGGGCGGCTGGGGAGGAGGGCCGGGCCTCGGGGCGTCCTACTCGGGGCTGTGTAGGGAAGGGGCTCAACTGCCTTTCGCCCTTGTCCGCGGCCCTGGGGGATTCCCCTCTCCGGCGAAAGAGGAGCTCCCTTTGAAGGGGCGCCCACCCTCCGCTCCCATCCAAGGCCGCCCTCCGGACTTCGCGGGAACTTCTGCCGTCCCCTGCACTCTGGGTGTGGGGTCGTCTCCCTCGGAACTGGCTTTTTTTTTTAAGACCTCAAGTGCACAGAATTGAGTTGATCACCCTTCTCAGTTCTTGGCACACTGTGGGCCAGTGCAAGGCCTCCCTTGGGTTTTATTATCTTCCTCCTTTGGTTTCTTATTCTCCATCCCATTTCACTCCCCTTATGATAGACACCCATTCTTGTGTTAAAAGAGTGTCTTTACAGCCCACCTTACATAAGTTTGCGTATATGTCACCTTAAAAAATAGTTTTTGAATTCATGTAAATGATAATATGCTTTGATTTTTAAAAGCCTTTTTACTCAACATTGTGGTGTATTTTGTGTGTGTGAGAGGAAGATCAGCCCTGAGCTAACATCCATGCCAATCCTCCTCTTTTTGCTGAGGAAGACTGGCCCTGGGCTAACATCTGTGCCCGTCTTCCTCCACTTTATATGGGACACCGCTACAGCATGGCCTGACAAGCGGTGCTACTGCCTGTGCGTGCCTGGGATCCCACCCGCCCCGCCTGAGCGGAGCGCCCGCACTTAACCGCTACGCCAGGGGGCAGGTGCCTCAACATTGTGTTTTTGAGATCATCTGTGCTATCCTAATCTAATTTCACTTCTGAGTGCTGCATGGTGCTACCCTAAGTGCGTTAGACCCCATTTTCCTTATACGTTCCCCCTAGTGATGGACACTTAGATTGCTTCCAATTTTTAACTGCCACAAACCATACTGGCACTTGTCTCTTTGTGGATATAGGTGATTTTCTCTGGATTATCCATCCCAGGGTAGGGTGCTAGGACATACCTAATTCTGCTCGATTGTTCTCTGGAATGGTCACACCAGTTTGTACTTCCCAACAGCATTGCATAAAGGTTTCTGTTTCCCCATAGGCCCCCAACATTTGGTATTGTTTGGTTTTCTAATGTTTATCAATCTGTTGGGTATAAGGTGGTCTCTCATTGTGTTAATTTTCATGTATTAAGCGTTTGGGTTTCCCCTTTTCTGAAATGCCTATTTATATCCTTTTCCCACTTTTCTGTGGATTTCCTGTCTTCCTGATTTTCAGGAATTCCTTGTATGCTCTAGATTTTAATTCCTTGTTGGTTTTATATCCTGCAAATACCTTCTCCAAGTCTTTTAATCTGTGGTACTGCTTTGAACAAAAATGTTTAATTCTAAATTAAATCCATTCATTTTCCCTTTTATAGTTTGTGTTTTTGGGGTCTTCTTTGAGAAATACCTTTCCACTATATCTTCACTAAGCTATTCTTCTATATTTCCTTCAATTAACTAAATAGTGTTACTTTTCACATTTAGATTTTTAATCCATTGGAGTTTTTAAAATTTATTTTTGTAAATGATTTGAGGTAATGACCTAAATTTTCCTCCACCATTTTCAATTAATAACTAATGAATTAAGAATTAAAAATTAGATAAGCTGTTGAGCATAATTAAGAGCACAGATTCTTGGAGCCAGGCTGCCTCCTAACCAGGTGGGTGGCTAGGCAAGTTACTTAACCTCTTTTGCCTCAGTTCCTCATCCATAAAATAGGATATAGTCTCCATCTCTTAAGGTTGTGACAATTAAATGAATTAATACATGTAAAACACGTGTAGAACAGTACTGGGCACACAGTCCATGCTTAATAGGTGTTGACAGCTATTAGTATTAGTATTAATATGTCCTTTCTTATGATATAATCTCTATTATGTGCTCATGTAAATCTAGGTGTATTTTTTCTTTTTAGTTTCTTTGTTCCATTGGTCTTTTTATTCCTGTGTTAATACCACACTTTGTTTTTCCTCCAGTCCTGTAATATGATATGTCTTAATAATCTGATGGTTTGGGTCTCTTCCTCCTCATTTCCTATTCTTCACCATTGTCCTCAGCTATTCATGGACCTTTATATTTCCATATAAAGTTCCTCAGAGAAGTCCTACTTTTGATTGTATTATATTGAATTTATAGACTACTTTTGTTAAAATGAGGTCTCTATAATGTTAAGTCGTGCCACCTCTGTCTATTTAAGTCTTTCACATCCAATAATAGAGCTTTTTGTTTTTCCTCCAAAATGTCTTATACATTCTTTTTTAAAGTTAATCCTTGGAAATTTTATAGTTTTTCTATACTTTTCTTACTTTTGTAAATGATGTCTTATTTCCTTTATGTATGCCACTTGGTTATTGTTGGTGTTTTGATATTTGATATTGATATTGGTATGTTAACCCTATACTAGCTGAACTTGTTTTATTTCTAACATTTTGTCTACTGATTTGCTGTAAATGATCACGCCATCTGCAGATAATGACAATTTAATCTCTTCCCTTTACCTCATTTTTTTTTTCTTGCTTTATTCCTTTATCCAGAACCTTAAAATCCTTGCAGTGGGCTTCCTTGTCTTGTTTGTGACCATGAAGAGGATGTGGCCAAAGTTTCTTCATTAACTATGTTTTTTTGCTGTAGATTTTTGGTAAATTATCTTTTATATCATTTGTCAACTTAAATTCCTTTCCATCCCTGGTCTGTTTGCAGCCTACCATCTTCAGCATTCGTAAACTGTTCTATCTGCATGGCCTGGACCTTCCACAGAACAGTGTGATAAGCTTGGTAACTACTCTGTAAGGCTTACCCGCCCTCTTAGGTTTCTCTCTGTTTCTTCTGCTTTTCCTCAGGCCCATGTTAGATCTGCGATTTCTCCAGCGGTTCCTACAGATACAGAAGGTTTTGTTTCCCTCTTGGTCGTCACAGAATGCCTTGATGTTCCTGACCCTTTTGTCTGTGGCCCTACTGGGTGAGTGTGTGAGCCCAGGATAGAGGGGGAAGGGCAGCCCTGGTTTGGGGTCTCTTTCCTTCTCTCTGGAGTGTTGATGAGGCAAGGACTCAGGAGGAAGCCTCCCTCCTTTTCTCGCCCGTCGTCACTGCTGATTTCTGACTCTTCTCCTTCCCCCAGAGCAACTGGTGATCTACCGGGTTGGCTTGATCCCCAGTCAGTACTATGGGGTCCTGGGAAACAAAGACTTCGATGGGTTTAAGACCTTGACATTCCTGGCTATCGTGCTCATTGTTCTCAACTCCATGGTAAGGTCTTCTCCCTGTATCTCTCCTCCTCTCCAGCCTAGTAGGAGTGGAACGCCCAGTGGGACTTAGCCACCGGGAAGCAGGAATCAAGCTGTGGGTGTGTGTTCCCTCCGTTTTTGGGGAACTTGAGGTCAGAAGCCTAGGCAGGACATTGATCTTGCTCTTTGACCCACTTGGGACCAATTCCTCTGGTGTTTGAAGCTCCCAGGACTAGGCCACAAGGTTCTGGTTTAATTCAGCATTTAGTGGAAATGATCATTGTCCCTCCCATTCCCAGAACTCTTGCTTCAGGGAGCTCAGAGTGCTTAAAAACTGGGATCAGCAGCCAGAGCGGCTCTTCCTGCTCTCCAGGGCTGAGGGTGTGACTCAGCCTGGCACCATGTGACACCTGCCAGCCTTTGCACCTGCCGCTTTCTTCAGAATGGCATCCTTCCCCCACCCCTCGTTCACTTGGTTAACGCCTGCTCACTTTTCAAGATTCCTCTATTGTCACCTCCTTCAAGTCCTCCTCACCTTTGTCCTTCATGTTTCCTCCGCTAAACTCTGCCCTTTTTCTCTACTTCACTAATACTTTGAGTTTACCTCTGCTGTAACACTCCTCACACCCTTGTAATTGTCTGTTTCCTTGCTGGACTATGAGCACATTGTTTTTTCCCTTGTGCTTGCATATAGGTGCTCTGTAAAGGGTGACTGATGAGAGTCAGGGCTCTGCTAGGACTCAGGCCCAGTGCTCTCTGTCAGGCTATACTACCTGTTTTCTTGGAGAAGCCACTTCTCATCACACTTGGGCACCTTTGATGGGTCTTCAGTCTGTAAGCACCTATGTATACAGAATCCTGTTCCAAGTTCTGGGACAGAAAAGAGCATAAATGGAGTAGAAGATATCGTCCCCAATCTCCAGAAGCTCATCTGCTCTCAGATTAAGACAGTACAATGTAGAAAGGGGCTCAAGGGCCTTGCCATGTAAGCCCTTCAGTATCTGGTGAAGGAATGAACACGTGAGTGAGTGAGGAAGGGGAGAATCCCATGACTCGAGGCTTTAAACAAGCGAAAGTGCTGAGTGGACAGAGTCCTCAGACTGGGCTGGGACTGGTCAGCAGAGGCTTTCTGCCGGCCCTGAGCTTTGAGCTGAGACTTGCAGGAAGCCATCTCTGCTTTCCCTGCCCTTCCCCTTGCCTCCCCCACCGCACAGCTGAAGAGCTTCGACCAGTTCATCTGCAACCTGCTGTATGTGAGCTGGAGGAAGGACCTCACCGAGCACCTCCATCGCCTCTACTTCCGGGGCCGCGTGTACTACACTCTCAACGTGCTGCGCGATGACATCGATAACCCGTAGGCGCACCCCTCAGTCCCTGCTATCCTCTGCGTGGCCCTATCCATCTGGCCCAGCCCTGGAGAGTCCCTGCGGCAGGCCCCACGGAGACCATCTCCAGTTACCTGCAGATATTGCCGTCCAGAGCCTGGACAGCAGTGGGGAGGGTGCTCCCGAGGACCGCTGGAGAGGCTGCAGGGCTGAGAATACGGAGCTAAAAAGAGGCCAGGAGCAGCTCCCTTTTGTCCATTTCGTACCGTGGGCTTCCAAATAAGGCACCCTCGGAAGAAAGTGGCCTTGCTAGAAAAGGCTAGAAAACTAGCTCTCAGATTTTCAGCAGTGAAAAATTACTGCTCTCCAGGGCTCAGTCTAGGATTGAGATCCCCATTTTATCACCTTCCAGCTTATAGCTCTTAAGTTCACTAAGTCCCAGGTTCCTTTTCTGTGAGGGGACAATAATAGTTCGTACCTCAAAGGGTGTAGTGAGGATGAACTGATATAATTCGTGTGCATGTGCCTGTGATGCACACATACGGTGCCTGGCGCAGAGCCAGTGGTCCAATGTCAGGTAGCTCTCGTTATCTTACAGGTGAAAACACTGAGGCTCAGCATGCAAGTAACTCACCCAGGGTTTCATTGGGAGTAGGAGTCGGTGTGGCCCTGGTGGCGTGAAGGGACATATGGGGTCTCTCCTCATAGTCATTCTCTTCCCACTCACCACCCTCCCAAGCACTCTGCTGCCTGGAGTAACTGTTCTTGAGCTGAGCTTTGCAGCAGAGATTCTTGGGAGGCTGCTGCTGCTGCTTAACTTTCTCTCTTAGGCCTCTTTTCTGTGGCTCAACTTATATAAAGCTTCCGCAGCTAGATAGCTACCATGGGGGCCGGCTCAGGCTCGTAAGAGAGATGGGAGGAGGGAAACCAATGGGTTAGCTTTTCTGGTCATTCAGAAACTCAGCTCATCCACCCTCAGGTTTTTTTTTGGCTCCGCTCAGAGCTGGCTCAGGACCCCTGGTGCTGGACCTTTCAGTTGCTACTTTTTCTGAGGGGTAGATCGAGGCACCATAAGAACCCTGTTTAAAGGTCATAAGGGTCTCAGTGCCTCTAGGAAACCATCCCTTGTCTGGGTCCGTCTTCCCGTGGTGGTGTTGCTGACAGCACTGAAAGGCAAGGTCAGAATAAGAGGTAACATGGAACTGTCTTAGCTCTCTCAGCCCTCAAAGCCAGCTCCCGGTCCAGTTACTGTGTCGTTGGCTGCAGGGACCAGCGCATCAGCCAGGACGTGGAGCGGTTCTGCCGGCAGCTCAGCAGCATGGCCAGCAAGCTGATCATCTCCCCCTTCACGCTCATCTACTATACCTATCAGTGCTTCCAAAGGTGAAGCCTCTCCTCTTCCCAGAGTCCGTCCCCTCCCCCGGCCCCGTGGTTCCCCGGAGACCCCTCACTCACATGTTGGGCGAGAGTCAGCTCTCCCAGGTCAGGGTCCAAGAGAGGCTAGTCTTCCCTCCCTCCCACCTGCACCTCAGGAAGTCTTCTTATCTCGCACACTTGGGCCCCTGCCCTCCCTTTAGCCCTGTGGTGTTTCAGTGTCACAGGGATCCTGGTGCTCTGACAGCTTAGACCAGGTACCAGATGCCCACACGCAGGAGCAGAGGCCCCACAGGGCTCTGTGATGGGACAGGGGCTGCCCAAAAGCGGGCAGGAGTCAGGGCTGAGGCCTGCAGGGATATGTGGCTCCCCATACCCTCCCTCTCTCTGCCTTTCAGCACAGGCTGGCTCGGGCCTGTGAGCATCTTTGGGTATTTCATCCTGGGAACGATGGTGAACAAAGTGTTGATGGGACCCATTGTGGCGAAGTTGGTGCAGCAGGAGAAGCTGGAGGGGGATTTCAGGTGTGTCTCTCTCGCTTGAGGTTTCTGGGCTGGTCTTAATGGTTACGGAATGGGATCTGGAGTAAGACTGCCCAAGTTCAAATCCCAGCTATGCCAGTTATTAGCCGTGTACTCTTGGACGAGGTCTTTAACCTCTCGAAACTTGAGTTTTCCTATCTCTAAAATGGGGATGGTACTGTTACCTATGGAGACGATTGTGAGGAGGATTAATGATATTATACGTGAGAAGCACTGGGAACTGTGTGTGGGCAGCCATCATCGTCATCATCCCTTGGCCCTCTCACATGCTTCTGATCCATCCACCCTGATTTGGGTCAGCTAATGGATCCAGCCCCTACTCTGTGCTTCTTGGCCTCCTCTGTCAGGTCCAGCCCTGGCAGGAGGAGGTGCTGTGGGCAGGTAAGGGGCCGCCCTGTCTCCAGAGCTCCTGCCGCCCCACCCAGGCCCTGGGCTTTCCCATCCCTGTGACAGTCCAGGGCAGGATTGGGCTGCCACAGCCAGTTTCAAAGTGCAGCCAGGCTCCTCTCCTGTCCTGGATCTTCTTGATCCACAATTCCAAAAGGAGAGAGCCAGTATGCGCCTTGTCAGCACGCATTTCCCTTTGGTCTGCCCAGGTTCAAGCACGTGCAGATCCGGGTGAATGCTGAGCCTGCTGCTTTCTTCAGGTGAGTCAGGGGAATAGTTCCCCTTATGCCTTGTCAGAGCTGATAGTGGAGAAGGGAAGATGAATTGTACCACCCCCCACCAGCACCGAGCCCAGGGGCTGAGCATCTTCACACTAGACTGTTACCCCACCCCTTACCTCTCATCCTTAGGTCCAGGGGTTTGCTTCTGAAGCTGGTGGTTCATTTAAGTGGCCTAGCATGGGGCCTAAATTTGTTCTAAGAATGAAGTGAGTGAAGGCTTCATCATCTTGCTGATGACTGTAAGGCATTGCCTCTGCCTCTCATTTTCTGCCAGCGCCTGACGTCCAAGGCTGACTGTTGGTCTCTGTAGCATGAGAGGGAACGGGAGCCTCTCAGGAGATTGGGAGACCTGCTCCCCAGACACTGTCCAAATGGAGCAGAGTGTCTGGTCTCCTGACAGCCGCGTTGTGAAATCCCATTCCTTCCCTTGGGCCAGGGCAGGTGCCTGTGCTCTGCCTCCCGTGTGGCCTCCGAGTCAGTGTGTGGACGGATAGTGCAGACCCCAGAGGTTGGTGTTTAGGGAGTGGAAGTTACTCCTTGATCACCTGCATTTAATAGCCCTGGGACCTTTGCTCCTCTGCCAGTCTCTGTTGCAGTTTGCAGCTTCCACCACTTGGGGGCACCACGAATGCTAGGACTCTGTGAGCTGGAGTTTGGTTGGGCGGCGAGCAGGGCTGGGCCTGGGCTAAGTTGTTTTTGGATTCTGGGGCCTCTGCCCATGAAGCTCTGGGCTCTGGGGAAGCACGTTGGTTCTAGGAGCTCCGGATGGGTTCTTCTGTGGCCTTTGTCCTGCTCTAAACAAAGTCTGAAATGCCCCCTCTGTACTTTCTCCACCTTTTCTGCCTGGAGAATTTCTGCCCGTCCTTGACCCCCAAGTTGCCTCCTCTGGGGAGCCTTCCCAGACTCCCTTAGTGGTCAAGCCTGTTTGTTGCCATAGCCCTGAAGATATACTGCTTATGTCACACTTTCCAAGTTCTAGTGCGTCTGCCTGCACCCCAAACTGGGAGCTCCTCAAGGACGGGGACTGTTCAGCCACCTCTTTGTCTCACTGGCTAACTAGTGCAGAGCCTGCCACATCGCGACTGCTCCGTGTAGATTTGTTCAATAATTGCAGCTATTATTGATTGAAGGCCCTTCCATGTGCCTGGCACTTTATATTCAGAAATTCTCCCTCTAGGCTATTACGGCTATTACGTAGGTATTATAAGCTCCATTTTACAGCTGGGGAAACTGCGACTCGGAGGCGTAAGTAACCTGTCAGTGTCACCCACCTAGTAACTGGCCAGAGCCAGGATTTGAACCAGGTCTGCCCAATCTGGGTTCATGTCCTTTCCGCAGACAATACCACGTTGAATGAATGAAGCAATGAATGGGTGCTAGTGGCAGAAAGGGTCTGAGGAGAAGATTATTTGGATGGAGTTGGTCCCTAAAGGAGGGTGTGATGAGGGACAGAGGGACCTCCAGCCTGGCTGAGGCTCTCCAGGCCCCATGAACATCCCAGCCTTTCTCGTCAGAGCTGGGCATGTGGAGCACATGAGGACAAACCGCAGGCTGCAGAGACTCCTTCAGACCCAGAGGGAGCTGATGTCCAAGGAGCTCTGGCTGTACAGTAGGTGGAGGGAGCCCCAGGAGTGGGATAGTCCCCTAACCTCCCCACTTCTCTCTGTGCTAATAAGTTTGCTCTGATGAAGGAATTAACCACTGGGAACCACTGCCTTTGCTGTATGTGTCCTCAGGAGAATGAGGATCCAGGGAATAGCTTGGCCCTGCTTGGCGTCCTGCTCCTCTCAGAGCACATAAATGTTCCCGGGTCTCTTATGCAGTCTGTCTCCTACAGTTGGCGTCAACACGTTTGACTATCTGGGCAGCATCCTGAGTTATGTCGTGATCGCCATCCCCATTTTCAGTGGCGTCTACGGAGACCTGAGCCCCACAGAGCTCAGCACCCTGGTCAGCAAGGTGAAAATCCCTCCTGGTGACCCCTCATGCCGTCCCCTCCACCCCTTGTCCCAGCACCCAGGGCCTCGAGTCGAGGCCTGCGCTCACTGCTTTCTGTCCTGTCCAGAATGCCTTTGTGTGTATTTACCTCATCAGCTGCTTCACCCGGCTCATCGACCTCTCCACCACGCTCTCAGATGTGGCTGGTTACACACACAGGTGAGGCTGCATCCGGCCCCTCTCTAGTTCCTGAGCAAAATGTGTGCCGCTGGGAGAAGTAGCTGAATGAAAAAAGGAACAGAAAAACTCACATATACTAGTGGGTGTGGGAGAGAAAAAGGAGTAATGCCTTCGCCCGGGCCCCCAGACCCTCCTCAGGTTTTTACTTCTTGCCCAGGATCGGGGAGCTTCAGGAGGCCCTGCTGGACATGTCCCTGAAGTTGCAGGACAGTGAGATTCTGGACGAGAGCGAGTGGGACTTGGACAGGTGAGCACTGGGCTGGCAGGGTTGTGCAGGGCTTGAGAATACAGGCTCCGGAACCGCCCGGCGTGGGTTTACCCTGGAGCCCTGCCCCTCCCCAGCTGGGCAGCAGAGTTGTGCGGAGCAAATGAATGACCTCCATGTCTTGGCCAGGCACATTATAAACGCTTACAATCAAAATTGTAGTTTTGGCATTCATTGCATTAATTTATACCATCCTCCAGCTGCTAGAAGCAAAGTACACACACCTGCCTGGGCCTGAGATAACAAAACAAAAATCTGAATAGTATTCCTCCTCTTCGATTTTCCCCTCCTCCTCCCTCTGAGCCCTGCCGCCTTCGGCTTTCCTCAGGGCACGTCTAGTCTCTGTTCCCCAGGCCTCACTGAGACCCAGAGACGTCTTTATTCGTGTATCTTTGCAGGCTCTGTGATGTTTCTGACTTTCTATATATTGAGGATTTGTTTCACATCCTCACTTTTCTTGGGCAAATTACTGAACTGTTCTGTGTCTCAGTTTCTTCATCTCTATAAAGGGGACATTAATGGAACCGTCCTCTTAGGATTGTTCTGAGGATTAGATATCATAGTTCATGGAAAGTGCTTGAACAGTGGCCACAGAGTAAGCTTTCAAAAATGGAAACAGTCTGAATTCCAGGGCCTACGCTCACCTCTCTTCTTAGGAACTAATGCCTGAACTGTTACCCCTGTTCAAAATTAAAACTTGATGCAACTGAGCCCAGAGGCCAGGGTGGTTGTACAGGGACTACAGGAAACCAGAGTTGCTGTGGAGAGCCAGCAACTCCAAAACTGTGTAGCGTTACTACTCCCATTCTTATCATCAGTCCACGAGTCACACTGTGATGCCATGAAAACCCACCAACGTTAGAATTAGACAGATTCAGCTCGTGACCCTGAGGAAGTTACTCACCTGCCAAGTGGGGATGATATCTGTGATTCATAGGTGTTAAGACTGATGAAGATCAGTCGTGTGGGGGGCTTTGCCCAGCCTGGCACAAAGTAGGTGCCCCCAACTCCACCTCTGTGTTAGTCTGCTAGGGCTGCCATAGCAAAATACCACAGACTGGGTGGCTTAAACAACAATTTACTTTCTCACAGTTCTGACAGTCTAGAAGTCCAAGGTCAGGGTGTAGGCAGTCTTGGTTTCTCCTGAGGCCTCTCTTCTTGGCTTGTGGATGGCTGTGTTTTCGCTGTGTGCTTACATGGCCTTTTCTCTTAATGCAAACTCCTGGGGTCTCTCCCTCTTCTTAAAAGAACACCAGTGATATTGGACTAGGGCCCCACCCTAATGGCCTCATTTTAACATAGTCACCTCTTTAAAGACCTTATCTCCAAATGTGGTTACATTCTGAGGTACTAGGGGTTAGGACTTCAACATATGATTTTGAGGGCACAGTTCAGCCCATAACAACCCCTCAGTCCAGGGGTGATGCCCCCAAGGAGAAGAACCTCCCCCCTGGCAATACTGACGCTGCTTATCTTCCCCACACCCCTCCCCTCTCTGCCCCCAGGGCCCCGGCATGGCCAGTAGCAGAGCCAACAGACACAGCTTTTCTCCTTGAACGGGTCTCCATCTCTGCCCCCTCCTCTAACAAACCCTTGATCAAGGATCTGAGCCTGAAGATCTCTGAGGGGCAGAGTCTGCTCATCACGGGCAACACGGGCACCGGCAAGACCTCGCTGCTGCGGGTTCTGGGCGGCCTCTGGGCGAGCACTCGGGGTAAGAACCAGCCCTCCCTGCCTCTGGGCCAGCCAGGCTGGCGTGCGGGCATGTGCATGTGCATGTGAGAGTGTGAGATTCCAGCCGCCTTTGTTGGAGAAAGGGAATGAGAGGCGAGATCTCAAATTTGAGGAGATCTCAAAATGGAGGTTTCTGTGGGCTCCGCAGGCTCGGTGCAGATGCTTACGGACTTTGGACCCCATGGGGTATTATTCCTGCCACAAAAGCCATTCTTCACTGACGGGACCCTCCGGGAGCAGGTCAGCTTGGGACCCACTGCTCCCACCGCCCCCCCAAACTAGGACCGCTGGCAGTGAGACAGGTCTCAGCCCTAGAGAGTTATGGGGCAGAAGGTGGGGTGATATAATGACCTGTACCCAGGCACTCCCTGGCTCTAAGAACATTTTCTTCACATCCGTGGATCAGGCTGTGTACTCAGAGCAACTCCTAGGCAGGTTAACTTGTGGGATTCACAGCCAAAGATCACATGCGTTTGTTGAACACCAAGGTTGGATTCAGGGGGCCCTGCCCTCAGGAGCCTCACAGTCTCTCTTCCCCCAGACACACATCTGAAGGTTGCAGTGACCCTGCCCCGCTGTCTGCAGGCCCAGCCTCTCCCACTGGACCCTCGGCCAGGGTGTTCCCTACTCTCCTTCGGTGGAGAGGAGCCTGGCCTCTAGGGTTCCTGGGCTATTTCTGAGGGAGGGTGGGCTGTGTATAGCCCCATCTCTCATTGGCCCTGGTCCTCGGCCCATGTGGTTTTTATTTTATCAGGTGATATATCCCCTGAAGGAGATCTACCCAGACTCAGGTGAGCGGGGCCTCCTCGGGGCGTGTCCTCCCATCTCAGTTGTCCCAGCTCTGCCTGACTGTGGCCTCAGCTGTGCCTTTTGAGAGAGGCCCCAGCCAGGCTACCGGTTTCAGGTTGGGTCCCCTCCTCCTTCGACTGTTTACTATTTTAGGATCTGTACCCTGACCCCGTCTTGTTCTGCCTTCCCCTCCTTGGGATGAGACACCCACTGGAGGAAGGGAAGGATTACTTCTTTCACGTGGCCCTTCCCTTGTTAATTAAGTGCTGTAACCTGTCACTTCAGAACCTTAGCCCAGATTCTGGGGCCCCCACCCCAGGCCCCTGCTGTGATGTGCCCATCTATTATGGCTATCCAGAAGGAGCTGACTTCACGAAGAAGGCGTCTCTGTTTTCCAGGTTCTACTGATGATGAGAGGATCATGAGGTTCTTGGAGTTGGCAGGCCTGGTAAGTGAGGGCAAGGACCCTGAGGTCTAAGCCTACCAGGTAGCACTGACCACAAGTGCTGGCCCAGCGTAGCCGGCCCTACTGTGCCTGAGCCCAGGACTGGGGAGTGGGAGTGTAAAGTGGCAGTGGGAGCCGTTGGCCAGGTACGGATGACAGAGGGGTGCACTCTCTGCGGCGAATTTTAAAACAGTAATAAAACTGAGTCAGTCTGCTTTTTCTTGTCACCATGCTCCAGCAAATCTAAACAGTGTAGTTGATAGGATACTCCTCTCTGCCTGGGCGGATTTCTCCCACAGCCCCCCCACTTGCTACCCCTCCACCCTCGCCACTGGGGTGGAGCTCTGTCTCGGAGGTGTGTGTGTGGTGGGGACTGAGGAGGTTCCTCAGGATGGCAGGAAGCAGGGATGGGCCCTTTCATGGACATCATTCTCTCTGTGTGTGTTACAGTCCAGCTTGGTGGCAAGGACAGAGGGTCTGGACCAGCAGGTCGATTGGAACTGGTAAGAAGGGAGTGGGGATGCTCCAGAGCCAGCTCCCCCAAAGACATTGTGTTCCCGGGGTCCGGTCCACGGATGGAGTGGCTCCTGACCCCAAATTCCAGCGGTTTGCTGGCCCATCGGAGGCATCTTTCATGCCCTTGGGAGCAGAGTTTCGGCCTCACCTTGTGTGGGCGGTGGGGCAGTAGTGGAAAGGGGAGTGATGTCCGTCTGTTCTGGGGCCAGCCTCTCTGCAGTGAGAACCTCTTTCTGCCCAGACCCATTCTAGGCAAAAGCCAGGCTACATTCTCCTTCCTCCAGCGGTTCTCTCACTCCCTTTCCTCAGGTATGATGTTCTGTCCCCGGGGGAGATGCAGAGGCTCTCCTTTGCCCGACTCTTCTACCTGCAGCCGAAGTACGCAGGTGAGGTTCGGTGCGCACACCAGGTACTGTGTGTGCTCACAGGTGTGGCAGTGTGTGTTCATGTACATCTGGGGTGGCATTCGTGTGGGTAGGAGAGCACACCTGTGCGTGGCTGGGCATCTCTGTCCCTGCAGGAGAGGACAGCAGGGCTCTGCCCATGAGGGAGCGATGCTTGGCATCCTCAGAGCAGCCCTGGATATGTTATACTGCCGATTCCTAAGCTTTCTGCCGTTGGAGCAGCTGGAGCCAGCCTTGAGAGGGCTTGTGATTTTGTGCTCCTCAGGCTCTGCCATCAGTGAATGGGCATCCCTGCAGCTGTGCCTGGCAGAGGAAGGGCAGGTGTGGATTTTCCAAGGACTGACATCCTTGGGGGAACTAGGATTCCCTGGATTGAGTGGTCCTAGGCAGGGCTGGTGCTTATCTGCAGGAAGCTGAGGGGTTTTGTCCTGCTGCTGGCAGAAGGCTTCCAGATGGAGCCTAGCCCCCTGCTCCTTTGGCCCCTTGTCTCCCTAAGGCAGGGCTCCTGTAAGCCAGAGCAGCCTTCAGCTTCCCCCTCAGCCCTAGCTGGAGGTGAGTGTGGGTTGGAGGAGAAGCAGAGGTGGGCCAGAGGCAGGATTTGATCTCTTCCCACCGGGTTCTGCCCTCAGTGCTTGATGAAGCCACCAGTGCCCTGACCGAGGAGGTGGAGAGCGAGCTCTACCGCATCGGCCAGCAGCTGGGCATGACCTTCATCAGCGTGGGACATCGGCAGAGCCTTGAGAAGGTACCCGTGCTCACGAGGGTGGAGGAGGAGGAACCCAAAGGCTGGGCCTGGCCAGGGCCAGAGGCCCCTCAAAATGGAAAGTGGGGGTGGCAGAGAGGGAATGGGCCCAGTGGCCTCCTATTGTCGTGACCAGAGCAGCCTGATCTCTGTGTGGTGGCGGTCTCTTGTAGTTTCACTCCTTCGTTCTGAAACTCTGTGGAGAAGGAAGATGGGAACTGACCAGAATCAAAGTGGAATGAATCCCAGGATGTGGCTGGCCACCAGAAGGAGAGCCAAGCGTGGGGCAGGTCGTTAGTCTCCAGGAGAGACCAAGAGAACTGACGGGCAAGGAATGAGCCCCAGGTTCACCTCACAGGTCCTGTGTGGGGAGCACTGGCAGCAGGGGGCTTCACCCAGGAGTGGCCCTCCGTGGGGCACTCAGTCCTGTCAGAGCTCCCCTGCCACCTCAGCCAGAGCTCCATACGTTTGAAGTGCTGATTCCTTACAAATTACCTCAGATCATGTTTTCTAAAGAAAAACCTGAAAGTGTGGGATCTATAAGGAATGCAGGGTGAAAGTAGAGAAAGTATTGGACTTGGAGTTAAGAGATCCAGAAGTCTTTTAAATCAAAACTTTTAGGTTTTGCAACAATAGATGTTTAATTTTAATCAACTATTTAGATTTTATAACTTTTTAAAAAAGAAAAGATAAACATTAAAGAAAACTTTTGGAGCCAGCCATGACGACCTAGTGGTTAAGGTTCGGTGTTCTCACCGCTTCGGCAGCCCGGATTCATTTCTTGGTGGCAGAACCACACCACCCATCTGTCAGTAGCCATGCTGTGGCGGCAGATCACATAGAAGAACTAGAAGGACTTACAGGTAGATATACAACCATGCACTGGGGCTTTGAGGAGGGGAAAAAAAGAGGAAGATTGGCAATGGATGTTAGCTCAGGGCCAATCTTTCCCTGCAAAAAAAAAAAAATTTGCAGCTTTCCCCCTTTCTCTTTCTTCTCCATTATAAGATGATCTTTTTAATTGAATCTCCAGATCTGTATTTGAGAGCCTGGAGGGCAGGGAGCAGCACTCTCTGCTGTGCTGGAATCTTCCGCTCACGGGTTTTCCCTTCACAGGTGCCCCTTTCCATTTGCCTGTTGTACCTAAGCCATTAACCTCTAAAGCCCTTTTCTTTTTCTCGTCTTAGTCCAGGTGAAAATAAATCCCTTTCCCTTCAGTCAGCTAAAATAAGGTTGAGATTTTTCCAAATTAATCTTTATTAGGGAACAACAGCAGCAGGTTGAACAGACAAAACCCAGACAGCACAGGAGCATGAGATGAAAAGTTACTGAGCCCAAAGTGCTTACTCTAGAACAATTCTCCCCAAAGTTCGGTTGTCAGCCTATCACCCTCATGGTGTTTTCCAGATCCCTGTACTTCTTGTACTGTTAATTACATAATATTTTTAAAATTAACTCACTTTTTAAATTTAAATGCACGTTTAAAAGAAAGTTTACACCTGATGTAAATAGAAAGTGACTGTAAAAATGAATACAGAGAGTGTTATGAAACTGCAGCTCAGTACTGTGGCCTGCAAAGACTCTGAGCCCGAGGCTTGCTGTCTGTGTAGAAAGGGAGGTTAAGGGATGTTGTAGAGGAGTTAGACATACCAGCACCCAATGAGAATTTTCTCCTTAGCGAGGTGAGAAAGATGGAATGAGAACTGCAAGGGAAAAAACTTGCTCACTGTAAGACTTGACGTTATTTAGTGCCTTCTTGGTAGCACTGAATGTGATCCTAGATGTGGAGTGGGAGTCCCAGACTGGAGGAAATGCTGCCTAGGTGACTGAAGTCTCGCCCCACCTGGCTTGGCTGGCATGTGGGCCTCAAGCCTGTTCTTACTCAGCTCCGCCCTATAGGGGTGCTAAAGCAGTGTGGCCAGGTGCCCAGCTGAGAGCTCAGGGGGGCACCTGACCAGATCTAATGATGTGTCCAGTCCCCTGTAAAGCCTCCTTAGGGACCTACAGGATGTCAGCACTGGGAAGTCCTGTGGCAGCCCTTCAGCCCGTGTTGAACCCTCTCGCAGCACTGAAAGGGACTGTCGAGGTTGATATCTGCTTCAGGAGTCCTCCCATAGTGGAATCTCCCAACCATATCCTGCCAAGTGGTATGGCCTCTGTTCAAACACCTCTAGCACTGGGACCACCCATCCTCAGACCCCTCTCACTGAAGAGGGCGCTTCCTTAGGTTAAGGGGAAACCTGTCTCCCACCTCTTGGGCGTGTGTCTGTTAAACTGTGGGGTCCAGGTGTGGAAGGACACCCTCTCTAGTTTAATTCCTGTACTTCTATCAGTGTAGCTGACGCTCCCCCCCAGACTTTGGTGACAGCATTGCCTCATTGACTTGCTTCATCCTTACCAGCCCTTTCAACTCCTGAGCCTTTTTCACAAGTGCTGCCGCTGCTAGCGGATTATTTTAGAGACCAAGTTCATGCCTGACTCAGTGTCTTTGCACTTGCTATTTCCTCTGCCTTGAACATGTTCCAAGTGCTGTTTCTGTTCCTAACACTCAGCGATCTCCTTTGCAGAAATCCTGCCAAGAGAAAACTGTTCTTAGGGGCAAACTCCACCTTTGTCCATCACTCATCTCAAAGGCTACTGAGAGGTTAGAGGAATTGATACAAACCTGCATGAAGAAAAGTGAGGTTATGTGTCCTTAGTATAGGACAAAGACGAAAATGTTTATTTTAAATGTTTTAAAATCAGCCAGGCAAAAATTCCCCAAACTTAAGTTCCATTCTGCCACCCAGGGATCTACACAGACCCAGGTGGATGATCCTTACGTCCCTCTCATCACTCTTCTGAGGAGTCCTGGGGCTGGGGGACAGGGCAGAAAAGCCACCTTTTGTCATCTCCGTCAAATGCTTACCGTACCAACGTGTGTATCTCAAAGGCACCTCAAACCCAGCATGTCCAAAACGAAACTTAGGATCTCTCCCAAAAGCTTTTTCCAGGGAGTCTGAAGGTGAGTGGCTCCACTCTCCATCTAGCTGCATGAGCCAGAAATCTAGAGTTATCTTTGATGCTCCCCCTTAGTCCCTATTCAACCCATCACCAAGTCCTCTCCGTTTTCCCCTGTGAATACATTTTCCATCCATCCACTTCTCTCCACCTGCTTGAATCCTACCTAGAAGGAGCTCAGGGGGGAGGTAGATCAAAGCACAAGGAGAATCCAGAAACAGGAGACTGGGTGGCAGCTGGACTCGGAAGAAAGAAGAGTTACGAGGCAATTTAAGCCCCATCATTTGGGGAATGTTAAGAAACTTGGGGTGTAGCCATTCTACAGACTATAATGCAGCTATCAAAAATAAAGGAACTTCAGTTATCAAATACTTAACTGAACGCCTACCACGTGTGAGGCACTAGTCTAGATTCCAGGGTTACAGTGGGGAACAAGGAGGACCTGGTGCCTTCCCTCCTGGAGCTTACATTGAAGTGGATCTGAAGACCATAAACCAACAGGAAAATGCTTCCAGTTTAACATCAAGTGGAAAACATTTACAAAATTGTACATGTGCCATCGTACTGTAGAAATTTCTCGAGCTGCCTCTGGAATTCAGCCATTCTGACACTCCCCAAAACACCAAATACAAAACCATGGAAGAATATAATAGAATTTCGCCAAAGGGTTCATGAGGCTCTGTGGAATTAAATTGTCCACTGCAAAACAAAACATCTTTAAAATCCCTGTTATCTCTCCTTCCACCCCCGCCACTAAAGTTTCACTCCTTACACAGCTGCCTGTCTTCCCTCTCCTCCATATGTCCCCTTCAGCCTCTGTAAGCTCCTTGGATACTCTTCTCTGCCCCCTACCCCAAAGGATTTGGGTCTGGGGGAAGACAACTGGATTCCAGGACAAACTATCTCAAGGAGAACCAAGGTGAGTGGAAGTGGCCTTAGCTTTTGAATAAAAATCTGTGAATGCAACATCTACAGGGCGAGCACCACTGACATGGAAGTTCTCATTAATATCTGCCATTCTGTGAGGGCCTCGAACACAGCCAGCACTTTCTAGACATTTTCTCATTTGCTTCTCGCTGCAGACCCAGCAGGGAGAAAGACTACAGGGCTTGGGCTATAGCTGATGGCCCACCCTGCCAGAGGTGGGGTCTTTCAGTCCTTGTAAAACAAAATACCCCTGGACCAAGCCTGGGAGTTCTGCTGGATGTGGAAGAAGGATGGGGGCTGAGGAGGTTGAGTTGGTGACCTGGCCACAGGGACCAGGCCAGTTGGGAAGTGAGAGAAGGCGGGAGAGGCTGTGGACAGAGGAATGAGGGAGGGAGAAAGATGCTTCTCATGGCAGAGGATAAGGAACCCCCGAGAGACTCAAGTTAGCCACCTCAGTCATTTTGAGCGTGGCAGGGACTGGTAGATAACTTGTCTTTGTTCCTGACACAGGCCACAAGGAGCTATGTCCAAAACAAAGCTGGGCTTGTCACCCAGGAAGACAGAGAAGAGCAGTGCCAGCTGCCCTCTGTAAAGACTGCCTTTCCAGAAACATCCTGTTGGTGCCAACAGCTCCTGACTAATGCCCCATCTAGGTGTTGGGATGAAGGGTGGTCCTGGGCCAAGCCCCGGAGAAGGGAGGACCCTCTGGAGGCACAGGGAGTTGTCAAGAGAATCATTACCTGGAGAAGAAGTCAGCTGAGAGGAAGCCCAGGACCCTTTGTGGTAGGCTGCAGAAACCATCCCCCTAGTGGGTAGGGTGAAGCGTGGACAGGCTGTAGCCCTGGGCATCAGGCAGGGGATGTGTGCTGGGGAATGCTGACCTCAAGCCTCCAGCAGAGTGAGGCTGGCCACAGTGGGCCAGTGGATTTGCCCATCTGTAGGTAGTTAAGGGTTCTGAGGGTCAGACGCCTCTGGGGTAAGGTTTCCCTGGGAAAGTCTAAGGGCAGGGAGACTTTTTCCTAGCTTTAGATCAGCCTCTGTGTCCAGGCCAAGAACTGCCAGACCACAAGGGGTGAAGGAGAAGCAAAAGGCGAATTCTAGCATCCTGGACTGAGGAAGAGGTTCATGGCTTGTGCAGAGCTTCAGGAGCCTCAGGGAAGCCCAGCTCCTGCCACATTCTCCTAAGAACCTGTGAGGAAGATGCTTCCTTTTCACCCCAGTTGAGGAGTCTGAGCTCCAGGACCTGAAATGACTTGCTTAGGAATCTCAAGTTCAAAGCAGAACTCCTGAGCTCCTGCACCGCCCCTACCTGCTGTGTTCATCTGGCCCATCTCAGGGAATGGTGCTTCCACTGTCCACCTGGAGCCCAGGCCAGAGACCTGAGACCCTCAGAACTTCCTTCTCCACATGCAATCCATCACTAAGTCCTGTGGATTCTGCTTCCAAAATACATCTGAAGTTGACCCCTATTCTCTCTTAAGATCACCACGAAGCCCTCCTGGAGAACTGTGGCAGCCTCATCCCTGGTGCCCCCACCTCTTCTCCCATCCGCTGCAAAGCAGCCTGAGGAGACTTAAAAATGCAAATTAGCTGCTCACTGCACTAAAGTCCAGAATACCTACTGGGGCCTGCAAGGCCTCACTCAGCCTCATCTCCCATCCCTCTTCTCAGGCCCATTGACCTTCTGCCTTCAGGAATGAACCAAGTTGATCCCACTAAGAGCCATGCCCCCCGTGTGCTCCTGAAAGCACACAAGAAGAAGACTGAATCAAGAAGAAACAAAAATTCTGAATAGATCTATAATAAGCAATTGAATCAGTAATCAAAAACCTCCCAACCAATAATCTCAGGACCAGATGGCTTCACTAGTGAATGCTACCAAACGTTTGAAGAATGTTTAACACCAATCCTCAAAATCTTTCAAAAAATAGAAGTAGAGGGAACACTTCCTAACTCATTCTATTAGGTCAGCATTACCCTGATACTAAAGCCACGTAAAGATGTTACAAGAAAACTACAGACTAACATCGTTTATGAATATAGTTTATGAATATAGATGTAAAGATTCTCAACAAAATACTAGCAGACAGAATCTAGCAATATATTAAAAGGATCGTACATCACGACCAAGTGAGATTTAGCCTAGGAATCCAAGCATAGTTCAACATATGAAAATCAATTAATGTAAGACACCACATTAGTAGAGTGAAGGGAAAAAAAACACATGATCGTCTCAACTGATGCAGAAAAAGCATTTGACAAAATCCAACACCCTTTCATGATAAAAGTACTCAATGAACTAAGAATAGAAGGGAACTTCTTCAACATAATAAAGGACATATATAAAAAACCCACAGCTAACACCATATTCAATGGTGAAAGACTGAAAGGTCTCCCACTAAGATTAGGAGCAAGACAAGGATGCTTGCTTTCACCACTTTTATTCAACATTGTACTGGAAGTTCAGAGCGATTAGGCAAAAAAAAAAAAAAGAAATTAAAGGCATCAAAATTGGAAAGGAAGAGGTAAAATTATTTGCAGATCACATGATGTTACACAGACTGGCCTCCAACTTATGATGGTTTGACTTAAACGATTTTTTGACTTTACTATGGTGCAAAAGCAATATGCATTCAGTAGAAACTATACTTTGAATTTTGTATTTTGATCTTTTCCCAGGCTAGTGATATGTGGTATGATACTTTCTCGTGATGCTGGGCAGGGTCATGGAGCTGCAGCTCCCAGTCAGCCATGTGGTCATGAGGGTAAACAACCGATACACTTACAACCATTCTGCACCCACACAACGGTTCTGTTTTTCCCTTTCAGTACAGTATTCAATAAATTACATGAGATATTCTACACTTTACTATAAAATAGGCTTTGTGTTAGATGATTTTGCCCAACTGTAGGCTAATGTAAGTGTTCTGAGCACGTTTAAGGTAGGCTAGGCTACTATGATGTTCAGTAAGTTAGATCTATTAAATGCATTTTCAACTTAAGATATTTTCAACTCACAATGGGTTTATCAAGACATAACCCCATCGGGGGCCAGCCCTGTGGCGTAGCGGTTAAGTGTGCGCGTTCTGTTGCTGGCGGCCCGGGTTCGGATCCCAGGTGCGCACTGACACACTGCTTGGCAGGCCATGCTGTGGCGGCGTACGATATAAAGTGGAGGAAGATTGGCACGGATGTTAGCTCAGGGCCAGTCTTCCTCAGCAAAAACAGGAGGATTGGCATGGATGTTAGCTCAGGGCTCATCTTCCTCATAAAAAAAAATAATAGTAATAATAAAAGACATAACCCTATCATAAGCTGAGGAAGATCTGTATATAGAAAACCCTAGGGGCCGGCCTGGTGGTGCAAGCAGTTAAGTGCACACGCTCCGCTGCGGCAGCCCGGGGTTCGCCGGTTTGGATCCCGGGTGCCCACCGACGCAGTGCTTGGCAAGCCATGCTGTGGCGGCGTCCCGTATAAAGTGGAGGAAGGTGGGCACAGATGTTAGCCCAGGGCCAGTCTTCTTCGGCAAAAAGAAAAAAAAACAGGATTGACAGATGTTAGCACAAGGCTGATGGAAGGAAGGGAGGGAGGGGGGGAGGAAGGAAGGAAGGAGACCCTAAAGTAGAAAAAATGAAGAAACAAAAGAAACACAAAAAGAAAAATACTTAGATCTAATAAACAAATTCACTGTAGTTGCAGGATACATATCATGCAAAAATCAGTTGTATTTTCTATACACTGGCAATGAACAAGCTGAAAAGGAAATTAAGAAAACAATTCTAATTACAATAACATCAAAAAGAATAAAATGCACCAAGGAGGTGCAAGACTTGTATTCTGAAAATATAAAGCATTGCTGAAAGAAATTAAAGAATATCTAAATAAATGGAAAGACATTCCATGTTCATGGATTGGAAGACTCAATGTTGATAAAATGTTGGTAATATTTCCTAAAGTGATCTACAGATTAAATGCAATCCCTATCAAATTCCCAATGGCCTTTTTGTGTGTGTGTGTGTGCATAAATGGAAAAGCTGATCCTAAAATTCCTATAGAATTGCAAGGGATCACAAATAGGCAAAACAATCTTGAAAAAGAAGAACTAAGTTGGAGGACTCACACTTCCAGATTTCAAAATTTACTTCAAAGCTACAGTAATCAAAATAGTGTAGTACTAGCATAAAGATAGACATATAGTTCAATGGAATAGAATTGAGTCCATAAATAAATCCATATACCTATGGTCAAATGATTTTTGTCAAGGGTGCCAAGACCATTCAATGGGGAAAAATAGTTGCTTCAACAAATGGTGCTGGAAAAGTGGATATTCATATGCGAAAGAAAGCAAGTGGACCCTTACCTCACACCAGATACAAAAATTAACTCAAAATTGATCAAAGAACTGAATTTAAGAGCTAAGAGTAAACAACTCATAGAAGAAAACAGGGCAAATCTTCATGGCCTTGGATTTGGCAATGATTTCTTAAATATGACACCAAAAGCACAAGCAACAAAAGAAAAAAGATAAATTGTACTTCATCAAAATTAAAATTTTTGTGTGTCAAAAGACACTATCAAGAGAATTAGAGCAAAATAGTGGAGTAGGCAGCTCCAAACACCCATCCCTCCAAAGAAACACTGAAAAACAAGCAGAAACTGTCAGAACCAACTTTGACAGACTGGAAAAACAAAGGTTTATAGCAACCAAGCAAACACTGCATCAAGAAAAAGACAACTTAAAAATGGTGGTTAAGCTTTGTGGTATTTTTACTTGCCCTTGCCTTATCTCCTCCCCAGCTTTGTGCCAGTTTTGAAGAGGGCAGCCTGTGTTCCCAGTGTGGGACCTTGGTCCCTGGTTCCAGAGAAAGCACAGCAGATCTTATTCACAAATTATTGTGTTTGTCTGTTCTAACCTGTCTGGGGCTAGAAAGACTGACACGAGGTGCTCGTCTCTGTTTTGCCTGACTCAGAACTCACTCAGGGCAGAAAAGTAGTGGGCATTGCTCAAAAACTTTGTAAGGTGAGCAAAAACCTGTAGCCACCTAAGGCAAAAGGTTACAGTTAAGCCATACAATAGACCACCTAAAGCCCGGGAGGAACTTCTGGGGAGAGAGTTTCTTTGGGAAATTAGGGTATTCGAAAGTGACCCTGTGTACTAGGGAGTTTAGAAAGCCACATGCATGGCCAGGACAGGAGCATACTCAGAGAAGACCTGAGAAGACCCTAAGCTTTCACCTCTGGCTTGTCTCTGGGCTCAGTCCAAGCATGAAGTGAAGGCTAAAGGAGAGTTATAAACTACCTGGCTAAGTGTTGAAGGAGTGCCCCAGCACAGAGCCAGTCTGTAAAGACTGGGAGAGATGGGTTTTTTGTTTGTTTTTAGCTCCTGGTATTCAAGGAAATCTCTGTCAAAATACTAGCTGAACAAAGCCTTCAAATGACCACACATGAAAAGGATGATGGTCTTTGCAAAAATAGTTTGGGAAAGTCACCAAACAAGCAGATGACTGCAGCCTTCAATAATCAAAAACAGCAAACTCTGGGGAAGAGGGAGAAACTTATTTCCAGAGTTACCATATTATAATATTCAAATGTCCAGTGTCAACAAAAAATCATACAAAGAAACAAGATTATATCCATTCAAAGGGGGAAAAAATGACAAAAACAATCCCTGAGGAAGCCCAGACATTGGACTTACTAGACAAAGGCTTTAAATCAGCTGTCTCAAATATGCTCAAATAGCTAAAGGAAAACCTAGAGTTGGTTCTAGCTCTGGCTCTGGTGCTAGAGCTGGCAGCTAGCTCTGGACCTAGCACTGGCTCTAGTCCTGGATTTGGTGCTGCAGCTGCTTCTCTCTCTGGGGGTGGTACTGGCTCAGGATCTGTAATTGGCACTGGTGCTATAACTGGAGCTACAGCTAGATGTGACCCTGCAGCTGGTGCTAGAGCTGGTCCAGAAACTGGCTCTACCTCTGGAGCTAGTTCTAGCCCTACAGCTGGCTCTAGCTCTGGCTCTGGTGTTAGAACGGGTTGGAGCTGGTACTAGCTCTGGACTTGCCAATGGCTCTATGACTGGCTCTGGCCGTCGAGCTGGTACTAGAGCTAGTACTGGTATTGGATCTAGCTCTGGAGCTGGCTCTAGTCCTAGAGCTGGTTCTAGCTCTCGCCCTCGTGCTGGACATGCTTCTACCTCTGAAGCTGAGGCTCAATATGGCTCAAGCTCGAGGGCAGATGCTAGAGCTGGTGCTGGATCTAGCTCTTGCTCTGGCTCTAGCTCTAGAGCTGATGCTGGAGTAGGTGCCAGAGCTGTTTCTAGCTCTGGAGCTGGAACTACGGCTGATACTAGGGCTGACAGTGGTACTGGAGCTGGTGCAGGCTCTAGCTTTGGAGCTGACATTGGAGCTGACTCTACCTCTGGAGATGGCACTGGATCTGCAGCTGGCTCTACCTCTAGAGCTGGCACCAAAGTTGAATGTAGTTCTGTAGCTGGCACCAGAGCTGGCTGTAGCTCTAGAGCTGGTGGTTGACCTAGTACTGGAGGTGGCCTTAGACTTTGGCTGGAGCTAGCTCTAGCTCTGGAGCTGATGCTGGAGCTTGTTTTAGATCTAGAGTTGACGCTGGCTGTAGGACTACAGCTGGAGCTGTTCCAGAACTATCTCTAGCTCTGGATCTGGTGTTCCAGCTGGCACTGGAGCTGGCTGTGGAGAAGTTGGGTTGAGATGCACGAAGGCCACCAGCTACTCCAGGTCCAAGCTGGGCAGGTTGAGATGCACGAAGGCCACCACCTACTTCAGGCAGGGAAAGTCTGGAGGCTGACAGGAATCCTCTGAGTACTGCTCCAGCCGGATGCCCAGGATGGAGGAGATGGCACTGGAGGTATGAGATCAGGCAGCAGAATTAGAGCCCTGGCCTTTCCTTCCACACTGCCTCCTACAGCACCTCTGCAGGGGGCTGGGCTCCTATACCTGGCCCTGCCCATCTAGAGACGAGCCCCATCTGATCCCCATCCCCACTCTGGCTGTTCTGGCAGTACCAGGCCTGGTCACCAAGGAGGGAGCTGGCAAAGAGCCTCAATCATAGTGTGCTCTCAGTAAATGTCTGAACAACTCCCCCTTTCTTCAGGGAAGCCTGACATACTCCTCTGTCTGTCTTCCCTGGCCCTCCTGCCCACGGGAATGTAAACTTTACGAGGGCAGGGAGGGGTCGTGTATGCTCTGTTCGTTACACAGTGGTGGCATACAGTAGGTGCTCCATAAATATCTAACAGATTAAGGAACAAGTGGAGTCTGTCCTCCTGCCCCAGACTTCCCAGGGCCCTTGTGGCACCACAATGTGTAGCTTGTGCACTGAGGTGCTGCCTTACTCTCTGCTTACTGTGTGTGGTCATGTCATCCCACTGACACTGTGTTCCCAAAGGGCAGGGGCACAGCCTGCCCTAGGCCCATGTGCAGCGGAGCAGGAGGTTCAAGGCAGACCTCCTGTTCTGGTCCCCCGGGTGAAGGAGGAGGGGAAACAAGTAGAGCTGGAAGGGGTCTGCAGTGAGTCTATGTCTGATATTTCATTATGATTAGATTCAGGTTATACAGCCTAATCATGAGGAAATACCAGACAAACTCAAATTGAGGACATTCTACAAAGAAACTGGGCTGAAATCTTCAACAATGTCAAGGTCATGGATGGCAAGGAAAGACTGAGGACTGTTCCTGATTGAAGGAGACTACGGAGACTTGGCAACTAAATTTAGTGTGTGCTCCTGGATTGTATCCACTACTTATAAAGGCCATTATTGATGTGACCAGCATTCCATGGATTAGATGAAAGTATTGAATCAATGTCAATTTCTTGACTTTATTGGTTGTATAGGGGTTATATGAGAGAGTATCCTCACTTTAAGGAAATAAACACTGATGTATTAAGGAGTAATGGGACAGTATGTCCTCAACCTGCTCTCAAATAGTTTAGAAAAAATGCAAAAATACATGGAAAGAGAGAATAATAAGGCAGTGTGGTAAGTTATTCATTTTCAAATTAAGAAATCACAATTAACAATTCAAAATTAACAGTTAAAAAGAAAGTAACAATTAAAAGAGCCATTCCGCAGTGGAGTGACATCAGCATCGTGGCAGCATGAGCTCTTCCCTTAGTCTCTCCCTACTAAGATACAATGAAAAGGACATTCATAAACCAACAGAGGACATTCACACAATAGATGCCTGAGAGATCAATGCAGCCATACATCTGATGGTGGAGGTGCTGGACCCCTCAGGAGGCAGTGGAAGGAGATAAGGAGATTTCCTCTCACTCCCTGAATGGCAGCGACCTAGGGCACTGGCCACTGTGCAACTCTGGGGGGGCGGGGGAAGAAGGGCAGCCCTCCATAAGAATGCCTTCACTCTCGGAGTTGCCTCCCGGCCCATGGGAACTCTCCACACCAAAGAGGCCAAGCAATCACGGGGGCATCTTCACCAAGCCAAGCAACACAGGATGGCAGACAGCAAATGCAGAGCAGGAGCACCTGGGATTGTGCACGTGAAAAAAAGCATCCCGCCCCCCCCCCCACCTGGCACACGAGCTCAGCAGGTTGGCCAGAGCAGGGGACCCCCACCAGAGCACCTGCACACCTACGTGTGTAAAGCAAGGGCGACCAGCAGGCAAATACAGATGGGCCCTGTCAGCACAGCTTCCAAAGGACAGACACAGCTGCCAGGGATCATGGTGGGCTCAGAATACCTAGCTCCTGCCTCCCCCACAATGGGAGCAGGTGGAATCTGTGACCAGATACTATCACTATGCAACAGCAAAAGTCAGCCCCATCAAATAGCGTGAAGAAGTATATTAACGCTCCAGACCGGAAGGAAAATGGCAAGTACCCAGAAATCAATCCTGAAGTCATGGAAATTTACAATCTAAATGACAGAGAATTCAAAATAGCTATCATAAAAAAAAAGCTCAACAAGTTACAAGAAAACTCTGAAAGACAGTTCAATGAAATCAGGAATAAAATTAATGAACAGAAGGAATTCTTCACAAAAGAGATTGAAACTATATAAAAAAGAATCAGAAATGCTGGAGATGAAAAACACAATGAATGAGATAAAGAAAAATCTGGATTTCTTAAATAACAGAGCTGATATCATGGAGGACAGAATTAGCAATTTAGAAGACAGAACTATAGAAATGCTTCAGATAGAGGATGAGAGAGAACTAAGACTAAAAAGAAACAAAGAGATTCTCTGAGAAATATCTGACTCAATTAGGAAATGCAACATAAGGATTATAGGTATTCCAGAGGGAGAAAAGAGGGGAAAAGGAGCATAGAGCTTGTTCAAAGAAATAGTAGCTGAGAACTTCCAAAACCTGGGGAAGGAGCTGGAATTACAAGTAAATAAAGCTCATAGAACTCCTAATTACATAAATGTAAAAAGACCTTCTCCAAGGCATACATTAGTAAAACTGGCAAAAATCAATGACAAAGAAAAAATATTAAGGGCAGCAAGACAGAAGAAAATAACCTTACAAAGGAAGCCCTATCAGGCTCTCAGTGGATTTCTCAGCAGAAACCTCACAGGCTAGGAGAGAGTGGAATGATATATTCAAAATTCTAAAAGACAAAGTCTTTCAGCCGAGAATACTATATCCAGCAAAAATATCCTCCAGATATGATGGAGAAATAAAAACTTTCCCAGATAAACAAAAGCTGAGGGAGTTCATCACCATAAGACACCCCCCTACAAGAAATGATCAAGAGGGCCCTCATACCTGACAAAAAGAAAGAGTTTACAAAGCCTTGAGCAAGGAGATAAATAGACAGACAAAATCGGAAAATTGCAGCTCTCTATCAGAAGAGGTTAGCAAACACTTACTTATAACATTAAAGATAAAGGGAAGGAAAACATCAAAAATAGCCATAATCACTTCATTTAACTACAAACTCACAACACAAAACAGAGTGAGTTGTGACAACAATAACTTAGGGAAGTGGAAAGAGATGGAACCTGCTCAGACTAAGGAAATAGGAGGCTATTAGAAAATGGACTATCTCATCTACAAGATCTTTTATACAAACTTCATGGTAACCACTAAACAAAAAATCAGAACAGAGACACAAATGATAAAGAGAAAATTGAGAAAACCATCACAGAGAACCACCAAATTGAATTGGGAGTCAGAAATACATGGGACAAGAAACACGGGAAATACAAAAAAACTGGAAAACAAGTGATAAAATGGCAGTATTAAGCCCTCATATATCAATAATCACTCTAAATGTAAATGGATTGAATTCTCCAATCAAAAGACACAGAGTGGCTGGATGGATTAAAAAACAAGACCCAACAATATGCTGCCTCCAGGAAACACATCTCAGCTCTAAAGACAAACACAGGCTCAGAGTGAAGGAATGGAAGACAATACTCCAAGCTAATGGCAAACAAAAGAAAGCAGATGTTGCCATACTTATATCAGACAAAGTAGACTTCAAGATAAAAAAGGCAATGAGAGACAAAGAGGGCCAGTATATAATGATAAAAGGGACACTCTACCAAGAGGATATAACATTTACAAATACATATGCATCTAACACAGGAGCACCAAAGTACATAAAGCCACTATTGACAGACCTAAAAGGAGAAATTAACAGCAACACTACAATAGTAGGGGACCTCAACACCCCACTTACATCAATGGATAGATCATCCAGACAGAAAGTCAACAATGAAATAGTGGACTTAAACAAAAAGCTAGACCAGATGGACTTAATAGATGTATATAGAACACTCCATCCAAAAACAGCAGAATGCACATTCTTCTCAAGTGCACATGGAACGTTCTCAAAGATAGACCATATGTTGGGAAACAAGGCAAGCCTCAATAAATTTAAGAAGATTGAAATCATATCAAGCATCTTTTCTGAACGTAATGCTATGAAACTAGAAATCAACTACGAGAAAAAAGCTGAGAAAGTGACAAATATGTGGAGACTAAACAACATGCTACTGAAAAACCAGGGGATCATTGAAGAAATTAAAGGGGAAATCAAAAAATATCTGGAGACAAATGAAAATGAAAATACATCATACCAATTCATATAGGATGCAGCAAAAGTGGTCCTAAGATGGAAATTCATAGCAATACGGGCCCAACTTGACAAAAAAAAGAGAAATCTCAAATAAGCAATCTTAAACTACACCCAAGAGAACTAGAAAAAGAAGAACAAAGCGCAAAGTCAGCAGAAGGAGGGAAATAATAAAAATTAGAGCAGAAATAAGTGCAATTCAAACAAACAAAAAAACAGTAGAAAGGATCAATGAAACAAAAAGCTGGTTCTTTGAGAAGATAAACAAAATTGACAAACCCTTAGCCAGACTCACTAAGAAAAAAAAGACAGACTGCTCAAATAAATAAAATTAGAAATGAAAGAGGAGAAATTACAATGGATAGCACAGAAATACAAAAGATTATAAGAGAATACTATGAAAAACTCCATGCCAACAAATTGGACAATCTAGAAAAAATGGATAAATTCTTAGACTCATACAACCTCCCAAAACTGAATCAAGAAGAAATAGAGAATCTGAGTAGACCAATCACAAGTAAAGAGATTGAAACAGTAATCAAAAACCTCCCAAAAAATAAAAGTCCAGGACCAGATGGCTTCTCTGGAGAATTCTACCAAACATTCAAAGAAGATTTAATACCTAGCCTTCTCAAAATATTCCAAAAAACAGAGGAAGATGGAACACTTCCCCACACATCTTCTACGAGGCCAACATCACCCTGATCCCAAAACCAGACAAGGACAACACAAAGAAGGAAAATTACAGGCCAATATTGCTGATGAACATAGATGAAAAATCCTCAACAAAATATTGGCAAACCAAATACAGCAATACCTTAAAAGGATCATACACCATGATCAAGAGGGATTTATACCAGGGATGCAGGGATGGTTCAACATCTGCAAATCCATCAGTGTGATACACCACATTAACAAAAGGAGGAATAAAAACCATATGATCATCTCAACAGGTGCAGAAAGCATTTGACAAGATACAACATCCATTTATGATAAAAACTCTCAATAAAATGGGTACAGAAGGAAAGTACCTCAACATAATAAAGGCCATACATGACAAACCCACAGCCAACATCATACTCAATGGGGAAAAACTGAAAGCCATCCCTCTGAGCACAGGAAAAGACACAGGTGCCCATTCTCACCACTCTTACTCGACGTAGTACTGGAGATTTTGGCCAGAGCAATTAGGCAAGAAAAAGAAATAAAAGGTATCCAAGTTGGCAAGGAAGAAGTGAAATGCTCACTCTTTGCAGACGACATAATTTTATATATAGAAAACCCTAAAGAATCCATCAGAAAACTATTAGAAATAATCAACAACTACAGCAAAGTTGCCGGGTACAAAATCAATTTACAAAAATCGGTTGCATTTCTATACTATAATAACCAACTAACATAAAGAGAACTCAAGAATACAATCCCATTTACAATCACAACAAAAAGAATAAAATGTCTAGGAATAAATTTAACCAAGGAAGTGAAAGACCTATACACTGAAAACTATAAGACATTATTGAAAGAAATCGAAGACAGAAAGAAATGGAAAGATATTCCATACACATAGATTGGAAGAATAAACATAGTTAAAAGTCCATATTACCTAAAGCAATCTACAGATTCAGTGCAATCCCGATCAGAATCCCAATGACATTCTTCATGGAAATAGAACAAAGAATACTAAAATTCATGTGGAGTAAAAGACCCCGAATAGCTACAGCAATCCTGAGAAAAAAGAACAAACCTAGAGGCATCACAATCCCTGACTTCAAAATATGCTACAAAGATATAGTAATCAAAACAGCATGGTACTGGTACAAAAACAGACACCCAGATCAATGGAACAGAATCGAAAGCCCGGAAATAAAACCACACATCTATGGACAGCTAATCTTCGACAAAGGAGCCAAGAACATACAATGGAGAAAGGAAAGTCTCTTCAATAAATGGTGTTGGGAAAACTGGACAGCCACATGCAAAAGAATGAAAGTGGACCATTATCTTTCACCATACACAAAAATTAACTCAAAATGGATTCAAGACTTGAAGATAAGACGTGAAATGATAAAACTCCTAGAAGAAAATATAGGCAGTACACTCTTTGACTTCAGTCTTTTTTTTCCCCCCCAAAGCCCCAGTAGATAGTTGTATGTCATAGCTGCACATCCTTCTAGCTGCTGTATGTGGGACACGGCCTCAGCATGGCCAGAGAAGCAGTGCGTCGGTGCACGCCCGGGATCCGAACCCAGGCCTCCAGTAGCAGAGCACGTGCACTTAACCGTTCAGCCACGGGGCCGGCCCTGACTTCAATTTTAGAAGGATCTTTTGGAATACCATGTCTACTTTGGCAAGGAAAATAAAAGAAAAAATAAAAACAAGTGGGACTTCATCAGACTAAAGAGCTTCTTCAAGGCAAAGGAAACCAGGAACAAAATCAAAAGACAACCCATCAACTGGGAGAAAATATTTGCAAATCATATATCAGATAAGAGATTAATCTCCAAAATATATAAAGAACTCATACAACTCAACAACAAAAAAACAAACAACCTGATCAAAAAATGGGCAGAGGTTATGAACAGACATTTTTACAAAGATATACGGATGGCCAACAGGCATGTGAAAAGATGTTCAACATCACTAATCATTAGGGAAATGCAAATCAAAACTACAATGATATCACCTTACACCTGTTAGAACGGCTATAATCACCAAGACAAAAAACAGCAAATGTTGGAGAGGATGTGGAGAAAAGGGAACTCTCATATACTGCTGGTGGGAATGCAAACTGGTGCAGCCACTATGGAAAACAGTATGGAGATTCCTCAAAAAATTAAAAATAGAAATACCATACAACCCAGCTATCCCACTACTGGTATTTATCCAAAGAACTTGAAATCAACAATTCAAAAAGACTTATGCACCCCTATGTTCATTGCAGCATTATTCACAACAGCCAAGATGTGGAAACAACTCAAGTGCCCAACAACTGAAGAATGGTAAAGAACATGTGGTGTGTGTATATATATATAATATGCTACTCAGCCATAAAAAAAGGCAAAATCGTCCAGTTTGCAACAATATGGATGGACCTTGAGGGTATTAGGTTAAGTGAAATAAGCCAGACAAAGACAAACACTGTATGATTTCACTCAGATGTGGAAGATAAACTAACACACAGACAAAGAGAACAGATTAGTGGTTACCAGAGGGGAAGGGGGTCAGGGGTGGTCATAAGGTGTAAAGGGGCACATATATATGGTGACTGACAAATAATAATGTACAACTGAAATTTCACAATGTTATAAACTATTATGACCTCAATAATTTTTTTTTTTGTGAGGAAGATCAGCCCTGAGATAACATCCATGCTAATCCTCCTCTTTTTTTGCTGAGGAAGACCAGCTCTGAGCTAACATCTATTGCCAATCCTCCTCCTCTTTTTTCCCCAGAGCCCCAGTGGATAGTTGTATGTCATAGTTGCACATCCTTCTAGTTGCTGTATGTGGGACGCGGCTTCAGCATGGCCGGAGAAACAGTGCGTCGGTGCGCGCCCGGGATCTGAACCCGGGCCACCAGTAGCGGAGCACTTAACCACTAAGCCACGGGGCCGGCCCAATAAAATTTTTAAAAAGAGTCTTTCCCCACTGCTACCTGATTTCCTGACCGTCATCCCGGTTGCATGCCCTGCATGGACTTGGGAGAACTTGCATTCTTCCAGCCATAATTGCAACCAGCCAGAACAAAAGGCTGGAAGAAAATTTAGTTAAAGCTTTCATTGTTTCTCTGCCTAAGCAAACACATGTCACATATCACTCACTCTCCACTGCTTACTTGACATTTCTGAATAAAGAGGAAAGAAATGGAGAGGAAGGTGCCAGTGGTAGGAGGGATGCAAAACCATGGCCCAGAGAGACTAAAGATGTGGTTCAGAGACATGTGGAGCATCTGTGGGAGCCTCTTCCTACCAGGGGGTTGACAAGAACCCAGTGAAACAAATCCAAGCAGAGAGTCCAATGTCAGGTTTAGGGGAAGTATTCCGATGGGGAACCGGGTGGGGTGTGATCTCTGGCAGTGGGGAAGAACGCAAAAAAGCCAAAGGCTTGAGAGGTAATTACATTTTTCATGTGTTACAGCCCTTTACAGTTTACAAAGAGCCTTGGAACTTCTGGGAAAATGGTGGACGAGGCTGGGGAAAGAACTCTGATTAAGAACACTTAGAGTTGAATAAAATCTAACGAAAATAAGTTTAATGCATGACTGACTGAGGAAGCCAGCAAAGGGAAATCTCAGGTGTGAGAGGCAAAACAGCGATGTGGTATGGGGTCAGCAGGTGACTGGAGACTAGGAACTTGCATTTTATTTATTTATTTTTTTTAAGATTTTATTTATTTATTTATTCCCCCCCCCCCAAAGCCCCAGTAGATAGTTGTATGTCATAGCTGCACATCCTTCTAGTTGCTGTATGTGGGACACGGCCTCAGCATGGCTGGAGAAGCGGTGCGTCGGTGCGCGCCCGGGATCGAACCTGGGCCGCCAGCAGCGGAGCGCACGCACTTAACCGCTAAGCCATGGGGCCGGCCTGGAACTTGCATTTTAAATGCCCGTGCAGGGACAAAAGTCCAGGCCCAAAGTGAGGACTGGAAAGAACACTTAAGCAATCCAAGTATTCTCACAGAAAAAGAGAGAGAAAAGCTCGTCACATTAGCTTACAAAACACACAGGCAGACAATATACCATGAGTCAGCAAATGCGACAAACAGAAGGTGGAATTACAAGGAGAAGTTGGCAAATCCACAATAAGAGTGGAAGGTTTGTTTTGTTTTGTTTTTTTGCTGAGGAAGATTAGCCCTGAGCTAACATTTGTGCCACTCTTCCTCTATTTTATCAGCATGGCTGACAAGTGGTGTAGGTCCACACTCGGGATCCAAACCCGCGAACCCAGAGCCACCAAAGCAGAGTGTGCTGAACTTAACCACTAGGCCATGGGGCCAGCCCCAGGAGTGGAAGGTTTTTAACACATCTCTCTCCGTAAATAAAACAGAAAAAAATAGCAGTATAGAATATTTGAACAGCTCAATTGATAGTTATATAGGGCACTGCACTCCAAATTACAGAAAATGTATTATGTTTAATCACACATGGAATGTTCACAGAAATTAACCACATAGCAGTCTAAACCAAGTCCCAATATATACAAAAATATCAAGAGGATGAAAATGATCATCTCTGATATAATATAATAAAATTGGAAGTCATTAACAAAGATAATCTCTTCCCCCATAAAAATCTCATATACTTGGAAATTTTAAAACACTTAAAATATTCAGGAGTGAAAAAAATGGGATTTAGTAAATATGCAAAACTGAAAATAAATGAAAACTCTACATGTAAGTCTTTTGGAATGCAACTACAATAAAACTTAGAAATGTGTGATTTTAAGTATCTATATTAGTAAAGAAGAAAGATTAAAAATGAATAAGTATTCAACCTAAGAAGTTAGCAAAAGCCCCCCCCAAAAGATAAAATGTGGGTAATTTTTAAAAATAATAGCAAAAAATTCATAAAACTGACTCAAGAAAAAATAAAGTTTAGTGCAAACCCTCTCATCATCTCCTTGGCTCTCCACGCCGTCTCCTGAGTATTGTTATGACTGCAGTTTTGTAGATGTGTCCCAAGACTGGAGGACATTCAGAGTAGCGGAGTCTGCACTTCAGCTCAGGTCTCCTTGATCCACCTTGATATTCTTCTATTTTTAGGTTGCCATCTTCTCATCAGGGATTGTCATCCCTGGGTGATGGGCCTTGCAGACAAACAGGAGTGGTCCCCAGATGGAGGAGGGCCATTTGCCTGCCTCCCGAGTCCATTCCCCGCCCTTTGTGCTAGTCTGCCCCTTCTTTCCTGGGCTCTTGCTCCTTCTGCATGGAAACCATGGGTGGACTGACTTTGAATTACAGGACATTGTGGAAGACAAAAACGTGGGAGAAGAGAAAGAGGCACTCTTGTTAGAGGTTGCACTTGTCCTCTGAACTCTCTCTTGTATCTCTTGCCATTCAGCTCAGCACTTGTTTAAATTATTTTCTTGGTCATAAATGTATCCCTCTATCCAATGTCTGTGTTGTCATCTCAACTGCAAAGCTCTTTCGTGGCTGAGCCTAGATTTGGCTTTTAATCATTTATTTCTATTTCTGACAGGTGCAAACTGCTCTGGTCTACCCCCACTGGGGCTGTGTGGAGGAAATAGGTGAACTTTTCCACTTCTTCTCTCTCACCTCTGAGCCCACCATGGTCACTGTGGCCTCATGAGCACCAAGTGAAGCTGGTAGGGGAATATCAGCCCGGTGGGCACATAAGACAGCTCACGCCATTCTGCAGCTCAACAGAAGGCCACCTCATCCTCCCTGACCCCTTCCTGTGACAGACTCCCTAAAGTCCACATTGGGAGCAGAGCCATGGAGGTAAATCTGAGGGTTCCCTGGCTCAGAGGTGAGGAGTCGGGTACAGCAGGAGGCTGACAGCCACTGAGAAGAGTTAGCCCTGGGACGGATTGATCTGAGTGGGAAATTAACAGAGCAAGCCACTACGGGCCCGCTCAGCTGTGACCAAGCAGGGACTCCACTGCTGCCTGAGTTGAGGAGCAGCCAGGTGGGAGGAGGGGACAAGAGGGAGACCTAAAGAAGACATAGGCAGCAAGAAAACACCAGGAGACAGAACCATTTAAGTCCAGTGGCTCTTGACCCAGGCTCAGCTCCCCAGGGGTGGATCTTGGGTGCCTGGGTGATCCTGGGAAGACTTGAACCATGACACTCAGTAAGCAGAGTCCTGGGGGACGACAGGGAAAGGGGCAGCCCTGGCACCTGCTCTAACCCAAAAAAGCCATTTGTTGTTTTCCCTCTAGAAAATAAACTAGTTTATTTTCTTAAATAAATTTTATTTTTACAACAATTTTAGATTTACAAAAAAATTGTGAAGATAATACAAGGAGTTCCAGTAACTCCCCACCTGGTGGCCCCTGTGAAGTATAGTACCTTCGCTGCAACTGATGACACAGGGGGCCACACCTCCACGCTCTACACTCTGAGGGGAGCCTGAGAGGAGAAGGCGCAGCAGCTCTGGTGGGAGCAGGAGGAAGACCCCAAGGCCACCGGTGAGCTGGGGGTGCCGGAGACAGAGGAGGCTGGACAGACCAGATCCCAGAGATCCCTCAGATCATGACCCTCATTTCTTGCAGGTCACAGGACTGGGCCTCAGGAGCTCCCAAACCATCTTCTCCCCTGCCACTTGTCACTCTCCCACCAACCAGACTCATCATGTATCCCCACCAGGCCCCCTCAGCAGCTCTAAGCCGCCCTCATAAATCAGTCCCTCCTGCCCTTTTATCTCCTTCTTGCTCTTCTTGGTGCACACACACAGCCGTCTACTGGCAGCCTGTTGGACCTGTGAAGCCTGGAAAAAACTTCCCTTCCAGGTGCTAGGTTTCAGGATCCTCTGGGAGAAGTCCCTTCCGGACTGCAGTCAGGACTGCCCAGATTTCTCTTGGTTCTGCTCCATCGGCTGTCCAGGCCCTTCCTTTCCAGTCCAGTTTCTTCCCTGTGCAGCCTCCCAGCTTCTCCCCTCATTGATCACCCGTAGGCCTATTTGCACGTCCGTCTACAGAGAGCTGCATGCCTCTTCCCAGGGTAAATTCTCTGGGTTGATTGTCCAGGAGGGTTTCTGGCAGCTCCCAAGTCTCTGAGGGCCCCAGCTGTCCTCCACATCTAACTGAGGGCAGGGCAGCTGCCAAGGTCATGCCCTGAGCTGGAGGAGGCTGCCTTGGTGTGGCCACCCTTCCCCAGTGCTCACGTGGCACCTTTGCCAGCGTCCTGACTTCTCAACACTATGAGACTGCAGGAACAGATGTTATTTTGATTTAGAACACAGGAGAGAGAGGCTCAGAGGTTAGACACATTGACCCAAGGCCCACGGAGATGCTTTCATGGTCCCTCATCTCACGCCTCCAAGGCCTTAGGACATTTGCAATTTTGTATTTTATTTGTGTGATTACTTGAATTCTATCTGTCTTTCCCTTCAAATAGGACTGCTTTGCCCACCACTGTATCCCCAGTGCCTCGCCTCACTGCCTGGTACATAGATGCTCAATAAATGTTTCTGAATTATTAAATAAATGAATGAGTTAAAGGAAAAACATTCATTCACTCAGTCATTCAAGAATGGAGTGTCAGGCCTTTTGATGGGTCCTGGGGGTAAAAGATAAATAGACACAATCCCCACCCGTGAAGAAATCAGTCTTGTGGGGAAGATAGATAAAAAATTACAACACAGTGCATAAAATGCCATAATGGAGGACTGTCCCAAGTACTATGAGAGAACAGAGCTTATAAACTCTTCCTGGAGGATCAGGAAGGCTCCAGGGAGAGGGGACTTGAAGGATGAGTGGCAGTGTATTTCCTGGAGTGCGGGGGCTAAGCAGGGTGAGGGAAGGGCATTCCTAGATCAAGGGGCGACAATGGGTCCCGCAGGGGCCTGCCATGCTCCAGGAAGGCCTAGGAGGAGCCCGGTGCAGGCAGGACTTGAAGCCAGGCTCTTGGATCTTTCCTTCACCACATAGAAGTCGGAGATTTCCTATTTGCACCCCAGGCTCCAGGTCTGGGAGGATGATACCCAGGCCCAATCCAGGGTGCAGGCAACCTGTCATTCTCCTTTGATGACGGGCAGCCAGAAAAACCTCTTCCATAAGGGAGTTCACATCTGGCACAATTTGAAACAATCTTACGAGATTTCTTGAGCCAAAAGCTCAAATATAAGATGTGTAGTCTGCTCCCACCACTCTCTCATCTTATAATTCCATCCAGCACATCATCAAGTCGCTGGCTCACAGCTGTCTGCAGATAATCTCATGCAGCCTTCCTCCTGTTTCTCTTGTTTACGCCTTTCTCTCTGACAGGGATTTAGCACAGGTTTGTTTGAGTTTCAGTTCCAGATACCGCTACCTTTTCTGTTTGTTGTTGTTGTCTGAGTTGTAGGTAAGATATTCGAGTGCATATGCGTACACAAAAGGAAGAGAGTCGGTACACTTGGGGGCCAAGGGGGGCTGTGGGCTTCAGCTGAGGTGTGAAGGAAATTGGTTGTTTCTAAGTCAGTGAGTACCAGAGGGAAAGGTAATCTATTGTGTGGGGGCTGGGGGGAGTGAAAGAGAATACCCTAGGGGCTCAGTGCCTGGGATATTTTAGCTGTGCCCGCAATGGAGGAGTGTCCCGTATCACAGTGACAAATGTCATTGAAAGGTGGTGTCAATTCAGTGGAGAAAGGCAGGCCACTGTGCCTCTATAGTTGGAGTAAATTTAAAAGAGGAATCTAGTAATTTTGACCTAAAAATGACTCCGTGGATTTACTTTTTATGCTACCCATACACACACACACCATCCTCACCCACGGAGGACTCCTGGATCCCTCCCCTCCTGTTTTTACATCAATTTTATTCTTACTTGTATCTTTACAGAAAATGGCACAGAAATCACAGGTTTAGAATACCTAGAAGTTAGTACAGTTCCATACTGCAAACACCTCCATATCAAGTTTCTTTCTTCTCACTCTATGTACATTATTTACACACCAGGGGCTACAGTCTAACACTTCAAACCAACAGGGGACAAAGACAAGAAGAACTGGGGGGAAGTTCCATGAACAAAATGAAGAAATCAACTTTTGATATGGAATTAAAATCCCAATGCACTGTCTCAGGCCTTTCTCCTGCGAGGTATTCCCTGCAAAGGTGGTGGGAGGGTAGAGGGAAATGACACGGGGGTGAGGGGGACATGTGCCTGGCCTGCGGGTGGAAGGGGCGGCTGCAGAAAGGCCATCGGTATGGACAGGTCCTCTCACCAGCAGACAGGAAGAAGCCCCCAGTCCACTATTCCAACACAGTCACTGTGTCTGTCTTATTCTAGTGGACACACACCACACCATACAGCCGGTGTGAAGGTGTGTGTGCCTGTCGCTAAGTTTGGGTCTAACACTGGCTCCACCTTGCTCTCCTTCGAGCCTTTTCTCATACCTTTCTTGTGACCAACCTTGACAACTATTTATAGCCCCAGGCCCACTCCAGGCTTGGCCTCCCAGGGACAACCTGGATCAAGTGGAATCAAGATCTGTGGCTTTCTCGGTGTTCCTTTCACAGCTGGATTGGGTTGCTCCAAAGCAGGGCACATGCGAACCAGAAAAACCTCTAGGGGAAGGTGCCTTGCAGAGCAAGTCAGGGTCACAGGCAGCACACGGGGTGGAGGGGGGTGGTGGGCAGGACTTCAGGACACAGGCTCAAGGGCCGTGAGTGCAGTGCAGTGAGCCACAGCATTCGTGAGCAGTGCCCCCGGCTGCAGGGCACAGGCCTCGGACTCACCATGAGTAGTGTACATTGCCACATGCGGCGCTGGCACCGTACTGGGAGGAATGGTGGGGCAGGCTGAGTGTGGAGAGGGCCGGTTCCTGAGGGTGACCATGGAGAGCATGAGATGGAGGGTGGCCGAGGGGCCCAGGCTGAGACTTCCCAAGTTTAATCTGAAATCTGGGCCCCATTGATGGGGTGGGGCAGAGGTTGTGCCTGGGCCCGCAGAGCAGTGCATTCACATGGCGGGGGCCCGGGCCCAGGCCCAGGCCCGCGGGAGGGAACAGGCTGCAGGGAGCAGAGTTCTGTGGAGGACTGGAGTGCTCAGGACATTGGCCCTGGAGTGTGGGTCCTCAGTCCCTGTCAGGGCTGTGGCAGGCAATGCGTTTGCAGCAATGGGCTTTGGGCTGGGTGGAGCAGAATCCACAAGGGGTGCAGAGTTGGAAAAGACGGCTCTTGGGAGCAAGAGAACAGAGTGTAAGGGGTGGATCTGGGCAGTGAGAGTTGCTGAAGGATTGAGTGAAAGTGGCTTGAGGGGGTGGTTTGGGGCAGCAAGAAGGCTTCCGAGGCAGGGCTGTTGGGACGAGGATGCTGGCGAGGTCAAGGCTAGATGGGGATGTCTCAGCACAACCCAAAGCCTCGGCCGGCACTGAGTTGTGCCTGAAGTCATCCAGGGTCATGGAGGGCCTATGGGGCAGGGCGAGGGCGGCAGAGGCCGGGCTGGTCCCTGCCTCCGAGAGCACCTCCCAGAACCACAGGTCCTGAGAAGAGCAGAGTCCTGGGGCTCCAGTGTCAGCGCGCCCTTGACCTAGGCCATGTCCTCGAGCTGCGGTGGACTCAGCTTCTCCGTGGGCCTGTCTTCGTCCATGGCCTCCTCCTCCTCTGGCTCTTCGGCATTCCGGGCCAGGCTCTCAGGCCCGGACACAGTTCCCAGCACTTTGGTGCTGTGCTCCTGAGCTCTGGCTCGGAGCGCCGCAATGCTGTTCTCCCTCAGTTCCTCCTGGGACATGGCCGCCGGAGGGTCAGGGCCCCGCTCCTCCTGCTCCATCTTGTCGAGCTTGGGCAGGGCCTGGCGCTCCACCTCGGGCTTCCTCCCCGACTCAGCTGCCGCCTCCAGCGACTTTTTGTGCATCCCTAAAAAGAATTGTTGGTATTCGGGTTTAGAAAAGCGCCTGGGAAAGCCATCTTGAACTGAAAACGGCAAAGATAGAGAGAGGCCAGAATTAAGGACGAGCAGAAAGCCTTACTTCACACACCGCAGTCACGCGAGTCCCGGGGGCCGGGGCATGGGGCTGCAGACCAGCGGCTGGGCACCAGGCCTGCAGAGGGCTATCTCCAAGCCAAGTCCCTGGGCACCTGGCCCCCCAGCAGCCTGTTCTGTCCCTCCCCAAGCATAGCACTTGCTCCTCGATCCCTCCCTCCTGGGATTCCAGATGTTAGAACCCATGATAAGCTGGTGCTGTTATCAGAGACAGGCCCGGATGGCAGGTGGGGGAAGATGGCAGGTGGCGAGATTTAGAAGGAAAAAGTCCTTTGGGCAAAGCCAGAATGATGGCCAAAGGGACCTAGGAGTCCCCTCAACCCCCAAGAGAGGCTGTTTCATTCACCACAATCCCACCTCCAGCCAAGGGAACTGGAGGGTACAGACCCCGAGCCAACAGCCACACCCTTCTCACAGGACTAAAGAACCAACCCGTAGTCAGGGACCCGTCCAGGATGAGAGTCCTAGGTGCCCAGCAGGTGGGTGCAAGGGATAGACACCAAGCCCTGGGCCCAGTCTGCCCTCTGAGCCCCCCACGGGAGACTGGGAGGCCTGCTTGGGAGGGCCTCTCTCCTGTAGGCTGCTGCGGCCAGGTCTCCCTGCTCTAGGACTCTGTCTCCTCCTCCAGGGAGCCCGCTCTCCTCACCGCAGGGGCAGGGCCCCAAGGAGGGTGCGGGCTCTTACCCAGCAGCCACGGGGCACAGGAGTCCATGATGCCATCCTTGGCGGACTTGAGGATGGACTCGGGCAGGGGGATAGAGTGCCGCACCATGGCCCCATAGAGCCCGTACTCGGCCATGACGCTGCTGCGGCCCCAGCACTTCTCCCGCTTCCTCCACTTGGCTCTGCGGTTCTGGAACCAGACCTGCAAGTGCAGACGAACAGGTCAGGGGTGCGAGGCCAGGCCCTCATGCCTGCATCTGCCTGGAGTTAAGGTCCCACCCCTTCCATGGCCAGTGGCCCCATCCCCTTGTGACTGCCGGTTTCTCTATAAACCCAGGTGTCCCTACTAAAGCTCACCCACCCCGTGGTACCCTTGGGGTTCCTCCAGGCTCGGGGGTGTCCAGAATGAGGACAGTAAGTCCTGTGAGAATATGATAGGCGAAAGGGTCCTTTTTTTTTTTTTTTTTTTAAATCAAAGCAGTTCCAGGGTGATGGAATAGGAACACCTCCAGAACAGGGTCTTGCAGGTGGGCAGTGCCCTGTATGGTCCTCAGTTTGCCGCTGAGAAGCCCGACCCTGGTAGCTCTCTTGCAAGTGTTCACACCTCCAGTGTATAAACAATCTCTTTTCTGACTTGCAGAGGGACAAATTCCTTTCCAGGGGCTGGACTAGCAGTGCCTCCTATTCCGAGCTCCCTCTCTGCCAGAACTCCAGCAGCCAGAGCAGCCCCGGGAAGGGAGGTGAGTGTGGACTCCGCAGCAAAGGGCATTTCATCCAGGTATCAGGAAGCCTGAGAACTACCCCAAAACAGGGCAAGGGACACTTCCAGGAGGCCTGAATCAGCCTTCCTCCTCTGCCCTGTCCTGGCTAAGCCCTGCCACGCCGCCGTGCCCTCTACTCACCCACTCTCCACAGTCTGGGACCTAACTCTGAATGATATTTGGGGAGCTGGGCAGACATCGCTCAGCAGGGAAGGAAGACAAAATTCTCCTGGTGTGAGGAGCAAATGGGGGTAGGTGGCTAGGGAATGTTTCTCTGGCCCCAAAGCTGACTGGTGCAGGGTCTGAATGAGCATGAGGTACCCTAGGGGTGTCTGCAGACTCCAGCCCGCTTCTTGGAGGAGATTCCAGGGTCCCTGCCAGGCTTGGGGGAGGGGGGATTTCTTGGTCTCCCAAAGCAGCTTTCCTGAGACATCCGGCAGCTGACAGGAGCTACAGCCAGAGCCAGGGCCAGCTGCACTGTCCCTCAAGCAGGTGAGAGGCCCGCGGGAAACTGGACCTGGAAGGACCCCTGGCCTGGCCGGCCCCCTCTTGTCCCCTCACTGCCCCTCACCTCCGGGGAGGCGAGACACCCAAGGCGCCCGGGGGAAGTCCGGGGATGAGAGGAGGGCAGAAGCGTGTCCGGGAAAATCTATTAGTTTCCTCTGCGATTTCCATTCCCTGCCTGGCTGTCCCCGCCCTTCCCTCCGGACCCCTCCCCCGCCGTCGGCGGCGCAGGTTTCAGCTTTTGATGAAAAATTGCTCCAGCTCTATTCAGGAGGCGGCAAAAGAAGAGTCACCCCCAGGGGCAGCCCTGGGCTGATTGAAAAATAAGTTAATTTCAGTTTGAATCGATGGGCCTCAGGCACTGAAATATCACGGGAAATTAAAGCGGCTGCTCTCCCGGGAGCGCGGCATTGACCCGCACTAATTAATGCTGGGGAGGCCGCGCGAGCCGCTCCCCCTCCCCGGGGGACCCCAAACACTTCTCATTTAACTAATTAGACGGGGAAATTGGGTGTTAATTTGTTTAGGATTTTTTCCCCTCTTCCCCCCCCCCCCCCCGGTAGCTCCCTCCCCGGCCCCCGCCCCGCGCGGGGGCGCGGGAAATGAATGCGGGGCTCGCCGGCAGATGGCTGCCCCGGTCACTCTGCAATCTTCTCCGACTTGATTGCTTGATTAGGTCGTTAGCACATTAAAAAAAAAAATTGCTTGCCGTCTGGCGCTGGCGTGATGAGTGGGACGCGCAGCAGCGCCTGGGTAATTTATCTTTTTATACGGCAAAGACTTTGATTTCAATCTGCAGATATATGGGGCGCCTTTGACACCTGTTTAACATCGCGCCGCTGACAGCTTAACCCTTCGCTGCCTCGGCCGCCGGGAGGCCCGCGCTGGGGCCGGTGGGGCTCGGAGTCCGCGCGCCCCCGCGGTTCCCGCCGACGCCGCCAGGTGGCGGAGTGAGCGCCAGGGAGGCCCGCCGCAGCCCGGAGTCTGCGGCGGAGCGCGGCCCGCCGCATCCGGCAGGGGGCGCCCCGGCCTCCCCGCCGCATCCCCACGGCCCCCAGCGGCCCGGAGGTCACAGATACGCCCTGCTTCGCTGCGAAAAGATCGCACGGTCCACGCACACTTTTTTAAGTTGACCCAAATGTGCGTAACCCTGTTTTGGGGTTTATTCATTTGTAAATAGCCGAGAACCTCAAAAATAGGAGAAACTCGGCCTCAGACGCCCCCGGCCTCTCCACCCTCACATTGGCCGCCGCCACTAGAAAAGGATCTCTCGCCCCACCCTGGGGGGGCGCACCTTTGCCGCCACCGGGTTTGGCACTTGCCGTTCCTGCTTGGGCCCTCCTGGAGAGCTGGGGAGCCAATGTGCAGGGCCTGCCCCTGGTCCGGACCCACACCTCCCCGAGTGACCCCCGCCAAGGAAAGGGTGTATGTAACGTGAAGACCACTAGATGGCCGCACTTGGTGCGCTAAAGAGCCGAGAGGGGTGAGCAATGCGAGAAGGGCTAACCCGGCCATTTTTCCGGCGCGGCCCAGCGCCGCCTGCCTGTCCTGCAGGCTCTCTGCCCGCCTATCTGCCCTGCCCAGGACCTGCGGTTTGTCTGAGACTTCTGTCTTGTCCTGTCTTCCTTCCATTAGCACGTGGTCACCCTCTCCAAGTACCTACTTGTCTCAAGCTGCCTTCTCCCACAGGGGAAAAATCTATAAGGACTAATCCACATGAAGGTATAAGTGACTCTGGTTTCCTGCACATCTCAGAGAAGACAGCAAAGAATGAACCCCTTGGTGATGGAATTCCAGGCCGCAAGTCTGACCACAGAGGATTGAGAAGGCTTTCTTTATAAATCTAAGTAAGCCATCTGCTTCCTGGTCAGGAGATGACCTTCCTGCTTGAATACAGTGTGATATAAAACAAGACGACAGCCCCTTAGCTGGAACCCCTGGGGCCAGACTCCAGAACATTTTGGATTTTAGAAAGAGTATGTGGTGCATATACCACATGTTACATAACATCCTGCCACGACATCCCCCCCAAAGTCGAACTCATCAGTTTTGATTTCTGCAGCAAAACGTACACATATTCACAAGGGATAAACAAAGAGCATAAGGTCAGGCTGGTTTTTGCCACCAAAAAGTTTTGACAACAAACTTATGAAAGAACTGTGTTTTCAGCATGGTTGGATTCAGGGATTCTGGAGAAGGGATTGTGGAGTGTACAAAAGCAAAGATGCCCCCTACCCCAGCGCGGACACCTGGGAAGGTGCATTGCCCTGGCTTCCCTGGGATTCCATGAGCATCCGTACTTGAGATGGGGGGCAGGGCTCTCAGATGGAATCAGCATATTTATTGGAACACTAAAGAAGTGGGTGCAGACTTGGGATTCAGATCACCTCTGGTGCCTGTAAACAACCATTTTCCTCGGCCTCCTAATTTGGGCAAATGAATAACTGGTCTGCAGATCAGACTTTGCCGACAGACACTCCCAGAAGAGCTGGCGCCAGCTGGCTGCTCAAACCAGGAGTCATCCGGACCCTCGGTTATGGGCTCCTGGAATGCCTGGCTCTCTTCAAAGACCAGATGCTGCTCCAATTTACGGAGGAAACCTGGACAGCCAAAACAATTTCTTTTTAGGACAGTTGGCAGGGAAGCTGTGGCAACGGTGCCTTGGAGGGAAGTGGACAAGGGATTAGAATTAACCCTAACCACTCTTCATATTTGCCTTTCTCTTCCCTTCCTGGAAGCAACCAGCATGTGTACAGAACTTAAAACTTGATAAGAAACATTGAAGTCAGCCAGTCCTGAAAAGGAATTCCCAGCTCTGACAAAAATTGCTGTGTGATCTTGGACAAGTTACTTGCCTTCTCTCAGTTTCAGTCTCTTCAAACATCAAATAAGAATATCTAGGGGCTGGCCCATGGTGTAGCGGTTAAGTGTGCGCGCTCCTCTGCTGGTGGCCTGGGTTCGGATCCCGGGCACGCACTGACACACCGCTTGTCAGGCCATGCTGTGGCGGTGACCCACGTAAAGTGGAGGAAGTTGGCCACAGATGTTAGCTCAGGGCCAGTCTTCCTCAGCAAAAAAAAAGAGGAAGATTGGCATGGATGTTAGCTCAGGGCTGATCTTCCTCACAAACACACAAAAAAAGAATATCTACTTTTCAGGGTTGTTTTGAGGATTAATGAAATAAGTGAAAGTGCCTAAAATCAATGCTTGTCACACAGAAGGTGCTCAATAAATGCTGGTTATTATTGTGGGTTTTTTTTGTGTGTGTGTGTGAGGAAGATCAGCCCTGAGCTAACATCCATGCCAATCCTCAGCTTTTTGCTGAGGAAGTCTGGCCCTGGGCTAACATCCGTGCCCATCTTCCTCCACTTTATGTGGGACGCCGCCGCATAAAGCATGTCAGCATGGCCTGACAAGCAGTGCATCGGTGCACACCCGGGATCCGAACCCGGGCCGCCAGCAGCGGAGCGCACGCACTTAACCGCTACGCCATGGGGCCGGCCCCCTCGCCGGTCCCCTCATTATCATTGTTTCAGTGGAGGAACAGAAAATCAGTGGGAGTCTGCCCAGGGGGCAGGTTTATCAATGGTGCCAGACAGCCTCTCGTTTCTCCCATAAGCATCCCGAAGGCCAAAAGATGCCCCTTCACCTCTCCCCACATTTCTAACGTATTCCAGGCCCTTGAGGCTCCAATGCAAGAGAACACCCATGTGGTGCCCAACACTCCTGCTAGTGGGCTGTGATCCGGAGCTAGAAGACCTAGGCTGGAGATCTTTGCTCTGCCTCCAACTGCCTTTGTGACCCGGGGTGCATTTCTTAACCTTTCTGAGTTTCTGGTTCCTCATCTGCCCCGTGATACCACCTCCACACAGGTTTGTTGTGGAAATTAAATAAAACAGTGCATGGGAAATGCCTGGCACGTAGTAAGAAGTAAAAAATGTTGGCCTGATGCTGGATGAATTCTGTGGACGAATGTGCAGTGAAATGAGGCTTTGCTTTCCAGTAAATGCTGGATACTCCTTTCACGTAAAGCCAGGTCCTCCCATCTCCCACCTTTGAGATTCCTTCTCAGCGTTTAGGCCCTTTTTCCTACTGGGTCTCTTGGTTCTGCCAAGCCCATAATAGTCCTTCAATCTCTCTCCCACTGTCCTGACTGCTCACTTTCTACAAGACGCTGCTCCACTTACATGGAAATCGGGTCTGGAACTCTTCAGGAGAGCCTGCGTCAAGGCCTCAGTGAGGGCCAGAGCCCTGCCTTACACCTCAGGGCTCCAAGCACCTGAGAAAGGGCCCCAAAGTGACACCGAAGGTCACCAGGTTTGGAGTCTCAGCAAAGGAGAGTTGGGAAGATTTTCCAGCTCGGTGAAAGAGCCTGGGTTTCCTGGCGCCTTTCCCCTCGAAGGTGGTGCCAGCAGCACTCAGAAAGCCCAGGTAGGAGACCTCTCGCTATCAACAGTTGGTCTGGCAGGTGCCTCCACACCTGGAGGAGAGGGTCCTGAGAGCTTGTGCCTCCAAGGATGGATTGGACCCTGGAAGGGCTTCATGCCAAATGGGTGCTCTTCTGCTACAGGGCGCACATGGAGCAGGCCAGGCCACTCTATCAGCTCTTTCTCTTGCTATGTGGAGAACCAGTGTGAGCAGCTGTGGCCGTGCCCAGGGCTTCTCTTGTCATCACATAGCTCCTGTCCTGCAAGTCCCCACTCTTGTACCCACAGGACGGCATGCCCAGGGCTCCTTCCCTCCAAGGTCTCCCAGGAGACCCTCTGCGTTCTCCCAGGATTGCCCCTCTACAGGAGACATCTTGCATTATAGATGCCCTATGCACATTCTGGTCACTTCGCTACCCCAGGCCCTGCCCTCCAATCTTGTCACATGCCATCAGGCCTGGTGCTGTTGGCCATGTGGCTGTTTCCATCACATTCGCTCAGCTTCTTTCCTCTCTTCTGTCTGGAAGCTGATTAATTTGGGCTCATTGCTGGGGTGATTTAACGACCTCACACTCCACATCCACTCAGCACTTCTGACACCATATTTCAGCACACCCTTTCCAGTCCCTGCTTCAGGATCAGAGACGCCTGGCCTTGCTGCAGCCTCTGATGTCCACTAGGGGGCAGCTCTGCCCACGTTTCCGGGCAGCCCCAGGCAGCATCCTTCCCTCTACACCTGACAGGTCATCTCATTCCTCATCCCACCCTGTCATCCAAAACTCTACTTCCTTCCACTCATATGAACCCACTTAAAACACTGAAACTCCTTTCCCGTGCCTCTGACCCAGCGTTTTCACACTGGCTGCACACAATCACCTGGAGAGCTTTAAAAACATCCCACCCTGTCATCCAAAACTCTACTTCCTTCCACTCATATGAACCCACTTAAAACACTGAAACTCCTTTCCCGTGCCTCTGACCCAGCGTTTTCACACTGGCTGCACACAATCACCTGGAGAGCTTTAAAAACATACAGATGCCAAGGCTCCACCCTAAACCAGTTAAATCAGAATCGCTGGGCATGGGAGCCCAGCATGGGTATTTTAAAAAGCTGCCCCATGATTCTAATAAAGGTCACAGGCTGAGACACCCTGGAACCCTTTCCCATCTGGGCACCTGTCTTCCAACTTCTGGAATATAATCCCCTAAAACTTCTTTCCCTACCCTTGGGCAGGGACCACTTTAAAAGAGACAGAATCGGGCCGGCCCGGTGGCTTGGTGGTTAAGTTCGCATGCTCCGCTTCAGTGGCCCGGGGTTCTCGGGTTCGGATCCTGGGCACGGACAGATGCACCTCTTGTCAAGCCATGCTGCGGCGGCATCGCATGTAAAGTGGAGGAAGATGGGCACGGATGTTAGCCCAGGGCCAGTCTTCCTCAGCCAAACAGAGGAGGATTGGCAACGGATGTTAGCTCCGGGCTAATCTTACTCACAAAAAAATTTAAAAAAATAAAAGAGACAGAATCAAACAGAGCTAGTCAGAGAATCCAAACCTGGTCCATACACACCAAGCTGCTAAAGGTGAGGGTGAGACGTGGGCTCTGTTCACTTTGCACACCCATCTCTCTGTGTGCAGGCGTTTTTAATAAGTATGACTTTTGTCCGAAAAGAATGTAGTAAACAAATAAGTGAATATATGTATATACCTCGATCTTACAATTCTAGGAACAAGTGGCCCCAAAGAGGAAATAAAGTCAGTCTGGAAATCCATTTCCTCTTCCCCAGGGCTGACATCTGGCAGCGTCTTCCAGAATATTCCAGCACTTTTTGGAGACTGCCTGTCTGGGTCTGATATGGAGACACAGAATCTCTTTTTTCCCCAATGATGCACCATATCTCTTCACCCCAACTCAGAGAGATGTGGAGAGAGGAAGTGCTTACCCTCTGAGCACAAGGGCAGAGGAAATGGGCCACTGAGAGCGTGGCCCATCATGACTGCCGTTGGCATTGATTATTCCAGTTTATACAGACAGGCCTTCATGTTTCCCTCGTGTGCTCTCACTGACAGTCATTGAGAACTGGGTTTGAATCTCAGTCTACTACTCATTTCATCTCTCAGCCCCTCAGTTTCCTCATCCAGAAAATGGGGATAAGAAGAACATCTAACTCATCCTGTTGTTGTGAGGATTTAATGAAACAAGGCAAGGAAAGCACTTAACGTCTAGGACAATGGTAAGTACTCAATAATACCAGTAATAACAATACTTCTATTAAACTAGCATTTCAGAAAAATATTATTACTATTTTACAAATGAGTGATTTGAGGCTCAGAGTTTGGCTTGCTGGCAGGGAAACAACGATGAAAAGTAGGTGTGTCTGACTTTTCACGTCCACACTGGGGTCTCATTAGGCAGTAGACCTCAGACACATCCAGGGGTTACCTGGTTGTCCCAGCAAGGCTGTGTGTCCCCGCTGTCCACCTGTGCCGATGCTCGTCCCACCAATGGCAGCCCAGGGGCCCGGGGAGAGACCCCTCCCTGGGAGGGATCCCTTCTTCCTTTTACAGAGGGGGAGGCTGAGAGATGGGAAGTGACTCGGCCTCTGCCGTGCCTGGTGGGTGTCAGAGCCAGAACTAAGATCCGGGTCATTGACATCCAGTCCAATAACCTCTCCATTCCACTTTGAGATTTGTCTACCTTCAGACCTGAAGCCTCTGTTAATGACCCCTTTCCCCCACCCTCACACCTAACACACACACAAAGGCATCTGACTGAAGCTGGGGGAGAAAGGGGGCCTGGCTCTGGGAGCAGCTTTCCATCTTCAGATGCACTGTTCCCGCCTACATCCACGTGTGGAGAGGAAATGATGAGGAAGGGTGGCAATGTAGTGAAGTGATGTGCTGGAGTCCAAAGGGACTCGGGTCTGAATTCTGGCCTCTGTGCCTCAGGCTCCTCATCTGTAACATGGGAATAGTAATAGCGCCTCGCTCATTGGGTGTTCTGAGGATTCCTTGGGGACATACATGAACTATCTCTGGGAGGAACCAAAGGAAACAGGTTCCCACTGGAGGGGCTGCTGGTCTGTAGTGGGGAGACTCATGTTTCATCCTTTTGAACTCATGTATGTGAATTTACTCATTCAAAAAAATAATTTCTTTATGAGTGAGTTTTGGGGGTTTTTTTAAGAACAGTACCTGGTGCTCAATAAATATTGGTTATTTTTATACAGAAGGCTTGATACAGGCCCCCCACCTGACCTCACACCATCTCTGTTCCCCCAGCTTCAAGTTGAAGCAAAGGCTTCACACCCAAGAGGCAGGTGGTGACCCTGTGGCTCTAGATGCAGACCTGGGTCTCTGTGTCCCCCACATATTAGCTGTGTGGCCTTGGGCAAGTTGCTATGCCTCAGTTTCCTCAATCATAAAAGGAGACTAATGTTCTCTACCCCACTGGTTGTCACCAGGATTTAATGAAATAAGAGCTGAAACCAAGTGAGCTCTGGGCACGTGCCAGGCACACTTATACATATGGCTCATTGCGTCTGCAGATGCCACTATCATCCCCATTTACAGATGAGGAATCGGAGGCTCTGGGGGGTGAAGTAACTTGTCTACCATCACTCATCTGGTACCTGGTGAAGCTGAGATGTGCACCCAAGCAGTCTGGTTCCAGAGTTGGTGTCCCTGACTACTACACCTCCCTGCCTCTCCTGTGCCCGTCATGTATTTAGAACACCTAGCACATGGAAACTGCTCTCCCAATTATAACTGTGATTGTCGTCAATACATGCTGAGACCTTTCCCAGGCCACTTGGTAATACATTTTGGGGCAGGGCTATTTGGCAACTCACAAACACCTTCTGGGGGCAGCACTGAGCCAAAGAACATGCGGTGCTTAAAGAGTGGGAGGGCTTCTTGCCTCAGTTGTCCCACGTCCACAAATTCCATAGCCAGTCCTCACAGTCCTGGCGCAATCAACTTGCTCCTCACCCTAGCTCCTCCTTGCTGGTTCTGGTGGCTTCAGACTCCACCCTATAGACACCCCCCAGGCAGCTTAGAGAAGCCACAGCCCACCTGCTGAGGCATTTGCAGCAATGCAGGTACAAAGGCTCCCACCCACCACCACCACAGCCAGACAGGTTTTAGGACAACCCACTGCGAGAGACAAGCTGTTCCTTCCGGTCAATAGTGCCAATGTGGGGCCTACCAACAGGGGGACTTGTCAGCCCCCCTTCCCACCCCAGCCGCTTGTAACAGCCAACTTTGTGCTAATGAAGGCCAGGCAGGAGTTACCCCCACACATCAACTGGATTGTGCCTTGGCTTACACACACGCGCGCGCACACACACACACAAAGACAGAATCAACACCCGGCCTTACCCCACTGGAACCCAATTGGGGGGGTGGATGAATTCAGGCCACCATGGATAATGCCCCAAACAGATAATCTGCTTATGAATAATTGAGCTTATTGTTAGTGTCAGTGTCTAAAGCCATTGGCTGAAATTCCAAATAGATTTCCCAGGGAGAGGAAGGGTCTTCTGGAAGAGCAGCTCATGCCTAATTTCCCATTCTCTGCTTCTCCAGTGAAAGAGCACAAAGCAAGCCACATACCTTATTTGGCTCTTTCTCTCGCCCCACCCCCTACCTCCCAACACACATCACACCTGGAGACACAAGGGATCTTGAACCGGGAGATGCGGAGCAGAAGGGATTTCAGGAAGTCGAGACCCTCGCCCTGCCCCCATTTCCCAGCCTTAGGCGTGAACTACTCTGGACCACTTAGGTGATAAGAGCAGCTTTCATTTAAGGTTGCCGTCCAGCTAAGGCAAATCCAAATCTTCTGGAAATGTTCCCCCACTTACTTCATCCTCCTCAGGGAGGCCCTGCCTAGAAAATCATCAGACTTCATCTTCTCCTAGAGAAATGATTAAGCAGCCCCATTCCTGCCCAGCTAGGGGGCTCTGGACTTGAGAAGTCCTGCTGCTAATGACAGAAGGCCCTGTGCCCACCACAGCTGAGGACACCCCAGTCCAGTCCTGTGGCCGGTTATGCCACAAAACTCTCCAGAGAGGAGGAGGGCTTAATGAGCCACAGGCAATGTCCCCGCCACAGCCTGAGCCAGACCCAGGAGATGCAGGAGGTCAGGGCGGGGCCAGCTGTTTGGTTGTGAGAGACAGACGGAGCCTCAGGTGGATGGAGGTGGTGGGGAGTAGGTAGGAAGGGAGGGGGCAACCTCTTCCTCATGGGAAGGGGAGTAGAGGGAAAGGAAACAGACTGTGGTCAGGGCTAGAAGCCTCTCTCCCCCACCTCAGCCACCCAGAGAGGCCTGGGGCCACCTCTGGCATCAGAGCAGACATTTAGCTGTACCTAGGGAACATCTGCCACAACAGAGACCCTACTCAGAACCCGGGACCCACCCAGAACTCCTTCTTGCACCACAGGTCCCCTCAGGGCCTGTCTGACTTACTCCTCAGGATGCCTACAGTATGTAAGGCCAGGCCAGGCCACATCTGCTAAGTCTCTTGTCCCCCAACAGTGCCCACCTCACACGATGGGTGTTCAGCAAATACCTGTCAGCTTATGAACTGTTCTTCGTGAGAAGATGATCATGGGTGAGCACATGCTCACAGCAGGGGGTGGGAGATGGGTATCTGGGAGCCTGGGCAGTCAATGTCCCCAAGAGCGGGGAAAGTGTGAGGGAGAGGGACTCGGGGCTCCATTACCTGTATCCTGTCCTCTGGCAGCTCCGTTTTCATGGCCAGCATCTCCCGGGCATAGACGTCTGGGTAGTGGGCCTCGTTGAACGCCTTCTCCAGCTCTTCTAGCTGGTAGGAGGTGAAGATTGTCCTGAGGGGAGCAAAACCAGACACTCAGGACCCAGAAACCGAAAGAGCCTGTCCCAGAGAGGCCAGAATGGTCCTCCCCCATGCCTCCTGGACAGACCCCAAACCCAGGCTGGCTGAGCACAATCGGATACAAACTTCCCTCTTGCACACATACACACACACATTCACACGTTTACACACACACTCATAGCTAACCCTCTGGAATCTTCTTCATTCCAGGCTGAGGGTCCACACCACCCTTCTGGTCACTGTTTTAGCCCTCAGTGACATTTCATCCTGGGAATCTTTCTGGAAGTGCTTTTGGGGAAAAGACATTGAGATAGAAATTTTAGAAAACTGCAGAAAGCTCCTTTTCCTCCTCTCACACACAGTGAGGGGCTCGCCAGGTAAATAAGTGCCCCAGCCCCGCTGGACCTGCTTCCCAGCTCCTCTCACAGACAGGAGAGCTGATTTTTTAAATTGCACTCAAGGTTCCAAGACTCACCAGAAGGTCAAATGCAGCTGCAACCCCAGTGTTTGTACAGCTGAGAACTGAATATCTCACCCACTCAACCCACCTGCTCAACCCACCCCAACACTCTGCCCTCCTCTCCTGCCCAGAACTACCAGCTCCTTAGAGCTGCCCTCAGAGTCCTGCGGGCCAGGAAGATGGGGGTGGGGGGGGCACCCTATCCCTTCCCATGCTCAGAAGGCAAGAGTCACCTTCCAACCATCCCACACATGGGCTCAGCCACTCACCCAGTGGGGGTCCCATTCAGACGAGTTCCATTCGGGTCACCCTGAGAGAGCCTACCTACACAGCCCCCGACCCCCACAGAGCAGGTCACATTGACCTATTTTGGGTCATAAACTTCTTTAAGAATCTGGTAAAAATTACATCCTCTCACCCTAGGAAAATGTGCAAACGAACATGCTGCAACACACAGAATTTCACCTCCAATATTAGGGGGTTCATAGGCCCCCTTTCTTGAATAAACACGCTGCACACCCACATATAGACACAAACTCTTCTCTTTTCAGACCTTAAGTTCACCAGGGTCTAGGTGACTTTATCCTGCACCCTCATCAACAAGCCGATGGCAATAGAGACCAGATTCCACAAATCCAGCCTGCAAAAATGGTACATTCCTTGCTTGAGCCTCTGGGATTTGGACCCTGGGACCAGCACAGGGGTTAGAATCCCTCACTGATGCCCTGACCCTCACCCAACCCGAGGAAAAAGTACAAAGTTAAGCCCCCTACGTTCCCTGTGCTGGTGTTGGCTTTAATATCTTGGCGGATGATGCGAGGGATGTGTGAGGAAGAGAGATTCCGCTCTTTATAGAAAATGACTGGTTTGATTCTAAATCGTTTCTCCTATTCTCTTGGGGAGATGGAATGCTTATGTATACAGAAAGTTAATTCTTCAGAATTTTGAAGATTTGCTACTTTCTATTTCACTCCTGCCACTTACTGAAGGGCCCCCGAACAGATCATCAAAATAAACAATCAAAACATGCAAATTCTTTTCAAAACTAGGGAAGCTGAGGCACACAGGTGTGGCCTGGCCAAAGCCAAAGAGGAGAGCCGGCGATGGGCCATTTAGGACCACTCAAGTGCCCGCCTCCGCTTGGGAGAGCGCTCATTCGAAAAACGGAAACCAAACCAAACCTCAAATCCCCCAAACTCCCCCTCATTCTTGCCTCAGAGCCAATCCATGTGTTGATGCTGACAAGTTCTCCAGGGAGCCTCCCTGCGCCCCCACAATGTGACCCAAACTCTGTTCTCGGCTTTATGCAGAGACCCAGATCCTTCAGGTTCCCTTCCTCCCCTGTCTGCGGAGGAGCCGAGCTTTCTGGGGTAAAGAGAGGAGCAAAATCCGAGAGACTCTCATGGCTGCTGCTCCATCCCCACTCCCCTCTCCAACCACTAATAAGCCCGGTGTGTTTCCGGGAGATGAAGAGATGCCCATCTCTCATCACCAGATTCCGAGGCCTCTGACCCGAAATCCCCAAATGAGAGAAGCTCAGAAAAACACATTTTTTACTAATTAAAAACTGCACCCGCAATCGGTAGCCATTCTCCTGTCTCCAATAATCTACTCCTTTCATGAAGCAGAAATAGCCAGAAACCTAGGGCAGGTGGCAGTGGCTGTCCTGTCTCCCTGGGAACCCTCCAAAGCTCCCAAAGATTTCCCTGGTAGAGAGGGTGTCAGATGATGATGGCGGGTCACAAACCTTAAGCATGGACTTTGCACTGTGGGTCAGCCAACTCCAAGGGCCACACAAGGAGATGTCCTGATGCAGAAACTCTATTCCAGGACCCCGGGTTCGGAGATGCTTTCTCCAGGGCTCTCCTTGGTATGGGAGCCCCTGCCCCCATTCCTGTGCCAGCACAGAAGCAGTTCAGCCCGACTCCCACCTGCCCTCCCTCCAGGGTCCTGGCCCCGTCCCTGCTCTGGAAACTGACAGCATTACCCACCCTGGGAGCAGCACGAGATGGCTGCATAAGAGACGTTTTAATGAATATTTGTTGAATGAATGAATGTAGAAAAATGACCCAGGATCAGGACTAAAAACAATATTTCCGTCTAAAATAAAACTAAACAAAAATAAACAGCTGCCTGAAGGGAATGAACCGAGGTCATCGAGAAACTAAGTCAAAGTTCACCCTCGTTCGAGCCGGAACCTGTTGGGGCCTGACAGGTCAGGAAGAGCCATTTTAAAAGGTGAGGGTCAATAGTGGAGTTTCCGAGGGCTAAGGAAGAGGGAAACGCAGAAAAGCACCTAGAAAAAGGGTGCGCAGAGAAGCTGAGAACAAAGTGGGGAGAAGCAGATGAGGTGGGGCCGGGCTGGAGGCGAAGAGCTCCCCAGGAGCGAAGTGTCCCGAGAGCGCGCGGGGACACTGCGGGCGTCCCACCGGGACCGGGGCGGAGAGAGAGAGTTAGGAAAACAGACCTGGGTGAGCGCAGGGACGGCGCCTGGAAGCAGCACGCACAGAAAGTCCAGCAGATTTGTGGTTCTCGCTCCTCTATTTTCCTAAAAACCTCCTCGTAACTTTACACAAGGAGTAGCAGTGGTGCCGATGCCGAAGGCCGTGCGGGTCTGGGGTGTGGGAATTACTTTTCAGGGTCTACCTGTCGGCCCCTATTGAATTTTGACTTTGTGCGAGTAATGTCTATTTGAAGACATATTTTTAAAAACTCTCTACCCCAAAGCAGCCCACTCCACTCCAGCTAGGGCTGGCGGGGTCATCCAGTCCGCACACTCCCCCCTCCCCATTTTACAGACAAGGAAACTGAGGCTCCTGGAAGGAAAGAAACCCTCTCTTCCCTTTGATCCTTTCCAGGATCACAAAAGAGCAGAAGCCTAACGAAAAATTTCCATCAATGCAGATAGCACGCGCAAGATTTTGGGAACGGTGGCAGCAGAAAGGTAGCGGGTTGCCAGAGCGGACAGGGACCGCGAGAGAGGAATGGGGGGCCCGGGGACAAAGGGCAAAGGAAACGGCTTGGGCCGGAGGTGGGAGCCGGTCTGCCCGCCCCGCGATGTGCGTGGCTCTCCGAACGTGCCGAAGCAGGGGTCGCACTGGGGGCCGCCTGCCCCTCTCGGGCTCGGGTTTGGCCCTGGTTGGGGCCTTTCCTTTCTCCGGCAGAAGAAGAAAGCTCGACCGCTGCCGCTTCCGCGGCGGCAGCTCATCATCCTCATCCGGTGCGGCCGGACGCCAGGGCCCGGGCAGAGGTCCCCAAACAACGCCGGGTCTCCCGCCCTGGCGCAGCCTCGGACCTCAAATTAGGAGTCGGCGAAAATAGGGTCCGACCGACTCGACCCCCAAATGGGACGGCAGGTGGTGGGTGAGCAGGAGAGGTAACAGAAAGCGCCACAGGGGCCTTACCTGTGTCGCCGCTTCTTCCGTTTCTTGGTCTGGTTTAAAGCCGATTTGGACATTTTTCGGTCGCTGGAGGAAACATCTTCAGAATCTGAAAAGCGGGCGGAGGCACATGCGGCAGAATGGGGGACGCGCTCGGCAACGCCGGGGCGCGTCCGGCTCCTGAAACCCGCGAGGGCCCCACCCCAGGCCGCCTCCGGGAGCGGCGGGGCCTGCTCTGTCTCCCAGGGAAGCCCTTCGGGAAGTCGACCTCATCCCTAAGCCCCGGCTGGCTCTACCCAAGCTGGCGCCCGAATCCGCAGGTTTTGAAGAGATTTCGTTGTAAGAGAGGCAAAGGCCCTGACAGGCTTGGAGCAGGGACCGCAGGAGAGGAGGCAGCCTCGGGGGGTCGCAGGGACCCCCGGCGGCGCTCTGGGCTCTGCGCCCTGCCCTGCGCTTGTAGCACCGGCGCCCGGGGCCGAAAGTTGTCCCCAAAGAACGGAACCGGGGCGCAGGGAGCTGGGCGCCAGCAAGGGCTGGGGGCTCCCGGCACAGCCCCCTTTTCAGTGCTTGCACGATGCGCCCCCGCTCGAGACTGGAGAGACTGCGACGCTCCACTTTTCGTTGCCCCTCCAAATAAAAATAAATAAAAAATGAAAACGATAACGAAAAATCGGGGGAATTGCCGAGCGCGAATAAGAGCCGGAGGGCCGAGCGGTTGGGGAGGCAGGGCGGGGAAAGCGGCCCGGGGCGGGCGCGGCGGGTCGTCCCAGGGCCCCCGAGCCCGCGAGGCGCCAGGATCCGATACATGGTGGCGCTTACGTGGGATTGTGACCGCTTCGGCCGCCGCGGTGGCCGGGTTGTCCAAGCTCGTGGAGTGAAAAACAAACCCCAGCTGACCAACGCGGGGGCGTTGGAATGGAGAAAAGAGGAAGGAAAAGACAACTTTGGACACCAGGGCTGGGGCCGAAGCCTGCACCCGCTTCCCGGGCCGCCGGCGCAGGGGCCGAATCCGGCTCCAGGAGCGCAGGTCTTCTGGGAGGCCGGGGCCGCAGTGAAGCAGCAGAGCTCGTGCCCCCACCCCGCCCCACGGGCTCCGACATCCTAAGCCCCGTTTCCAGTGGGGCCCCAACCGGGCACCGCGGCAGAGCCGGCCCGACGCGGGGATCGAAGAAGAGCGCGGCGGCCGGAAACACTGGGGCCGAAACCCGGCAGGCGCGGAGAGCATCCTCCCAGCCCCAGCCCCTGGGGGGCCGGCCCCAGGCCCAGGCTGCGACCCCTCGGCCTGGCACGAACTTTTGCGCAGGGAAGAGGCCTGGCAGTGCAAGCGAGAGCCAACGGCATGGGGTTCCCTGCTCTCGCCCCGGGTCAGGCAGCCACGCAGCCTCGCCCTCACCTACCCGAGCTGGCCGTCTGGCTGGTGTCCAGCGGCCCCGACGCTCTGCTCAACGGCTGCAAGTGGACGCTCTGCGGGTCGGACAGCACTTCCAGGAAGGTGGGCTGCGTGTAGAAGCCGGGGAGGCCCCCGGGCCCCAGCAGCCCCATGCTGCCCACTCCTGCGGGACTGAGCACCGAGCGCGCAGCCAGCAAGTGACCGGGGGCCAGGCCGTCGAGGGCAGCCCGCGGGTGGGAGCTGGGGGGCTCCTTGTTCAAGCCCAGGATCTCCTGGATGCCAAACCCGGTGCACCTGGCCGGTGCGCCCCCCGAGGTACTCTTGGCCACTGTCTCGGGTTTGGGCTTGCTCAGCGCTTCCCCGGCTTTCCCCGTCATCTCTCTGCTCTTTGGAGGGGCCGAGGCCGCAGGTCTTTTGCTCCCCCCACCCCCCCGCCGGGCTCCCCACTTCGTGAAGTTGGTCCCAGGTGCCCCCTCCGGTGTCTAATGCTCTGGAGCCCCAAGGAGATTCCCCTTTTATCCAACCAGGCGGCAGCCCAAGTGGGGTCAGAGCTGAGCAGCCAATCACCGGGGCCAGGAGCGATTAGGAATTCCAAAAAGCTGGCAGCTCCCGCCGCAGGCAGCACTGAGGGGCCAGGGTGCTGGGAGCCGGCGCTCGGTGGGCTCTGCAGGATACCCACGGGCAAGGACCCTAGAGGCTGAGATGAGACAACAAGGTTCAGGGCTGTTCCAAGAGGCAGGGTGGTCTGGGATTCTGGGCAGAGCATAACTGGGACATGTCCTTGGGGTGGGGGGGGAGGATGGGCTGAGGGCAGATGCTAGAGACCGGGAGTCCCCCTCCCTCCCTCAACTCCTATGCAGGTTGGCAGGGGCAAAGGAGCTCGAATATGGGACCCCTGTGTAAAAGGCAGAACAAGAGAGGGGCAAGCGCCCTGGGCAGGCTGTGTGGTGGCAAAGGGGAGACAAGAAGGGGCCAGGATGTGAAGAGGGAGATGTGGGGGAGGGGGAAGACTCAAGGCTTGTCCCCCAGCATAGGACATAGTGCCTAGTTCAGAAGAGCTACTCAATAAATATTGACCAGATGAATGAATGAATGATAAAGGGGTCAGGAGTAGGGGTCCCTGGTGGCAAAGAAGAGCAGTGGTGACTTCTTTTGGAGAACAACCATGGAACATCTGAACATCTTCCTAGAGTAAGCATGAAGTGTGCCCAATTTCCATGGAAGGATTCCATTTATTATTATTATTATTTTTTTTGCTGAGGAAGATTCACCCTGAGCTAACATCCGTAGCCGGTCCTCCTCTTTTTGCTTGAGGAAGATTGGCCCTGAGCTGACGTCTGTTGCAAATCTTCCTCTATTTTGTATGTGGGCCACCACTACAGCATGGCCACCAGCCAGCAGTGTAGGTCCATGCCCGGGAACCAAATCCAGTCCACCAAAGCAGAGCACACCGAACTTAACCACCAGGCCACAGGTGCTGGCACCCATTTATTATTCAATCCATTCATTCAACTAATATACGTCGAGCACCTTCCAGCTCTGAGCTGGAAGCTAGGGGTTCCTCAGTAAGTCAGATAGACAAGGCAAGGAGTCTGCTCTACCTCAGAGTTCACTGAGCAAGCAGAATGAAGAGAATGGGATTGTTGCGGAGGGAGGCTGGCGTGTGAGGTGACTAAAAGGTGAGCTTCTTTCCCCAGGTGATGGGGGTCCCTTGAGTGACTCCTGTGTTGGAAGCTGCAGAACTGCAGCCAACTGGGCCACTGGAAAAGGGATGAGAGGCAGCAGGAAACTGCTTTAGGCAGGGCAGGACCCTGACCTGGAGAGAAGAGCCTGAATTCCAAAGGTGGGCAGTGGACCTACTGGCTGCCTGCTTGAGAGCTCTGCAGGGAGGAAGGCTCCCTTGGGCCCCAGTGTCAAGTGAAGGTGATTCTACACATGCACACACACACACGCGCACACATGCACACACACCATGGACCCCTGAGTCCCTGCACTCCACCACCTCAGCTAACTCTTCTGTGACCTTCTTGGGGCTGGGATAGTCTTATCCACCTTGGCACTCCCCTCTCCACTGTGCCTAGTATACAGTAGGTTTTTAATGTTTCTTGACTTGAAGTCACCCTATGAAGGGAGATAATGACAGGGTCAGTTGCTTTAGGAAGAAACCATTCAGGATTTCTTGGCCAGTCAGCTGCAAACCCCCAAATAGATTGAAACCCCCTAACTAACCGCAGCCCACTGCCAAGGTCTAGTACCCTCTGTGGTCATCATGAGTACTCTCTGTGGCCAAACTGAGAGGTAACAGGAAACCCAATAGGATATGGGAATTGAGGCCTTGCTAACAGGGCTGTTGTGAGGTGGGTGTCCCTCACTCTGGCCTGATCCACGCAAAAGCCAGAATTAGGCAGGGGCATCTCACAGTGCAGGAGGTGTCTGGGAGAGGGGTACTGTTCACTCCAAGGGCTTCCTCCTTATCCCATAATAATGCCAGGCCTACTATGCACCTACAGTGCCCCAGCCCCTTTACATGGCATAATCTCTGGTCCTCATAAGAACCCTGTTAGCACCTTGGTTCCACATCTGAAAGTTGACATAGCTATTCTTACTTGCAAGGTGCAGACTCAGGGATATGCAATCTCGAGGCATCCTTCACCTTGTATTCTATGGAATTGGGTTTCACGTGGCGCCACTCACATAGACAAAAATGTGAATGGTGCCCCCTGGAGTTGTGCAAAGTATGGGCTTTGCCTTCCAGGTAAGAATTTCTATCCCCATTTCATGAATATGGAAACTTAGGTCCTGGAGAGGTTAGATAACTTGTCCCAAGCTACCTAGCTAGTCAGCAACAGAGGCCAGACTCAACTTCAAAGGAGTCTAGTGTCAAAGGCTGTTCTCTGTTGACTCCATCCTTGTCTCGGCCTCCTCTCCATGCCAGCTTACCCTACAAGGATGAATGGGGATGTTATGTTAATGGCATCTGTCATGTCCCTGACATATCACGGGACATCCATGATGAGCCAGATGCCAGCTGATAGGCAAGGACATGAGTGATGGAAAACAAGCATGTGAGTGATGGAAGCTCAGCTCTTGCCAGGAGATGAGAATGAAAAATCTCTTGACCAAACCCAGTGTCTAAGGCTGCCAATTCTCTCTCCAATTGGGAGATAGTCACCATCCTGCCCTAAGAGGTTGGGGATGGGAGCAGCTCCAGGCCCTCTGAGAGGCACCTTTGCCAGTGGCTACAGGTGGAGGGAGGACCCAGCATCAGCCCACAGCCAGTCCCACCCTCGGAACTGGACTGCTGACAGACTCCTGGCCAGGGGGCTGTCTCTGAGCTTTGGGGTGTTGTTATTACTGCTCCACAGCTGCCCAACTTAGTCCAGACCCAGACTCAAGACATTTGTGGACCCTGGGGGGAGCCCTACAGGGAAAGGCTGGCCCCAGAGCTTGGACTAGGGGTGGGGGGAGTGAAGTGTACCCTTTCAGAGGCATTTAGCTTGGTCACACTAGATCCAAATCTTGAGTCTGCTGCCTAACAGCTCTGTGGCTTTGAGCCAATCATTTGTCTTTTCTCTTAGCTTCAGTTGCTTTACCTATAAAACAGCCTGATACTGGATTTTTGAGCATCCCCTGACTCCCTGAGTTAGCGTAGGGGTCAAGGGCATGGACTCTAGAGCCAGACTGCCTGGGTGCAGACTCCTGCTCTATCCCTTGCTTGGTGACCTCGGGAAAGTTACCCAACTTCTCTCTGCCTTCTGTGCCTCAGTTTCCTCACCCATAAAATGGGGATAATTGTAGTGCCTACGCCTTGGAATTGTCATGAAAATTAGAAATGTACAGTGCTGAAAAAAGTGAATAAGGCTATACCGTGAGTGTACAAAAAAGGCTACAAAATCAGGTTCCTGTGAGCATTGGTTATTATCATCATCATGCAGGAGGACACTATACTTGGGACTGGCAATATGGTAGGGAACAAGACAGATCTAGTCCCAGCCTTCATGGGGTTTAGGCCAGTGACTGAAGGAGGTGATGTCTGTAAAGCAGTTAGCAGGGTGCCTGGCCCTGGGGACTGAATACATCATGGATCTTACTACTATTATTAATGGGTGCCAGACCCCTTATCACATTTAATCCACTCAAGTTGTCAGAGGGGTCAGGAGTTCTGTCCCCCTTGTCAGGGAGCGAGATTAGGGACGAGGGAGGATGCCATCTCCCTCCTTTGCCTTGATGCTGGTCATTTTTAGCACCAGCTACAGCCAAGCCATTCTCCCCTGCTAGCTGCCTCCCAGAGTCCCTACCCAGCTATCAGCAACAATTTTTGGAGGGAGGGGGGTGAAAAATGCAAGGAAGAGAAAGGATCTGTGTTTGAATCAATAATCCCATTATGAATCTGTCACCCATGAATCTGTTTCACTTTTTTTTAATGCTCTTGTGTATTTTGGGCTTGCCCCTTGAGGGCAAACCTTATCTTTTGTTGTGCTGGACGGTTCTCCTGAGACAGTCTCTGGAGAGGGTCCCAAACGCCCTGCTTTCTCATACTCTTGTCTTCAGACTTTGGACCAGATGCTCCGTTCCCTGCGTTCAGTAAAGGGGCTGATGCTAAGAGAAAAACAAGAGGGATTTTGATTCACATTTAACTTATACACAGCGAACATTTATTAAGTTCTGGACTTTTTGGCATTGTCTCAATGAATCCTCCCAACTACCCTGAAAGATGTACATCATTTTTCAAATGAGGAAGCAACCTCAGAGGCCAGGTGATCTCCCCAGGAACAGCAGCTGCCAAGGGCCAAGAGGAGTCCAAATCCACTACATTCTTCTTTTCTTAAAGATGGACTCAATACCACAAGCAAAGGAAGGGACCTAGGATATAGGAAGGCAAATGATGCCCCACTGTGCTTGAGCTACCATCCTGCCCCACCGAGAATGGGGTAGATGAAAGGAAGAGGCACCAAGAAGGGCTTGAGAAGGGCTACTGAGGGCAAGGCTGGTGAGTCCTCAGAACCCAGGGCTGCTAAGAGCATCTTACCCTAAACACCTGGACCTGTTTCCTTCTCCTAGTTCTCCAAGGAATAATCTTTACCCTTTGGACTTTTCTTGCAGAGTTCCCATGAGTGGGAAGGAAGGAAAAGACTCTTGGCAATGCCTTCAAGCCAGACTTGTAGAAGGCCCTGTCTCCCGTCAGTCACCATCCAGGTGCCACCTGTAGCTCCCCCGAGGATCTCGTCCCAGCAGAACACCACCCATCCGCCAAGTAGCTTTCAGCTACCCACAACCCCCTGCACCCTCCTTCCCTCATTAACCCTTCCTTAGCCTCTCAAGGGAAAAGAAAAACATCCCACACATGTTGTCCTCGTCCCTTGCCCCATGTTCACCCATGGGCAGCACGGAACAATGGAGAAAGCAAGCCTTAGAGGACTTGCTCCATTACCAGCCTGCCACACGCCTCTGGGCTCTGTCTCAGTTTCCCTTCAGTCTCAGGTGGTGGAATGACCACCTCCCTGTTGCCCCAAGAGGGTTTTCGTTCTGTTTTACCCCACAGAACTGTTGTAAGACAATTCAGTCAAGGAGCTTCAACAAGTATTTATCGAGCACCTAATGTGCCAGAGACTGTTCTCGTTGCTGGGAATACTGTGGGGGAAAAGAAAGCAAATCCCCTGTTCTCATGGAATTTAGATTCTAGTTGTGCGAGACAGTTAACAAACAGGTGAGTAAATAAGCAAGCAAGACAATTTAAGAAGGCGAAAGTGCTAAGGCGAAAATAAAGCAGGCTGAGGGGCTATAGACTGACGGCGGGAGGGGCCTCTTTTTGATGCAGGACAGGAAGGACTTTCTGGGGAGTCAACACGTGGGCAGAGACCTGAGTGGTCAGAAGCCAGCCACGTGGGGGGCTGGGGCAGGTGATGGGGTGAAGGGGACAGCAGGTATCCACGCCCTGGGGAGAAACCAGGTAGGTGTTTCTGAGGAGGAGCAAGGCAGTGAGGGAGGCTAGAGGGGAGGACTGGGGTCAGGGGAGCCCTTGAGAGGAGCTCAGCGGGGTTGGCAGGGGTCAGGGCCTGCAGGGCCTCATGGGCCAGGGTCACGACTGGATGTTACCCCAGCGTGAAGGGAAGCTGCTGGCAGTTGTGAAACAGGGAGGCCAGTCAAGAGGCGACTGTGTGGTCCAGGCCAGAGACAGCAGTGGTTGGATTAAGGGTCGAAGGTGGCAGTGGAGTTAGAGAGAAGAGGATGGATTTGGGATTAATACAAAAGAAATTTGAAAGCAGAAAGCATTCTCCCAAGGCAGAGAGCAATTCTTGAAGCTGACAGATCTTGAAGCCCAGAAGTCTCTCTGATGGCTGCTTCTAGGTTCTCCTCATAAAGTCCCAGTGACCCTCGCATCAGGTCCAGGGCTTCTCCCATGGGATCTGTAGGAAGCCTGGCTCAAGGGCCTCTGTGGCCTTTCTCCCTCCCTGCACCCAGAAGTTCAGCCTGTTTGTCAAAATCAAGGGGCAGGCTCGGATCCAAGCAGGTCCAGTGATCAGTGGAGCAGCCTGCAGCAGCCATTAACATTAAGCTGTTGTAAATGGGGGAAAGGCAGGAGGGCCTGGAGGAGGAGCAGGAGAGGGAGGCAACGTGCATATGTCCTGGAAGACGGCTCTACCAGAGACCCAGGAGGCAGGTGGGAGCAAGGGCACCATGGCAATGCTGCATCCAGTCAAGGAAGGGAAGGGGTCAGGGTGCAGAGGCACCACCAGGGTCTGATCTCACTAAGAAATTTCCAGATTCCTTACTTATTGGCCCTCATTGGTGGGCTGCTTGGCCTTGCTAGTTGCATGACCTTGGGCAAGTTACTTCACTTCTCTGAGTGTCAATTTTATCATGCATAAAATGAGTTGTTGTAAGATTTACGTGAAACAACATCTACAAAGTTCTATAATAGATATTTATTTTGTGGGCTGTCAAACATCTGAACCTGATTTCTATTTGGGAGAATTCCCTAACTTAGGAGTTCTAATGGAAGAGAGAGCCCAGATTCTGCAATGAAACTGGAAATGCCAGACACTTGCTTTCCCAGTTTCCCTTGCAGCTAGAACATGGCCATGTGACCTGGGCTCCACCAATCAGAAACAACCACCCTGGACTTTGAATTGGGAGCCAGTGATACAGAGAAGCAAGAACCGTGGGAGAATCTCCTCTGGTAGCAGCAGTGGTCGCTGCAAGACCAAGTTGCAGGGTGACAGGTCGGCAGCAGAATTCCTTGCCCAAGGTCAGTGGTGACATCAGTGGGAGCCCCAGCACCTAGAGTCCAGTGGAGGTGACAGTAGCTGCAGTGGCTTCTTCACCAGACCAGTACAGTGATGAGTTTGGGGCATTGATTCTAGTCTCCAAATCTCCTGGAGAATCTCTGTGCTGCCATCCAGTATCTTTCTGGTAAATTCCTTTTTGAGTCAAATGAGACAGAGTTGTTTATAACCCAAAACCCAAACTATTACAAGATGGGAGTATAATACCTAACTCTACTCCCCAATGTGGGGTAGACAAGTATAAAGTAGAAAAACCTGGGATTTAATAATAATTATTTAATTTGGGCCAAATTTGAGCTATGATTAACATGGGGTTATAAAGAGAAGGGCTTTGGAGAGAGATATCTTCATAAATTCTGGGTCTAGGGGTATGGCTGAGATTGATGGTTGCCCACTCAATTTTAATTCTCTCCTTCTTCCTTAGTATCAGAACCCTAATTTTATTCAGAGTGGTGATGTCTGCAGATAAAAGACGATGTTTCCCAGCCTCCTTTGCAGTGAGGAAGGTCCCTTTGATAAAGTTCTAGCCAATGAGATATGAGCAGAAATCTTAAGACATTTAGAACACAACTTTTTTCTCTTTCCACCTTTCCTCCAGCTTCCTGTCTGGAACACAGATGTGAAGGCTAGTGCTTCAGCAGGTGTTTTGGACTATGAGGTGACCTGAAGGGTGGAAGCCAACACCAGGAGAGTGGAGTGAAGGAGTCCAGGTGCCTGAAGACCAGGAGCCACCATATCAGCCCTGGACTGCCCCAAAGAGCTTTTTTCACACAGGGAGAAACAAATTTCCATCTTCTACCAGTGTCTAAACCACTGGCCTCTGGTCTCTCTTACTGGAGGCCATAAGCGATTCCTCACTGATACCGTGGAGAATATTTGAAATCAAATGTTTTGACCAGTGGGAAAATTGAAGAGCTTGCCGTCATAGCAGAGATCCGGTTTATCCTCAAGTCCTGACAGCTGGAAATTTCTCTTGGATTTGTCTCTCCTTTCCAACCTCATAGAACCTGATGCTCACTTGATCCTCTTCTTTTCCCTGCCATCTAGATGACCTTCTCCAGTATCTTGAGTGGTGGCCCCTAGAACAGCTTTTGCAGTGGTCTAGGTGCCACCAGCTTGACTTTGCTGCAAAGAAGCCCTTTACTTTTTTGTTCTGGTGCTTTTCTGTGATGCCCAGCATTCTCTGCCCCTGGAGAGCTACAGACATGGCTCCACTGCTGCCTCCAGTACTTTCTTGTGTGCTGTAGGGTGAGTCTTCTAGCTTCTCTGTGCCTCAGTTCCTTCACCTGTAACATGGAGATGGTGATGCCTGTCATGGCTTTCTCAGAGAGCTCTCAGGGGAAAACACAGAGAAGGATCACACTGAAGTCTGGTAATCTTTTTTCTGGTTACAAATGATGGCTCAGAATATATCGACCATCTCATTTGCAAGCTTTCGTTATTTTTCCTACTTTATACTTGTCCACAATTGCAACTCATCTGCCCACCTTTCACACCCTTCAGTCTTTTAAGATCCACCCTAGATTTATATCTGTTGACTTGGTATTTTACTATATATCATTCATATATAGCTAGCATTTATTTATTGAGATTTACAACTACCTCTGGCAATCTCAGTTAACATTTATCGAGTGCTCAGCACTGTACATGGATTATCTTATTCAATACTCACAAAAAAACCTGGGAGATGGGTGTCTCTGTTATCTTCTTTTTACAGATGAGGAAACTGAGTCATAGCATGGTTATGGTCAGTCAGCTAGTGAATCGTGCAGTCAGTATTTGAACCCAAGTGAATTAAGTTTGGCGGCAATAAGACTGTGTCGGTTTGAGTACTCTAAGGAAGCAGATGCCGAGACAGAGTTAGGAGTGCAGGTGGTTTATTGCGGGGGGATGGGGGTGATACCTGTGAAAGGTAAAGGAGGGAGAGCAGGACTGGGCAGGGAGAGCCTCAGACCACAATGCAGATCTGACAAAGTCTCAGCCAGTCTAACAGGGAGCTCAGGAGCTAAGATTGCCCCTTAAAGGAGCCTTGAGTTGGGCAGAAATGGCCAGGCCCTAGTACCTCCATCGTGCACGATCACTCAAACACTGTGGTGGGTGATTATAACTAATAATACTGTATCGTATACTTGGATGTTACTAAGAAAGTAGACCTCAGGGGCTGGCCCCGTGGCTTAGCAGTTAAGTGTGCACACACTGCTACTGGCATCCCAGGTTCGGATCCCGGGCGCGCACTGACGTACCGCTTGTCTGGCCATGCTGAGGCCGCGTCCCACATACAGCAACTAGAAGGATGTGCAACTATGACATACAACTATCTACTGGGGCTTTGGGGAGAAAAAGGGAAAAAAAGGAGGAGGATTGGCAATAGATGTTAGCTCAGGGCTGGTCTTCCTCAGCAAAAAGAGGAGGATTGGCATGGGTGTTAGCTCAGGGCTGATCTTCCTCACAAAAAAAGGAAAGTAGATCTTAAATGTGCTCACTGCAAAAAAGAAATGGTAACTATGTGACGGGATGGAGATGGTAGTTAAGGCTATGGTGGTGACCATTTTGCCATTTATAAAGATATCAAATCAACAGGATGTACATCTTAAACTGACACAGTGTTATGTGTCAATTATATCTCAATAAAGCTGGGGGGGAAATGCTGTAGTGGATCTCCAAGAGGCTGCAGCTGGAGACTGTCTGCTAATTGCACTCTTGCACCTGAATAGTAAGTTCTTTCTTGAAGGAACATCCAAGCAGTGCAACTCCATGGCTTCCGCAAATATGGTGCAACAAACAATGTTCACATCTCAGGGGATTTTTCTCTCGCTCAGGGTCCGAGGGTCCAGGTACAGCTTGGCTTGGCTCTGAACTGCAAGTTGGTTCCAGGACTGCTTCAGACATCTCATTCTGGGACCAGTGGCTATCAAGGCATGCTCTTCTCCTGGCAGAGGTCAGGATGAGCAGAGACAGCCAAACCACAGAAGCCCGTTTAAAGCCTCTGCTTGGGTCACATCTGCTCACATCCCATTGGCTGAAGCTAGTCACATGGCCAAGACCAAAGACAATGGGGTGGGGCAATAAACTCACGACCACCACCCCCAGGGAAGGCGTGACAAGAGTGAAGAGAGAAGGAATTGTGGACAAACACGTACACTATCTGGCCAGCCATCTGGCACCAAAGCCCAGATCTTGGCCATTTTGTCATAAGTGGCCAGTACAGCACCTGATGTGAATATTGGGGTGCACTGGCTAAGAGCACAGTTCTGTAGTCAGATGGCTGGGGTCTGACCCGGGCTCCAACACTTACAAGCTATGCCATCTCAGGCATTTACTCGACCTCCAGGGGCCTCAATTTCCTCGTCTGTGAAATGAGGATAATTAAAGAATCCACATTATAGGGTTGTGTGAGAATTAAAGGAGAGAAGGTATGTAAAACACTTGGCAGAGTGTCTGGCACATGGTAGTTGCTTGCAAATGTTATATTTACTTCTAATCCTTACAACAACCCTGTATAATGGTGCCTTGCTGTTTGTTAACCCAGAACTGTGTTATTCTGGGAACCCATCCCCTTTCCCAAGTCCTAAAATGATTTCATCTCTCAGGCCACAGTTGATTGCTTCAGAGATTTGCACCTGATCTAAGTCAGGCCAATGAGTCCTTTTCCTGGGATTTTTGGATTTGGGACTGAGAGTGGCTTAATCTTTTACTGATGGCTGAAAGTGTAACACAACAATCCTGGGAGCTGTTGGCAACTGCTTTTTCTGCCTCTGGAGAAAGCCGTGCCCAGGGAATTGTGAGTCCTGTCTCTAGAGGCCCCCTTTCCTGACCCAGCCATGGTTGCTCAGTTACGTCCCCAGCATTCTCCACCAGTTCAAGCTGGGTTTCTGCCACCTGCAACTAAAGAAGATCTTAGCTAAGACACTCTGCATGTTATCTGTTATAATCTCCACGTTAGAGAAGGATGAGACAGGTTATGCACCTTGTCTAAGGCTACAGAGAAGTGAGTGACCAAGATGGGGTTTGAATCCAGGTGTGGGGGACTCCAAAAGCCATGCTCTTTGCTGCTTTCCCAAAGATGCTCAGTGTCATCAGCTAGCCTGGTAACCTGGTAACTTCACCATGCCCACTCGGTTTCCAGGCTGAGTAGGATCTTAAAGAAAACCAATCTTGGTACTGATCCTGCTAAGTGGCTGTAGGGAGACCCATTTTTACTTCTCTTTGTCAAGCCCACCAGCCTCTGGTGTGAAACTTTGCCTCAGCGGCCCCTGCAAACCTCTTCTCTTCAGACCCGTTTGTTTTTAGCCCTGGTTGGGCCCTGCACTTCTGGACACCCTCCCCAACGGTCACTCCCCTCTCTGTTCCAAGGCCTCTTGCCCTTTGCCCACAGACTCACCGGCTTTCAAGTTCTGCCTCTTCCCACAGGGCACCTCTTGTGCATGGTTTGTCCCCCAGACCTCCTTCTGTCCCCTTCTATTATCATCTGCTCTACTGCTAAACTCCTTTCTTCTTCCCTTCCTTAGTCCCAGGGGAGTTTCCAACACTTCTAGGGGCCACCAACAGCCCCAGAGCCTTCCAAGACCCTCTCCTCCACCCCACTCCCCTCCTCAGGCTCACATCTTCCCATTCCCCAGCCTGCAGGGGCTCAGACATGGCCACAGCCATCCCGACCCCCAGATGCTCCCAGGCACACTTAGGTTCACTGCCAGTGGCTGATTAGGGGCAAACAAGGTTTAGGTGATTCACTAAGAATCTGAAAAGTGCCTTGTCAGGAAATCTCAGGCCAAATACAGCTTTATTATTATTATTATTATCATTATCATGGTGAAAAATGAGAAAATACTGATAAGCAAAAAGAAAAACATTAAAATCATCCAGAGATAACTACCATTAACATTTTGGTTTATCTGTCGCTCGACTGCTTTATAAGCCTGTAAGTACCTGTGTTTATAAAAATGGGATTCCAGGGGCTGGCCCTGTGGCCGAGTGGTTAAAGTTCTGCATGTTCTGCTTCGCCGGCCCAGGTTCAAGAGCCCAGATACCAGGCGCGGATCTACTCCACTCGTCAGTCATGCTGTGGAGGCATCCCACATACAAAATAGAGGAAGATTGGCACAGATGTTAGCTCAGGGCTAATCTTCCTCAGCAAAAAAAAAAAGGGGGGGGGGTGGATTCCACTGTATATTGTTTTGTAAACTTTTTCCCCGCCCAGAATATGGTGTAATATACCATGGAGGTCTTACTATGTTGGTATTCTTCCACATCTTTACTGAATAGCACCCTATTTTCCTTCCTATGGATGTTCCCTGACTCAAGTGTGAGTCCCCTCTGCTAAAGGCAGATTTCCCGTACAGAGCCAGGTGCTGCCCTCTGGGCCTTGCCGAGCCCTGGCGCTGGGCTGGGTCTGCAGGAGGCTCAAGGCAGGGCCGTTGCCTGGAGCTCAGTGGCTGACCAGGGCAATGAGGCACAGGCCAGTGCGTGGCGGAGGGCAGGACTGGGAGTGGGGTGCAAATGGGAGTGTTCTGGGCGAACTTGGGGCGGGAGGGGAGACAGGAGGGCCTGTGGAGGGGGCGGAGGCAGGAGCATCCAGAAAGGCTGCCTGGAGCACCATTTTGAGCGTGAAGGCTGGGGGGGCCTCGCTTGGCAAGGTGTTGGGGTCAGGGAGAAAGAGGACTTCCAGGGAAGGCCCATAACATGAACAAAGGTGGAAAAAGGGTCCCTTAACTTCTTCAAGTTTCAGCTTTTTCTTCTGTAAAATGGAGACCTCTTTTGAGAACCTACCCTGCAGGGAGGTGGAGAGGACTCAGGGACATAATGGAGATACAACACGCAGACAGGGTCTGGCACACCACAGGGGCTGAGTTTTCTGGCTTTCTCTTCTCCACAACCCCCCCCCTCCCCCTCAGGCCTTGATCACCCACAAGGCAGTGTGGTGGTTAAGGACACTGGCTCTTAAATCTCATCATCTTGGGCTCAATTCCCCATCTATCACTTGATAGCTGTGTAACCTGGGCAAGCAACTTAGCCTCTCTGTGCCTCAGTTTCCCCCTTTGTATATGGGGCATGCAGGGAAAGCTTCCTGGATGAGGCAGTGGTGGGGCTGAGCTGTGAAGCCAGAATACTCACAGGGGCTCCCCTCCTGTCTGGCCTGCAGCAAAGGCCCCCCCAACTCCTTTACCTGTGATCATCTCCTCTCAACTCTTTCCCATCAAACCTCAGGCTTAGGACCCCTCTCTGGAAAAATCCCATCCCACCCAACACCTCCCCATGGTTCCCTTCAGCCATCCTGGGGAGAAGGGCACCCACTCCCACATGGCCAGGGACGCCCTCCAGCCTATCCCAATTTCTTACAGCCTAGAATCACCACTCAGCATCGTCCAAGGGTCAGGGTGGGGGTGGTGCTGAAGAAGGTGGGAGGAAAGACCCCCCAGCACTCCCTACAGGGAGTGGACCTGTGGTGAGTGCAGAGGGAGGAAGCCAAGTGAACACAGAAGGCCAGCCAGGGAAAGGTTTAGGCCCACAATCCAATTCCACTTAACATCCCATAATAAAATGCTGTCAACATGAGTTTCCTGTTCAAGTGGATTTGTTAAGAAGGCTGGGGAGGTCAGAGGTGTATTCTGGCCCTCCTGGGGTTGGGGGAGAAACCAGGGGGTGTGCCTCGGGCCCCCTCCGCACCCTCTCCCCACTGCAGTCCAAACAGGCTCTCAGGAAGGGGTTTGTCACACTTGTCTGTACCTGTCAACCCACGATGGCTCACAGAGGGGCCCTCGAACCCCCTGGGCTGTGTGTGTCTCCTTTGATAAGCATCCAGCCACGAAGGCAGAGAGTGTGATTTTAATGTGGGGGATTCAGACCTGGACCGGAAGGTGGTGTGATGTTCCCAGGTTGGGGGAAGGTATATGTCAGAGCCCACGAAATCCCACGTTGAAGGGGGAACCACAGGCCAACCTGGGGCAACCTTAGGGTGCAGGGGCTTGCTTATCAAGAAGCCTGAAGATCTGGAGTGGCCTCAGCCCTCTTGAATGGGAGTGACCTCACAAAGTTACTCAAAATGACTGCTCTCTGCCTCCTTGGCTGACCCATTGCTGAGTTTTCCTTCCTCCCCGGGCCACAGGCCTACCTGCCCCAGGGTCCCTTAGTGGCCGAGCTGCCTGGGGAGCCTGGAGGGAGAGCTTGCTATTGAGTGGTCACCATGGATCAGGCACAGAGCTGGGGGCTGTCCTGACAGCATCCCCTTGAATCCAACGGAGCTGGGGCAGGGAGCAGCAACGGGGTCAAGACAGGGGAGAGGGGCTGTGTGGGGGTGGGGGCTAGTATTATCGCCACTTTCCCACGAAGTAAACAGGGGCCCGGGGGTTTAAGAAACTAAACCAAGACCTCACATAGTGAGGGATGGCGCTGGGACAGGAGCCCAGTTCTGTTTTGACCCGACAGACAGCCCAAGAGAGGGTGTGGGAAGATGCCTAAAATCTCAGTCAGAGCCTTCAGAAACCCAGCCTGGCCTTGCGCTTGGAGGGGGAAGTTGGGGAGTCTGCAGAAAGGTGTGACACAGAAGTCAAGAGGACGAGGTCAGGCCTGGCTCCTCTCGGGGTCCTGCGGGTGGGTGGGTGATGAGCTGGGCAAGTGAGACCAGTGGAGCGGGGAGGGGGCCTGGGGACTGAGGACAGTAGGGCTGGGCTCCCAGCCCTTTTGTGAGCCCTTTTAATTCGTGTAAATGAGGGTTTTTAATTTGTCATTCTGGGTTTTATTTCTATTACCATCTCATTTGCCTCTAAACCCTATTTCGCCCCAGCCTGGACCGAATTCCATTTGATGCATTAGGACTAATTCTCCTCCCAAAGGGTTGGATGTTTTCTCCCCACACAAAAGTCGCTTATTTTGGATAAAGAGGCGATTAGATTTATCTTTAATATTTTAATGGCAGCTGGGATTAGCGGGCAAACGGCCCCAACTGGGGTTGTCCACCGCGGATTAGGTTCTGATAGACTCGCAGATGGGGGCCCCCCACCCCACTCTACTTTCTGTTTTCTACAAAGTGCTTTTTATTATTTTTCGTTGAAAAAAAAATTCCCTTGTCTTTTGGAGCATCATAAATTCCATTTGCTGTTTTCTATTAAATCAAGTTGATTAAATTCGTTGTGACTCTTTGCACATAGATCTTTTTAATTTTAACGTCTCCAGCATAAAATCTTTAATGGTGCAATTCGAAATGGCTGCAATATACAGTACAGGCCTTGATAAAACAGATGGAAATGAGGTTCTGCCAGGGAGGGGCCCTGTCAGGAGGGGTAGAGTCAGGAGCAGGCGCAGACCTCCAGGAGAAGGCAGGGAACGGCTCTCCCCAAGGCCCCGAGAGGCCCAGGTTCCAGGCCCTGTTCTGCCACTTCCTAGCCTCAGGGCCTTGGGTAATAACCCCCCGGCCGATGTTTATGGAGTGCTTGCTGCGTGCCTGGCCCTGTGCGTGCATTGTCAATAATCCTTATGAGGCGGCTCAGAGAGGTTCCTCAATCAAGGTCACACAGTGAGTTGGTGGCAATGGTTGAGTCCAGGTTGTCTTTGGCTGGCGGAGCCTCATCTCACCCTTGGGAGCCTCCATTTCCTCATCAGTGAAATGGGGGTGATCCGTTCTGCCCTGGCTCCCAGGTGCTTGGAAAGATCCAGGTCCATAAATGGCTTTGGGACTGGTACAGGGCTGGGCTGTCAGGGGGCCTGAGGGCTGAGGGGCACCCATGTGGGGCCCAGAGTCCCCGCCATCACTGGAAAGAGCTGATTGTTGAGATCCTGGGAAGCTTCCCTGACTCCAGCATGGAGGAGATGCACACAGGGTCTGGGCCCCCTCCCACCAACTCTCCAGCCCTGGGCCTCCCGCCTCAGGCTTTTCTCCCCATCCCTCCCACTCTAATCCTGACCTCATCAACTCCTGGGAAGGGTTGATCCACAAGAGCAAATCCCTTATTCGGAGGGACAAAATCAGCTTAATTTGCAGCAATTTGAAGCAAGTCTTTGCCAGGATTTGAATATCAAATTATCCTACAGCCCAGGCTGGCCGGGGAGGCCTCCCCCTGCCACAATATGGACGAGAGGCTCTGGGCTCCACCAGGGAGATTGTTGTCCCCGGAGTGACTGAGGCTGGGCTGGGTGTATGTGAGTGGGGGAGTGAGGGAGTGTCAGAGGGTACTGGGGAAGGTAAGGTCACATGTCAGCCCCCATTCTTGGAGGGCACTGCAGCTCTCAGTGGGGGATGGGAGGAGGTGGAAACCTGTTCATGAGACTTACCTAAGGTCTTGTCAAATATGCAGATTCCCAGGCGCCCCCCCTCCCCCCCAACATAGGAATCAAGATTTTCAGGACTGGGAAACTTTGAAAAATTCTGGCGCAGCTCAGTTAGTCAATCAGCAAACACTTACCATGCACACACCTTGTGCCTCCTCACGTTTGGAGGAAATCAGCCTCCTCTGGCATCCACCGCATCCATCTCCAGCCTCTGGCTCTGCTGACTGTGTTCCTTTTGCCGTCTGCTCCGTGATGGCCCAGACGCCTGAGTCAACTGCTGCACGGGGCTCTTCAGCCTTCCCTCCCCAGTCAGCATGCCTGTTTCCTCTGGCAACTGGTCCCTCTGTGCCTTTGAGCATGCTCAGGCCTGGGGACTACATGGGACATGCTGCCCAGACCTGAGGCCCAGGCTCAGAGCACTCTCGTGGCATGTCACTCCCCCAAGAAACTGTGAGCCTCTTCAGGGAGGGTGAGGCCCCCGGGTCTGGCCCCGAGCAGGCCCTCCTCAATGCTGGGTGAGATGTGCTGGCCCTGTCACTGCATGCGCCCCTCTGGGGCCTTCAGCATGAAAGCAGCAGCCAGGACTGCTGGTTAGTCGCAGGCAGGCCCGTCTGTCCATCCAACACCATCAACGCAGAGATGAGAAGCCCAGTCCCTGTCCTCAGAGAAAACCACACAGTGTGATGAGCACTGTCATACTCTCGAGCACCGATGAAGTACTCACTATGTGTCAGGCACAGTTCTGAGTGCTTTTCCTCTATTCACCCATTTCATCCTCATAAAGACCCTAAGAGGTAGGAAATATTATTACATTCTCATAGATGAGGAAACTGAGGCACAGAGAGATTAGTAACATGCCCAAGGTCACAGTCATAAGTAGTGGACCCGCGATTCATACCCAGGCAGTCTGACTCCGAGTGCTATGTCTATCCATCCATCCTTATCTATATTTTTCTATGCACATTTCTTCTCCAAAGTAACTTGCCTTATTTTTAAGGGCATAATAACAGTGCATTTTGGGAGCCCAGAAAGGAGCACTGAATCCACACTAGGGCAATCACAGAAGGCTTTTCGGAGGAGTTGTGTTTATTTAATGATGTTGTTGAGCAACAACTGTGTACCCAGCACTGGTGATGCAGAAAAGAAAACGCCATGGTCCCTGCTCTTGAGGAGCTCACAAACCGGGGGACAAACACCTGTAAGCAGATGCGCTAAGGACACTGATGGAGAAAGCACAGGGCATTACGGTAGCCCTGAGGAGACCACAAAGCCGGGGGATCAGGACAGGCTTCCTGGAGGAGGTGCACGTGAACTGAGACTGAAAGGATGAATGGGAATCTCAGAGACACATCCCCTTCACTAGGTCCTGTCACTAAGCTGTAGGTAAGGGGGCCCAGAGATTCTGCTGGGTACCCTCACCCCTCTTTGTCTCTGACAGTCTCTCCTCCATGGAGCCTTCGTGGCACACCCAGCCCTAGTCCCTTCTCCAACCACCTATCTCAGACTGGCAGATCCCCTCCTGGGGAGGTCTGCATCCCCAACTCCCCTGTGTTCCTGGGAAGCAGAGCCTGAGCACCAGATTCCTGAATCCCCAGGTCCTATGCCTAGCAGGGCCCAGGCAGGGTCTGTTGTGGGGGCAGTGGCTGCCTTGGGAAGGTCCAGTGGTTTGAGTTGAGGGCATCTAGAATTTAGAACAAGAAGGGACCCCAGAAACCACTCGAGCTCCCTTAGAAGGAAGAAGCGAGGCCCAGGGAGGTAACAGGAGCAGCCTGGGCCCCACAGCTGAGATGGGACTCATACTCTGGCTCCCAGTGCCCTGATCCTCTCTCTGGGGTGGTCTGGCCCCGCCTGGGCTCTCCCCTAACCCATGTCCCCCATGCCTGCCTTCCTGATGGTGGCCAGGATAGCCTTTCCTGAATAACGATGGTATTGGCTCAGATTAAGGGCAACTAGCTGGCTCTTGGCTTTTCCTTTTTATATAACAACTAATCTCCTTCTAATCAGCCATTATTAAATTATATTCCGTTTTTAATTCATTCACAGATCACCGTTGGGACAGCTGGATGGATAATTGGGGAGAGATAATTTATGTAAATGAGGAACAGCAGAAGGTAGGGGAGAGGGAGGCTGAGGGCCAAAGGGGGCCCCTCCTGTGCCCAGGCTGGGGAGGGGACAGTGACCTGGCCCTGCCTGGAAAGCTGAGGGGATTGGGGCCTGTCATGAGACTGCAGAGTTCCTGACTGGTTGTCCCTCAGCATTGCTTTGAATGACTGTGGCAAATGGGGAGCCCACTGCTTTTTGGGGGGCAGCTCTCAGACATGAGCTCTCCTTCTTGGTAACAGAATAAACCTACTCCTTTTGCATATCTGACATGTCCATCCCACTGATAATAATTACATCAGCAATTGACACCTTGGCGCTTTTCCTCCGTGCCAGGCTCTGCATTCAGCACTTGCTATATAGCATCTCATTGCATCATCAGAACAACTGCATGGAGTGGGCGCTACTGTCTCCATTTTACAGATGAAAATACTGTGGACCCAAACTCTCTCCTGATGACTCCTTCAACAGCAACTAAAACAGAAGCCTGCTTAGAAAGGGACAGGAGGCTCACAAAACCTGGATCCCAGCTGGAAGCCATTTGGGGAAGGTGCCTTGGGAACTGGTCAGCAGGGACAGGGCTGGCAGGGGAGGCAGGCAAAGGAGTTGGAACTGTCAGCCTTCTTGGCTGTCCCTTTGAGGCCCCAGGAATCGGGCACGCATGGGCACAGGTGGCTGATAGGGCCTGAGGGGGTGAGGTCTGCATGTGAGGCTGGCAGGGGCCCGTGGGAAGGCCTTGGACCATTCCCAGAGTGAGGCCGGGATTAGAGAGGGTGGTCCCAGAGGGTCCAGCAAGTAATGAGATTAGCTCTCAGGCAGTGAGTGAAAGTTATTATCATGTGGGGCCTCTGGCCTCCCATCCAAGGCTGCAGCTGTCACCCATCCTCAGGAGAGAGTCACCGGCAGCTCCCCACCCCCAGCTTGGGGCAGGCTGGCACCCTCTGCCCACTACGGGCTTTCCTGCTGTGATCATCTGTCAAGGGGCTGGCCGTCTAGCCTTAGCCTCCTGCCTCCCCTGGACAGACTGGGCCACCCACACACATTATATCCTAGCTTTGCCCTGTGCCTCGGTTTCCCCATCTGGATAGAAGGCTGCAGCAAGGATGCTTGAGATCCTCTGAGGGAGAACCCCTGGGGCATAGGGGTCCGACCAGATCCCCTGGGTTTCTGGTTCAGGCATGCCTTAGCTGTACGATCCTGGGCACATCTGTTAACCTCTCCGTGTCCTAATTTACAAAATGGGCATAGCCCGGCAAGGTTTTCAAAGGGGAGGGCTGGCCAGCGGGGCTCAGCGTCGGCCCTTCGGTGGAGTTCAGGGTGCAGGGCACCTCCCCGAGGTCGGGGCGGCAGAGGGCAGGCGGCTGCTGCCTAATGAGTGGAGAGGGCCCAGTTTTGCCAGGTCTTGGGAGCCTGCGAGGCGAAGGACCCGGCCTGGGAGGAGGCGCCCAGAGCCTTCAGGCCGCTCCGGCTCCCTCTAGTGGTGAAGGCGCGCATGGCCCCATCCGGCGGGGCGCAGGCCGGAGAGGCAGGGCCGGGACCGGCGGGCCGGGAGGCCTCGCCCGGTCCACGATCCTCGAAGGCGTCAAGGCGAGGGATGCCAAGGGTTCTAATAGGCTTCCTCTCCCAACCGATGCCTGACAGCCATCGTTAGAGCGTCTTTCCTTTAGCTTGTATGTCAGTCTTAAAATGAAAATACCTCCCGGGAGGGACCACATCCCGGGTCGTCCTGCCACTGACCCAGCCCGGAGCCCAGCGGACCCGGAGAATTGGCCCCCTGTGGGCAGCGAATGCCAATCAGCCGGTGGCTGCGAGGGACTTGGAAGGACCTGAGGTGACAGTCTGTGACCAGGCACGAGTGACTCCCTTTTACAGCCTCAGTTTCCTCGCGGGGAACCTACAGGGTGGGACTGGGTCAGTGGTCCACCTTTTCAATCTGACCAGCACTTAAATGTAAAACGGTTCACAGGTTGCCTCAGGGTACCTTGATTTCTCCCATTTGACTAAGGAACTACATAATGACCCCAAACTATTAGGCACTCAGTCAGGCTTTTCCATGAAGTGGTCACTTTATTAATCTTAACATCTATAGTATGTCTTAAAATTACTTTTGAATAAACATTGTTTTTCAGAACAGTTTTAAACGTACAGAAAAAGTGTGAAGATAAGGTTCTCATATCCCCCACACCCAAGTTCCCCGATTATCAACATCTGACATTAGTGTGGTATATTTGTTAATGAACCAAGATCGATACATTACCAACTAAAGTCTGTGCTTTATTCAGATTTCCTTAGTTTTTACTTCATGTCCTTTTTCTGTCCCAGGATCCCACCGAGGACACCACATGACATTTAGTTGTCATGTCTCCTCAGGCTCCTTTTGGCTGGGATGATTTTATACAACTTTAAAAAGAAAAAGAAGTAGACATACATGCAATGGAATACTATGTCTCTGTTATTACATATTCTGCTCTGGAACAATCTCCAAGACAGTATTAGGATGAAAAGGAAGATGCAGGACAGTATATTTTACTTCCACTTATGAAAAATACTTTTATTTTTTTGTATACAAAGATATGTATATATAACTGTTTTTTAATCTCTGGAAGGGTATCTGAAAAGCTGGTACTGGTTGATTGCGGGAAGGGAATCAGATGGCTGGAGAAGAGGGGAGTGAGGGAAGCCTACATTTTAGTCTACATCCTTTCGTACTTGGTTTTAACAACTGTGCATGTGCATGATCTATCTTGAGGAAAAGCAACACTAAAATAACAGCACATGCAGGTGTAACACATTCATGGAATCTCTCACTTCCTGGGTTCCTGCACTGCTTGTGTAATAAAATCATCTATTGGCCCCCAACTCTGTGAGGGTGTCCTTCCAGTTGGGTGCTCCTGGGGATCCATGGGAACCACTGGCCTGGCTGGTCTATAAGATGCCTTTCCACCCTGGGGCTCCTCTGGCTGTGTGTGTCAGGGTGCTTTGGGGTTGGGGGATTCTAGATGGGATGCAGGTACAAATACCTGGACTGGCTTAAGTAAGAAAGGACCATAAAGATGTGGGGGCCTTATGGGATCTGGGATAGGATGGGCCCCAGAAAGATGAGGCCTGCAGCTTCTCTCCAGGGCCTCTGCAGCCTGGCTATCTAATAGCCACAGTCCCACAGCCACCCCTCAGCTCCCAAACTCATGTCTCCTCCATTCAAGCCCAGATGGAACTCAGCCTCGACTCTAAAATTTCCAGAGGGATAAATTTGTCTGGGCTTAAAGTTCCTGCATCCATGTACATGTCATTATGTAACAGGGAGAAACTAATTGCATTCCGCAAGTATTCCACAAGTCTTCCTGTGCACTCAGCACCAGTATAGGTGCTTGGGTGCAAAAGAGAGAGAAGCAGGCCTGTCTCTGGGGAGGCAGACCACAGAATGGTGTGATTTCACAGGTTTTAGGAAGACCCCACTCCCCCAGATACCTCCCTCTCCTTCTGAGATCCACTCAAGCAGCTTCGTTTGCTTAAATTATGGATTTGATCCGTGAGGAATTCAGCTCCCCTAGGAGGGGTCAGAGTTTAGGCCAGTCTTCCAAAGGTTCCCCAAATCCCTACTAGAAAGACTCTTTTGAAGGCCCTCTGCGATCCTGCCCTTGCTTCCTGTGCGGTGAGCATCTGCTGTGGTTCCTCTAGCGTACTCAGGAAATATTCGCTGTTTCCTGAATGCTCCACGTCCTTTGCACGCCTCTGGGCCTTCACATATGCTGTTCCCTCTGTCTAGAATACATTGCCTCTTTCGAGGCTTAGCTTAAGCTTCCCTTTCCCTAGGAGGACTTACCTGCCCAGGCCTAGGTGGAGGTAGCATCCACCTGGCCACCCCCCACCCCCACACCCCCACACTCCCACCTCTGGGCACAGACCTGATCTCTTGTGGTGGACAGGAATCAGAAGGACCTGCATCCACATCCAGCTTTGCCACTCCTGCCAGCACACAGTAGGTACTTAATAAATCCTAGCTCCCTTCTGTTCCTCACATCTCCAGAGCATGCATTAATGATTTGTGTTTACCCAACCATCTCCCCTTCACTCTGTGAGCTTTAATTAATACGCACAATAAATGTTTGCTAAATGACTGAGTGATTTAACCAAGGATCGGGAGAATTTCCCAAGCTTTCAGAGGCGAAGCTGAGGACCTTTGTTGTCCCAGGAGGCAGAGTGTCCTGTGCCAGGGTCAAGGTAGGGAGTACAGATGAGAAATTTGGTGGGTTGATTACAAGGGGTGGTTGGAGTGGGGTGAGGGGACAGAATTGGCATGGGGGCGGTGGCACTTGACCTTCAGTGGGGGCACAGATCTACCCAGGTGGCCTCCAGCCTCACAATGCCCTGTGCTAAGCAGAGTGGACACTCTGTTCAGCCTCCGGGTCCATGGTCTGGGGCACGAACTCAGTGCCTGGGGGCTGCCTGGAGACACCCTCTTTTCTAGGCTCTGGAGCCCCAAGACCCAACGGGGAGGTGCCCTCATTTGCTCTCTTCTTCTCGGTCGCTAGTTAGAGACCTGTGGTTACCTCATCTGGTGAGCTCCATATGGCACCCAGGGCTCTTTGAATGCAGCCTCAAAGGCCCTGGGAGATGGGGAAGGGAAGAGGAGGTGGTAGCCAGGACACCCCAGCATCCAGCACCCAGCACGTCCCAGGCAGCCCACTCACATTTTTCAGGGGTGCACTGCAGCCTGGGAGATCAGAATTTGGGCACATATTACCCCTGGGCACCCACCCACCTCCACTGTCACTGCTGCTAAATCCACTGAACACTTACCACATGGCAGGTGCTTCACAGGCATAATCTCATTTAATCCTCACAAAGACCCAATAAGGTCTCTTAAAAAATTATTCTTATTTTTTTCAGAGATGGCTCAAAGAAGTGAAGTCACTTCCTGGGGTCACAGAACTCACAAGCGGCAGGGCCAGGATTGGAAGCCAGTCTGCCTGCCCAGCCATGACCTGGCCTCCACTCTGCCGAGCTTTGAGCCTAGCTCCCACCGCAGCTTTAACAAGTGCCAGGAGCTGGTCGCTCCCACCTAAAGCCCTCCCCTTTGCCATGACCTTCCTCTGCCTGGCCACACAGTCGCCACTGCCCCGCTTCCCCACAGTTGCCCCACTTGCCTCCAAGATCTGCACCTCCCTTTCACGAGGTGCAGTCCACCCAGTGGCTCAGGAGGTCCCTGGGGTCCCTGGTGTCTGGGGACAGTGGTGGGCAGAGGACCCCAGTGCCCCTCAGCCGGGCCTGTAGCCGAGCTCGGTGGGGAGGCGGGCGTGGTGCACAGCGCTGATCCTAACCAAGTTTGCCAGCCCAGCTTTTCTCATGGCTCCCGCACAATGGTCTGCTTTGTGCCCACCTGCCGATAATGCTTAATTAGGCGAGGAGTTGATTAATTTGAGGTAATTGACAGCTAATTAGAGGCCCACAGGCTCATTAACTTGACATCTTGTCTTCGTGAATTGGCTGAGTAGGGTCAGGTGATGGAAGCCATTTCTGTCTCCCTGCCCAGCCCCGTGGGCTGAGGTGATCACCTGGGGGAAGGCTGGGCAGACCCAGCAGTTCAGGTCAGGCAGGCCCAAGGCCAAAAAGATGGGAAACCAAGGCAGTGAAGGAGGAAGGGTCAAGGATGGAGGTGTGTGCCCTGACCCTAGGAAGGAGGGAGTGAGCAGGGATGGAGGGCTCATGGGCACAGGGGGAAGGGAACACTGGTGTCCATGCAGGGGGAGGGGCAGGGGAGGGAGGTCTGTGTGGGAAAGCCTATTGGTCATAAGCATAGGCTTTGAAATGAGATAGACCTAGGGTTGAATCCCAGCTCTGCTACTAACCAGCTAGGTGACTGTGAATGAGTTAGCTAATCTCTAAGTCTCAGGCTTCTCATCTGTAAAATGGGAATAATAATAGTGCCTGCCTCATGAGGTTGTTGTGAAGAGTACATGAGACATTGAAGTAAAGGATTTAGACCAGCACCTGGGGGCCTGGTGAATGCTTGAGTAAATGTTAACCACTCTTGGCAGCAGGAAGGAGTGACAAGAAGAGAAGGTCAGTGAGTGAGAAGGGTTGTGGGGATGCAACGGAAGCTCCCTCCCGAGAGAATCCACTGTCACTCTGCAGGAAGCCTGCCTGATAACAGCATTGTCGAGGGTGTGGGGAAAAGACCTCATTGTTACAACCACTTTGGGGGGGCAATTCAACAATAAATATTAAATTATATATTAAATATTATATATCAAAATAAAAAATGCACGTGGCCTTTGACCAGTAATTCCCTCACTAGTAATGTATTCTACAGATATATTTGGGCACTTACAAAGATTTAAATACAAGGATATTTGTTCATCACAACATAGTTACAAAAGAATGGAAACAAACTAAATGTCCATCCTAGGGATTGGCTAAATAAATCATGGTACAGTCATACAGCGGGCTAGTGTGTAGCTGTGAAATCTGTATGTACCAATACGAACAAGATGCAAGATAAATTAAGTAGAAAAAAAAAAGCAAGATGTAGGACAGGGTGTAGTTCCCACAAGCTGGTAACTAGTCGTCTGAGGGTCAGGGGATGGGAAGGAGATGTATTTTTCACAATCTGCTCATTTTAAATATGGTTTGTATTTATTACCTTTTCAAAAATATTGAACAATTAAAAAGCAATAGAACCGTTTTTTCCAAATGAAATCTAACTTGAAATCTGAATTCATAGGCAGAGTGGCTCTGATTGAACTGGGGGTAGGGGTTCAATCCTACCCACTTAGTTCCTTCCTTCCTTCCCCCAAAAGTTCCAATCATTCAGGGTCTAGTGCTGTCCAATAGAACTTGCTATGATGATGGAAATGTATGTGGTTCTGTACTGTCCAATATAGTAGTCAGTAGCCAAATGTGGCTACTGAGCACTTGAAATGTGGCTAGTGTAATGAACTGAATTTTTAATTTTATTTACTTTTAATTTAAATGTAATAGCTGCATGTGGCTAATGGCTACCTATCTGGATAGCACAGAAATCTCTTCAAGGGACCAAACAACCCAGCTGACCCCAGCCTCCATCTAAGGAAATGCCAAACCCGGAAAGATTACCATCAGCACCACTGATAACTCCAGAGTTACCTACAGTGTAGACACAGCCTGTTAGGAGTGGGTGGTGCTGGAACCTTAGAATGGTCCTGGGAAACTTGGTTATAGAGAGAACTGGAGGTCTTTTCTAGCAGAATCGGAACTGCACTGAAAGTCAGAGATGCCAGTAGCTAACCTGGATTGCCAGTTCTTTTAGGAAGGATCACCTGAATGACCCGTGGGTCAAAAAGCACATCTTTGGCTTTGAGATCAGTGGTCAGCTCCAGATGGGAAGAATTTAATAATGCCTAAGTGACGGGAGGCCATGGGTTCAGGCATCCATTTGGCAACTATATGCTGAGCACCTACGAAGTGTCAGGCTCTGGAGCGACAGGGAAGCACAGACCAAGTTCTGGCCCTGGAGCAGCCCACAGTCTTGGGGCTGACTTCACAGAGAGGGGTGGATAGAGGATGATGCTCCCTCACAAGAGAGCCCAAGCATCGAGGTGTCTGGGACCCTTGGAGTTTGGCTAACAGCCCTCCACCATATCAAGGTCACAGAGTGAGGGCACAGAACAGGGCTCCCCAACTCTTATGCTCAGTTGCTAGTGGAGCCTGGAATCCTATCCTTCCTTCTGACTCCATAGCTTGGAAGCCAGGATGAGTCTGAGTTCCTGTAGATTCTCCTTCATTATTGCCCCAAATCACCTCCATGGGGCTGTGGTAGCTTTCATTAGTTTCCCTTTAGAGGCTCAGGCCTAAATTCATTTGTTTTAATTGAGGCATATTTTACACACAGTAAAGTGCACAACTATTAAATGCACAGCTTGACGAATGTGTATACACACAGTCGCATACATATACTCCTGCGTAACCATACTCAGATCAAGATAGAGAATATTTCCTATACCCTAAAAGGCTCCTTGTACCCCTTCCCAGTCAATACCCCAAGGTAACCACTATTCTGACCTCTGCCACCCTAGATTAGTTTTGCCTATTCTAGAATTTCATACAAGTGGAATCATAGTGTGAGCTTCTGTGCCCGCCTTAATTCTCTCCTTCTTGTTTGTGTGAGTCCTCCGTGTTACTGTGTGAAGCAGTGCGGTAGTTGTTCTTTATTGCTGACTGGCATTCCATTGTATGAATACACGACAATTTATTCATTCTCCTGTTGATGGACATTTGGGTTTTTGCCAATTTTAAGACTCACATGAATAAAGTCGCTATCAACATTCTTGCACGTGTCTTTTGGTGGACCTCAGCACTCATTTCTGTTGGTATATACCTAAAGGTGGAACTAACAGACTGTGTATTCCTGAAGTTCACAAAGACTTGGTGATGCCACCTTCCTACCAGGGAGGCCTTAGGTGGAGTGGGGTGTCAGCTTTGAGAGTCCTCTTGGGGAACTATGTGCCCCTACTGGCTGTGCAGGGGAGAGTAGCTCATGTCAGAAAAGAAAGAGGCAGGGAAAGAGCCAAGCAAGAACCACAACATGTTCTCAAATCAAGGCCGTATGACAATGACATCAAAAGTGTGTCCAGGGGCCGGCCTCGTGGCTTAGCAGTTAAGTGCTCGCGCTCCGCTGCTGGCGGCCCCGGTTCGGATCCCGGGCACGCACCGACGCACTGCTTCTCCCGCCATGCTGAGGCCGCGTCCCACATATAGCAACTAGAAGGATGTGCAGCTATGACATACAACTATCTACTGGGGCTTTGGGGGAAAAAAATAAATTAAAAAAAAAAAAAGTGTGTCTATGTGAATAGAGGCTGGGAGGACAGGTGAGCACAGGAAAATGGAAGCCTTTGTTTTGTAGGGTGGAGATGTATAAGGAAGAGGTGAGAACAACTAAAGGCATCAGTGGATTTTTGTTTATTTAATTCACCCCATGGAAAATAAATTTCTTTTAATTTCTCCTCGCTCCTTCTGCCTTTATTTACATAACCAAGAGGGTAAAGAAAAATGTTTTTGGTAACCCAAATATCACATTTGCTTCAAAAAGAATATGAAGCTCAGTATTTGCCCACTAGAACGTTTCCAGCCCTGCAGAAGGCTCTCTCCAGTTCCTTCTCACTCAGTCCCCTGACAAGAGTAACGATTACTCTGACTTCTGTCGTCATAAACTAGACTGTGCCTGTTTTTGAACTTTATTTACAGGGAATCTGACACTGTATATCCACATTTACTAAGCATTATTATGTGTCAAACACATTGCTAATACTATCAAACAGTACCTCATTTAATCCTTCCACCAACCTAGTGAAGTAGATATTTTCCCCCTTTAACTGAAGACAAAACCAAGTGCAACAAGGCTAAGAAGCCTACCCGACGCCACAAAGCTATTCAATAGCAGAGGCTGGACTCAAACTAGAGTGACCAACCATCACATTAGCAGGACTGTCCTTTGTCCCAGGAAACGGACGCCTGAGTCCCAAACAAACTGCATGGTTAGTCACCCTAATTCAAATCTGATTGGACTCAAAAGTTGGGTTCCTAATTATCAGGCTGGGCTCCCTTCCTTTGGCTGAAGATTTCATCAGACAGCACTTGTGCTATTAGCACAATCTCATGGGGAAAGTTTTGTCTCAAAAAAAACCCCTCTGTGATAGCAGGATTTTACTTGGTTTTGTTAGTTTCTTTTTTTGGTTTTGTTTCATTTTGAAGAAAGAGATTTCACTGAAAGTAGATCTGAGTTGGGTAAGAACAAATTATTCATATTAAAAGGGAATTCTAGCACATCAATCCATCAAACAAGGGTTTTTTTCCTGCATCCACGCACTGAAAAAGAATTTTAAGACAGTCCCTGACTTCAAGAAGTTCATAGAGGGCGGGCCCGGTGGCGTAGTGGTTAAGTTCAGGAGCTCCGCTTCGGTGGCCTGGGGTTGGCAGGTTTGGATCCTGGGCACAGACCTACACATCCCTCATCCAGCCATGCTGCGGCAGCATCCCATATATAAAATAGAGGAAGACTGGCAACAGATGTTAGCTCAGGGCCAATCTTCTTCACAAAAAAAATTAAAAAAGAAGTTTATAATTTACTTGGGGAGTTAAGAGTAAAGCTTAGGGAATAAAATTAAAGGGTTATAAGCAGTAATAATCGCCCACATCTGAGTGCTTACTATGTCCTAGGGGCCTTACATATTCTATCTCATTTAATCCTCACCATAACAGCTATAAGACATGACTGCTGTTATACTCATCTTAGATGAGGAAACCAAGGCTTGGAGGCGTTAAATGATTTGCTCAAGGAAAAATCGTTGAGCTGTATGTACACTTAATGTAAATGAGGATACCTCCAAGCAATGTTTCCTGAATGGGAAATCACTGAAGACGGGGGAAATTTTTCTTTCCCCTGCTCTTGAATATCCTATTCCCAGTAATTTTGGACAAAGTTTTAAAAATGTGTTTTGGCTTGTTTCATTTTAGTAATTCAGGTCAAAATGGATTTTTAGCCCCAATGATGAGTGCAAACAGGCACAGCTTGTGGCTGTGCAGTAAGGGCCTTGCAGAAGGCTCCAGGAGCTGACACAAGCCAATGGGCCAGTGCAGCCTGCTTGGCTGTCAGGCTGCACACTGTTGGCCTCAGCACCCAGCTCCAGTCTTCTTGCTGCAGTCAGTCCTGCCAGGAATGCACAAGGGTATTTGTCCCCTGGCTCCTCAAGGCCAGCTCCTCTGTCTCCCCCAACATACTCCACACCTTATCCCCTTACTCAACCTCCTGCCTCCCATCTCTGCATCCCAGGTTTGCAGGCCCCCACCCAGGGCCACCTTCATCATTCCTTCATGACATGTCGACTTTCATTTTCCTAGGACAAATCTCATTTGACAATCTCCTGCCCATATTTCTAAGCTCTCTGGGTCTCGCTGTGCTATTTCTCTGTCCTCTCCAGGGTTTATAACACCAATCATCTGCAAGTTTCATTAGCATGCTGTTTACCTGTCTTTCAGATCATTAATGAAGATGCGAAGTGAGACACCAATCCTCATGGCCCCCACCACGTGCACCCTCCCGTGCCACGCTGCTGGAATCATTATCCTTCCTGGTGTGACAGGGTCAGAACCAAACCAATTTGCATCAATCTTTGGTGATGTTGGGAAGTGTCGCCTGCCCTGCAGTCCTCATGTTGTAACAACTGCTTCAGCTGTCTGTTCTGGAGCGCTCCTCTCTCCTTCGGAGGGCTGATCAGATCTGGCCACCCCAGCTCATCTGGCTGAAAGCCCCAGAGCTAACATAATGGTTAAACAGGATTCAGGGCTGCATGTGGCTGACATTTCCCCTTTGTTTTGCTCTCCTGAGCTAGGCAGAGAGTAGCGCTTCTTTGGTAAACAGGACGGACAAGTGCACATACTGCTGAAGTGGAGGAGGGAGCGGGTGTGGCAGGCACAGGATTTTCCTTACTCATCCTGACATCTATTTCTGCTGAAGGAAAAGGATGAGCAAGGTTCCTTAGGACCCTCCAAGGCCTAGTCAGACGCCTGGGCTTGTATATTCCAGGGTTCTGGGGCTGGGGTGGATGAGTCATTTCTCGGGACAAAGTCCATTCTTCTCCACGATTTTCATACGTCATCCGGCCCTGATGCTTTCATCTCTTCTTCATCAATTCCATGACTCTGCTTCTCATCTCGCAGGGAAACCAACTTTATATACACACTTGTCTCCCAGTAAAGGAGAGAACCACCTCCTACACACCCCTTGCGTCCCTCAGACCCCAACTTGCACAGAAGGCCTTCATTTCCTTTCCTGATGGTGCAGCGCCTATTGGGTTGTCTGTGATGACAAGAGCATCGTTCCAGACTCTGCCCTGACCCAGGCATATTCCTGACCCCTAACTCATCTTTTCTTCCTTTTCTCCCAATTGGGAAGGGGAAAGTGAGCAGGAAGAAAGCAGTGAAGGAAACTCATAGACACAACATCTGAAGTAATGTTTGGCATGCCCTAGAGCTGGGGAATTCAGCCTTACGGGTCTACAGCAAAATTAAGTGAGATATATTTTTCTCAGTGTAGGGATGGACCGAGGAACACTGACTGAACACCTAGTGAGTGAACAATTTTCTGTTGCAGAGCAAAGGCCCTGTGCAGTGTGAGGAGGGGTGGGCCATGGGACTAGGTGGTTAGGGAACAAGTCGTTTCACCCACATTACATGTGATGGAGTAGAGTCTAGGTCAGGGCTGGATGCTTAGGAGGTGCTCAGCAAATACTTAGAGGTTTACAGATTGATAGACATTTTCACACAGAACAAATTTCACTACTATAAGCAAATGTCATCGATGAACTGTGTGTGTGCATGTGCATACACATGCTAATAAGGTTGGGCATTTTAAGCCCTGTATACCTGCATGCCCAGCTCCAGAGGCTCTTTTCTCCCTATATTATAAAAGCAATACACGCTTCTGTAGAGTCAGAAAATGTAGAGAAAAACAAAAATTACCCATAATCCTCCAACCTGGTAGCAAACACTATTGCCACCTTGGTCTATTTCCTCCCAATTTTTTCCCCCACATATTGGAGATCATGCCACATTGATAATTTTACATCTTGCTATTTTCACTTATCCTGAGGACAAACGATTTCTTCCATGATATTGTAACCTCTTCGCAAACAGTAACATTAAGTGGCTGCATAATAGTTCCCCATGTGAATGTACCACAATTTACTTGATAGTTACGCGTTTGAAGGACCTTTGGACCATTTGGTTTTGGGTAAGTGGGGCTGTGAGGGAAGCAAGCGATGAGGGATCGTGTTAAGAAGGTGGAGGCTGCAGCAGCAGACAGATAGAGGGGAGCATGAGGCCAAGGAAGACATTCTCAGGAGCTTGCTTTCCCACAAGCAACCCATTCCTCAGAGACCATTTCTGGTTCTGACCCCTACACATCCCTCGTGGCCCGGCCCACTGTGCTGGTGGCTGCAGTTAGCGCTTCTCATTTCCACTCAGCCTTAAGTCACTGACTTTTCCAACTTGACTCTTCTCAGCTGCTCCTTTGTGTGCAGCCGCTGGCTCAGGCCGGCTTGGCTGCATCCGGCAAGACCTTGGGATGTGACCTTCAGCCCTGCTTGACCCTGAGGCCTCGGGCTGCAGAGTCAGGCCAGGCTGTTCTCCATGGGCTCCCAGAGAGGACAAAGCCAAGAGGAGGCTGTTGGGAGAGCCCAGGCCTGAGTGGACTCTGCTCAGCCCTGGAAAGGGAGCATCTGGAAGAAGGGTGGAGGGATGGAGGTGGGGAGAAGGGGAGGACAGAGCAAAATAGGGAAGAGCATTTCTGTGCAGTGACTGGAAAAGCATGGATGCTCAGAAGATACTAGGACCGCCGTGAAGCACAGTGACTCGAGGCTTATGCCAAGCTCAGTATCAGCTCAGAAAACTGCCAATGTATCAAAGAATACCTTTCCCTCCCCTGTTTATCAGCAACAAATGGTCTTCAATGCCATTGTCTGTAGCATCAACAGCAGTATTTACTGAGTGTCAATGCTGGCACGGGCTGACTCAGAGGGTGGAAGGATGGAGGCAGGAGAAGTATTCAGTAAACTGTCAGCTCTCCTGAAGAGTTTGAGAAATGTTCTCTGCTTAATTGACTATTCAAGGTAACCAAAAGTTACCATATTCTCCCTGTAAAGATTACCAGTTTTTAACAAATGTGAATATAATAAAAAAATTAAATACCACACTACACTGAATCCAAAGATATGTCCATCAAGCAGTTATATGGTGGGTGAGATATGCCATGCACTGTTTTAAACACTTGCAAGTCCTAATTTAATCTCCACAACTACCCTAGGAGTTAGGTGCTATTATTGGACCCACTCCATAAATGGGTAAACTAAGGCACAGAGAGGTTAAGCAATTTACCCAAAGTCACATAGCTAGTAGATGACAGAACAGGATTTGGACCCAGGCAGCCTACATCAGGGTCTATGCCCTTATCCATGATGCTAGGCTGCCTCTTTAAAGCAGAAAATGTCCCAAGGACACTGAGGCTCAGAGAGAAGTGACTTGCACAAGCCCATTCCTGCCTTTGTCTCAAAATCCAAGCTCTTACTATGCCTTGGACCACCAACAAGGCTATGAACACTGAGCACCATGGCACAGTTAATTCTTTCAACAAATTCTTATTAAGCACATATTATGTGCCAGGTACTGTTCTAAGTTCTGTTTCTAACCAAAGAAGCTGTAGGAAACTGAACAAATATGGAACAATTCTTTGACATCTCCCAAAAGTTATTTATAAAGTCAAGTCTTTTCGTTACCTTTGTGTGTCTCAGGGAAGATGGAAAAACAACAAAGCAACTCTGATTACTTGAGTTTTCTGGCTCCTTGGATTCTAGATAATTGAAAGTTTTCTGGTACTGAAGGTCACTTTCAGAAGCATCAAGTATAGATCAAAACAGAAAGCGGAGGGCAAGACAAAGACGAAAATATGTGTGAGTCCAACTCAGCTCAGAGCTTGAGTTTAATTGAGATTCCAACTGCCACTCTCCCCTGCATTCCTTTGTCCTAGGCTATGACCAAGTTCATGGCTGTATCACCCCAAGTAATCCCTGTAATGGGCTTCAATCCTGGGGGAGCTGTTTCTGTTTATGAAGTGGCCAATCTCTGAGCCACATGGAGTGTGGCCAGTTGTGGCTTCTTGCCCTGGCAGCTGATGGGCCACTTTTCTGTTTTAAAAAACAGGATCTTCCAGGGGAGAGAAGGAGGATAGCAGGCAGGGGTTGGGGAAGAGCCAGAGACAGAGAGATGAGGGGTGCTGGAAGTGAGGGCCCCTTCTAGGTCATAAGCTCTTTGAGAGCAGAATTCATGTGTGGGCTGCATGTTAGCTATTCTTGAGATTGAAACCACAGTTGTATAGGGCTTCAATGTAGTTCCAGGGATGGTGTCACAGTTATGGCTGTCCATGATGCCACCAGTGTGGACAGCTGGGAGAAGGGATGAGAAGACCAAAGGGGGACAACAGGCATAAGGTGGTGAATGAACATGGTGAGGCAAATAGCAGAGAGTGGGCTTCCCTGAGGGTCAGGAATCTTCAGTGCTTCAGATCCCAGCTCAGGCGACAGGACCAGGCTAGGCCCCAAACACTTCTCAAGCCAAATGCCTCTTCCTTCTCTGCCCACAGCCCCAGGGTTAGCTCCTCAGAGTCGGGGAAACACTGCAGCAGCTGCTGGTTTAGAGACCCTGTCCCCTCACTGTGCTCCCCCGCATCTGTCCTCTGGTTAGAGTTGTGTGAAGCGGAAGACAATCTGGGGCTTATTAGTGTCCCAGGGAGACATGTAACTTGTGTTGCTGGGACCCAAACAGCAAGAGCCTTAGCGGCAAACTCCAGCCGAGAAAAGACTGAGGAATTGTCTCACCTAATTACAGGGAATGGCCCTCTTTGTGTTTGTGATTCGGTACGGTTGTCTGATCGCTTTTGATCGCTCTTCTCCATTTGCTGGCTCAGGCCATGCTGGAATTGTGCTAATTAGAAGAGAAACGGACAGAGTGATCCTGTCAGCCCTGGTTACTGGTGGGGACAAAGCAGAATATTATTCTGAGGCAGTGTTTTGTGAGGGCCCTTCTTCCAGCTCTCATTAGGAGGAAGGGGCCCACAGGAGGGAAAAGTTCCGAATGCCTGGCCCGGCTAATGGAGCATTGGGATGTTCATGTGCTAATTAACAGGCTCTGCCAGCACTGCGCCAACGAGGAGCCTCACGGTCGCACCTGGTGCCACCTGAAGCCCCCAACCACCCCTGCTCATGAAGAAAAATTGTTGGGCAAAGAGTGGGAAGGCCAGTGGCCTCTTTAGGCATAGTCAGAGACACATCCCCAAAGTGCCCTAAAGCCCAAATAGATACGAAATGTCAGTTACAGTGCAGTCAGAATTTACGACCTTGGAGAGACCATTGTTTGCCCTCTCTTGGGGTGGGGGTTGCATGGCTCTCTGGTGAAATGAAGCCCATGCAGGGGTCAGCTAGTCTTGTAGCTCTCAAAGGATGAAGAAAACAGAAACTGGAGAACATAACCATGAGCTTGGAGATGGAGTCTGTGCAGAAGTTGGGAGCTGGTAAGAAACCATGTTATGTGACCCCCCAGAACCATACCCCTTGGCCCATCTGCCCATTTCCTTCCTTCCTGCTCTGCATGTTTACCTTCCTGTAATGCCTTAATCCTGGAGGAAACAGAAGAGACCAGAGCATCCCACTGGAAATAAAATTTCTTGGCTTCATTACAAAGTTCCCATGGAAGCCCAAACACCCTTCTGAAGCCACAGGGGCAATGGAATGACTTCCACCAGCTCCATTTTCACTGCCCTGATTTGGTGAGTCCAGAAGACAGTGGAGCTACAATAGGCTGCAGCTGGAGAACCAAACACAAGGAGCAGTTAGCAAGGGTCCGTTTAAAAAACATGATCACAGGCTGGCCCGGTGGCATGGTAGTTAAGTTCGTGCGCTCCGCTTCGGTGGCCTGAGGTTCGCAGGTTCAGATCCTGGACGCAGACCTACGCATCACTTATCAAGCCATGCTGTGGCAAGTGCCCCACGTAAAATAGAGGAAGATGGGCATGGATGTTAGCTCAGGGCCAATCTTCCTCAGCAAAGGGAGGAGGATTGGCAACAGATGTTAGCTCAGGGCTAATCTTCCTCACCAAAAATAATAATAATAAAAAACATGATCAATGGGCAACAAAAAGATAAAGGAAAATTAATGAAGGCGTTTTGATATCAATGCAATTAATATCCAGTGAACTTTGAGTGCTCTAATAATGGAAGGAGAGACAAGCAAAACAGCAGAGGCCTAAAACCCGAGAGACCAAAGTGAGCAAGGAGCAACGGGACTGCTGGTGAGGAAAGATTTGAATAAGCATTTGAAAACAATCCTCCAAGCACAAGCCTCCAAGCACCAGTGCTAGGCTTCTCAGGACAGTGCTGCTCACAGCCAACAGATGCGTTACAGGATAGTATTCAGGATGGCAAATGGAAAGGGAAAATAAACCTGTGGGCAAATAATAAGTAAGTATTTACTGGAAAAATAATCTCTAAAGATTTAGAGCGGAACATTCATAACACTGTCCCTATTCAGCCAGCCAGCCAGACATGCTTTTCTAGAGCACAGAAATCTACTGTCCACCTGGCGGTTTTCTTGGAAATCAGTGATGAGCCAGTGATGCCAAGCAATCTGCTTTCCTCAAAATGGAATGTTTTCTCTACAAGGGCGTGCTCTGCTCTAGAGCAGGTAAACTATCAATGGCTGATAGCAGTACTGATTAATATTTCCTCTTCTCTAGTTCTTGAACAGAGGTGAAAAGGAATCACACTAAAGGTTTCAGTAGGTGGCAGAGAAATATTTGTTTTCAAGCCATCATGTTTAACTGGAAGTCTGAGAACAGATAGGTTTTGAACTCTAGTTCAGTTCAAAGAAGACAGTGAAGAAGAACTAGACACGTAGGAGACAGCCATAACCTTGAGGGGGCTTATAATTTAATAGGGCAATAAGATATGTACTCAGATCGCTTAAATATAAGGCAGAGTATTATATTATATTATGGAAGAGTCATAAGGATGGTATATGTAAACGCTGTAGGAATGGAGGGGGAAGGATTATTTCCAGCTGGATCATCAGGAGTTTATAAAAGAATAGGTTTGATATGTGCAAAAAGGATGAAAGACTTTCCAAGAACTCAATGGTATGAGCAAAGGCACTCCAGTAGGAACTGGGAATTGTTTAGATTAACCAGAACAGAGACTTCACATATTGGAGAGGAAGGAAACCAAACTGAAGGATTGATTAGGATTACATGTAGAGAGTTTTAAATGCCAGGATGAGGGGGGCCAGCCCCGTGGCACAGTGGTTAAGGTCGTGCACTCAGCTTTGGCGGCTAGGGGTTTGCAGGTTCTGATCCCGGGCATGGACCTACACACTGCTTATCAAGTCCCACATAGAAAGTAGAGGAAGATGGGCACAGATGTTAGCCCAGGGCCAATCTTCCTCAGCAAAAAGAGGAAGACTGGCAACAGATGTTAGCTCAGGGCTAATCTTCCTCACAAAATAAATAAATAAATAAATGCCAGGATGATAGACCCAGATTTTATTAGTAGACATGGGGAGGTACTAAAGGTTTTTTTTGTTTGTTTTTTGGTGGGGAAGATTGGCCCTGACCTAATACCTGTTGCCAATCCTCCTCGTTTTGCTTGAGGAAGACTGGCCCTGAGCTAACATCTGTGCCAAGCTTCCTCCATCTTGTATGTGGGTCGCTGCCACAGCATGGTTTGATGAGTGGTATAGGTCCATGCCTGAGATCCGAACTCACGACCCTGGGCCGCCAAAGCACAGCGCGCCGAACTTAACCACTACATCATTGGGCTGGCCCCTAAAGGCTTTTAAATAGTTGAGCAGTAATGAGCAGTAATGGAGTTGAGCAGTAATGAGCTGGATGGCTGGTAGAAGAGACTGGAAGCTAGGAGACCACATAGCAGATGACCATAAAGCCCCACTAAGAGGAAGAGAGTGGGTTAGCTGTCATTATAGTTGCATTTTCTGATGAGATCTATGCTTTAAAAATGCAACTTGACCCTCTGAGAAGAAACTCACTCTCCTATAAAAGGGACGTATTTATTACGATGACAAGGAAACCATCACATACAAAGTACAATCTTTAACACCCTGAAATACATACACACATTGTACATATATTTATATTATCAATATAAAAATACATCATTAACATTTCTAAGGACGACAAATACAAAACCAATAAATATTGCAATTCTAAAACATCTACTTACATTAAGTGCTGGTGAATAAGATGACAGTAAAAGAAAGAGGCCAAAGCAGACCAGAAAACCAACTACATAGCTTCAGGTTACAGACTTGAGTTGGTTTTGGGGAGGTATCCCAATATTCTCCACATATTTCTCAATTTCCCCAAGCACTTAAAAGTGCCTGATGTCACCAACTCTCAAAAACAGAGCAAAGGAAGAACTGGACATTATGGCACTATTTTTTGCCCCACCCCACCTCTCTCTCACTCTTCAACCGCATTTAGATATAAAGGAATGTCAATAATAAGCTTAACTGAAAATCAAAGCCTCTACAACCTAACCTTCTACACAGCATCCAAGCAGAATGTTTTCGTTCTCATACTCATCCTTTGCGTGTTGTGTTCAAATTTTTTCCTCTTTTCAATATGTAAAATTGTATGGATGGTCAAATGGTACAAATGAAAGAAAAATCCAACATTAATTCTAGCAAGGGAAACAAGGCACAAGTGTCAGCAAATGGTTAATGGCCCAGCTATTAAACTGAACACTGTTGCGCCCTAGCACAGACACTCAGGACCAAAAACTTGACCGCAATTTTCCCTGTCTCCAAACATCATCAGACTACTGCCATGTGGATGTTCTTTTCATAAAGGTTAGGAAACCCCATGTACTTTTCAAAACATTAGAAGCTGGAGGTTGGCTTATAAGACAAAATACGGAGAACATGTGTAATCAATTTTACCCACGGACTGGACTTTTCTGGTTTTAACACAGAGATAGATAATGGCAAATAGCTCCATAACAGTTGTATTTAAGTCAGGAAATTGTCTTTTTCTTTCGCACGCGTGTGTGTGTTTCTGTTATATGGACAAAATATCTGATGTGTGCTGCGAGAGGGGACAAGGGGGGGCAAAACATTGCCACCATTCCACCGCACATTCCTTTAAGGTCAATTAGAGTTTCTAGTTTTTAATCAAATAGGAACTCCTGCAAACAATCCCCTTCTCCTATCTTTCAGGCTGTATTAACTTTCTCATTTGAATCTGTAACAGATTAACTAGAACTGAAAAGTCCTTTCTGTCACCTTTAACTTGGTCTTGAGGTCTAGAACGTAATGCAACCTTGCATGGGCCTTTCACTGTATAAGCTAATCCCAGGGGGGCCTTGATACATAGGGATCCCTTCCCTGGAGTCAGAACTGATGGCAGGGGCTGGGAGGTAGGGAATGGAAGGCATTGGGGGATCAGACTATCATGAGAGGTACAGAATTTGAAAATCAGGTGTACATTTTTAAAAGATTCTGGTTTCTCTAGCTGGGGATTCTGAATCTAGTACTGAAGAGTTCACAAGTCAGGCTGCATGGTGTGTCCCAGAATCTGATTGGTCTCTGGTCTCCTCGCATCATAAATACTTCCTAAGAGATCAAGTACAACTCAAAAGAACCCATCCAATCAACATGTCACAACTGACTTTGCCATTACTGAATCAACTCAACCGTAAGATCCTGGGGCTCCTGAATCACTTCCAGAAATGAGAAAGCAGGACTTGGACCTTTAAAAATGATATGCCCTCTGGTGTTACCAGCATCTGAGGCTGAGATGGTCAAAATCTGGAAGCTGATTGAATAATTGCACTGATCCTTGGGTAGAGTAGATCCTTCTCTTGCCGCCGAATGTCCTCAGAGGCGCAGAGTGCCGGGAGCAGGGGAGAGGGTCAGTCCTGGAGGTGCACCCTCCAGCCTCTCACCCGGAAGCAGTGAAGTGCACATCATCAGAGCTGCACTGGGAGGGAAGCATGGTTCCAGGCCCCAGGACATCCTGTCCACAAGCAGCTGCTACTTCTTGGGCTTCTCTAGAATGTTGAGGAATTTCCCTCGTGTCATCTCTCTAGCTGGAATCACAAAGCAAATGAAAGATCAATGAAAACCTAAAATCTGAAAAAGGGATCTCAGGAAAATTTAATTTAAAAATTCAGATTGATTTAAATTGTATACAAAGTTGCTACCGTAACAGATTCAATCACCGCCAACCTCCACAAAGGGGGGAAAATAAACCACTATTGACAATGAAAACTGTACAAAGCTGTTATAGTTGGCAAGTGCTATAAGGCACAGGTCAACTGAGGAAGACGTGATCATCCACCATTAAAAAAATCACCAGGGAATCCCCCCAGAAC